>NC_141691.1:330445536-331767536 GCF_964263255.1 Lissotriton vulgaris | reverse complement strand
AGGTCTGGCTTGTCCCGGTGTTTGCTTCTCAAAATCTGGTCACCTTACTTTAAGTGTGGTGACATCCATCAAAATGAGTGGGTTGCAATTATTACATTTCAAGAGGGTGGTTTGCTTGCTTGTTCCTTTTAAACCCAGCGAATAAATTGACCCGTCTCTTCCGTCTCACTGGACTGCATGGCACCTTGTCTCAATGCCCTGGAATGCACATTCCAGCCGGGGCGGCCATTCATGTGGCGGACAATTCATCTGCAGTAGGGAATTGTAGCAATGCTTAGAATAAATTGTTGCTCCAGTCAGCCCAGAGGCATTAAAAAATCCCTTTTATTCAATGAAGGAAGAAAGGCAATAGGCGATAAGCCCTTTCATTCGGAAACCCCACACACACTGCTAACGAAAGGGCATGAATGACAGAGCTGTTCCCGGCTGGAATGCGGCGACTCTGACCTGCAAACAGGTCTCCAACTCCACGCATATTTTGTTGGAGGAAAAAAAAAAGGAGAAAAGGTAAGAACAAATGAAACAAAAGGTCAGACGTATTGTGGCGCTTTCCCAATATAAAGTGATGCTTCAAAATCTCGGGGCAAAGACTGTTGTCATGAATGTCCCTTTATACTGTGGGGGAGAGAAAAATGCTTTTGATGTGCCAGCAAATGGGGACTTTTGTAAACAAATGGAGCACAGCCTGATTGTACTCACCGCGTCACAGCCTTTGTTGCTCTTTAACTTAGCCTGAAAAGCCGCTCGTGCGCAGCCAGACAGGCATTTAATTAAAAATAAAAAATATTTTTTAATGGGAAGCTCCAGCAACGGGCATATTCGTAATAAGAAAATCGTCCAGCGTGCTCCGTGCGTATTCCCCCAGCGGCCCCCGCGGCGCAGGAAGGCGTCAGATCAATAATGTATTTGTGGAGGCCTGAAAAGAAATACAAACCCCAATTCTTCTGGCTGTTTGGCGCCTTTGTGAACTTGGGGCTGCCCAGGCCATACACAAGAGCAAGTGAATGTAGAGCGAATTGGGGTCTTTGTTACTCATGGTGGCGTGGCGTTGCGTGGATTCCTGCGCAGGAATGCAGCCTCTGCCCCGACTGCTGATACAGAGGAGGCAGAGGCCTCCCGCAGAGCGGCCAGGGTCCGCCAGCGCAGATAGCAGCAGCCAGGGCGAGGGTGAAAGCATCTCACTCACAGCTCTGCCACCGAAACGGGATATGCGGCCAAGCAGCCAGTAACACAAACTTACTTCGCTACTTGCAACCTCAGATCTCTTAGTCTGCCTGGCTAAGTGACGCAAAAGATGGCATTCATCTACTTTTAGGTGCGAATGAATTTTTGTGCGGAAAATTGACACAAGAGCAGTGTTATACGGCACTGCACCGCATAGCACAAATCCCCTGAAAATATATGCAATATGCACATTATCAGTGCAGAATCAGTGCAAACGCTCCAACTATTGCACAGAAAGATAGATCAGCAAAAGTTGCGAAAAGCCAAATGAATTGCTTTGCATCTGTTTTCATTTGGCACTTTTATTTCATTTCCATTCGTGGAGCACAGCTAATCACCCATGAGTGTACCAGGTGCGGAGTAGGAATGTAGGCCTTATGGAAGTCCTAACCAAACAGCCAGGTCTTTAGCTTCATATAAAAGTCGAGAAAGGATGCAGACACCCTTATGTGTTGCTGGAGGTAGTTCCAGGGCTTAGCAGCGATGTAGGAGAAAGATCTTCCACCGGAACGGATTGACTGGATGCGGGGAGCTCGTGGAGTGTAGTAGTCTGGAAGGCTGGTTGAAGCAAAGACTGTTGTTGAGGTACCTAGGTCCTGAGTTGTTTAGTATCCCCTTCAAACAGTTGGAAGTAGGTGATTGTATGCTGTTTTATCATGTGATTCATGGAACGTTCGCAAAAATGACACATATCACACTATTGACACTTGGACTGTAGTCTTAGCAACAAAATGGATACTGGAGGATGTGCCTCAATCACTAATCCCATGCAAAACCTCGCTGGCTTGTCTTTGAGCCACCGTGCAATGATAGATCATGTTTGGTGCTGCACATCTAAGGCATTAGGAGTATTTGTTGGTCCAGGATAATATGAGCATGCAACAGTTGTAAACAGACCCCGCACAATGTTATGTTATGCTGTTCGCTAATGGTGCACGATTCTTGCAGAACTTTCAGGAGTGATGCGGTTTCTCACCTCCTAGATCTGTCTGGCAACCTTCACAAACCCCTCCATCCCCTACCCTTCCTCCGTCCTCCAGAGCACCCCTCCCCCTGCATCCCTCCCCTCCCCAGTGATGCCCCAATGGGAAAAAACCCTTGATGGCAGTACATGCACCGACAAAGTTTATGAAACCTGGGCGGGTCATCTCTACAAGGTCTAGGCAGATCCTGTACGCCCGAGCTGCTCTTGCCAAGACAGGAGCCTCGAATCACCTACTGTAGCAGCGGTTCTGAGGATTAAGGTCCCTAAAAGTTAGCAAAATGAAGGTACTGAATGAAAGATCTGCAGTAAACGAATTTAGATTGTTTGGATCAAGTGAGGTATTTAGATTGCTAGAGTCGAACACTAAAAGACATACATAGTTCTAAGATTTTCTCACCCAATTTATTTAAAAAGAAATTTTTCACACTGTTTTTTGCTGGGATCACATCATTTTGTATGCTAGCAATCTGTAAATGTTATGAGAGCCTCGCCTACGTCACTACCTTTATTTGACATGTTAAATACCATAGAGATTGGGAATTTCCACATTACATTTGCGGTGGTATGCTTGAATTAGGACATATACACCTACAGTTGGTCATTGGTCACTGCACTACCAGCAGAGATGTATATGCATTAAGTTTGCTGCTCGACCAAACTCTTCACCCGGCCAGCAGATGGCGCTGCTTGACATCACATTGGAACTCGGCGACTAGGTTTCTGGAGAGATGGAGACCAATGCTCGATAGTTGGACCATATCAACTTTCACCATTTCAATAATAAACAGTTTCACGGAAGAATTCATGAAAAAGTAAAAATATTAATTATTAGTTTTTGCCTGGAAGCTATCTCTAGTTCTCATGTAAGCACTGCTCAAGGGCACGTATGGATTTTTGCGACTGTTTTCAGGTTATGTTAGGTTAATTTGGTGTTCTCAGCGTTTGAAAATGCCGTTCTACCTATATTTTTTCCCTAAAGGGGACAGTATCAGCATTTTGCTATTTTCTTTTTTTTTCTGATGTACTACATACAACTGTTCTATGCGCCTAACCACCTATGTACAATAATTATACAAAACAGTGACGGATGGGATGCTTGAATCAATCGCAGCCACTGGTAATTACCTGGGGCCACATCCAAATCCACTGTTATTTTGCACACTGTGCCACCTCAATTTGGACCCAACTGTATGCAAATAAAGTCTCGACTCTGCTCTAATAGGAAGAGTCCTGCCCGAACAACCAAGCCAGATCCTGCCTGAACACAAGCAACCCAGGACCGGTTTCGCCCTAGTTGTTGGTTCATCAGCAGGGTACAACTTGGTTCCAGTGACAAAGTGTGCACAGGACTCACATCTGGTCATACCAGTCTCACTTGGGGCACCACAACAAGGATACAAAACAGTGATGATGGAATGCTTGAGTTAATCTCAGTCAGTAGTAATCACTCTGAGCCACATCCCACTGCATGGCTACTGTTCCCTAGTTATGGCTCATCAGCTGGGCAAAACAGGTCCTGGGTTGCAGGAGTTCCAATTCAGGGGGGGATCTGGCTTGGAAGTTCAGGCTGGACTGTTCCCATTGGAGCAAGGTCGAGACTGATTTGCCCACGTGGCTGGGTCCAAACTGAGGTGACATGGTGAGCAAAAAAACGAAGGATAGGGACCAGCCCCTAATAATAACCAGTGGATGAGATCAAATCAAGAATTCCAGCCATCTCTTTTTTTCTATACCTTAACCATCTATGTACAGTTCAGCAGGGTTTGGACCCAGGGCCTAGTCTTTTGCTGTGCACAGCAGGAGATGGCCCCTGGGTCTAGCTCATAGACCGAGCCCATGCCCAACTCGCCACCTGTTGCCAACCCCTACTGTGCATGATCAGAGGTCCTGCGTCCTAAGCTGCACACAACAGAGTTAGCCAGGCCCTGTGCCCTACACGCTGTAGGAGTGCAATCCCCACATGGCATTGGTTTAGCCAGAGCAGGGGTTGGCAAAAGTGTACAATCAGCTGTCTGTGGCCAATAGATATATTCATTAGCTGCACAGGGAGTTCCAGCGTCCTGAATAAACCGGTTTACCTATTTAAGATTAGGTGCTGGTCAAAATATGATTCCTTTGTAAGTCTAAATCAATTCCAAAGGAATTGTGTGACCCGACAGAACCAATTGTAGTTGATATAACTTATGCCCAGATTCTGAGGGATATTGGGTTACCCCTTGTTCTTTTACTTGGTCAAAACATGATGGCAGTCCTATGTGGTTAGGTGAATCATTCCATTTCACCATCTACACCGGCTTGTTAATCATATCAAGGGTACCATGAATACAAATAAAAAGGTTTGGGTTTACCCTTAGCTATTTTTAAGCATGTTTCACCGGAACCCCTTTGATTGACTTGATATCAAATATCATAAGAACTGCCTTAAAGGTTGAGTCCGCCAGAGTGGCACAGTCCTACTCTGTCATTGGTGAGGTCGCTGAGAATAAAGCATGCCAGGATAAGTTGTGGGTGAGGCGACCGCTTTAATTTCTTGTTTGAATCCTAGACTATTGCAGTACATTTTATTAAAAGTGATTTGCAACTCAAGTACTTTTCGTGCTATATGCAGTTTGGCAAGAGGATGTGCCTGGGTATTTTCCTTCTGTCTCTTGGTGATAGGATATCGTACAATCAAACTAACAGGGTAGATTTTTTAACCTATTATTAGTCCCCACAGTTCTTTCAAATTGGGTTGTGACATTTTGACCACACGGTACCGCCAGCACCGATGTTTAGGCTCCCTCCTGGATACCGGCCACAACCAATGCACAGGATGAGGATTGTTAATTCTGGGTACAGCCCACAGTTGGCACAGTGAGCTTGCCACTTCCAGGCACATGCCCTCACAACCGACAAGGTAGAGTGAGTCACTTCTGGGTACTGCCCACAATCATCCTTCAGGCTGGGGATATTCGGTCCTGGACAAAGTTCACAAGCTCAATTAGTACTTATTCCTAATTAGTCCTGATTTATAGCAAACTTTCGGTGGTTTTACAGCTTACTGTAAATTAACTAGATATTGGTTTATTCTGCAAGCAAGTGCATGGAATCTTGTTCATTTCATTGACAGACACTACAACTGAATATACTGTCGGCTAGACTCCATCATGAATCTAACATACACAGCTGACTACTATCCTTTTTTCAAATGCTCTATTAATGTTATTTCAACACACATACAGAACATGCTTGGCATGAGTCGGCATCAGAGTCTTGCTGAATACATTTGCTGCTACGGCTGTAGTTACTGTCTTCTACAATTGTGCACTAAAAGTCTTGCATGGCTATACTATCCAAGATATAACGTATAGCTTTCTTTTCTCCTATACATTTGTCCGTGCCCTACATTAGAAAACTAGCATTAGTTTAAGAAGAACACTATTGTCAGTTTATGTGCGATACTAATATGAATTTATGCGGGGCACTTGTTTGAGTTTAGCTATTTTACGTATGACACTACTATGAGTTAAAGTAGTACGCTAGTTTAATTTTACAAAGAAAACAAGTATGAGTTTAAGTAGAACAATAGAGTCAGTTTATGTAGGACACTAGCAGGAGTTTATGCATAAACAGGTTGTGCCTTATCAAGGACTTCAACTGCTACTGTAAAATACTTTTAATCTTTTAAACCTTTTTCAGGCTTATTGTGTGTAATAGTGTGTGTTTTATCATATTTGCAACAAAGCATAGAGCAAATTAGTATCGCCAGGAAGCCATTTTATTTGTACTGTTTTTGCTGCCACGCATACCTCTGCGGTTGTGTAGAACCCATCACCAGACAGCTCATTTCAGGGTTCCTGATGAATCCCTGGTCAACCACAGCATGTGCCGATTGTGCAGTAGGACCTGATCAAGCTCCAGTGACAGCTGGGGGACTGTAGGTCGTGCCACCATTTTTACCAGTCTGTCAGCGGTCTAGTCCTCACAATCCCTTTTTCATCCCCTAATAGCTGGAGGAATATTTAAGGCAATTGCAGGTGTGGACGCACCGCACTTTACAGGTTGTGCCGAACTTGGAATTCTGCTGCTATTGAAAATAACTTTTTTTTTAACTTCTCTTAAGCCTATTGTGTGTATTAGAGTGGGTTTTATCATATTTGCAACAAAGCATAGAGTTATTTGGTATAAGCGGGAAGCCGTTTCGAACTGTTTTTGCTGCAGCGCATATCGCTGCAGTTGTTTAGAACCCCAAACCAGACACCTCATTTCAGGGCTTCCTGATCAGTCTCTGGTCTGCCACAGCGTGTGTCGATTGTGTGGAGGGTCCTGGACAAGCTCCAGTGACAGCTGGGGAAGATTGCCTAGACCACGCCCGCCATTTGTACCAATCGGCTAGCGGTCTAAGGCAATTGCAGGAGTGGATGTACTACCGGTGCGAAGAAGATGTGTCAAAGGGAAGCCTGTCTATGCATGTCCATGCCAAGCCACAGCCAGCCGCCAGGATCCATTAATCTTTTCCCCTTTAGTCTCTTGCCATCAAAGTCAATAGACTGTTGCTTCTACTTTGTTCAAGTACTGGGCTAAGAGATATCAGGGAACATGCAGCTGCTTCTAATATTCAGAGCGGATGCTGAACATGCACCCTATATCTTGAACAAGATGGCCCTTATCTTTGCAATATCTGCATTTTCAGATGTTCCTCGCCCTTTCTGCAAATAATGCCGAAAGCCTCAGCACACAAGAACTCTGGCCAATCTTTTGAGCTCCTCGGTTCATACTGCAACGTTCATTCAATCTCTAAACATGCTACTGAGTTATGGGAGCTGTTGGATACAGAAAAGCCAGATGTTTGTTGCTTGACAGAAAACTGGCTGCACCTAGCAGCCCTCCCTCACGTCTTGTTGCTCTCCTTGCAGACTATAAGTTAATCAGGCTTGACCGAATAAGAAAGGTGGGTAAGGTGTTGCCATTGCTTTCTGCAACTCTATAAAAATCTCCTTAGTAGAGAGTTGCTCCTTAAGAAGTGGGTGGAAATTTGCATTTTCAAGTTGGAAACACCCATAAAAGGAACCTGGAAGGGGGCACTCATATAAAGGCCCCTAGAACAAAAAAAGATTTTAGCAACAAATGAATGGAATGTTTGGCCCCCCCATACCCTTGCTGTGGATCATTTTCAGCTGGTGGGGGATTTTAACCACCATGTAGAACCTCGCCACAGACCCTGGCACTATCCCCCTACTCGCAGACCTAGAATCTCAAAGTTTGCTCACAAACGTATCCAATCTCTCTGTTGAACCTCCCCACCCCCCAACCTCCATCCTGCTGGTCTGGACTGACCATGATGCAATTAAATTTCACTTTCAAGTGGGAAGGCTCCCTGATGATAGGACCACAGCACGTAGGTTAATCAAGTCCTGGAGGCCTGTGCTCTTCTCACATCACATTTTCTCCCCACTCCCTGACTAATCAGAATAATATGAACATGGCCTAGGAAGCTTTTGAGAGTTTGGTTATTCAAACCCTAGATAAGGTTGCCCCTACTTAATTGAGCAGTCCTAAACCAAAGACTATTTTGAGTACCATGGTTTATAGACTCCTTAAAGAAGGAAAAAACTGTGTAGGAAAATGGAATGTAAATGAAGGACCTCAAAAACCCTGGAACATAGAGCAATGGCTTCAAGAAATTATCATACCAATCTAAAAACAGCAAGGAAATCCCATATTGTAGATAGAATCAACGATGCAAGGAGAGGAGTTGGCCGAACGGCTAGTGCTGTCGACCTTGAATCTAGGGAACTGGGTTCGAGTCTCGGCAATGACGCTGAACAT
This sequence comes from Lissotriton vulgaris, assembly GCF_964263255.1. Lineage (NCBI taxonomy): Eukaryota > Metazoa > Chordata > Amphibia > Caudata > Salamandridae > Lissotriton > Lissotriton vulgaris. The sequence continues at coordinate 331,759,519 of NC_141691.1, read as the reverse complement.
CCTGTGATTCTGGGCAAATCACTTAATCTCCCCGTACCTAACAAAAAAAAATGAATGTGTCCTCATGCAATGCAACTGGTGCTATGTAAAGCGCTCTGATACCCGATTTGGGTCAAGTACGCGCTATATAAAACTCTGTAAAATAAAATAAAACTATGCAAAAGAAATGTTTAAGATTGTCAAGGAATTCACCACATCCCCCAGCACACACCAAACCGGTCTTGGCATCTCAGGCCCTGGCAAATGATCTTGCCAACTATTTTGGGGAAAAAATAGTCAGAATTTAGAATACGTTTGCAAAAGACACCACACAAGAATTTAGGGCTGTGCCTATCCCTTAGGAAACTGATTGCGCGTTTTTTTCTGGAAGAGTTTAATGGTGTGACTCAGGGCCAGGTCAATGCACTGATAAACTGAGTTAAGTCTGCATCACCAGAGGATCCTGCACAACCGTATATCATGGCAACTTTGGGCCCAGCACTTCTCCCTTCTCTCAATGAACAATTCACTCTTTTCTTTTGCCAGGAAACATTACCGGTCAAGTAGAAATCAGTTTGGGTCAATCCTATTCTTAAAAAGCCCACAGTAAATCCCAAAGATTTAGAACATTTCAGACCTATTTCACTGCTCCATTTCCTTGGAAAAGTTATGGAAACTAAGGTGAATACCCAACTAACACCTTTTCTAGAAAGCCATGCTTTGCTCGATCCCTCCCAGTCAGGTTTTCGAGCTTGTTTTAGCACATAAGTGGTACAAGTTGAGGTATTAGACAACATAAGACTTTCTTTGGATGATTGGCACTGAGCAATGCTGGTACTATCGGATCGATCAGCAGCATTCAGCCCAGCTCCTACTCAGTCTTAATTAAAAGACTGGGGCAGATAGGTTTCAGTGGGAAAGCTTTGGGGTGGTTGAAGAATTTTCTGAGTGAGTGCACCCATACGGTGCAGTTAGAGTCCTACTGCTCTTGAACCATAGCCTTGGAAATGGGAGTTCCACAGGGATCCTCTGTGAGCCCCACTCTTTTTAATATCTAGGTGGCCCCACAGGCACAAGTGTTCAAATCTTTTGGTTTCCAGGTATATCTTATGCAGATGACACTCAACTGGTCATCACAATGGGACATAACCCGGACTCTACTAAAGAAAGATTCGGCGACTGCAGAAATAAGATCGCCTCATGGATGTAGCTCAACTGTCTTCAAATGAATACGAGCAAAAGAAGGATTGTGCTCTTTGGGAAGGCTCATTCTGTGTGGTCTGAGGACAGGTGGCCACATTGTCTGGGTCCAGTTCCCACCCCAAAAGCAGTAGTCAGAAAACTGGGAATCGTGGCACTTGAGAACCTCTCCATGAGGGAACATTTGAATGCCAATTCGGGCTCCTGCATTGGAATCATGCACCCTCTCGGGAAAGTATTTCAGTGGCTATCACTTCAGTCAAGAAAATCCTTAGTCCAGCCTCTCATAATCAGCTGCCTGGACTATGGCAACGCGTTAATGGTTGCCATGAATGAAGGACTGTTCTCCAAGCTCCATGTGGTTCAAAATTCCGCGGCACAGCTAATCTGTCATCTTCCACCTCGATCACACTCCGGACTCATTCTCAGAACCCTTCGTTGTCTGTCTATATGAAAAAAAAGCACTCTGTGTTTAAACTTCTTTGTTTGGTCCAAAGTGTACCTTTCTGTTTGCTGGGCAAACTGCAGTGATCTGGCCCGACTCGGAGTCTCCGATCCAGCGAGAAACTCCGGTTACATCCTCAGCACATCTGCATTACCAGGTATGGGGGCTGTGCATTCTCACACTTAGCCCCCCAGCACTGGGATCAGCTCCTGCTACATCCTTGTAATTGAATGCATTTTAAACAGTTTAAAACATCTGCTAAAACCTGGGTTTTTAAAAATCTTTCATTAGTTTTAGATATTTACTTTAATATCCCTGTCCCAAGACCTGTAGAGCCGAAACAGTGCTAAGAGACCCTGCACAGGGCGATACATTGCACTTAATAAGGAAATCTAATAAATCTAATGTGAAACACTAGTATCAGGATATGTGGGACAATAGTAGGAGTTTACAAAGGAGACTAGTTTGAGTGCAAGTATGATTTTAAGTGGAAAACTAGTGTTCATTTATGTAGGATACCAATAAGAGAATATGTAGTGGCAATTAAGAGGAGTATTTATAGGACACTACTCTGTGTTAAGGTAGGTCACTAGTAGGAATGAAAGCAGGACATTAGTGTCCGGTTATGTAGGACACCAGTATACATTTATGTAAGGATACTAGGATGAATGTATGTAGGACACTAGAATGGGTTAAATTAGGTCAATAGTGTAAATTTATGAAGGATACAATTAGTTTATTTAGGGGTACTAGGTTGTCTATAGTGTGGAGTGGTGTGGCTCACTGGTTAGAGGCGGCAGACCCGTAAGCAGAGGACAGCCCGGGACCAGGGTTCGATTCCAGACGCGGCAGGGTCGTGGACCAGGGTCAGCGGGCTCGATAATTCTCGCCTCGGTGCCTACTCCAGTCAGGGACCACACTCGGCAACTCTGGGCATTAGCTTGCCTCAACTTCACAACGGCCACCCCAGACCGCCGGGGATGCTTGGTCGCACCTTAGAGATACCCATTAGGGACCATCTCTCAGGGTGAGCCAGGACGGGTTCCCCAGCGGTCGAAGCGCGGAGATACTCCTCCGGGAGTCGATTCTAGCGCTATATAAACCCACAATTAAATTATATGTCTGCCGCTAGTAGGTGATGAAATAAGATGCTCATATGGGTTAAAGTATGTATGTATACGGTATTTGTAAAGCGCAAACTAATCACCCCTAGGGGTCTCAAGGTGCTGGGGGCCGTCGGGGAGGTGAAAGGAGCTATTGCCCAGAGTCACAGGGTGCTGAGCTGAGCTGTCGCCGGCTCTTGATCTGTGAGCCCCGTGCTCCAGAGTCAGCCGCTCTGTCCGCTGCACCACACCTCTCCCTTGTAGGACGCTAGTATGAGTTTATGTAAGGACACTAGTAGGTTTTAAAGTAGTTTAAAAGTAGGTCACTAGTATGAGTTAAAGAAGGACACAAGTGTCTGTTTATGTAGGAGACTAGTATACATTTATTTAGGGATGCTAGGATGATTATCTGTACGGCGCTAGTATCGGTTAAATTAGGACAATAGTGTAAGTTTATGTAGAACACTATTAGTTTATTTAGGGGTACTAGGCTATCTTTATGTAGGATGCCAGTAGGTGATAAAATAAGTCACTAGTAAGGGTTGAGTAGGACACTAGTATGAGTTTATGTAAGGACACTAGGATGAGTATATGTGAGACACTAGTAGGTGTTAAAGTAGGTTACTAGTATGAGTTAAAGAAGGGCACTAATCTCAGTTACACTAGTATATGTTGAAGTGGGACACTGAGTGTAACAAGGATGCACGAAATAAACTCGCTGTATTACAAATGCGCGTAGAAAGGAAATGCAATTCAACCCTTCAATGTACAAATATCAGCGTCCCATTTATGTTTTAGGAAAAAATGAATGCGCAGGCTAAATCTATTTCCGAACATGGGAAAGGCCGACACTAAAGCATTCCCCGCGCACACCCAGGTCCGTCGTTTGATCTCAAATCCTTGCCCAGGGGCAAGTAAACAAATCCGCAGGGCCCTGTTACTCAAGCCAGCGCTGAGATTTATGATTTCAGAAGTCAAAGTGCAAAACGCACGCCCAAATTAAGCCTGGGAGAAAGGGTCCATCCAGGGCGTAAACTTCAGCAGCAGCAGCCCCCTTTCCCCTCCCTCGGACGATGCAAGTTTTAAGCCGAGCGTGTATGTGTCTGCACAGGCCACTTTACAACCCCCTTTGCTTCTGCAACTCAGTGGGTGAGGCCGCAGGGCACTTATGCAGCTGCTCCTGGGCAGTGTTATACCCGACTTGCAGCAGCTGCATACCATAGGCTGGGCTTGTGGGCCTCAGTGTCGTACACTTGGTATAAGCGTTTCCAACAGTAAAAGTGTAAAAGTAAAATCGAAAGAGTAAAATGGTTCTGACTCTTTATTAACGACAAACTGTGTATAGGATAAGAAAAAAACACTGGACCTTTTGAACTTCGATAAATTTGCAAAATGTATGAAAAGCGCTCAGATAGAACTAAGCACGCGCTTGGTATAGTCTCGTGGCAGCTCATTTGAAGGGGGGATGGAGGGGGGGGTTCAATGTATGGCCGCGTGGAACAAAACAGCAATTGATGGCTCTTGAACTACTGACGTAAATAAATAGTACTAAATCAAATATAGAGTATTAGGCATGTTAATAGTGTAACACATAATTTTGAAATATATTTTAGCGTTTTGTAGGTATTCACGCACCTATCTTTGTAGTGTGACAAGGAGTGTGGCTCACTGGTTAGAGGCGGCAGACCCGAGAGCAGAGGACGGCCCGGGACCAGGGTTCGATTCCCGGCGCGGCAGGTTTCTGGACCAGGGTGAGCGGACTCGATAATTCTCTCGCCTCGGTGCCCACTCTGATCAGCGATCACACTCGGCAACTCTGGGCATTAGCTTGCCTCATCTTCACTAACGGCCCCACCAGACCGCCGGGGATGCCTGGTCTCACCCTGGAGATACCCATTAAGGGACCATCTCTCAGGGAAGCCAGGAAGGGTTTCGCAGCGGTCGAAGCGCCTTGGGACCCTACGGGTAAGTAGTGCGCTATATAAATGCCAATACATTGATCCATGGCTAAACTGAGCACGTGGTAATGTAAAAGCACGCTCATATATGAAATTACCATGTGTCACTGTTTCGAAATAACAGCTGCGTGATATAGATATATATATATATATATATATATATATATATATATATATATATATATATATCCAACTTATCAAGGTTGCCCTAAATGTGGGCAAACATAATTGATGGATAGAATGCTGAACAATGTCAAATATATATCAATAAGCCATGCAAAGGGTTATATAAAAGGTGTAGAATTAGATTTTGCATTATTTTCTTTCCTAACAACCTTCCAACAGGCATCCTGAAGAAATAAACTAGACTGACTAATGCAGTTTCTCATAGTTGCACCAATTACACTTGATTTATTTGGGTGAAACAAGTTGGTGACTAACTAATCTGCACAGTTTTGCATGGAAACGTTTTATTTTCTTTGGAACTTTAAAAAGCACTTGGCCTCATCAACATCAGTTTAGAGAGATGGAACCGAAATGGGATGAAGCAGAGCAATGAAAGTTCTGGAGAAAAGAGAGTTGGAGTCCAGCCAGATAATTAGGAGGGACCTAGATTTGTTTAGAAAGACTGTTTTTTAGTTTACTTAAACAATGGTTTCGGTTTGCATTAGAGGGCGATGGCTGTTCCAAATACTGGTCAGTGGCATTCGAGATGGACCACTGATTCGTTACTATGCATTAAAATTAGGTCACTGGGTTTTACATCCTTGCTATTCAATGGACTTCCACATTTCTTCAGCTAAAAAGTCAACAAGTCCAACATGGCCCATTTTGCTCCGGCATCTGAAGTTAAGTTCAATATCCCATTACAACCATCCATGCTCCGGACATTGAAGTTTTCTATCCTACACGGAAGACAACCATTTGAGGGTGGGTGAGGCTCAGCATCATTCTCAAGCTCTTTCTGGTTCCGATGTCAATGAGCAAATAAGCTGCACTCAGTGGCACTGAAAGTGAAACCATTCCGCTCAGCATCAACACTGTTGTTTTATCTCATCTAGCATGACATCACATGATGATGAAAACATTCTGCATATTAACATGGGGAAGAACCTAAGGGTTTATTTGGATATTAACAAGGACTGTCTTGCTAAAACACATAGCAATCATCAAAATGTTTATTGTGGCATGTGTTCTACAAGATCATCGATCTCATGCTGATTATTCTCAATGCCAGTGTAAATGGGACAGCTAACTCCAGGTTAGATTATAAAATGACACTGTACCGTGTCTTGCCCCCAAAAAATGGGACTTGATTCAAAGTGCTTAGAATGCAAGGGTTACTCTGACTTTCAGTTTAGCAATAATATAACATGCTTCCTCAGGCAGGAATGCCTTCAGTTGGCTTCCGGTGGATTCCAGAATTAGCTAACACCATTTATTTATTTATTTATGGGCTTATTACGCGCCGGCATCACACCCGAAGGTGTATCTCCGCGCGGTGCTGTAAGGTGGGCAGGTAGAAGAACTCCTCCTAGAATAGTACAGTCTTTAGGCGTTTCCTGAAAGCTGAGTGACTCTGACATTCTCTAAGGGAGAGGGGGAGGTTGTTCCATAGACGAGGACCCATGATAGAGAGGGCACGGCCTCCCTGTCTGGTCTTATAATGTCTAGGAACCTGAAGCAACTGTTGGTTGGAGGACCTGAGGGTGCGGGAAAGACGGTGATAAACAAATTTGTCTGTCAAGTAATGTGGTCCCAGATTGTGTAAACTTTTGTGTATCACACAGCTGATCTTGAATTCTACCCGTTTCCGGATAGGGAGCCAATGAAGGGCCTTAAGGAGGGGAAGGGACGGTGTTCTGGGGGGGGTGTTGGTCACCAGCCGTGCTGCGGTGTTCTGCACCACCTGTAGTTTATTGAGCACTCCCTCATTGGCAGCTAGGAGTAAGCCATTACAATAGTCCAGGCGACTCAAAACGAGGGCCTGGACCAGGGTCTTCCGGGTATCGTCGGGTAGAAGGGGGAACACCTTCCGAAGGAGGCCAATAATGTAGAAGCAGGACCCTGCAGTGGTGCTGGCATGGTGAAAAAGGGTGAGGTCCTGGTCTAGACGAACCCCCAGGTTCTTTACTACCTGTTTGGGGGGCGGGGCCTGTCCCAAGCTAGAAGGCCACCAATCTGGGGTCCAGAGGATTCTCGCCTCCCCGAATAACATGACCTCAGACTTTCCCACGTTGCATTGTAGAAAGTTCTTGGCCATCCAGCTGGCGATTGCAGTCATGCCGTTAGAGAAAGCTTGTCTAATCTCTGGAGTAAAGGTCTTAAAAGTAAACAGCAGCTGCGTGTCGTCAGCGTAGGAGATAGGCATAAACCCAAAGGACCTTGTCATTTTGGCCAGAGAGGAGACATATACGTTAAACAACGTAGGGCTAAGACATGAGCCCTGCGGGACTCCTCTGATGATGTTAGCCGAGGTGGATCTAAAGAGGCCATGTTCACCTTCTGAGTCCGCTCTGAGAGAAAGCTGGTAAACCATGCCAGGGCAGATTTGTCGATGCCTATCTCCTTTAATCTGGTAAGGAGAATGGCGTGGGATATGGTGTCGAATGCTGCGGACAAGTCCAGCAGCACCAACACCACAGACAGCCCTCTGTCCAGGGACATGCGTATGGCATCCGTAACGGAGAGGAGGGCGGTCTCAGTACTATGCCTAGGCCTGAACCCGGACTGAGAATGGTCTAAGCTGCCAGTCTGCTCAATGAAGGTTGAGAGATGGTGATTGACGTGCTTCTCCGTCAGTTTTCCGATGAATGGCAGAAGGGAGATAGGCCTCAGGTTGGTCATGTCTGACCAAGGGATGGCGGTATTCTTCCTGATAGGCTTGACTATGGCCTCCTTCCACACCCGGGGGACCAGTCCCTCAGACAGGGAGCGATTGATCACCGTCCGAATGCAGGGGCTAAGGACACTCCCAATGAGGTGCATGACACGGGCAGGTACGAGGTCTACCGGGCTGCCTGACTTAATGGTCCCAATCAGAGAGTTGACCTGATCTAAGGTGATCTCAGGAATGAATGATAGTGAGGCTGAAGCAACACAGGCTTTTCCAGGCTGAGAACTGGAAAAGGGGGTATTTTCATCCACGGATGTGCTTGATTGGGAGATTTTTTGGTAAATGGCATCAATTTTATCCGAGAAGAAACCGGCCGTGTCATCGCACAGTTTTTGGGTTAGCACTTCTGCACTGTCGCAAGCGACAGGCTTGGTGAATGTGCAGAGCACCTGGTACAACATTTTGGGGTCGTTGCCGGCCCCAGAGAGTTGGGAGATAATATGGGACTTACGGGCAGCTCTAATGTTTTTATGATAGAGTCTCATTGCTGAGCTATACCTGTCTCTATCAACAGTGCTGCGCGAGAGTCTCCAGGATTTCTCCAACTTTCTGCACGCTCTTTTCTCCGCGCGCAGTAGGTCTGAGTACCATAGTTCTTGTTTACGGTCCGACCGTTGATTACAGCGTCTAAGGGGGGGCGATCATGTTGACCGCCGTACTCAAGGCATTGTTGAATTTGGACAAGGCCAAGTTGGGGGAGTCTGAGGGGAGAAAATCAGGAGGAATAAAGGCAGTTCTAAAGGAATCAACGGACACCTTGTGCCACTGCCTGCGCCATAGCGGCAGGGGGACAGGGTTGGGGTGTTCCTCCAAGAGAGTGGGGAGGAAGAAGTTGATTATAAAGTGGTCGGTCCATTCCACCTGTGAAGGAGGATGACAGGTCAGGGAATGAGAGTTCGATAGAATTAAGTCGAGGGTATGACCGGCCTGATGAGTCGGACCCCGGTTGCACTGTTTGAAGCCTAGGGCAGATAGGTCAGTCAACAAGTTGCGAGTTTCAGCGTTGTCAGATAGTTCGCTGTGGACATTGAAGTCCCCTAGGAGTACAAAATTGGTTCCAGATCTGATATGGGGGGCTAGTGTCTCCAGGAGGATAGTCGAAGCCTCAGTGTAGGGACCCGGAGGGCGGTACACTAATGCTCCCTTCCAGTAAGATAGGGGTGAGGAGCCAATTTTAAAAACCAATATCTCAATGTCATCAGTGCAGCATTGGTCGAGAAGAGTGACAGTAAGAGTATCCTTGTAGATTACCGCGACCCCGCCGCCAGTTTTAACAGGGCGGTCAAGCCTAAGAATCTTGTACCCCGAAGGGACCCCCAAGGTGATAGCAGGGACCAGGTGGGGTTTAAGCCAGGTCTCGGTACAGAAGCAGTAGTCGGGGCGGTTTGCTTTAAAATGGGCTTCATACTAAGTACTTTTTTATCCTAAGCAGTCTTCAGGCGGAGATTGGGAAGGGAGTACCCATATATTTATTGGAGATATAAGGGGGTTATCTGTGAAAAAAGTATGTACCCAATACTGCTACAGTGGTATAATGCTCACACGCATGTTATCTTCAGATTTCCATTTGCAATATTTTCCAACTAGTGGATAAATCTCAAGCATGTAAACTTTACCCATTTGAGCTCTCCCAAAAATACTAGGATTATCTTCATATACAAAGCCCTCCTCTATGATTCTTTTCAGCCAATGAATAGTCTGAAACTTGCTGCAAATGTAGCAGTACCCCTGCACACTCCAATTTTGCAGTTTTGTTTCTTACATTTGTGAATGGGGCTGTAGGTGTATATTGAATGTGATAGGTGCCCTTGACCTCATAGGCGAATGCCAGCGGTTCTTGGGGTGGGAGGTGTATCTGTTGTTTAGGTAAGGTATACATACAGAACCCAATGTTATTTATTTACCTATAAAAGCATTCCAATCTGCATCCAGATCCCCAGCATTGGCAAGACATCCCCGCATTACATTGAGGCAGTAGTTGTTGCACGGCTTCACCGTCACCAGACCTCTGCAGTACGGACAGTACATCATTTTCACCACAGCTTGTGAGCACTGGGGTGTTGGGTTTACCTTCAGAAGAAAACAAATGGAACATCAAATTAATAATGTGCTTTTGTAACAAACAAAACATTGCATTCTGGGACTTGTGTTTTTGCTTTCACATAAGTACAGTCTGAAAAGTTCAAGCAAGCAAGTGCTGTTGTTTAAAAAGCCAAGATTGGCTGAAGGTTGCATACAGGGCATGAAAGTCATTTGATGGCTGTAAAGCACTTTTTATTCTAAAATTATTGCGTTATTACCATGTGCCAATATGTCTAAAACTTACAGAATCCACCTCTAAAATAGATTTGAGTCCCAATGATGCCTTAAATGCAGATCCAATGTTATTAGGTCACGCCTACGTAGCGCGCATGCACTACATAGGCAAAAAGACCTTTAGCAATCGCTTTGGCTTTTCAGCCAAAAACGTGCATGCGTTCCATTGCCTTCAATGGCAACGCGTGCACGTGTGGCGATTCACTTGCAGGAGCACGCGGCGCCATATGGTAGCAATTATCGCTCCTGACATTGCTCGCTCTCGCAAGTGAAACGCTTTCACTTTTGCCGACACTTTTTTATCCAGCACTCACCCCCTTCTCTCGCCCCTCCCCCTGCTGCCTCCTTTAAAGTGAGGAACGCGCTTGTTTGGGGTTTCCATGCGCAGGGACACTCTTTAGTATGCAGACCAGTGCCAGGAGCACAGCTGCGCGAGCAGATGTCTCAGTGCCCCTTGGATTTGTCGTCGCTGCCCTCCTGGGGCCAGGAGGCTCCACACTGTCGCAGGTCCCATTGTGCAGACCCCCAAAAAAGCATGCCTATGTGCGCTAGCGACCAACAAAGACCACAACTCATTGTAGGTCACTGTGGCTCATTGTGGCTGCCAGATGCACTACACACTTGTTTTGTTTAGGCTCTAGGAGACCATTTAATTTACAGAGAGCTATATGACTGGACAAAATCGAAAGAACACCAGTTTCGGAAAGGGGTGGGGCTGCATAAGAACCGTAAGCGGACCGACTCCTTAAATTGAAGCCATCTACTCAAGCAGGCCCACTCAGACAGTAAAGTTCCCATTAGCAGGCTCCATACGAGCTGCTATTTTCCGAAGAATAACTGGATGGTAAAGCACCGACATGGTGCAAATCGTGACTGAAAGCACAGTAGCAATAATGAATGTTTATAAAGCGGTTGGAGCTGGGGTCTGCGTGCCGCTATGCAAACCAGGGCCCTTTTAGAAAGGTAATTCCAAGAATATTTGTATCACACAACAAAGTGCCTTTTGTGCTTGCGCTTAGAACTGAAAGAGCACGGCAGGCACCTGCTTTAAAGCTGAAGCTTACACCCGACAAATGTCTGCACTGTGCGAGCCTATCAAAGCAGCTCTCCTTCAGAGTAGAGCGGTGGCGCACAATTGTGACCAGTGCCGCACAATTAAAATCCAAGTCTAGGAATTGCTGTCACTTTTAGTAAGCCCTATAGGGATAGTCAGTGCTGGGAGCACGAGTTATATGAATAGATCTAAAACTCAGACGATTCACACGAGTATCAAAACATGCCCAGCCCTGGAGCAGTTTACTGTTGTGCCTGGGATCAAATCTGGTTAAAGTTTGGGGTCGCAGTCCCCCTCATTGCCTCGCAGCAAAAATGTACACATTCGTAATCATATAAAGGATTCTAATATAGTGAAATAAACTCCTTTAAATCAGGGCACTTCTGTTTCACTAAATTGAGTGATTCTCGGCAAACATCTTTGTTCTCCTTCCCCAGTATACTCCTCAGACCAACAGTAAAGGATCTGACAGCGCAAGTACACCCAGTGTAAGAAATATATAGAAATAATGACCTGGAGGACTAGGCCCCGCCCATCGCTTCAATGTAGGCTTCCAGTACTGCCACCGCCTCACAGAGCAGCAGGGCTGTCGGAACTCCCGCAGAGCGGGCAGGGCCTCAAGAACCGAGCTAAGCCCTCACTGCATTACTCACTCAACTACTCCCCGCCCGTGACTTAATAATTCCCTTGAAGCAACCCCCACACTTCGGAACAGGCTACACCAAACTAAACAGGCACGCCCACCCAAACAGGACGTTTAGACTCACACAGGCCCCTCCTGCTTTACAGTAAAATGCCCAAGCCCATGTACCAAATCATACATTTTTATTTGCTTAGTTTTGAAGCAGTGGAACCGGGCCATAAGGGCGTTGAATCGCAGTCCAGCAGAAGAATATATACAGTAGAACTTGTATACGAAAGGGGGTCATGTATATGGCATTACATGAGCATGATTCTAGAGCGGGGCACACCAGGCATAATTTAGGATCATGAGAGTTGTTTAGCAGTGTGGGTACATCATGCGACAGAGTTGATTTGCATAGCACTACTAAACAGAAGTAGTACATCAAGTAGCCTCCATTCGTACAGCAGGACCAGTGACACCAGTGTCCAGAGGCCTGACCGACCCACGGAATCTTGATTATGGTGGTATTCCACACTCCTAAAAGTAGCTAGGACAATGCTTTGACAAGCATTGGCATAGCCAATAGGTCTCGCTTTTGGGACTTTATAAGTATTTAGTTATGCAGCACAATATCCTTGGTGCAACAACATTAACTGTTGCAAACACTTATAAGGTCCTAAAGGCGAGACCTATTAGCTATGCCAATGCTTGTTTTTACTTTTTGGCTCAAGGTCCTACAAGTAAAACACATTGATGTTCTGCATGAATATGCCAAGCCACACCATTAGAAGACAAGTTATATTGCATTCCCTATTCTGGAAGTACTGGTTTGATAAACTAACCACCTTTGGTGGATAGCACCAAACCAGGAGCCAAGACATTTCCAGACAAATAAAAAAAAAAGTCAAAAAGAAAAAAACACAGAAGGTCGGGCTTAACCACCTTCAAACCCTGGATCTGAACCATATCCCCAATGGAATCAGCATGGATCCAACCATCCTTCAAATCAGGAAGAAACAGAAAATTAATGTCTTTCAGAAGCACGTTACCTTAGAATTACACGTCTACCACTTGCCAACACTGTGATTGTTCCCTCATCTTACACCCTTGAGGAGCTCTCTCTTGCTTCCCAGCCAGGTTTGCACTATAGAAATAACATTACATTCAATCTTGCAGTGCTAGGATGCTTTGTGTGTACACACACACACACACAGCAGTATTCCACTAGAAAGGTAAGCAACATGTAGTGTATTAGTGTACTTTGAGGCATCTGTGCATGCCTTACGGGCAGTGACCCTTTGAAAGCTGAGTATTCCTATAATGACAATAATGGGAGGGTTATATCGTTCCCGAGAAGGGTAGAAGAAAATTCTCCTAGAACCCTGTGCCGTTTCAATGAGCTCTGCAAGACTCGTGATTCTAGAGTACTTCAACAGATTGGTATGAGGCAAGGCTCTCTCACTTACGTCGGGCAGGATGCATACTAGACCTGGTATGCACAGCTGGGTGAATGAGCTCAGTTCAGCCCAGTGTGCAGAGCATGGGAAGTTGTCACAGCCACCCAATCATGTTGAATGTATTTGGAACGCGATCACAAAGTGCTGTCAGCAGCTTTATTCACTGGGAGGAATTTAACTCATTTCAACACACACAGCTACTCGGTGCAGATCACAAAGGAACACCCAGATGACACTCACCATTAGGAATCTAGGACGCCTGAAGATTCCCTTGCAGCCCTAGTCCGCCTGAAACTTATGGAGCACAACAGAGCATCTCAGGGGGGAAATGAGGAGTGCAGAAGACCAATAGAACACACATTGAGTTATAAACTAAGCACTTTAAGGGTATCGCGAAAACTCATCCCCTAAGTAGCAAGAATATTGTCTGTTAAAACTATGCCCAAGTAGAGACAGATTGCTGATAGAGAACATTTAGTTTCAGAATTGAATGTGTTTAAAGGGTGGAAACTTATATTTAATGATTGTAAGTTTTAACAAGTGTAGGATCTTTACGTTTACAATATTTCCTAATCCACTAGTCAAAAGTAGGCCAAATGCCTTTTATCTGATTTTCAGGAGAAGCACAAAAATGCGACTACTTCTGGAAAGTGCAGAGATACGAGTGAGCTTCAAAGGTTAGAAAATAAGGTAAGTGGCGGCTCCGAATTACTGCAAAAGGCAAGAAGAACAGTGTTTATTCAGTATGTAAGTAGAAGTACGGTTGCAATATCTTCGTTACTACAGGAAGAGTCCGTAGGAGCTACACTGTATGTTCTTCAGCACTAGTGAAATGTATTTGTAAATGTGGAGAAGCCACATTGAAACAAAAATAAACAAAATTAAGTCAACTAAACCACCAGAAAGGCCCTGGAAACCTCTGCAGTCTCAGCTAACAGACATAAAATGTAGGGCTCCTGGTGATCTCTCACACAAAAATGTTCTTCTCAGAACAGGTGTTGGGGCATTTCTTTGGGTTGGCTGAGCCAATACTCAAACATTAAGCAATTCCAAGGTTATCAGAATAGTGCTAACGCTGAAATAGTTAAACATGATAGTTTGAGTTTGAGTTTAAAAGTTCTTGTTGAGCGCACATATACCAGCGGCTTCTTGGCGCTATAGCTAACGGGGACTGCGAGTGGAGGTCAAAACGGGCAATTAGTCAAAGAATTTTGTAAAAAGATGGGTTTTGAGACTTTTACGGAATTGTGAATAGAGGGGGGTGGAGCGAAGTTCAAGGGGAAGGGAATTCCAGAGGGTGGGGGCGAGGACAGCAAATTTAGATCCACCCCACTTCTTTCTCCGGAAGCGTGGGATGGTAAGGAGGGACTGGGTGGAGGATCGTAGAGCCCTGGTGGGGACATAAGGGACGATCTCAGAGGAGATGAAGGCTGGCACCGAACTAGAGCGGGCCAGGAAAGTAATGCATGCGAGCTTGAATTGAATTCTTGCTCGCACGGGGAGCCAGTGCAGTGATTTCAAAAGAGGGGTAGAGTGGTGGAATTTAGGGAGATTGAAGGCCAGGCGGGCCGCCTGGTTCTGTATTTGTTGAAGGCGACGCAGGCTGTATGCAGGAATGCCGGCATACAGGGCGTTCCCGTAGTCCAGGCGGGACACCACCATGGCCAAAATGATGAGTTTAAGTGCAGAGAAAGTGAAGAATCGGGACACCCTGCGGATAGTACGCAGTGAGAGAAAGGAAGAAGATACCACAGAGCTAACCTGGGAGTGAAGGGTGAGTTGAGAGTTGAGTTTTATGCCTAAAGTTTTGACTGAGGGAGAGGGAGCAGGAGAAGGAACAAGAGAAGGGGGCCAGAAGAGAGGGGACCAGGGGCTGGATGAACCACCCGTCAACACCAGTTCTGTTTTATCAGGGTTGAGTTTAAGGTGATTGTGGTTCATCCAGTCCCTGATATGAAGCATAACAGTTTGAAAGTTAAGCGTAGCAGAAGGAGAAGAGAGATTGAAGACCAGCTGGAGGTCATCCGCATAATTAAATACGGTGACCTCCATCTGTTGAAGAGAGAAAATAAGAGGGGCAATATACAGATTAAATAGAAGGGGAGAGAGAGACGAACCCTGGGGGACCCCGCACTGAACTCTTCGGGTGTCCGCTGTGTAGTCACCCAGGCGGACAGCCTGGGTGCGGTCACTCAAGAAGATGATATTAAGTGTAACATAAAAACAACGTATTTCTTTCAGTCCACATCACTGTCTTTCCCTATATGAAGGTTTATTAATGGGTTTCACTTTCAGCCATGGGAAATACCTCCCTATTCGTCATTTGGTTTTATGGATCTTGTTCACAGAAACGTTCCACATACTCATCTTAAAACCACTGCAAAATTCCCCTCCTTATAAAGTGTAATCTTAGCCCCCGGATTTTGGCCTCTTGCAGGGTATTTCAAATGAATAGCATGCACAGAGGAGGGATTGTGGAAGGCTGTGCTTGCAACAAGATGTTACTGCAGAAGCTGAGCACGACAGAGACCGGGAAAGTGAGATTGTGCTCCTAAAGTACACAACCTTATTAGGGCAACTGGGAAAAGGGTATGTCTTAGCATGGCTGTAGTAGATAGGAGTGCATTCAACAAGCTGGGTGTATTGTGGTGCTGAACATGGCGGCTTCAGATGGCCACTGCCAGGGTGTCACTGCTTGGAAATCAACAAACTGAGCCAACACAAAGGTCTAAAATGGGGACCTGCATGATTTCAGCAGTTTGTCGCTGCTGCCTGCTCTACCTCCCGTTTTTCAAAGTATAGCTTTACAGGAGAAAAACACAATGAGCCGTCTGGTGATATCAAGAGAACTGCAGGAATGTGATGGATAGGAAAGTCTTTAAATTGACATGAAACAGCACTACAGACAAGAACAGAAGATGAGCGACAACACTGAACTTCAACTATGTTGAATCAACAGTGGCATTGTATTATATGTATATATTTAGAGAGTAAATAATATTTATTGCCCTGGCACTGATAGCACCAATGGGAAAGAGCATTGCTAAGTGGAGTGGTGTATCACAGTTTTTCAAAGAATATGGATGGAGGTATGGACCTTTTCATATGTTAAAAAATAGTTTATTCCATAGAATGGGGAGGTAGGAGGACAGTGAGGAGAGTCTAGATAGAGTAATGAACAGGTAGAGCAGTACCGAAGTTAAGTTCTTCTGATGGATACTTCTAACTATAGATTCCTCACATGCTTAGAATAGCCACCAAAGCAAAGTGGCTCGCCTGGTGGTTGGTCAGTGTAGTGGCACATACCAAAAAGTAGTGCAGGCCGATGGCCAAAACACTCTTTCCATTGGACCCGGTTGTCAAGGCAGTAGTGATGCTTTGTTCCACGCATGGAGGAGTAGACTGCACAGGCCTTGGTGCAGAACCCTGCCCTGCAGAAGATGCTCCTGATGAGGCAGCCTGATCAGAGGACAGATGCTCATGCCCAGGGGTTCTGGGTACCACACTCTCCTGACCAAATCTGGAGCCACAATGATGACTTGAGCCTAATCGTCCTTGATCTTCTTTGAAACTCGGTGCAGATGTGGTAGCAGCAGGAAGCCATGCTGACACTGCATGTTCTTGTAGGTGGCTAAGAGATAGAGCCGGAGTTCTCCCCATTGCTGGAGGATGCCCTGTGCCACCTCCAGATGTAGCTGTCATTTGTGATCCACTGACCATCTCCGGCTAAGTTTGTCTGATTGTTATTTAAAGTCCTGCCAGGTGTTGAACAATCAGGGAGATGCCCTGACGAGTCAGTCAGGTCAAGAGGAGCACGGCCTCCTGCCAAAGAGCACAAGAACCAACCCTGCTTGCTGCACAACCACATGCCAATGGTGTGGTCTGTGAGGACCTGAACCAGTCTCACATTGATGGATGGTAGGAAGCGTTTCAACTCCAAGCTACTGGTCCGCAACGCCAGCAAACTGGTCAGAAGGAGGGTCTCCGCCAGAGACCAGAGTTGACTGACCATCACCTCCCTCAGTTGACCTTTCAACCCAGCAGTGATAGGTCTCTCACTATGGTCAGCTCTCGGTGGAGTAGGGGTAGTGATCTGCTGCTGGCCTAATTTCACTTGAGCAGCCACCACTGCAGATCATTTGCAGACACCTCCAAAACCTGGATGGAATATGTGTTGCTGGGCCCACTGAGACTTTAGATCCCACTGCAAAGCCACTATGTACCACCTGACATGGTTGAATAGTAGGATGCAGGTGGCCAGCAGGCCAACAGGTCTCTTAGCCATCCTCACTGAGACTCAGAATAGAGGCTGAAACACTGAAATCATAGCCTGAATGTCTTGGATTCATTGATCCAAAGTAAAGGACCAAATAGGACCGAGTCCAGGATGTCTCTGAAGAATGAAAGTCTCGGCAAAGGAGTCAGATGTGACTTTGGCATATTGATTGTGAACTGCAGCGATATAAAGAGTTTATCGCCATCTGGAGGCAGCCTACAACTGACTGTGGTGAGCCCGCCTTCAGTAACTAATCCGAGAGATAGTGTAGGACTGGTACCCCCAACCTCCAAAGATACACAGTTACCACTGCCATCATCTTAATGAGTACCCAAGGGGCACTGGTGAGGACAAAAGTGAACATAGCAAACTGAAAATGCTCACGGCCCACCTTGAACTGCAGATAGCGACTGTGGGTCTTTAGGATGGGGACATGAAAGTAGGTGTCCTGCAGGTCCAATGCCATCATCCAGTCTCCGAGATTCAGATCTGATAGAACCTGGGCCAGCATGAGCATCCTGAATGTGTCCTTCTGCAGGAAGAAACTGAGAGGTCAAAGATCTGAAGTAGAATGAAGGCCAACTCCTTTTTTCAACACAAAGAAATAACAGGAGTAACACCAAGTTTGGGGCCTGGGAACTGATGGCTCTATTCTGCAAAAATGCTTGAACGTCCAGCAGCAAAATGGACAACCAATCTTCTGAAAGCTGCTCTGATGTGGAGGCGGGGGGGCAGATGTGGTGGGAAGGACAGGAATTGCAGGGAGTAACCCCATTAGACAATCTGTAGGACCCTGGAGGATCTGTCGGATGTTATAGCTAGCCACCCATCGGGAAAATAACGGATCCTGCCTTCCACTGGGTGGTCCTGTGCCACTAAGAGCAAAATAAAGCGGCTCTGCAGCTGCTTTCTGAGGTGCTGGGGCCTGGGATGTTCTGTGTCCTTCTGGACATGAAAGTTGTCTGCTTGATCCCCTACCCTGACAAGGAAAGGACTGGGGTGCCAGTTGTTGGGGTGTTGGGGTGTTGGGCCTTGGTACTATCTAGTGAGAAAACCAGGAGCGATGCCTCAAAAGGAGTAAAATTGGTGGGGATAGTGCCTAAAGATTGTGAAAAGACTGAGAGTGCACACAGTGGCTCTGCTCTCAGGAGCGGAGACAGCCATCTCATCAAAGAGGCAAGACCCATAAAAAGGCCTGTCCATGAGTGAGGCCTGAACGTCACCCAAGAAGCCCGGGTATCTTATCTATGCATGACACCGGAGCACCATGCTAGTCGGATAGCCCTGCTTAAACAGTAGGTCATGTCCAGACCTAACTGCTGATGCACTTGGTCATATCTTGGATGGTCGGTACCAAATTGGAACAAAACTCTTCTGGGACTGATAGTAAGATCTAAGCAACCAAGTGCCATAAAGCATAGGGGTACCATCCCAGCAAGCGGATGGGGTTGACTGAGCTGAGGGTGAGGCTAGTAGAGGCAAGTATCCCAAACCCATATGCCTCTATTCTGCTTGGCTCTCTGTCTGGTGCCTTTGATGACGTGTCACCTGGATGTTTACAGGTGGGCAGGACTAGTGTTCTGCCCATGATAGTGTTGGTAAGGGCCTAGTTTAATGGCAGTAAAGTTCAGATGAGGATTGTCAGTGCTGTAAAACTTCTGTGAAGGCATTGGTTTTTACTGCAATTGAAAGCAACTGTAAATCCAAAATTTCTGCTGCCCATTTCATGAAGTGTCCAGTTCATTGGCCTCCTGTGGGTGCACAAGAATTGTCCTCATACTGTGGGGAGAAATTGTTCTCAACATCACCCTCACCACCAAAAGCTAGCTGACAGTCAAGGCCTAATCCATAGACTTTTTAAAGCATCGGGGGATGGCTCCTAGGAAAAAAAGGCACTGTCTTAGAGTCAGACTGAATTGGGCCAGTTACATGTGAACTGTGCAAGAATGCTGTTTTGGCCATTGTTGAGACGGATTTCGTTCTTCAGGAATCAGCAGCAGGAACTGACAAGGTGACAGGTTTGGGGTCAACTCTGAAGTTGGAGTGGGTTCAGGAGGCACAGATGGTGCTGAGGGTGGACCGGTCAGCAGTAACCCGACTGGTGACTTTAGAGGATCCATGGGGCTTGAAAGCGCACCAGAGGGAACCAGAAGCGTCCTGAAGATGCAGAGCATGGCCTCCTTCAGTGTCAACCTGTTTTGGCGATGCCGACAGGCAAAGAAATTCAGAGTGCATCAAACTTAGCTTCAGATTCGGCTCCTCAATGAGAGTGAGACCACAGGGTTCCTTGATGTTCTAACATCTTCCCAGAAGGAGAATGGTGAGGCTGGGTTGTGGACCGGTTGGAATTTTTTTGTTTTTTTCCTTGTATGTTGATGTACCCGAAGACTTGAACCACAACAATGGTGTTTTTCAAGTCTTGCTCTGAGAGGACTAATGGGTCCATGTCCTTCACTGAATTGGAGGGAATCCTACAAGACTATCTGCAGTGCTCAATGATATCCAGCTTGGCTTCACATTCCGGAGTCATCTTCAGGTGCATGAGACACACTTCCAGCATGACCTGAAGCTATGGCCTTAAGTCAAACAACAGGGACAAACCTTGTGTTATGTTATGTGAATTTGTAGAGCACGGCTAATCACCTGGGAGGGCATCCAGGCATTGAGTACGGCAGGCCTGAGGGGGAGGAGTAGATCATACCTTTTTCATCTGGAAGAGCCATGTCTTGAGGTTCCTTCGGAAGTCCAAGAAGGAAGGAGAGCTTCTGAGTTGTTTCGGGGGCCCATTCCATGTCTTGGCAGTGAGGTATGTGAAGTAACGTCCTCTCCTTCTGGACTTCTTGATGAGGGAGAGGTGTGCTTCTGCCTGGGATACAGATCAAAAGTGTCTAGTGGGTTGGTAGAAGTTGAGGCGGTGGTTGGGGTAAACTGGACCGGTGTAATGGAGAGCTTTGTTAGTGATGGTGAGTAGATTGAACGTACATATTTTCTGGACTGGGAGCCAGTGTGGAGATTGTTGATGTGTGATGAGATATGGTTGTTGCAAGGGATGTTCAGGATGAGTCTGGCGGTGGCGTTCTGTATGGTTTGGAGTTGTTGCAGGACAAGGGCTGGGAATCTGACAAAGAAGGCATTACCGTAATCAAGTTTACTTGTAATAAGAGTCTGGGTGACCATTTGTCTGGACTTCAGTGGGATACACTTGAAAATCGTATATAGCACTAGCAGGATGTGAAAGCATGATGAGGAGACGGATCTGTCTGCTTATGGACAGATTGATGCCTACGATGATCCTGAGGTTCTTGGCATGGCTCACAGGGGTGGGTGGGGGGCCAAGTTCTGAAGACCACTAAGAGGCGTCTCAGGGGGAGTGGTTGTTGCAAAGATTAGGACTTCAGTTTTGTTTGTGTTGAGCTGGAGGAATTTGTTTTTTGTCCAAGCAGCAATATTGCTCATGAAGGTGGTGACGTTTGCTTTGTCGGTGCTGGTTGAGTCACTAAGGGGGAGGATGAGCTGTGTGTCTGTGTAGGAAACTATGTTGATGCTGTGGACTCTGACGATGTCCGTGAGGAGCATCATTTAGATGTTGAAGAATGCTAGGCTGAGCAACGATACTTGAGGGACTCTGCAGATGAGTTTTTTGGGGTCTGCGGTGTATGGGGATCATGGAAATCAGTTATTGATTTTCTTTTGGCAACAGTCCCTACAAGGCGCAAACTCTGTAGTTTTAGAAGGGGGCATGTTCTCTTGCACACTGGAAGTCATTTTGAGAGAGAAAGCTTTCAACTGACAAGACAAAACTATGAGCTAGCTCTGGATCAGTGTATGAAGGTGCAGAAAAAAAAGGAAGGGATGACAGCGCACTTAGGTGGTGGGTATATGAGGCTCTGGTCGTCCCTTCCGGGGAGGAACGGAGTACACACAGAGCTGCGTGAGGCCACCTTTTGATGCGCAGGAGCTATGTTGTAAAATCTTCCTCATACAGTAAGGAATCTGGGGATATTCTAAATGTCAGGAATCTGAAGTTAGAAGTATCCATCAGAAATAAATGACACTTCACTGATGGGGGTGCAGCCAGTGAATGTACTCCATCAATAGGAACAAATCCATGACTCTGTGTTTGTGCTTTTGCGCATGTGACCAGCCAGGGTCTGATCCGTGCATCCCCAGTTGAGGTGCTGATGCAGGCCATCCATGCACCAATAATAATGCAGTCGTTTTTCTCGAAGAGTGACAATTTTTCTTAACTATTGAGCTCCTGTTGCAGAATGTGATAGCATCTTTTTTTTTTAACCACAAAATGTGATAAAAGACGACACGAAGAATGAGAACAGATGGGGGAATCCCTCTCCTATAGTAAGATTGTTTTCTACAATAATTCTAGAACAGAAAAATCCCCAAAGATATATCGTTCTCAGGTGATAAATGTTACTTCCACTCGTCCGTCGTACTATGGCCTCCACGTTAATTAAAGATACATAAACAAACATATAACTCGATTTTAAAAAGAAAAATAATCCACTTGCCGTGTTTTAGCTAGCTGCAGTTCCAAAATAATAGTCTTGTGAGACAACTGATAGTCTAACGAGCATTAGGTGACTTAAAAATACCTTAAATTAATCTGTTTTATGCACTGCAAAAAAATATTCGGAAAACTACTAGAATCAGATACCTACCGAGTCTGGGCGCTATCAACTCGTTTACATTTTGCAAAGGCCTTTGCACACATACCGCTTTCAGAGAGTAGAGATACGGGTGATAGCAATCCTTTATTATCGGTGACCTTACAAGGGCTTTTCTAGGTTCTTTTCCGGACTTAAATCATATCTTAGTTTTCCCTTAAAAAACACTGTAGTTAACATTTAGCCAACAAGCTCCAAGGAGCACGTGAGAAAGACGATAAAAGAAGGCCGATAGCCCTCTTACGCAATCACGTGTTCCCTCTAACAAAGGATGGGGCTTATGGCCTTATCTAGTGAGCTGCTTTGGGTGTTTTATCGTTCCTCGCCTTATGGCAGCCACCGTGTCTAGTTAGGGCCAACAAAGAAGGCACCTGTCCTAAACTTGCATCGTAACTACAGAAAAAAATAATGTCACCAGTCACATATATTTCAAAGCTTCTCATAATAGTTTTATGATCATAATAAAAGGTTAACAGTGAGCCTTTCTTCAGTGTGTGCATTTAAAAAACTGTGCTTGGAGAAGGTGGAGAAACCTACGCACTTCTCGGTCCAGGTGGCAGTTGTGGAAGGTGTGCTAGAAGGCAACCAAAGAGGGTGCAATGCCCAGGGAACCCACAGAAAATGGCTGGCCTGCATCAAACCATGATGGCATTTTTTTTTATCCAAATAAAAATATCCTGCAGAGAGGAGATGTAGGAAAGTCACAGCAGTACGTGTAATGGGTACTGGAAGTACCTCATAAGGCGTTTCCTATATTAACAAGGCATTTGTCAAATCAGACCTCATGGGGCTGAACGCCTACTGCTGA
Source organism: Lissotriton vulgaris (assembly GCF_964263255.1). Lineage (NCBI taxonomy): Eukaryota > Metazoa > Chordata > Amphibia > Caudata > Salamandridae > Lissotriton > Lissotriton vulgaris. Next base: position 331,736,720 of record NC_141691.1, on the reverse strand, counting down.
GAGAGAAGGTTAACTAAATGTAACCCGCGCATTCTGGCAAACAAAATACAGATCCGGAGGCAATAACTCAAGATTATGCCATTCAGGCTTGCTTTAAAAATAGATTTTTTTTAAGAGTATCTCTAGAACTAAGGTGGGATGGGTACAGGCTCATGGAAATTTCGAAATAATTAATCTGTGCCGTTCCAAAAGAGAACAGAAGTATAGTTAGTGCAGGCAGCAAAATTCTCAACTAAACCCAGCAATGGCGCACAGCATCTGTACTTCACCCAGAATACGTCAACTGAAAAAAATGCAGCATTTAAACTTTACAAGTGGACAAAAAGCCAACAAAAACACTTAATTTCGAAGTACCCAATTATAGGGCAATTTGTACAGGAAAGAAAATGACTTAAATTTCTAATTTTGAAATGCAAGCATTTTTACACCAATCAATAACGCAACCAGAGTGTTCAGCCTGCGAGATGTCTTTTCCATGCATCGAGCAGCTATCCAAGTCCAAAGCAAAAAAAAACTGACCAAGTGTAATATAATCGGATGCTCATATAAAGCACGCAGATGCCTTTGGGCCAAGTTAACGATATAAAAAAACCTGCAACAAAAAAACCTTGAGGTTCTCAACCCATCGCAATCACCTTGATAAAGCCATCTGTGATGAAACAATTGTTGGCTGCCCTGTTCTTGGTGATGTTGATACTGATTTGGATTGACAAAATCTCTACTGAAAAGAAGTAACTGTCATCCGCTAGCAGGGCTCTTCAAAGTCAGTCCCAGAGAGCCGGTTCCATGCCAGATTTTTAAAATAACTACATTTATCTAAATGGGGATATGCTAAAAATCTGTCATGGATTTGGCCCACCAAGACCGACTTTGGAGAACCATGCACTAAACTACATCTTCTGAAGCTCATTATTGATGAGAACTAATTGCCTATAATAACCTTTGGTGTACTTGCATTGCTGTGTTTATATATGACTGATGTCAGTGTCGTAACAGTAGCCATGCAGTCCCTGTGGTGCAGGCCTCCCGTCTGAGCTCCAGGGGGCCCAGACAGGCACTGGGCTCAGGCAGCGGGCCCCTGGCCAGAGAGCCCTTGACTGGGTCCAGAAAGTGGGGAACCCCTCCATGTACTTTGAGGGGGGCACCCCCTCAAGTTTCGTTATGACACTGACTGATGTCACAATCCTTCAAGTGACAGGTCTTGGGGACAAGTTGCTACAATGGGACCACCTATAGTTATACATTTGCTTATTGCCCATGTAAGAGAAACTCTTTCTTCACTTTACAATTCATCAGTTGTTACATGCACATTTAGCTGTGGATGTGCAACTGTACCTCTCTCATCCCACCCATTCAATCACCAATGTTTACATTAGCAAGAAATAGAATTGCTTTCAAAATCCACCCTGGACTACTATTGTATCTAGTTCATATCCCAACATTGTAAAGTTCAATTCACATACATTTAGGAATGATGGCGCTGAATATATGCTCAAATGGTGGAAAGTACACAAATGTAATAAACGTGGCCAATAATAGGGAAAATATATAATATAATACTCATTCATCACAAACAAGAACAGCTAATAGGTGTAATTTGTTCTTGTAAAATCCATGTTTGTGTCCTTTAAACCAATGTATGCTCAGTGGGTTGTCTTTCCAAATTCCTTATCTTGTGCAACCAAATGCCATTCTAATGTAGAGATGACCTACATTTGCCCTTGTTTACACAGGTCACCGGGAAAGGCCCATTTTGTAATGGCTACTGAACAAAAACATGTTGTATAAATTCCATTTCCATCCTTTCTTGAAAAGATCCACAGATCACCTAGAAAATTATCCATTGTGGAACTGAATTTCACCACCCAAACAACGACAATATTTATACGTATCTGCTGCACATAGCAACATATGAATTTAGCAGATATTATCTAGCAGAGAAACTGATCACTTCATAGGACAAAAGTCTCTATGTAGTAACAAACTACCCCCAAATGCACGCCCTTTAAAAAAGAACATTATAATAGAAAGTCCCTGTCTCAATATTTCACCGGTTCACTTTATTGGGTCAGACAATTTCACATGGTTTTCAACGATGAACTAAAAAGCTTTCAGCAACACCCATCTCTCTCTTTTGTGGGTCTTACTGTAACAGTCACCATTTCACAAGCCATTGGTATCCCTTTCCCTGATTCACAATCAAATAAATTACTTGACTAGACTTTATAGATACTTGTATCAGCTCATCTACACCTTAAAGCTATGTATAGTGTATATAAGCATCCCCTGGTTCTGGGCCCCCGCTTGACGGATCACCCCGAAACTTTCAAAGTACCAGCTGAAGTGATAGTTGTATTAATTTTTTTTATTTTGCGAAGATTCGTCAAACTGCGCCAAAGTTATTGGCAAAACAAAAAATGCTTTCCCTATGGACACTAGGTCATAACTATAACAACCTACTGGTGACCGCTAATGCACATTATTCATGAACATGACTTCCTCTATCTGACCATCTCCCTTTTATTGAATGGCTTTTGTATGGCCTGTTTACTAAAGTCCCATGTAATTTGTCCTTACTGTTTACTTTCATTGACCACAGGTATTATCATTTCTAGCTATCCCACTCTATAGTTACAGCGCTCTATCGCTCTTCGGATATTGTTTGCGCTTAGCAAAAGAAAAACTCAAACTAAATAAATATCAATAATTACTTTAATATCAGAGCCCCAACGTTATAAAAGTACAGTATTGTTGCATTACAGGCTATTTAGTAACACTGAGATAGAATACACGTCTACAGGATTCAAAGAGGGAAACAAGTAATAAAAAGCACTGGCAAAGCTAACAGGTCTCCCCTACGTGAGTTATTGACTTTGGCAATGTTGTGTAGCCAAGCTGTACAACAGTGCGGCTGAGATGCAGCTTGAATAAACCTAATTATTTTAAAATGTGCAATGATGTGGCAGCGCTAATGCTTTTTTTTAAGATGTGTGCTCCACATGCAAGACGGAGGATAGAGAAGGGTTCAGTTGGAGAGAGAGAACAGATGAGAAGGGCTGGGCTGAGGCCAATCTGATGGACAACGGAAGTTGGGAGTGGTAGTTGGGGCAAATAAATAGACAGCAGAGGGTGCTCGGAAAGGGAAGGTGCAAGCAGACTCACAATAGAATGTGGGTGAGAGGTGCTGGGAGTAAGCACATGGACAAGAGTGGGTGTGTGAGATGGACTGAGGCAAGCACATAGACAAAAGAGGGTGGGAGGGAGGATTTTGGGCAAGCAGGCGGACAATGGACGGTAGGCGGGAAGGGGTTGGAGGCATGCAGACGGACCAAGTAGGGTGGGCGGGAGGGGCTGAAGGCAAGCAGATGGATAGTGGATGGTGAGTGGGAGAGCTTGGTGCAAGCAGACAAACTTGGACAACATTGGATGGACAGGAGATGTTGGGGGAAATACAGAAAACAGAGGGTTGAAAGTCTGGGGAAAGCAAACCGACACTAGAGGAAGGGTCGGTATAATAGTCTAAGGGAGCATTATAGAGGTGGGAGAAGTACATGTGGATGACAGCTGAAAAATACACACTCTAGTCCTAGAGCACTTAAACAAAAAAGTAAAAGGTTGCGCCTGAAAATGCGAGCTGTAGAAGTGCACAGTAATGCATCTATGCTCCAGAGCAAGAACAAACGCACAAAGAGGAAGAAAGCCTAGGGAAGCTGATGAATAAGAAGCAAGCAAATAAGTGTGCCAATAAAGCCAGTCCATTGTAAGCAAAGGGCGGCCTCATAAGGTAACAAAAGGTTTCTCAAGAGACCGTGCATGCACTGCCCTAAGGCAAGACCTAAACATTTGAAATCCTAAGAGACAAATGTAAGACTTTTCTACTATAAACAAGACTGTTAAACGATGTTATTTGGTCTTCTAAAATATATGTTGGCATTCAAATATGTGTTATAACATAAGTGTTACTATTCCTTTTCCTTAGCTAAGTCTTCCCTACTGCTCAGCCAGGATGCGTGCTGGACTGCTTGGTGATGATTGGAATGCTGAGTGTTTGGTGATGTCACAGAATGCATGGGTGCCTGGTGATGTGCTGAGTGTCAGTTGGAGTGTGCAGGATGAGCAGCAGGGAGGATGCTCCTGGTGGGGCTATCTGCTATTTACCATCTTCTACTTACTTACCTGAAACGTATCCTGTAATTAAGCTTGAATAAACCAACCATATATTATACACCTCGGCTAATGGACGTTTAATTACAATATTTTGGTGACGAGGATCCATAGCAATATGTGTTCTCTTGTATTCAAATGCCATTTTTTATAGGGGTTGGCATAAAATGTGGCCTTATTTTCACAGGTAATTCCACGATTTCTTACAGACTCAAAGCCTCAGAGAAGAACCAATGAACAAAGTGGCAAGGAGCCCTATAAAAAAAAAGGAGGGACAATAAATTAATTGTGCAAGTCCTATCATTTTACTGATAATGCTCCACATCCATCTCAAGTGGGTATCCATAAAGGGTCAAGTGTGTGGCCCTTAATTCCCTGAGAATATACAATGTTATCTCCTGGCAAGCTGCCCATCCACTAAGCATGATTCATGTCCATCTGCTGATCATGTTATGTCACTCCATCCCAGTACATCCCTTAATCATCTGCGGATTATGTCCCCTCCACCGTTCACTAATCACTACATACATTCCCTCACTGCGGCCACAGCACGTTTTTGCTTGCCTTTTGTTTCCACTGTCAGCGGAGAATGCCCCCTCACCTGCCTTTGGGCACACCCCATCACCTTAGCATATCCCCTCTCTTACCCCCTGAACACGCCCCCATCCATTCCCTACATGTACCATTTCACCTCCACAGCCTGTCCTTCTCAATCTTTCTAGCTTTTCAATACCGCCAAGCAAACATCCTTGCAATGCAGGAACTTGGTTACCCAGCATTTCTCCACTATACCCCCCTTATCCAACTTAATTGTGGTGGATACGAGCGCAAACTCTCACTGTGCCAACTTCATAGTCGTTACAGCGTTATTTCCATTCCCCACAGACTGCCTGACAGAGCTGGGGGAATAAAATGCAAAAAAGCATGCCCTGGGCAGAACTATGACTTCCCAGAGACAGATGTCAGGCTGTTATTTCACACCCATGCTGAATCAACAGCAGTTTTCACTTTCTACACTCAGACATGTCCAGCTAATGCTTAGTCTCCACCTTACACCGCCCCTTCAGCTTAGCAAACGAGGCAGGAAGAGACCATCCTCTTCGTGGACACAGTTTAGTGCGATATGTCACTGCGTCACGGCGCGCGCTGCACGCACGGAGCCCGGAATACTTCAACGTTCCACAGCACAACACATACCAGAACCCAGAAATGAAGAAAGCGGCTTGAACCATTCCAGGAAGAAACTCAGCCGAGTAATGAAAAACACATTTAGTAGTACAGTGTACATCAGACGCATGTTCCTGATTATCAGCTCATACAAAATATGGAATTCTTGGAATCATTTAGTCTTACTGGTGCCTCCCAATGTTGGGAGTAAAAACCTCACAGGCACGACAGGAAATGTCTTGTTAAGCAGTAATCAGTGGCGATTCAAATTGCCCAGCACTGGTCATTACGTTCGTACGTTACATGTAGAAACAATGAGTACAAGAGTCCACTAGATGGCGCCCCCCGGCACTGCTTAAGCGATCAAGTACAGAGCTAGGCTGTCCAAATAGAAAGTAACGCCGATCATAATTACGGGTCTTGCAAAGTCTCTTCTCCTAGTAACTTTGAGAGTATCTTTAATTAACACAGGTGCAACTAGTAACTTTAAATCCAAGCATGACTTTAAAACCCGAAGACAAGGCGTTCAAAAATATATTTCCCACCCTATGTCACTTTGTAGGATGCTTTTCATCCTACAAAATGACATCACAAAATAATTACAGGGTACACATTCATAGGAAACGTTAACATATAGTCGCCATATCCTTTGCAGATGCAGTGCTGAGAGAATGCTGTTCTGCTGGGTTATATGAACCCACTAAGAAGGCAGAGTTCGAATCCTTGCAACCGACAGCCTTCCAAGTAGCCGGTTTATATAAAATGAAAAGAGCCTAAACAATTATGTGGGTGTACCCTAAAAATTGTCAGGTGTAATTTACGACCTTTATTAGTGGCACAGCCTACGTAACTAAGGGAATGCTCCATATCAACCATGAGTATGTGCATTTGCACAGGGTAAAACGGTGCGCCTTGTAGTGTAAATGAGGACCAAGCTTGGCAGTACGGGCTGGACTGTTCCCATGAGGCACAGGGTCAAGACTGATTTGCATATGCCCAGGTCTAAATTGGGGTGGCATAATGAGCAAAAGAATGATGGATTTAACCCAGATCTCTTGACTGGGTGGGGGTGAATGTTCTGATTTGTTCTGCATTCCGTCCATCAATTGTGTGTCTTTTGCTTTCTCGCCCTACGTGCGCCAGTATGCCCAGACGTGGGTCCTGGGCTCACTGTGCCACTAGAATCAAGCTATTCTGGCTGAAGAGGGGTGAAACCCCAAAACTGGTGCTAGGATGCTTGGTTCTGGTCCAGGAAGGACCTGGCTTGGGAGTTCGGGCTGGACTGTTCCCATGAGGCACAGGGTCAAGAATGATTTGCATATGACCAGGTCTAAACTGGGGTGGTATAGTGAGCAAAAGAATGATGTATTTAACCCAGATCTCTTGACTGGGGGGTGAATGTTTTGATTTGTTCTGCATTCCGTCCATCAATTGTGTGTCTTTTGTAGTGTCCTGAGCCCTGGGCCAACATGCTACGCAAATAATGTACACGGACACATAGGTATGGTACTGGTACGTGCGCCTGGCCCCTTTTATTGGTAGAGCCACCTGACTGGTGACATCTGTGTTGGATGGGTACGGGGTACAGGCAGAACACTAGAACGTGTCCAACAGGACACTATATCCCTCCCAAACTTTATTGAAAAGAAACAAATGAGCAACCTGTGGGAAAAAATAAAATAACTACTGAGTGTCTTCAGGCAATCCACAGGACAGGATGAGTGGACAGGTGGAGCTGAGAGCCCCCAACATCATGGCACGCTTCCATAGTTTAACCAGATAAAACTGGGCATGAAATGCAGTGTTGATGGAGTCCAGATCTCTTGATCATATGTCAGGGGGGTTTTCGGTCCACCTGGCCATTGTTCTTCTGTCCAGCCTGGTCTCACAGTGTTGAATTCTATTTAGTTAGTTCAATTTGGGGGTGCATCAGGAGCATTGGTGAAATCCGCTGCAGAGATTTCTTTGGAGGCGCACTGAATCCCTGAACGACAAACCCGCAAAGACGGGGATGGCAGTGCAGTGGTAAGACATCATCTTTAGAGGCCTCGGTGCCTCCCAGTACCTGTCATTTGGCAGCTTCAGACCCATCTCTCGTGCCGGAATCCCTGGTGTAGTAATTCCCTTGAGGTCCTTTTCATTGGGTTGCCACAGGATTGCGTGGGCTATGCGGTCCTCTTGTAGGCCAAGCGAAGGGGTAATTGCGGAACCTCTTAAAGGACCATGTTCAAATCGCAGTGCAATCAGAAGGGGATGTAATGTAATGGTCGGGTGTGCTCTCATCAGCAGCACGCAGGTGTACGTGGGGTCTAACTGATGGTATCTGGGTGACGAGTCCCCCACGACTCCAGGAAGCCCCTTTTGGTCTTCGGATGTGTTGCAGGCAGAAGGTTCCACTGCGGTTGAGCAAAGCTCCTTAGGTGGTTCTGGTGATGCCCACAGTAATGAGGACGATTTTACTATCAGACAATTGAGGGACTTCGTGGCCACTTGTGGTTAGTCTTCTCAGGCATGTACAGCCCCCAGCAGGGATACCATTTATCTCAAGCAGCCGATGACACATTTCTGGACTGTTGCACTGTGAAGTGTGAGGCAGCTACGCAGTCTGCACACTCCAGCGGCTTACATTCGGTACTCCCTCTGTGCAGTCTTCAGTGACGTCACTACCCCAGGTGCTGGCTTGTGTTGATTAATACACTCTCTGGTGGTTGCACAAGTTCTCGGTCTTGTCACTCTTCTTCCTTTCTGCTGTGCACCTGTGGTCGTTGGGATCTTCTGTGTGACTGGACTCCCACACACCTTTCTCTCCTCTTCCGTCTTCCTTTTCTTCACGATATGGCATCATGCCGCTATCTTGTCTTCTTCAACTCTTTCACAATGTGGCATCATGTCATGCTCCTCTCTCTTCTGACCAGGCCTCTCGCTGTAATGTTCTCATCCAACGGACCTCCCTGGCTGTGTCCTATTCATAGGACTGTTTCCCTTTTTCACTGTGGACTTCGCACAGGTCTTGTCCTGTCAGTAGGACTTGACTCTTTGCTTCCTAGTGGACATCACACAGGTCCTATCCCTTCCTCAGGGATCTTCTTGTTGCTCTGCTCCTTCGATGAAGCCACGGAGCCTTTGGCTAAATATGTTGACGCTATATTATGTTCTCATGTATCCCGTACACCAGTTTTTGTACAACACACAAGACACATTATCAATCTTGTGGAAAACATTACTTTTTGTCCGGAAAATCAATTTCTGGTTACTATGGACATAGAGGCACTCTACAGCAACATCCCCATTGACGGAGCCACTGCAGCAGTGCATTGGTTCATCCAGGCTTATAACATCAAATGCCCGTCTTTGTTTGTTTTAGAGTGCCTCAAGATTGTACTGTCTGACAATATATTCGAGTTCAACAAGCAGCTCTACAGGCAGAATCAGGGTGTCAGCATGGGGGCATCATGTGCCCCTACGGTGGCAAATATTTACATGTCTCTATTTGAAAAAAAGTATGTGTTTAATAAAGTAGCCCCATTCTATGAGTCCGTGACCAAGTGGTCATGATTCATAGATGACGTATTCTTCATCTGGAATGACAGATATGACAATCTACTTCAGTTTGTAGAATGGATAAATCTGTGGGATACTAACATACATTTCACATACAATATCAGTACAGAACAGGTGGAATATCTGGATGTTTTAATCAAGTGTGAAGTAGGGGTACTGGTTGTTGACCTATTTGTTAGGCCGACCGCCAGGAACACCCTATTACATTATGATAGTTATCATCAGACCATTCAAAAAAATTGTATTCCCTTTGTAGAATTCTTGCACTTAAGACGGAAATGTACTAACATCTGCGACTTTGACTGTAAAGCAGAGGCAATGAAAAGGAAGTTCCTGGCTAGGGGCTATCCTAGAAAAATGGTCAGAGACTTACAAGAGAGCTAGATTTTATGACCGTCAGCCTTTACTCAGGAGTATTAAAACTAAACAGGAATCCTCTTTAATTTTTATTACTCGTCACTCCATGTTGAATTAGAGGATCAGACAGGCACCGTACTCTAGCTGGCAAATTCTAAATGTGGATGCATCTGAGACAGGGGTGATCCCTAAACCTATGTTCGCATATAGACGTAACAGAAATCTAAAAGATCATATGGTACATTCACGCATGAATACAACTAGTACCTCTAGGCAAATGAACATAACTGGGTCGCATCCAGTGACAGGTACTTTTAAATGCATGAGCTGCAAGTTATGTGCTACGGCTATAGAAGCACCCACATTACACTTTAATGGACAAGTAATAACACCTAACAGCCTGAATAACTGTAAAACATCTAACATTATTTATTTCATAATTTGCCCATGTCAATTGGAATATGTGGGCGAAACTGTCAGATCGTTAAATGTGAGGCTCACAGAACATAGGTCAGTGATCAGGACGCAAAAAACATCAGCCCACATGGTTAACCACTATATAGAGAAAAGTCATAAACCCAAAGACATGCAGTGGTACATAGTGAAACAAATCTGTCCGAAGGAAGGCAGAAGTTCTGAAGTAACTAGAAAATGAGAGAAGTATATTGGATCTTTGTTCTGGGCACCTCTGTCAAAGGATTGAATCTTGAAATACCCAGGGATCAGGCTATTAAGTAGATTTATTTCCCCTTTGTTATTGAAATCTGGTTCTGAATTTTACTACATTGCTCACCGTAGGTAACATCCAAATGGGAGCATGAAGTGGTAATATTAAATGATTGAGTTTCGAAATACCCTGGGATCAGGAAATTAATTAGATGAATCTATGACCTGTTTATGTTTACACCTTGCTCTTAATTTTATAATATTGCTTACCCAGAGTAACATCCAAGGTGAGCATGTACCCATAGTCTATACATGACCTAGTTTATGTTTAAATTCTGCTCTTAATTCTATAACATTGCATATTATTGCAGATTAACTTCTAAAGGGGAGGCTGTATCTCTAGTCTATTTAGACAAAAACAGATACAATGGAGACAGGAGAAATATAGTCATAAGCTACAAGAATTAAAAATATGAGCAATACACATAAGTTCTCAAAGTTATTTAAAATGTACTCATTTTATTTCTAGGTGCTTATAACATTCTTGTGGACCATTGAGATTTAACATGTGGTCGTAACAGAGAATTGAAAGGGTATCCCTATCACACGATAATAAGTCCTCCATAATATAGCAGGGATCGTTTTAAGAGGTATTTACATGTACGTCATGGCGGTGTGTTTTATTACATTTTTCCGGGCAGTAACATGTACCTATTGCACAACGCGGTGACGTGTACACAACATATCTCGCTGCCCTCATGAGATGCAAATGTGTACATCATGTCGGTCTGGTCAGTTAACCTTCCTTTTATTGTAATAGAATTAATGCGTTGGCGTGCGTACAAGTTATCGGGCTAATTTTAGCGTGAATTAGCAGATAAGAGTTACCAATACCGGTTATGAGTGATTTAATTATTCACTCGTAAAAGTGCTTGTCAATTATTGTGACGCAGAGAATTATTGGGCATACCATTCACATAACAAAATAGAAGTTCTTTATTGTAGATTATATCTTGCGCCGCATAGAGGGGATGTCTCAATGGGATGTTAGCACATACATCATGGCGGCCCATTAGACTAAACTTTTCTTTGGCAGTAGCACGCACCCATAATGCAATGCGAGTGTGTACATATAAAACGTTGCGCTATTTTAAGCGTGATGCAGCCGGTTATCACCGTTTGGGTCGGCAGACTGACGGATCGGAAGGTGCTCGTGAAAGAAGCTCTTGAGGTAATTATCTAGAGTAGCTTATGCTGTATGTGCGTAAAGTAGCTTGAAGTTATATAAACACATCTTTTAATATCACAGCTATGCGGAAGTGAGTGATCTATCTCCGACGCGACAATAGCATAGCGTACCAAATAGTTAATAATGTTAGTCAGTCTTCATTATCAAGGGTCTTGTGAGGTTGTATAAACCAAGGCTTGGCATTTTGACTATTATTTAGATATGTAAGCGGTAGCTAGGCATTTCTCAGACATGTGCGTAGGTATTACATTATTTGATAGAACTAACTTCATCTCTGCGCAGTCATACACCTCTCGTATTTCAGGAAGATGGTATAAATGAAGGTTACCAAGACACATAGGTTGTAGTGAACACTCCCAAATTAGTATAAGATATATACAAAATATATGAGTATTGGAACTAATCTTCGTCGAACATGACGCAGCATAGTTAATTCATATATGACACATCTAATATAGGTGTTTTCATTTTTTCTATCCATATCTTTCTTGCAAGATCCTCATATCACTGCCTAAATCAAGTAATTTATGAAGAGGGTTATCAAATAATCATCACGTAATTGGAGCCCACTCCTATTCTTTGAGGTCAGTATGTTTCTTTTTGATGTTGAATCTGATAAGTAGGAGTAGCAATATGTTTTGTAGGGTGTGTGCTGTATGTTAATGTGGGTTCATTTGTTATCACGTGACTATATATTTATCAAGCCTCCGTCCTGAATTTTTGACCCAGTCAGTGAATAAATAAGAATGAAGAAAGTCAATATAATAGAATAGGTAAGTGGTTAGTATGTGTACACACTAGTGGCATATATGGTAAAGGTTAATAATGGAGATCACATATCTAGATCATAATGTTGTACATTCTACTTCATTTTTAGGTAATTGAAAATCTTGGGCTCATTCACAAAGGGCTTGACTGTTGATCTGTGCGACCAATCTGAAGATATAAGTATACACTATTTTATAATCGATAATCGAAAATACTTCTATATTATTGACCTTTAGAACATATACATATAACACAACATAAAAAATATGCTATATTTATATCCGTATATATACTTTCCTACTATACTGTGCATGCGACGGCTTTGAGACCCAATAATCACAAGGTTTGGAATGGTTGTACTTCCATACATTTACAACACAGGATTGAAATAAAGGTATGTAGAAATTAACTGTTAAACAAAATAAATAGGACAAAATCAATTAGGAGGGCAGAATCTATACTATATTTATATCTGTGTGTATATCTTCTTACTCTAGACAACTGTGTATGTGGCCATTCTGAGTCCCAATAATCATAACATTTGGAATGGTTGTTCTTCCATACATATACAACACAGGAATGAAATAAAGGTAAAAGACCTATGCAGAAATTATCTGTTATGCAAAGTAATTAGGACAAAGTTAAGTAGGAGGGTAGATTTTACACTATACCCAAAAATCTACCGATATGATGCAAGTGGTTGGGTCAATCTATCCACATAGATTTGGGTAACTATTGAATTTTACTTGTAAGAGAAGGAGAACATAATGTGTTGTGTTTTCTGTATAGATAACACCACTTGGTGGGTGACATTAGAAACGGTGTGTTATGTGTTCACATGTATTGTGCAATATTCATAAGTTGTGTTCCACAGCAGAGGTCAGATTTTTGAGTTTATAGACCATGTATAAAGGGGAGGGTTCTATTGTGTACTTAGTCACACTGTGGCTATTAATGAATGTGACTTTAAGCCTTAGACCACAAATGTATCCTAAATTAAATAAAGTCTTTTTTCATTCTAGCAACCACTGGTATGAAAACCCTGAGGAAGGCTTTGATGAAACGCGTTGGTAGTTAACAACTGTAACCAGTGTTTTCTGAAAGAGACATATATGGTGTATCGTGCCTCAATAGAGATCAAACATAGTCTTTTGGTTTAAGTATTCTGTTTAGGCCAAAATGGAGATACATATACCTCTCAGGTTGTATCATACAATATAATGATCTGTGGTTCAAAATTTGTATAGGAGTCAGAATGTATGTTTTTTTGAAAAAGAATAATTTATTGTGTATTAGATATATTTGCACGTTTTTTAATTCTGAAATATTTTGAATGAAAAGAAAAAAAAGTAAAATAAAAGCAAATATATTTTTCCATATATCAGTTGTACTGCTCGCATGTTTTGAATTGTGGGTCTATGGTTTAATTGCTTCTCCTTGTATTATCCAGCACTGTGCCCGGTGCAAGTCCTTTTTTTCCCCAATAAGCTGTTTTCCCTTTTAGGATAGTATCCTTTCTTTTAGGGGCCTGTGTGTTTTTCAGAGCTAGCACAGTGACGTCCATGCTGAGCTGTAAAATGACAAAAGCCATTTACCACTCCAGGCACAGTATTACAGGTTTTAATGGGTAAAATACCAACCAAGCCAACCTGAAATGAGTGAAAGAATCCCCTGACACAGTGTTTCGCTCTAATTAGAGCTCCTCAGAGAGTTATAGCTTTGTCCAGACACAGGGGAGCACCCAGTAGAAGTCAAAACAATACCCTTTCAGGTATAGAGTGATGCATAAATTATGCAAAAAAGAAGCAGAGAACTCTGGGTAGTTCTCAAGTTTAGGTGGAAAGCAGCAGGTTGGTATTTTACCAATTCAAAGCTGTAATAGTGTGCCTGGAGTGGTAAATGGCTTTTGTCATTTTACAGCTCGGCATGGACAGCACTGTGCTAGTCCCTTGCTTAAAGACTTTGCAGTTGAAATTGCAAAAGACTTTGTCCTTTTCTATCTCATCGTGGAAGGCACTGTGCTAATCCTATCCTTAAAGACTTTGATAGAAACGCAGGCATTTGAGGTGAGCAGATCTAGAGTGTCGCTGTTGTTGAGAGTGCTCTAACAGGAGTTGCTTTCCACCTAAACTTGAGAACTACCCAGAGTTCTCTGCTTTTTTTGCATAATTTATGTGTCACTCTATGCCAGGGTATTGTTTTGGTATACATATATACATTCCTTCGGTTTATAAATCAAAAAACCAATGTGGAGCCCAATTCCTCAAGTGTGAGTGATGTTTATTCTTCCATGAAGCGAAAAACACCTGACGAGTTTCGGAGCAGCCGCTCCCTGCTCACGGGATATATATATATATATATATATATATATATATATATATATATATATATATATATATATATATATATATATATATATATATATATATATATATATATATATATATATATATATATCTCTTCCATGTACTTCTGTATCTTTATATTTATTACCTTTCCTCTTATTCAGCAAATCCAGTGCACCACCCTATTTCTCACCCTATACCGCTCTCAATATATCCTCTACCTCAACTCTCTTGACTAATCTAGAACCTCATTCTACAACTCTTTCCAATGCACTACCCTGTTTCTCACCCTATATCTCTATCAATATATCCTCTACCTCCACTCTCTCATTCATCCTAAACCCCATACCACTACTACGATTCCCAAAATAACCCTCTCTGCCCCATCTTGCATCATCTCATACCTCTTTTACTATTTGGATCTCCCAAACAAGCCTTTCTAAACCGTTACCTCTGACTCTTGCCCCTCCCCCTCCATTTTACTTATCCCAAACCCCCTCCTACTGATCTGTACTAAAATAAATAAACAAATTATTCTAGACCCTTCCCTCTTCTACCCCTCCTTCCCTCTTCCATCCTCTTCCATCCCTTCCCTCTTCCTTTTCAATCCAAAGAACTGACTAACCTATCCACCACTCAAATTACTTTCATATTTCACTAAACTAATTCACCACTAATCCTTTATGGACTGCGGAGTAGCGTGCTGCTCTACGAAAAAGCACTTCAACACCTCATCAGGGGTAGCAAGTGCTCTATATAAATGCAAACCTTTTTCCCTCTTCAAACCCTACACTATCCTTCTCAATCCAAATAACTGACCAACATATCCACCACTCAAATTACTTCCATATTTTACTATACTAATTCTCTACTAATCCTTTACGGGTTCCAGAGTAGCGTGCTACTCGCTGAAAAAGAGCTTCAACACCTCATTAGGGGAAATAAGTGATATATAAATGCAATCACAATGCAAGGAAAATAGACTTCAGAGAACTTGTTTCAACACAAAAGCCAATCCTTACAATAGACTCCACATCCGAGGAAAGTCATTTGTTTGAAAGTATTTTGAGTATATGTTCATGAAGGAAGTTCCTTCAGGACAATGTGTCCTTAAAGGTCATCAATCATCATGTGTCCTTAAAGATGTCTCTTGTGCAATGGGAACCCCTACCAACCTATAGGAAGTTTAGGTGGTTGCATACAGACCTCTGCTCTTACCACTCAAGCACTAAGGACTTTTATCCACAACTGGCTGAAAGTGGCACACATTCATGTTATAGTGCAACACACCCGTTCATGCTAATGACATAACTACACAAATGCTTTTGTGGAACCCTGGAACCACCCTACCCCTCCCTACCCATACTCTACTACCTCAACCGCTGCCTATTCTCTATGTGCCATACCCCATGTACATCCCTTCACTGCTGCCCTTACCTTTTCTAAATTGGCTGCGTTATACTTTGTACAAGAAGTTGAAAAGCGAGCTGAGAACATGCTGCAGCATAACAGTGATTACATTTTCTTCAATGGAACTTTGTATTTAGCCCCTCACTTTTGACATGTCGGAATTTTTCAGATAAACATATTATTATTGTTAAATGAAAACATACCTTCAAACAGCTAAGGCAAGTCCAATACATTCTCCGGGCAACGGCAAACGGAAAGCTAACAGCCTCATTCAAAATAATGGCAGCCATTATTGCCCATACAGCAAAAATGAACATATTTACTGATTACGCAAAGCAAACTTTAATGGGCCAAACGAAAATCTGGCAAAAAACAGTACCTCTACAGAGAGCACGCTCGCTCTTCCAGGGCAAGCAAACCACTCTTCCTCTGTAATTTTGGTTATCAGAACCCACCCCATCCCCAGGAATGCGGTGACACATACAAGACAAAATAGTAACTATGTTATACACAAGCTATTTACGACTTACTTAGCATGAATAGGAGATTTTTACATAATATATTTTTTGCATATTCACACCACGGTATTGATCCGCATTGGTAATTTTGATTGAGGAGTGTATTTACATATTTGAACAAAATAGCACAAACATAGAAAGTGATAGTTCAAACAATTGCAAAATCCATCAGAAAAGGTCAAATATTTTCGACCAGAGGCGAAGCCCAAAGTACTGTCAACTCACTAGCGGATACAGGCAGCCTTGGAGGGAACTTCAACACGTCAGTAAATGTTAACTTCATATTTATTTTTTGGTATGGAGCAGAAATCAACCCAGCAGAACATGGTCATGAGAGCTATCGGAACAGGCTTCCACAGCTCGGGACCCTACTGCCAGGCATATTCAGTAATGAAAACCTTCGAGACAAAAGCTCCAAGCTGGAGAAGGTACTTTTTAAAAGCAAATGCTCAGATCACACCATATTGCATTTGATAATTTTTGTTGTTAACTTTTTTTGGTTTTGTAGAGTCTTCGGAGGCTTCTTTCCTTTCTCTTCAAACAGGTCATTGGTGATGCAGAGCAAAGTACTGGTATCATGCAGCAAGATGGGCTACGAGCTGACAGTATACCCCAAAGTCCATGTAATGACAAAGGAGTGATCGCTTGGCTCAATAACAATGCAATTACTCATCCTGGGTATGGTCAAGAAAGAAATTCAACTAAGGCCTTTCTTAGGTAGGGCTAATAACCTGTGTATAGCATTACTCCAGTCCTCCTTAAGTAAGAATTTGTGTCAGACTCAACTATAGTAATATTTTATGCTGGGGGACGGGGGGAGCAAAACTACAATTTAGACACGATATGTCTTCAAATCACGTGAAAAACTGTAAGTTACATAAAACGTTACATGCCTTTTTGAGTTTCATGCAATAGGCAGATATGAAAAGAAATGACACCCTTTATGAGACCGAATACTTGCAAGCAGGAAGCGTCATCCATGGGCAAAGCCCACCTATAGAAGGACAAATCACAGGGAGATGATACTCTGAAAGAGCTTCAAAAACTTGTAGCTTGCAAGGGCATTGGGGGCTACATGACAAACCACACCTAAAAGGTGCATTTTAATAAAGTGTGTGTGTTCAGGTACTTACTTATAGACCTGTTTTCGTGCAACTCTCATTCAGAAGGTCGTCATAGGGTTACCCGGAAGTACTCCCCTAAGGCCGGTCGCCAATCAGGCTACCCAGCATGGCTATGGGGGCGTGGCGTGGATCCAGGAGGCCGGGCCCTAATGGCACGCTCTCTAAATCTTGCGCTTTCCATACTGTGGTCTGTACTGGAGTGATATTATCGGTCCATTAACAGGACCCCTTAGTCGCTCCGCAGACCACAGTGGAGATCAAAAGCAAAATATTCAGAGGCCCTGTAATTCACAGCATACTTAGATCCTTACATTAATTAACCTGTTGTTATAATTACATTATTTATTAGGAAACAGATACCATTTACTAGGAAACAACCTACATTACCAAAATAAGGGCAGGAAATTGACAAAAAAGTGTGTCCAAACCAGTGACTGACTTTTCGAGTAAGCAAAGGTTCATGGAATGGACGCTACTTACCAGCGGGTTTGCGTAGGTCATATACTAACACAGAAGGACCATCGGATGACGGCCTCTTGTACTTGACACTCACATACCACATTGAGCTAAAGAAACGGAAAAAGAGTTACGAGTCACTCAGGAGTTTAGCCTTTGTCCTCATGACGTCCCACTTCCTAAATGTTTGCTCTCCTCCCTTAAAAGACAAAAGACGGGGAAGCGTACCTGAGGTAGGGCAAAGAAAAAACTAAATAAACGAGCTCGCCAGTAGCATGTACACACGCTGACCCCACGGAGAGCATCCCCTATGTCTCCCTCAGAGAGATTTACTATTCAAGAGGCGCGCTAATGAAAGAGCACTTTCCAGTTGAAGGGAGCTGACACTTGCAGTCAAAGAGACTGCCCTTCAAGAGAGCAATGAGTTAGAGAGGGTTGGTACTGGCTTGTGTCCCGATAAATAATCCGCCCGACGTGGCCGCAAGCACCAGCAAAAAGTGCAACTGTCAAGAAAAGGGCCAAGTGGTTTTCTTATTTTTTAGACACAACAGTCTACCAGGTGCAGCTGCAGCCAGCTTTCTACCGTGTCCAACATCCTCGGTGAAACCAGACATGTTCTGCACTTGCACCGACTCTAAACAATTCTCATGTTTTACAACAGTGATTAGCTTTTTGCTTATTCCATTCATTTTGTAGATAACTCCCAATACAATATTTCTATGTTAGAGACTAAAAGACATATATTGAGTGTTAAAAATAGTTCAGAGGCACTCATTTTCCACCGAAGGCTTTGAAGACAGTTATTTGGGAAACGGAAAAGCTACCTATACTAGGCTCGCTTTGGTTATAGACTCTTGCAAAGGCAAAGTTTTAATAATTTAAAGAGTTAGAAGCTATGCAGATTTTTTGTACACAATAAGGTCTATTCTACTTTTCATACGATCTTTGGGTCAGGGATTTTAGAGGTGTGTGAAGCTGCTTTTATTTTTCTCAACCTAGGCTACGTTCTTTGGTAAACGCTGCAATGTCATAAAGTTTTATGTTTTCCCATATGTGCATGACAATTGTGGCATTTGTGACAATTTATGTTACAAATTGTAAATGTGCAGACAAAAATAATGCATCCTTTTCTGCTGTTCATAGAAAATGTATGTGAGAAGTCTTGTAACTTACAAAAAGCCTGTAAAAATCTTCCATTTAGTCTGGGTTTGAGTGTAGTGAAAATAATCCAAGTTCAGCAAAAAACATCCCGCAAACTTTAGAAAATTTCTTTACAGCAAAAGGAAACAAATCATGAAGGTTTGCAAACGTGACAAAAGGGAAAAAATCATCAACTTCGCAAAACTCTTCTAGCCCCCAAAAATACTTACACCGTTATTGGATAGCATCGAAGCACTTTAGGAAAATTATAAATAGAAGACCTAAGAGGAAAAAAAAATAAGGAACTTGGAAAAGGCAAGATTTAATGAGCTGGAGGAGATATCTCCAATACTAGAACAGGAAGGCAAAACCTGTTTCTCGCAGTTTATATTTTTACTTCAGCAGCTCTAGAAATGTACTAAGTGAGCGGCTGCATATTTCACAAAAACGTTTGAAACCCATTTCCTCCCAAGATACACAATGGTTTCCTGCTGAAATCCAGTGAGACACGAGAAATGCAATTATACCGATGTTCTGGTCTGTTTGAGGTTAGCGTGGCCTTCCTTCAGTTTTCCAGATTTTGCATAATACCGTAGAAATATTGTTATGGATCCTTAGAATAACTGGGAAACAAGCAATGAAATCAAAGAGCTGTAAAGAAATTTGCCTTCAACTCTAAGGATCTTGAAAATTGTTCTGAAAAGTATTTTTTTACACAGCAAAAAAGAAAAGAATGTGGAATGTGCCAATAACTGCATTAAATCATTAATAAGGCCTCTGTGTTTTCAGAATCTATATCGGTGAGCATCATGAAGGCTAATCTAATAGCACCACCAAGCTGCTGATCAAAACAGAGAATTTGTACACTGGCTCTGGGAGCATTCCTAGTAATGAGAATAAAGGCGCGTTTCAAATCCCATTCAGTGGGGATTAAATTGTCCCCTCCAGCACAACCTCTCCAGTTCTGCAGATTCAAATGTCAGATACGTCTAGCATTACTGGCCGACATCGATAGATCTTTTGCAGCAGACATTAATAGAAGAAGAAATACACAACTTAAACCTTCATCCCGAATGGTGGATCATTCCCGAATTGGCTGGTATCAAAGTTAGTGGTCGAACTGGGAATCAGAAGAAATTCAGTAATGCTGCATTCCACGTTTTCTCCCCTAGATATTTCACCAGGCAAAAGCTGAAGAAATTTCCCAATGAGAAAATGGTAGAAAAAAAGAAAAACTGGTACGAATCAGTAACATGGGCATTCTTAATTTCGAAGTACCCACTCATGGTCTTCCTGGGAATGTTGCAATATTCCCACAGTCCTGAATTACTGACGTTCGTGGTATACGTAATTCCAGCGGTGCAAATACCAATGTGGAATACTAGACACAGATGCAATAAGGGCCATAGTCTTTTCTTACATGACATAATTTTTGGTCTGGAAGTATGCACTTTAAAAAGACCATTAGGAATCCATAACATCTCGGCTCCAGAGAGAGTAAGCTCTAATCTTACCCATTATGGATAGCACTATACAATGAAGAGGAAACTTCTATTAACGGCATGGCACAACAAGTGTCGCTTCACTAGGTCACCATGATTCAGCTACTGTGCTGCATTTTTTTTTAATTAATAAAAATAGAACAGAATGCATAGCAACAGTCAGGGGTATAGACAAGAGGCAAAAACAAGAGGACAGGCATGGAGCATAAAATCCAACTATACATTTGCAGTGATGTTCACAGAGGTATTACAAGACTGTCAAGCTACAATATGTAAGAACAGAAAAGATCATTGAGGTTGGAAAGGCATGCATAAACACTCTGAACACCAAGAGTAGGGTGACACAAATTTTATAGTGCTGTACTTTGAGAAAGATCGGAGGAAGTATGCAATTCCAGTCTTTCGTGTGTGTACACCGCAGCAAGAGCAGGATCCAGAAGACTGCTCTATTCATTCTACACGTCTAGGCACCAGGAAGCATCAACATCATGACCACCATTGGTTTCCTACTCAAATGTCCTACACACTATCCTGAATTTTGATCACTAAGAGAGGGTCTATAGAGTTTCATGAAGGTGCAGTGAGAGGGGGAAGGATCCATAGGATAAAAACGTTGTGTACCGCAAAGCTGACTGCTTCAGTGTTTTTTATTCCCTAACCTTGGAACAAACGAGCAATCTAGTTACTTTTTACTTCTAAGATAGATTTCATATTTTAAGAAGGCTTCCTATTGGTCTCAAAGAGTAAGAAAGTGGTTAATTTATGACACAATTGGCCCTTATCTCGAGTGTCTCGCCATTTCAAAAGTAATACATAGCATGAATTGTGCTAAACCACCACCTATCCCATCGCCTAAGAGGTTCTTATTTTCCAAGTTGAGGTGAACCATATCAAGAGTCTCCAACCTACTAAAACAAAGTCAACAAATTCTGTGGAAGAACTTCTGGCATTAAATAAGGTATAATTTTGGATATAACTCTTGTAGGATTCAAAAGTATAATGTCTTTGGTGGAGTAACAAAAAAACAACATATTCGATATCATCATTATCAGAATCCACCATTCTTATGCTAGAAGTTTATTCATAGTACTCCATAGAACTTGGTCTCATATGGCATAATCAGAAAATTTACATATTACCCCAGTTGTCAATGTCCTTTGTTGATTTGGAATTGCTTTCTTACACAGTAGGCAAGCAACATAGAATACAGCCCCTAGAGTGACAGCAGACACATGCTCCCTGAGGAACAACTTCTAGGCTGTAAGTGACTAGACACATGGGCCGGAGAAGAGTCTTTAATCTTAATTAAGGAGAGGAATATGCCAGTGTTACCTCATCCCATGCAAAATAGTAAGAAACTGACAAGCATCAAGCCCAGAGTCACCATACTCCAAAATTACAGAAAAAAAGAGGAGAGAGTGTGTGCTCAAGTTTATCCTATCTAGTAGCAGAAGAAAGGTAAGATTCACGCTGCATATCAATCTCAAAAAGTGAGGGATGCCACATAAGCAGTATGTATCACAAAATAGATGTATTTAATATTTTTTATGGTAAAGTGGCAGCCAGGAAATAAGATTACACCCTATTAATGAAGGAAATAAGTAAGGATCCCAAAAGAGATAGAAGGTTTAAAATAGAGTGGATAGATGACTGAAATGGAATCAGAAAAGGTAATTTAAGAATCCTTAACAGGCGCAAAATGCATGTTGATGAAGTGATTGGGTTACCTCCACATGGAGGAATGGTTGCGGTGCAGGGAAATCAGATATATGAGTTAGGCCAAGAAACATTTGAAAACAATATTGAGACAGTCCATCGAAAAGAATAGGTGCCTAGTGGAAGTAATGAATGGATTTCCTCAAAATAATGTTTATGTGAAATTGCTGCTAATCCGCTAGTCAGAAAAATATTCCAAATCAACAAAATGGCTTTTCACTTTCATTGACAACAGGAGGAATATGTAATCCTCATCTAGCCAACTGCAAAACAGAACAACATTGCACAGAGTACTATAAATTGGACTTATGGACCATCTTCTCTAATTCCCGTTAACTAGGTGCATAAGCAAACCAAGAATTATTGATCCTGATAATGATAATATCAATTACATCGTAGTTACCTCTGCAAAAAAATGATCATTTTGAATTCTAAGGGAGCTGTGTTTAACAGTTTAATTTATTTCCTGCCAGGAGTGCTGCCACTTAATTTACTAGCTTCCAATTTATGTAAAAGGTATTTCAACACGCACATCCCTTTGATTATATAGTTCTATACAGAAAGATTCCAAAATCCTAAAACAAGGTATGCACAGCAAAAATATGAATATACCTCATATGCTAATGCTCTTTCCAAGTGAAACCCAAACCTCAACACCGTGTAGCTGAATGTCACCAATCTTCAGTCTTTTCTCATTGACTAATACAAAAAGCGGTGTCTACGTCTCTTCAATAACATGGTTATTTTTTACTGCCCAGTATTAACCAATTTCTAAGTGCTCCCTTTTTTTGCAGAGAATGGCACTGAGAAATAAATTGAGTTGTCCAGCATTAAAAAGAATATATATATCAAGTTGGAAATTCGAGATTTGCAGAGATTCAGTCAATCCGCAGCTAGGGTTCTTTGCTCAATGTACACCATTTTCTAAAAACATGTCTCCCAATACAGAAGTGCTTGTATGATATGAGCCCCCTCAAATCACTACTGTTTTAGAGAACTCACGCTGCTCTTCATATCCACAACCCAGCCTTACAGTAACTTTTCAAAATGCACGGCTCATCATGTAAACCAACATGTCCTTAGGGATTCTCCGACACAGACATTTCAAAACCAAGAACGACCTTTAACCACCAGTTGCCAACCTGAAGAAGGTGATCATGTCACACTCTATGCTGGCTTGTGGAAACATTACAGTAGAAACATGAATGGGTAACCCACAAAAATTACCGGAAGTCTCACCCACCCACCACTGGACCAATCTACACAAACCTTTGACAACATGAAGCTTGCTTCCGTGAACACCTATCTGAGGCATCTCAAGCAGATTAATTTCAGAGAAGCAACAAAAAGTACGACCAGCTCAATACTGTTCTAGTGTACGTGTAACAACCATAACTTCACAGTTGGCGCGGTCAACCTGTAGCATACAAATACATGCATATGTGCATTTAGAAATGTAGCTGTACTCACACACACACACCTGTACAGAAAACATTCGACCATGAGTGTGGTTTTGAACTAAAAAAAATAAGAACACAGATAAACCTCAGCTATACAGGAGTTTATGTATAATCATTGATTTAGAAAAGACCAATCTGCATTTTTGCTTGTTCTTTGTATTTTGTTCTCATTGGACAACCCATTCACAGGGTGCTACTTGCCACATCTAAAGCACCAACAGAATATTTACATAAGTCTCTGAGCACTGCATATTAAATAAGCAATCCAACACCAATATCTGTTCAATACAAAAGGTAAACCAACTTGCTTCTCTTTCTGTAACCAAGCCATTAGATGTTAACTTATGGTTGCATCTTAAAAAATGCATCAATGTTTTCTTACCGCAGATACTTTGCTGATCACATCCCTTGCAACTGCAAGTCCCTGTGCAAATGTGCGTGCTGCCACAAACGATCGAGTCACTTGGAGTTTCAACTTGCGGGGAACATCTCCAAAGGGTTTCAGCTGATCTGTATACTTGCTGACACATTCCAGGTATTCCTCTGAAAAAACGTAGTCTTGGTTCACAAGCTGGAACATGCGCTCCAAAAGCCGGGCCCAGAAGTCGTTTAGCGTATCCTCAAGATTAACACTTCCACCCACATAGTATCGCTTAAGTTCGACGAACAGATCCTTAAATAGAGCTGCGTTTTGTGTGTATAAACGTCCATATGTCTTTACAAACATCTCGTTCAAAGATTTTTCTGCATTCTCCAGGAGTTCTTTGAAAAATTCTGAAAGAAACAGAATAATTGTTTATAAATCCAGCAAATTCAAAACTATCATAAATGCACTCTAAATTCGCAGTGAGTGTCCTTACTTAACCAGTTTGTTGCTTCGAACGTCCTGCGCCAGTGCTGAACGTTCGAAGAAACTGGTGCCGACGGCAGCACTTAAGGGGTTAATATATTCATGGCTCAGTGGCGGCCAGCAAAATAAAGTCGAGGTGGTCGGGTGGAGGGGATGCGGGGGAGAAGGGGGGTTAATGCTGGCTGCATCGCTCCTCACACCTCGGCGTTCTGCTGCCTCCGGGTCCCAACAGACACTTAGCAGGGGAGCCTCCCTGTCAATCCCAGCACAGTGTGGGGATTGGCCTAAGGGGCTGCTTTGATGCTCCACTCAGGACAGTGAGTCTGTGTTGTTTCTCCAACCTGGCTGTTCTATACAGCCCGGTTGGAGAAACCGAAGTGTGCATGTTGTTTAGTCAGCCTGCGATGGCTGGCCAAACACAAATGCACTTATAAGTTGGGATCCCCGTTTTCCATTTTTGCTGATTTTTACAGATAAATACAGAAAAAGAACATTTTTTTCTTGTATTAATTTTTAAATGTGGATAAAAATGGAAATTGGGCTCTTTTTTTAGTAATTGTAACTACTGTCTGCCATGACTGTCAGGCCAATAGCTGTGTGGATTGGTTGGTAAGGGGGATAAAACAGTAAAGAGGCTTTAACAGCAGTAGATATGCACAAAGTTGATACTGAACGTTGCATATTTTCTTATAAGTGCATTGATTTATCTTCCGCCGGTGTTTACAGCATTGAAACTTAGTAGGCATTCAAGCATAAGTGCATATTTACAGGTTAAATAAATGTCGAAATATACTAATTTCAGCTTAATTTTTCCACAGAACCCAAAAATAAATATGGATAAATGCAGATAAAGTTAGCAAAAAATTGGGATCTCAAAAATAGGGGATTTGTGGGAGAAAGGCGACGTGAAAACATTTGTCTCCCTGCAACAGGAACACTAACTAGCCAATTCAGAATGCTTTAGACACTTACAGGTTTGGCATGCACTGCAGACACACCTGCCCAAAGGCTCCTCCCCCAGAACACTTACCACTTGAAGACACATTGCTAGATGGCTACCTACCAGAGAAAGCCATTTCACTGACATACAAGAAATTGATTAATAACAAGTCAGGCCCCCTTCAACACACGTGGGAGAAATGGGAAGGAGACGGTTTAGAAATAGATGATGAGGAGTGGCAGATAACAGTTGCCTCCCCTAGCGAGGTGGCAATATCGGCATGTCTGAGATTAGTTCAACTCAAAATCATACACTGTATATACATCACGGGACCATGTCTGGTCCGAATGGGAAGATCGGAGGTGGTAGAATACAGAAGACAATGCGGCAGTGAGGGCACTTTCATACACATATTATGGGAATGTGACCACAGGCAGCCATACTGGAGCAAAATACACAACATAGTTAGTGAAACATTCAATCAATCAATCACTGCATTTCTAAAGCGCGCTACATACCTGTGAGGGTCTCAAGGCGCTGGGGGGGGAGGTGTGGGGGGGGTGCTACTGATCGAAGAGCCAGGTCTTGAGAAGTCTTCTGAATGCCAGCAGGTCCTGGGTCTGTCGTAGGCTGGTGGGAAGAGTGTTACTGGTCTTAGCAGCGAGGTAGGAGAAGAATCTGCCGCCAGTAGTGGCTTTCCGGATACGATGAATTGTGGCGAGGGCGAGGTTGGTGAGGGGAGGGGTCGGATGGGGATCCGGAGTGGATGGAGTTCATGGTTTTGATGGTGTCTTCGTTGTTGACGTGGGACCAGGCGGTCAGGCGCCTGGTGCAGGTGGTGATCGCAGGGGTGGTGGGCTCTGTGATGGATGCGGGGGTGTCGGAGTTGAAGCTGTCGTGGATGTCGGCAATCTTGCGGTGAAAGAAGGTGGCCAGGGAGTCGCACAGGTCTTGTGATGGTGGGATGTCGTTGGTGTTGGAGCTGGGGTTGGAGAGTTCTTTCACAATGCTAAAGAGCTCTTTGGTGTTGTGTGCTGTGTGTCTAAGCGGTCCTTGAAGGCAATCCTCTTGGCGGTCCTGATGATTTGGTGGTGTCTGTGGGTGGCACTTTTGTGGGCTGTGTGGCTGTCTGGTGTGCTGTCGTGGAGCCATTTCTACTCCAGCTTCAAACAGGTGCGCTTGGAGGTCTGGAGGTCTTCGGTGAACCAGACGGCTTTCTTGTTGGTGTGGTTGGTTGTGGAGAGGGGCGAGGGTGTTGGCGCAGTCGTTGATCCACTTTTTGAGGTTGGTCGCGGCGGTGTCTGGGTTGGTGGGGTCGGCGGGTGGTCTCAGGGCGAGGGTGGTAGTCAGTTGGTCCTTGGTGACCTTGCCCCAGCAGTGGCGTGGTAGCTGTTGGGTGCGGTGGTGTGTTTCCTGAAGGTGAAGTGGACGCATCTGTGGTCAGTCCAGTGGGGTTTGGTGGTGTGGTTGAAGGAGACGTGGGGGCTTGAGGAGAAGATGGGGTCCAGCGTGTGTCCAGCGGCGTGGGTGTGCGTCGTCGAGGTAGGTGAGGTTGTCGATCAGGGCGGTGGAGTTGGCGTCGTTGTCATTGTTGTTCTCGAAAGGTCTCAAAACATTAGGCCTCACCATTCGTCTCAAAGCAAAGAGATGCCTACTAAACATAAAGGAGCCAACGGAACTAAATAGTAAGAGCAAGCTATGGGTCACCCTAGGGTTGTTAGCAAAGAGAAATATAGCACAGCTATGGGGAGCCACACACCCACCCAAAATAGCAGGATGGAAAAAAGACCTAGATTTGTTTTTGTTTATGTTTAGGGAAAAGATGGTTTACGTTGCTCAGGGCTTCCCCAAAATGTGGTCCCAAGTTTGGATCTGGTATGTAACATGCTAGGAAAGTTTTATTCTGTAATGGAAATCACCAGTTACGTGACATCCTAAACTGCTCACTGCAAACTGATATTAAATAAGTAATTTCGAATATTAAAATCCTTTGATTTGTGATCATGTTTAAGGGGCTGATGCAGTTATAAGAAGAAAAAAAACTCTCGCATTCTAACTCCGTTCAGATTTTTACAGCAAGCCAAAGTTCAGTTTCTGCCCATTAAAGCATTCCAGTAAAAACAAAGAAAGACTAACAGAGGCCATGTTCACGAAAACTAAAACACATTCTTGGAGTTCCTTATTAGCAGACCTGGGAGGTTTGTTGGTTGACTTAGCTGTGCAGAAGGCCCTCTCGATCCTGCACAAAAGGAACGATGCAGGGCAGGAAAGGTTTATTTCCAAACGCCGCCATGTTCTCTGTCCAACATCAGCACGGGCCTCACTTCAGTTCCCATGACTGCCATTTCCTGTCTAGGGAGATTATTTCGGATCTCTGGTTGAACATTAACCCCGTCGGTTACATTAATTTCTAGTTCACTTAATTGCTTTCATTGTTCACTTCCTCGAGACTTCTTTTCTTCTTTTCACTCTTTAAAGTGAGGCAAGGAAGAAAGAATCTTGAACTAACCATTAATTAGACTTTAAGTAGTGTTTAGTTTAGAACCATTAGTATATGCGAGCATCACCATAATCGGAGTCCCAAAATGACTAGGTGCTATTTTACTCTAAAATGCTAACCTAATTTTTTTTACCTCTTGTCACTCCTACCAAACACCCACACAAACGCACCAAACACATGCAAGCCTTACTTCTTTCAGAAATGCTTACTAATTGGAGTTTTACATTCTCTCGCTCTTTTTCGCTCAACAAACATCGTTCATCAAGGTAGCCCAGATTATGGAGGCCCTCTTTTTTTTATTTTACAAAACACCTTTAGTTTCTGATAAAAGTGCCTTGCTTGGTGCAAACAAAGTGCGCATACACGGATTACATTTTCTCATTTTACAACTCTGTAAAACCTCCTCTACATTTGTGTGCAAACAATCAGCAATATTAAATCAGTATGTCAACAGAATTCTTGTGGAGAAGCTGTCACATGCGAGCATTTCTCACGGATGACAAATCATGCTCGGCTGCTCCCACTGAACACAAAGGCGCTGTAGAAGTCGGGGAGGCGCAGTACGCTGCTTGCAGCCAATGGGGATTAATTTCATTTACAACACCAATTGCGTCACAGACATCTGTGGGCTGGTGAAACTGGAGAGAACGGCAACCTAAACGAACATTTGGCAAGAAAAATCAAGCAACACTTAAAACATGATGGTTTTCTTGCAGAACGTCCACATTCTTTTTCCATGACGCTTGCACCTGGTTGCTTTTCTTCCCCTACCAAAATCTATAATATAAATAAATAAATATAACGGTCCAGTCCTCAATTATCGGTTTAAATGCAATTTTTTACTAGGTATTACTAAAGGGGCAATCATTTACCAAATTAAACCAAACCTTTCACAAGTACAGAATGGCCAACGAAAACCTATGATTATTTTAAGATTGGCGAGGGTCATTGGAAGGAGTAAAAGCTGAGAGATCGAGGGTCTCTACCCATAATCAAAAAAATAACAAAACTTTATATAGAGATTTCCAGTAGCATATTTCCCCAACATTAGAGGAAACTGCTAAGTTTCACCGGCAGTTAGAAGAGGTCACTCAGTTTGAGACCCATTTTGGTATACGGTCATTTTGTGAAAGGTTTTTGCGAAATGCCTATGACCTGAGGAAAAAAAAAATGAAGGTACAAATTGTAATTTGTGTGACAATTGTGGAACTGGACCCAACATTCAAATTCCGTACTGTGCATTTTAATGACTGGAGCTGTATACAATTAAAAAAGTTCTGGCTCAGTTTTAGGGAAGACTGGATTTGTGAGTCATTTTTTTAAGCAGGCCCATACCCATTGAAAATTTCATGGAAGAGTTTTTCTCACAAAAAAAAATAGGCATGTGTAGAAGGAGCAACATAATTTGGCTATGGAATTCGAAGATCAACCAACAGTTGCACATTCGTATGAGGGATTATGCAATTTTTCTGAATCTTCTTACATAGATCACAAAAAAAGTAGAATGGGGCATTTTTGAAGAACTACCATACTGGTGCCTCTTGAGCACTTTTCACTGTCCTCTCTACAAATAATATTTAGACAGCAAAAAAGTGCAGGCTGGGACCAGTGAAAGACTGTAAATGCTGCAGGCCATTACAAAAAACTAAATTGAAACTAAAAAACAGATCATGTACTTAATATGCACTTACATAGTAGCATGATTTAGGACGGATTTATATTTCGGTGGAAGGGTTACTCTGTCACAACGGTGACGGATATCCCATCCGCTGAATATAAATTCCATTACATCCTATGAGATTTATATTTCGGCGAACAGAACATCTGTCATCGTGACGGAGTAACCTGTCCACCGAAATATAAATCAGGCCCTTTGTGCTGGGCTTACCACAATGTGAAGGTGTAGCTGGTCATCCTGTGCGCTTGTCACACAATACAAGATTGCAGGTCTAACAATGTACTTAGTGTGCATAAGGTATTATTATACACAATGATTTCAGCATTTGAGGTTGGCATGGCGAATGTTCGGTCGTGAAAATATAATACACTCAAGAGATTGAGACCAAGCTATGTCAAAAGCCCACACAGTTACATGACATGCCTTCAACAGACCACAAAGAAGGCACACAATGGCCTAATGGCTTAAGCGGTTGAACTTGAAGCTGGGAAACCAGATTTTAGTTTGGTCAGGGACACTCAACGTCCTGTGATTCTGGGAAAATCACCTAATCTCCCTGTGCCTAACAAAATTAACGTGTCCGTCTGTAACACAACTGGTGCTCATGTAAAGCGCTGCAATACCTTTGGGTCGAGTCCGTGCTATATAACCCCTCCTCCCCGCAAAAAAAGGCATGACCTGAATTTTCCATGCAAACGTCATGGCCACAACATACGCTCTACATACATTGCACTTGAAGGACAGCCAGAGGTGGTGTCCTTTGCTTGCCACAGTCAGGGCAGGTGATGACTGTTGGCCATCATTAGGATCATCTGATTATTACACACATCGCTTGGCAGCATGCCATGTTAGGTGTGCCAGATTATTACATATAGAAGTGTTGGCCTGGTTGAACAAATAGAAAAGTTGACTTGGGGATCTAAAAGCTGAACTTCTGCTCACTATCAGGTGCAAGATTTGCTGTAAGTGGACTTGACTACAATCCTTCATAGCCTATACAACCCTGAGGGAGTCTCATACGTATAAAACACTAATAGGAGTGGCTAACGAGACTGTATTCCTGAGTAAAAGTCAACCAGAGTGCAATCCCCATTAGTTCAGCTCTGCCCAGTGACTAGTATCTGGCATTCCCAGAAGCATATTTTCTGAGTACAGAAACATTGGATCCAATTTTACAAGATGCACAATCTGGCCAAAAATATTGCTTTGAGAACAGATTGCATTGCAGCCTGTACCCACACATCTACCTCCACACAACGCTCAGTTAAGGCAGAGATGGGCATGCAATGCTCCCCCCACCGGGGGATATCTTCTTTCAACAACCCCCTTGTCCATCTGTGTACAGGAGTCCCAGTAGACATGCACTACCTGCTGAGTGCATTAACTTCATGGAATCGGACATTCGGTGCCAAATTCTGCCCAGTAATTCCAATTCTATACAGTAGTACCCTTTTACATGGGTTTTGACTCATATCGGCATATGATTACCAGGATGTTTTGTATGTACCAGCAACTACATGTTTAGTGTTTGCACCCCACCAGTACTGTTCAACTCTTAACTGGGGCCTTACTGTATTGTAAGTGAGAGGGACAGGAGATTCTGAAACCAGCCATGTTGTAAGAGTCTGAACAGATAATAGTTAACTATCATCTTTGGATTCGACTAAACAAGTGGTGGTTAACAGCCATTCAGGATTACGAAGAGGCAATCAGTTATGCTCCACACAATTGAAGCTGAGCACAGGATATACAGAGCCAGGAGGAAATACTGCAAAACAAAAAAAGCCAATGCAGTAAAGTAGCGAGGTCTGTCAATTCCTCAAACCGAGACCTCCTAACTATAATATATATAATCTTGTCTATTAACCACTAGAACAGAGATTCCCTCATCACAAGACGTAGAAAATGGTGTGCATTTTGCATGGTGACTACTCGTATGTATTAAACTGCCTACCAGGTTCACAACACCTCGCTTCAGGTTCAAGAAGAAGAAACTTTCAGGTTTATAATGACACCAGGGATGAGTTACAAAAGAACGGAAGAGATTTCTCCACGGCAGTTATATTTTCCCTGTGTAGCAAATATATTTTTAACTTTTCATCCGTCAAACATTAGCATGTGTAATAATTGCATATATGAGTAATCATAAAATATATAACTTTGGTATATTCCTTCCAGTAATCCTTGGATCCTCTATAAATCCTGATAAG
Organism: Lissotriton vulgaris; assembly: GCF_964263255.1. Classification (NCBI taxonomy): domain Eukaryota; kingdom Metazoa; phylum Chordata; class Amphibia; order Caudata; family Salamandridae; genus Lissotriton; species Lissotriton vulgaris. Next base: position 331,704,939 of record NC_141691.1, on the reverse strand, counting down.
TAATTTGGCCATACACCTGTTTATTGCATTACTCTAACTTGTGTCATTTGTCTGTGAATCATGCGATTATTCATGTTGTGTATTCTTACTTGATGCCAAAATTGGTTTTATGACCTTCCTTCCACCCTTTTGTAAAGTGCTCTGATATCCTTGATCTTGTTTGCTCTATAGAAAACTTTATAAATACATTAAAAAAAATAAAAGAGGGCTATACGAATGTTTATTATACCAAAACAAAAGATTGATAGCCAAGGTTCTTCCAATATTAACCCACTTTGCTCTAAAGATAGATGGAATAATTTCTTCCGCAAGATGTGAAGATCCCAGGATCACCGGGTTTAAAGTGCACAAACACAGCAATGATGGAGACCCTACAAGAGGTCATCCAATAGGCCAGCAGTTGCTTCGAGGAAACTACCCTAATAGATCTCTGCAAGTTTCCCAGGTCCATGCATGACATGCTGTTCCACTGCAAGTTTTTTTGATTGAATTCTGGGACTTGTAGTCTTGTTTAATGCCATTACAAAACAGGGATACGAGTCCCAGAACAAACAGGCGGAAAAAAACTGGATGGAGTCACACATCGCGCATGGACCTGAAAACTAGGCAGCTAAGTGATTACTTTGCCAAAGGGTTACCACTGAAATGCCTTTATTCTGAAGTAGACTTCTCCCTACAAATGGGTTCAAATGCTAAAGAAGTTATGAGAAAGCAGAGGTGTGAATCAGAGATTAAGATACAGAGTACTAACATTAAAGCAGGAAAATGTAAAGCAAGAGAAGGAATTTGAGATGAAGGAAGAGTGGGTAAAAAAATAGAGAGGGAGTTTACCCCCGTCAAGCTCACATTTCCGGTCACCTGAAAGACCTCCACTGGCTTCCCGTCAACAAGAGAATAACATTCCGCCTCCTCACCCACGCACACAAGGCCCTCTACGACCTAGGACCCGAATGCCTCAACACACGCCTGTCCTTCCACACACCCACCCGCCAACTACGATCATCCAATCTAGCCCTCGCCGCAATTCCGCGCATCCATAGATCCACCATGGGAGGAAGATCCTTCTCCTACTTAGCGGCCAAAACCTGGAATTCTCTCCCCACTCACCTCCGCCTTACACAGAACCACCTCTCCTTCAGAAAGCAACGAAAAACCTGGCTATTCGATAAGTAATGTACACCCCCTCCCTCAAGCGCCTTGAGACCCTCTGGGTGAGTAGTGCGCTATACAAATTCCTAAACTTGAACTTGAACTTAAAGACAAGACAAATTGTTTTCCCAAAACAATAATCTGTAAATGTGATAGAAACAGTAGGCCCAAGTGCTGGTGTAGCAGAAATTCCTACCGCACGCATCAAGAGTTCAGTTAATCATACATAGGAAGTGAGTGTTGTACAACATACAAATTCTTTATTTTCTTGGAACCTCAAGACACCCAAATTATTCTGGACATCGGACAAATTTGAACATTGATTTATCTCCGATGGGAGGCTGGGGAGGAAGGACGAATGAAGGAGTTGCTGCAGATGATGTATGATTACTAAGGGCCTCATTACGATGGCAGACGACTGACTGCCATCACAGCGGGAATGAGACCGGCTGACAAGGAGTTGGCGTTCCCACCCACCATATAACAACTAGATCGCTGTATAGGCAGTCAGAAGCTACCTTTATCCACTGTGGCTTGTGCTGGGGCTCAGAAAATGGGCTGCAGCACAAGCTGCGTGGAAAAAGGCATTTTGTGCACATCCATGCATCATGTGGTGCCTGGCAAGCAGAGCATGGATATTTCGGGGGCACTTTGACCTCCGGGGAACAGCTTGGGGCCCCTAAAGCCCCTCCCCGGCTGCCTTTTCATGGCATTGGGACTGCTATGAAAAGGCAGTCGGAAAGGGATATCCTAATGCCGACAGCAGTGCCTGTGCAGACACCACACCTATCGTAGGGTTAGGAATCAGACCGCCGTCCTGACGGGGTCTTCGAACCTGTCGGAGGGGGCCAGTCCAACCCCCCCCCACCCCTACCTCTGTTTGCTTTCAGTATTGCAGGATGAATCCTTATTGGAAATGTACCTTCTCTCTAACTCACACGTTATGTTGCGTTTCTTAAAAAAACTTGGTAATGTCTGATTGGTTAGTCAATGAATACACAAATCAAGCAAACATTGACAAAGTCAAAAGGTCTCAACTTTTGTCCTATTCTATTTTTACCAATGCAGTTTTGCAACAGTAGTACAGCATTGGTACAAAGGTTTTTTTGCCTATGATGTGTAGCATCAAGAAAAAGAAAAAAAAGTACAACGAAGGGGCCACTGCTGGCAGCCATCATTTCACAGGCCTGGACATGCTCTATGATGAACCACATGCATGAATGCATGATGGCATATGAGCATGCATGCATCACCATGCATGCACATGTCTATATAATAGTACAGGCAACATTTTCTTTTTCATTTACTGATCCAAAAGGAATCATAAATACATTTTTTTTAAATTAAATCTGAGTGATATGAAAGCTCATTTGGAAGGTGGAGCGGCCTGGCAGCTATTTGCTGCTGGGCTTTCAAAAAATATAAAATACAAAAAGAGGTGTGAGGGGACAACTGAAGAGTCGGTGGGTGTAGGTGAAGGAAGTATGTGTGTATTGGAAAAAGGGAGCGTCAGGAGTGCTTGAAATTGATCTAGGGAGGCTCAAATATTAATAAAATGGACAGGGTGGGTTGGGAAAAGCAATAAACTAGTTTGGGGAAGAGGGCGGAGGAAACACCATGTAGCAGGCGGGAGGGGCTGTGTTTGGGGAGGAAACCAGCACATCAGGGAGAGAGCTAGACAACCTGTGCACTCTCATTAGTGCTGATAGATAAGAGAAACAATTTCATAATTGGGAGCAGTGGAAAGGTACAAGTCATCTAATCAAAAGGATAGTAAAGAGGCTATGCTACAGCAGAGGGATAAACACAAGGGGAGGGACAAACACAAGATGGGCAAGGAATGGCATTAAATGAAAAGCAAGCAAATAAAAGTGACTACAAAGGCATCTAATGGTAAGCAATGGGTTGGGTGCAAGGCAGTAGCGTAACACAGGCCCCCGAAGCCCCCGTGATGCGGGGGGCAGAAGTTCCAGGGGGCCCCGCTCAGCACAGTACTCCAGCTAGAGAGCTCCTGATTGATCCAGAGGGGCCCCCTCCACATACCTTGCAGGGGGGCTCCCCTCAAGTTTCGTTGAGCCAGTGGTCGAAGGCCACAGTATGTTTTGGTGCTGTCCACCAGCCAAACATTTTCTGGTAGACGAGACCTGAAAAAAAACTTTATTTATATCGAACGCCATAAAATTCAATCATTGTTTTCCATAAAAAGTAATTTTTCCAAAAAATGCAAAACTGTTAATGTGTGACAGTTGATTGCAAGACACTAATGGCTTGATCTCTGTGGGAGTAATTAAGTAATGCAAAAATGTTCACTCTTTCAGAGCAACAATTATTGTGTGTGCGAATACTCTACGTAAATGCATATTTTTTCCAAATGATTTAAGCACGACTTGGGTAGAAAACATTTTATACAATTCCACTTTTGAACTTCGCTATCTTTCACACAAAAACCGGACAAATGTTTGTGTTTGGCGAGATCATTCGCAGAAAAGTTTGCACGGTTTTTAAGTGGAAGCTTTTTGTCCCCTAATATGTATTCACTTCAAAACTCAATACCCAGATACTCTTAAAAAATCTCCTAAATCTGGACACATATGGAAGCTCCCCGTCATCGGATGGATGGGTCCCTGTGCACGAGCTCATTCACCTTCACCATACATACACACTCAGGAGAGAGTAGTGACCTAATGGAGAAAGCCGGTTCTCCCCCCCACCCCATCCCCCAGGCGCTCTAGGAAGCCCTCGACATCGGACACCCCGATTGTAGCATAGCTCCCTTCCTCTTTTTCTTCTCTTTTGTTCAGTTCTTGTTAGGAGCCACTAAGTACGTCACTGTATATGGGTGTCAGTTGGGTCAGGGTGAGAGTGGGAGAGAGGCGGGTGAGGGATTTGTTTTGACTTGTTATTCACCATATCAGAAAAGTGAGCTTCGTAACGTGTAACAGTGTAGGATCTAGTCCCAGACGGTAAGACAACTGTAATTGTACAATGGCTTCATCAAGAGCGTGGGACAATGTACAATACATTATTGTAAGTGACTTTGTCCCTGTGATGTTGAAAATGCTCAATAAAAAAAATTGAGGAAAAAAAATTCTCCTAAATCAGTGAAAGATTGTTTACAGTCCTGTTTGGTCATTCAGCTCACAAGCACCCACACCAAAGTATACATGCGATCAAGGAAACCATTAAAGATAGTTTTTCGACAATCTATGAGTAGCCAGTATTTGCCGCAATCATCACTTGCCATGTTTAACTGCTAAAATTAAGAATGCACTTAAAAGCATGACTAGCACTATAAAACAACCACTCAAATGAGAGGTAACCGAGACTTTCAAGATTAAATATCAGATGTCAGTTAAAGGGGGTAGTTGTAGATTTCATTCACTGAATCATACGAGAATTTGCAAATTCTTTTTTTTTTATTCATTAACACTTTTGTACAAAACAACAGACCCTATCAAACGATGGTTCATCCAGTCCAACTGATTACCTTGCCAGATCTGCACAAAAGGGTTCACGAATACAGAACGAAATACAATGACAACACAATGGTGGTTAGCAATGTACAAATCCAAAAAACATAACTAGCACACACTACACCTTGGGTGGCAAGCGCTTGCATAGAGAACATAGATAACAACAGTCATTTGCTAAGGTGTCGGGAAAGGTTTGGCAACAAAAAAGAATAAAGAAATAATCTAAGGATAGGAGGGGGTATTGAACAGAATTAGGAATATTTGCTACTTGGTAATCCATAACAAACACACAAAACAATCTGCAATAGAAGCAAATGGCACTGTGATTGTCCTTGAAATATCTTGATATATACATACATTATTTTTCTGTGTCTAATCCATCTGAGATGCTTAGTGTATGATATTTAATCGTAATCTTTTTTTTAAAGTCGTTTGGTCATTTTATATATTTGTTTTTGTCTTTTCTGATGCATCTAGAAAACGGAATGTATGGAGTATTTATTTGAAATTAATGTGTTGTACTTTATGGTTTCTTTTGTAACCACAATGAAGGTTTTGATATATTTATAATTAAATATAGTTAAAAAAATACATGTATATTTTTGAAGAAACAATCTTGCAAGGGAATGAAATTACCAAGTGTGTGAGAAGAAACGTGGAAACAAAAATGATGAAGATCAAGGTATCAGAAGCAATACCTCTGCACTAAAGTCAACAAATCGTCTAAAATTCACTGAAATGGTGAAGGATTGTTCTCATAACAGGGTCCGATGTACCGCCTGCTACCACAAACTCACATCTGCTTCTCTATGAACTGAAAAAAGCATGATCACATTGAAATGTATACCTTGAGTCTTCTCTTAGACAGTAAGCAGGACAAACATCCCAAATATGTTTGCATATGTGCTTTCGTTATTTGCATTATATGGTCATTTTGTGTTGTTTTTAAAAGGAACATTTATCTGAACCTCTCTCTAAAGCCGTTGGAAACAGGCCTTGAAAAAAAGTCATTCATCAGCTATTGTCTGAACAGACCTTTGTTCGCAGGGAGGGAAGGTGCATGTGAGAAAGGCGCCCCACCCTGCAGCTGGTTCTACACTCCGGCATGGTGACCCTGGCTGGATCCAGCAAGATAAAAAGAGCCCAGAGAAAAGAAACAGAACACCACCGTTTTGGTTTCATCTCCTAAGTAAACAATCCTTGGGCGCAGTTTTCCAGGCAACTGAAAAAATGTCATAATTCTTAATATGTGTTTACTTCCGACAAGGCACAAAGCTCCACAAGGGACCAACCACTCTTGTTAACATACAGCTCATTTTAAATGAGTTTTAAATGAGTTGAACAAATAAAAGGAGTACAGGAACGAATAATCTAGTCACACAGGGCAGGGAGTCTTAGTCCCTTTAGAATTTTTACATCAGTAGAGTGACAGTCGCACTCATTATGTGATGATCTGACGACATAGTAGACCTAGCAGAAGTGGTTTTTGAAAAGGGCACAAGACTGAGGTTGAAATTCCAAAATTAGGGCAGAGTAAGAGAGTAAGCCCCAAGGGTGGGCCACACCAGAATAAATAAATATAAATATATATATATATATATATATATATATATATATATATATATATATATATATATATATATATATATATATATATATATATATATATATATATATATATATATATATATATATATATATATATATATACACATGCTACGATTATCCAAGCATTCACTGCCTCCACCATACCGAGAGTTGCGTCGTCACCATAAGACTCCTTGGATCGAGTCTCGCCACTCCACCATTTAAACGACCACGCCGTGTGAGATTTCAAGAATTCTTTATTTCGCCGCTGCCAAACGCGTTTCGACTACACAGTAGCCTTGATCACTGGTTACGGTTTAAAGAGCGCGCGGCCATTTTTAAAGAAAAAAAGTATTCATGTTACGTCATTGACACTACCTGTCGACCGACAGGAAAGACAGACTTATAATTCACTTTGTTTGTAATATGTTATTTTTACACATTTGCTTCAACATGATTAAATACATTTTAAGTAATGCATAGCGTATGTCAGTTCATTCAATTTAAGCATAACTGAGGGTTTTAATAAAAGTCTTGGTGCGAGCGTGACTGGTATTCAACTCACATGTCAAAAAAACTTTATCGACAATGACACGCATATATATAAGGGTCTCTAGTTGGCAATGGGTTGCACCCTGTCCATGTAAGGACCCTTCCGTCTAGTCGGGGTAAGGAGATTACACAGCTTTAAAATAATCTCTGCTCACCCCCTTGGTAGCTTGGCATATGCAGTTAGGCTTATCTCAGAGGCAATGTGTAAAGCAAAATGTGTACATAAACACTCAGTAACACAGTGAAAACACCACGAATGGACACCACACCAGTTTAAAACAAGCATTTTCATTGAAATAGGTCTAGCATTAGTGAAAGTTTGAGCTATGGGTGCTAAAAATGGTAATGTTTGTTAGATTGTTTTTTTGGTTAAAAAAATCCCAGCAGTAGCATAAGTAATAAAAGAAAATCCACAAAGCAAGGAAAGGGTGCACTGCCCAAGGAAGTTACTAGGGGTCCAGTGCACCTTATGAGGGGCAGTACCTCATAAGGTACTGCACCCTTGATCAATTATTTTTTTAAAAAAAAGATTGCAGCTGAGCATACGTCTCCATTTGTTTTTATTGGTTAATACATGTATTGAGTGCATGTATGCACATAGTAGTGTGGTATGACTCTGGGTCACTCCTAATTGTGTTGTGGGTCTATCAACTTCAAAGCCTTTCCTGCTGTGACAGACAGCCTTTCCAGAGGAAAGAAGAAAAGGAAAAATTGTACACTTCAAAAAAGAAGTACCACACCCTAAATCACATTTTGTGTCTGGAAAAGGACTTTAAGAAGGAGAGGGTGAGTGAGACCCCAAAATGTGTAATCTACCAAGCAGCCAGACAGACTGTGTGAGAAGAGGAAGCTCTGCAAGACTTCTGCCTGTGTCCATGACTGGGGGCATAGGTCTGCTAGTTTCCCTGAATGGTGAGGTGACCTCACCCGCAGAAACCAACTGCACCTGCCATGGAGCCTAGAGGACCAACGTATACCTGCTTGCCAAGGCCAGTGTTCCCTGTGAGGAAGAGGTAAGAGTTGAAGGGAGCGACGTCCAGTGAGGAGCCATATGAGGTGGACTCCCTAAGCAAGGTGTGAGGGAACAACAGTACACCGATCAGGTAATTGCCTGTCTGCAAAAGCATTCTGGCATTCTGCTGTATGCCAAGAGAGGGCTGCCGTTAAATGAGGCATGTAGCGAGAGCCATGCATAAAGTACCAGGCCTGTACCGCTGCATTGTGGTTACCCAATATGCCAGAAGGGGGCACAGTTGAACTATTTGCCAGAGTGTCAAGACTTATTACCCCCTTAATCGGTGACCCTGAATGCCAGGAGGGTTTGATGTGGTGAGGGCAAGTGAACCGGAGGAGTCTGCCCCTCAGCTAGAAGTGCCTTGACAACACTGCAAGCCAGAAGGTGCTGCCAGAACCAACATTGCCAGAATTTCAGGTCGTAACATAGAGGGAAGATTGCAGCTGTGACCGCTGGCCCTGCCCACACACCAAGGCCTGCACCTGACTGATCCATCCCCCCCCCCACCCTCAGGACCATGAAGGACACCACCTCTGATGTTGCACCATCGCTGAGCTCCAGTCGGGAGCCAGAGGATTGAATCCCCTCCATTCCCAACCCCTTCCCCCATCACTGAGCTAGAGCAACTCCATTCGCTGAGACAAGCCTGTAGTGTTGCCAAAGCGAGAGACCATGGCTTTCAGAGTGCTATTGTGTGTAGTGCAGGCAACCTAACTTTGTGGAACAGTAGAAGGACTTGTGAGCGGCCGTGGAGAGGGCACGTGCTGCACCACTCAAATCTTCCATACTGCCGGAGTGGGAAAAACTGGAATTGGGCTTGTAGGGCCCTGGGGCACTCGCTGCAGACAGTGCTGTGGCACCACAGACACATTTAGCTAATTCATAAGGAGTCACAGGGGAACTCTTGAGTACAGCCTATTAGTGACCATTCCCTGGATACATCCCCTAGGAAATGGAGAAGAACCATGACCACGTTGTAAGGAAGAGGGTAGGACAAGTATCTGCTGACAACTACTAGAGCCCCGACCTCAAGTTGAATGTAATTGCTCATGGATGTTCTTATTCCTTTTAATGTGTAGAAATATAAATAAAACATTTCTTTTTCTTATGAAAGTATATGATTGGACATTGATTTATTGTTCGCACTGCATGCACTTTGAGTTATGAGTTGTGTTTACTTACCTGTATCTACAGTTTGAGCTTTTGACTGCTTGTCCAAATCTACCACTGAGAGTCAAGTGCAGGAGGAGTACAGGGCCCAGTTGCATCAGATTCCATAGTAGATCAGGACCAGGGACATCAGGAGGAAAATGCCTCAAGCACCACGTTTGGAGTCAGTAGCCCCTAGGTGCACCACGGCCCTCTAAAAAGGGTTCTGACAGCATTCAAATTCAAGATAATATTCAGAACCTGGCTTATCTACATGTATATATCCCATCGTGATCATTACTGGACCAGCTTTATTACAATAACAAGACCATCAACAATAATTGAGAATTTAGATGAGAAACAAAGACTTGTCTTTCCATAATGCTGGAGCCAAGTAAATCATGTAATAACTGTCAAATGGCGTGCATAGGTTGCTTGCAATCCAATTTACACACACCTTGCTTACAACACAAGCATTCGTCGAGCTCACATACTGCTGTAAAAGTCTAAAGCACGCTTACCAGGCCCCGATTACCACACCAAAACTCAACACTGACAGATACTACTCCTTTCCACAACCTTCTTCCATCAATGCACCACGATTTCTAACCTTCCTCTCCCCCGAGCAGACTGTGACCGCCTGGACCTTCCTTCAGATCGGTTGCTCCCCCACGCTCATGCTGACTTGCAGCTGCCACGCTCTGTCGCCTTAGCGGTATCGTTATTTCAGTAACATTTACAGCTTTGTTTGGCTGATCCTCGCAGCCTTGTAGCGCTTTGCTCGCGTAGCGCCGCACTATTTTATTTAATTAATAGCGCGACCTTGCTGAGGCTGTTAGAATTAATACTGCTGCACTGAGGCTGGTGTGCTTACATTTCATTAGCCTGCACACTCGGCGCTGTTGAGCATTTGCTGCCCCTGTCTCTGTTCGCCTTTGACCCTCCATTTTGTTGTTTGTTTCCCCTGGTCCGCCCCTCCTCCCGCCACCGCCTCCCAGCTGCTGCCCCTCCCACGCTCCGCCCCCTCCACTATCCATTTATGACCAATGTCCCAACGCGCAGCGTCCACGCGCTACGGCCGCGCCGAAGGTGCGCCAAAGGTAAGCCCGTCTACGCCCGTCCGCGCCTGGACCGCCCCCAGCGCCAGACCCCCTGGTCCACGCTATGCCCAGCCCTCCCGCATTACTTACGACGCCTCCACCCTCCTAGCCCTTAACCCTGGCCGACTCTCCAACTGCGCCCAAGCCGCTCCTGGACACACCCAGGGACCCTTCACTTGCTACTCCTGCAAGTTCGACGGCAACAAGAAAAACTCCTCTTCCATGATCACACAACCGAGATCTGACTCCAACCACCTAAAATGCATCCTGCTCAACACCCGCTCAGTCCACAGACACACCATCGACCTCTGGAACCTACTAGACACCATTTCTCCCGACGTCGCCTTCCTAACAGAAACATGGATGAACGCCTCATCAGCTCCAGACATCACCATAGCCATCCCGGAAGGATACAAGATCATCCGTAAGGACCGCACCGACCAAACAGGAGGAGGCATCGCTATCGTCCATAAGAACTCCATCCACATCTCAACCAGCTCAGACGCCAACCTTGCCAGCGCCGAACACCTTCACTTCCAGATCCACACCGACCCCAAAACCACACTCAGAGGCACACTCCTCTACCGACCTCCAGGACCCCGTGCACAATTCAGCGACGTTATCACGGACTTTATCACCCCACCCGCCCTCCCTTCCGAAGAATACATTCTGCTGGGAGACCTCAACTTTCACCTGGAAAAGAGAAATGACAGAAACGCCACCTCCCTTCTGGACAATCTCGCCAACCTCGGACTCAAACAACTTGTCACTACGTCCACCCACATCGCTGGTCACACACTCGACCCTATTTTCACCTCCAGCAAACATGTCTCCTTCAGTCACACTACTACTCTCCATTGGACGGACCACAGCTGCGTTCACTTTATCTACAAAAAGACCACAACTCACAACCATCCTCAACCTACTATGCGAAGAAACTGGAACAAAATCACCATCAACCAGATCTCCTCATCGCTTCTCCAAAACCCCCCTGCCCACTCCTCAAATCCCGACCAAGCAGCCATTAACCTCACCCAATGGCTATCCAACAGCGCCGACATCCTAGCACCGCTGAAAAAACTTCAAATCAAACTAGGCAGCAAAAACGCCTCCTGGTTCAACGATGATCTTAAGAAATCCAAGAAACTCTGTCGCTCCCTCGAGAAGGCCTGGAAAAAAGACCCAAACACCAGCACCAGGGACGCCTTCAAAAATGCCACCCGCATACACCACCAACTAATCCGATCTGCCAAGAAAGCCGCATTCAAAGACCGACTAGACAACAACGCCCACAACAGCAAGGAATTATTCAACATCGTCAAAGAATTTACCAACCCCTCGGCCAACTCCAACGACATCACCCCCTCTCAAGCCCTCTGCGACTCCCTAGCTTCGTTCTTCCACAACAAAATCGCAGACATCCACAACAGCTTCGACAACCGACCCGGAGACCAACCCACCCAACCTTCTGCAGGACCTTCACCCCCCTTGAACATCCTTAATGACTGGAACCCAATCTCCACTGAGGACACCATCCGCTTGATGAACTCCATCCACTCAGGATCCCCCACAGACCCCTGCCCTCACCACATCTTCAACAAAGCAGACTACATCATAGCACCACACCTTCGAGACATCATCAACTCCTCCCTCAACTCCGCCACCTTCCCGGAAAGCTGGAAACACGCAGAACTTAGCGCCCTTCTGAAAAAACCCACAGCGGACCCCACCGAACTCAAAAACTATCGCCCCATCTCGCTCCTTCCATTCCCAGCCAAAGTCATCGAGAAAGCTGTCAACAACCAGCTCGCCGCCTTCCTCGAAACCAACAAATCCCTCGACTCCTCACAGTCCAGCTTCCGAGCCAAACACAGCACGGAGACCGCCCTCATCGCAGCAACAGACGACATTCGAACTCTTCTGGACAATGGAGACACAGTCGCCCTCATCCTCCTTGACCTCTCCGCAGCCTTCGACACTGTCTGCCATAGTACCCTATTACAACGCCTCAGAAATATCGGAATCCAAGGAAAAGCACTGGACTGGATCACCTCGTTCCTCACCGGAAGAACCCAGAGAGTCCGCCTCCCACCTTTCAACTCAGAGGCCACTGAAGTCATCTGCGGCGTACCCCAAGGGTCCTCACTCAGTCCCACCCTCTTCAACATATACATGAGCCCCCTCGCGGCCATCGCACGCCAACACAACCTCAACATCATCTCCTACGCGGATGACACTCAACTAATCCTATCACTCACCAAAGACCCTAACACCGCCAAAACTAACCTACATGAAGGAATGAAAGAAGTAGCCGAGTGGATGAAGCACAGCCGTCTGAAACTGAACTCAGACAAAACAGAAGTCCTTATCTTAGGTACCTCCCCCTCCGCCTGGGATGACTCTTGGTGGCCAGAGGCCCTTGGGAAAGCACCCATCCCGACGGACCACGCACGGAACCTGGGCGTCATCCTGGACTCCTCACTCTCTATGAACAGACAAGTCAACGCCGTTTCATCATCTTGCTTCAACATCCTTCGCATGCTCGAAAAAACATTTCGCTGGATCCCCACCGAAACCAGAACGGTCACCCATGCACTGGTTACAAGCAGCCTGGACTACGGAAACACCCTATACGCCGGTATCACTGCAAAACTCCAGAATAAACTCCAACGCATCCAGAACGCATCAGCCAGACTCATACTAGACATCCCGCGTAAAGACCACATCTCTAGTCACCTGAAAAACCTCCACTGGCTCCCCGTCAATAAGAGGATTTCTTTCCGACTCCTAACCCTCGCACACAAAGCACTTTACGAAATTGGACCCGAATGCCTCAACACACGACTTTCCTTCTACACCCCCTCCCGTCAGCTACGATCCTCCAACCAAGCCCTTGCTACCGTACCTCGCATCAATAAAACCACCATGGGAGGTAGATCCTTTTCCTACCTCGCAGCTAAAACCTGGAACTCACTCCCCACTCACCTTCGTCTCACTCAGAACCATCTAGCATTCAGAAAGCAACTTAAAACTTGGATATTCGACAAATAACTCCCCACTCTTCTTCAAGTGCCTTGAGACCCTCCGGGTATGTAGCGCGCTATATAAATCTTTTTGACGTGACTTGAATTGACAGTCTTTCAAACCCAATATCTGCCATTTCGAATCATTATGGGGAGGGAGTGAGAGTGCGGATGATTGATGGGCCTGCGCCCCTTCCCTTTTCTACTTTCCGCCTCGCCACCCCCCGCAAACTGCCCTCGCGTTAGCTGTGGCTGTGTCTGTGGCGTGAGGGTCTCAGTTGAGGGCTATAGGTTTTGTGTGGGCCTAATGGGCTAAAGAGTGAGCTTTCCCCTAATGTCGAAGTGTGGCTTTAACCCCCCGCTTCCCGCGCTGCTTCACACAATGCACCTGGGGAAAGAGAGCGGGGAGAGCTCACGGGCATGGGCCCAGGCTTAAGGAGTGGGGGAGCAAATGCGGACACGGGAGGGAGGAGCAGGAGAACCACACCAACCTGCTCAACCTCAACCTGAGCACCTCCGCTCGACCCCAGTTCTGCCAAGCGCCAGCTCGCTCCTCGCCGCTACGCTCCGCTTGGCTCTGGATCCCGTTGCAGGGACCGCTGCAGGGACCACTGATTGCTGACTGGGCTCCTCCTACACCACTATTCCGGAAATCCGTTCTCTGTTCAAAGCGGAGACTCACGTCCTCTCCGGTCCTGACCGCGGCTCTCCTGCCCCCACGCTACACAGTGCACTTCTGGTCTGAGGCTCCGGAGCTCCTGCCCTTCTGTGGATTCAGAGGCTCCTGCAGCTCTCTCGCGGTTCTCCGCTGCTCCGGCTCGGCTCCCGCGACTCTATTGGCTCGGCCGCCTAGCCTTGCTTGTCGTCACAGCTCGCTCAGCTCTCGCCACTCTCAACGCGGAACCAATTTCGAATCATTGAAAATAACTCGAATGTCTGAGCCATGTTTCAGGCTGGGAGTAGCAATTCATCTTTTGCAGTAGTGTGACATTTTAAAAGTAAAATTACATGCTTAGTTTGTGATCTGCGATGTCCTCTCTTTACAGAACGTATTTGAGCAATACATTGAGCAGGTGACCGCCTGGCAGCAAACACACCAATTCAGAGTAACCTTTGCTGTAGATATGTAATCTGTTAAACCTTAAAAGAAAAACATTGTGGAGGTAAATTGTGTTTCCAAAATTAAAGATATCTATGTCATTTTGCTGTCAAGTTTAGCAGTAAAATGTTGATAAAAGCTGTACAGAGATGTACTTTGGTGACTAAATTATTTACTTTGGGAATATAATATTCATGTGTTAATCCCAGCTTTATTAATTGATGTGGTTCTTGGAAAATGGCATTGTCCCCTGTGACACCTTTCATTCATCTGCAAAATTCTGCAGCCAACAGAAACATGCAAAAACGTGCACACTGTAGTCTTCTACATTATCAATATAAGCAATGAGAAATACAATAGTTTAGCGTTTTCAAAATGGAAATATTGAAATTTCACAGAGCGGGTATCGAATGGTAGGTAACAGTGCAAGCTTCTATCACACAGAGAGCAGGTACAAAAGAGTGAGCAGGAATCCGGGTACAGAATGCACCCAGATCTAGACCTAGGTCTACCAGAAACAGAAGAAGCAGAGGAAGGAGCATTTCGAGCATTTCTCACAAATCCGAGAGATATAGCACAGCCAGCAGTGGCAGAAACACCTCTCCCAAACTGGTTAAGTACCACACATATCCCACAGCCAGTGCAAATCATCACTAACAAACTGGTTAGGACCAACACAAAGAAAACGAGTTAAAACTTCCATCACAGAATGTATAGGAGCAGCACAAGCAGCAGTACTGCGAGCATCACTCAGTAATTCAATTCTTTTTTTTTTTTTTAATTGAGTAAAGAAACAGGAGACTAAAAGAAAATCGGTCGCGGCCTATTCACCTAAAACAAAACAAAAAAACAACATAAAAACACACACACACTTTTTTATGTGCTTCTCCTCACTATCTGTTCTCGGTTACCTTCTCTTCATACTTTAGCTGTGGTGCACCCCAGTCCATTAGTGCTTGTGGCAATAGAGTAATGATAGAGTGATAACCAAACCTGGATGGCTAGAGGGGGAGAATGCCCGAAGACTCCACTGAGTTTTTTAGAGAAAATGGTAGGTCTGGTGCTGATGCACAGTAGGAGCAGATAGAGACGCTGGTAATCACCGTGTCAGCTGCAGGGTCTGCTGAGGCAAGGGAAGTGGTGTGGTTTGTGACTGAGCTGGGACATCAGGATTGAGAATATCAACGAAGAAATATAAATGCGAGCTCTATGGCGCAGGGAAAGAGTAGAGGGGCACAGTCGCACACAGTACCCCCATCTACTGTCTGGCCATCATTTCAGTTGCAACACTGAAAATCCCAAGGGTCAACGACATTGAAAAGGCATTGAACAGGCACAACAATGAGAGACTTTCTTCAGCTTCTCTTCTGGAGAATCAATGAATGCCGTTCTCAGGTTAGATTCTCGTAAAGGTGGAGCAATGCGTTCAGCTTATACCAGTGGCAACTCTACCATGCATCCATAGCAAAGAGAGTACTATTCGGGAAAGCAAGGATAAATGACGCCTTTTAATTTCCTTCCAAATGGCCCACATTCTTTTCATACCAATGCAATTATTTTTAGCTACGAATGCTAAAGTGACACTACGCCACGACGTAAGAAAGAGGTATAAAGAGATATATATATTGGCAAAAAAAAGCAACACGAGCGTGAAACGTGAAACTAAATGAGCTAATCCAGTGAAGGTTCACCAGATCTGGCCTTAGGCAATATAGGTTACAATTGAGAAGGATGCTAAACCCCATGTATACATCACCTCAAAAAACAATCTAAAAAACTAATATACCCCATAACCCAATGCTAGCAGTGACATCGAGCTCTCTCGATTCCACTATAAACATGGGTAATGCACATTAGCATTTCCTCTGAGAATACAAGACTAAACTCATTACCCAACAACCACCAAACTAAGCAATAACTTTGGGTCCCAGAGAAGCACTCGCCATAAAGCACTTAAGTTCTTCTTGAGTGGTAGTAAGTTCTGCATAAATACAATTCAAATACAATACACTCCAATAATTGCTATTTACACATTTAATCAGATTAAGTTTGTTGACCTCTGCACTTCTGTCTAGACGCAGAAATCTCCCCACAATATAATAGGGCATTTGGTTTCCCTGTTTGCACATGCTATGTGACGGGTTATATCTTTCTGTCTTGTGAACTATATTTTTTTCCAGGTTAGCTTTTATTATAGTTTATTATAGCTTTAGAAGTCACAGAGCAAAAACAGCTAGAAATATAGCCCATTTGGCCCAGAAACAAAAACCTGAAAATACATGAGTCAACCAATGGTGGATCTCTGTTCGTAAACGATAGTCTATATTAAAAACCAAAAAAACACATCTTTGGAGTACTTAGAAGTCACAGAGGAATTAAGCTCCATCCCTTCAAATCATATCACCTACCCTACATGGGCCAGGTGTAGCTCTAGTTTTAAGAAGTACCCACCACTTCATCACCTGGCAGAGAACCTTTGGTGGAAAAATCCATAACAACAGGCCAAAGATTTCTAGCTAGTGCTACTTTGGTGAACTTTGAGATATACAATGCGTCCCAAAGTGATTTATATACTTTTGAAAATTCCCGAAACTCTACTCCTAAAAATCAAAAGAAAGGTGAAAATAACAATTTCCTAACATTTATTTTCAATCATTTATAGGGTTGGGAGGTGAAATTCAGGTATCACAACGTTTGAGATGTGCTGCTCGACAATGCATCAGGTGAGGGGGAAGCAACATATATTTTAGAGATGCATATTTTGGATTTCAGACATTTCACCATAGCACATACAAACTAAAAATGCAAGAACTGTGGGAACCTATATCCCTCACATTCCCATGTTCCAGATGGCAGTGCAATCAGCTGCTACTGGAATAGTGTGCGTGCCATTAACAACAGAAAGCAGAATTTTATTGCTACCTTTTAAGTTTTGTGATTTATGATTTTAACAAGCCTTTGAAGAAAGTTAGTTCTTCCGAGGTCCACTGACTAGTGTCTGGTTAAACATCAATTAACAGTACAAAATGCTGTTGGTAATGGAAAATTAATGTCAACATGCATCAACTGAGAGAACAGAAAAAACGGGGGAATTTACGGATGAGTTAGAAAAATGCTAACATGGAACCACAAGGGATATTTTAAATAACACTGTTAAATAAAAATCGACTGAATTTCAAAACTTGCGCTTACTACCTATATGTGGGGTGCTGCAGCACTTGTCTACATGGGTATCACGATACACAACGAAGAGTGTGTGGCTGGAACTGTATTGTTGTTGTTTACATTCTATTTGGGAAATGTTTCCTTGTCATTCCTGATGATCACCGCGGAGCAGTTATGTTATGGGATGCAGAGCTTAGCAATGAGATGGATGAAGAAATGTGAGAGGGGCACACAGTTTAGGGTTTTCAGTAAGCTGGCAGCTTTGAGCAACTCTACAGGGCCCTTTCTGGTATTATTTTTAATTCACTCCTCTTTTCTGTGATATTTATTTATTTATAAAGTTTTATACAGCGCGAACCAAATTACTGTGCACTTGTCTGATTTTGTTTAAAGTTTATAGTGCTGGGAATGCAAAGGTTAGAGAGAGAAATGGTGGAGCAAACTGTTGGAGTGGACATTGTTAATATCATCTCATTTTTGATTGGCATTGTGAGATATCAAGAAGTGGCCACAGCAAGTAGCTTGTCAGGACCTGCAATGGGGGACTAAAATTAAGTCCTCCATTGGCCAAAAAAACAAATAAAGTCCTCCATTGGCCAGCGGCATGTAACAGAACTCTTCCTTATTCCATTCCTGTTCAGATGGTGATGGGTGGTTTACTGCAGTGGGCTCGTGCACTACTGGTGATGGAAATGACCCTTAGCAGTTTTGTCTTATGTGAGAGTAAGAGTATAACACATTACAAGGGAATTATTTTTGCTGTCTGTATTAACTACAATCAACTGTCCGACCAATGAGTGATAACATTGTGGGCCAGGAGAGTTATATATTGTATTGTATTGTAATTACATTTATATAGCTCTTATCCCCACTGATGAGGAGTGATAGAGTTTTAATTCTTTCAGTTCCTACCCCCCCCAAAAAAATGGTAATCTGATTTACTGTAATTTATTTGGAAACATTTAATGAAGACAGACAATGCTTTCTTCAGGTGAAACCGTAACATATAAAACAGAAGAAAAATGAAAAGGTGCTGGATGGATTGTTTAAATTCATCTCTGCCACTGGGGGCTATTCGTGGTCAAAATCACAACCATTTTTTTTGTTAGCCCCCTGCCCACTTCACACAGATAAAAAACATATGCTAACCAGTCCTGGTATTGAACCAATAGTGACTCTCAATCTCAAACTACTAGACTATGCACCTTTGCACAATAGCAACTGTGATGTGTTTTGTCCTTGTTGAGTCACTGAAGCCAAATACAAGATGGACTGCATGGTTTGTTAAACTTGGAACCGCATTATAATGGTACTCCAATTATTTGCCCTGAAAAGCTGCTTTAGTTCCTTGATATTAATAAGTCTATAATAGTTCTGATGCCTTTCAGTCTAAAGGGCTATGTATCTCTTTACAAAAGCAAAGTAAAAACCAAACCACCACAGCATATGACAAATCCTTTTGATTTATTACAGCACCTCTATTTATTTCATTTATTTAATGGAAAGGAGTTTAACTGCTTCAGTTTAAATCTGACATGGGTGAACTGGGTCAAACTGACCTAATGAGAACATCCAGGGAGTATAATTACAAGATAGATTCAGTTGGTTTCCAACATGGGCCACCCAACTGCCCCTAACTCCTATTCTCTGATGGCACGCAGGTATTACTAGAACTAGATAGAACAGGTAGTTCAGAATGGTTGGAAGTAGGCGTCGGAATCCTGGCAACACAGAAGTTAACTCTGCAGTTGGTGTCTAGATAGACCTTTTCTAATAGAGGGTGAAAGGGTGGCAACAAGTGCAGCTCTTACGTTCTGGAGTCTAGACTGGTCTCAAAAATGCCTATATGACTACTCTGCCCCGGTTGATCTCAGAACTGTCTCAGGTGGCCTCACTAACAAAGAATCAACAGCTATCAATACACATAATGAGTCAGTTGGTCAGAACACTGATAGAGGTGTTAGAGCCATAATCTAGACCGTCGCACGTGCAAAAAGTAAAAAATGTTTTCCAGTAGTCTAGCAGTTTGAGACGAAGACAAGTAAGATACAGTTAATGGCATTAACCGATGTGTCAATACTCTATTATTGACAAATTAATTAAACCACATTCTTTTACTTTCCAATCAATATAAATCTAATTTCAAATTTGTTCCAACACTAAAGGGGCGATGCTTCCATGGATCATCCCAGGCACCAATCAATGACACAGACATAAAAAAACACCTTCATCTGGTCTAAACAATAGAAGACTGAAAAAGCACTTAAATTTCAGGAATGCAGGTCATTCATTCAAATAAATATACAGAAAGTGTGCTAAGCACCATGCCAACAGCGAGCTAAAAACGCAAAGCAGACAACATTAACATGGAAAGCTTCACACAACAACTCATCAGCAGCACCAAGCCAGTAAGCTTCAATAATAGGGTATTGAGGCACTGTCCATAGGCACGGGAGATAAAGTGATTTTCCCAGAATCACAGGATGTTGCTCCAACTCTGAGACTTAAATACATATCCCCAGCTACCGAGGCGGCAGCCAAATCCTTGAACCTCACTCTTTCACCAGGAGTAGAATCAGGATTGCATGCAAAACCAAGGCCATTGGTTAGCTGCTGTCCATGCTATGCAGAGTGAAGCCATCTCTTACGGAAAAATACATCTGAACAGTCAGTTGTGCTATTTTACATTGACAGAGGCAACATTCTACTTGACAGCATCCCACAAAAGATATTTCTCCACAGTGGGTTTTTGAACTTTGATATAATTTCTCCAAAGCCTTGGGGACCTCTGCTAGCTATCTCTGCCTATCAATATTGTCCTCAAGACCTCATGAATTATCATCAAGGCATTCAACAAAGCCACTACACCCTAGCTGGTATCGATCAACATTTCCAGAGAATTAACATAAGTCTGAAGCAGCAAGACTTCCAGGAAGTTGAAGCAAGGAAAAAACGAATGCCAGGATTTCTCTGCTATGTGCGTAACTCCCTCCACGGCCTGTGGAGGGAGTTACGGTGAGGCAGGAAGGCGGGGCAGGGTGCTAAAAACCGGAATATGGATAATTGGAGATAAGTAAAAAATGTAATTAATAAAACGAATTTGGTAGCGCGCACTGCAGCGCATTTTGCGATGCAGGGCGCGCTACGAAATTCGTTTTATTTATTAAATTGTTTACTTACCTCCAATTGTCCATATTCCGAGTTTTTAGCACCCCCCTGCCCCTCCCCCACCCCGCCTTCCTGCCCCACCGTTACTCCCTCCACGGGCCGCGGCTGCCTAAAATATGGGACCCCATTTCCTCCTGGTATCTGAAAGGCTTCCAATCTCCCCACCTTCATAAAGTAATGACCCTACTCTTAAAACGCCTCCTCGCTGGCAAATGGTCTTATCTATGCTCTAAAATTTGTAATATCAGATGTCAAAGAACCACACACTCCATTCCTTCATCCCTCCCAATGACACACTCCCTCTCATTCGGACAGCATCCAGGCCAATTCCATACTACTCATCCATCCAAAGCAGCCCAGTCCCCCGTCTCTGTTCACCATTGATATATCCTGACATTCTATCACCCTCGATTCACAAGCACAGTGCCCCTCTGCCCTTTCTTCAGTGCCCTTGTGCTTTATATCTTGATTAGGGCTCCCGGTTTTATGGTATTTATTTTTTTGCCTTTTCCGTCTGTATTTATCCATATTTATTTTTTGGGCATTTTTTCTGTATTTATCCACATTTATTTTTGTCACAAGCAAAAGACGACGCTACAGCTAGTATTTTTCCACATTTATTTAAATTGTGAATGCACACATGCGCTCGGTTGTTATTGGTCAACACTATGCTATACATTCATCTGAAAACGTTGCCATTTGCAGCATGTCCCAAATATGCTTAAAAGTGCTATCACAAGCCATTGTCTCAGAGCCTTGCAGTTTCTGCCATCAGCAGGGTGCTACATCCTCTTCCCCCACTGAACACCTTACTGCCACACTGAGAGGCTAGTAGTAATGGCATGTAAAGACGTGACTGAATGCCAATTTAGGCTTACATTTCAAACGTTTAATTTTTGAGTGAAAATCAGACGAGAGTTTTAATTACTCAATATGATTGTTAATTATGTTAATTTACCCCACTTTCGCTTTCACTGAACCTAATTTGTTAAGCCATTTAAATGGTACTTGCTTGTCTTTGTGGCACTATAAAAGTTTTCAAATGTCTGCAAACTGACAGGACCTAAGTGTAGTGACACTACAAAGTAGGGGTGCAATGCAGACCCCTGCATTCACTGAGGTGCAAGAAGGCGCCCACCCTTCCTGGGGCCCCCAGTCCACCAGAAGGATACGATTATTTGTGACGTAGAAGTGTCTCTTGGCCCCTCAACATATTCTGTGGGGAAGGGGCATTATTTTGTATCATGTCAGGGCTACCAATTGATACACATTGAATCATGCAAAAATGATGTTATTATTCACATATTCACACAAAATAAAGCGACAAAAATGATGGCAGACTTCTGCACATGAAAGTGTGATTCCCCTCCCCCACACACCCCTACTTATGAGTGCGCAGCAACCATGGCTGCCCCCAAATCATTGTGAATGGGACACGTTCTTTCCAGCAGGCATATTAACCCTCTGTGCTATAATGAGTCTGAACCTGCACTAGACGAAGCTCTTTCTCCGGGAAGAACATTAATCACCAGAATGGTCATTTTTATTGATGACTGAAATTGCAGACTATTTTGGATGTACAGCCAGGGGGGCTCAAGGGTGGTGATAACGGGGCCCCTACATCGGGTGCTGACTCTGGGTGCGTCCTGTTTGCAAGTTCATTTTAGTTTTAAAAGCACTCGCTGGCCAGTGCTTTGTCTCCAGGACTTTCCGAGGTTGGCCTGAAGAGTTTTCTTCCCTCGTTGCTATACTTGAAGCAATCGGCAGAGTTAAGAGGCAGGGGCTGAGGGGTGAACAATAAAGCCTCATTAATATGTAAATGGTCTTTCAAAGACCTGTTAAGTACTCGGGTGTGGCTGTGTGCGCGCAGGGAAGCTGTCTCAGCCGGGCTAACACCTCTTAACCCTCTAAGGAGGGGAGACATCAGATGGTTGGGGGGGTGATTTGTTGAAGTGAATGACTAAATATACTTGTATTTTCCCGTTTTTATATATAAATACAGACCAAGGAAAACTTGTTTCCCGTCTGTATTTATATGTAAAAATCCGTTTAAACGGAAAACCAGGAGCCCTAATCTTGATTTGCTCAATGCAATCTTTATACATATAGATACGAGTTTATTGCATCAAAGGATATTTTCTCTCTGCATCAGGTGATTTACTCAAATGGATCTTGCACAAGCATAACTAGAACCTGATTCAATTATTCGCGGAGTAATAGCTCATTGGTGTCTGCGAAAAAACAATGGCTTGGCTTGGCTTCCTGTGCCACCCTGGGATGCTTTGGAGACTGTAGTGGTGCTAGAGGTGACAAAAGAAGCTACTTAAGTATGATGAACAGGAAACTACCCTAGGGTGCCTTTATACTGTCCTTCAAATAAAAAAATATACATCTGCATATTTCTGCTTGTATGTAGCTACAATGTAACTTGAAACAGCAAAACCCATTCCCACCTGTAACAATCTATGCCAAAAACATTTATTCCCACGTTTAGCAAACTTAATTTAAGTAACACAATGATAGGAGTTGTTCTAAATGCCCACAAAGCAGTCTATGGAAACTCTTTCAAACTTTCTTCTTGGGCAGTCCGGCATGAAGTGTCGCACGTAAAACTGCCACTTATGTATACAAGTACCGTATAACTATGTTAAAAAGTGAAAACATTTGGAAGAGCACTATTGATGCCAAATGTACTGCCCTGAAACACAAGACATAAAATATGAAAATGTGCTTTTCCTCAATAATTAAAGAGATCATCGAGCTGATATGCTTTCTTATGGGTATGTTAAAACAACAAGCGCAATCCCTCATGTTAACGTATCCAAGATGTGTAATAACAAAAAGGGTACAGCAATTATATCTCTTAGTACTGCCCGTCGCAATAGAGCATTTCGGATTACATTTCTTCGCTAGTTAGCTGCCAAAAGAAAGCTATATTTTCACAATTTACCTTTTCCATATATCCAATGAGATCTGATGGTTTACACAAAGGGATATGCACTTAAAATGTTACTTAGTATAGAGGATTGTGGCATTATATATACAGGCTCTTGCCACCTTTTTTGTGCAAAAGGTGGAGAATATTTACAATTCTTTCTCGCCAGCTTACCCAGTCCTGGGTTCAGCACTCAGCCCCTGCACCACCTACGCCAGGGGTCTCCAAATCGGTCCTGGAGGGCCGGATCCATGCCAGATTTTTTGGATATCCCCATTGAGATATATGTAGTTATTTTAAAAATCTGGCATGGATCCGGCCCTCCAGGACCGGTTTGGAGACCCCTGACCTACACTCTTGCGTCCTTTCCTTCCATCTTGCAGGACGAGCAGCGTGTGCTATGCAACACGGTGAAATCAGGTTCTCCTGCTGACTCCCTTAAACCAGAGCATTTTATGAACTCCTTATCCTTGCTCCTGGCCCCTCTGTGTCAAATGATCAATCTGTCCCTGTCCAGAGCAGTTGTTCCGAGGACATGAAAACAAGCCAGGGTGACCCCCTGTTAAAAAAGCCTTCCTTGGATACAACTAAATTGGAGAACTCTCCTGCCATGGATATCTAAGATTACTGAGTCCCATGTAAACTCCATTCTGACAGGCTACTTGGAAGACAACAACATCTTGGACATCTCCCTGAACGGCTTTCGCCCTGGCCACAGCACAGAATCAGGCCTCCTGGTAGTGACTGAACATCTGAGGGCTGCATTGGATGAGGGACGCACGTAGGCACTGATTCTATTAGACCTCAGTGCCGCGTTCGACACAGTCTCCCACCGATTTCTGCTGGAACGGCTGGAGGAGGCGGGGATCTTGGGGTCGGCCCTCGACTGGTTTGTCTCTTTCCTCTCAATCAATCAATCAATCAATCAAATCATTTGTAAAGTGCACTACTCACACATGAGGGTCTCAAGGCACTGGTGTGGGGAATGCTGCTACTGCTCGAAAAGCCAGGTCTTGAGGAGTTTTCTGAAGGTCAGCAGGTCTTGGGTCTGCCCTAGGTGGATGGAGAGGGTGTTCCAGGTCTTGGTGGCAAGGTGGAAGAACGATCTGCCACCGGAGGTCGCT
Organism: Lissotriton vulgaris; assembly: GCF_964263255.1. Taxonomy (NCBI): domain Eukaryota; kingdom Metazoa; phylum Chordata; class Amphibia; order Caudata; family Salamandridae; genus Lissotriton; species Lissotriton vulgaris. The sequence goes on along the minus strand of NC_141691.1, from coordinate 331,680,400 downwards.
CTTCGTTAGCGGGAGACTGTGGCGAGGGCGAGGTCGGTGGAGCGGAGCTGGTGGGTGGAGGTGTAGAAGCTGAGTCGTCTGTTGAGGTACGTTGGTCTGGTGTTGTGGAGTGCCTTGTGTGCTTGGGTGAGGAGCTTGAAGGTTATCCTCTTGATGACCTGGGAGCCAGTGCAGGTCTCTCAGGTGGGTTGTGATGTGGCGAGGGATGTCGAGGATCAGGCGTGCAGAGGCGTTCTGGATGCGTTGGAGCCGTCTCAGGAGTTTGGCCGAGGCTCCTGCGTAGAGGGCGTTTCCGTAGTCCAACCTGCTGCTGACGAGGGCCTGGGTGACCGTTCTTCTCGTTTCAGTGGAGATCCACTTGTAGATCCTGCGGAGCATGCGGAGGGTGTTGAAGCAGGAGGAGGAGACGGCGTTGACCTGTTTAGTCATGGAGAGGGTGAAGTTGAGGATGACCCCTAGGTTGCGTACGTGGTCGGTGGGTGTTGGAGCGGTTCCCAGTGCGGTCGGCCACCAGGAGTCATCGCAGGCCGAAGGGGTGGATCAGAGGACGAGGACCTTCGTCTTGTCTGAGTTCAGCTTCAGTCGGCTGTTCCTCATCCATTCAGCGACGGCCTTGATTCCTTCGTGAAGGTCCGTTTTGGCTGTGTGGGGGGCCTTGGTGAGGGAGAGGATCAGCTGGGTGTCATCGGCGTAGATGATGTTGAGGTTGTGCTGACAGGCGACGTGGGCAAATGGTGCCATGTAGATGTGGCGCGCTCCCACCACCCGATTAGTTTAAAAATGGCTCCCACGAGCCGCCGAGCTGACGAGCTCAGGGGGCTTGCACCTTCATGCTGTGAGTGGAACTGGTCCTGAGAGATGAGAAAGCACGCCCTGCAACCTATGAACTTTGCTTTTTTTTCCCTACTGACAATTGAGGAATCATGAAACACGTTTCTAGGGATACGAATTGGAAATAAATAATACAGCACTGGCTATGAACACTGACTTGAGTATTGAGCGAGAAACATGAACTACATGAACCATCATGCAAGAGGTAATTACGTTGGGGCATGTCTGGCGCGCTCCCACCCCCCGAATAGTTTAAAAATGGCTCCCACGAGCCGCCGAGCTGACGAGCTCAGGGTGCTTGCGCCTTCATGCTGTGAGTGGAACTGGTCCTGAGAGATGAGGCAGCATGCCCTGCAACCTATGAACTTTGCTATTTTTTCCCCTACTGACAATTGAGGAATCATGAAACACGTGTCTAGGGATACGAATTGGAAATAAATAATACAGCACTGGCTATGAACACTTTGACTTGAGTATTGAGCGAGAAACATGAACTACGTGAACCATCATGGAAGAGGTAATTACGTTGGGGCATGTCTGGCGCGCTCCCACCCCCGAATAGATGCGAATCAGAGTTGGGCTGAGGGATGTGCCCTGGGGTACGCCGCAGATGATCTTGGTGGCTTCGTAGCGGAAAGGAGGAAGGCGGACGCTCTGTGTTCTGCCAGAGAGGAAGGAGGTTGTCCAGTCCAGGGCCTTCTCTTGGATCCCGGCGTTCTGGAGGCGTGTTCGTAGTGTGTGTTGGCAGACCATGTCGAAGGCGGCCGACAGGTCCAGGAGGATGAGGGCCGCCGTTTCTCTGTTGTCCAGCAGGGACTTGATGTCATCGGTGGCGGCGATGAGGGCAGTCCTGGTGCTGTGGTTGCTGCGGAACCCGGACTGGGAAGGGTCCAGGATGTTGTTCTCCTCTTGGTAGCGGGTCAGTTGTTCATTGACAGTCTTCTCAATGACCTTTTCCGGGAACGGGAGCAGGGCGATGGGCCGGAAGTTCTTGAGTCCTTGGGGTCCGCCTTGGACTTCTTGAGTAAGGCGTTGATCTCGGCGTGCTTCCAGCTCTCTGGTAAGGTTGCTGTCTTGAAGGAGTTGTTGATGACTTTCTGGAGATGGGGTGCGATGGATGTGCTGGCTTTGTTGAAGATGTGGTGTGCACATGGGTCTGACGGAGATCCAGAGTGGATGGTGTTCATGATCTTGATGGTGTCATCGTCATTGATGTTGGTCCAGGAGAGCAGGCAGTTGGTGCGGATGGTGGTCGTGGGGGCGGATGTTTCATTGGTTGTCAGAGCGGTCGTGGCGTTGAAGCTGTCGTGGATGTCTGCGATCTTGTGGTGGATAAAGGTGGCCAGCGAATCGTAACGGGTCTTGCGAGGGTGGAACGTCATTGGTGTTGGAGCTGTGGTTGGAGAGTTCCTTCACGATGTTGAAAAGCTCTTTGCTGTTGTGAGCGTTGTTGTCTAGGTGGTTTTTGAAGGAGGCCCTTTTGGTGGATCTGATGAGGTGACGGTGTCTGCGGGTGGCGTTCTTGTGGGCTGCGTGGCTGTCCGGTGTTCAGTCACGGAGCCAGATCTTCTCCAGCTTTCGGCAGGTTTTCTTGGAGGCCCGGAGGTCTTCAGTGAACCAGCTGGCTTTCTTGTTTGTGTGACTGTTGGAGGGTTTCTTGCTCCGAGCGAGGGTGTTGGCACAGTCGTTGATCCACTGTCTGAGGTTGTGGGAGGTGGTGTCGGGGTTGGTGGGGTCGGCGGGTGGGCTCTGGGCGAGGGTGGTGGTTAGCTGATCTTCAGTGACTTTGCTCCAGCAGCGGCGAGGCATCTGTTGGGTGCGGTGGTGCGTGTTGAGTTTCTTGAAGGTGAAGTGGATGCAACGATGGTCTGTCCAGTGGAGTTTGGTGGTGTGGTTGAAGGAGAGGTGGGGGCTCGTGAAGAAGATGGCGTCAAGCGTGTGACCAGCAGAGTGGGTGAGTGTTGTGACGAGTTGTCTGAGTCCGAGGTTGGCTAGGTTGTCGATCAGGGTGGTGGAGTTTGTGTTGTTGTTGTTCTCGAGGTGGAAGTTCAGGTCCCCGAGGAGGATGTAGTCCGTGGAGGCGAGGGCGTGTGTGCTGACGAAGTCGGCGGTGGAGTCGCTGAACTGTGGTCAGGGTCCGGGGGTCTGTTAATGAGGGTTCCTCTGAGGGTGGTTTTGGGGTCGGTGTGGATCTGGAAGTGAGGGTGTCGTCGGTGTTGGTCGAGACTCTGCGAGTGCTCCTGTGGATGATGGCGATTCCTCCTCCTGCTCCGTTGGTGCGGTCCCTGCGGGTGATCTTGTAGCCTTCCAGTACAGCTATAGCTATGTCGGGTGCCGAGGCGGAGTTCAGCCAGGTCTCTTCTGGGGAGGTTGAGTCGAGTAGGTCCCAGAGTTCAACTGCGTGTTTGCGGGTGGAGCGGGTGTTGAGAAGGATGCATCTGAGGTGGTTGGGTTTTTTCCTGGTCGGCTGCATGGTGGGCCGGATGCTTGTGAAGCTGCAGTTCCGGCAGGTGAAAGCTCTGTGGGTGCGTTTCAGGGCGGCCAAGAAGCAGGTGTGTGATCGTCCGGTGTTGAGTGCTTGGAGGGTTCTGACATCGTAGCGGTGTCAGGTGTCGTGGCGTTCACGGGGTCCAGGGGTCTTGGCGCTGGGCTGAGTCCAGGCACGAACGGGCACAGACGGGCGTGACTTAGGCGTGCCTTTGGGACGCCAGCGGCGCAGCGCTGCACGGCCGCCATATGAGGGGATGCGGGAAGGAGGAGCAGCTGGGAGGCCGGAGACGGCGGTGAATGGGATTGCAGGGGGGCAGGGACGCAGGGATGCAGCGGCGGGAAAAGCGGGCGGGGCCGCAGGAGAACTGGGCACAGGAAGGAAAAACAAGTTTAGGCAAGAAAACAAGCACAGGCACAGGGGAATAAAAACAAGTCTGGGCAAGAAAGCAAGTACAGGCACAGGGGAATAAAAACAAGTCTGGGCAAGAAAGCAAGTACAGGCACAGGGGAATAAAAACAAGTCTGGCCAAGAAACAAGTTAGGCACAGGGAAAAAATACAAGATTAGGCAAAAACAATGCAGGCAGAGCTGTGCAGCAGCGTGGGGACGACCTGCCTGCGAGCAGGGTCAGAGGTCTCAGAGAGGACCTTTCAGGTTTTGGCCCTCCCTTTTTCTTCTTGGACCCATACCATTTAACAAGGGGTGCAACAGGGCTCAGCGCTGAGTCCTATGCTGTTTAATTTGTATATCCAACCTTTAGCAGCAGTAGCTAGGAGCAGAGGCCTGACACTGATATCGTTCGCCAACGATAGTCAGTTGGTTGTGGCACTCCCTGGTAATTCAGCTCAGGATACCAGCATGTTTCGGAGCAATTTTATGGCCATCCGAGTGGATGTCTGCTAATTGTTTGCAGCTCAACGCTAGCAAGACTGAAATCTTGTTGGTTGGGCGGGATGGTGAGTTGTGGAGTGAACAGTGGTGGCCTTCTACCATGGGCCATGTCCCATCCCCAAACAGATAGTAAAGAATCTGGAACTTTGAGTGGACTCCGCTCTCAGTTTCCAGGCCCAAACCAAAAAGTGGCAGGGACCTGTATGGGTATTCTGCCACTCGGCAGGTCATCATCCAGGCTGCTATCCTGTCGAGATTGGATTACACCAACTCGCTATACTTGGGGATAATAAGTCAGAGATTCTTAGATTACAAAGAGAGTTCAGAATGCAGCGGCCAGAACCCTTCTTGGCCTCCCGGGGAATTGTTCCACCTTTGCTGCCATCTGCCGACTACATTGGTTGCCAGTGGCCAAACGGGTAGAATTAAAATCTCTGTGGATCGCTTTTAAGATTCTGAAGTCCTCTTCCCTGGCCATCTTGGCCACAATGCTCTTGCCTTATATTCCCCCCACAATCTCTGCTCAGTGGGCCACTATTTGGCGTGGTTCCTAGGGTGAGAAGAGCGTGAGCCGGGGGACGTGCCTTTTGCATACTGGCGGCCAAGCTTTGGAACTCTCTTCCACTGTCCATCCATAGCCTAAATATTTATCTGGCCTTCCTCAAGGCAACCAAAACCCATCTCTTCCCTTCACTTTAAGGTGCTTGTTCTTTGGTGGTCCCCTCCCTCTGACTGTTATTAGCGCTGGGTTGCCCCTTTGCTGGGGCAGCTGTGCGCTCTATAAGCGACATAACATAACATAACCTGGCTTCAGGTGGGAGACCCTATCGTACACAAAATAGAACTGACCATCTGTCTGAGGAAGATACCTAGGCTGTCCTGAAATCTAGAAAAAAAATGTGTCAGCCTTAGTATTTCTTTTTTGTCACACAAATTTTTTGCTTGGAAAAAGACGTCATATTACGCAACAATGTATACAAATGCAGAATGGTCCATTAAATCTACTGGGGGTGATCGTTAGGTTGGAGCAAGTATCATGCAGTTCTGATTTTATAATTGAGATGATGGTCTGTCCTAAAATGTGTGTAATGAGAAGTCTTTAATAATGAGTGAAAGGGAGCACATAAATATGAGCCATGGATAGAAAAAGCTTGGGGACACTCAAATCAGATACGACTACACAGAAAGCTGCACGTAGAAATTATTACTACAGGCAAACTCGCCGAGCTCACCAGAATTTCCTGGTCAATCATATCCACTCCAGACCTAGATCAGTCCATAAAGTATTCTGTATTACCAATCAATGAATGTATCCAACTGACTGCCCATTCCGAATCTATTACTGCATTTTAGGTTCTCTGTAGTTCTATCTCTGGATTTGTTCTAGAGAAAATTCTCTATCTATTCCATTTTTACTATTCAACAATCGATTGACACTCTTCCCTTCAGAGACATCCCCTCTGCCATCTTGCACGGTAACTCAAACTGATCCTTGTAGATACAAATACTGTGTGCCCTTTTTTATGCACTTATACACTCCATCAAATATGGATCTCCAGATGATCCATGCCATTACTATGTTTCATTTTAGCCCATAGTATCTTATCTGTTCTCTAACTTTCCTCTGTCATTTTTCTCTTATCATTTCAGCTTTTCCAGATGTATGGAACATTCCATTGTTCTCCCTCTGTTGAAAAAAACGTCCGCTGCACCTCTGATGCTTGCAAACTGCAGGTGGCTAACACTGCTGTAATTTCCTTCTGGAAAAGCCAATCAATACACAACATATTACCTATTTAGAATCCAGTCATCATCTTTTTTACTTTCAGTCTACCTTTAGAACCACCCTTTGAACCGAGACACTCTTTCAGAAGCTTCTGATAACATTGGCAGAATTATGGATCAAGGCACTTCAGCAGACCTCTCCGCAGTGTTCAATACTGACTCACATGCTATCTTATTTAAATGTATACACCAGCTCGGAATCAGTCAATAGACCTGAGAATGTTTTATATCCTTTCTGACTTAATTCTCAGTCAGTTGTGCTCCCCACTTGCCACTCTGATACTAGTCAGACTCCTTAGTTCCTCAGGGGTCCTCTCTGAGTTCAACTTTTCTCAAAACCTAAATGAGCACGCTGGCCAGGATAATTAGATCCTTTGGCTTCAACACAGTATCCCATGCAGATAATACACAGTTAAATGTTTTCGTTACAGACTATGTAAATGAAATGCAAGAAATTGTTTGTCCTTGCATGTCCCAAGATGCCCTCTGGATAAGGGCTAATTGCCTCAAACTCAATGAAAACCAAACAGAGGTTATCCTGTTAGGGCAATCCACAGTGTATTCATTTGTGAGCTGGAAGCTCAAGATAGTTACCTCAACCCTTCAATACAGCCAGGAGCGTTGGTATCATCCTGGATAAAAATCTCTTCAAGGCTGATCAAATTACTTATGTATCTTCATCCAGTTTTGGTATCCTCAAAATGCTTTGAAAAGCTTTCAAAGGGCTTCCCATTTTCACCCGAAAAATAGTCACTCAGGCTATGATGACTAGTTGCCTTGGCATGGCAACACCCTTTGCGTTGAGATTATGGGCTAATCTTATTAAGACACTGCAAACTGTTCAAAACACTGCAACTTGGCTGGTCCTCAACCTATCGGCTCGCACTTGAGAGTCTACCCATCTGAAAGCCCTTCATTGGCTGCCTGTGGGTACGCGTGCCCTCTTCAAACTTCTATATACACACTCACAAAGATCTACACCATTCGGGCCCTCTCTATCTTAACAGGAGACTCTTCTTCTGTGAACCCTCCTCAGATTTGCTCCTCCACCCCACAAAGTACCAAGAGAAATAAGGTAAATGTTGAATTTGAATTACAATTATGACAAAAAGCAATGAGAAACACATATGAGAGATTAAGACAAGAACAAAGAGGTCGAGGAGAGAGGGACAAGGAAAGAGGATTCACAAGGGGGTTGGTAAAATAAAAAGATAGGATTGTGCTTCCATAGCGCTCCTCCTACATTTGGGTCAAATTACGAATCAGGATTTATCGAGGATCCAAGGATTACTGAAAGTTATATATTTTTTTGAGTACTCCTATATGGTACTCCTATATGCAATTGTTACACATGCTAATGTTTAACCGGCTGAAAAGTTAAAAATAAATTGATGCACAGGGAAAATATAACTGCCATGGAGAAATCCATACACCTTCGTTGAATAGGAGGTCAACTAACACCCTGGAAATACGCAAACGTTTTGGACTTTTGACAGAAGCATGTTTATATGCTTTACCAGGCTGTAAAAACACCTCCAAAGGATATAAGTTTGCCTGTAAACAAATATTTTTGGGTGCTCACCTACTCAATCAGTCACCATCTCAGAAGTGGTCAACTAGAGGCACATATTCCCTGCCACGGGGTGTATCCTATGAGGGTAAAATGGCAAGTACCACTATTCTGTGAACAAGAATGTGAAATTTTCCTTCACAAATAAATGTTTCTATGCATATCAAAGGAACTTGAATGCACAAAAAACATTTGTAGCTCAGAACAGGAAAGTCAGGGTGCACAAAGTCCTCCTCTCTTGCTGAATTCGCCACCTGTGGTAGTCCCTGCCTTTGTTGTCCCGTGGGCGCGCTGAATTGCGAGGTAGGGGTTAGGGGTGCTGGTGTTGAATCTCGCCCTGTGGCAAACTAATGTAACGGCAGGGGGAGGCCACCACCCTCAAAAGTCATGCTGCCCCTCCTCCCCTTTGCTACACCACTGCTTGCCCTACTCCTTTAAAGTCAAGCCACTATTTGAGTATTTGCCTTTATTTCAACTTTGTTTTATATTTCATATTATTCTTGTGGAGTTTATGCAATATTTTGTACTGACTCCATTATTCAGCTTTATTACTCTCACACCATCAATTTTAAGTTGCACTGTCCCTGCTCTGTTTGTCCTGCTCCTGGGGTCTCAGACCTGCAGATACATCCTCATCTCAGAACTAGTTTCAAGTACTGCTTTCCAGTCCTCTGTGCCATGACGGAAAAGGCTTGCAGAGGACATCACCACCCAATATTCACTATTTCTGCTTACTTAAAGGATTGTTTTGAGGCTCTAATGAGGTTTTTCTAGAGTTAAGACAAAACTGCGAGGCACCTACTCTTGAGTGGGAGAACATTAGGAGAGATCCAACATATTCTTCCCACAGTCCAAGTAGATGCCTTAGCCAAACCCTCACTAAACCATTGACCCTGATTGCTTGTCTAGGAATGTTGAAATGTATAACTTGAGCAGGTGCACTGCATCTGCAGCGAATCTGTTTCTTAAAAGTGGGTTGAGATGGTGTACTGTCGGAAGAATCTATATAATCAGAATATGGGGCTGTGAGAAATGGCATTACGGAGAGAATCATTTATTTCCAGGATTAAATTGTGTGCTATATGGGCCCCGGGCATGAGCAGATACTGTAAAGATTGCAGTACAAGTATCTAAATATTAAGTGAAACGAAGTATTTCATTTTTTGACTTTCATTCTTTAGCACAGGCACCGTAGACGAGAAAAGGCCCACTCCATGCTTTTTGTATTAAAGATTGACATGCATCAGATTTTGTACAAAGCAAGGTATTTCCAGAGGAAATTAAATGACCTGGAGGTTTTCATTATATCTATAACTGTAACAATAAAAAGAATGTGTGTGTTTTAGTCATAAGAAAGGCAAAAACATATCTGAAGCCATAAGCTTTGTTCTGTGTCTTTTATCAAATTTCTTTATTAATATAAAGAAACAGAATTGGCCCATCCATAAGGAATATTTAGTTATCTATTCCAGTTGATCAGTCAAAATAAGTATGACAAATAGGAGTGAATTTTATTTAAAGAGATCAATATTCACAGACTGTTGCTGAGCACCAAAAAAGCAAACTGTGTACTGGGGATCTTGAACAAAGAACGAACATTCTATCCCAATCTAAAAAATAGGCTACACCCTGACTAACCTATGAAGAAAATGTGCATCTATAAGCATTATATTGTATTCCTGCATACACTTGCACCATCAGCATTTTGATTGAATGAGTCATGCACCACAGCGAATTATATTGAGGAGGGAGGAGGGCCCATGAAAGTAACCACACTCAGAAAGAAAGAAACATCCCTGTTTAAAATAGAACTGTGTGAGAAAAGCACTACTTACCATCAAACTTTTTATATCTGGATGCAAACGTAGCTTGCATATGGTTGCATGGTTCCGTTACAGCGTTTTTGAAGTCATGTTTGCTCTGTTGACTGTACTTCTCCTCCATGGCTAGCGAACAGCATGTAAATTCTTGAGGACAGACCTTCAGATGGTCACCTGAAAAAAACAAAAGTTCTACCATTAAAAGCCATACAACAACATTCTTAACACCAGAGCTCCAGTAATGACAAATCTATTTAAAAAACAAACAACGATCCTCACCCTCTATTGATGCCAAGACTAATTCTGTTAAACCACTGGTAGTGTATTCTGTTTACAATCAATCATAATATATATATTTTTTTAAACAATCCATTCATATGGCTAGTTGTCTTGCAATCCATTCTCTAAATTATCTTAATACGCCCTAGCCTTCCATCATTATAATTAGCAACACATAAAGAACGGAGATCCAGACCAAATATGCCAAATGCCTATTTGTATTCTAACAGGAGTCAATGAAAATGTGGTTCCAAGTTACCAGAATTCTATGCATCTAGTCATGGGCTTTACGCTTACCAAATGTTTTTACGAGATGCTGGAAATGGGTCTTCCAGTGACGCACCTACAAATTCCCAAAAATTACTACAGATGACAGTAGATGAAAAATGGTCAGGCCACCTGAAGTCTCAGTATGAGCCTAATTTCTAAATTCATATGTTCACATAGGCTACATCTGATGTAAAGCAGGGGTGTTTTTAAAGTTACTTTGCTGATACCAGGCTAGACTTCATGAGTGTTGAAGCAGCATGAAGACAACATGTAGGCCTTCAATAAAGGAATCATCCTTAAACAAAACATGAGTTGGCAAAGCCAATAGTTGAGATCCTGGCTATCTAGTATGATGGTTAATTGAAAACATTATTGCAGCCATACCCCACAACAAAAAAAAAGGAAAAAAAGATGCTGTCACCTGAATGTAGCCCTTATGGTTGCCAACAAATGTTTAGTTAAAACATTCCCCAAGGAGGCTGCATTTTTTGTGATTCTTTTTCAAATAACACCTCCGAGTGTGCCATGCTTTTTATTATTAGTTATGAGGCAGGCTAAAATAAATCACCACCTAACTAAACACTTAAATCGTGAGAAGCTACAATGTTACAATATCACTTGAAACAATTCGAATAAACTTTATAAAGGTGTCCTGATAAAATAACCAGTATTTAAATATAAAAAGAAAATGAAAATAAATAAAATAAAAAAAAGATTTGCAAATGACAAAAATAATTAAGTGGCTATGAACAACAGTTTCGGGCTTTCTGCAGTCACTCAAAGTGGATGAAACCAGCTGACCTAAAGCCACTCTGTGTATGTTTATTATGTATGATTGTTTGGGGGGGAAAAGTCTGGTGAGTCAGCTGAAGCTATCTCAAAGGCCAGACCTAGTCAGTGCATGGCTTCAGCCTGCACAAGGTCAGTGCTTGTAGGAGGAACTTGTGAATTCCTGGTTTTACTTGATGCAGCTTTTGCACAATTCTGCTACTGATCAAATGATTGTGCTATTTTAACAAGTTCTGAATGGAGCAAGAAAGAAAAAGGAATAACTGTATAGCTCTGACATGAAGAAATAAACAACAGGACATACGACGATGAAGAGCTGAGGAGGCTTATTAAGAGAACTTTGTGGTTTTGTGTATTTGTGATCAAGCAAACAGAGTATGTTAGACAAGGGGGATTGGTTCTTAAACTAGATAATAAGATACTTTGTGTTGACTACAGTGGAGCTAATAGGAAACATATCCAGACGGAAAGAGGATAATGTTCCATATTACATGAGGTAGGAGGCTGTTTTGCAGCTATTGAATGCAGGAAATAGTGGCCGTACACACTATCTTAATAGTGACTGGTCCACCAAACCTTTTAACATATGGGAGTATAATATTTCAATAAATTGGCCCAACAATCGCTCTTTAATTAGAGGGAGTTGTTATCTTGTCACCTCCAACACTATTCATCTCCTGTTGTGTCATCTAGGATAGATATTTGATAATTATCTAATGGATGGTAGCTTAACAAAGAAGGTAAAGGCTCTGGCTGTGCTTTATATGAGTTATTATTACAACTTGTGTTTAATGACATTTCAAATGATATAACAATACAGTACAATGTTAACAGTGAATAAGTAATCTGGATTTCCAATGTTCAGTCCACTCTGTATAGACAGGAGCAAGAAAACACCAACAAGGGATAGGTTATGGGTGCACTTTCAAGAGGATTAGATGCTAGAAGATCATAATAATTCTCATTTAATAAACAAACTATTACTGTGTTCATGCATGCCTAAATCTTGTCACTGAATGTATGAACAAAATCAGTTGCAGAGGAGAGGGGGTGAAGGGGGCAAGGAAGAGCAATCCATTCTTCTAGGGGAAATCCAGGATCCACGCACCCTCAGTCCTATCAGGGTTTAGCTAATTTTCGCAACCAGGACTTGGCCCCACAGTCTGCCCCACCTCAGAGTCAACTGCAGTCCCAGGGGATTCCCATTCGCCAACCACTTCCGTCTACAGCGGTACAATAGGTCTGTCATGGACACCCCTTGCTTCCTCCTTCTGTAGCTCCCTTCCTTCAGCCCGTGCCCAGGGCATGATGCCAGTCACCCATGTTTTTACACTAGGTCCCCTGGGAGACTTCCAGGCCATGACCACTCGTTGTTTGGCCAGAGCCAGGGACAAGTCCATGAATCTGTTCCCCGCCTTCTTTTGGCTCAGCCTACAGAAGAGGCCCAATGAACAAACTGCAGGCGTATTAGTGAGTGTCCTAAACAGTATCCTATTGAGATGTAACATTACCTCCCCCCAGAACCCTGTGAGCCCAGGGCAACCCCAAGTCATGTGACCAAAATCTGCATCCAGATTCACGCAGTGAGGGCAACCTCTTCCCTCCCCGCCATAGTCTGGATCCTATGCAGAGTAAGGTACATCCTGAGAGTGGAATTGAATGTATGTATTTAAGACCCACATTGCGAGATACTTTCTGTGAATATGCAAGCACACTCCTCCATTCAATGTAATCATGTCCAGGTCTAGTGAGCCGAAGAGCGTCCAATGGTTTCTCAACCAGCCCATTTAGAGAGTTATAGAACCATGAGACTAGATGAGAGCCCATTCCCAGCACCATGTTTTGCCGCAAGGACTGTATGTGTTGGAGGTTCTGATCTCGCAACACCCCACAGGTCCCGTAGGGCATGGGTAAACACTTTGTAGGTAAGAAATAGAAATTGTCCCACTGGCAGGCCGATCTGCTCCACCAGGTCTCCAAAAGGCATTAAAACATTCAACTGAAAGCATTCACCCAGGGTCACCAACCCTGCCTCCGTCCAGGAGTCCACTTACCCAGTAATAAAGAAAGTCAGTGGGTCGCCATGAGAGAGGCCCACCAGTGGGAGTTCATGGGCATAGGGGGTCCCATACCAGTATGCTGCAGCCCACATCGACAGCAGGCCAGGGCACCGGACAAAAGGCTGACTGGGAAGGGAATCCAAAGTATCTAGAGCAATAGCTTCGCCAGCAGGAGTCCCTGGTTGGGCTCATCGCCCAACTGACCGAGTCCTGTAAACCGACCCCATCCAGCCATTTCATGATCCACTGAAGGGCCCCTGGAATATTATTCGGCCCATCCCAGAGTTAAATAAGGAGGTAATCTGCAAATAATGGAATTACTTGGACTGAACCATCCAGCTTAATTCCCCAATCTATTCCCTCTGTTTGAAATCTTTCTGCCAGCAGCTCCACTGCCAGGACAGATACGCAGGCATCAGGGAATAACCCGGTCTAGTGACCCTGAATATTTTGTAGACCTCAGAAATCGGGCACCCTGTTTTAATGCTAGCCATTGAACAAGTGTAGAGTAGCCTGACCCATCTTACCCAGTTAGCACCCAGTCCCATATGATACATAGTGGTCTTCAAGAAGTTCCAACGCACTGTGTCAAGGGCCTTCTCAAGGTAAACGGACACAATCACCGTGGGGGGGATTAGTTAGCCAGTCATGGGCATTCAGGATAGAATAAAGTCTACAAAGGTTGTGAGAGGTGTTACGGGTTGGTATAAAACCATTTTGGTCTCCATGATTTGGGGACTGCATATGGGGGAAACAACCAGGAAATCAATATTTTATTGAATATTTTGAAGTCCGAGTTCACCATAGAGAGGGGTCAAAAGTTAGAGGGCGCCACATCCCACAAGATAGATTTGGGCTGAGGCACAGCCAGAGCCTCCCTCGTGGATGCAGTAAGGATAACTGTTTCATGGGATCTGCATATATTTACGCCAATGTATGTGGTCATTAGAATGCGGGAGGCCATATGCTCCAAGTGTCCTATCAATCCCCATGTCTTTGATGGCGTTTCTAACTTCCATGTCTGACACTGAGGCGCCTAGTCCTTGTTTGACCTGTTGGAGCGAATTAAGTGCCAGCCCCTCCAAGAAGGATTCCAATGCTGTTGGGAGGCCTAACTCTGGCAGACATAGAGGGGCACATAATAAGACTTGAAAGCCTCATTAATATTGATCAGCTGAGCTTCTTGTAAATTGATGCTTTCCATGGTATACTAATGGATTATGACCCATACAGGTGTGCATTCTCCACCAGTTCCCATTGAACATTGGTCTGGCTGAAAATCTACTGCCCCCTAACCACAGTTTTAAATTGCTTAATGCGGCTTTCGATGTCGAAATGGTGCTTTATGTCTACTACATGTAATGCAGGTCATACACTATTTGACTGTTGTTTTCTGTCGACTGTTCGCATTTATTCGCAGTACTTTTCACATATTATGAATTGTAATTCCTCTGACTCTGCAACGCATTCCTCAGCTTTTATGCAGAATGGTTAACTGATTTAAAGTTAACAGCTGTTATTCCATATATTATTCAGCAGTTTTATTTGTTATGCGGCATTAGGCCTAGAATTGAATCATATAAGGCCCAAAGAATCTCAAAGGAAGACACAAAAATATGAAATATAAATATGGTGGGGGAAAACAATTGTTGTTACAAGGCCCCTTTGGTGTAGTTTCTGCTGGTGCACTTTCAAACAGACAAGCCAACTGTTCGAAAGAATACGTAACTCAAGGAGATTTGAAATGCAGTCGATACAGCACCAGATACAAGCAACCACAACAAAGAAAACGCCATACTTCTCATCCCATTTGAAATACCATGTTCCACACAACACAGCACATCATCCATATAACTGATATGCTGTTCCATGGCTGACAGCCAATTCCGAAAAAATGGGCAACTGTTCAAAGACTTCTGCAGCAGTGGCATTGCGAAAAATACATGACCTATTCATACATAAAGTCATCCTGGATAGAGGAGCTCTGAACCATAATTTTGGTTCACAATAACACTTTCAAATTGAAAACACAATATTAGATAATAAATGAATCAACAGAGGCGATTAAACAATAATTGCCTGTTTTTTCCCGCTATACCCCATAACACATGTGCACGATTTATCCACAGCCACGTAAATTTGCAACAAATAAACATTGCAAAGTTTCTGTGCGATCGGTGCAAAATTTATGCCACTGAGGGTAGCTGCCTTACGTGACTGCCCGGAGAGGACACCAGCTTGCTGAAAATTTTGTTTTAAACATGGAGACTTATGCAGCAAAATGATTTACTGGGGCTTCTAGGTACTTGAAGAAGAGTTAGGCTTGGCTCCAAAGCGCATGCTGGGTATCGGGAGAACCTATAAATAGAGAGGAAAAGCCAATCACACATTTCACGAAGTCCATTGAAATAGGGAACTAACAGCCTGGATTTATATCTTGGTGGTAAGCATACTCTGTCGCAAAGGCGACAGAGTGTGCTTACATCCAAGATAATGGCCAACCCTCCCAATTTAGATGCCAAACCAATTGCCTGCCCGCTACGGAGACTTCTCCGTCACCACCATAGCCGAGCTTTCCAGATAGAGTAAGGACCATCAGAGTAATGGCTATATATATGCCCATCCAATTAGAATGGAAGGACAAATAGCCACTTTTTTAACTGTCCATCACCGACAGGCCAATCTTGGTGGTGAGGGACACTAAAAAAGGAATAATGTCCCCCATGCCATGGGAAATTACTCCCATGGTGAGGCAGGCATTGCCTTTATTTTCAAAAAGTAAACTCAGTTTTGGGCTCTTTGTTAAAATAAAAAAGAAAACTGTTTGTTGCAGGGCTCTGTCACATCGACGAATCCCTGCACAAAACAGCGAAGAGCATTGACAGGAACTGCCATCACGGCGGTTCCTGGTAATTCATTCTAAGCGGTCCCTCCACCAGGGGGACGGAGTAATATACACCATCCCCCTGGTGGAACAATGGGCCATCCATCACCATATAAATCAGGCCTCAAGTCCCTTTGTCTCTCACCCCAGTAGCACCCCGCCCCAACTACCACTGCCAAACTGTCAAAGCTAACACACAGCATCACTATGGGAGTTAGCTTGGTTAATCACATATTAGAAGAACACAGATGGCATTACTGACTAAAGGTGAAACACCCACTAACTTCTGGGCCAAGAAAGAATAGAAAGTTCCTGCATTGTGCCAGGTAAGGCAATTTATATGGAACTTAGATGCAGGAATTAAAGGGAATGAAACAGATAGATGAATAACCGGGTCTATAATTCATTACTCAGATGCTAATGACTTCAGGCAGTTGTGCCTTGAGTTTGTAATATTGCTACATTAAAAATGATTCTTCCACAAATGTATCCCATGACCCATCAGTCCAAGTTAGGTTTTTAAATGTAAAAGAAAAGATTCATCAAGATTCATTAAAACACAGTCAGGATGAGGAGCTATTAATAATCTTGTGGAAATTGACAGATATGTCAGGTGGACTGTATATCATAATAGGATACACTAGAAGATCATTTAAAGTCTGCAAATTAATTACTATTTCGAATTGCCTTTCTAAATAAGACTATATGGATTATTTTGTTAGGATACCAATGAGTTATAAAATTACTTCTAAATCCCCATTAGTCTGGTGCTATAGTAAAAAAAAGTCAGATTAGCTCTATGAGTCTTGGTACATTATATAAGAGAAAGAGGATACTGAATGGGGTTTCCCACTAGAGAGCAAGAATGACAATCAAGACAAGCGTGGGTCGTTCATATGGGTACATAGTGGAGGAGATTTAACTAAATCAACAAGGGAACCTGTTATGTGGCTTGTGCATTCCACAGAGGGTACCTTGCATGAGAGATTAAGGAATCACGTGCAGTTACTTCCAATAAGAATGTGGTGTGTTATAACGACTGTATCCTTTCTACAATAGGGAAATCCTCTATTTAATTCTATGCAACAGATGTTCTGTTATATAAATTTCTAAAGTGCAGCTGTTACCCGGGGTGTCCTGGCGCAGATGATAGACTTGATACCTGACCGAGATCTCACTCCAAACAAGTTGTTTTGTGTGCATTACCAAAAAGATATGGATTAGAAGCAAAACATTTCCGCTAACCCAGAATGCCTACTTTTTTTGATAAAAACATATGGAGCAGCAGTGGTTTCTTTACAAAGCTGGCACTATTAAATATTATATATATCAATACACTCGAACACCATATATATTCACACATCATTGCCACGTGGCACAAATACCAACTGCAATGTCCTCAAACATGTTTGCACAAAAGTAGTGCAAATATTTGGGCAAAGGTCTGGCACCGTGCTGCAGAAAGCACCCTGGCATCTGAATGCGTCAGTGGATCGTTGTAGTCAGCATTCGATGCTTTCTCTTATGTTAAAAGCGGTGTTTCTGACCTGCAATATGTCCGTAAGGATCACAACATTAGTTTCCATTTTCTTAGGTTTGGGGACGAGCCAGTGTAACATATAATAACGTACAGATGCACTTGTCAGAGTTCGTGGCCATGTGCACGCATACCACGAGCATATCTCTCATTTCCAAGGCCTCCTGGGATGCTGTGGCAAACGAAAACAGCACTTAGGTTTAAAATAAGCATCTGTATCTATTAATAAGGCACACTCATTGTGCTCCGCCGTTTAAAAAGAAGCACTTGCCTCATACAAAAGGGAGCGTGCTGCAGTGGCTGCAATGCCGTAAGCCTTGCTCAAGAACAACTACTGTCTTGTCCTTGAGAAGGATAAAAGTTTGGATATTGTCGATCGATTTCTACCCTTTCTAATAAAAGCACGAGGAGTAGTCTGCAAATGTCCCTCTGTTAATACCATCTAAATAGCCCTATTTCTTTTTCAATATTCATATTTAAGATTCTTTTTCCATGTTATAAATGTTGCGATTTCATTTGATATCGACACCCCTGATCTAATCTAAGCCCGATGAGGTCTGTGCTGGGAAGAGAGAGCACTGGAGGGTTGTTAGGGAGCCTAAATTGGAAGCGATGCACATGATCACTACCGCCTCTGTGGGTGGCTTCAGGAAGACATCTTCAGTAAGATAAATACAGCATATATTTTATTTTGACAGCAAAACAAATGACAAAGGAAGGGTTCTGCATAGATAGGAAGCACTCTGTGCCCGCTGAAAAGCTTTAAGTGGCAAGGCTCCCTGTTGATCAATCAGGCTGCCCACCAAAAGTGCCCTTTCAGAAGTTGTCAACTTTTAGGGTGCGAGTCTGTGGGACCTGGGGCAGTTGGGTTTGTGGCCACAACCAATAAATTGGAAGGGCAAGGGTCTTGCGGCCTCTTTGCTGCATACCTCATACAGCCACCTCCTTCCTCACCGGTCTCTTTTACTGTGGTCCCAGGAAATAAACACATACAAAAACATAAAGTCCACTTCCCAAATGAAGAAATGTTTGTAATTCAACTGACTGCTGGGCTGTGAAGCACATGATAACACTGTGGATAAAAATGTAGATAAAAGTCAATAAATGCATAAACGTCAAGCTGATTAGGAGTTGGTTGGAAGATGTTTCTATTTTGTAGACAGGTAAACTGTGGTTTCAACCCACACAACTCATCATAATAGTTATGCAACCTTTCTCGATACCCAAATGTACGGAGTATAAAAACAAAGTATGTTATAGATCCTAAAATGAAGCAGCTCTCATAATAAGGAGAAAGGGTGCTGCTTCTAATCTGCAGGGTTATGTCCTACTCTGCATGAAGTCAGTAACTTTATATGTAGCTCACTACACTATTTCAACCAAGCGGTCACATATCTAAAGAAAATATAGAATTTTGTCAGAAGCGAAAGCAGAGGGAGTGAAAGAAAACAGGAGGTGGGACTATTATTTTTGAATGGATGCATAAAAAAGGCAACTGGAGATTCATTGGTGGTACATTCTCAGTTAAAGGAGAAATTATGAGTAGAAGGGGTATCATTCTAGCGCAACCTTTGGATGATTTTGTTTGGTTCCAGATCCAATTTATGCAGCAAGGAACAGTGAAATAATGAACGGGCTTTGACCAGCTTCAGTGGTTACAAATGTTGCTGTACAGGATATTGAACAAGTTCTTGGCAGGGGGACCATAACTTGGTGTACTGTTGTTAAGTTTCTTGGATGGAAACTCAGCCCCTCAAATTAGTGCCTGCCCTGTATAAAATTAGGTGGTTCTTGGAATGAGGTGAACCAATTTCTTGACCTGTTAATCACATGCATATGGTTTGACTCATACTGAAATCTGTCTGTGTCTTTCAATCAAGTTATGAAAAGCGTGGTCTGTCGGTCATGTGTTGGCTCAGTCCTGTCCACATCATCCTATCTCAAAATAGAATTCCCACTTTCTACCACCCTGGTAGCTCTGGTGCTCACTACGGAGTGCAAGGACAACCTACCCTCAGCAGAATGGGGAGGGTGTCCGCACCAACAGCATAATAAGTGGCTTTGGCTACAGCAGTAAAAAGTGTACGTTTTCACAGAACAGTAACCTAGGACTAGAAGACTTACTATTGGTGAGCATAAACCACTAGATGGACACATATTTATCCCAATATTTTATTTTATTTCTGAGCAGTAATGCACAAAAGTTCCTAAATAAAAATGTGAACTGCTGTAAACAGAAAGTTGGGCAGTTCAAAGGATTCAGTGCACACAAGCCTTTTTAGGTGAGCCTAGGCAGAGTATGCTTGGTCTCTAAGACATGCTGTATCTATTATGTGGGCTTTAAGCACACCCATATTTTAAATTCGTTCTTTGGTGTGCCCTTTTAAATGCTTGGTTTTCATTGGCACATTGGTTTTATTTGTTCTGCCTTTTGGCGTTTAGTTTACTCCCATGGCTACTGGCCATATTGCATGTAGTCGTTCCCTTCAGTTCAGTTCTGTTACTAACGGTGCACAATTTTTTTTATTTGGTGTCAGACCGTCTTTTCAGATTGTTGTGTTGCATTTAGCTGATGGTATTTTTATTCAACAATCGCACCAATACAACTAGAGATACTGCTCCCCCCTGTCTGCATTATCACCTCACATCCATTCAACTAACTATAACAAGCAAGGCATTCCCGTATTTTAAATTTACGAGCCTTCGTTAAATACAAAGAAGTTTAATATCGTGAACTCCACCCCAAGCTATTGGTGCGCTTTATGCAGAGCCTCCTGCTGATACTCGACCCACTCTAGCCTGAGGTCGGCTGCTCTAGCTCTTAAGCCACATTCTCGAGCTCTGCATTTAAGATGGGTGGCACTCCTTTAGATGCACAATTATTATGCATTCCAAAGCAGCACCGGCTATCTTGTTAGTTTGTTTTGACATGATCAGGGAGTGGTTTTTTATATGCTAATGAAATGGGCACTCAGGAAGGAAGTTTCGGCAAGCTTCAAATATTGTTGGCTCTATCAAAGAGTGCTTTGAGTTTTGTTCACTCCCGTCCAGTGTTAGCAAGGCAAGGTATGTGTGCTATTTGCAAATCTGTGCGTTCTAATCAGTGGCCTGAGGAGAAAGCGCAAAGACAGAGAAAGTCACAAGGTGTACAGACACAGCAACGCCCGGCAATAAAACATACAAACCCCTCTCAGGATAGTGGTAGCACATGTCATACAAAAACCATTATTGGGTCGCACAAAAATATATATGCAGCGTTGGAAAGTTGAAATTGAGCTCCGGTGCTTGTAAATCAGCAAAATGAGGGCCATCGTCATTTCTCTTACTTTTATAATTTATTGTGCATACGCAGTTGCCAGTGGCAAGACATAGCAATATTTGACCACACAGTGGAGTATTGTTTTGTAACTCTTTATACGGCATGGAAAGCATGTATGCATAGTGCTAACGATAATCATGGACTTTTTTTGGTTTTAAATATTCAGGGCTTCTATAGGAACTGAGGACATTCCATCTCCACCTTACTGCTGATGATTTGTAGACCATTTTCCCATTACAGTTACAAAGGCATGCTTTGGTGAAATCCTACATCACATTGTCAGTGGCTCAGTTACTTGAATCTGTGGAGATAGAGTGCTATAGAGACACACCTCCAGATGTATTTACTAACCGCATTATCTTTATTGACATGGGGAGGAGGTGAAAGCTACTTTATAGAAAAAGAACAACCCAATTTCTCCCGAACGTTTTACCCGGTTATACAGTGAACATCACTGAATGTAACAAAGTACCAGTGAAACCATTCGTGGGCAAGTCAGGCCACTGTCACATCCTCACCACGACTCACTAACCCTCCAGTACTCACTATAGCCCTCACTACAAAAGCCTCCCATTCCAGCACTCACTAAAACCCTCACCGAACCGCACTCCCACTCCAGCACTCACTACAACACTCACTGCAACACACTCACCCACACTCCGTAAAATCCTCACTGCAACACCCTGCTACTCCAGCACTCACTAAACCCTCACTGCAACTCACACCCCCTCCTGCACTCACTAAACCACTCACTGCACCACACTCCCACTTCAGCACTCACTGTAACCCTCACTGCAACACTCTCCCAGTCCACCACTCACTAAAACCCTCATTGTGGCTCCTACCGCTCCAGCAGTCGCTACAGCACTCACTGCAACACACTGACTTTCAAAACTGACTGAATTCTTCACTGCAACCTCGACAATACTCTGAACTTGCACACCTCAGCTCTAACCGCACCCACTTCAGTCCTCTCTGCCATTGCACCCTGCTAGCCCTCACTTTGCCTGGTTCGATTGTCATACTAAAGCTTACGGCACACTCCTTTCTTGTTAAAGCTAGTTATAAAGTGTTTAATTGACATAGTAACTGCCTGTGATTTAATTGATTAGTTATGTGCTCGTTTACTCTTAACTCCCCAAATAATGAAATGGGTGGCACACATGAACACTGCCAATGTACACCTTGCTACGGTTAAAGCTGCTCTCCCAACAACATAAAATGATATATACTTATTGGTGGGGAATGGTCTTTGGTACATTATAAAGAATGAAAAAAGATTTTCCCATTCTCTGAAGAAATTATAAATATTGGTTTAGGTGAATATTATTTATAATAAAAGGTTAGGAGTTCCTAATAAATGCATACATCTCACGAGCATGATGACATGGGACAAATAACCTGTTTTTTAATGGGAACAGCCAGATCTTTCTTTAATTCGTTTCATATCACAGTGATTGCTTATTATCTATTTTTCCGTAGGTTGATCCAAAGCTTACAATTCTGTGTAGCATACCTGGATGTTTAGTGTGACACATATTACCACACAATTCCACACCACAAAATTCACTGACACATTTCAACATCACCCAAAATAATTACATTCCACATAATACCACTCAACGCAACATGGTTCAACTCCATTTAAATACACTCTACTCAATACCATATAAATACACCCCACATAGACCAATCTATGTCACATAGCAACAATCCACATAGATACAATCCTGGCCATGTCACATAATTCCAATCAGCAAAATTCCACTCAATGCCACTCAATGTCATGCCACACAATTCAACTCCACACATTTCTATTCCACACCATATAATTCGACACCAAACCACATCATTCCACTCAACACAATTACACAATACACCACATACATCCATTACACACAATAGAATTTCACATCTTGCCACAAATTCAACAGCATACCACATTATTAGACTACACTACACAAAATACCACGCAATCCCAGTCCATATAATTCCAGTACACTCAATACCACATAATTACTATCCGCATAATTCCACTGCACACCATGCCACATAATTCCACTATCAAAATCCACTCCACACCTCAAAATTACACAACTAATAATTCCAATCCACATAATTGTAGAAAGCCTACTTCTACACTCTGGATAATACCACTCTGTCCACCTACAATTAAATTGGGAGAGGTTGGAGGCAAGCTCTACCGGAGCCAATTATTGTGCTTAGTGGGTTCAAAGTACATTACGCACTCAGATGGCATATGTATACTGGATAAAGATCAACACTCAGTCTGCCATATTTGTACGAAACTCAAAGCAGGGGTATATTACTCCACACCACATACATTCACTTCACTATATAACACATGGGTAAAATACATTATATATTTACAAAGCCAATAGCTCTCACTCTTGCAAAAACAAGACCTATTGGCTTTGCCAAAGCTTGTTCTGTTCTTTCTGCTGCTAATGTATGCTCAAGTAGGCAGAATATGCTAATGGATACCACAAAAATCCACCATACTACCACTAATGACTCGAGGTCGCAGTGCACGTAACCCAAGCTTAGCAACTCAAGATTGCACTCCGAATCTCATTACTACTTACATCTTGCCACATGTGTCTCTTAATTTTTGTTTTAAAAGTCAACAGGTTTTTTCATGTTTTGTTTTTAAGACTACGCTAGTTCCAGATTAATGTTCCTAGTAATGTGCTGCATGAGGCCATGTTGGGCTGGCGGGAGTGAATGTGTGTCAATTAGTCAGAGCGAGGAATCCAGCACCACCAGGCAGGGCATTAAAGATTGGTGTACTGAAGCTGGAAGCTTTTACTACAAAGGTGAGAAAAACCACTATGGCAACAATTTATTTTAGACCTTTCCCAGTCAAATGGAAAACGGAAGTTTTGTCAGAGAGATTGAAAGAGCTTCCTCAAAGTTACAGAATGATTCAACGGCATTAGAAGAAACCCCAGTCACTCTTTCTTTGGGACAGCACTCAGGTTTCTAAAACTTGTACTTTAATGTTTCCTACTAGACTCTTGAGGCTGTACTTTCCATGAGGTAGTTCCATTAGCAAAAAAAGACAGAGGGTCTGCAGGTGCTTCAGTAGGTTATAGCTAGAACATGGTTACTGAGACACAAACATTTGTTAGTGGGTATTCACACAGGTAAGTGTCTCAAAGGGGCGACATAATGACATTTGTTCTTGTCAAAAGTCAGCAGTTATGGCTTTCAGGCAGGTCAAGGAAAGATGAGGGAACATCTATATCTAATAAGGCAAACGGGGAAGGGTTTTTTAAGACACTAATTAAACATGAGTGTTACGTGAACATCTACTCTAAATCTTTGTTTAGTCCTCAATCCCAATAGGTCACAGATTTCACAACTGAATAATGTGTAAAAAACACATCCTACCAACTAGCAGCTTTTTTAAATGGAGTTTTACGCAGTGCGAATTCGACCCAAAGGTATCAGAGCACTTTACAAGAGCACTAGTTGCGTTACAGACAGACATATTCATTTTTTGTTGTTGTTAGGTAAGTGATTTGCCCAGAATCACAGGATGTTGAGTGTCCCTGCAGACACTTGAACCCAGTTCCCCAATGTTAAGTTCGATCGCTCTAGCCGTAAAGCCACATCCTCTCCCAAGCCATCCTTGGACTACTCCGAAACCTATAGCTTTTGCCTCAAAATGATACACCTGGTGCTTGCAAAAGTGTTCTCCAGAGAAGACTATTGGAAAGGAATATTTCAGAGCTCCCCGCCAACTCAATTGCTCAATAAAGAGTTGAAATCCGTGCTGCTGGTCTTTTACTCAGTGTGACGTACAATGACTACACTGAATCTTTATTGGCTCCTCATTAAGCAGAAGATGCATTTTAAGACCATGTGCACATGAGCCTCTATTAACAAGCTTGATCAAAGCCCTGTAAACTTTTGCTACCATATTGGTCAACAAGATGCCATTGGATGGTTGTCCAAGAAAATCTTGCCATACACCTAGCAATCTACATTATCATGTTGTACACCCAGTAAGTTAAAAACTCTTGGTGGCAGATCTTTCCATAGTCTAGGCTCCTCCCTCTGAAACTAGGTTTCTCTTTGTATCTACAAACTGAAGGCAAATTCCTAAGAATCAAGAAGTGCCTTAAGAGTAGTCTGTGGCAAAAGGCTTTAAGGCTCTTGCCCCTATTGAGATTTAGGGTCCACAGGCCCTTCCCTATATTGGGATTTCCAGCATCAGCCAACAGTTTTTGACTGGATTTCTGTCCCCTGTCTCCACACAACTAAATGATAATGAAGAACCCCCTGGCATCCACAAAGTCCAAACAATAGAAGTAGCATTACATTTTGTCAATCTTGAATTACCAGAAACCTGCCCTAACCATGAAGTAATGCCACAGTGCCAGATTTGAGACTTAGGCATTTGGGAATTGGGCCACAAGACAGTAGGAGCAGCAGTCTGCTGTAATGAATGCGGATAGGTTGTTCTGAACCTTAAAAGAGCAAAACACTAATGTTGAACAAGGGTTCTCCAAAGCCGGCCCTGGAGGACCGCATCCATGCCAGATTTTTAGCACATCCTCATTTAGATACATGTAATTATTTTACAAATCTGGCA
Organism: Lissotriton vulgaris; assembly: GCF_964263255.1. Lineage (NCBI taxonomy): Eukaryota > Metazoa > Chordata > Amphibia > Caudata > Salamandridae > Lissotriton > Lissotriton vulgaris. The sequence continues at coordinate 331,655,254 of NC_141691.1, read as the reverse complement.
TGGACTCAGCCCTCCAGGACTGACTTTGGTGAACCCTAAGCTCTCTGGGAACATGTAGTTATCTTACAAATCTGGCATGGATCCAGCCCTCCGGGACCGACTTTGGTGAACCCTAAGCTCTCTGGGAGCACAAAGACCCTGCATTCAAGCAATATTAACAGAGCAAACCGATGAAGACAGCAGAACATAAACCGCCCATGGTCTCCTGCTGAATTCAAAATGTGATGCTCACAAAATGGTTTTTCAGAGAGACTGAACACAAACACAAATTTTAAAAAAATGACTCCAGTCAGTCTCTTGTTAAACACGAAAACTAAATTCCAGCTGCCAGTGTGATCTGCATCTATTGCATTTGGTCAGTATCAGCTCTTGTTCATAAACCGGTTTGGATTGTGAAAACGGTAATGTACAAAAGTGTAAAAATATGTAACCACCATGTGTGCTAAGCTGTTGCTATTTAGCATAACCTTTCATTTGCCCTTCAAAAATCATAATTAACATATGAACAAAGAATTTTCTGTGGTTATCTAAAAATGGCCTTTGAGTTTATTTGATAAAATAAGGTGGAAGCTGCTACAAGGTTTAATTATGTTGCTGTAAACTGTTCTGTTTACATCATTAGGCCATATCGTTTATCATGTATCGGAGGCGCTGCAGACAGCTAGGATTAGTCCTTGTTAGTTTTGGTGGGCCTTCCTGCAAACCTGCTCGCACATTCCTTAATATAATCAACTGCTCTGTAAAATGGAATGGGTAAAACAGACATCCTCTGGGAAAGGTCATGAGCTCAGCTCCTCCAGGCCCACGACCCCCACTTCCTGTTTGTGCTGTACAACCCTGCACAGAGACTTTGTAGCCTGAGCCTATGTAGCACGAGCCTGGCTGGTTTGACAGTACAGTCACAGATGAACTGGGAAAAAATATTGCTTCAAAACAGTTATTTGGAAAGATTAGACCAGCTTCTTAATGATGGTATCATACTTATTACTGGTATTTTTCCAAGATTTGTTTTGTAGAAAATGATGTTAACATTAATTTCCGTCCATCATTTAACACAACAATCACATATCATTTAATTATCTATATTTTAACTTTATTCTTCAACTAAAATTATTTCACTGAAAAAATAGGTGAAAGTATTTCTACTCGTTAATATGGAATATCGACATATACATTTTCGGAAATATAGTATCACTCTGTAACTTAAATCCCAAAAAGAAATGTAGCAATCCTGGTGAATGCGACAGGAAAGTTCTGATTTGCTGTGTATACATATGTATATACTAAAAGGAAAAAAATGCAATATCTAGTAATACCAAAAAAACAGCTATGTTTATGTCATTTCTAAACGTTCAGAAAATAAATTACACTTCCAAGTGCTCATTCTATTCTCCAGAGCACAGTCTGACAACGCATAATCAGTTTGCACTTCCTCTGTGCCTATCACATGCACTAACAGGAAGTGGAACAGAAAACACACCAGAAGGATCGTTGACAGGGACAATCAGTCAGTAGACGTTAACCAACTAGTAGCGGCCCGTACCCTGCCAAAGTGGCGGGCGGGCCGGAGGAAGGAGGTGGGGAGAAAGGGAAATCGAGGGGGAGGGGGGGGGGGGGACTTACCTCAACGCCGCATTGCACTCTTCTTTCCGGGCACAGGCTTTGAGCCTGCACTACGGCTAATCCTGACGCTGCATGAAAGCAGCATCAGGATTGGCCGGAGCACCAGCAATTTGCGCTCCCAGGCAGACTGGGAGCCTGTGCCTGAGCTTCACTGTGAATGAAGGGTTGGCCGGCCTGTGACAGCCAGTCAAACACCTCATGAGCAGTGAAGGGAGTGCCCACAACTCTGCCCTGTACCCTCCCCCAAGACTCAAAATATTTGGGGCAGGTGCAGGGGATTACAATAAAACAATAATTGAACGGGTTTAAAACTCTTTTTATTTGGGGGTGGTGGCAGGGGGGTCAGCACTCCTGCGCTGTAATGGAGGGGCCGACGCTGTAACCAACCAACTCTAATATGCAAAATGAAAAGATAAACGCAGCAAAAAAAATTGAGCAGACATTTTTTCTGCACAAAAAGGGCCATTTGGCATAAAAACTGCTATGCCGTGAGCCTGCAATACACTTTCCCCACAGGCTAATCAAAACACACCTGTTTCAACCAAGCAGCATATAAATACCAACAAATTTGAGTCAAACCGGCAACTTTTATTGAAAAAGAAAAACTGGGATGTCAATCCTCCGAAAATGTGTGCATCATTCAATAATATTGATTTAACCCAGATCTGTGACTGGGAGGGAGGGGTGCGGAGGAGTGTCTGAAAAGTTTCAGCTCTCCGTCCATCATCTCCTTGTGTTTGCTTTGTTTGCCCCAAGTTGGAATGATATGTCCAGATGTGGGTCCCTTGCTCACTTTGCCACCAGATTCTAGCTAGCTAGGCTGATAAGGGTGTTACCCCAAAACCAGTCCCAGGATGCTTGTTTCTGGTCCAGGGAAGACCTGGCTTGGCAGTTCGGGCAGGACTGTTCCCATGAGGCACAGGGTCAAGACTGATTTGCATATGGCTGGTTCTGAACTGGGGTGGCAAAGTGAGCTAAAGAACGATGATGGATTTAACACAGATCTGTGACTGAGGGCGAGTGTTTGAAAAGTTTCAGCGCTCCGTCCATCAGCTGCTTGTATTTGCTTTAACAACATCACCAAACCAACCCCTTTTAGGGTCACATCTCTAGAAATTAGTTTTAACCCCTTCGACGCTAATGACAAAGCCAGCTCGTCATGGGCGTTACCTGCGCTGCGCGGATGACGAGCTGGCTTTGTCACGTTACACGGGATTTTTAAAAATGCCGCGCACAGCGGGAAAAGCCGCCGCAGCGATGCGGTTAAAAAGGGAGGGGAAGGACATATTGGGCCACAGATAACTAGTGGGGCAACCTAGGAAAAAAATCTATATTATCAGCTGCAATTGCCCAACTTGTCGACACTTGTGTGCCGGTGCAAGGGTGCAGCCCGCCCATTATACACAGAAGCAGCTCCTCAAGGGAACAAAGGGCCAGATGTAGGTCGGTCGGTAACGGACGAAAATCGGTATTTTCGGCCGTTACCGACCGGTATACATGATTTGGCATGTAGGGGCTCAATTTTACAGAATCGGTAACTTTACCGATTCGGTAAAGTTACAGATTCTGTAAAATACCGAATCGGTATTTTTACCGATTCGGTAAATCTCAGATGTAGGTGGGACTCTTCTGAGTCCCAAAGGCCCTACAAAATCGGTATTTTACAACACAATCCTATTGTGTGGTAAAATACCGATTTCAGGTGTGCATGCACATGTGTGCATGCACACCTAGCCATGTGACAGACAAGGGCATGTCTGTCTGCCACATGGCGCACATGTCTATTTGTGGGGTGCCAGAGGGTGTCAAAGTGACACCCCCTGCACCCTTGCAAAATTCGGTATTTACCGATTCTGTAAATACAGAATCGGTATTTCCCATTGATTCCTAGGGGCTTTGAAGCCCATAGGATTCAATGGTAAATACCGATTCTGTATTTACAGAATCGGTAAATACCGAATGTGACAGATTCGGTATTTACACATCTGGAAATACCTACATGTCCACCACATTGATTTACCGATTTTCAATTACCGAATCGGTAAAATTCGGTAATTGAAAATCGGTAAATCAATTTTACCTACATCGGACCCAAAAAGACGTAGCCCTACTTTAGTGTTACTGTATGCAACTATCCCATCATGTAGCATTTTGGGAAAATAAGTCTTTCAAAGTTCAAACAAGTGTGAATGCTACTGCAATGCAGTCTTTCTGTGGAAGCATATTTCTCACGTTTATACATTTATCCTACATGGTATTGGACACTTTAGTCATGAGTTATAAATTCATTTGTGATAACCCTATAGTTTTATTCATTGCAAGTCATTATACATTATTTTATGTGTGTATTTTATTTGTGTGTCTATTTCCCAAAATATTTTACTACTTCTGTTAAGTCATTAATGATGTTATTAAAATGTCATAAGTGATGTGTTATGGCCGGGGGTGCAAGTACCAGCTAGCTCAGTAAACAGTAGCTTGTGAATTCAGGTTTTTGGGGGTTTTAAACTTTCGTTTTTATCTTAGTTCAACAATTTAAAATTAAAAGAACAATTTAAAAGAAGGCTATGCACGTGTTTGATAAATCTGTCTCCCTGTTAAAATTGCAGATTTGTCGTTTTGTTTAGACATTGTCAGGCTAGTACAGCACATTTTATTTTTTACCTTTGCAACATATATGTGCGCTTGTCATGCTGAAGATGTGGCTCTTTATGTTCTTCTCTACACATGAAGCAAGGCATTCTTCTAGTAATATTTTAACAAATAGACCGCACACTGTCATAGCAATTATAATAAAAATGGGCAATCTGTAAGTGGAGGCTCCTTAAAGAAATAAAAAGGCTCAATCTGCTAGTTTTTTCTACACAAGACTTTTATCAACTAGACAAAATCCATGCAAAATATTTTCAAGGTCTTTTATTGTGTTGTTTTTCTTATTAAGCTAGATTCAGCTTTAATAGCAACTGCTGGACAATTAATTTTTGGATTTAATTGAATTGCTTCTACAGCTTTGATCTAGCACGGGGGCAACGGTGAGCATTATTCACAACATGATTTTAGCATTATTATTCTAAAGGAACAATAGCATACTATGCAGAGAATTTACATTTTAAGAAAACAAAGCTTGCTTTTTTATGTATTCACAGGGTAAATCGTGATCACTTTCTTTTGGACGGCATACTTGGGGTTCACTAGTGTTTGGGGTGGTGGAGCAGCATAAGTATTGTTGCACAGCAAAGATTTGGTACACGCTCAAAGGGAATCGGAGAATAGTCTGGTTATCAACTGCGTTCTGTTTGATATGCTGGTTAAATATCAGATAATCAGCCATTTTAGAAAACATTTCCTGCGCTTCGATATTTGATTTCGGTGCACCATGCCCTCCTCGTTTTGTAACCAACAGCCCAAGAAGTGACTGTATGAGGGAAGAAAAGTTCCCAGCAAACATCTGCAAGAAATGGCGGCACCTCATGCCACTGTTCCTAAACCGTACCATTGTAAGAAGGGTGTTTAGCTGCATTCATTAGTCATGTTTGCAAACTGCACTAAACTCAAACAATTCGACTTTGTAAATATTTAAATGTGCACTTTAACACAGCATAATATGTGAGTGAGTGCGATGTTATTAGGCGTACTCACGTCAAATTATGAGACGTGTCTAGACCCCGTCTGGTGCACAAACGTACATTCTGGTTCAATGCGTGTGACTGCAATGACCTTTGACCCTCCGGCATCTCATGATCAGACTTAGCATGCAGACCACGTGATAACCACATGTTTGTCGAACGTCTATCTAATCATTAACAAAGCTAGTCTGTGGTGGACAAAGTACACATTTGGCATTTGTAGTTCTAATAATGTTCCTTTCGATGCTTGGGCTACATTGTGTTAAGGAGATCTCAGCTGAGGCAGTGGAAAGCCAGTGTTTACATTGCCTCCAATGCGTTTACTGCTGTTTTTAAGTCTGCTTTAAAATGTCTCCCTCATAAGCACTGAAGCCTGAAACCCTGTATGTCTCCGACTCGTTTTAGAAAGAAATTCCAATGAAGTGACTGAGAGAGGTGTGCACTTTAGAGTGAAGAGCCTGCAAACATGCTTGCAGCAAAAAAGGAGATTGGATTATTTTGTGCGCTCAAGCACAGAAACGAAACGCGGTCCAAGTTCTCTATATTAGGTATGAGGAGCAAAAGGTGAGGATGCAACACTCCTGGGAGTTGTTGCACGGTTAAAGATAGCAGCCTGGATCAGCAAACGCAGAGCTCCAGCCACACAGTGCACTGTGCTTGTGTACAAAGTAGTGCTTGGTTTGTAAAATATTAAGTGCCAGGGTCCTGACCAGGAGACCACTGCAACTTACACCACCCATCGCTCCTGTCATCGCTGCCAAAACCACTACTAACCATCTCTCTTTCTCGTGTGCAAGTGTGACAGTTCACATTATTTCCCCAAGGTTAAAGGAATGACTGGGGAGGCAGGTATTAGTAATTTTTAATGTACACTGCATTAATAAACAACAGTTATTCTGTTCATCTCTAAATTAGATGAGCAGCGCCACCATGGAGTAGACTGTCATAAGTGTGGTATGGACAATTAAGTGCCAGTGCCGAGCACTGGACACCACCGGCTCAAATTAAGCACTGATACAAAGCTTACCAATATCATCTACAAACAATGGGAGACTGATAATTTGTGCAACTTGAAACTGCAAACCTGAGAATGTGTGTCTACTGCAACGAAAGAAATCGTTAATATTCCAGGTGCTAGATGCATTCAAACAGGAAGTGACTGTCTGTCCTCGCTTTGACACATCTATATTATGGGAAGAGCAGTCTGTGAGGTCCTAGCACTGAGGCCCAGTCACCACTATCCACGTACTGCAGTACACCATCCAATGTCACCAGAAAAACTACTGGCACAGTAGGGACAGTGCAAAAAGTGCACTGTTTCATCTCTTCCTTGGGAAAATTACCACGTAGATGTCTAAGAGGTGTCAACATTTCCAAAATATATACAAGATCCAGTCTAAATGGTCTGACAAACCAGCACCCAAAATCTTACATTTACACAAAGCTCCAGGGTAGTTGGTTCCCACACCGGCGTTCTTCATACACAGGATTATTTTCCATTCTCCATGTCTCCAAACAACAAGAATGAAATGGCTGCATCTTTCATACTTGCCTATTTATTACCCCTTCCCTTAGTTGTTGATCTGGAGAAGGTCTTTGATTTTGCCTTTATGGCAGGGGCGCAGGAAGGGGGGGGGGGGGGGGTGCGGTGGGTGCAGGCCGCCCCGGGTGTTGTCACTGAGGGGGGTGACAAAATGGCAAATGTACGTGTTTTAAACACATATTTTTGCCATTTTGTCACCCCCCCCCCCCCCCCCTCAGTGTTGACACTTTTCATCCCCTCAGTGATGACACTTTTCATCCCCGGCTTGATTAAAGGGCAAAAATAGGTGTTTTAAACACACATTTTTGCCATTTTGTCAAGCTGGGGGTGACAACAAATTTTCCGCACCGGGTACCACCTGACCTTGCTACGCCACTGCTTTGTGGCTTGAAATGAAAATCATCACCCAGGCATACATTCCCGGCATTTACAAGAGTTGAAGTCAAACGGAGCACTGACATGCCACCTTCTTCAAGGCACAATGTAAACCTCGCTCTCAGGAAAAAAGCAAAGGAATTCCACGCAAGCCATACCAAACACAAGATAACAGGCATCAATCCACAGAACTTTTCAGAGTACATATATCGAAAGGCAAGCAGCACATCAAAAACTGTACAGGCTTTAGAGAAAAGAAAAACTTGGTTACCTCACATTTTCCGCAAACACAGATCAGCTAACAAACAAAACCCGTGCCTGGCATTCGCCTAGGAGCACAATAGGATTAGTACAACTGCTGAAAAATATCTGGCAACAAATACCTACAGAAGGATTAGCAGAATTATCAAAATGTATTAATGCGCTAGGTACATGCTGTAACCAGAGCACTGATTACCAGGCCTTCACTGGGTCGAAGAACAACAATTACAAAACAATCAAGCAACTATAGCATACTAATATTGTTCCATGTTCACACATAAAATACTTAATTCAATAGGTCGATCATTTTTGTGTGTACTTTCTTATTATTTTTCCCACCAGTAAGTTAGCTGCAAGACATCAGTATAGCCCTTTCTTTCCAAAACATGCAACTCACATCAATGCTCGAATTGTGTAATAAATGATATTAGACATTTCCAACGCCCTTAATCAGCTCCGTCATCTTTGGTGTAACTTCCACAGTGTGATCAGATGGGCAGTAGAAGAAAATGTGTAGGAGGAGCATGGCCATGGAGAGGGATGGGGTTTGGATTGAGAGCAGTGCCATGATATCCAATGGGAGACCTGGACATCATCACTGTCCAGGCCGTCTTCCATTCCCTCTGCAGGGGGCTGAAGAAGAAATGGGCTCGGTGAAGATTCTCTATGGATGACCAGAGCCGGACTGGGAACCGAAACCGGCCCTGGCAAAGCGCTCGGATAACCGTCCCCCCCCCCCCCCGCGTGGGGGGTTTGGGGGTGCCGCCGAGCTCTTTGCCAGGGCCGATTTTCTGCCAATTTTGTTACTGGGACGATTTTGCAGCTATGCTGCAAAAAAAGCCCTATAACAAAAACGGCCCCCAGGGGCCCAAAACCGGCCCCCACCCGTGCGGCACACTGGGGGATTGCCCAGTGCCCGCTACGGCCAGTCCGGCCCTGTGGATGACCTAGAAACCCAACTCCATGAACAAGTTTCTGTTACATGTCACTGCTCAGCATGTGAAAATGCCTCTCCACAGGGTGGTCTTGGGGAGAGTGCTAAAAATGTATGACACACGATGGCACAGTGAGTTGGCATGCCTGCCTAAATTGTCACTCAACTCCTCAGCCATACAATGCAATTTAGGCTCTTAGAACATCAATATGCAAAAACCTTCCAAAAGCATTAGCTTGAATATGGCAGTTTGCCGGCTCTCAATTATTTTAGAGTTTTAATTAGGCGATGTATCCTCAGATACCAAAAGATCACTCTTGGAGCCACACAGAGTCTTGGGGACCTGCACACAGCTTATTTACTCATTCAGGGCCCAAAGTTTCTCATGCCAGACAGCAGACACTAAACAAGCATTTGCAATGTAATAGGTCGTGCGTTTACAGGAGTTTGAGCTATTGGCATTGTAAATGACAATGCCTTTTATTTATGTGTTTTTAAAAGACAAATAAAAAACATGGTCATTTACAATGCCAACAGCTTAAACTCTCACAAATGCGAAACCTACTGCATTGCAATTGCGTTCGGCGCCTGTGCTATAAAGATTATGTTTAAAGCACTAGGAGAGAGCGCGTCCTGCCTGCAACAGCACGCAAGACAAAGCTAATTGGGAAAATAGTGCTTGGAGGTGTAATTAAAGCCTACCGAGTAACAACACACGTAACAGGGGGTGTCCTCATGTGAGGTTACAAAATGAGATAAAGCGTTACGAAGGAGGGACTACTAAGCCTTTTGACTAATGAAAAGCCACAGCTTACAGCAGACAATGACACAAGCCAAATAAAATTATGGCTGGCGTGGATAAGTACGTATTGGAATGCAGCATGCCTTGCAGAGCAACGCATGGGTTGCCTAGGCTCGACCTAAAAGCAACCCAGCCACATTACTAGTGCTATACCACACTGCAACATAAAGAGGGTACAGAAATCTTACTACAAAAGGTTCACCCCACTCAGCTTTCCAGCAAGAGTTCCCAAACATCTGCAATGCCTCGATGAATTAAGAATGTGGTCAGCAGGCTTTCGTTTGCTTGAGAACATTTCATTTAGTTTCATTAACTCAATGTGAAGTAAATTTAAAATGTTTTTTTTATTTACAAACGTTTCTCTGGGTGGCTGTCGTTTACGTGACCCAGCATGCCGCTGCTGTACACTGAAAAGGCTCTCCTTGGTTGTCCCCAAAAGTTGACCAAGGAGAATGAATCATAAAAACTTGAAGGATAGCTCTACATTCTATGACTGCTATGTCTTTCCCACCCTATCTCGGGTTAGTGACTTCAATTACGACCGTTAAACCAAAAACATGTTTTATGATTGCTGCTGCTTTTGGGATTGGCTCTATCCACCTTGTTAAAGGCCATATGAATTTATTTGCCACTAGCAACAAAGAATGTGGTCAATGTATGCTTCAAAACAACACTAAGAAACGAAATAGACCTAGAGATATAAAAAGAAGTTTCTAATCTGTATTTTCTCCGTCGAGTGCTTCCAGGTGGCGAAAGAGCTGCAGCTGAGCAAATGTCTAGTCCTTAATGAAGAAAAAGACTGAGATGCCACAGATGACATGGTGGAGGACATAGCCCCAAAAGACTCGCTCTAATACATCAAAATAAATCATGAAAAGGCCATTGCTACCTGCCACTTAACCAATCCAAGCTCAATCATTGACAGTTGCAACCCTAAGAAGATCGGTTTGTATAATAATAATAGGATATAAAAATGTCATATGGAAATAAAAGGGTTATACTGCTTTGGCAATCAATCAATCAATTAGAGTACTTGTAAAGTGTGCTATTTACCCGTGAGGGTCTCAATGCGCTGAGGGGGGGAGGTGGAGGGGGTGCTACTGTTCGAAGAGCCAGGTCTTGAGGAGTCCTCTGAAGGCGAGTAGGTCTTGGGTCTGCCGTATGTGGGTAGAGAGGGTATTCCAGGTCTTGGCGGCGAGGTAGGAGATACCGCCGTAGGTCGTACGTTGGATGCGGGGGACAGCAGCAAGTGCGAGGCTGGCGGAGCGGAGCTGGCAGGTGTGGGTTTGGAAGATGAGTCTGCTGTTAACACCACCGCCGCTGCACCAATTCCCCCCCGGTGCTGAACTTTTCAGATTTACATCATTTCATGACGAGCTGGGCTCGGCATCAGCGTGCGAGGAGGCTACGCCATGACGAGCCCAGCTCGTCATGAGTGTGGAAGGGGTTAACGTAGGCTGGTCCAGCGTTGTGGAGTGCTTTGTGTGCGTGGGTGAGGAGCTTGAATGTGATCCTCTTGTCGACAGGGAGCAGGTAGGTCTCTCAGGTGGGGGGTGATGTGGCTGCGGCGGGGGACATTGACGATCAGTCGGGCGGAGGCGTTTTGGATGCGTTGTAGTCGTCGTAGGTGTTTGGCTGGGATTCCTGCATAGAGTGCGTTGCCATAGTCCAGTCTGCTGCTGACGAGCGCCTGTGTCACTGTGTCAATTGTAGACCCTACGGAGCATGCAGAGGGTGTTGTAGCAGGAGGAGGAGACGGCGTTGACCTGCTTAGACATGGAGAAGGAGGAGTTGAGCATGAATTCTAGGTTGCGTGCATGGTCGGTGGGTGTTGGTGCTGTTCCCAGTGTGGTCGGCCACCAGGAGTCATCCCAGGCTGAGTTGGTGGGTCCGAGGATGGGGACCTCCATCTTGTCCGAGTTCAGCTTCAGAAGGCTGTTCCTCATCCAGTCGGCGACGGCCTTCATTCCCTCGTGGAGGTTGGTTTTGGTGGAGTGTGGGTCCTTGGTGAGGGAGAAAGTAAGCTGGGTGTCGTCAGTGTAGGAGATGATGTTGAGGTCGTGGTGGGGTACTTGTGCGAGGGGGGAAGGTTGTAGTAAAACATATCAGTAGACAATGCTAGATGTAAAACCATCAGGTGGATGTTTCTTACTTAAGTGCAACTTAGGCTCTCAAAAGAAACGTGCAGAACTATGAACTCATTATTTCCAACAGATAGCACCAATACAGGCATGCAATAGAGTAAACCAAGATCACTAAAGATACAAGAATGACAATCCAAGTAGGGTGAAAAAAGCACCTTGCTGGAAATTCCATTTGACAGGGTACCAGTAGTTTCCACGTTATACAGCGGATAACAGTTTTTTGGACGTACAGTGAATGGATAATGAGTAATGTCTAATTGCATCTTGAAAATAATCATTAGTGTTTACTTGCTGGAAGTACTTCATTTATAAACAGTATCATTTCCCTTGTTTTTTCTGCTGAGAACACAATTTATGTTTAAATAACCAAATGTTGTAGCTATATACAATAGAAACAGTCCACTTTTGCTCTTAGAAATCAACTCCTTCTTCAATCACACATTCGTTGTGTATCGGCCTTGGACTAAGCACAGTATCCCACTATCTTTAAGCAAGTTTTGTGCCATTTAAATACCATATATACACCCGGTGAGAACTGGAGAAGGCAGCGTTTCTCAATCCTCTGGATTACCTCCCTGGAACTGCCCTGAAACATTTTACTCCACTTCAGCCAGACTTGTAATCAATAAAGCCTTTGCAATGGACCATAAAGGGCACACGTTTAAAAGGGAAGTCAGTCAGCATCATGCGGGGACAGATCTCAAAGGTGTTTAATGTACAAAGGAACCACTTAAAAAACGCATTCACAATTTAGGGAAAGTATTGCAAGAAACAGCAATACTGTACGTTCAAAAATACAGTTTACACCACTGCTTTCATGCCGAACAAAACCTGAGCAACTCCCTTGAAATGGCCAAAGTGACTCAAGGAGAAAAAAAAACATACTTACATCCTTTGATAGAAACCTAAGCAACTTGATGACCAGATTATGCCATATTGTTGGTGGAAGCCACCGGACAGACCAAAAAACATAAGAAGCGCCTACCACAATGAATTATATTTCAAGAGCACAAACTTAAACCACAATTAATCCACAACAAAAAAGAAAGCACATATTAATGTTCTGCTAACTTAACTCCAACACTTGGTACTTGCCTCAAAGCCCTTCAACGGCCAGTAATTGCTATATAAATACAATTTAATTACAATAACAACACAGAGCGTAAAGTAGCTGCAATTCAACAGCCCGGTATGAACTACCAAGGCCTTGAAAAGACTGCAATGGCGATCTAACCCATTGGGGCGATGACAGCACTTAAGTACAGAAATGGCTTCAAATAATGTGTGGGAAGTGATGTAAGGGAAGTGATGTCCGACTCAGAAGAAAATGTATTGTTACTTAATGGGTAATCTGTATTACCCTGATTAGGGTCCTCCTCGTTCCAGTCCTGTTCCCTCCCACTGTGGTTGTGATTGGTCTCGTTACTAACAGGCATGGCCATGGGTGGGCGGTGTGTGTGTGGGCGGGGTTTATATAGTAATACTAAAAGAAAGACTAGTGTTCCAGAAGGCCTGTCAGGAGGCGAGATTGCCTCACTATTGTAAGGCCCGTGATGAGGAGGACCTATAATAATAATCCTATGAGAGGGTAATGAGTCTTCCACCCAAAAGGGACCCTGTAAACCGAAGCACAGCCTCCGATTCACAAAACGTTTTACCAGGAGGAGCATGTATGGCATTAATCCTGACATTTCAGAAGCAAACCACACACAACCGCAAACAAAACCTTGTCATTCGGGCCCCACTGGGCCGTCTGATAAATTCACACAGGTATAGAATGCACAAACTTCCCTCTGTGCCTCAAGAAGTCACACCGAACACGTGAACTTTCATTTGTATGGTTTCGCAGGTTCAGCAGAGGGGGAAATGTGAACTGCCCGCCTGAGATTTCCCGGCATTCAAGCAACAAAAGGCATTATCTGGCGCGCGCACGAGGTCCCCTGCCCGGCTTCATCAAGTTGCACCTTTCACTTGGCGAACAGAGGATCAGGCCGCTCAGGAATTTGAAGCATTTCGGTGGGGTTTTTTTTTAACCGTCGTTTGATAAGCAACCGTGAAAGGTTACATTTTCCTTCCTTGACATGCATTTTTGTCAAGACCTCAAGCTGGGAACCAGGCCGAACAATCCCGCAATCAATTAACAAAGCATGGCCCTGCTGCGAGCAGAGCGCGGCGGACGAGGGGGATCGGGGGAGACACAGACATACTCTGCAAGAGGCGAAAAGGGGATGATCAAAGCAGAATTATTCATTAGCCACAGAAGAGACCTGCATTGATTATTTTGCATTTTGGGGACAAGGCTGTGGATTAAGGGGCCACATATATTTTTCTGGCTCAAGGATTCGACCAATGTTTGTCGTTTAGGTTTTTTAAAGTTATGCATTTGTGCAATCTTTAAAGTCACTCTACGTTAAGATTACTCCAGCACTTTTAAAAAGCCAGTTTCAACGGCCTTCACACACTGTCGACAAACCCCTTCCAATGCATAACACAGCAAGCCACAAAGTAAAGACACTCTGTTGGGGCGGTACTAGCAACAGCAGCAGGATCTGCTAACAGCAACAAGCAGGTCACACATTTCAGGCCGCTACTTATTCTCTTGACACCAAGCCAACACCTCTTGGGGAGGCGGTGGTTTAATTTACACCTTATAAAGAAGTCATGCATTTTGCTTGCAATCAAATGGCTTTAAATAAACTTTCTTTCAGCAGTTGGAGCGGGGGTGGGGAACTTGGAGGCGGGTAGCATTAGATAATCTGTATATTTTTTTTTTTACTCTGTCTTCAACGCACTCATGGCTGCAGAACAGTAGGTATTACCTGCTGCTATTATAAATCAAGAGGTTTCACCAGAGGCATACAGCTTCTGTTTAAAACGGTATATGGAGTTTTTTTTAAAGTTTGTTCATATGCGAACACCAGTCTTACACAAAATATTCCATGCTGTCCAATGTGCATTGGTAGACACACACGCTTGCAGATTGCATGTTCAATAACTGCGTGCACAAACAAAGATGGCGTCTGCTGGTGCCATGTCGCACAAGGAGAGGAGCAAGATAAATATAGTACCCACCTAGGCAAATTAAAATTATACTGTGATTACAAGGTAACACAATTTGTTTCCCTTCCCTATAAGCCAGACAAGTCACAGCTTTACAAATTAAAAGAATGCAATTACTTTTCTAGGTTGAAAACATTATTTGGTAGAATTTGTGGATTGGGAGGCACTCGTGTGGCCCGGGAGAAGTTAGGCTTTATTTTCCATATAAAAAAGCAGGTGATGTACAGAAAAAAATCAGTCAGAAGACACCTAGTAAATTCATGCTGAGGACTTCCACCAAAATCAGGTAGAATGTGACAGCAAAATCAGGCCAAGTTTGGCAACAAAATTAGGCGGAGGGTGACCAAGGCATACAGACAGAACCTGTAAGGGGCTATTGACAAAATCGTGCAAAAGGCCCCCCAACAAAATCAGGCAAAAGGAGACCTGCAAAACTGAGCCAGAAGGCGATCTGCGAAATCAGGCAGGCGACCTCAAAAATAACTGCAAATCGATAGGAGAGAGAGGAAGAATCAAAATGGGGGGACCTAGTTAATTTTCCCAGTATCAATAATAAGAACTGGCTCATACCTTGTAGTCTTACATTTATGTTTGTGGAAAACCAGTAGTTTTTTCAGGCAGCCCCTCACCCACCAACCTAGTTGGTGGCATGCTTCATCATCGGGTACCACCCATGGGGCCAAGTGCACCTCGAGTGTGCTACGACGCTTGGACTACAGGGGAGCAGGTTTTTTGTGGGGTATGGTGCAGTGAAAGTGATATTAAAACTGCCTGTAGGGTCCCTTTTATAAGTTAAATGTTAATGATGGGCCCTATGATAGGGTTCAAATTGAGAAGTGGGTATATGTGCAGAGTTTGTTTTTAGGACTCCAATATCCAGGAGTTAGGTCTACATGTTTCAGCCAGTCTCTAAAATATGCTGGCTATCTTCAGGACCTGTGGAGTGAGATGTGTGAAAAACCGTGTATGTATTGGTCTGGTTGAGTCTTCCTGGCCAAGTTTGTAAAAAAGTGTTGCACTTGCTAAGGTGCGAATGAAAAAAAAGGAGGGGGGTTAGTTATGTCCTCCTGGTTATGCTGTAGAAACTATGGTAAATTTGCCATGTACAGCATGAATCCCGCAAGGGGGCAGAGCCTGTAGTCCCACGTTCGTCAAGGCCACTGCCCTCTGATAATACCTGTTGCGGCCTCAGTTCAGGATTTCGGCCGTAACAGGTATTATCAGAGGGCACCATACCACACACAAAAACCCGCTCCGCTGTAGTCCATGTGTTGTAGCACTCAGAGGTGCACTTGGAACTTTGATTGGGACCTGATGATGAAGCATGCCACCAACTAAGTTGGTGGGTGTGGGTCTTCATACAAAAACCTACTGGTTTTCCACAAACATAAACATTAGACTTCAAGGTGTGAGCCAGTTCTTATTGATTATTGTAGACCTACATAATATGGCAGAAGATAAACTGCAAAATAAGGCCGAAAATGACCTTCAAAATCAGGTGAAAGTGACATGCCAAATCAAACAGAGACTCCTGAAAGAGTCAGGCAGAGGGCTACTGGCAGAAGTATGAGGAGGCAGGCATACAAACCACACAGAGTGCAACTCAGGTCAATGGCAGCGAATAGGTTAGTGGAAAAAGGACTAATGTCTCGCATCACTGAAATATGACATATGGTCATCTTCCTGTTAAAGACCCCATAAACTGAGATCACAAGCCTACTTCCCTTCCATCTTTCTTTGCCTCTTCTAAAATTCTTAAAGTTCACATAACGCACTGTAAGTGCCTGAGACATATGCTTAAACATTGCTCTGAATCTTTTAAAGCAGGAACATCAAAGTTCTTACAAGTTTTTGTTATAGCGAACGTTTTCTAAACTTTATTCGCTTTTGCATTTCATACGCCATTTGAAAAATGGTTCCACTCTATATTAAATGGAATAGTTTTGTTTATGGGTGTTTGAAATATTCAAGTGAACCCATCTGTCCATGGTATGTGAACACCTTCAGACAAGGTGCATTTTGTTGTGAAAGATAATCAAGTATGGCTTGAAAATTGCAAATCAAGATTAACTTAAATACATAAAATAAATAAACCCATTTATCAGCTATAGTTTGGCAAAAATGTCACATGGGCAAGCAAAATTTAGACAGTAACCACATAACATCAACAGGAGGTAGAGTTAATTTGGATAGTGGTCTGCTATAATATGTTAACCAAGTGCGAACGAATACTGAAGACATGTTAAAGTTGTTTTGGGTTACTGACATTTTTATATAATTGTTGTTTTTAACAATGCACTGTACTAACCCGACTCAATCGCGATCCATATGACAGGCTTAGCAAAACACAGCTGTATGGAGACCGCACAGTCATATGAAAGAGCTTGCTCAGGTTTTTAAAAGTATCCCAGGAGCGATATGCTAGCATTACAATCTCCACCCTAGCATCCAATTATATCCTCCTCAGAATAGCTCTTTTAGGTGATGACAAGCTCGTAATGGAGTACCCTCTTGACAGCTCAGACAAACGGAAACAACACACGGCCCCTTACTGATACAAACACCTGCTAAAATAATGCAAAACCAGTCACCATTCACAATTAAGCTGTGCAGAAATATGCAATTTAATGGCACGAGGATTTATAAAAAAAAAAATTCAAGGTACTAACTTTTCTTTAGCATACTACACATGCAAATTGGTGACTGTGATGCTTTGATGCATTGTTATGTTAAGTGGATTTTTATGGCACCCTGCCTCCATATGTATGGTCATGATGCACTTAGAGAATCTAGGTACCATTTTTGAGGTTCTGGGACTCTAATTGACCAGAGTAAGAGCAGTCAGTTGACAATGTACTTGGTTGTGTTTTGCACTTTTTAGATGGGACTCATATTGGATAGTAGCTGGCAAGGTTTGGGGTTACATTTTTGCCATGGATTGTGTTCTATGCAGCCAATATTTTGCATAAGAGGCCATTATACAAGTACATTGTTCCTAATGATAATATATTTCAGAGCCGCACACTTCACTAATTTCAAAGCCGTTAATACAAACAGAATCAACCAAACTACATGTCCAGACTGAAGCAGGCACTTTATAGCTTCAACTACAATAAATCCTTGCCTCAAGAATCAATGTTGAAAGAAGAAATGGTGAATATACCTGTAGTTTCTGCCTGAGGCTTTGATCTCGGGCAAGAACTTGGAGACCAGCATCTACATGAGCGCTGTTGGCATAGATTAAGGAGAGTGCCTCTTTTAAAATACACACTCGGGTAGGAAAGCTTGGTCAAAATGACACAGCCTAAGACAAAGGTAAATTTAAAGTAGATCTCCCAAACCCTGGTGCAAGTCTTGAAATGGTGGACGAGGCCTACAGTAAAGTTACCTTTCACCCGAGTGGTACGTAATGCAACAGCACAGCTGCAGTGTTTAATTTGTATAGAAAAATGTGCTAGGGCTCTAGTCAGTAGGCCACTCCTTCTTGCTTTTCCCAATGCTACTGTCAATTACAGTAAGAGCATAACTAATAGGTGACACTCCTACAAGTGTTACAATTCTGACATTTTCAGGACCCCAAAGTTAAAAGAATGGTCCGGCAGCAGATATTAGTCATTCTCAATGTACAATGAATCAATAAACAACAATTGTGCTCATCTCTGAATAAGAAAAAACAGCGCCACCATGTGGCAGACGGTCATAGGTACCAGTGCTGACAATAAAGTGCCAGTGCAGAGCAACGGAAACAACTGGCTCAAGTTAAGCACTGCACAGCTGATAACAAGCAAACAAAGCCAGACCTCCACTATCTTGGTTGTGTTCTAGATCACGATCTGCTTCAGGCCCACATTCAGTTTGACATCCAGAATACCCTGACCACCAAAAGCCTTAATTACTCTTTTGGAAGACTACCTGAGGGAAGCCAAAAGACCAGGATCCAAATACTAGCCAGGCTCGAGCTCTAGACCTGTAATAAGTATAAGATTGCACAGTGCTGCAGCAATTTCCTAACCAGGTGTAGGCTACATAAAAACCCCAAATGCATAACAATTATAAACAAATGTGTAATCCTGCATAGCAAAATTGCAATGCCGCTTTCTAGCAAACAGTTCCTATATGAATTCATAGAGAGGCATTACACCTATTTTAAAAATAATATTTGGGACCCAAAACTATTGCCCGAGACCTTTGGAGTTGTGATCACTTCTTTTTAGTACCCATTTGAGCATCTTTATTCAAATCAGCCTTCGGTGATTGAGAAACAATTCTCTTTCATCATTATCAGGCACAACCTAGTGACGTAATCCATCCTAGAATGCATGGGTGACCCAGGGATAAGTATTCAGCTACTTAGTGACTTTGAAAAAATGCAGTCATTCAAATGGTCCCGAAAAACACCACACCAGAATCATAAGTGATCACTTACTACAGACTAGTAACCACCAGTCTACTAAGTGATGACAACAGAGATAAGAAAATCATGGTCAAGCTACTACAGACCTACATATAAATAAATGGTGCATGCAGTGGTGGGGCAATGCTACCTCATAGGACTTAAGTAAAACTTGGAAGAAAGCACTCTCCATCCAACCTTTTATAATTCAGGTATGCTGACCTACACGTACAATAGTCATTTTGACTGGCGACCAAGCAGACGTGATGTTATTTAATTGAGCCAAATATCTTAATTACAACGTTTTTATTCTGTAAAACACCAATAATTTAGAATTGTAAAATAATATGCATATGCAGCATAAGTAATCTCTTTTAGTCTATGTAGTGCTAAATTAAAAACCTTCCAATCAACAAAATCATGTCACCATAATAAAACACAGGATACATTCTAAACACAGATTTGAAGACATTAAATTTCCCATGTTCCTCCTACATTTTCAAATGGTATTGCATATTTACACAATACATATATTTTAGCTTAATGAAAAAAAAAGTACTTGTTGCAGAAAGAAAAGGGAGAGAAGTTGTAAAGCAAGTCAACACAGGTTTTGAGGACAGATAGACCTTGGCTTTGCATGCATACAGGGCATGATCTAATGTGCACTCCACACAAATATCGTTTCTGTGTTGGAAACCCATCTAGACAAAATTAATTTGCCTGACTAGATTACACTTTGAAACGCTCCTTGGGCACAATTCCACCTAAATAGGAAATATTGTTTGGTCGCACTTCATTTGTTGCCAGTGCTCTCCCACCAATTAACCACATGAGAACAATTTGGCAATCAGCTCATACTCTTTTAAAGAAAATATACTCTTTCATGTAAATGCCCTGATTTACAGCATCCATGAATCAGAATTAACAAAACAATGTCCCACTTTAAAACCTGCGTAATTAAAGGAACACACATGTTATACAATGTGAGTAAATTAATTGGGAATATTAATTGGTAAAATTGAAATGACTTCAATTTTAGTAGAAACTAGGCCTTATTAGTTCCAGATTGGTATTCATAATAAGGAAGTAAATTAAAGTTTTGGTCGCATGCCAGTAGTTTGTGAAATTGCCTGCTTTGTAACTCTGTGGCCAGAACTCCACCACTGCCGCTGATCCTTTAAGTTCATGAATATCTAAAAACACTCGGGGTTTTTGCCAAGCATTTTCCGTCCCCATTGACCCTGCTATTTGTTGTTGTAGTTCACTCCAGTCCCTTTGTAGAGACTCTAAACAAATTCCTGCAAGGCATTTTAATTTCAAGCAGATCCATTTGAACTTCAAAATAACACAGTTGTATAAACAGCAATGTACATGTTTCTTTAATTCAAAGCACTAGGAAAGGAGGAGCAGGGAGGAAGGAATTAAGGGAAAGAGTTGCCAATGAGGGACGTCATTGACCCCCCCCCCCTCCCCTTCCAGAATAAAGGCATGCTCGTGACTGTGGGGTACAGAGGAGAACTTCCTTCTCAATGCCTTCTTGATGCAATACTAATTAAATAAAGTGAAACCATGCACCTGAAAATATTCACTTCCCACTCAAACAATGGTGGCAGCTCGTACCTGTACAACTGCATATCTCACCTGAATACCAACACACCTCAAGGGTGAGACAAAAACAATGCAGCTGGCTGTAGAGTGGTGCACAGCAGTACATTTTGATAAATCCCACTTCGATCGCTCACATTGGAATATTCAACTTCAGAATCATAGCTCCAATGTCACAGTACAGTGGTCCTTCGTGAAGGTTAGTCCCAGTTAATTATGCACCCAGCCATTTGGGTCAATTCCACTGGGAATGTCCAGGCAACCAATGACAGACACAAAAGACTGAGGTGGTAAGCACTTTCTCCCAGAACGAACTCCTATAGGGTGACCTCTTTCAGGTGCCGGAGCATGAAATGACAGCTAGGAAATGCAAGATGTGCAGACATTTTTCAGGTGTAGATAGGCTAGAATTTGCATGTAGTGGATGACGTGTTAGAACACTAATGCAATATTCAAGTACTTTGAAAAAGTTATCTTTCTTTATTGGCACATATGTCTGAAGCCCAATTACTGTGTGGGCATTTTGCCACCATCCCCTTATTTTTTTACATTTCCACAGAACACCTTTTAAAATATATAGTCGTCATCATCATCTTGCTTGGGGATTAACCAAAGCCAACCCCACCCTGTAAGAGGTTTGAGGCGAGACAGGTCTTTAATTTCAGACAGCACAAACAGGAGGCGGTCAGGTGGGTACTTTGCATTAGATGTAACAATCTCAGCAGAACATGCTTTCCTGCTTACCTGAGCAGGGCATGTAACTTGGCACCTTAGATGTCTAGACTTTGCTTTATGAACGTCCACCGACAAGTGGTTGAAAACATTACCAAATCATTTTAAGTCTCCTGAGGCATGTTAATGGTAATTGGTGACCACAACATTTATAAAGCTGTGTTGCTCAGAATGATCATTAAGGATGAATGTGCATGAAATAATTCCCTGCTTTAGACTTAGTAATGTAAGAGCAAACATGTAAGAAGCAAAGACTGTTAAGCAGACTCTGCTATCCAAAATCATCAGACTCGTCACCCTGCATGCCTAGCCAAAATCATAACCACCTCTTGCAGAAAATGCCAAACTAGGATATAATGCATCAGCAGACAAGCTCAAGAAATGCAAGACCAGAAAGCACTCCTCCTCTAACTTGAAACCCAAAATATAAAATAACATCCCATCAATATCAGAACCACTGCTTACATCTTGCAGCTGGGAGAGGAGTTGAAGACCCAGAACCTCAACAAACAAAAGGAACCTACATGCAGAAGGCTTCTCTTGTAAACGACGTTGCATCATATCCTCAGGCTCATGCATGCTGGGTATCACTCAGCTGCTCTCTACCTAGTTTGGCACTTCACAAAACCACCACACACACGGACTAATACATGTAAAGTCACTTTGGTGGCTGTTGTTCCCCACTTGAGTTTGGTGCGGGATTTGCCAGTGTTAGAGGCTTCGTTAAAACAACTGAATTGAAGAAGGTGGTGTTACATTCCCAAAGCCCTGCCCCATCATCTAGGCCAAATTGCTTGTGTCCCACTGCCTTAAACTCCCACATGTATAAAGCAGGGGTGAGGCCCGTCGCATGCCAGAACCTCAAGATATCCACATAAAATAAGTTTGCATGCAACAAATCTACAGGAGTTTATTTTAAAAGTCCGTTTTTATCATGTTAATCTGGCACGAAATTCACCCTCCTTAAACTATGATTGACAAACTTAGCAACAAATGAAAAACTCAGGGGACTTCCTTAAAAATCTATTAGACTCCGTGATTTAAGCCTATTCATTATAGGATAAGTGGATGTGGGCTACGGTGCACCTAATTTACGATGTTATTGAGAGTTCATGTCGGATGGTTTCCTTAGATCTTCTGATTTCAGGCAAATCAGTATTTCGTTAATGTGCTAGTTGGCTACACCTTAGGGGAAGCGTTATTAATCAAAAGGGCACTTTTCAATCAGTATAACAGCTGGTTACAATTACTATGATAAGTGATATTTCTCATAAAGATATTGTGCACTCTTTTGCACAATGACCTACGAGGTACAATGGAGTCTTCAAAGTAATAGGTCAGTTTCATCGTCACGGAGTATAATGATACCGAGGCAATTAACAGGCCGTGACGCATGAAAAATTAGACCAGCGCGTTTTCTGCATGGCGAACAGCAGACGTGTAATCTTACCATGAGCAACTAGATACTGGACAGACTTGTGTTGTTCCTCCAAGACCCTACACTGCTCAGAGTTCCAATGAAATAGGATGTAACAACACTAAGCCAACATTCACAGAGCAAGGTTTGCTTCTTTCTTCTAAACAGTCTCAGCAGTCAGAACGGTTAAAAAAGAAACATTTGATACTAAAAATTATACAAAATAAGTGGCATGAATGGCATTTTATTAAGAGACAGAAAAGTGCTCCAATGTGAAAAGTCTACTTTGCCCGAATTGCAGAAAATGCTTGCAATTACAGCGTCCCAGAGAAAGGCAATGAGCAGAAAATCTGCTGCATAATGCTCAGATCACCAGCAAAGTAAATACAGAAGCCAACAACTGTTTGCAAAGCCAATAGGGCTGACTTGGAAAGAATGTCCTGTTTCTTTTAAATATTGTTTTTTCGTTTGTCAGCAAATGCAATAGAAATTAAACATTTAAAAGCAAAAAAGAAGTAAAACTGCCACCATTCAAAGATGTCAGGCATTACCTTTCAAAGAGAAATATGTAAAAGGGGCGTTTCCCATTTAAATGGAAGTACATGTGTGATCAAGTAAAAAGCAGCTATTCACAGTGTAAGACAGCCAATGGATGAAGTGAGCTGACCCATAATGTATTCTATGATGGGTGGAAGCAAAATGTGAATGATGCTGAAGAATTCCAATGAATGAACATAACTTATCATTATTGTTATCGACACTCGTTACCGTTGTCCCTGCGAAACACCTCAAATCTGCTTGTCTTCAGGAAAGACTTGAAAACCTGGTTGTTTGCTGGATAATTTTTCCCCTCCTTTGGGCCCCTTTCTGTTATTGTTATGTTTCTTGCTCTTTTCCATGGTCTGGAGCTCAAAGCGCCGGGACACTCCTTTGGAGTAGCCGTTGCGCTATAAAAGTCCCATTTTAACATAACATAACTTCTAAAGCGCACTATCACCCTGGCGCTGTATGCACGGGCACCCTGGCGCTGTATATATTTATTTTTTACTATGCATGTTCTTGGAAACTTGAGATTGGAGAAACAGATAAAGCGGTCTCTAGGCCAGACCGAAAAAAGATCAATGATAAAAACCACATATGCCCAAAATGTTGTGTCGGTCTCCCAAAAGACAGAAATTAGTCAGAGAATGTTCTTTACAATAGCCACAACTTTTTAGCTTGATAAGTCTATTACTGCTAATAAGGTTTTCATATAACCAATAGCGTTAACTTCTGCTTTGTATGTATGTTTCAATGCTTTCCACATGTGTAATATTGAATTTATTTAGAAAACAAAAACCTTAAATCTTGATGGTTTAACCTTATCCTCTCGGTCAATTACAATGGTGAGCTTGGCATCCATGGGAAACGCAGCCAGCATATTGAAACCATACCAGTCACTGGCTTCAGAACAAAACAAGGGTGTGATTACAAGTTAGGGTACAGTCTGCTAGAAACAAATAGCACCATACTTCTATCATACAAGCTTGTTATTAACTTCACAGCAAACTTTGGAATTTTAACTGCATCTGGATCATGACTCTACCGTATTGCGATTAATTAAAATCCATCCCGGATGAAAACGCTAACATAATCAGGGAGATTCACTGTTTGTAATGAGTGGCCACATGACCCTGCAAAATATCACCCAATGCAATATTTGCATATGGTGTTCAAGGGGACATTCTGCTCTTCATGCTTTTGACCCCAGGCTGGCCCCTAAGCACTGAATTCCAGTCTTGCAGTGTTTTTTTTTATTATTTTAGTTTTTTACAGTGTAACTTTTTTAAACTTTACCAGGAGAAAGTGAATGCTTGACAGCTGCCATATTTCCTTCACTTTGCTATTGGAGGGGACGTTTCAAGTTAGAAGAGAAGCGAATATTATTTTGTTACTTTATGTGTGTGTGTGTTTTTTCTGGCAAGAGGTATCCACCTAACATAAAAAAGCAACCAACTCGTGCCTCTCATCAGAAAGTCCTTCCAATCCCCACAAAGAATATTCAAGAAAGTGGAACAAACAAATACACCACTACGAAGTCTTTAGTCTTCCACCTTGTGCCATATTGACTTGGAGCTGAGGGGTTCTCCACCTGGTATGTTTTCCAGATGAACAGTAATTTGAGAATCACACTCTCTCAGAAGTAATGTCCTAAAGCAATGTTTGCAATGATCTATGTAAACTCCTGTGCAGAGCGAAGCATCCTTCTCTTCCGAGAAGACACTGGAGTGTCAAAATATTAAATATTTGCTCTCAAAGATTGTGGTTTTCAAGCATACAAAAAAATCTTCCCACCCACAAAACATAGGGAATCACTGGTTGGAATAGGAGAATGAAGACTGCATACTATACGATAAACATGTAGAGAAATCAACCACAACCAACCCTGCATCTTTATGCTGGATTCAGATGTTTACCGGCTATCTATTTTTTATTCTGTTAAAATGAATGATAAACCCAGACTATTACTGCATCTTTCAGTACAATAACGTTTTTGAATTAATGTGGCATTTTTTCAAAAACACGCGGCCACGTCCCAGCATGTACTGTTCTATAAAATTCTTACAGAACAAATAAAACAAATGGAAGCGATTAGCATCACCACTGCAGGTAAAGTTATGTCACAAAATATAAATATCCGTCTTCTAATGCCTGGGCGGTGACAGGTGCATTAAAGCTGAATTTCAAAATGATGCATCTTATGTGAAATAAGAGCTTGGCCATGGTGCACAGCAGAACAGAACGATTAAAAGAATGACATTCAATTATTTTCCCTGAGATGGCACAGCGGGACACAGGATTTATATCGATACACCCTTCTGCCTTGCAAACCCAGAGAGGTATAAAAGTGAACCGAGCCTGCGCCCTCAGCCCACCCAGCTGCTCCCTGCACACAGCGAGGAGTGTGTCTTCACACTGGCAGCCAGCTGTTGCCTTTTGTAAAAACAAGAATCTGCTTGCATGCACATAAACAGAGAGCCGACTCCTCCCCTAGGCCCAGAGTATCTGGCAGGCAAACTTCATCTTCGACAAGATCGAGTGCCCTGACTGCCATTTGACTGGCCCGGCCCGCCCATCACAGATTGCAAATGTCCGCTTTGGGTGGTCGAATCCGTCCGTCTGGGATCCCCATCTGTACATTTACTTTCACTGCAAATGAGGAGTTTATCCAATAAGAGGCTGCTGGGCCAGCCCCTCACACCACGGTTTGCCAACTAGTCTTCTAACAATATGTTTCCCATTCCCTTTGCCTTGGCTTTCTTTTACACTATTTTCAGGGGTAACACTGTAAATACTGAAGGTGCTTGGTCCTCAATCATTCATTCATTCATTCAAAATACCTCAGGTATTGGACTCTATTCTCATGCACAGGTAATTTCCAAAATCAGAGAATAGAATGCTGCAGATGGATGTCACAGCTCCTTGTTGTGCTGGATGAACACAAAGTACAAACGACAGGCAGATTATGAACCACAGACACAATTGTGGGCCAATACACAAATATTTGTAACACCCAAGTTTAATCTGGCTGCATTCAAAATGCTATTTAGGATTTAAAATTCCCACTCTCGACTTTACAAATGCTACCGCTGCAAAATGCTTTTGCAATTTTGGATATTCCGTCAGTGTATCAGTGTTTTGCCATTTCCAAACTAACAGCTGAAATGGATTTGTTAATGGTCCTGCATTAGCAGGCAGCAAAGGAGGCAAAAATTACCAAACTCCAAGACTACAAATACTCAAGAATCCTCAGTAGCTCGTTTCCGAGCGTTCATATACTCACACATTTTCCCTTTCAAGTAAGAGAGTAAGTATATTTCCTGAAGAAATTAAACTTACTCATAATTGAAGCACACGAGAAGGGCTTTTGAAATGGAGCACAAAAAATCCACACTGAGAAGCAACGAGTACCAAAAAAAGTTCAATATTAAAATAGACGTTTGCTTCACATGCCACTTGAAGAAATTTCCATCTCGTAGATTCGCAGGACTACTCTTAGAATTCTTTGTGAATCTCTGAAAAGCTGCAAATTGGCTTGAAACAAAGGTCTGATTTTTCAAACTCTGCCTTCCTGAACCAGAAAGTATTAAGTTACTCTGAAATATGTCTTGGAAAGTACAGTATGACCAAGTAGGACACAAACACTAATGGACATTCACACACATAATAGAAATCACATGGAAATTAAGACTAGCATTACCCTGGAAGACAGTATTCCCAAGTGCACATGGGGTGGGGGGTTGCCTTCAGTGCAATATTGGGAATGAGTGGAGGCACTATGGATGCAGTTTGGACTAGAATGTTCCTTCTGGAGCAGCATGATTTCCTGAAAGTTGGTGTATGTCTGAAGTTGCACTATGAGCAAAGAACAACAGACTGAAATGCAGCACAGAGTAATTTCCAGGGCAGAGGTAAATGTAAGCATTCCACTGCTTGCTTTTTTTTTTCTTTCTCAGGGTAACTACTATGCCCAGACAGTGGTCCTGTGCTCGTTAACGGAAGGACTTGGATGGTATCTCACCAATGAGGCCCAAAACGACCATAACTTGCCTGGGGCCGCTTTGGTTCTCATTCAGAGGGAATGTGACCTGGTTTTTTGCGCGGAACATGAGCAAGGCTGATTTGCATAAGGTTGGCTCCAATTTGAAATTGCACACTGTGCAAAAAAAGATTGTATCCAGCCTAGAACATTTAGCAGTGGCTAAGAGTAATTCAAGCTCCCACCGCCAGGTTTTCTTTTCCCCAGGTGTACCTTCAAGTTACAGAGATCACTGCATTTACCCAGCAGTTGGTCACTTAGGAGTCCAGAAGTAAAGCCGGAGCACACATTTCAGCTTGGAAATAATCAGAAATCAAAATAATCAATTCGGAAACGCTCGTATTACAAAGGATTCTCTATGCCAAATAAATCAAGCCTGTGTGGAGCTGCCAGATGGCATACTAGGAATATCACATAAAATTTATAAAACGACTATTAAAAAATATTTGACTGACTTCACAGAGAACAAAGCCAGGTGGCAAAACCATGCTTGAACAATAAAGAAGCACACATGAAACCTTCCCTAACTCCTCCTCACTGGTTCCCAGTAGTAAAACTGGATAAATTGCATGATGCACCATAAACCCAATTTGAAGAAAGTGCCACACTTACCTACATTCACAGTCATGTTTTAAGCCTACTTGGAATCTCAGGTCCTCCATCACCCTTGCATTCCACCAAGCAAAGGTGAAGTGAATCAAACATAGTGGAAGATTATTTAAGGGGCACTGTTCCCTATTCTAAGAGATGTCGACCAACCTTGTATGAAACTTCTTGCAAGAGTATTTATCCAGCCTCTCGACTAAAATCAAGGTATCCCAAACCATAATTTGTAATTCTCACTTAGACCTACTACATGATACATCTGCAATTCTGATCTCACAAAGCTTCCCAATGACATTTTTTTATGGTACAAATAAAACAAATGAATCTCCGCCACTAGCTACCAAATTAAGGACAAACAACTGCAGACGAAAAATTAAAAAACATCCCTCAAGTCCTTCCATCTTAATATAAGACAAATACCCCCCTTTCCACCAACTACTCTTCATCACCACCTACAACCCTCCTCCTATTTGGTACTACCAACTCAATTATTACCCCTCAAATATAGCCTCACAAAGTACTAATCATCGATATTTATACACATACTGTATTTCGACAGCAAAAGAGGCAAAGGAGATAACATACTGTAATGAACCATTAATACTGTAAACCACCATACAATCCAACATAAGCAGTTCATGCTGCTGGATAAGAGAGAGTCAATTAAGTCATGTTTCAGCATCAGCGAACAGCAGAAGAGCCACTTACTAGCCGACCATAATATTTGAGACTTGAGAAAACAGAGCAAGGGAAGCCAGGAACCAATAGAGGGATCTTTTCACAAAGTATTAAGACTGTCAATATGCTAAAAAGAAACCCAATCGGGCAGCATGACACTGAGAGCCAAACACAATAGCTCCCCCCCGTTGCCCGAGAGCTCCTATTCTGGAACATGTGTTCCTAATTATAACTTAATAAGGGCTTGCACACAATTACAAGTACATGTATTCATTATACATTAACTATGTCACAAACAATAAGCTCTGCACAAAGGCAAGTGTTAATTCAGTATAGATTGCCCAATATTTTTCACTCAGAAGTCCATAAGCGCCTTAAATGTTGTACAAGATTACTTCTGCCAACAAGTGTTTCGTCTAGGGGTTACTGTGCTCTAAATACTTTCTTAGAAACTAAATCTTGATCCTGAGTAATCCAAACATAAAAAGTGAAATTATTTGTAGAAATGAGCAGCAGTATCTACTTGGTGAAAGTCAGTGTCCATGCATTTTCATGAGAAGTCGTCATGCTGGGGTTTGGGTAAACTAATGTAATGGTGTAAATATAGTGCAACTTTGCATTGAACTAGGTTCCAATTATGACTGTGTGCAAACTTGGTCAGATGTAGAGGGTTCTTCTAAATGGAAGTAGTTATAAGAATCCTCTTTCAGTGGATGAGCTAACTTTAAAACTCATGTTGTAATTACGGTAATGGTACCTGCCCAGGTTGTTTACAGACCAGGCAGAGTCAACAACATTATTGAAAAATCTGAAGGACTGGAGATATTGCAGTTTTCTCAATTATTAGGTGTTAGACAACCAGGACTTTACCTGTGGGGCAAATGTTAGCAGATTAGCTGGATTATGCAAGGGTCTTGTCAGAAATGACAAAGAATCGATTCGTTGAGGGCTTTAGATTTGGCCTGATAGGCTAACGTGTTAATGCTGGTAGCAACTCATGTGGTCCATAGAGTGGCACATTCATTGGTACCGGGGAGGAAAGTCCATCCATCCTCCTCAATTAATGGTTCATAGCAGACAGTGAATATAACTTTCTGGCGAAACAATATGGTATGGGGAGTCAATGTGTAGTCATGTTATCCTGAATACTGCAGCATTTTTCAAACAATACCTCACTCAAGTTTCGATTATGTTGATGTGAGGATTCTATTGTGCAATTCTCACAGTGAGACTTAAGGAGGTCGCTAGAAAAACTTTGCAAGACTCTTTAATTACATTTTGTATTTTTAGGTGTGCATAAAGTATTCTTAACACAATGATATTTTTAACATGGGATTTAATTTCTTGGATTGACCTAGAGCCTCTCCAGAAAATCGAATCTCTGGCAAATGGGATTGGATTTCAAATTAGCCTGTTCTGGGGTGATACAGGTATGTTTAAATGTTTGAATATGACATGCTGCTATGGATGCACATTTGCTCATGGACTACACACACACATGGGTATTTACACTCTAGGGTCAGAAATAAAACAGAGTTGTGTGATTTTTTAAAGCATATTTTTGAAGACTGTAATGATAGAAAGGAATTTCAAGAGTACTAAAATAATAACGACTATAACACATACCTTTGTCTAGTTACATTACTTTAGACATATCCTTTTCACATCTCCCATCGTGCAATTTAAAATAGCCTTAACGCCATTGATTAGTACAACTACTAATCCTCATATTTTATTACCTTTAAAATAAATATTAATTTGACTACTTTTTAAAAAATCGTGGCATGAGTTTTCAGGCTGTAATTCACTATGACTGAAGAACATCATATACATGAAAAACAAAATAAAGAAATATTTTATCATAGGAAAATTACTAAATAGTTTTTTTTTCCTAAGCCATTACTGTATCATTCCAATATGTGGCTTTTTAAACAAATCACATTTTAAATATCCCAACCTCACTGTAAGAACAGTATACATGAATTACAATGCAGGCGGTGGGTTGAAGCGGTATTTTTTGCTATTTGTATGATGGGGCGATGGGGAATAAAATGAACCAGATAAAGTGGAAGTTTACATTATGCATCTAATCTAATTGAAAATAGTTGATAGTTTGTCTATCCTGAAGTCCAAAAGTAAAGAATAGGAGAAAATTAACCTTTACCATTAATCTTTCTGGACAGCTAGTGTAAACACAGGCTTCTTAAAATAAAAACCAATTTAATAACATTTCTACAACAGGCTTTTAAATTAATGAGACAGCTCACGCTCTGGGGTGAAACATAAAAGAAACATTTAGGTTCTACAGTAAAGTTTTGTCTGGATAGCAAATGTCTTCTGTCACTCAGGGGATTAACCAACTATTTAGAAGCCAGGAGTAGCGCCACTAAGATGAGCCTGTCTCAAATGAAAAATCCAAATGAGGAATTTTGCTCGTTTTTTCAGCCCTGTAAATATGCATTCCAGCTCGTCGGCCATCTTGTTATCCACAGACTTGGTGAAGTGTCCTTGGCTGTGGCAGGGCATGACTCACGCTCTGAGTAATGGAAACACGGAATCAGCGCTGAAACTATTCTTTTTTCCATACGACGCGCTTTCAAGCAATGACGTGGAAAACTCCGATATAGATATAAGCATTTCATCAAATGAAAAACATTCATCTTTAGCCACGTCATAGTCTCAATGCTCAAAAGTCGTTCAGCTGAGTAACTGCTAGGATAGGACATGGCTGAAGGGATTAATGTGCTGTGTATTTATGGTACTATTCGGGCAAAAAGACAAGTGTACTAATCTGCTACGCCTGCATGTGGTTAAGCTGATGACTGCACTGAAGCTGTTGTGGTGGAGTAAGATTAAATGAATGAATGCATGAAATCTATGTTTATATATGCCGATCTCTCAAAGCACCTGCAAAATCGACTTTGCGTGAAAACCACTGGTGAACCATCATAAATACATTTATGGGGGAGTTTAAAGAGTATTTGTTCTTTATTTTTCAGACAAACAGTTAATGCACAAAAAGTAGAGAGTAGCTGAAGAGTCCAATACAAATTTGCTTAATGGGGAAAGGGTAAAATATACAATCACTAAGGAAACAAGTATCAGGGAAAGAGATTGGCAGAGGTTGAAAGCAGGAAAGGGCTTGGGCGTGATTCAAAATTTTTGTTTCTAAAAGTAGGTAGAGAGGATCATAGCATGCTAAATTCTATTTTAGTAGACAGCATTTCGAACAAATCTTTTAAATACATTATTTTGAATATGGAAGTGTGACTGGCTTTTTATTCTGAACAACAAATATTATGCTAAGTATTATGGACAAAATCCAAATTACAATTTACAGGAAACTGTACCTTAGGTACAAATTATAGGGAATTTACATTGTCTAGAGAGACCGAGCTCTTGAAAGACGTGTAATTATTGCTAAGTCTTTCAGGAAAGGATTGTAGCATAATATTATTATTTTTTAAAACAGGCCTCCCACAACAAGGAAGTCAAGTGATATCTTTTGCATTTTCATCGTGCACAAATGTACCTGGTTTTTAATGAACACCAGTCCATCTAATGAATGTTGACCATTTCATCAGATTCACTAGAATATTGACGCACAATCCACTTTGTATATCTTTTTCAGTGTACTTTCATTTCTTACCTCGTCAAAAATGTTTTGAGGGGAGCACTGGTCCAGCAATTCAACGCAGATAATCAGTAATTACTGGGCCAAAATTCTAGGCTAAGGTATAATATAATGTGTACTTTCCCTCCTGTAATAGGGGTTAAAATCGCTTTTGCTGTAAATGACGAAAGCTAATGTCAGAATTACCAATTTCCGCAATCCTGTCAAACTTAAAGTGCACCTCGTGGCCATACAATGCATCAGCAAAATACAACCTGTACTTAATGAAGGACACCGTGCCAAGAAACTAAACAAACTGCAGCTGCTGGTGAGGGTAGAAGGCAAATAAAAGACACAACGAAGCCTACTGCAAATGTGAGGATAACAGACGGTAAAGCAAACGAGGCACAGCCAAACACACTGCAGTTGCTGGGAGAACAGAAAAGCAAAAAGATCAGACACAACCAAGGACGAGTGTGGAGTAGAAAGGAGAATGTAAAACAAATTACATGAGGAGTAAGCCTTAGGGACTGACTTTGTTTTCAAACAGTTATTGCATTATGAACTTGGTACAGCCAGGCAGCAAACACAGCGCAGCCTGGCACACAGGTAGAGTGCGAACACTTCCCCATTTAAAATTAGTCCCTTTCTTGAACTGGTGGAATAGATGAAAGACGCACTGTTCTCACGATCTAGGAAATTATGGGCGTCGCTTGCTCATGTTTCGCCACACTTACTGCACCACGTGCACACACGCTTTTTGGGCGTAAATTGGGAAGTACAGACTGGTGTAAGGGAGGCATTGCAGATGTATTTGAATAACCACGAAGGGTGGTCGCCTCAAGTGCATGCCCTGCTTTCCCAGGAACATATCCCGCCTGAAACATCTGCACCCAGTGCAGCACTTCCATAAGTGTAATTAAAAGCTTTTCAAGCACAACTACACTGATCCGACATTTCAAAGGGACAGATTCTGCCTGCGGAAGTGCCCACTTTTTCCACTGATATATGCATGGCAAAGGTTTCTGGAATCAGGCCCACTATTGCTTACATTCCAAATAAGGTTTGCATATATTAACCCAAGAGTCATTTGTGCTGTGAACCCTTGGAAACTACATCTGAAAATACCAAATATTACAACCTACTACAAAGTAGTCATTATTTTTAGGGCTCGCAAAGCGAAGCAAAGAGCTTTTTTGTAGGGGTTTAAAAATGGACCTTGAAATTCCACACAGCTCGTGCGTGTGCATTTCCTAGGCCCATTTTGATTGGGCTTTGCGTGCGTGCTGCTTTTTAACAGAACACGCAATAGGCCATAGGCGATCGCGTAGCTCCGCCTATGGCATATTGGTGTCTGTTACGTGCACCAAAGCCCATATGTCTTCAATTATCGCTGCCAGACACGGGCAATATAATTGAAGACATATGCTTTGCAGTAGCACGCACACGCACCACTCGCGGGCTTTTCTTTTTTTGGGGATCCATTTTACGGAAAAGCGCTGACGTCTTGTTTTATCTTGCAATCTTTCTTTCTTTGGCCGTTTCCACAACAACACTGATTTGGCCAACTCTGCGTCTGCCGCTGCTTATCTTAGCACAATGCTTGCCCTGGTTGGCTACGAACCGAGCCCTTCAGTGTTCTCACTCAGAGGGGGTGGGGTTGGCCCGTGCGCGCTGGAGTAGGGTATTGGATCACGGTGGCCTCCCGCTTAACTCAGTATGCATTATCAGAGCAGGGACGGGTAATAATCATGTTCACAGTGCGTGATTGGGGAGGCAGTGGTGTTAGTGCTTACATCAGAGTCTGCTGTTGGAACACGGAGGCGCTACCGGTCTTGTTAGTCGTTGGCGTTTAGAGCGCGCTATTGAGGCTTGGAGGTGTTCATGCTGGCACTGGAATGTGTGGTTGGCTCTAAGGCTTCCGCTACTGGAGTGAGGCCATAAAAGCGCTCGTGCCATTAGACCAGGGGGGCGCTAACGCTTGCCTTAAGAGTACCCTGTGGGGACACAGCTGCATTTTTACCCTCCTGCGGTGTTGCTGCTGCAGCGGAGCATTAGAGCCTAGATTGGAGGATGGGGCGCTAACCTTCGTGTTGAGTGCCCAGTTGGCACAGAATGGCGCTACACTCCTGATAGCGCACTGTATTGGAGGATGGGGGTGTTGGCACTAACCCTCGCGTTCAGAGTGCTTCGTTGGCACAGAATGGCACTACACTCCTGATAGCGCGCGGTATTGGAGGATGAGGGTGTGGGCGCTAACCCTCATGTTAAGAGTGCCATGTTGGGACAGAGTTACGCTACACTCCTGATAGCATGCTGTATTGAAGGAAGGGTGTGTGGGCGCTAACCCTCCTGTTGATAGTGCTTTGTTGGCACAGATTGGCGCTACATTCCTGATAGCGCGCTGTATTGGAGGATGGGTGTGTTGGTACTAACCCTCCTGTTG
Organism: Lissotriton vulgaris; assembly: GCF_964263255.1. NCBI lineage: Eukaryota > Metazoa > Chordata > Amphibia > Caudata > Salamandridae > Lissotriton > Lissotriton vulgaris. Next base: position 331,620,817 of record NC_141691.1, on the reverse strand, counting down.
AGAATACTTCCTTGGCACAGAATGGTGCTACACTCCTGTTAGCGCGCAGTGTTGCTGCTGCAGCGGAGCGTTAGAGCCCTGTATTGGAGGATGGGGAGCTAACCCTCGCGTTGTTTGCCCCTTTGGCACAGAATGGCACTACACTCCTGTTAGCGCGCGGTATTGCTGCTTGTGGCTTTGGAGTTGATGGTAGTGTAATTTAAAGTAAATGCTGCAGCCTGAATTAGCCTGAGAACCTTCCTCTACTGACACTACAATTGCTATTTAACCAGCCTTCGAGCATCTTTGCCCCTCACTGCACCACACAAGCAAAAACAAGGTAATTAGCGTCTGTAGGACACACACACCACCAACCGTCAGTGCACGCTTTGCCACCAGGCACACACACCACCAGCCGTCAGTGCGCGCTTCCACCAGGCACACACACCACCAGCCGGCAGTGCACACTTCCACCAGGCACACACATCACCAGCCATCAGTGCACGCTTCCACCAGCACACACCACCAGCCGTCAGTGTACGCTCTGCCACCAGGCACACACACCACCAACAGTCAGTGCACGGTTTCAACAGGCACACACACACCACCAGCCGTCAGTGCACACTTTCACCAGGCACAGACAGGACCAGCTGTCAGTGCACGCTTCCACCAAGCACACACACCACCAGCCTTCAGTGCACGCTTTCACAGGCACACACCACCAGCCGTCAGTGCACACTTCCACCAGGCACACACACCACTAGCCAACAGTTCACAATTTCTACAGGCACACACACCACCAGCCATCAGTGCACGCATCAATTGTTAACGCATCCACAATTAACTATTGTAGCAATCGCAGTATGGCACACTTTACTTTTAAACATGTCAGTGCAGGCTTTTCCACCAGGCACACACACCACCCGCCATCAGTGCAGGCTTCCAGACACACACACCACCAGTCAGTGCACGGTTTGCCACCAGACATACAAACCACCGGCCGTCAGTGTACACTTTCACCAGGCACAGACACCATCAGTCATCTGTGCACGCTTTCACCGGGCACAAACACCACCAGCCATCAGTGCACAATTTCTACAGGCACACACCACCAGTCATCAGTGCACACATCAATCGCAGTATGGCGCACTTTACTTTGAAACATATTCATCTAAAGCGCAGCATGCCACCATTGCTACAAAAATAAATACAAATTATTTTGGCCTACAATTTATAGACTTTTTTTGCATTTGGTGTTGCAATATTTAGCAATGCCAATAGCTCAAACTTAATTAATCCAAGACCTATCGCATTGCAAATGCTTGTTTTTTAATGGGGCTATTTGGCAAAACCCCTGCAACAAAGCTGTAGGACAGTGAAATGTTCCAGAGACAGATTGGAGGGTCCCTTTTTAAACCATGGATATTGGAAACGAGGAATTTAATGAATTAAAAAAATTGTCATTTTGCATCCCAACATGGAGGTCTCGTTCTGGTTTTGCCCAAATAGTAATGGCTTGGAAATATTAATTTATTTTGCCTGAAACTGTTGTTTTTACTGGATTCTACCCTTTGCTTCTTAACATCTTGATACATTTGAAACGATTTCTCAAACACACAGAATTACAGACTGAGGTTGTGGTTTTCAGAAGTCTTTTATTCCAATGTCTTTTATCGATGCCCATATGTCAATACGTGTTTCTTCTACAGCTGTTTGTCACAGCAGACTTCATCAGGGCAATATGCAACTAGAATGAATTATTATTAGATCCGAAGTAACAGTCGAGTATATAATAATAAAATTTCTCATGTCCAATGTCAATTGTCTCAAGTCCAGGGTTTAGGAAATTATTTATCCCGCAAGTGTATCGGTAAAAGTCCCGTGATCCAGAGAGTATGCAAAGACCCAATGTCAGAAGTCTTGCTGCGACTGAAACAGCTGTAGACGAAAAACTTGCTGGCATGTAGGCATTGAGAAAGACATAGGTATAAAAAACTTCTGAATTCACGACCTCAGTCTGTAATTCTGTGAGCTTGGAGAAATCGTTTCATAACTTCTGGACTTTGTCCCTATTGAGAGAGAATGGTTGACTTCCTCTCCTCCTGAAGCACCAGATGGACTATTTGCATAATTATACGTCTCATCTTCTGTACTTTCAAAACAATGGGGTAGAGTGCACCTAGTATACCAAGCCATTTTCTTTCCTTGTCTCATCTTGATCCATTTACCTCAACTGCCTCCTTTTCCAATCCATGTCTCTTAGGTTGAATTAATATATTTACTTTAAATTGTGATGTGCAAGTTGATGAAGCGAAAATTAGTTTCTCCAAGCCACTGTTGAGCAACGGAAATAAAAACGGAAATTGCATGTAGGCACTGGGATGTAGAGCACTCTTACAATCAAGTATCAGTTGCATTTCTTGGAATACTAATAAAAGGGCAATTTTGCTAAACTTTTAGAGTTTGATTGATGCATCTTTTAGTAATAATTAGGGGGAGAGGGGGCATGTGGAATGATAGAAGCTGACATTAGAAATGCCTTGAGTGAAGCAGTTGACAAGGTACAGTAGTAATGTGTGCTTTTGCAGAATGGTGGAGGTCGTTTCCTCTTCCTATCTTGTAGCAACTGTTCCTTTTACACTAAAGAAAATTAGCATCAGTTTCAGGTTTGCATTTCGACGCTATTCCTCAGAATAACCTAACAGTTCTTGAGTGAAACCTCACAGTAGATAAAAAAGAAAAGGCTGCACCTCAACTAAAAATTCTGTTTAACAAACTTAAATCCAGCAGGTTTACTGGGTGCAGAAACATATATGTTTCCAAAAAATTAATATTTAAAAACATTATTTTATAGGTGTATAAATTGCCTAAACGTGCCTGGCTATGTAGAGCTATGTTACAGAAATTACTCGAGCAGCCATTTTGCATGCCAGCTAACACCGACCACGCTCTCAAGGTACTGCAGCACCACTGCAGGTGTGTTACAGGAGGGCGAAATTTCCATTCTCCTTAATATTCTACTTATGAGCTGCCAGCAGGTATCAGAAATCACTGAAACGCGTCCCACCAGCTGTGTTTATTGCTTTGCCAGTAACTAAGCTACCCACGGTATTTGGCTAACCTAATGCTAATGCAGTTGGTAATAAGTTGGAACGTCCCAAACTCAAATACTTTGGGAGAACTTCAAAGCCCTTTGCAAACAATCGCCACACTGTGTTAACAGAGCTGCATGTGGCGCTTCCTTCACTTACCCTGGTCGGGCATGTTCTACAGAGGAGCTGAACCTGGGAAACTCCGCTCTATGCAGCCCAGGACATCCAAGTCTTAAGAATGAGTCTCCCCTCAACCTTATAACCAGCACTCAATACCCATCCTTATACGAGGTGGTTTGGGAGCAAGATTTTACTCAGTCCAATTAATGGATGATTGAAGAATCTCCAAAGTAACAAATCAAATTTTAAAAAAATATTAACCATTAGTAAAATATGGCAGCTACATTATACCATACTGCACTTAGAAGGTCGACGTGTGGACTAAATGCTGTTAAAAAGAAGTAGGAATGTACCTGTCCTCACCCCCAAAATTAAAACAACAAGCAAACTTAATAAATACACAATGTATAATGAGAATAATGTGTGTGCCATGTTAGGTTGTCTTAGCAGCATTTTGTTGACCCACTCCCAATGGCTGTTTGGCGTGGTTTGAGTGTGCATGGATAGTAGTATTGTGCCTCTTGTTTAGTAATAATTTGTTTTGGTTAATGTATAAGTGAAATGAGTTTGAATGTGCTCTTTAACTTTGTAGCATGTGATACACTGCTTAATTTGTGCACGCGATGCCTGTGGAGGGCTTACTTTTCACTATCAGACTTTGACCGAGAACAAGAGAGAGAAAGGTCGAAAAGGGAGTAGGAGGGAAACAGGAAAATAATGGCAAAGAGAGAAGTAGGGGTGGGAAAGAACCTGCCAGAGTGAGATGACGAGCCAAAATGAGAAGGAAGGTGGAAGAAAGATGCTGAACCGGGTGGCCTTGGTATTCGGCAATCCAGGACTCAAAAGTGGCAGCGACGTGCTCCACGTGTAAAAAAAAAAAAAAAAAGCGGCCCCTTTACTTATATGTCTGAAAATTAAGTACTGTTATCTTGTTTATGGGTGACTGTGCCAAAAGGACCCTGACATCCTGTCATTTATAATGGAGCAAGCAGAGATATGCAGAAGTGTGGCTCAAAGGTTAGAGCGGCAGACCCTGATGCAGAGGTGTAGCCCGGGACCAGGGTTCAATTCCCGCCTCGGCGGGTCTTGGGCTCAAAATTCCACGGACCTGATAATTCTCGCCTCTGTGCCTATTCCAATCATGGAGTCCCACTCTGCAACTCTGGGCAATAGCTTGCTTAATCTCCACAACGGCCCCCACAACACTAAGGATGCCTGGCCTCCACCTTGGGGGTGCCCAGGAGTGGACGCCTAACAGGGAGAGCCAGGTATCAATTTACATTTACAATTTTTTATGCACAATAAGATGCACATGTATTTATCTTTTTACCCACAGGGCAATTGAAGGCCCCTTTAGTATGGTGCGCTCAGTCATGCAACATAGAGCAAATCCAGCCATTATTTGTTTAATTTAGTTTATAGAATAATGCACATTAAGTTTAAAGATACAATAACAATGTCTTGGTTATCACTAATTCTGGACAGTAGTCTGAGAGCTTCAATAATTATTTATTAAGAACACCAATATTGATTTGATGGTCCATGATGGCTTAAGGACCCTTCATATTTTACAAATAAACTACGACAAAGATCAGTCAGTACCTTTGTCTATTGATGTGGAATGGCTCTGAAAGTTATGCTTCCAGTAGTGTCTATTTTTAAATCTAAATTCCCTCAATGTAAGCATTCCTCGCCCTTCTTGGTCCAATAAGTTGTAACACTTCCCCCACCTGTGTAGACCATCCTCCATTGACTGCTTCTGCGGTCAAGGCACAAATTGACAACACTAAGGGGCCGATTCCGATGTCGGACGGACCGGAGTCCGTCCGACATCAGTCCGGAGCAGTAACCCACCGACCTGCTGTCGTGGGTTACTGCCCTGGTAGTACGATGCAACCGAACAGGGTTCAGTCGCATTCGTATACCTGACAATGCAAGCATGCTTTCCGGTCGGAAAGAATGCTTGCATTGCTGAAAGCAGGGGTGCAGTTCATCCCTGCACCCTGTGGCGGAACCCCAAGGTGCCTGCCACAGGGTACGGGGATCAACGGAGGGGCACAGCTGCCATCCGGCGGCCTCACTCCCATGGGGACCCCGCTGGGGGCCCCCAGAGACCGCTTCCGACTGCCTTTTCATGCCGGACAGACTGACACGAAAAGGCAGTGTAAATCTGCCATTGTACTCCCTCGTCGGAAAGAGGCGACCGGGGGAGTACTGGAGGATTTCTGGACTGCGGACAGGCTCTCCGAGCCCTTCGTCTGCAATCTGGAAATCCAAGTTGGATTCCTTCCCGACCGAGCCCATCGGAATGGCTCGGTCGGGAGATAATCTGGCCGGCAATGACCGATTCGGTCGGAAGAGCTCCGAACATGGTTTGGAGCCCTTCCGGCTGAAATCGGAATCGGCCCCTAAATTGTGGTTAATAAAGGTAAAAAAGTGTCAACACTCTTGACTTTAACTTAAAAGATGGAACAGTTTTTGATCAGACTACTAGACTGATTACCCCACCATTAACAGTGATACATTGACAATTATATTTTTTGGCTACACCAATTTGACACCTGAAGCCCAGCAAAATAATTATGTTCAGACCTACAAATTTACTGTGCCTTTTTCTTGAAAATTATTAATGTTAAAACACTACATCAGGTCTGCATATATTGAGAGAGATTTAGATTTAATGAGAAGGGAAGTCAGCTAAACCCAATTCTAAAGGCAGGATTTTAAGTGGCAAGGGGCCAGCTCAGTCTCAGTCCCCTCTTGGGCTTAGACCCTGGCGGTATTTAAAAACCAACACTAAAATGACTCCCATTTGGACTTAATGTTCATGTCCTTAATCTCATTGTCAAAAACACGTATCAATTTCTGAACAAGGTCTGTAAAAACTGTTAAGGGGATCCAAGACAGTGATGAAGTCCCGGTTAACATTTCACTTGTTTTACTTATTCTTACATTCCCTAAACGTGTTTGCAACTCCCTTGGCTCATTTTAACCCATTACAATATACTGCACGTCTCAAAGGACAAGTTGCTGGAAAATATTATTTTCCGAATTGATACAATCTTAACTCAACAGAAGTACACAGGGTGGGTGAAATAAGCTTCAGGGGTAATTGACATAAAACTGCCTAAATATAAAATCATCAACACTACTGAAAGATTTTTCAGAAGCCTTGTGATTTTAGAAAACAGATGCTCAGGCCAGCATTTGACTCCAGAATCCAGAATCCAGTGCAGTTCACCATCTACAACATTTCTGTATAGGTCAATATCTTGGTCAAAGTCCATTAGTAAAGGGTCAGGTCGTGACATTTACAAAATTGCTGATATTACTTTTAAAAAAATGCTCCCCATCCCCACCTCATTAAAGCTAGGTGGGTTGCAAAGGTTTGTCATTTTAAAAATTGGGTTGTGGTTCTAAAACGTTTGGGAAGCGCTGCCATAGTGAATTATTTTTCTTGTTTTCTGTATCCGGGGTGAAGCTATAGAGGGGTGTGATAAAAAAAATAGCAATTTTAAAAATTCACTATGCATAAGTACAAGCAAAAATTTAATTAGCACTGGTGAGAATCATCTATTTAGACACAACACTGCAGAAGAGGATGACTCCTAGAAATGACAGAGATTAATATGAACTTTTCTTCGTCTGATACTCTACTTAATTAGGATACAAGATGCTGGAGTTGCATCTTGGAAAACCAAATGCTAACATCCTTTGTAAGGTTTTGTGAACAAAAATTCCAACAACATTTATTCAGAATGAAATTGAAAAGCAACCCTTTTCCAGAAACAGACACTTGCCATACACCACCAGCACAAGACACACACAATGAGCGAGATAACATATTTGCTAACACTAACTTTGAATTTTACCAGCCTGTCAAATCTACTTTACTATATGTTCCCTCATCAAACATTCTATTCCCAGTTGTACTACTACCGTGTTGTTTGTGTGGGCTTAGTGAACAGTACTACAGGTTGTTCGGTGTAGAAATCAGGGTTTGGACTAGAGAACATTCTTGCTCTCTACCACTTGCAGCCATACCCTTTTGAGCACAATACCAACAGTTTATACAGTGATTGTGCAACTGCCAAAGCCCAAACAAAAAGTGTATTTAGATAAACTTTCATATAACCTGGGAATTATTCAGAACGTCACTTGAATTCATTAAAGTACTTTCAACACATCCAAACTCGTAACTCACAGCAGACATTAGCTTAAGTCTGCCGTTTCCCACAAACATCTCTGCAAATCGCTTTGAGTGGAATGTAGAGCTAACCACATCTGTAACTCATAACCTATTGCAAATCAAAGTTATTGCACAATTGAGAAATCAAAACCCATCCTAAACGAGCGGTAATTGCAGGTCCCCGGACTCAAACATTAAAGGAAAGCAGGAATCTAAAATTAAGCAGAGGGATAAAATAAAAAAAACACAAAGAGGATACATCAACATTCACTGATGACTTCTTTTAGATACACATCCTGCATGTTTTCGGTGTATTAAGCATTTACAAAAAATATTATTTAGTGGTTCGCCAAAGACTTTATGAGCCAGGCATCATTGATTTTTAAACTGCCACCAAAGAGAAACAGACCAAGGATTGGTCCACGATTGAGCCCAGCCTCAGCAGTAATATCATTAAAGTTAAAGTAAAGGGCTGCAACACTTTTTATTGTGGTTCCTGGTTAATAAAGCTATATAAAAAAAACGATAGCAAAAAGCCATTATGAACTGTGACCCCTATAATTCAGCTTCCAAGTGTGTGCCCTAAGACTCTTTCAATCTTACAAAAATAAGGGGACTTTTCCATAAAAAGTAGGATATAAACATTAGCTTGTTTAAAAAAAAGTATTTTGATACGAATGCACTGACATCATGCACCAATTATTTTTCCCAGCATTTATGGGAGGTGTTTACGCTATGCCTATTCAACAGTCTCGACCAAAAAAGACAGAGCATACTTCATAAATTTGCAGTCACACAGCCTATTGAAGCCATCTGCTCTTAGCAGATTTGTGACCACAGATTTTCCTTGGATGCACCTCTGATTCATACCGGCCACCTGCGTGAAGGAAGAAGGTGGGTATGGCTGCAGGAAGAAGGCGGGTCTAGCAGCCTACATGACATGCACCCCACCCATGTGAGCCTTAAAGTGGCAGTCACCTATTTACTGCTTTAGTATTCACTGGGTGTAATTAGCCACGTGACAGAGGAGCAGAAGCTTACTAAAAGCAGAAGACCAACTACTGTCCACCGACTTGGGCCCTGAGACAGTCTTATGACCAGTTGCAGCGTGTGGGTGTGGGCCACCTAGTCTCATTCCAGGGACAGAAGTTTCATTCCTGGGACAGAAGACACACAGGTAGCCGTTCTTCATGGTCGGCTGTAATTCAAATAGCACCCTACATGAGCATGACACAGGGGGCTATGTTTACAAATGTCAACATCTTGCAGCGACCATATCTAACTCAAGTCAAGTAGAGCGTCAAGGGACAAAGTTTGCTCATCTAATGACTAACACACCACTGGGTTTTGTCTGAAAAAGATTTTCCTAATCTTTGCTCTGATGACCAAATGCATTTTCTGTGCACCGGATTGGGGGGAGATTATTATGATGGTGATCATATTCGGACTTCATCCCCACCATATTAGTCCTCGCTTTTGCTCCATGTCCTTTTTGGGGCATTTTTGAGGAGATGGTGTTGGGTCAGAAGTCCTGTAATGCAAGACACTGAAGGCCCCATTTGGTCCTTTATGTGGGGACTTCTAGGAATTGCAATGAACGTGCATCAAAATAATGATGCTGATGGAACAATCCTCCGTTCCTGGTCTGAGGAGGACCTCCTGGGTGGTAAATGGCAGACTGAGCACTTTCACACCTGTCAGAGCATCAGCTGTGTCAAGAGTGTCATTTCTTCAACTGAAGTACTCATTATGCAAATCTACGCGAGTGCCATGAATCTTAACAAGGCTTCTGGTACATATCCACCAGTGTATGCGCCACTCATCCTTCCGCTCTGCAGACAGCAGTTTAAAACTGGATTGTGGCAGCGGGATGAGACTGACTGATCGCTCTGAAGCATATTTAATGCAAACCCATTTCTTGACACAATGTGAATCAATTACCATTTCCACTAAATTCGCCATCATTTTACGCGACAGATAAACTGCACTCAATGGAGAACTAATCACCCTGTTTGGAATGTGTGATACTGTAGAAACGCTTTTGAGGAGGTTTACCAGACAAAAACCATCATTGGTACCGGATGCAAAGCCAATAAAGAGACAAACAGATGCAGAACCTCACATGAAAACGGAAACAAGACTTTTAGCTCTTTTTAAATAGTATTACCATGTACAGTTCGTCTAGGGCGAAGATATTTATCGTTTACCTTATATTATTACAATGAAACTAGTGCTTTAAATGGTCCGGTACTGTCCGGTATGAAGTACCTGCACTTTTAAATTTTGAGAGGGAGAGTACTTGTACGTTTCAAGAGAGACATGATACTTTTAATTGGAGAGTACCAGCACTTCTCAGAAAACAAGCAGGTACTCTGGTACAGAGTACCTGCACTTCTATTTATCCATTTCAAGCACTGCATGAATTACTGCAGTTAAAAAATATATGGAATAGACAATTCGCCGGTGCCTTGCCGCAGTTTGGAAATATATTCACGGGCCCTGGGCTATAGTCAGCCACCGAAATTATAATCCACGAAAGAACAACATTATGTGGCAGAGTTGATTAAATTATATAGCATGAAATGGCAACTTATGGAGCGCAAAGCAGAAATTTTTGGAGCAGCTTTGCTTCACTCTCATCATTTAGGCACATGTTATCTCCACCTGGGCATAGTTTCACCTTAGTCTCCGTTTATCACATAAATACAGCAGTCATCAGCTGAAAGGTGACTTGCCTCTGTGTGCCAAAAGGCTTGCCACTGGGTGGCAACTCAAGTAGTAGCACATTTATTCAATTTTAATCCGATTGTATTTAAAACATGTTTTTAAATGTGCAGATGATGCAGCAGGTGATGGATTATGTGGCAGGTGTGGCTAGTCAATAATTCTGTGGAAAACGCAGCAGCCGCAGAACTGCATAATTCCAGCGGGCCTGGTTAAAGTGCCTTGCTGCGGTTTAAAAATATGCATGTAGGCATGATTTATACACGCCTTGCTGCAGTCTGTAAAAGACCAAGCTATAAGAATGACTTCTACTCACAGCCCCGTAGGCTAGCGAGCCTTCACTTTTTTTAAGAAACCCTTTATTACACTAAATATACATAAAGCTGTGGCTCATTCATAATATTAAAGTGACTTGTGATGTCTCTCGTAATTCATCATTTGAAGCGGACATATTAAGAATGAATTAAGTCTGTTCCAGGCTACAGAGTAAAAGCAGTCTTGACCAAAATCAAACTGAGAGCAACTGAGAGTCAGCCATACGCAGGGCCACTGGATTTATGCGTCAGTAGGGGGCAAAATTAAGCGTCAGGGTTGAGTAAATTATGCGGCAAGAAAAAGCTAATTATGCAGCATAATGTGGCACAGTTTGTAATAGTATTGCCTCACTGTTTTGTCATTTTTTTAATTTGCAAACACTGTATGTGCTTTAGTTGCACCACATTAGTTCCAGGTTATCTCTGAAATACAGCAATAAGCAACATAAATGTGACCGGTCAAGCTTTGCAGAGGGCCTTCCACTGTGCTGCAACACATGTCGCTGCATTTCTAATACTTTTTGAAACGTTTAGGCTAGAAACAGCTTTTTTTTGGGTTAAAATCTGCAGATTATGTGGCAAATGCGGCAAATACGCAAAAATAGCCATGGTCCGTCCACACAATCGCACAATTCCAGTGGCCCTTGCCATAGGTCATGTATGTTATCACAGCTCAGCACCGAGGATGCCCTCTGAGAGGCTGATCTACTGTTTGTTAGTTGCCCTGTTTGGTTCACGTGTTCGAAGAGCACATGCCTTATCTCTAGCGTTGAAATAATGTACACATTTTATCCAGTAAATTAATGACAAGCTCTGTAGACATTAGAATGTTCAATTCAAGTGTTAGTAGGTATATTATATAAACCTTGAATTAGCATCTTGTAAAAGAAAAAGCATTTGTTGAGTAGAGATGCAGAGGCAGGCTCGCTGGAACATGTTCCTAACCTACAGCCGCTGAAAGATGGCAGCTTAAATGTATTATAGGCCTAGGCCTCAGGACTGCTCCACAAACAATCATTATGAGGTACAAACACACTGTGCACCAATTACCATGTGTAGCACGGATGAAGAGTATGAAGCAAGAGACCGGTGGATGTTTACAATCTTCCTGTGCAGTTGCAAAATGGCTTCCGACGCTTGTAAACAACATAACTGCACCACCGAGTCCATGGCAGTAACTACAAAAACAAAATCTACTCCGACTGTCACAAAGCGGGACGGGGTACACGCTCTTCTTGCATCTGCTTCAAATGCGCTTGAAAGTTACAATAGACATCACATGATGATATGTTTTGGTGTCCAAGAGAGGCTAGTTGGTGCAAATTGGTCCATATGATTTCCTTCATGAAAATATGCTTTTTCAGAGAGTATACAAATAAAAGACAACAAAAAAAGAAATAGCAGTTCTAACATTAATTTAGCGACAACCAGATGTGTAGTTGAGCCATCAGCCATGAATTCGAGTTATCTATTTTTCTCGGTGTTGAGTTGTTGGCGTCTTTTAGAAAGTTACCAAGGAATAAAACAAAAAATACACCACCTGCAGTAAAAACAAGAAACCAAAATATACACCATCCCTGCAATTAGTTGAAGGTGATAGTAACAAGATTCAATTAGTAAGACTGTTGTGTCTTAGCAACAGTCTTAAAGACAGTAGATCAGAGCCATAAAGATACTGGGGTGTGGGGCTTTAAAGTTCTAAGTTGTAGACAAGCAGGATTATGATGAATACGGTGAGTTGCTACAAGGGATGGAGCATTTAGAGACTACTCAAGTTGCTATCTGGAGTTTTACAGTCTAGAAAGCAATGCAGAGTATTGGTTTCTGAACAGTGTGTGTAGTAAAGTTAACTCTTGATATGGTACTAATAGGAGATAGCAAGGTCAGGGAAGGGGATGGGTGTTAGGACCTGCATATGGTCATCTATAGTCTGGGGCAAGAGGTCTTTGAAGTCAAAGATGAGTGGTAAAATCTGGGGGTGGGGGAAGTCGTTCAACCTGACAAAAGGCACTGGGATAAAAAGAAGAGAGAAAGGGGGCATGAGATGAGATATTACAGGGTTTACAATGTTACCAGCTTCAGTACAGGAAAAAAAATGTGATGGGGGAATCTGAAAACAGGAGGACATTTATTAACGAGATGAGGCGCTTGTCCAACACGTTTGTCCATGTAACTATTGAAAGATGTAAGATTGCAGTAAGAGAAATATAAATTAGTCGGTCGTTTGATAAATGAAAATCAAGATGGTTGTTAGAGGAGTAAACGTAAATGGAGGCAGATTCTTTTTTTTGGAAAAGAAGCTGGGGGACAAACAATCTGATGGAGAATTCTTTTTAGAGTAGACTAAAGATCTAAATAAAAAATAAAAATGTATTTTAGATACGTTAGCAAAGCCTCCACCGTGTTTCCTAGTATAGCCAATGTCAAATATGATTTCTGTAGGGGAGAAAAACATCAAGCAAAGGGATAGAACAAGGAGTAAGAAAGGCCTCAACGGAGAAGAAGTGTTGGGTGTCGTTCAAGGTCATTACCAGGGAAGTAGAAGATACTGCAGAAGGATAGGTGCGGAGCATAGTTTGTAGAGGAGGGGCGGCGGGTCAAGGTATGGTGTGTTGATAAAGAAAAGTTGGTGTTTTCATAAGTTAAGACAGAAGAAGAACCAAGAGTGGAGATTTTTCTGATTATAGATTAAAGTGGATTGTGAGAAGATGTTGAGTTAAGGAGACATGGTTGAAGTAGTGAATAGACATGAAGCTAACTCATAGATCAGTGCTGTGAGGCTGTCCTACTAAGATATGATGATTTTTGCCACTGACATGTTGTGTGGGGTCCACAGTGAGAATCTTTTTAGTTATGATGAGTGAGTACATTAAAATAAATGGGCCAAACCAGTAACTAGACATGTGCCATCATTGCATATTAGTCGCTCATGAGATAAATTACTAAGAAATCTCTAATCATTTAGAGATAGGTTATAGAGACAAACATACAGGTGGTGCTATACCAGACAATAAATTGATTATTTTGTTCATAGTTTAACGTTGTCTTTACTTCTGCATTCATTCAAGTATTTAATTGTAGTCAAATACATTTTGACAAATCATTGATCTGACTTTTAGCAATCTCGTTGCTACAGTGTTTATTCTCATCACCAGCCATCAAATTTTATCTGGAGGTGAACACCTATTTGCTGGTTGATGATTTTAAATAAAATAATTATAATATGTATTCTCATTTTCAATTGTTTTATTAACACAAACCATGCCAGGACCTCACTTAGGGCCTGAATATGATGGCGGTCGGACTTTCATCTGACCGCCATCCTGTTGAAAATGGAACCGCCCGACTAGCTGTCGGTGGTCCCGCCATACCGTCTTCAAGGCGGTCGCAATGTGTATGTTTTGTATTGCGGCATGTGCTGCGGGCTGCAAGCACACGCTACAGTACACAAAATACACATTTTGCATATCCCTGCACTATGAGGCACACATGGTTAAGGGATATGTAGGGGAGTACCATAGGCGCCCCCCAGAACTCAAGGGTCAAGTCAAGTCAAGTCATAACATTTATATAGCGCACTACATACCCAGAGGGTTTCAAGGCGCTTAGGGAGGGGAGGAGGATTATTTGTCAAATATCCACGTTTTAAGTTGCTTTCTGAACGCTAGGTGATTCTGGGTGAGGCGAAGGTAAGCGGGGAGTGAGTTCCATGTTTTGGCAGCCAGGTATGAGAAGGATCTGCCTCCCATGGTGGTTTTGTTGATGCGAGGGACAGTGGCGAATGCTTGGCTGGAAGAGCGAAGTTGGCGGGGGGGGGGTGTAAAAGGACAGTCGAGAGTTGAGGCAATCTGGACCGATGTCGTAGAGTGATTTGTGTGCGTGGGTAAGCAGTCGGAAAGTAATCCTCTTATTGACGGGTAGCCAGTGGAGGTCTTTAAGGTGACCAGAGATGTGTTCGTTGCGTGGGATGTCTAGTATGAGCCTGGCTGAGGCGTTTTGGATTCGTTGTAGTTTCTTCTGGAGTTTAGCGGTGGTACCTGCGTAGAGGGTGTTTCCGTAGTCCAGTCGACTCGTGACTAGAGCGTGGGTGACTGTTTTCCTTGTTTCGGTGGGGATCCAGCGAAATGTTTTTCTGAGCATGCGAAGGATGTTGAAGCAGGAAGAGGATACGGCGCTGACTTGTTTGTTCATTGAGAGTGAAGAATCTAGGATGACGCCAAGGTTCCGTGCGTGGTCTGTCGGGATGGGTGCTTTTCCGAGGGCTTCCGGCCACCAGGAGTCGTCCCATGCGGAGGGGGATGTACCTAAGATGAGGACTTCTGTTTTGTCTGAGTTCAGTATCAGACGGCTTGCTTTCATCCATTCGGCGACTTCTTTCATTCCTTCGTGTAGGTTAGTTTTGGCAGTGCTGGGGTCCTTGGTGAGAGAAAGGATCAGTTGAGTGTCATCCGCGTAAGAGATGATGTTGAGGTTGTGTTGGCGGGCGATGGTCGCGAGGGGGCTCATGTATACGTTGAAGAGGGTGGGGCTGAGTGAGGATCCTTGTGGTACGCCGCAGATGATTTCAGAGGCCTCGGACTTGAATGGTGGGAGGCGGACTCTCTGGGTTCTTCCGGAGAGGAACGAGGTGATCCATTCCAGTGCCTTTCCTTGGATTCCGATGTTTCTGAGGCGCTGTAAAAGGGTGCTGTGGCAGACTGTGTCGAAGGCTGCAGAGAGGTCAAGGAGGATGAGAGCGACTGTGTCTCCATTGTCCAGTAGAGTTCGAATGTCGTCTGTTGCTGCGATGAGGGCGGTCTCAGTGCTGTGTTTGGCACGGAAGCCAGATTGTGAGGAGTCGAGGGATTTGTTGGCTTCGAGTAAGGCGGCGAGCTGGTTGTTGACAGCTTTCTCGATGACTTTGGCCGGGAATGGAAGAAGCGAGATGGGGCGGTAGTTTTTGAGTTCGGTGGGGTCTGCTGTTGGTTTTTTCAGAAGGGCGGTGAGTTCGGCGTGTTTCCAGTCTTCTGGGAAGGTGGCGGTGGTGAAGGAGCAGTTGATGACGTCTCGGAGGTGCGGAGCTATGACGGAGTCTGCTTTGTTGAAGATGTGGTGAGGGCATGGGTCTGTGGGGGATCCAGAGTGGATGGAATTCATCAGGCGGATGGTGTCCTCAGTGGAGATTGGGTTCCAGGCGTTAAGGGTGTTAACGGGGGGAAGATAGTCAGCTGATGGTAGGGTGGGTTGGCTTTCGGGTTGGTTGTCAAAGCTGTTGTGGATGTCAGCAATCTTGTTGTGGAAAAAAGAGGCTAGGGAGTCGCAGAGGTTTGAGAGGGGGTGATGTCGTTGGAGTTGGCCGAGGGGTTGGAAAATTCCTTGACGATGTTGAAAAGTTCCTTGCTGTTGTGGGCGTTGTTGTCGAGTCGATTCTTGAATGCTGTTTTCTTGGCTTTTTGGATCAGTTGGTGGTGAGTACGGATGGCGTTTTTGAAGGCGTCCTTGTTGCTGGTGGATGAGTCTTTTTTCCAGGCCTTTTCAAGGGAGCGGCATAGTTTCTTGAGGTCATCGTTGAACCATGAGGCCTTCTTGATGCCAAGTTTGTGTTGGCGTTTTCTCAGTGGAGCTAAGGTGTTGGCGGTGTTGGATAACCAGAGGGTGAGGTTGGAGGCGGCTTCGTTGGCGTTAGAAGAGAGGGCTGGGGAGGTTTGAAGGAGCGATGTGGAGATCTGCTCCGTGGTGATTTTGTTCCAGTTTCTTTGTAGAGCTGGTTGGAGGTGGATGATGGGTTTCGGCTTGTTGTAGGTGAAGTGGACGCAGCTGTGGTCAGTCCAGATGAGCTCCGTAGTGTGGTTGAAAGAGACATGGTTGCTGGAGGTGAAGATGGGGTCGAGTGTGTGACCTGCGATGTGGGTGGGGGAAGTGACCAATTGTTTAAGTCCGAGGTTGGCGAGGTTGTCCAAGAGGGTGGTGGTGTTGTGGTCGTTGCTCTTTTCGAGGTGGAAGTTGAGGTCTCCCAGAAGGATGTAGTCTTTGGAGGGGAGCGCGTGTGGGGTGATGAAGTCTGTGAGGTCTTCACTGAATTTTGCGCGGGGTCCTGGAGGTCTGTAGAGGAGGGTGCCTCTGAGTGTGGTCTTGGGGTCGATGTGGATCTGGAAGTGAAGGTGTTCGGAGTTGGCGAGGTTGGCGTCAGAGCTGGTTGAGATGCGGATTGATTTCTTGTGGACAATAGCGATTCCTCCTCCTGTATGGTCGGTGCGGTCTTTGCGTGTAATCTTATAGTTATCAGGGATAGCGATGGCGATGTCAGGGGCGGAGGAGGCGTTCATCCATGTTTCCGTGAGGAATGCGACGTCAGGAGAGATGGTGTCTAGTAGGTTCCAAAGGTCAATGGCGTGCCTGTGGACCGAGCGGGTGTTGAGAAGGATGCATTCTAGGTGGTTGGGGTCGGGAATCTGTGGTGTGGTCGTAGCGGAGATGTTGTCGGTGCCGCTGAATTTGCAGGAGTAGCAGGAGAACGGACCATGGGTGCGTCCGGGAGCGGCTTGGACGCAGTTGGGGGCGCGACCGGGGTTAAGTGCTAGGAGGGCGGCGGCATCGTAGGTAAAGCGGGGGGGCTGGGCAGCGCGGGGACCAGGGGGTCTGGCGCTGGGCGCGGTCCAGGCGCAGACGGGCGTAGACGGGCTTACCTTTGGCGCACCTTCGGCGCGGGTTGGGCGCGGACGCTGCGCGTTGACGCTGCGCGTTGACGCTGCGCGCGGGATTAGCTGTCATATATGGATGGTGGAGGGGGAGGGGCGAGGGCGTCTCAGCTGGGAGGCAGGGCGGGTGACGAAGGAGGACAACAACAACTAAAATGGCTGCGTAGGGGACAGCGGAGCGGAGCGCTTGGGGCGAAATGCGCTGGTGCAATGGAAATGCTTCCAAACACTGATAAATGTGCGCTACAAGATAAGCGTTCCAAAGCGGCAATCAGGCGCCTCACAAATGAAGTTTCTATGAAGCGGAAGCGAGCGCCCTGCAAGTAAAATGTACACAAAGCGGCAAGCAGGCGCGTTATTAAGTAAATTCGAACAGAGCGGCAAGCAGGCGCGATATCAGTTAAGTCTTGGCAAAAGCGGCAGGCAGGGCACGCTGCAGGTCTTCAATAACACACAATGATACACACAACGATACCGCAGATCGCCAGGGAGGCAAGGGAGCGACCACTCTGCTGGGGAGCGAAGCAGGGGAGGAAGGGCTAGGGCCACCAAAGTCCTTTTCTGCCAGGACATTTCATAGCGGGTTAACAGCCATGAAACGGCTGGCAGAAAGGGACATGTAATCCCTACAGCGTACCCGAGCAGGCACGGCCACTGTTAGACACAGGGATTTAAATCTCTCCGACGCACTGATGGGCTTCTTGAGCCCGTCCAATGCGTGGCTCAGTCTCTTCGACTGCCAACCTTCTACCCGCCATTGTAATGTAGCGGGGGGACCTTCACTGTCCGATCGAGGTGAAACCGCCTCTGACGGGGTGCTGGTCCCACCACCTTCATGATCAGGCCCCATAGTCTCCAGAAATAAACCTTTTGTTGCAAACAAAGAGTGGTGTTATTAGGCTGTATACCTTTTCACATAGTTCCTAGATCAAGTCAGGGGTAAATGTGCAGCACCTGGCATAAGGTACTTTGTTGCACCTCAAAAGGAGGCAACGATAGGTGGGTTTACATTCACGCTCTGCTGATTAGATATTGCAAATATGATTATCCTTGGCAGCAAAGGAAAAACAGAATGTTAAAATTCACAACGTCCACATGACGCAAAATGGTACAATGGATAGAAGTGTTACAAGATGCAATGCCCTGCAAATTCCAAGGCAAAATATCAGGAACAAGCTCAATCATTCGGGCGCTTCAAAAGACACCAAGCAGGCTCCCGCAAAGCACTAGAGTAGGAACCACCTCTGGTCCTTCCACAGAAAGATAAGAGACCAACGAAGTAGGTGTGCTCCGATGCATCCTACTAGTCAGATGATGTCCACTGTGCAATATTCCGTGGCATAAATTTAGCAAGATATCTGTTTTTCCGTCCTTAGGAAAATAAGCATCCCGAAACTTAGTGCCTACAACTACATTCAAAAACAAGAGACCTTCAGAGAAATACTTTTTCTAGTTATGAAATAAGTCAGCAGACCATTCCACAGTTCCCCGAAGATAAGGCCTGATGCTATAACAAAACTATGGAATAGTTAGTCTCAAGTCCTAAAACAGATCATGCTTTTCAGTTTTTAAAAAAAAAACAGTGCCTCCGGAAGCCTGTCTACAAAGGGTAGTATGCTGCAACCTAATGATTTGAGCAAGTAACAGCGATCAGGAAAAGGTAAGAGCTGTCTCGGTTGCCTTAGGCATGCCAACCCCTTTCTCTTCATCACCCCGTTAGAAAATACCCACCTGCATTGTACGTTACTGCCAAAGTAAGGCCACAATAGCCAGTACAAAGGCTGAAGTGAAGAAACTAGGCTACATGAAAGAAAATATGTGGCAGTCTGAGGTGGGAGCATGAACACACACAAAAACACAATAGTAACAAGACAGTGCGCAAAATTCATGCGTTACCTTCCAGACAGCGAAAAATAACCGGCTCAGGCATACATTTGAATGTTTGCCATTCAGAAAAAATACAAGATCATCATGAGGTGTTGTACCTTCTCCAAAAAAGTTTACATCATGGTTTCCGTAACTCGGGCAGGGCATATTTTGGAACTGAGACAAGAAGAGTCATATGTGATTGAGTGCACTAAACCAGGTGTGCATCTTCCGCTTTTTAGGGAACATCGCCCAGCAGCTCCATTTTATGCTACGAAGGCATGCATGTAGCCATCAAAAAAACAGCAGTGTAGACATCCAAATACAGTAAGATGGTAAAACGTACAGAAGGCCCCTCTATTTGACTAGCAGATGGTTTCTTTCTGTTCTTCTAATCCAATCAATTTGAGAAAAGTGTTCAATCTAGTTTATAACCAATGGAACAGCGCATGCGTCCATTGTGCATTGTTTCTGGTGGCCAGCGATTAAGTCAGGACTATAAAACATCTGAAGATTAAGAGTTAAATAAGCAGCTTTATTTATTTATTGTGTTTTATATAGCTCGAACTAGATCCGAGAAACCGGTTATCAGAGCGCTTTACATAGCACCAGTTTCGTAACAGAAGGACACATTCATTTTTGTTAGGCACAGGGAGACTAACCCCCAGATTCATCATTGTCATGTTTTGCGAGTCCTTATTAGCGATTATTAAGGCATCGCTATTAAAGACTCGCAAAACGGGTTTCATGTAGAAATCGCAATATTTATTGCGATTCCTACAGCTTCCTTATTTGCGATTCGCTAATTGCTAATCACAAATAAGGAAGCGATTTCAAGGGTGCCAGGGTGTATAAAGGACACCCTGTGAAATGGTAATGTACACTGGTGTTGTGCACACACATGTCCAAAGGACATGTGTGTGTGTAACATACAACTTAGAAAAATGCACTAAAGTGCATTTTTCTAAGTTTTCGCTATTTACCACGTAGTCAGACTTCGCTGTAAATAGCGGCCCCAGATTGCGAATTCGCAATTTTTAAATGGTTCATGAATTTCATTTAAGGAATCTCAAATTGAGATTCCTTAAATGCAATTATTCGCAATTTAGCGACTTTTAGAATTGCGATTTTTGCATTTGGGATGATTAATCCCAAATGCAAAAATAGCGCTCGGAAAGGGCCAGATTCTCAGAATCTGGCCCTTTGCGAGCCGATTTCTGCTTCATGAATCTGGCTGTAAGTGATTTGCCCAGAATCGCAGGATGTTGAGCGAGTGTTTATTGAAGAAGTTCCATTAAAAATCATTTCTGGTTACTTTGTGGGGTTGGTTATAAGATGTCCTTAACCCGTGGAGGTGATTTTGTTTTTATCTTCTTGACCCTCAAGATTACTGCCAATTTGTGTCTTTTGTGTTTTCCTCCAGTACGTCATCATAGGGATTTTTTTAATCCTTGCTGGTGTGTCTTTTGTGTTTTCCTCCAGTACGTCATCATAGGGATTTTTTAATCCTTGCTGGTGCGGTTTTCTTTACATTTCTATGAAGAGAGATTACATCTAGATATGTCAAGCTGAAACTGCTTTTGGCTTGTATATTACTAATGCATATAATAATTACTGCAAGAAGGGTGATTGGTTCTCTTTGCTTTTTTCTGTAATCAGCCATGGAAGATAGAGCAGTCCCTCTCGTTGGTCGTTCATTGTGTTCCTTGATGGACCAGCTGCTTGCCATTCAGAGTATGTTGAGTGCTTGGAGGAAATGGAGAGCTCCCCACCCATCTACCTCTAAGCAATCATTTAGTCAAGTGCTCCAACCTTTCCTGAGGTCTGATGAGCACCAGTTCTACAGTGGCGGGGACCAAGGCAGGATTTGCATGTAAATGGCGCCCTACTCAGTTCTCGACCAGAGTGCTCTGGTGGAGGCTCATTCTGGCATGATTTTCCTGATGTACAGGATCCACTAAATATGATTGAGTTAAACTGCCCAGTGGGTCAAGGGTCCAGAGGTAGGCTTTCAAACTGATAGGCAGGAACCTTTGCACCTTCCACAAGGGAGGTCAATGTGTTTTGTCCCAGAAATATGTATTTGTTTTCAAAGAACAACAGAAATGACCAGATAAATTAGGAAGCGTGTACAATTGTGCAGTGTTAGTAAATTTAAGATAACCACTACTCCACCTATCAAACTTGTAACATGAGCAACAACAGCATGTTAACTCTTACTTTATTGAGAGTAGAAACACCTGTAAATGTCTATCAGTAGACTCTCCTTCATAGAGCGGTAGCTTGGTAGAGCAAATCCAGAACATTAACAGTTCCATATAATTATACAAAAACGAACAATTCCCAATTTCATCCGGACAAGAACTAAGCTATAGTATTGTGCAGCGGAAAAGTGCATGACACACAGCAGCCCCACAATTTGTGAGCAAAACACATTTTGCAATGAATAGTGCTAGACTCCTCAAACTCATCATGAGCCTCTGCAACTGCTCATCTGCTGCAGACTCCATGGGTAGTGTCCTGGCCCATTCACGGAGCATGGTCCAAGTGGATCTGTGTGTACGCAGTCTGCAACCCAACGACTGGTCAGGGGCATAACTGCCAGTAGTGCAGCAGGAGTCTCATTACAAGAGTAGTAGGGGCCTAATGAAGCAGACTTATGGCTTTACTTACTACACCAATGCTGGGTAGGATGACACATTTTTTGTGCACATTAGAGCCTGTGACAAGTTATGCACCAGAAAGAGACAGATGCTGCTTTATGCTTTGACTGAATTTTCGCAGGCTGTCTGGCATCTCTCTGTGTTTTCTGGGAGATGGGAGTGTTTGGCTTCACTCAGTAAGGTGTGTCCACACATTGCACAATAATAGCTAGAGGTTGTTAATACTGCACAGGAAGTCTTTGGATGAATGAAGAGTATTGCTCAAAGCTATGAGTAACCGATGAGCAGCTCAGAGTTCTTGGAATAGAGAACCTATTGTAAGGCATGTGTAGCTCCATAAATCAAAGACAGACCACCAAGGTAGCTTCAGGTTCAGCTAGTCTGAAGGCTTCATTGCCAGGTCCACAGAAACTGTGTCAGTTCTGCTGGAGTACCGTCGTATGAACAAGCTTGTGGCACAGCATGCAAAATCTGCTGATCATAATGTGTGCTGGGACTGCTTCCTTTAAATGTGACAGCAATGGTTTCAACACAACATCTGCCACTACCTGTTTTTTTGCATGCTCTTGATGAAAGATTTTTTTTTGTTTTAAGAGCTTGACCCCAGCTGTTGTGGTTTAATTTTCAAAATACACCATTGAGAAAATAGCAACATCTGCCATAATACAGCCTACCCTTCTTAAAGCCGAGCCGGTTTACCAGGCAACGTGACACCCCGTCATATGGTGTGCCCTTTGTGTCCGCAATGTAAGAGCATATGTGTGCTGTATGAAGCGACGAAGGGGTGGGGAAGGCACGGGGATCATTTTTAAGCTATGAATGAGGTGGTTTCTGCTCTGCAATTAAGAGGCTGAACACCCTGCGAGATTGGGTTTTAAATTGCATTTCCATCATAATTACTCTTGTGGACCTGCAATTGTTTACTACAACAAGAGAGTTATTCATCACAGCTCCTCTGGAATGTGATCCTCGGGAAAAGGTTAAAAAAGTAGCAGCAGCTTCATGAAAGAGGGATTGCGGGCAAATGAAGGAGAGCGAGAAAGCAGGTTGGGCAAAAGTGCGAGAGAAGCGCAGACGTCAAGGCAAGACAGCGAGAGGAAGGATCTATAAGTGTCCTGTACGTTTCCTTTCTAGTGAATCTTACGTGTTTCCAATTGCCCATCTAGGGGTCTGCGACAAGGGGACTAGGACATCCAGAGATGTGCTACAGAAAAAAGATTCGTTTTTAAATGTTCTGTAGGAACTATCAGAAATGTGACTGCTCTAGTCGGAGTAGAAGGCAGTAGAACCGAGCAGACAGCAACAGCTAGTGACGCGTGGCAACCAATCATTTACCATAGTTCTTTATATGTAATGTATTCCGCCCCTAAACTGAATTTTGATGGCGGGACTCACAATTGCAAAAGACACACAATCACAGCATGTGAAAAATACGTACAGTTTTTATAAATCAAATAACGAGTTTAAAGAGCATCAAGTCTACTTATTTGATGAACCCAAGCACTAGAACTTTATAATGTGTATTAAGTGAACAAACAGGCCTTTTGGTTAAGTGATCTAAGTTTTAGACAGTTCCTATCTGATCTAATCTCAACTGTAAATGAGTTCAGGCACTAACACTTTACACATGAATAATCAGGATTCTTGCTGAAGTGACCTTAGTTCTAGAATGTTCTTATTCTTTTAACTGGTTGTGTACAAGTTAAACAGTATGATCGTATTTCATTTAATGGTTTTAACTAAATCACAGCTAATAAACTCTGAACTAGTGCCTTAAATGAAATTAGATTATCAAATGCTTTGGGCTTCCTCGAAGTGTTTTTTTTTCCATCTGATAGCTCATATGATAATAATTAGAACAGCAGAGAAGATTATCATTAGGCAATCTAAGATCCCACCTCGGTGAGACCCATATAGGACTAGATTGTGTGAATAAGATTGCTTAAGCCTGACAGCTGTTGGATCTGGAGGGGAGGTTAGAAACAGGTTACAGTAGACAATATAACTATATATGGTTTCTAGGGTAAGCAGGAGAAAAATCCTTCCAACACAACTATAAGAAAACTGTGTCTGGGGGAACTCAACAACTACCAGTCTCTCATCTTTGGTGCTAAAGAAATGTTGCTGAAATGTCTTCACCATTAAAAGTATGTTCTTAAACGGAAGAGCTAACAGGTCTATAGGACAGCTGTCAACAAACAGATCTATTGCTAACAATGCTTATAACATGGGCTTTGTGTGTGCCCCTTCCAGTTACTGGCTTTCTTCAGGGAGTCCCTCTCAGCCATTGGCTTTAGGGTTTGTCAACTACATCTTGGCTGAGCCTAGTGGAATATTTGTCTCTCATCTGATACTATTGGCTGCTTGGCCGTTTCCTACGGTCTCCACTCTAGGGCTTCCCTTGATCTGCATGGGAGACTACTTTACCTTCTTCGTCCCTCCCATCTGTTGTGCTACATAATTTGCTAACTGTACATGCATTCGCTTATTAAACCCAGACCTATTGGCTTTGCCAATATTTATTGTGCAAGCCTCCCAACTTCACAAAAATATAAAATGGCCACTAATGATTGGGACAGACTTGTTTCTAACGAAGCTAAGTCCACACAGTAATTCAACAACAAGTCAACTACTTGTGACCATCATCTCAGTGCTAGGCTCAATGCACAGAATTACAGGCAAAAGTCACACAAAAATGACTATGCCTCAAGAGTCAAGCGATACTCTTTGTATAAAGCACTTTTATTTAAGGTACCTTATTATGACGCACAGTAGTCTAGTAAACAAAACAATTAGTTAAATCGAAGGTGAAGGTGTATCCTCCCCATCTGCCAAAGACCCGAGATGCTGCACAGGTGCAGACTCCCATCCACAGGCTGCAGAGGGGCCCGGCACTGAGGTGCATTTGAGCATCCTGGACATAGATGTGAAAACTGATACTAGAGGCTCTCAGAAGGTTAAAATGAGGACTCCTGTTTACAATAAACAGCAGGGAGCCGGGTGAAGTGCCCTGGGGTACCCCACAAGCACTCTTACTGAAAGAGATAAGAAACC
The DNA here is from genome assembly GCF_964263255.1 of Lissotriton vulgaris. NCBI lineage: Eukaryota > Metazoa > Chordata > Amphibia > Caudata > Salamandridae > Lissotriton > Lissotriton vulgaris. The sequence goes on along the minus strand of NC_141691.1, from coordinate 331,596,139 downwards.
TCTGATGGACACTTGACTCATTGTCCTATTAGGAAGACCAGAAACACGCATGGTATGTAACTAATAGCCAGGCAACATCAGTCTTTATTAAACGAAGGAAACAGGTTAGGGATGTAAAGACTGCAGAGAGGCGAAGGAACATCGAGACAAACCTTACTGGCATCACTATTGGTCTATTTATTAAAGTGGATTTGCCATTGCAGTTAGGCTATGTTGGACACGCAACTGAATAGACGTGTGCAGTGTGTGCATTAACCCACCAATCTATTGTATTGTTATGTAGAAATAAAAAAGAAAAATCCCACACATACATGTGCCACCCAGAGGTAATACAAGTATCTCAACTCACCCTATACCTATAGGCTCGTCAGAGATACTGGCCTTACACCCCGGGGGTCATTTGATTTGCAACACTGCATTGAAACAGCCAAAGTGCAACTTTCACTGTGACTGAAGAGACTTTAAGTGCCGCCACCACACTCACACCGTTTTAGTTCTCCTTGCACTTCTCCCTACCTCCGTTGGCCTTCACTGCATGAAGTGCTTTCCCTTTGTGCATTTTTATCTTCCTGCTATTACAAGGTTTAAATATTCATTAATGGGAAAGAAGGAACCAAAGCAGACCTTCAAAATGGGATCAGTGGGAAAGTATTGACTTGGGCCTGTCTGTGTTGTGACAGTGCCCTGGACGCCAATGAATGCCCCCAACACTCTGCATTTTTAGCCATTCAGTCATGCATTTTTGCTACTGTTGAAAGCGGTGCGAAATGGCAGAGTCTGACCCGGAGTCCTTGGTGGTCTCTCGAGGGACTCTGGTTAAAAAGGCCCGTCCTTTGTTTCGGCGGAGAATGGAGTCCACTAGGTCATTCAAAATGGGAAATAAAAGCAGTGGTCCTGGGAAGGAATGAGGGATTAAACCAACAAAAAATGCTTCTGGTGGGAGCCCATTAGTAACAGTTTCAATGTCCTGAAGCTGTTTACCTAGAATATTATTTATTCTGTTTTAAGGCGATCCTGTTTCTACGAATTGTGAAAATATTAAATCGGTTATTACAATTTCAGTCTGGCTCTTTTTTTTCGCTCTTACGGGTAATAGAGAGGAGATGTCGTTAAAGCGACCGAGCAAGGCCCCTCTCACGCGGAGGTGGAATATGGTCCGCTTTTTTCCAGGTGTGTGCGTACAAGATGGGGGAACGGGGGGGGGGGGGGGGGGGGGGAGAAGCAGAGTTCAGGGTTTCAGGTTTCACCGAGGGGAGTTACGTGCAGAAACACCACTCTAAAACAAAGACAACTCAAGGGCAAGCAGGGGCTAATCTACGACAGATAACCCCCCTCCCCCTGCAAACACCGCGACAGCAAATGGCAAACTCTGTGAACTAAATGTTTACCTTTCTTTCCACTGCCCCTAATACAGGCATCAATCAACTCGCTTCCCAGTGCCAGGGGTGAGATAACCTGCAGCGCGCGCCGCCTCACTCTAACGCCAGTAACGTGACGTAAACGCACACTGCAATCTAACTTTGCAAATGGCGCCAGGTCTAAATACACAGCCTGGAAGGAGACAGGAGTCTGGTCTCCGTATTTTACAGAATGGGCAACTTCATCGTCTTTTCCGCAGGTAGATACCATTTGGCAGCCGCCATCTTTCTCCCTCCGACATATTCCGAGATGAAACAATGTACAGGTTACTTTGTTATTTTCAGTGAAAAACAAGACGTCAAGTAACAAAGTAACCCGCGCCACTCTCGCACTGTGTCACAGATGATCGTAAATAGAGAGGGGGAAGTGATGAGGGCCGATTATTAAGTGTTAAAGTTGGGGGCTATGGCTGCAAATCCCAAACATACGTGTTGGGTTGGGCTTTACCTTTAAGAAACCGGGCTCTCGAAGCTGTAAGACAAGCCAGACAGCGTGAGTTAAGTCAGTGTTCTGGCTTTCCAGGCTGTGGCTAAAAAGTGCCAAAAACTGAAACTCTCCTGGGTGCTCGAACTAGGCAAACTTTTATCGAACAGCCGCTTTTGTGCCAGTAGCTTTGCTGCTTCTTCTGGAAGGTGGTTTACTTTTTGCTTTCTGATGTTTGTGTCCAAACTTCCTAATGTCCCTCCCAAGTCCAAGGCCTCCATGAACTTCAACGGCCTTTGTGTTTCAGTGTTTAGACACAGTGGACGAAAAACTCTCCGTGATAGATGAGAAACTTTGAGGTGGTGAAGTGCTACTGTGTATTTCATTATGAAATAAACACTGGAGAAAAGGCCTGCAGATTCTGGCAATGACTTAGGACCGGATCTTCATTTCATTCATTATTTTCATAAGCGTGTAGAGGAACTCTTCAATCAATATAACATTCTTTATTTTTTGTGGAGGCAATGAAAAAGTAAGGGCTCGAGTACATCGAAACTTGAAATAGCCCTCAATGGATTTGATGGAACAAGAGAATTGTTAAGATTGTGTGCAATGTAGGTTTTAGGGGTCTGCTAGAACACCTGGGTAGTTTACTTACAGTTTAAGGCCCACGGTAATAAGTTTTCGCTATCCTGCGGAAAGGATGTGGCGTTGAGGCCAGAGCTGCCGACTTTAGAGCTGGGAAACCAGGCTTGAGTCTCGGCGCCGGCTCAACAGCCTGTGATTTTGCGCAAATCACTTAATCCCCGAGCCTAAATAGAATTTTTTTAAAGCGGTGTCCTTGTGTAAAGTAACATGTACTTTTGTAAAGAGCTCCAAAACCTTCGAGTCGGCTCTAAATAAAAACTCTTGAAAGGGTCTCATTAAAAGTTGGTGCAACTTTTCATTGCTGGTTGATTTGTAATCTGGGCCACGGAAGATGCCTTTTCTGGCCTGGGTGCAGCGGACCCCGGCAGCAGCCAGCTTCAACACCCTCCCTCTCTCCCCCAGCCATTCCAGGGCACACTTTGTCATCATTTGCTTCAATTCCTGCAGTAAATCTTCCAGAATGGAATGCTGAGCGAATAATACTCGGGGGGAGGTGGAGGGGAGGGGGAAGGAATGGGGCTGAAGGGGGGATTTTGTAAACACCTAGAAAGCAGAAGAAGAAAAAAAACGCGATCATTCCCTTCCAGAGGATTAGCCTTCTTCATTTGCATGACCATCTCGAAACAAAAGAGATTAAGATTTCCTGTAATCATTCTTTTCAAATGCCTGTAATTGCATTTGCAATTAACCTAGGGGTCAAACCCCACGTCACAAAGTGCCTTACAGGGGGTCTGGGCTTGGAAAAGGGATCGTGGGGGGTAGGGGCACTGAATCTAAAACAAAAATACGTTTACTTAAAAGTCGTTACATCGAATTTGAGCAGTCTGCGGCCGCACTCGAAGTTATGCGAGTTCAGTTTTACCTTCTAAGGCCTCTCGTGTCTGCTGAACAAGTCGACTCAAATTTCAAACTAGGACGGGGGTGAAAAAAAATTGAGTGTGCGGTCGCCTGGGTATCCAGGCCGACGGAGGAAAACCGAAAAAAACATGACGTTTTAAATGAAGATGAGAATCGGGAAATAAATTAAAATTAAACGAATTATCGAGAAAGGTGTTGAAGGAAATAAAGTTGTATGGAGGGCCGCAGTGTGTTCTGAGCCGGCAAGTTCTGTTCCCCGTGCAACAATGCGTGTGCAGGGTGCACTGACCCGGGCCCACCGCAGGAAGCAGGTCGTCTGGGCTCCCCCCGCGGCTGGAGGGCCAGTTTTATGGGCCCTCGCGCCGCCGGGAGAGCAGCGCAATGTGTCCAGGACAGACCCTGGGCACAACGCTCCTTTTGGGGTTCGGATTTCCCAGTCGGTTCAGCCTTCCCGGCCTGGGAACTGCGCAGAGGAAACATGTCCGCGGCCCCCTCCCCTCCTGGAAACAAGAGAAGGGCATTTTTTCTGTGCCCTCGGGGGTTTTCAACTTTTTTTCTCTCTCTCCGCGCTGCACTTTCACCCTCATTTGAGCTCTGAAAGTCTGGCCCATTAAACTGTCCCTTTGAGAAGAGCCGTATCTCCAAATCTAGCCAGGAGGTGACACTTTTTTTTAGTCTATCACTCATTTCTTCCTTTCCTATCTTTTTTTTACTATAGGTAATTCCTCTCTGCATGAGTGAGGCAAAAATAGAGTACTTTTCGCAAAACTTCGAACTCACCCTGCTATTTTGAAAACTTGAAAACAAATATTTCTGCCTTTTAATTTGATGTTTTTATTAATATACCTTTTATAATCTGCTTTTGGAAGATTGAATAAAGAAAAAAAGATTGAAAAGTGTTCACTCTTCCAGCTGACCAGAAAACACGCGGAGAGACGCTACTGCGCTCCCCCCTCCCTCCTTCAGGGGACAGATGAAGCAGGAAGTGGTTGCCGGAGAACAATTACCAAAAGACGAAGATGAGTAATGCAAGAACAAGGTCAGCACACCTCTGTACCACTTATGCTGACGCAGTAAACTCAGACAAAGGGCCCCGTTTAATGGGTTGTGATGGGAATTCCTCCCATTTTGCGAAAGAAATGCTGAATTTCTGGAGTAAACCACGTGTTAAATTTAGACCACTGTGGAGGGGTAAATTCCAGCGGCTGTCTTCCTCTCGGCGTATGCAGCAGACACGGGTGGATTTTCCATTCCAATCCCAACAGGCTATTCCAGCCTCAGCACACAGCGGTACTCCCTGTCCCGGCCAGAACGACTGACCATTAACTGCACGTCCCGAGACGACGTGGGCTGCTGGTTAGCTCCCGTTCTAGGAAAGTTACCGGAGCCAGCCTCGGGCAGGCACAGTAATAGCAGCCGCTGCGCCTCTCCGCCCTCACACCTCCCAAGCGCTAGCTCTCGCCGCCCCCAACGGACAGACACCTGGGCGATGATTTTTTTTTTACGTGAAAACGATGGACAACATCTGAAGGCCACGCGCCTGCCGAACTGCACACAGGAAGTGACATCTACCTCCGTGACTCCCTCAGACTGGCGGGGTCTCACGGACGTGGAAGGAGGTAGTTTATACAGGATAATGCTTACATGCTATAGCATGGACAACAGTCATTGAAGACATCCTATTGAGGGAGGAGAGGCTGACTCGGTAGTTCACATACAGTAGCAGAGGATTTGACAATTTGCCATTTAAAAACAAGTTTATTATACTTAATGTCCACATACATGAGCTTACTACTCACAACTATACACATATACCACTCGGCGATGTTGTACTGTATGTGTAAGCTTAAGTGAGCTTCAAATCAGAAACTTTACAGGAAAAGCAACCGTGTGAGGATCTCAACAACTTGAGTGTCATTCCGTTTTTCCATCCCAGACGGAGGGAGGCCCCACCGCCAGGGCCCTTGAGACTGGAAGGACGGACAGACTAAATGTGAGATACAGGAGGGCCTGTCTGGGCCTAGAGACAGGGAGAGCCGACACCCGACCGGGGCCTAGAGACAGGGAGAGCAGTCATGGAACGTGGGACAGAGGGAGCCGATAGTCAGCCTGGATCTAGAGACAGGGCGGGTCAACAGTCAGTTTGGGTTTAGAGACAGAGTGAGCCAACAGTCAGGGGTAGTCAACAGTCAGCCTCAGGGGTAGTCAACAGTCAGCCTGGGTCTAGAGACAGGGGGAGCCGGAATCCGGCCTGGGTGCTGGACACAGGGAAAGCTGACATCCAACCTGGGTCTAGAGACAGGGTGAGCCAACAGTCAGCCTGGGTTTAGAGATAGGGAAGCGGACAGCCTGCCTGGGTCATGGAACAGGAGAGGCGGGACAGAGCAGGCAAAGGGGTATTATCATGCTAGAGATTGGTGGAGCTGAGAATACACAGAACAGGGGCGGTGAACAGTCGGGATGCTACAAACAGCTGCATCTCACAGTCAGCCTGGCTACTAGACAGAGAGTCTCACAGCCAGCTTGGCTACTAGAGAGAGTCTTACAGCCAGCTTGGCTACTAGAGAGATGGAATCTAACAGCCAGCCGGGATATTAGAGAGAGGGGACTCGTTTACCCTGGAAACTAAGACAGTGTAAACTGAGAAGTAGGACCCTCGAGACAGGAGTTTGTCATAGCCAGGGCCACAGGAATCATGTGATATTGCAGCTGCAGCCTTTTCCCCATTATCGATTTTCCACTTAATGTTGCAACACAGCACAAGCCCCTTAACAAAAATGGGATTGGTCACCTTTCTGTTGATTAGTGATGTATGTGGGTGTCAAACTGGTCTTAACGAGGTGAAGCCTTTGCCCGGATAGTGTAACATGGTCAAAGTAGGAAAACAAGCCAGGGCACCAAATTAAAAGTGGCCCGCATTAGTTAATCAGAGCAGTTTTCCACTTGTAAAGAAATGCTGTATAAGTGTTTTGCAAGGTAAGGGATACTGCATGTATTTGCACTTGCTGCAGGCATTATTTATATAGTAATATAAAAAAGTCAATAGTAAAAACAGGCTTACCATAAAACAGTCCCACAAACAGAAAAACAGAAAGAAAAAAAATACACTAATCTGTGAGATCAGCCACTCTGGCATTGCCAATTTGCCTCAGGGAGAAAATTACAAAAAACAATTGGATGGACAGAATGTAGATCAATGTCTTACATTCACCCCAGTACAAGGATCTGGGCCTAAATCCATCGTTTTTTGCACTCCACACCACCCTGGGTCAGATAATGGCTTTATGCAAATCAGCTCTGACCCTGTGCCCCATGGGAACAGTCCAGTCCGAACTACAACAGCCATATCTTTCCCAGACCGGAATCAAGCATCCGAGGACCGGACCGGTTTCGAGGTAACACCTCTCATCAGCCCGGCTAGCTTGACTCCAGTGGTGTGGAGGCTCTGGGACCCACGTCTGAGCTACCCCAGTACACTCAGGGAGAAAATTACAAAAAACAATTTGATGGACAGAATGTAGATCAATGTCTTACATTCACCCCAGTACAAGGATCTGGGCCTAAATCCATCGTTTTTTGCACTCCACACCACCCTGGGTCAGATAATGGCTTTATGCAAATCAGCTCTGACCCTGTGCCCCATGGGAACAGTCCAGTCCGAACTACAACAGCCATATCTTTCCCAGACCGGAATCAAGCATCCGAGGACCGGACCGGTTTCGAGGTAACACCTCTCATCAGCCCGGCTAGCTTGACTCCAGTGGTGTGGAGGCTCTGGGACCCACGTCCCTAGCTCATTGCACCATCAGGATTCAAGCAAGCCGGGCTGAAATGCCAGAAACCGGTCCCCGGTAGCTTGTCTCCTTACCAGTATAAGAATTGGCTTGGCAGTTTGGTCTGCCCTGTTCCCATCATGCACTGGGACAGGAACAGACTAATTTGCATATGGTCAGGTTCTGAAGCTGGGATGGTGCAGTGAGCTAAAAAACGGTGATGGATCGAGCCCTGATCTCTTGACTGGGTAGGAGTATTCTGCATTATTCAGAAACTCTGTCCATCACCTTTTCCAAAATTGCCAATTTGCCTAACAGGCCAGTCTGGCCCTCAGTGTTAACATGTAAAAATGACAAAAAATTAGATCATACTATCACAAAATGTGTTGTATTACGCCGCAAAATGTGCCTTTTTTTGCTGCACACTATAGTCATACCTGGCACATAATTTGGTCTTCCCGTGCCGCATAATTTCAGTGGCTCCACTCATTGTCAGCCAGTGGGAAGAATAGTCAAGTTTTTAGAGACAGTGGCTGCTGGCAGCTAGGATGCTAGAGAAAGGAGAGATGGGGTCCTGTCAGGATACCGAGGGGGGGTGGGGGGGCTTACATTCTTTTGGGAGGCTGGAGACCGGGTTCTGGAAGATGGCAGGCAGCAAGATTCTGGAGACAAGAAGTGCTCGTGTCAGGATCTTTCATACAGGGGGTTGACAGAAAGCTATAGATGAGCACCCCGGGGCGCCAGTCAAAAAGAAAGTTCAGGAGACCACGGATCTGCGGTAGCGAGGATGCTAGTGACATGTGTGGCTGACAGTCCACCAGGGTGGAAGAGACAGGGTGGTTTTCCAGTTAGGATATCAGATAAAGGGAGGTTTGGAAGTCATGATATGAGAGATGTGAGGCTAGGGGTCGTGATACTAGAGACATGGAGGTTTGCACTCCCAGTGCTAGAACCAGGGACTTTGACTACCATGCATATCGTGATACTGCAGACATGGAAGCTGGCAGCCACCACGCGACTGAAGAAGTGGTACCCGACACTCTGACAGGCTGAGGGAGACGGGTGTCTGGCAACAAATTATGCTGCCAGAGACAGGGGCTGTCCGTCAGTCATGATACAGGGTAGCTGCCATAATGGAAAAAACATTGAAGCTAGCAGTCATATCCCAGAGGCTGCGAGTCACGATACTAGAAACAAGGAGGCTGGCAGTCATGATACTAGGGGCTGGCAGTCATGATGCTGTAGTCAGTGAAGCTAGAGGTCATGATACTAGTGGCTGTGCTGCTAGCAATCATGATACCAGTGGGTGTCACTCAATCATGATGCTGGAGACAGTGAAGCTAGCAGTCTTGATACCACTGGTTGTCAGTCGTGATTCTAGAGACAAGGAGGCTGGCAGACATGATACCAGAGGCTGGCAGGAATGGTGCCAGAGACATGGAAGCTGGCAGTCGTGATACTAGAGGCACAGATGCAGGCAGTCATGATACCAGAGGCTGGCAGTAAAGGTGCTATAGACATGGAAGCTGACAGTTGTGACAGTAGAGGCACGAAGGCAGGCAGTCATGATACCAGAGGCTGCCATTCGTGAAAGTAGAGGCACAGAGGTAAGCAGTTGTGATGCTAAAGACACAGAGATTCACAGCCACGATACTAGAGACAGGGAGGCTTGGCAGTCATGACACCAGGGTCGGTCAGTCACGATACTACAAACAGGGGGGAGAGGGAGTCCGTCACAATTCTAGCAGCACGGGGACTGGCAATCGTCATACTATAATCATTGAGACTGGCAATCACGATACTAGAAACAAAGGCGTATGGCAGTCACGACACGAGAAGCTTGGGGACATTACTATGAGCATGGGACAGGCGGTCATGGTAGCAGCGACAGCTGGCAGTGATATCAGGATCTGACAGTCGTGATACTGGGAACACCGAGGGTGGCAGTCACGATTCTAGAGACAGGGAGGCTGACAGTCACGAACAGACAGACAGGAAGGACTCTTCACTTTGGGATGACTCCATAGTGAAGTCCTGCCAGAGAGGGGCTGACTGTCTTCACTCAGGAGGATGTGTGAGCTGGCAGTCAACAGTGGAGCGTGGATCCCATAAAGGGGGGCAGCTGGCAGTCAGGAGGGGGGTCCTGCACACCAGAGGAACACGCAGTCGGATTCCCAAGCCAACGGAAGCGCGGCACTCGGGAGCCCAGAGACGGGGAGGATGTTGGCAATGAGGGTCCCAGAGACATTTGAACCTGATGGCCAGTTTCCACGGGGGCTGCATGCACGGAGGTGGTTTTCCCTCGACGTATACACTCACCGTTAATCTCCTGGTTCGGAACATCGATCTGGTTAAAGCCCTTGGAAATGTAGGCTCTGCGGACCTCCGAGCAGCTCCTGGACTTCAGGTCCCCCAGCGCAGAGGCGATCAGAGCCGCTAAAGTGCAAAGCAGGCGCAGGCAGACCATGGCGGAGGCGCTGGGACTGGCAGCCCGACACAAAACAACAGAGGAAAAAAAAGTTTTGAAAAGTAAAAAAAACAAACAAAAAGCGCCTCCTTGTGCAGCAGCGGTGATCTGTGGGTTCCGCGCACAGTCCGCGTCAAATCGCTCCCACAGATAAAACGGGCCGGGCGGGGAGTCCTAGTGTCTGCAGAGAGGTGCTGCTGCTGCTGCCCGGCCCGGTGCCTCCAGATCCTGTGCTCCCTCACTGCTGGCTGCCCTGCGCACTCTCTGTACTCACTCCCAGCAGCGGCTCCTCTGCAGCCAGCGGCACATGGGCGGCAGGCGGAGCAACGAGAACCAGCTCGAGAAAACCCGGACATGGAGCGCCGTCGGCTCAGCCGGAACGAGGCACAGATTCACTGCTGGAGCTCCAAATCCCGGAGAAAGGAGTTCCGGATCCTGGCACGTGGATTCACTCAGGATGCGTGAAATCGTGGATTCGGATTCATCATGTCACTTACAAACTTCACGGACCCAGATTAAATCAACAGTGATAGACAAAGCTAAAACGAAGATAACAAAACACAAGGCGTCGTAAATCTCTGTCCCTGAGATTTGACTTTTAGGAGCGTCTGGGTGTTGGACGCTGCAGATTTTTGCTGGTAGCAGGGCTGGCTCTAGGCATGTGCAAGCTGTGCACCTGCACAGGGCCACCAAACCCCAGGGGCCACCACGCCAATATATATCCTTAATATATTAATCCTCTGAGAATGGATACATATTTGCGTGGTGGCCCCTGGCAGGGATTTGGTGGCCTCCGGCTCTGTTCTACTTCTAAACACCCTGACCCCCTCCCCTCTTCACTGGCCTCCCGCTCCGCCCCGCCCAGACCCCCTCTTCCGGGCCCCCTACCTATGCTCCTTGCCCAGGGCCACCATGAGCCTAGAGCTGGCCCTGCTGGTAGCTCTCATACTTTTATGTACTTTTACACACAAGCAGGGTTGTACTGAGACAGATAAAGGCCAGTACACCAAAGTAATACAAATGCCACCCATTAGCGAACAGATAGTTACAAAATGACCCGTTCCACATTCTGAAAATTGGGGTACTTTTGAACTTGTAAAGACATACTGTGTAGGTGTTTTGTAATTTGTGGGTGACTGCATGCATTTGTGCTTGCTGGGTCAATGTTTTGGGTAGTAAAGGATGAATCAACACTTAATCAACAGAAAAAACGAGTCCACCAAACCATAACATAGGCTCGCAAAGAGCCAGAAAACCGGCCCACACTCTGACCAGTAAGACCAGCCCTTTGGCCACTGCCTGACCCTGTGAACCAGGCGCTTTCCTTAGCAACTTTTTCTTTTCCACATTTCTCATTTGAACGTGAATTGTTACTTTTATTCTTTACTTGAAACATTTCTAGGGAGGCAAGATGGCTGCTGCTACTGTGGCCGTGTGAGCTGACTACTGCGTCCCCTCCTGCCCAGTGGCGTAACGAAAGTCGTAGGGGTCCCCCTGCAAGGTGCACAGAGGGGCCCGCTCCGGATTTAATCCTGAGCTCTCTGGTGTGAGTACAGTGCTGAGGGGGCCCCCTGCAGCCCCTGGGCCCCCCGCACTGCGGGGGATGCGGGGGTCTGTGTTACGCCCCTGCTCCTGCCAAACCTTTCCTCTCCAATTTTGGACCCCTGAATTGCATTACAGTGAAACCTATCGTACTCTCTGATTCCTGCTGACCCCCGCATGCTGTGGCGGTTTCGGTCCTGGCTTTGGGGAGTGCCGCTGCTGTGTCTGCTAGCGGCATGGAAAACTCCTTGTGTTCTCTCCCCACTGGTACGCTGGGCCTACCTTGCCGAGGTGATACCGCCAAAGACAGGGGCAAGGAGCGTTAAAAACCGCCCTCCCCTTGGGAGCACCGCCAGGCAGCAGCAGTCAGTTTCAGACGCCGCAGCGATGGTGTGCTCCGACGTGAAGAAATGCAGCTCTACGGGCACATCGTTAGACGGCCCAATAAACCTCGGAGAGCAGAAAAAGAATCCCTTCAACAAAACGGTGCCTGCTCTGTTCAAGCTACATGGTGAGAAAAACAAAATATTACAGGAGCCCCCTGCCAAATCTAAAGGTATTGTAAAAGCAAAGCATGACATACCTATGCCTGCCACCGCTGCTGCTGCTACTCCCACAGCTTCTGTGTCAGTTTATCAAGGCATGGCAAATTTGCAGGAAGTGCTGCCTTCCCCTGGTGCGACATTGGGCGCCGGGATGTGCGCTGATGGAGGTCTGACCACCACTCGGGGTACCGGGGAGCCCACAGTCAGTCCCCCTCCTGCTGGTAACTCCCCTGTGGGTAACGGTGGAACTGACCCTGCTGCTAAAAAAACTGCTGCATTATGGGACCAGTAGTCTCTTTAGAGTGCTCCCAGATTAACGCATCAACCGACCCCTTATCCTCAGGACGCTCCGGAGGAGATAATTCAAAAACCTCTAAAGATGAGGAAGTTGTTGATAGATTTATTCATTGTCAGACTACTCAAACTCCTCGGGGGAGGAGCACTCAGTTAATAATTGGGTGGCAAATGCGAGCGACAGTAGCAGCCTGCACTGGGAGGAGGAGAATGACAAAACATTACTGAGTCAAGGTGCAACGACCAGTCCGCATGAAAAGACCACCTTAGCGGGACAGTCTTAGGGTATGGCAGGCTTACTGACCAGAGATTATTCCTTCTCAATTGGCTTGCATGATAAAGATACTCTGGCCGAGATCTAACCAGGCGATGATACCCAGAATGCTGAGATAAATCCAGAAGGAATCACACTCCCTATAATATATCAGACCATCATGGCCTTAAGGGAAGAAACAAGATCCGAGAGTTCAAGAACACAAGGTGCCTATCGGAAACTTCAAAACTCAATTAGAAGAGTTGCTAAGTCATGCACCGACTTCTCGTAAGGAATGGGAGAAGCAGAAACCAAAATCTCTCAGCTAGAAGATTAACTAACTGCCCAAAAAAATCTTACAGAATCTATACAATCGATCAGGGATGATACGGTGTGGAAACTCACGGACATCGAAAATCATTCTCGGAGGAACAATCTCTGCATTTTAGGTGTTCCGGAGGGGAAAGAAGACGGAGACGCTTGACAATTTGTGGTTGAGCTTTTTGACGAAGCATTCCCCGAACTAAAACATTGGGACTGGAAAACACAAATCCAGAGAGCACATCGTTTCCCCTTCAATGTTTGAAAAAAAACTGCTGGTCAGAATGAACTTCGGCCTCGGCCATTCTCATATCACTCAATAACTTTCTAGCTAGGGAAGCTCTTTATGACCTAGTCAGACCAGATAGAAAACGTAAAGGCAAAGACTGTGATTTTTTTGAGGACCCTGACTTTTGCCAGGCTACTGTTGAGAAAAGATGGCTCTCACGGCAACTCATTCCGGCATTCCAAGCCAAGGGAGCTCATGTTTTCTTTCTTAACCCTGCAAAATTGAAAGTTATTCTCAAAGGGCAGGCACACTTTTTTCTTGTCTGAGATTCAGGCTCAGGAATTTTTGTCCTCTATTTAGGTTTATTATAGGGGTCCATTAATCTGTGGTTTTCAATACTTAGGGGGGTAGGTACACTATTAGATCTGTTCAGTAGTATTCAAATGATATTGTAGAACCGGGGGGTCTTGGAAACAGACCACCCAGCGGTGCAGGAAACACCCAAGTCCACAGCTTTCCCAAGTACATTCACAAATGGGAGACCACACCACTGGGAGTGAAGAAACACAGGTTTATTAATCTTACACAGGAATCTCTAGAGATGGAAAGGTGTCTGTGACTCACTGGAGTTAGGTAATGGGAGACTGTTCAGTTTGCAAGGAGCACGCAGCATCTTTTATAGGACATGGACACTCCCTTCGCAGAGAAGGAATGCAGAAAGTTCATACAGCTTGCAGGATGGAGATAAGGATCACCTGCCTTTTGTCACGGAGCTTGATGCAGAAATGGGGCAGTCTAAGCCTTAGGCACATCACAAGCTTTTTGACGTGTAGTTTGAACAGGAATGGAACCTCCAGGCGAGGTCAACTGCCATCTCAACATTCCTGGAACATTGTAGCATGGGTGCGGGGAAAAGGTCAGCTTGAGTGCAGGTTTACCTGTATGTGGTCAGTGGGACAGAGGTGAAATGGACGCTGTAGTTACAAAGATGGTGGGGTACATGACAACTTAGCAGATTCAGGTTTCACAGTCCCTCCTTTTGCCATGGGCAACACCTCAGTCAATATTGATCTGCATACGCTCATCTACAGCTTGTTGATACAGTATTTTACTATCTTTGGTCCATTGAGGCGGTGTGGTAGGTAATGTACATCCGATAGCACAGATAGAACAGAGTGCGGGGCCACAGTGGATGCACAGACAGCAGAAGAACAGGAGAGCTAGCGGAATCAGTAATATTGATATCATTTTCCAACCCCAGGAGATAAGTAGTTGCCAGAATCCAGAGCTCCAAGACCAGGGAGTTTCAGTTTCTTGATGGATTTTGGAGGCAATATGGTGAAGTTTGGAGATAGCATCATATACTGACGGCGAGGAATCAGGAATATACACACAACAGCTTGCGCCGATGATGCAGCAGGCTCCTCCCCTATCTGCTAAGATGACGTCTAGCACCATACGATTTTGGAGGGCAACCATGCAGGTGGCATCAAGTACGGCAGAGTAGTTGGTCAGTATTCCTGCAGTCACATTAATTGTTGCTTCAAGGACTCTGGTTAGTCTTTTGATTTGGAGGCTGTTGGACATAGGACCCCAGTACAGCAATAGTCCTTTCATAGCATCATAGAACTGTTGACCTGTGGTGTCTGTCTGGTCCACATCTGACAATTGTCTCCTTTGGCGGTGGTACATATTGTCTCTGTTGAAAGTGGGTGGTAAGAGGAAATCAATGTAGCAGGTACCACTCCATTCGGGAGGTAACCAGGTGTAAGCTTTGTTTCCACACACAAAATGCAATCCTGTAGGAAGGCGGAGATATGGTGTGAAATTGTCATAAGTCATTGTAGTATTGCATAGACTAACTCCTACCGGTGTTTTTCCTCTGCCTTGCAGACCTGTGTACCAGAGTGTGGCATGACAGAAATGGCAACTGTTTTAGCTCGAATGATAACAAAAGTGTAACCCCACGTACCTCGCATAGGAGTGAACATGCTGGTACGCATTGGTGCTGAGTCAGAGGCATTACAGATGATATTGTTGTGGGCATGGAATGTCCAAAGAGAGGGCTGGAATGTGGTATGGTTGCCAGTATCGCCACATGAGGGAAAGACATTTGTCAGGTTGTACATCAGAGTGCAAGTATAAGCAGACGAGGTAGGGAACACTAGGAACCGTACAGTGTGTTGAGTTGCATGAGGTAGAAGTCCTCAAACATAACAGTCAGTTGCTCCCGCAACTTAATTAAACTGGTGCAGCATTTGGATGAAAGTATTATTACTGAATTCAGAATGTCTGTGGAAGTGGGAATCAGGCCACGGAACATGTGAATGTTCAGGAACTTCAGATGGTTGTGGGGTGTGAGGCAGGACAGTGTGATGGGCTGGAGCTGTTTTCTTCAATAATCCTTAAGCTCAACCCCGACAAGACGGAGCTCGTTCTTGTCGGAGGCTCAGCCAATCCATGGAACTCCACCTTTTGGCCCCTTTCCCTCGGCCCCCCTCCTAGTCCCGCCGAAAAAGTAAAAAGCCTAGGGGTCTACATTTCACAAGATCTTTCCATGAACCATCAGATCAGTGCCACAGTATCCTCCTGCTTCCACCAGCTCAGAAAAATCCGGAAAATAGCTCACTTCCTGACCACTGAAGCTCTCACCTTGGCGCTGCTGGCGCTAGTCATCTCCCGGATTGACTACGCCAACGCCCTATACGCAGGCATTCCGCAATACCAAATAAAGAGACTTCAGTTAATCCAGAATCAGGCTGCCCGTCTCATCTACCGTCAGCCAAAACATCACCACGTCCGTCCCCTCCTCAAAGCCCTTCATTGGCTTCCTGTGTCGGAACGCTGCAAGTTCAAACTTGGCTGCCTAACCCATAAATCCCTGGCCGGCATCGGCCCCTCTTTCATCTCCTCTCTTCTTCATCCGTACGCCCCCCCCAGACACCTCCGCTCCTCCCATCACGCCCTTCTCCAGACACCTAGGTTCAGGCGAAAAAAGCACGGAGGCCTTAGATTCTCCTTCTTGGCCCCCTCACTCTGGAACTCTCTACCTCTAGACCTCAGACTCTCCTCTTCTTACCTTCACTTTCGGTCTCTCCTAAAAACTCACCTTTTCCGTGGTGTCTATACATAACGCTCTCCTTTCTCCCCTCTCTGCCTCTTCATGGGTTAGTGATCAGCGCCAAGAAACCGTCCGGTGAACGCAGCGCTCTACAAATCCTTTTTACATTACATTACATTACATTACAATCCAGAACACTACACTGAACAGAACAGCAAGCGTAGTCAGGATAAACAGTACTATTGTCTTGGTACTGTAAACTCTCATTCTAGCTTTCTTCAGCGTGGTGGTAGTACCACAGGTGCATGTGGCCTCTGGATTCATACTGTTCCTGTGTCGTTGACTATTTTCTTCATTGGGGGACACACTGGCAGACCTGGATGATTGCCCTTGTTGGTAATCATTGTTCAAGGGGGTGCGTAGTCTTTGGTACTCATGAATAGGACGGATCGTGACATATCTGGGTTTTGGGGACATTGGTCCCACATTATCGTAACCTCCAGCCATGATAGCTCTACAAGCGTCCCGAGAGTACTGCAATGTCCCTAATAGCCACCAATAGTTAATGCTTCACTGACCAATATTTGCCCTGGTAACCCACTACTAGGGGTACCCAGGACCCTCAGTCAGGTTTTACTACTACCCTGCAGCAATGGACAATGGAGTACTAACGGCCCTTGTTGCTGGGCTGGTTCGTCAGCTTAGCCTTGGATTGGAGGTAGTATCCTTCTGTTCCCTAGTCACAAAGTTCTAGTTCAGGTTCAGATTCTGAGTCACAGTCTATTGGTATGTTGTGGGTCAGAACTTCTTTGTGTACTTCCAAGTTGTCTTTAGTTATGGGATCCACTTTTCTGCAGTGGGAGGCATGCACCTAGGATATCTTTCCCTCTACTCGTAAGGCCGTTCTGGTCCCCAGCAGCACCTGCAGGGGACCCTTCCAGCGAGGCTTCAGAGACTGGGTGCATGCAAAGTTCTTCACCAGGATAAAGTCTCTGGGTTTGATATCATGGCAAGGGCCCTGAGATCTGTCTGTGACGGAGGCCCGGACCTAATCATGGAGTAAAGACATTGTTTTAGTGAGTTCATACAGATAATCAGTCAACACTTCCTGGGGAAGGTCAGTCGAGCATAATCATAGGTCTACCAAAAACTGTCTCGTAGGGCGTAAAGTGTGACTTAGAATGTGAGACTGATCGTATAGACAGCAGACCTAGATGTAGAGCATTTACCCAATTCAATCCTGTCTCAGTTGTTATCTTAGCTAATTTCTCCTTCAGGATTCCATTATAACGTTCCACTAATCCTGCTGCCTGGGGGTGAAATGCAACGTGAAATTTTTGTTGGACCCTCAGTCCCTCTAAGATATGTTTGACTGTCTCGCTGATAAAATGTGATCCTCGATCACTTTGCATCAATCTACAAAGGCCATACCGGGGAACGAATTCCTTAAGGAGTACTTTAGCTGTAGTAATGGCAGTATTATCCTTGGTGGGGTGTGCTTAAACCCATTTACTGCATGCACAGACCACCACCAAGGCATACTTTTAACTGTTAACTCTGTTCATTTGGATATAATCCATCTGGAGGACTTCGAAGGGGGCAGAGGGCAGTGCAAATCCTGCTGTCGGAACCTTTGTTCCCTTTCCCACATTGTATCTTAAACAGGTCAGACAGTGCTTGACAAATCGCTCCGCTAGGGGTCTCAATTTGGGATGGTCCCATACTTCCTTGACCATAGTATACATGGCTTGGGACCCAATGTGTGCAGGTAAGGGTGTCATGGTAAGTAAGGGAATAACATATGCTGTTGGTAGTTTCCACCTAAGAGTATCCTGAGATCTCCAACATCCATCCTCATCCAACATACTGTCGGGTTCTAACCTAGGACCCCGATCAATACTGTGACCTTATGCCCCTATGCGGCTATAATCCATTCATACCCCCATAATGGCATAAACAATCAGAGCCATATTTCAGCCATGTTTCTGAAACTCTCCTCTGCAGCTCATTACAGTAGATGACACAGCAGAAGCCACTATCTTAGATTCCTAGATTACACTCCGTGTTCTTCAACAAGATAAAACTCAGCAACCTGGGAAAGCCCAGCTTGCTATGTTTTGATTAGTAATAGAACTCTAATGAGCACTGAAAGGACGATCACTTCCTAGTGACATCTTTATTGATGTCTTATGTCCAAAAACTTACGTCAAACAAGGCACCTTTCAGGTATAAATACTACCAACGTTGCCTTAAGCAAATGCGACGACGATAACAATGGTGTGGTGAATACAGGAGCAGAACAGCTGTCTCTTGCAGAGCCTAGCAGATGCAAGCAGCCCACGGACGCTGCCCCTCCTCCTCCTTGACGCGATGAGAGAGATGCTGTCTTTTCTCTTGCCGAGAAAATCCCGCTCCGGTGTTTCCAGCCTACTCTTGCGAGTGACTGGGATATCGAGTCCTGAAAGGAGATACAAGACCTCCAACATTCTATTCCAGAGGTATGGTGTTGACTAAACCCTTAGAGAGAATTCTTGAAGCAAACCTTGGCAAAACCAACTTAACTTAAACTGCTGCTTACTTACTCCCTCCCAAGTATTAGGCTTAGGTCAGGTACACTGGGGTAGGCGTAGTTAGAAGCACCAGTTGAGCACGTTAGCTAATGTATATATGAATGTATATATTTTATTCATTTTAATCATTGTATGGCTAAGAAACCATATCAATGCTTTTACAGTATTATTTCACAATCCTCCTTTTACTGTACGCACTTTTTATAATAACAAGTCTTACAATTGTGGCAATTCATTTCTCTTGCATGAGAAGAAAGACTGTTCAATAAATAATACCTTTTATTGAAAACGCCCGTCTCTCTATTCTCTGCATCTTGGTGAAAGTAATCTGCACAACTGACTGAGTAAAATAACTGTCTATTGTTTCACACGACTCTAGAGATTGACTCTAATTCTAAGGAGCAAAGTTGTCATGTTTATGCGGTTGTTGGAAAACTGAATCCCTTCTTGTCTGAGCCAGGGGAGCTGATCACTTCCTATTCAGTCAAGAAAGTTTCCAGTAACCTCTGAGCTAGTTGGTACAAACCCAATTAAGTTTAGCATAGTAAGTAGAGACCTGGAAGACCGCACTTCTACGTCCAAACTGCTGTTTATGTTATTCCAATGCGCAGGGCCTATAGGGAAAATAGGAACTACACTACAATAACATTTGTTTTCCACTGTTCTTTTTCTTCTATGGCAGCGGATTCTTGTATGTCAATAATCCATTATCTGGCATCCTGCCATTTCTCAGCTTGTGATTTTAGGATGTACATTGGTGCAGGTATTATTCATAAGGCTGTGTTCCTGGCTGTGCTGTCGGCCAGAGGTTTCCCCTGTCCTACTTCGTCAATAACTTTCTTGTGTGCCGCACATTTGATCACCGCTAACTTAGCAGGGAGAGTGATGGCTTCCAAAAGGCCATTAACCAATTCACCATGTTGTATAGGCGTCCCATGAGAATTGAGAAACCCTCTTTCTTTCCACAGTAGTGCAAAATTGTGTACTACCCCAAAGGCATACTGACTGTCAGTGTAGATGTTTACAGTCATGCCTGTACTGAGGATGCAAGTGCGCGTAAGTGCTGTTATCTCTGCCGCTTGGGCTGATTTCTGTAATATTTGGGCAGTGTCAACTACTGTAAGTGCTGTTGCGACATAAAAGGCTGAAGATGTGGTGCCATTTGGGAGTTTCAGGCAATAACCGTCTACCCACAGGTGGCCTCCTACATCTGGTAAGGCTGTGTCTTTTTAAGGTCCAACCTTCCCTTGGTTTCTGCTTCTGTTCGGAATACGCAATCATGATGGGGTGGCTGAGGGAGGGGGTCGGTATCAGGTAGGGGTAGAGTGTAGCGGGATTCAGAGTGGTACAGTGTTGAATAGTTATGTGCGCATTTAACAAGGTGAGTTTGTATCCATACAGTCGGGCACTAGTAAGGTGTTGGGTTTTGGTTTTATTCAACAGAATATCAATGGCATGTGGTGAACTGTTAATGGGGACCCTAGAACTGTACCCTCTGTCTGTTGCACTGCCACAGCTGCCGCTGCTACAGCGCGCAGGCAGGTAGGCAAAGCTCGGGCAACTGGATCCAAAACAGCAGAAAAATAGGCGCAGGGTCGTTTGTGTGTACCATGCATTCGACAGAGAAGTGAGAGGGCACAACCTGACCGTTCGTGTAAAAATAGAAAAAATGGCTTTTGATAGTCAGGTGTACTTAAGACTGGGGCTTAACACAGAGCCTGTTGTAGGGTCATGAATGCTTCTGCATGCTGTGATGTCCCAGTGAATAGGATCAGAAACATCTTTAGTCATCCGGGAAAGAAGTGGCTTGATAATGAGTGAAACATTTGGGACCCACTGTCTACAGAAGGAGGTGAGACCTATTAGTGCTCTCACGTCTCTTTTGGCGGTTGGAGTAGGGAAGTTCAAAATAGTCTGAATCCTGTCTGGTTTAAGAGTGCGACCCTCCTTAGACAACAGGTGACCTAAGTAAGTCACCTGTTTTCTACAATACTGCAATTTATCTTTGGATACCTTGTGGCCATGTTCAGCAAGGGATTTGAGGGTCAGTAATGATGCCTGTCGAGCCAATTGGGTAGTATCTGCTGCTAACAAGATGTCATCTACATATTGAATAAGAGCCACTCCCTCTGGGAGATGGACCTGGTCAAGTTGTTTTTTCAATGCTTGGCTGTAAATGCTCGGACTTTCTGTATAGACCTGAGCGGCGCCACATAATCTATACGATCTGTTCATTTGGGTGAAGCCAAAAAGAAAACGTGAGTCTTCATGAATGGGGATGTAAAAGAATGTGTTTTTCAAATCTATCACTGTGAAGGCTTTAGCTGTAGGTAGAATCATGGTGAGGATAGTAGTTATGTCTGAAACTACCGGAAATTGTGGTACTACTATCTTATTAATGGCCCGTAAGTCAATCACAGGTCTGTACACCTTTTGGTGTGTAGCCGACCGTTTTAACACCAGCAAAATGGGGCAGTTGCAGATGTTGGAAGGAACCTGTTCCACCACGCCAGCCTGAATGAGGTCTGTTACAATTTTTTGTAGTGCGAGCTCTCCCTCTTTAGATATTTTATACTGAGGTAATCTAGGCAAGTGTGCACCTTCCCTGACAGGGATGTGAACTGTGGCATCTGGATAGTACCAACATCAATATCAGAAGTTGCCCATAAGGTGTTTGGTATGGTAGCTAAATCTTCCTTAATGTCAGGAAGTTGTAGTAACTGTACAGACAGTTGGCATGGGGAAACATTGTCATACAGAATGGCTCTAACATTATCTGGGGAACATCTGATAGTGGCACGGTAATGTTTTAACAGATCCAATCCCATGAGATTCTCAGGACAATCTGGTGGTAGCAAGAATGTTGCAGAAGTGTCAGTACCATTGATAGAGAATGGCGTAGGTTTGGAAAGGGGGTTTACAGAGGGCTTACCATCAAACCCAGTCAATGTAATTAGTTTGCCGGATGGAGGAGCCCTCGGAATCAGCGGGGTGGTCAAGGTGCTGCGGGATGCTCCTGTATCCACAAGGAAACATCCTTTAGCGTCAGACACCGATGCTGTAACATAGGGTCCCTGTTGCTCTACAGGTACCTCCACTGGTTCCTTCCCCCATCCTTGACCTCCCTAGGCTTACCAATATACTGGGCCCATCTCAGTACCGTCTTCGGCATAATCCTGAAGGATCAAACCTTTTGCCTCTATATTGATATTTAGGTCGGGAGGGGGTGTTGGACTGTCGCGGTTGCGTTTTCCCAGCGGCAATGTTGGCTGCTAATATTGTACAATCTTTCTTCCAATGTCCTATTTTTTTACAGTAAGCGCAAATATCCGAGGGTTGAGGGCCCGGCCTATAGAGTTGCTGGTTTGGTGCTGGAGGGCTCTGGGGTTGCTGGGAAAACCTGACAGTTTGCTGATGGGCATTGTTTTGACCATGGGGGTGGATGCGGGTGTCTAGCTGACTGAGCAATACTTGCTCCTTCAACTTCTTTTTCTTAATTTCCTTTTCTTCTTCTGCGTTTTTGTATTGGCTCTCATAATATTGTGCAATAGTCAGTATTGTCGCAGGTGTTGCAGCTGGCCAACTACTTTCACTGGCCATAGGCCTGTTCCCCACTGCTGGTAAGAACCCTTTAACAAAAGTTTGGATGTGTAAGTGGTGGCTAGTTGCGGTCGCTACATGAACAATGAATTATGTATGTGCCTTTCCTAGTCTAGTAAAATAGTCAGAGACTGATTCATCAGCATTCTGTTTGCAAGCATTGAGGAGAGTCCAATCTACCTTTCTCTCTGGAGCGAGAGTTTTTAGTTTGGCTAACAGTCTTTTTGGCAGTGCTAATATATCTTCATGTGGCTTTTCAACAGGTTTTCTCTCTTTTTCGCTTGTTTCCAGGTCTTCCCATGTACCATGGAAAGCTGACTGATCGTTAACATATCTGAGCGGTTTCCAAAGCTCAGCTGGCAATATGAGTGCAAAAATTTGGTGATGTCAATTAGGGTCAAGGTATAAGTGTTCAGTATCTGCTGGACACTCTCATAGAATCCCGTAGGATTCTTTCTGATGTCAGGTATATCTTTTCGTAACTGTAACATCTCAGCCTTTGTCCAAGGAGTATATACAAAGCTAAACATTAATCTGGAGCAGGCATTCAAGTCATCTGGGCTATTCAGGACTGTTTCAGTACCCCGCGGAGGGACATAGATGGGGTAGCCTCTTTGACTGGCATCTGAACAATACTCTCTGTCTGACTATTGAAATGTAGAGTATTTTTTATCATTGCTAGTAATGGATCTCTGTCATTTTCTGTAGATTCACCATCGTGCAAGCGCCTATATATTTTCCGGAAATCAAGGGGCACTTCAACCCTTTGGTCCTCCTGTTTGGCATAAGGTGGTAAGGCATTCTTTCTAAAAAATAGCTCTTTCTTGTCGAATGTACCTGGCCCTCTGCTGCGGCGTGGATGTCTGAAGGGGAGTCACAGTCTGTAATTAGTTTGGAAGCTATGCGATCTATTTTTTTCATTTCTTCGTCCCTGAGTCTAGGAGAATGTGACCTTTCATACTCGCCCGGGTCGGAATCATAACTGCTGTCTGAATCTCTATCCTCCTTTCGGAGTCCCTTTTTGTCATATTTCTTTACAATTTTAGGAATAACTACAGGGGCAAGCGTTTCAGTCTCTGGGTCAGGTACCTCCACCTGAGCCGGTGGGGTTGGGGCGTCAGAAATGGGAGCATTCTGGGAAGGTGCTGGCTGCGACTGTATCAATTTCTGTGTCTCATGATAAGCGGGAGTTCTAAAATGCAACATAGCCATCTTCGTCAATTTTTGGGGGCAGTAAGGTGTACTGTCCTGTTGTTTTAAGTTGGTGTTCCCTATTACATCCTTCTATATTTCTCGCCCTCTAAGGGCTGCCATTTCCTGTTGAGCAGTTTTTCTGAGTGTCTTATTATCTATAGCTTGAGCTCTTCTCTTTCTTTCATTAATTTTTTTCCGCCATAGACCAAAGGAATCAAACAGACTTTTTCGCACCTTCCGTCTATGCAACCGCTCTTCCAAATATGTAAGTTAAGGGCGTGGCCAAGATGGCGGGGTGAGCGGACGCTTCCTCCCGTAGCTCCTCCGGCCCGGCTCAGCTCGAGCCCCGATTTCTGCGCTTCTCTCCCCCCGCAGCTGCTTTGCGGGTGAGAGGAATGTGCCGGAGTTCCTGGTGCACCTATTGATACTACTTTGACTCCTATCGCCCCGGGGGAAGTACCCCGAAAGTTTGCTCAAAGTTCGGAGCACGGAGGAGAGCCTGGGAGGCGGAGCGTATTGCAGTGCTGTCCAGGCGCCTCGGCTGGGCCTGGTGCTGAAAGCTGGTGATCCCGAGTGTTCGGACCCGACGTGCTCCGGAGAATAACAGCGCCCCCCGGCCGAAGCCTACGTGACCGGTGCCACCGACACGCAGCGGACCCTGGACCTTAGCTGGCGCTTTGGCCCCTCGCTACCGACAACGGTGCATGGTGCGGCGTGGGCCCCGGACCTGGCGGCGAGGGACAGAGGCATCTACGCGGCAGCCGACCTGGGCGGACCCACTGGCGAAACTGTGAGACACTGGCTGTGGACTTTCCTTGCTTATTGTGCCCCGGGGGTCGCCGACGGTCTCGCCAGCACGAGCCGCTCTCTCGGGCCCGCCCTGCCGCCATCTTCTCCCTGAGGAGCTGGAGCTGGCGACCTCCACCCGTGCCTTTGGCGGGCGGGTGCCTACTTTGGCCCTGGTTCATGACCTAATCTCCCAAGGGGTGCGCTGCTGAGAGACCCTGACTTTGGCCCCCCGATTGCCACCCTGGTCGGTACAACGATTGTCTCGCCCCGGCCTGAGCCACCATTTTGTCGCTTGTGACGCAGCACCCTTGTCTTCGGCGGGGTCTCACATCTGGTGCCCGCGGGCGACTGAACGCATCTATAGCGGCCGGCCCTGAACCTTGCCCACTGCAGTGGCCACGATGACTGGGAGAGGAGGCTCGAAAAGGGGTGACCGCACTCTGCCGGACATGCTCAGCAGGGCCCAGCAGCTGAGGGACAGGACGCAGCCGTCGCCGGGGTCCTCCCGGGCCTCGGCAGACGCAACTGGAGGCGAACCGCCGGTCACGAGGTCCTTTATGGAGGACTTATTTAGCTCCCTCAAGGACGACTTCCAGACGCTAAAGAAGGAAGTGGCCAGCGAGGTGCGAGAAGTGCGCAGGGAGGTGGAGGGCCTTGGCGAGCGTGTTGACACGGTGGAAACGGCGGCCCAGCGCCGTGATGAGGAGATAGTCCATCTCCAGCAGGACGTTCTCCGTCTCCGAGAGCAGTGTGTCGAGCTCCAGGCCCACTCTGAGGACCTCGAGAACAGGTCCAGACGGAACAACATCCGGGTGCGGGGTGTCCCATCCGCGGACGAGGGGACGGATCTGGTGACCTATCTACAGGACTTGTTCCGGGAGATTTTGGGAGAGGACGCAGAATTCCCGATCCGCATAGATAGAGCGCA
Source organism: Lissotriton vulgaris (assembly GCF_964263255.1). NCBI lineage: Eukaryota > Metazoa > Chordata > Amphibia > Caudata > Salamandridae > Lissotriton > Lissotriton vulgaris. Next base: position 331,571,225 of record NC_141691.1, on the reverse strand, counting down.
CAGAGTGGGCCGACAGCGCCAGTCTTCAGCACCCCCACCGGACATTCTGGCGTTCCTGCCTGATTTCCCCTTGAAGGAGCGCATCATGGCAGAGGCCCGCAGGAAGCAGCCTTTCACTTTCAGAGAGCGGCCTGTAGCGCTCTATCAGGACCTGTCAGCCATCACGCTGCAGAAGCGCAGGTCCTTCCGGATTGCTACAGACTTTCTGCGGGAGCACGAGACGCCCTACTCCTGGGGTCACCCCTTCCGCCTCATCTTTAGATGGAACGGAGTGTTACACCAGCTGCGCTCCCTCCAAGACATCTGTGGGGTGTTGGGACTCACGGCCACGGAGGAAGACGGAGCGACGCCCACATGGAGGCGCTCGGAGAGACGGAGCCGGCGGAGATCGACGAGGAGACGATCGTCGGCGACTGCGAGTCGCCCTGATTCCCCTACCATCAGGGCAGATATGGAGAAGCCCTGAGAACGGCGGCCAGGAACTTGCCTGACTCCAACGGCGTGGCCTTGACTGCCTAACTTCACTCCGGGGGGAGAGATGCTTAGCTTCTACGATGCTGGGTTGGGGCTGGGGGTTGGGAGGGAACGGTTGGAGGTGAGTGGCTGAACGTCCACTTGATTGTTTTCTACAGACTTGCCCGTCCGGGCTGGACTGAGACAATGGGGTGTTTTTATTTGTTTGTGGTTTTGGCTAGTTGCCATGGGTTGGTTCTGGGAGGGCTTAAGAGTTGTTTTGTTGTTGGTGGGGTCCCGTCCGATAATGCCCAAGCACGCGTGAGGCCGGTCCTGGCCTTCCCTGCGCGCCTGCCCCGCGCGCCCCCTCCGCTGATCCCTCGCCTGCTGCACAGCGCTTCGATTCCCTGGGGGAGATGCCATCCTTGAGAGTGGTGACCCTTAATGTTAAGGGTCTGAACAATCCCGTGAAGCGCAGAGCGATCCTATCCCTACTAGAAGGGACGCAAGCGGACATATGCCTTTTGCAGGAAACTCATCTGCTACCCAAAGATTGTCATAGGCTGCGCTCTGCCAAGTTCCCCACCCAATTCTTCTCTTCGGCGGCGACCAAGACTGCAGGCGTTGCCATTCTTTTAGCTAGCTCTTTCAGGGGCGAGGTATTGTACAAATATGCCGAACAAAAGGGGAGGCTCCTAGCGTATCGCATGCGGCTTGGGGGTATTGCCTTCACGGTTGGCTCCGTTTACAGCCCGAATGATCACCAGGATCGTTTCCTGGAATCAGTGTTGGTGGACGTCACTGCCTCGCCCGATCGCCATGTTGTCTTTTGGGGAGACCTGAACATTGTCTTCGACTCGGCTATGGATAGGTCTGCCCAGCGCTCCCCACAGACGGGGGAGCTTTCCCGCGTGGTGCAAGACCGGATTGCAGAGCTGGATCTGCATGACCTCTGGCGTGCTATGCACCCCACCGATAGGGACTATTCCTATTTCTCCCACGCGCACTGCACTTATTCGCGGTTGGACTACCTCCTGGTGAGTGGACCGCTGCGCACGGCCGCCACGGCGGCGGACATCGGGGTCCTGTCCCTGTCCGATCATGCACCGGTTTCAGGCGTCTTTACATGGCCGGCGGCCTCCCCCTCCAGAGGGTTGTGGCGGCTTCGGGATACTCTTCTACATAAGAAGTCGGTCATGAAGCGAGTGGAGGAGGTCATTCAGGACTATTTGGTCCACAATGGTAACTCCGACACGTCTCAAGCGACGCAGTGGGCGGCCTTGAAGGCGGTCCTCCGGGGGGAATTTATCTCCATCTCCTCGGCCGAGAACAGGGAGCGGCAATGTAAGAGGGAAGAACTGACTGCGCAGGTCAGGGAACTTGAGCAGGTTCACCGCCGAACAGGGGCTCCTCGAGTCTGGAGGCAGCTGAAAGCGGCGAGGAAACTCCTTTCTGCGCTGGACCTAGATCGAGCGGAATATGCGGCGTTGCGTCTGAAGCATGCCTTTTACACGGGCGGGGACAGATGCGGTAGGCTCCTGGCCCATCGGCTCAGGGCTGCGCAGCAACGCAATGTGGTGAAGGAGCTAGTGGGTGCAGACGGGGTTTCTGTTTCCGGTGACGCGGAGGTGGCGGACTCCTTTCGTAGCTTCTACGAGGCGTTATATGCCGCGGAACCCTCCTCGCCGAGGGACGCTGAGGATTATCTGGAGTCTGTGACCCTCCCGGTGCTAGAGCCCGCCCAAGCGAACCACCTAGAGCGGGACATCCATGTGGAGGAGGTCATCTCCGCTATAGCACGATTGAAACACGGTAAAGCCCTGGGCCCGGATGGCTACACGGCCTTGTTTTACAAGACCTTCTGTTCCACAGTGGCGCCTATCCTGGCTCGCCTGTTCAACTCCTTCTCCGAACCGGGGGCTATTCCGCCGGACCTTCTTTCCGCGACTGTGTCGGTTATTCCGAAACCCGGGAAGGACCGGACCCTGTGTGGTTCTTATAGGCCTATTTCGCTTCTGAATGTTGACCTTAAGCTCTACACGGGGTTCCTAGCGGCCAGACTTGGACTGCACCTACCGGGCCTGGTGGAGGCGGACCAGGCTGGCTTTGTACCCGGTAGACAGACAGTTGACAACACCAAGAGGGTAACGCACATATTAGAAAAGGCCTCGCGCGTCCCGGGGGAGCGGATGTTACTGTCGGTCGACGCGGAGAAGGCCTTTGATAGAGTTCATTGGCCGTACCTTGAGCTGGTTCTCGGGAAACTGGGAATCGGCGAGAAGTTCCGCACCATGGTCTTCAATTGCTATAAAAGACCATCAGCATCGGTACGGGTCAATGGGCACAGCTCTAGTAGTTTTGTCATTGAGCGCGGTACGAGACAGGGCTGCCCCCTCTCGCCGCTTTTGTTCGCCCTCTACATGGAGCCGTTTGCCCAGAGGATACGCGATAATCCGGACGCTATTGGGGTTAAGATGGGTCAGTATACCCATACTGTTAGCCTTTATGCGGACGATGTCCTGTTGACCCTGGATGACCCCAGGAGGTCACTCCCTGCTTGCGTCCAGGAACTGAACGCCTTTGCATGCGTGGCCGGCTTTAAAATGAATATGGCCAAATCGGCTGCCCTGGACGTGTCGCTTGCCGCGGACACCAGGAGAGACCTTCAGCGTCTCTTCCCCATGCAGTGGTCCTCATCCACGGTGCCATACCTAGGGATCCTGCTGGCGCCTTCGCTGCCTGAAATGGTTAAAGCAAATTACTCTTCCCTTAGCAAGAAGATTAAGGAGGAACTCGGCCGATGGAACAAGGGCCTGCTCTCGTGGCTGGGCCGTATCGTAGCGGTGAAGATGACGGTGCTGCCTCAGATCTTGTACCTTTTTCGCGCTCTACCTCTCCAGCCCCCTGTGGGTTGGATACAGCAAGCGCAGGCTGACATCTCCCGTTTCGTGTGGCAAGGCCGCAGGCCTCGGATGAAGAGAGTTCTCTCCACGCTTGCTCCGGAGGCGGGGGGTCTTGGTATCCCGGATCTCCGGAAGTATTTTCAGGCGGCGCAACTTCGATATTTGGTGGAATGGAGCAGGTGGGAATCTGACAAGCACTGGCTCTTTCAGGATCAGGCGGTGGCGGGACGTACCCTTCAGGAGGTTCCATTCCTGCGGCGCGCACATCGCCCGGCTAACCTCTACGCCTCCTTTGTCACCCGGGTTCCCCTGCGGGTGTGGGATGCGGTTTGCGAGCTCTGCGAGCTAACTACCTTCCCATCACCGTTTACACCTATAGTTGGTAACCCGGACTTTACTCCGGGCTTAGAGCCGGGAGCTTTTTCCCACTGGGTGAGCGCAGGTTGCAGGGCACTTTTTCAGATTTATGGGCCGGAGGGAGTGCTTCCTTTCCAGCAACTTCGACAGGAATTTGGTCTGACGGAGGTAGACAGATTGCGCTACATGCAGGTCCGCCACTGGGCTCTCCAACCCCAGGTGCGCGCCGTCGCAGCCCGTCAGATCACTCCTTACGAACGGTGGCTAGTGACCCGGACCTCGGAGGCCAAGCTTATTTCCGATCTATATAAGTTTCTCCAACCCCCGACGTTTCATTTCCATAATCCGGGGAGGGAGCGCTGGCACAGAGAGTTGGGCAGGACCCTGAGCCACAAGGAGTGGGATAAGATCGCATATCGGACGAGGCACTCTGCATACCACACTGGGCTGACGGAGACCTTTACTAAGGTGTCCACCTACTGGTATTACACCCCGGAGAGGCTCTATGAGATGCACAAACTCACCGACAAGGGATGTTGGCGGGGCTGCGGACAGGAGGGTACTCTATCGCACATTCTGTGGGATTGCCCGGTACTGACTGCTTACTGGAAAGAGGTCTTGGATGAGGTGGATAGACACTTTGAGATTGAGCTGCCGCGCTTCCCGGCGTATGTCTTGCTAGGCCTTCCCAACGACTTAATGTACCCGCTGAAGTCCCGCAGGGGTAGGCAGATTGCTATTGCGCTAGGCTCAGCGGTCCAAAATATCCTTATCCACTGGCGCACCTCCACTGCCCCCTCCATCACTGGTTGGCTACATAGACTCTGGCAGGTACTGGGTATGGAGAAGATGTTGCTTACAGTGGCTGGAAATGTAGATCAGTTCGAGGAGCTCTGGCACCCCTTCCTGGCACTGCTGTCCACAGAATTCCGGGAGCTCACATGTCCGAGGTATCTGCGCCTTCTTAGGCTGACGCCACCGGCGGCCCCGGCAGATTAGGAGGGATGAGGCTGGGGGGATTAGGGGTTGGGGGTAGGCTGTTTGGGGCGGATGCTTCTATTAAGGGCTATTGGACGGGAATGTTGGGGTATTGTTTTCTTCTTTTTCCTTTTCTGGGGGCGGGGGGCTTGGAGGGACTGCGTTGTGTTTTGCTGTGTTGCAGGAAGCTACTTGCTCTTAGCTTTGGTTGGGAGGTCGGGGAATATAGGAGGGTTGTGCGCACTGCCTTACTGCCTTACAGCTGATGCCTTCCCTTCCCCTCCTGGACCACCGACCTCCCCCCTTTCGACCAGAACTGCTGCAACATGTCTTTTTTTTTTTCTTTTCATTGTACTGTATGTAACCTTGACCTCCTACTTCCCTTCCCCATGTTTCTTTCGTTTTAATAAAAATGCTTTAAACCCAAATATGTAAGTTAAGGTACCTCAAAGGAACCGAATTCTGGCCATTGTAACTCAGCATTATTTTTTGTGTTTTTCCGCCATAATTTAGTATAAGTTATACTGGAAATAGCATATTTGATGTACATCTCTTTATTTGGGGTCTCCTCTGGAGGGGCTGGCTGGCTTTCTTCTAACACATCCTGACTGTTCGAGCAACAACAACAGAGTTTACAAACTTACTAAAAACAGGCATGTTCACTGTACTTAAATAATATTTCTCTCAGAAACCAGACAGTTCCCAATCAGGAACACATTACCTGTCCTTCGGACTTTGCAAAGATCGAATCAGAAACCATAAAACCGAAAAATAGACACATGCATGTGTAACTGAATCAGTATATAAGAATTCTTTTTATGTCGCTTAAAGCGATCCTACCAGAATACCCGATGTGTTTCTCCGCTCCCGGGTGGTTCTCTTCCTTATTTTCCAGACAGGCTAGACGGATCAGAAAGGATTCCAGTCAGGGACTGGGGCCACTGTAGTCAAGGACACAGTCGAGGGAAGAAAATCCAGGCAACTTTGGCTGCGAAGACTCAAGTCTGCTTTCCGCAGGTGCACTCCTCAGTTACCGATCTTCCTTTCCTCTCCGGGTCGTCAAGCTGAGACCACCGAGTCTCTGATGGAGTTCCACGTTGATGTGCCAATTGTAGAACCAGGGAGTCTTTGAAACAGACCACCCAGCGGTGCAGGAAACACCCAAGTCCACAGCTTCCTCCAAGTACGTTCACAAATGGGAGACCACACGACTGGGAGTGAAGAAACACAGGTTTATTATTCTTACACAGGAATCTCTAGAGATGGAAAAGTGTCCGTGACACACTGGAGGTAGGTAATGGGAGACTGTTCAATTTGCAAGGAACACGCAGCATCCTTTATAGGACGTGGACACTCCCTTCACAGAGAAGGAATGCAGAAAGTTCATATAGCTTGCGGGATGGAGAGACGGATCACCTACCCTTTGTCATGGAGCTTGATGCTGGAATGGGGCAGTCAAAGCCTTAGGCACATCACTTGCCTCTTGCAGTGTAGTTTGAACAGGAATGGAACCCCCGGGAGAGGTCATCTGCCATCTCAAAATTCCTGGAACATTTTAGCATGGGTGCGGGGAAAAGGTCAGCTCGAGTACAGGTTGACCTGTACGTGGTCAGTGGGACAGAGGTGAAATGGACGCTGTAGTTACAAACATGGCGGGCATATGGCAACTTAGTAGATTCAGGTTTCACAATATGACTTTTTTGATATTCACTGTTACTTTTCTTCTCTCCTGGAATTTGTTAACAATGATAAGCTGTTTTGTAACCTACCCCGTATTAGTTTGGTTTTGAGGAGGGGTGAAGGTTTGGTGTGGTGTGGGGGCGGGGGTGTTCTGCTCCATAATGATCGTAAAAAAAGGGGGATATTTGCCAAAGTAATTAAGCATATGCAAATAGAGGTGCAACCACAACTGGCCCAGCGACACCGGTCTTGATCTATTAGCATGTACGCACCAAGGGACCAATACAAGGGGGGTAGACATTTTAGCAAAACATGGGGTAATTGTCTGTAAACGTAAGAAAGAGGATCAATTGGGACAGTGGGTGATCTTAGAGGCAGACATTAAGGGCTTCATTTTTACTATTTGCTCCATATATGATTCGAATCTTGACGACCCTGCTATTTTGAACTTTATTAATATTGAATTAGCAACCTGGCCATCCCCTTTGGTAATATGTGGCGATTTTCATATTCATATAGATCATAATTTTAATTTATCTGGTTCCATGCCATATTCTGGCCATAAGAACAAGGCGTTTAAAGCATTACAGGGCATAGTCATGGAACACGTTTTATTAGATGTATAGCAAAGACACAGATCCTGGGAACCAGGGTACACCTTTTTTTATTCACCACATAATAAATTGGTGCAGTTAGATTATTTTCTTTTGATTGCAACAATTGGCAGAAAAAGTGGATAATAATCTATTTCCAAGAGTCATTTCCGACCATAATCCTTTAATTATAGGGATTCCATTATCTGGGCTCCCTATAGCTTTAAATCCATGGATGGTTGATAAAAAATTGTCCAAACTACATACATTAAAGGGGACCCACGGGCAATTTAATGACCTGCTCTGAATACATGCCCACCTAACATTAATCACAAAAAAGTACCAGAGGGTCAAGAGTAAGACAGGCTAATTATCAAAGACAGTGAAGGTGTAACGCTCCCACTTGCCATATGACTGAAAGAGGAGTGATGTAGAACATGCCAGATCAAGATCAGTGTCTGGTCTCTGGCTCCCATCAGTCACCACTCGGAACCGCCCTTCATCATTTGGGGCTCCGAGGACCAACACTATACTAGATCTTGGTTCTCTAGCAGAAAGGAATTAACCTTCCTGTTAGTTAGTATGTGTTGGTATTATGGTCAAGACCATGTGTGTTGGTAAAGTAACTGACAGGGTTAAAAAGAGGGTGGTGTGCAGTGCAAAGAAATACCAAGGAAAATAATAAAGGGGGTAAGTAAAATTGGTTTTAAGGAGCAAAAGAATAATTTAATAGGGTATAGCTCCTAGCACCAATATTAAAAAATAGCCAAGACAGGGTAAAATCTATGACCTGTCTAGTGGTGTAACGTGGTCGACATGTTTCAGCAAAACCGGCCAATAGCCTTGCTTTCTTCAGGACCTTAAATGTACAGCTACTGCAAACAAAAAATACCCAAAGTGACAAAAGTGTTACAAATAAGTGAAAATATAGTGTAGGAACGACACTGAAAAGTCACCTGAACCTCCAGGTGTGTCTGTTCCAGATCTTCTCACATAGTCAGCAGTGGGCTGAAATAAAAAGGCATGGCATGAGCTAATCCCTCCATACCTGTCCGAAATAAGCCTGCTTGTTGCACCTGTTGTAATCATCAACATAGGTGTAGTTCACGTCTCAGAATCTGAACAAACACACTGACCAGACTAGTGCAAAACAATAATCGTGGAAATTGAACCATTTCAAGTTTCACAGAATACTTCTTACCTGGCTAGTAAGAAGTGTACACCTCACCCCGCCTGGCTGCGGCTCAGGACTGGTGAAGCACCGCTCTGAAAAAGGTGAATAAATTAAAAAACAAGAATCATCCACCATGTAGTGCCTGAACTTGATCAATCTGAGCTATGGAGTGTTGTCTTGTATAAATTCTAGCGAATTGTGAGAGGCGGTGAAAGATGTCATATCCGCTTAAAAAGTTGGGACTTATCGAGTTATTATCCTGTTATTATATACATCCTTCAGTTGCAGAATCTGATGCCAAAGAAGCTGTTCAATCTAGCAGGACCAACTAATCCCGTTCACCAGACTAAGTAAGATTAAGTGCCCCGTGGTTGAAGGACCACAATACAGCAGAACACTGATACCTGTTCTGAAACGAACCGCTTGCTGAAATAGCGTGTTCCCGCTCGGTAAAATTAAATAAAACTCCAGCGCGCACTCACCTATCCGTCGGTACTTCCTAGCGGCATCTGTGCCGTCTGGGGAGGTACCGGCGGTCTGTTTCTGTTTGGTTATATCTCGCTGGCCCTCATTGGTCAGGAAAACTCACGTGACGCGCCATTCGATACGGCAAGCGTCCGTGATGTTACAGAGCAAATGATTGGATTAGCTTACGGGCAGACTGTCCAATGGCGTGCTGGGTAAATTGTAAACAGCAGAGTTTGACAGTCGGGTGAGCCTTCGGTGATAAAGGTTCATTTCTATATTCACGCCTGAAACCCAGGGGGGGTGCAGCCCCGCATGCAGCGTTGAAGTCATGATGTAATAAACTCATGGTGTAATGAATTCGCAAAACCAGCGGAATGTTCAATATCGCTTAGGCAGCGGCAACCAGGATTGCACTGACCATATCAAAAATCATATGGTCACGGTCATCATATGATCATACGGTAAAAGACAACATATTGTCATATGGTGCAAGTCGTGAAAGAAAGGCCAAAAGTGTGGTGTTGGCATCAATGGTTACAGCACAGTTTCATAGAGGTATGTCTGCTGGATGTAAGTGCTAATGGGGCGTATCATCAGAATCTAGTAATCACACTATGTTTAGTGCACCTCGTGAATATGATTCAAAACGAGGACCAGGGAATGTCATCATTCAACCCTGTTTGATCGGTCCCTAGTCTCAACACCCATTTCTGTTCTTTTTTATGGAGAAAATCACTCACATTGGTGATATGAGAGGGAATGAACGGTTTCTCCAAGACCGTCCATTTGAAAGACGTGGGTGAGTGATTTTGTGTAATGAAATGGTTAGTGAGTTTAGTGGCCTGTCTCCTGCAATTGATGGTACTCCTGTGTTCAGATAGTCGCACCTTTATTTTACGGGTGGTCATACCCACATACCTAAGTTCACATGGGCAGGTTATGAGATAGATTAGTTTATCGCTGTTGCAGTTCGTGAACTTCAGCTGTCTCCAGGGCCTAGAAGTCCCGATGTCTATCTCTGTGGTTCTGGACGTTTGGGCACATGATTGACATGTGCCACAGGGATGGTGGCCAGACACTGGGGGTAGATCCCATAGGGTACCTACTGCTCTCGGAGTCTCATCGGGGGTCTGGTATGTACCATTTTGTCCCGCAGATTGGGTCCCCTTTTAAAGGAGAATAACGGTTGTAGAATGGAGTGCGGTCCTGAGTTTAAAATTGACCAGCGTTTCTTAACCGCTTTTTTGATACTATGGGACAATGTGCCAAAGGTATGTACAAAGGTCAGCCTTTCAAGAGGTGCTTTAGGAGTGGTAGGTTCTAATAGTGCTGCCCTATTGTTGTTGCTGGCACGTTTCATGGCCCGATGTACCAGCCGGGGAGGATATTTTCTTTCAACGAGCTGGTCTTTAAGTGCAGAGGAATGTGTTCTGAAAGCAGTGTCCGTGGAACAGTTTCTTTGGACTCGCAGAAACTGACCAAACGGAAGATTGTCCCGTAAGGACTTGGGGTGGTGACTGTCATACAACAACAGAGAGTTCCTGGACATAGGCTTCCTGTATAGTTCGGACTGTAAACCCGTGGAAGTGGCCTTAATCATAAGATCAAGAAAGGCTAGCTTGTTTTCGCCAATCTCAACGGTGAAGCGTAAAAAAGCATTTCTGCTATTCAGCCATCCCAGAAAGTCTTGACAACTGTCTCTGGAAAAAAAATTGTTACTTGATACATCCTATTGTCAACACATGGCCAAATGGGTTCCTAAATTTTTGAATATGAATCAGGGTACTGCCCCCAAAATAACTGTATGGAATGCATTCAAAGCCGCTGTACATGGTGAGACGCTAAGCTTTTCTTTACATTGTCAGAAGGAGATTAAGGTTAAAATTCAACAATGGATGAACGATTTGGCTTCTGCTGAGGTTGAACTTATAAAACAAATTGGTCTTGGCCGAAACATGGTTGCGTGTCAGAATATAATATCTGTTACTAAATTAAAAATACACTCATTTTATGCTGAAGAGATTGCTGCTAAATATGTCCAGCACAGGTCTGATATCTACGAACTTGGGGAGAATACCAGGAAACTATTGGCCAAACGTATAAAACAAAGAGCTGTGACAAACACAATTAGTCATATCAAAGAGCTGCAGGGCCAAATATTGGATACATCCCAAGTTATACTTAATGTTTTTCGTAACTTTTATACTCAATTGTATACAGCAGTAGCTGAAGCTACTACAGTTAATATCACTGAATACCTGAGCGGAGTTGAGACTGCAATAGTCTCCTCTGAGCAGAATGAGACCCTTAACACCTCTATTAGCTGGGAGGAAATTGAGTCAGCGATTGTATCTCTAGCCACCGGTAAAGCGGTCGGGCCCGATGGAATTCCTTTGGAGTTCTTTAGAACTTTCAGGCAAGCGCTGAAGCCCACTCTAATATCTTTATTCCAGCTTGCCCAACAGAGACAGACCCCAAATCTTGGCAACAGACTACAATCATTGTGTTTAAGAAAAAGGATAAATCTGAACTAAATCCAGGATCTTATAGACCGATTACACTTATCACTACCGATAGCAAGGTTTATTAAAAAATAATTGCTTCAAGGCTTGGCACAGTTATTACCGTATTTTCCGGCGTATAAGACGACTTTTTAACCCCTTCAAATGTTTTCAAAAGTCGGGGGTCGTCTTATACGCCGGACACTAAATTTTGATGAGTGGAAGCAACGCTCCACCGACGTGGAACCCTCCTATATGACCTGGGCTCTACTCGCGCGCTCCACTCCCACGTTTACCGGTTACATTAATCAAAAATTGCACATGATTTAGTGCACAGTTACTCACCGGTACAGTCCCGCGTCTTCATCCTAGAGACACAGCGCAGTCCCGCGTCTTCATCCTAGAGACACAGCGGTGTATGCGCTGATCTGGCGCCATAATCCTCACGTTTTCACGTTCATCGGAAGTAGAGGAGCGTCACTAGCGCTCAGTTCATGGACATGGAAAGGGGACTTCAGAAGGTTCCAGCCGGCGGAAGTGGGGGTCGTCTTATACGGCGAGTATAGGACGAAACCTACATTTCATCATGAAAAGTAGGGGGTCGTCTTATACGCCGGGTCGTCCTATACGCCGGAAAATACGGTACTCCATTAGTATCACTCAGACAGCATGGGTTTATCCCGGAAAAAGACTTAACAGACCATGTCAAGAGAGAAATTGCCCTCTTTGATTGGGAACAAGCCACGGTGTCCCCGCTCGGGATGATCCTGTTGGACGCGGAAAAGGCGTTCAGCAGGGTCTCCATCTGAGTTTATCTATGCCATTCAAGCGCTATATATATCCCCCGAAGCAACTATTCGTATAGCTGGACAATACTCTCAATCACTCAATATCGCCAGGGGTACAAGACAGAGTTGTACCTGCTCTCCATTATTATTCTCACTTTATATCGATCCCTTTTTAGTGATATTGGAAAATGAAATTAATATTAAGCCTGTAACTCTGAATAATACCAGCTTTAAAAACTGACTTACGCCATTGACATTGCTATTCTCACTAGAAATTTAAGGCTAGCCTTTCCTATATTGAGCATTTGTGCTAAACAGTTCGGTGTAGTGTCCGGCTATAAACTGAACGTTGATAAAACACAGTGTCTACATTCGAACAATTCCCGTCCATCTGAAATCATAACTATTCCGGGGGTTACCTATTTTGGGGTTAGAATAACAGCAGATGTTAAAAGTATTCCGGCACTAAATGTATAACCAGCCACCCATATGGTTAGTAATCTTTTGGAGAGGTGAGATTGCTTACATCATCATCATCAAAATGACTATTTTACCCAATTTTTTATACTTTTTCCGCATTATACCATTCATTTTTCCCATGACTTTTTATTTAAAAATTGAACATATCTGCTCTAGATTCTTATGGGGCTATCGAAGGCCAAGAAGGGCAATAAAATGGATGACTCTTCCAAGATCAATGGGGGTGGGGTTGGGCATGCTACATTGTTTACTATATCATTGGGATGCTCTCCTACAACACATGGACATTCTTATAACTGCAAAAAAAACCTGGTTCAGCAGCCACCAACACCTCTATCTATGAAATGCTTTTGGAGGAAAATTCACAACAAAGGTTAGTCAAAACTCTGGAGCCAAGCTACTTTAAGAAAACCTGATTCAAAACCATACAATCTGCCTATTCTCTTTGGAAGAAAGTCCGGCAAAGATTCACAATTTCAAATATTAATGCATACACCCCCTTCACAGCTCATGGTCTTCTACCATCAATATTTCAGGACAGGACCACATTTAGATGGGCCGATTCAGGGATAACACTTCTTAGGGATCTAAGAGAAGGGGGTAGTCTGATGTCATTCATGTTATGTTATGTTATGTTATGTTATGTTATTGTTTTGCGGGGACATAAAAGGAGAGACAGCTGGACAAAATTTCGGGGCCTATACCTCTCAATATCTTAAAGGTCAGACAAAGGACCTTAAAGAGAATACGCTTCCTCACTGGAAGCCAGTGTAGGGAGCGAAGAACACTCGTCACCGGGCAAAATCTGGGCAGGCCAACAATCGCTCTGGCCGCCGCATTTTGAACCCGTTGCAGGCGAGTAAGCTCAGCCTGGTTAGCCCCGACCAGAAGAGAGCTAGCGTAATCCAGGCGAGAGATGATAGTAGCCTGGATTACCAGCTGTCTGGTTGGGGCATTGAAAAATTTTAGCACAGGTCTTAAGCCTCTCAACAGGCCAAAGCAACAGGCTGCTGTTCTTTTGGTATGTCCTACAAAGGAAAGGCCAGCGTCCAGCCAGACCCCCAGATTTTTCAACTCTGACACCGGGGTAGGAGTAGGTCCCAGCTCTGGTGGCCACCATTGGTCACCCCACAACTCCACTCCCCTTCCGACAATCATTACCTCCGTTTTAGTGGCATTGAGCTGGAGACAGTTTCCCGTCAACCAGCTGGCCACCGCCTTCAGTCCATCCTGGAACCTGGGGGCATCTTGTTCCGCGTCCCCGCTGAGAGTAACCACCAGCTGTGTGTCGTCGGCATATGAGACCAAAGTTAGGCCCCACTGCCTAGCTACATCAGCCAGCGGTCTCACGTAAAGATTAAACAACATGGGGCTCAGCGAGGACCCCTGCGGAACCCCCATGGCCAGAGGCTGGAAGTTGGACTTGAAGGGAGGGATGGCAACACAGAAGGAACGATTGCCGAGGAAGGAGCGGAACCATTGCAGCGCCTGACCACCGACACCAATCTCCTCGAGCCGATGCAGGAGGATGCTGTGAGATACCGTGTCGAAGGCGGCGCTGAGATCTAATAATATCAGCGCCGCCGTTTGACCAGCATCCAACCTCGCACGGAGATGTTCCACCATCACAAGAAGAGCGGTCTCCGTGCTGTGCCCAGCACGGAAGCCATTTTGTGTGGGGTCGAGGGCGTTGGTCCGGGCTAGATGTTCTGACAGGGCCAGATTGACATGAGCCTCTGTTATCTTTGCCGGCCAGGGTAGCAACGAGATGGGATGGTAACTTTCAGGCTTGGACGGGTCCAGGGAGGGTTTTTTAATGATCGGGGATACCACCGCCTGCTTCCACTTAGTTTGAACTACACCCGACTCCAGGGAGAGGTTGACAAGGGAACACACTGCAGGGCGTCCCATAAAGGCCTGATCTCTAAAGAGAGCAGGTCTTACTGGATCAGATGGAGAACCAGATTTAACTTGCAACGCAAGCTTGTCAAACCCATCCGAGGTGAGAGGGGGAAAAGAGAGCAGGGTAAACTGGTGAGGTGTCCCGTTGGAACTTCCCAGGTCGATCCCTATGCTAGGGAATGTCCGATAGATGGTTTGGACTTTTCCCAAAAAGTAAGAGGCAAGGGATTGGCAATGGGAGATAGAGCTCACGGCCACAGGGGTCGTCCGCTTCGCCATGAGATCTTTCACTGCCTTGAAGATGGCCTTCGACGGGTTGGTGCTGTTTTGAAATTCTGCGGCATAAAATGCCGCTCGAGCTCGACAGATAGCTCGATGATAGAGCTTGACGGACGCGGAGTATGCAGCTTTTAAATCAGCCCCATACGTCTTCCGCCACGCCCTCTCCGCCCGTCTACAGGCTCCCTTCAGGGCACGTAAGGTGCCGTCGTACCAGGGACTCGACTCTCTGGTATTGATTTTACTCGATACGATGGGTATCAGAGTGTCCAGAGCCCTGGTAAGCCAAGAGCAAAAGAGGTCATATCCCTCTTCTACGCCATTCAATGGACCCAGCGGCTCCTCTACCAGAAGACGATGGAAGTCTTCTAGCCTGAGTTTGTTCCAAAGCCTCCTAGGTACCTGTCTAGCTGAAGGGGTAGGGGGAGTGACAGATATAGGACAAAGAATGGACACCAGGGAATGTCAGTCCACTCTAGCGGAGAAATAGATGTAATTTTAGTCTCCGGCAGATTGGTAAAAAAGGGGTCAAGGATATGTCCCCCAATGTGGGTAGACTGAGAGACCAACTGGGATAGTTGAAAGGCTTCTAAGTCTGAGGAAATGCTGCGTACCGTCAGATTGGAAGGGGTGTCAAAATGTAGGTTCAGATCACCCATGATGGAATAGTTGGCGCAGTCAGTGACCAAAGTGCCAACAGCGTCGGGGAAAGAATTTCTGAACACCACATCGCTACCCGGCGGGTGATACACAACCATCCCAGAGAGCGTAAACTCAGGGCTGACAGAGATCTTAAAAGAAGCACTTTCACACCCGGCGATGTTAAGGCCACTCCACACATAGGCGAAACTGGACCTGACTATGAGAGCTATACCCCCACCTCTAGAAGATCTATTCAAGGTGAACATAGAATAGCCGGGGGGGCATGCTAGGTTGAAAATAGCAGCGTCCGCGTCCTGGAGCCAGGTTTCAGTGATGGCAAAAATGTCAGGAGCTTCCTCCTCAATTAGATCGTAGATGTTTTGATGGTGTTTCAGAGCCGATCTAACATTCAGATTTAAGATCCGCAAAAAGGAGGGAGAGCTCCTGATGCGGAGAGTATCTGAGGTGTTTTTCCGGAGGATGGACCCTGGAGGGTCAAGCACCCAACCGTTGCAAGAGCAACGGTACGGACCGCAGATCGGATGGACAGGCGGAAGATCACACCTATGACTCACCTGACCGATGGAATACAGACTCTCTCTAGAGTATGTCAGCATTGCGACACGGAGTGATGAAACAACTGCCACAGCCCGGCAACCTGCAGCGTCCCGCACAGCCTTAGCACGGACGGGCGCAGACGGGCAGGACTCTGGCACGACTCCGGCTAAGCGTAGGCGCTCCCGCTGCGCACTCCCGCTGCGCTAGGCAAGGAGCTTTAAATAGGCGTCCCACCTATGTTACAGCGCACTAGAGCGCTCGCTAATATATGACGCCCATACTCCTACCCCACTCCAAGATGTCTGCCACAGATTGAACCCACCCTAAGACCCGGACCCACTCGAGCAGCGGTGGAAACCGATTAGAGTGCAAGGTAAGGGGCAATTTTAAAAACCCAATGCAATCAGCATCAAACAAATAACAAAAACGGAAAATAAGGATTTAAAACGCTATTCAGCGAGAAAAGCGCGAAGCGCTAAGAAGCAGTGGTGTTCCTTGTCCTTGTCAGGCAGAACCCTGAAGCAGCTCGCCTTAAATAGGCGTCCCACCTATGTTACAGCGCACTAGAGCGCTCGCTAAAATATGGCGCCCAAACTCCTACCCCACTCCAAGATGTCTGCCACAGATTGAACCCACCCTAAAACCCGGACCCGCTCGAGCAGCGGTGGAAACCGATTAGAGTGAAAGGTAAGGGGCAATTTTAAAAACCCAATGCAATCAGCATCAAACAAATAACAAAAACGGAAAATAAGGATTTAAAACGCTATTCAGCGAGAAAAGCGCGAAGCGCTAAGAAGCAGTGGTGTTCCTTGTCCTTGTCATCACTTTACAGGAGATATTTGGTCTACCCAGAATTGATTATTTTAAATTCCTACAAATCCGGAGCTTTCTTGGCCCAAGATTAAAAAAAATCAGGGTAACTTGGAGCCAATCGGCATAATCGAATTACTGCAAAGACAATCACGCCTTGGGGTAATCTATCAGTCTTTAATTGCTCAGTTGCTGGATGATTTAATACCTCAGTGTGATCGATGGGAAAGCAAACTAGGGGGAGCAAACATCAATCTACCTAAGTCTCTTGAATTGGCCAATTCTGTGATCCTGTAGGGGAGCCTGAAATCACAGCATTTCATGTCTGTTTTTGATTTATATTATTCCCCTGCCAAAACCTCAAAATGGGCGCAATCTATGGGGAGCTCATGTAATAGATGCAGACTAATTGGGGCCGATTCTCTACATATGTTTTTTACCTGCCCTGGGCTGGGAACTTTTTTTCAGGACATAAGTCACTTCTTAAATCTAATATTAGTAACCTCAGTTACACTTACCCCAGAGATGGTAATTTTTGGGGTTGGGAGTTCTACAATAGGGACGGTCCGTGTGAATGCAGAAGTTAGCTTTCTTTTCATTGCTATGTCAACATTGAGACTATGTATCACCTCCCTATGGATCAGTACTGATGTCCCTGCATTCATTAATTTGAGATCCAGGTTACTTGGTTTATATAATTTAGAGATATCTGTTTATAAAAAATTTGGTGTTAAGAAACGTATTTGGGGGCTAAAAATCTGGTCTCCGATCATTAATTGGTTAGAAAGTATTGCTTAGATTTAGACGGTGATTCTGCCATTGTGTTTTCTTTGATATCGCAGATACCAATGATATGTTCTCTGCCATTATCTTTCCTTCCCTTTTGATTTTTTAGATATGCATTATTGTTTGATTAAGATTCGAAATTTGTTACGGAGGATGTACCTACCGTATAAATCAATTGTAAGTAAAATAAAATTTAAAAAAAAGAAAGTTTCTAACACTCAAGACTTCCTGACATAAGCACTGACAAAGTCACCAGGACTGGCTTTTTGAATAAATGAAAGTATTTATGTTATGCTATGTTATGTTATGTTATAACAATTTATTATGCGCACAGCGACTCCAGCGAAGGAGCGTCCCGGCGCAGAGACAAGGAGCAACATAACACAACAGAAGAGATAGGGCCTCAGAAGATGGCTAAAACAGAAATGTCTTAATGGCTCTACGGAAAGACAACAGGTCCTCAAGCAGCTGGATTTCAACTGGGAGGGTGTTCCAAATTAATGCAGCTTTCACCCTGAAAGAACGACCCCCCATCCTGCTGAGCCTACATCTGGGGACAACAGCAAGGGCCTGACCTTGAGATCGGAGATTGCGAGTGGGAGCATAGAAGGAAATTGAGTTGGACAAAATTTCAGGGCCTATACCTCTTAGGATTTTGAAGGTCAAACAAAGGACCTTAAAAAGAATACGCTTCCTTACAGGGAGCCAATGCAGGGAGCGAAGGACATTGGCCACCGGGCAGAATCTAGGTAGGCCGACAATGGCTCTCGCCGCGGCGTTTTGCACCCGCTGCAGACGAGTTAACTCAGCCTGGTTAGCCCCAGCCAGCAGAGAGCTAGCGTAGTCCAGACGGGAGATGATAGTTGCCTGGACTACAAGCTGTCTGGTAGGGGCATCGAAGAATTTAAGAACTGGTCTTAAACCACTTAACAGTCCAAAGCAACAGGCTGCAATTTTTTTGGTATGCCCTACAAAGGTAAGACCGGCGTCTAACCAGACCCCTAGATTTTTCACCTCCGACACCGGGGTCGGAGTAGGGCCCAGCTCCGAAGGCCACCACTGATCGCCCCAGAGCTCCACTCCCTTCCCGACAACCATAACCTCTGTTTTTGTGGCATTGAGCTGGAGACAGTTACCTGTCAACCAGCTGGCCACCGCCTTTAGTCCAGACTGAAACCTGGGGGCATCCTGTTCCGCATCCCCGCTGAGAGTAACCGCCAGCTGTGTGTCATCGGCATATGAGACCAAGGTTAGGCCCCACTGCCTCGCGACATCAGCCAGCGGTCTCACGTAAAGGTTGAACAACGTGGGACTCAGCGAGGACCCCTGCAGAACCCCCATGGCCAGAGGCTGGAACCTGGACTTGAAGGGAGGGATGGCAACACAGAAGGAACGGTTGTCCAGGAAGGAGCGGAACCATTGCAGCGCCTGGCCACCGATGCCAATCTCCTCGAGCCGCTGCAGGAGGATGCTGTGAGATACAGTGTCAAAGGCGGCGCTGAGGTCTAACAAAATCAGCGCCGCCGTCTGACCAGCATCCAGCATCCAGCCTTGCACGGAGATGTTCCACCATCACAAGAAGGGCAGTCTCCGTGCTGTGGCCAGCACGGAAGCCATTCTGTGTGGGATCGAGGGCATTGGTCCGGGCTAGATGTTCAGACAGGACCAGATTGACATGGGCCTCTGTCAGCTTAGCTGGCCAGGGTAGCAGCGAAATGGGACGATAGCTTTCCGGCTTAGAAGGGTCCAGGGAGGGTTTTTTAATAATCGGAGACACCACCGCCTGCTTCCAACTGGTAGGAACTACCCCCGACTCCAGGGAGAGGTTGACAAGGGAGCGTACAGCCGGGCGTCCCAAAAAGGTCTGATCTCGAAAGAGGGCAGGCCTCACTGGATCAGATGGAGACCCAGATTTAACTTGCATGGCAAGTTTATCAAACCCATCCGAGGTGAGAGGGGGAAATGAGAGCAGGGTGGTCTGATGAGGTGTCTCATTGGAGCTCCCCAGCACATTTCCAATACAAGGGAATGTCCGATATATAGCTTGGACTTTTCCCAAGAAATAGGAAGCAAGGGATTCACAGTGTGCGACAGAGCTCTCAGCCGTAGAGGTGATCCGCTTTGCCATAAGATCTTTGACCGCCTTAAAGATGGCCTTTGACGGGTTGGTGCTGTTCCGTAATTCTTCGGCATAAAAGGCCGCTCGGGCACGGCATATGGCCCGGTGGTAGAGCTTGACGGACGCGGCATATGCAGCTTTTAACTCAGCCCCATATGTCTTCCGCCAAGCCCTCTCCGCCCGTCTACAGGCTCCCTTCAGGGCGCGCAGAGCACAATCATACCAGGGGCTCGACACACGAGGATTGATCTTCGTCGATACAATAGGTATCAAAGCGTCCAGAGCCCTAGTGAGCCAAGAGCAGAAAAGGTCATACCCCTCTTCTACATTATTATTTACATTTTGGTTGGTGAGCGTGTGGAAGAGATTAATGTCTTGCTAGGTTGAATGGTGGGATGATGCATACATACCCCCAGATTCATCAAAGTCCTGTTTTGCGAGTCCTTAATAGCGAATTTTAAGGATTCCCTATTAAAGACTCGCAAAACGGGATGCATGTAGAAATCGCAATAATTTTAGCGATTTCTACAGCTTCCTTATTTGCAATTCGCTAATTGCTAATCGCAAATAAGGATTGGCTTTCCCATTCATTCCTATGGGCCTAAAGATTCTCAGAATCTGGCCCTTTGTGAGACGATTTTGGTTTGATGAATCTGGCTGATAGATGCATGTAGATCTCTCAAGTTTTAAGTTTCCACAATTCCATGTGTGAGTATCTCATCCAGTCCAGGAGTTTTCTTTGATGCCTTGGACTTGTAGACCTACTTTCATAAATGGTTAAAGAGGACTACAAATCAGAGTATACACTGGAAAAAACTGAAATGGATGAGCTACTGCTGATGGAAACACGGCAACATGGTAGCTCTGTGGGTTGTTGAATGGATAAGTGTGTAGGTGATTTGATGCAGTGAAAAAATGTGCAAAACAAAGTTCTGCATACCATCAAAAACAAGAAGTCTGAAATCAACAAGGCAGGGGAAATACGCAAAAATATGCCGGGTCTAATATATGTCACCACCAGCCGAAAGTAAGAAGATCTACCCACCTTCCGGGTAGTTCTCTTCACTAAGGCATTAGAACCTGACCAGACCAACAGGGTTGGTGTGTTCTGTGCCAGGGGAGTGTTCCACCATAAAGTCTATTCCTTTTAGAGAGATGGACCACCTCAACAGCTTTGAGTTCTCACCCCTCATCTGCATTAACCATCTGAGGGGCCTGTGGTCTGTCTGTACTCGGAAGTGAGTCCTAAACAAGTAGGGTTTTAGCTTCTTCAGCGCCCAGACTACAGCAAATGATTTCCACTCAATTGTACTCCACCTCTGTTCCCTGGGGAGTAGTCGCCTGCTAAAGACGACTGCAGGCTGGTCTAGGCCCTCTTCGGTCAGTGGTGAGAGCACCGCTCCCACACCATGCTCTGAAGAATCTGTCTGCATGACAAATTCTTTGGTACAGTCGGGTGCCTTGAGCATGGGAGCCATGCACATAGCTGCCTTCAGGGCATCAAAAGTGGTCTGACAGGCATCTTTCCAGGTCATTTTCCTTGGCTGCTTCCTGGAAGTCAGCTCAGTCAAGCGGGCAACAATGGTGCCATAACCATTGACAAATCGTAATCCGTGAGACCTAAAAAGGCTCTCACCTCTGTCTGTGCCTGGTTGTTGGGGCGCCATCTGGCCACTACTTACCTGGTGCCCTCAGTACACCATAGACCCCTGTCTGATCTGGCACTTACTGTATTTAATCGTGACGCTTGCCTTCTGCAGAGCCTTCAACACTTCCTAGTGGTGGTGCAAGTGATCTTCCCAGCTGGAACTAAACACGGCGATGTCATCCAGGTAGACAGTGCTGAAATCCTCCAGTCCAGCCAACACCTGGTTGACCAACCTCTAAAAGGTGGCAGGGGCTTTCTTCGACCCAAAGGGAATAACCGAGAACTGGTAGTGCCACTCTGGTGTTGAGAATGCAGATCTCTCCTTGGCCCCATCAGACAAGGCAATCTGCCAGTACCCAGATGTTAAATCAAATGTACTGAAGAATTTGGCAGCTCCCAGACGATCTATGAGCTCATAGGTCTGGGGATGGTGTGCGCGTCTGTCCTGGTGACAACATTGTGCCTACATTAGTCCACACAGAACCGAAGTTCAGGAGTGGCACCGGGTGCAGCAGACTTTGGTACCAAAACCACTGGTCTGGCCCAAGGACTGTCAGAGGGCTCTATGACCCCTAATACCAAACATCTTAGAAACTTCTTCTTTGATGCTGGCTTTGACATTGTCAGTCAGCCTGTAAATGTTGTGCTTCACAGGAGGACTTTCCTCAGTGTCCAAATCATGGGTACCCCAGTGGGTGAAACCTGGTTTCTGAGAGAACAGCGTGGCAAACTGTTCCAACAGCAGGCAACAGTTACTCCGCTGTTTTGGGGTCAGTGTTTGGTAGAGGTTTACGCCTTCCACTGACCCATCATTCTCCTGGAAAGACAAGCGGTCAGGGAGAGTTTCACTATCCACTTCCACCCATCTGTCACCAAGAGCATGCTTACTTCAGACCTCTCAAAGGGAGGTTTGAGGCGGTTCACATGTAGGACCCACAAAGGGTTCTTGAGAGTCTACAAGTTCACCAGGTAGGTGGTGTCACTCTTACACTCTTCCTACTCAATCACCCATACAGAAACTCACACAGCCAGTCACTCACCAATACAGGTACTCACACACACTCCCCCATGCAGCCACTCACACTGCTACTCACTCACCAATACAGCTACTCACACACCCACTCACTTACCCACATAACCACTGACACAGCCACTTACTCACCTATACAAACATTCTCACATTCACTCACACATCCACAGAACAAATTACATATCCATTCACACATCCATATAACTACTCACACAATCACCTACTCACCCTTACAGCCTCTCACATAGACATTCACTATCTAATACAGCCACTCACTTATCTATGTTCACACTGAAACAGGTACTCAATCGCTCATACAGGCACTCACACACCAAATCCGCCACCCATAAAGCCACTCTTTCAGCCACTCTGTCACCTATACAGCCACTCACACATCCACTCACACCTTTGCAGACACTCACAAAGTCACTAACTCACCAATACAGCCACTCACATACCCACTTACTCTCTAATACAGCCGCTTACTCACCCATACAGCTAGTCACATACTCACTAACACATCCATATTCACTCACACACCCATACAGCCACTCAGACATCCACTCACACACTGATACAGTCACGCAGCCACTTAGATTAGATATGTTAGAAATAGTATGAATAATTAATACTACACAAAGAATAGTAATTTGACATATGCTGGAGCTTAGTATATATCTCTAAGTCTCAGAAACATTTATGAAACACATACTCATGGGAGGATTTCATCAGTGATGTCATTTGAGATGTCATGAGTGATGTTATGAGTGCTGTCACTGACCATGTCATGAGTGATGTAATATGTGAGGACATTCGCAGTGCATCACAGGGGCATAAGTTATGGTTAGCTCCGGTAACTATAACTGCTGAATTTCAATTGGTATATACAGTGACATCTGAGCCTCACTATAACTTATGTTATAGTTAGAAAATAGAATGAAAAAACCTTAGAAATTCACTTAAAAAAGCAAAGGTTGCAGGGGCGTTATAGCTAGTAAATAGAATAAAAACACTAGAAATCCACTGAAACAACCAAAGGTTACAGGGATGTTATAGTTAGGCTCAGATTTCACTCATACTAAACTAGTGAAATTCAGCAATTATAGTTACCTGAGCTAACTATAACCTACGACCTGGCAATGCACTGCAAATGACCTCATATATTACATCACTCATGGCATAGTCAGTGACATCACTTATGACATCTCAAATGACATCACCGTTTACATCCTTGATGACATCATCCAGTGATTGTGAGTGTTTTCTAAAAGTTTTTGTGTGTTAAATGTCTTAAGGTACCACAAAAGTTAAATTAGTATACTTTGTGTACTACTAATGAGTGATTAGTTTTTTAACATAGTGTATGTGAGCTACTTTGTGAATGTGGTTATCTGTATATGAGTGGGTATAACAGGGATGTTATAGTTAGGCTCAGATTTCACTCATACTAAACTAGTGAAATTCAGCAATTATAGTTACCTGAGCTAACTATAACCTACGACCTGGCAATGCACTGCAAATCACCTCATATATTACATCACTCATGACATAGTCAGTGACATCACTTATGACATCTCAAATGACATCACCGTTTACATCATTGATGACATCATCCAGTGATTGTGAGTGTTTTCTAAAAGTTTTTGTGTGTTAAATGTCTTAAGGTACCACAAAAGTTAAATTAGTATACTTTGTGTACTACTAATGAGTGATTACTTTTTTAACATAGTTTATGTGAGCTACTTTGGGAATGTGGTTATCTGTATATGAGTGGGTGTCTGAGTAACTGTACAGGTGTGTGAGTGACTGTATGGTATATAATTGTGTGTCTGAGTAGCTGTGTGGGTGAGTTAGTGACTGTGTGAGTGGCTCTATTGGTGAGTGAGTGTTTCAGTGACGGTATGGTTAGGTGAGTGAGTGGTTCTGTAAGTGGCTGTGTGGGTGAGTGAGTCAGTGACTGTATGGGTGAGTAAGTGGGTGTCTGACTGTATGAGTGAGTGACTAGGTGTGTAAGTGGCTGGTAGGGGTGAATGAGTGGCTACTGGAGTGAGGGTTTAGTTAAATGAGTTGGTGTGTGAGTGGCTGTCTGGAAGAGTGAGGGAGTATCTGTGGGATTGCCTCTATGGGTGAGTGGTACAAAAAGGGGTGGTGATAGCCGGGCTGAAGACGGCTGGAATGCTAGAAATCGGTCCTCGGAAGCTTGTTTCCGGTCCAGGGAAGACATGGCTTGGCAGTTCGGGATGGACTGTTCCCATGAGGCACAGGGTCAGACTGATTTGCATATAGCCATGTCTGAACTGGGGTGGCAGAGTGGGCTAAAGAAATGTGATGGATTAAACCCAGATCTTTTGACTGGGTGTTAGGGTTTGATTGATTCAGATGCTTCGTCCATCACCACCCCCGTTTGTACCTCTATGGGTAAGTGGCTGTATGAGTAGTTGTATGGATGTGTGAATGGGATTGTAAATGATTGTGTGGGTGTGTGAGAGGACCTACGAGAGGTTGTATGAGGATGTGAGTGGATGTGTCAGTGTTTGTGTGGATGATGTAATCAGTGATGTCTTTTGAGATGTCATTAGTGACATCATCAGTGATGTCACTGACCTAGTCATGAGTGATGTAAATTGTGCGGTCATAAGCAGTGCATTGCAGGGGCATATTTTATAGTTGGCTCGGGTAACTATATCTCTTGAGGTCATAAACACCTGCTTAAGACTCCTAAAGTTAAAAAGGCATGTACAGGGGGAAGAAGATTTTCAGTGAATATAGCTATTCTCTGGAACTCACTACCCCTGAGTTTGCGATCATAGACTAGTCTTCTCCGTTTCTGCAAACTCCTTAAAACATACCTTTTCCCCAATTGATGCCTTTGATTATGTCTGACTGCTACCTTTCTGGTTCTGGAACAAGCGCTGGGATGCTCCAGGGTAACTAGGCGCTATATAAAACTCGAAATAAATAATAAATAATGAATGATGGCTGTTTTTTACAAGTGAAATCTGAGCCTAACTATAATGCCCCTGTAACATGTGAGTTTTTTAGTGAATAATAATAATAAGAAGAATAGATTTATTGGACAGTGAATTAAAACTCACAATGTTAAAAAAATTCCATCATTAGGAACCATTTAAAGCTTGTTTTGCATATATGTTATTAAAGTAAAAAGAAGAAAGGTGTTTTAAACAATGTAAAATCGATTGCGTAATCTGTATGGTCCATCTCTAGGTTTAAAAAGTGTGGCTCAGTGTACCGGTGCATGATTTTGACTTAGCCAGATCCTTAACAGACTGTTCTATTATTTGATTGACAAGCTGTTACATGCTGTTTTTCACTGTGCCACAGGGCTAGCTCTTAAGTCTTCTGGCCACTATGTCAAAGTACTTTGTAAGTCTGCAGTTTAGCTGGACCTTATGTGTATTAAGTCCTCTTTCCCTTTTCTACAAAGACGGCAAAGGTGTTCTTCTGGTCCCCTTTTCCAAGGTGCCAAGGCCTAGATGTAGGTAATTTCAGTTTACCACTTCTTAAATACCGAATTTTACCGATTCGGTATTTAAGAAGTGGTAAAATAGAGGGGGGGGATGTAGGTATTACAGAATCGGTAAATACCGAATCGCTAAGATTCGGTATTTACTGATTCTGTAAATACCGATTCGGTAATGCCCATTGATTCCTATGGGCATTGAAGCCCATAGGAATCAATGGGCATTACCAAATCGGTATTTACCGATTCGGTAAATACCGATTCCAGCAAGGGTGCAGGGGGTGTCACTTTGACACCCTCTAGCACCCCAAGTACAGGCTTGTGTGCAATGTGGCACACATACATGCCCTAAGGGCATGTCTGGGTGTCACATTGCACAGGTGTGCATGCACAGATGGGCATGTACACCTGAATTTGGTATTTTACCACACAATAGGATTGTGTGGTAAAATACCGACTCTTAAGGGCCTGTGGCACTGTAAACGGTGCCACCTACATTTGTAATTACAGAATCGGTATATTTACCGATTCGGTAATTTACCGAATCGGTAATTTTACCGAATCGGTAAATATACCGATTCTGTAATTTTCATCCCCCTACATCTGAAAACACTAATACCGGTCGGAAACGGCTGAAATCGGTCGTTTCCGACCGGTATTAGGGCTCCTACATCTGGGCCCAAGTGAGGTAGAATTGGGAGAATGCCGAAGCGCAGATTGATTTAGAAATTTGTCTTTTGTCTTCTGCGTGAGACCCGTTTTTAGGTGTTCCTGCGGTTTAAGAGCTTTGTAATCTTTCAGCACAGCCCATCCATGTGCCCTCTTGGCCAAAGTTTCTTTATCTTCTATGGATGATATAATTTTAGTTACTTTTGTTACCACCTTTTTGAAGCTTTTGTTGTCTATGGATGACTCTCAGAGGTTTGTTAATTCCAGGTATTCCAGTGATTCTAGTAGATACTTCTTGGCGGGTGAGTTCAGTCGAGTTGACAGTTCGGTCCAGAGGTGGGCGTTTAGAGATCCTTGCTCCGCGCCTCTGATTTTGTGCCAACTTTTTATGTAGGTGCCTCTTCTCTCCACCGTTTGTCTCTGGAGACCAAATTTGAGGCTGATTTAGTCAGGAGACACGTAGTTCGTCAGATGGAGAATTGGCCTGTATGCTCTGCTGATTATTTTATCTAGAGCGGTTGTGTCTTTCCCTTGCATGGGTTCACTACCGTATGTGAGCATTGGCTGTAGACCTGCTCTGATCACTTGTAGAAGGGGATCCAGTTATCGATCGGGTAGAATTTTTTTCAACGGCTTCATTGAGAAGTTGAATGTTGTGCCCTTCCGTCGGACGGCCTCTAGTTGGGGTTTAAACAAGCCTCTGTTGCCTAATAATACGCCAAGGTATTTATAGTTGGGTTTTCAGTGAATTTGTAAGGTTTTTTAAATTTTACTTCCTAACTATAATGTCCCTGTAACCCTTATTTTTTTCAGTTAATTTCTACAGATTTTAAAATTCCATTTCCTACATATAACACCCCCGTAGCCTTTGTTTTTTTAAGTGCATTTGTCAGGTGCATGAGTGAGTGTCTCAGTGGGTATATGAGTGTCTGTATAGGTTTGTAAGTGGATGTGAGAGAGTATGAGTGGAGCTGTAAGTCAGAATATGAGTGTCTGAGTGGGTGTGTGAGTTTCCGAGAGATTTTGTGAGTCAGTGCGCACGTCTCTGAGTTTATCTGTGAGTGGGTGAGAGAGTATGAGTGATTCTCTAAGTGGGTTCATGAGTATCTGACTGTGTTTGTGAGTGGGTGTATGTGTCTGACTTAATATGTGAGTGAGTGCATGAGTGAACGGGTCTGTGAGTGGGCGTGAGAGTATATGAGTTGTTCTGTGAGTGGGTGCATTAGGGCCTGAGTGGATATTGCTTGTTTTCTGCTTATTTTCTCTAAGCCTGGGTGGAGCTTGTGGACTTCACTCCGTGGAATTTCATGGAGTTACCAGGTCAGGTGCATGAGTGAGTGTCTCAGTGGGTATATGAGTGTCTGTGTAGGTTTGTAAGTGGATGTGAGAGAGTATGAGTGGAGCTGTAAGTCAGAATATGAGTGTCTGAGTGGGTGTGTGAGTTTCCGAGAGATTTTGTGAGTCAGTGCGCACGTCTCTGAGTTTATCTGTGAGTGGGTGAGAGAGTATGAGTGATTCTCTAAGTGGGTGCATGAGTATCTGACTGTGTTTGTGAGTGGGTGTATGTGTCTGACTTAATATGTGAGTGAGTGCATGAGTGAACGGGTCTGTGAGTGGGCGTGAGAGTATATGAGCTGTTCTGTGAGTGGGTGCATTAGGGCCTGAGTGGATATTGCTTGTTTTCTGCTTATTTTCTCTAAGCCTGGGTGGAGCTTGCGGACTTCACTCCGTGGAATTTCATGGAGTTACCAAAAAACATCACCAAATTCCACTGAGTTCTTTGAGTGGGCAGAGTATTGCTTTTAGCCACCCCTAATGAAGTCCCTTTGGCTGCTGAGGGTCATTGTGTAGCCCCTATTGTTGCCACTAGTAAGTCCCTCACAGCAGAATTGCTGAGACTTCATTGGAGGCCCCTCCCACTTTCTCAACCACCCTGCAAATGTGTCTCCTGGCTCACTACTGGTTGGGGGACGAAGCCCTCTTGGCTGCTGAGGGTTGTTGGGGGCCAAGAGCCCCTATTGTTGTCAGGAGTTAGTCCCACTCAGCTGGATTGCAGAGACCTCATTGGAGGCCCTTCCCCTTTTCTCAGCCACTCTGCAAAGAAATCCCCTCGCAGACCACTGGCTGGGGGATGAAGTCCCATTTGCTGCTGAGGGTCGTTGGGAGCCAAGAACCCCTATTGTTGCCACAAGTAAGCCCCCCACGGCAGAACTGCTGAGACCTCATCAGAGGCCCCACCCCCTTTCTCAAATACTCTACAAACTTGCCTCTGCGTGCACTACTGGTTGGTGGATTAACTCCCGTTGGCTGCTGAGGGTTGTTGGGTGAAGAGAAGTGCTACTGTTGCCACCAGTACATTTCATACAGCTGGACTGCTGAGACCTCATCAGAAGCCCGCCCCCTAACTCAATCCTTCTGCAAAGGGGCCTCCTGGTGCACTACTGGTTGGGGGATCAACCCCCTTTGGCTGTTGAGGGTTGTTGGGGATCAAGAACCCCTATTTTTGACACAAATAAGTTCCATACTGCGGGACTGCTGAGATCTCATCGGAAGGAAAACAGGGGAACCCTACTCACTATGGAACCAGGGTAATAGTTATAAAAGGAAAAACAACGGTTATTGTGGATTGATAAGATACTTTTGTAATAAAGGAGGCAAAATTGCAATATTTTAGAGGGTACCTCAATAACAGAGGGCGAAAGAAACACTAACACAGGAGAATCAATGTGACATTAAAAATGTTTTAGACCAAAAGCAATATAAACATAATTTGAAAATCAAAAAACATTAGTGCATTGTGTCCCAAGAGAGAACGGGAACCCAAAGTTAAGTGACAGTGTGACTTTGTATGCACAAGGTTTCCACAATTTTTTAAGTCAACCATTAACAAGAATAATCTAAGTAGACAACAGCAATATGCAATGACATGTGCTGTGTAATGGTTCGCTTCTGTGTGTCAACGGAGTTTCGACCCTATTGTCAGTGTAGGGTCTCTTCAGGACTAGCGATCAAGGGGCATCTGAGGATGTAACTGGGCAGTCTCGTGAATTGTGTGCCCAACGTGGAAAAATAGAAGAAAATAAGTTATTCACATGAGAAGCCGTCCAGGTACTCAATATGAGGAAAAAGTGCCAGTAAAATGATTGCACTGCGGCCAAATGGGCTCAGGGCGTACTTTGCTACATCCATAGTGGGGGAAATCCCTAGTTTTCTGCCTCTTTTCTGCTCACTTCTGACCTTTACTTTACCACTTTCTGCTCGTTGCTGACCTTTATGTTTCCTCATTCTGCTCGTTTCTGACTTATATTTTGCCTCTCTCTACTCGTTTCTGACATTTAATATTGCCTCTTTATGCTTGTTCCTGACTTATATTTTGCCTCTTTCTGCTTGTTTCTGACCTTTATTTAGCCTCTTTCTGATCTCTATTTTGCCTCTTTCAGCTCATTCCTGACCTTTATTTTGCCTCTTGCTGCTCGTTTCTGACCTCTATTCTGCCTCTTTCTGCTAGTTTCTCAGCTTTATCATGCCCCTTTCTGATCTTGAGGACCTTTATTCTGCCTCTTTCTGCTTGTTTCTCACCTTTATTTTACTTCTTTTTGCTCGTTTCTGAACTTTATACTGCTTCTTTCTAGTCGTTTCACAACTTTATTTTGCCCCTTTCTGATCATTTCTCACCTTTCTCACCTTTATTGCTGACCTTTATTCTGTCTTTTTCTGCTTGTTTCTGATCTTTATACTGCCTGTTTCTGCTAGTGTCTGACCTTTAACTTACCTCTTTCTGGTGGTTGCTGACCTTTAGTCTGCTTCTTTGTGCTCCTTTCCGACCTTTATTCTGTTTCTTTCTGCTCATTACTGACCATTTTTTGTGCCTCTTTTTCGTCTTTTCACCTGGAGACCATGTGGGGAGCCTCTAGGCCCTCGAGGTCCCAGCAGGCTTCCCGCCTTCTGTGGAATCTGTTATTACCCTCACAGACACAGAGCTGCTAACCATAGAGCTCCCTTTTGTCAGAAGAATCCTTTCATCTGTTTCTTATCAGCTCTTGCTTGCAGGAAGTGGAGTGTTTGCTCTAACCTAGTGGGACCTGTCAAACCTCTCACCAAGTCAGAGCAAATAACTATGTTCTGGGGGTGGGTAGGCACATAGCAGGAGCTGGCCCTGGGGGGTGGCGGTCCACAGGGCCGTGATTGACCCTCAAAGGGGGGCGGTGCGGTGCTCCGTTGAACTGCATGGGCCAACCCCAGGGAGGTAGTGATCCCTGGGGCCATATATGGCCTATTCGGGGGTTGCCTGGACACTCTCCCCTTCTATAAAAAATATTTGGCCCTGTGGAGGAGGTGGTCCCTTGGGTTCCACATTAGGTGTTATTTAGTCCCAGGGGAGGGGTACCTGGGGCATATAGAGTCCATGGCCCTGTGCACCCCATTCTATTTATCGATAAAGCCCAGAGGAGGTGGTGGTCCCTGGGGCTCAATGAGCCTTAGGAGGGAGGCCCTGTGTGCCCCCTTCCTTTTAAAAATAAAATGCCCCCAGGACCTGGTCCACCCAGGGGCTATATTCAAATCAAGTGCAGGAGCCGTTGCAAGTTTTTGTTTTTGCAGCGGAATGCCGGCTTGGCTCCGTCGCGTTTTTATGTCAAAAATGTTTTTTTTAAAGTGATTTATAGCCCTGTCAGGGTCACAGTGAGTCCCCACCACCTTACCTAGAAGGTCACGGTATTCATACTCTGTCCTGTCTTCCTTTAAATTGAGTTTTTGTCAGATTCAGCGGAAGCAGAGTGCCAAGATGTCTGTCAACACTTCCTGGTTAAAGTGTTGGCAGCCAATTAGTTCTCACCATGAGATCTGTGCTTAGGCTCCGCCCAGATATCCTTATTTGCTTTCCCTTAAATTTCTCAAACACTATTAAACAGATTTACACTGGATAGCTGAAAGCATGATCTGTGACCCCAAATCTATCTTCCTGACAAAGTTGGTGTAAATCCGCCTAGCGGTCCGGGCTGTTGTCGTGTTCAAAGCTCCTTAAGGAATTAACACAGGAAATTGTATTTTTTTTTCAACTCCCCTTTTTCTCGGCCCCCTCTTGAAGGAACATTTTGATGCACCACAAGACTCACTATGACACCATTTTTGGAAAATGTTGTAAAAATTTGTCAAATGGCGCCAAAGATAAAGGCAAGTCAAAAAATGCTTTTTCTACAGAAACATGGTCCCAACTACATCTACCTACTGGCGACCATCTGATACACATATATATATATATATATATATATATATATATATATATATATATATATATATATATATATATATATATATATATATATATATATATATATATGCAGGCAAAGCACGAAGACTGAAATCTGGAGCCCCAGACCCAGAAAACGACACGAGTCCCAAAATCAAGGCAAGTTCTTTTTATTTTCTTAAGGCAGAGGCAGCATACGAGACTGACGCGTTTCGGGCAGTTGCCCTTGTTCACAGTCAATCTACCTACTGGCGACCATCTGATACACATATATATATATATATATATATATATATATATATATATATATATATATATATATATATATATATATATATATATATATATTTACCTACTGGCGGTCGCCAGTAGGTAGTTATAGTTAGGATTTTTTTCAATGTTAAATATCAAAATGCTATTTGAAATAACTTTGGCGTCGGTTGTCGAATCTGACTGAAAATTTCCTCAAAATGGCCTCGCGGCGTTCCGGCCCTTCCCTGAAAGTTTGGGGGGGATTCGTCAAGCGGGGGCCGAGATAAAAGGGGGGTCCCAAAACACGTTTTCCCCATGTTAATTTCCATAGGGCGGTCGATTTCACTTTTAGCCCGAACGGCTGAATGGATTTCGACCAAATTTGGCAAAGTTGTAGGGACTGGTAGCCCGATGTGCCTTTGCTATGTCTCAAGATATGTGCACCAGTGGATTTTGAGTAATTTAGGTTCAAAAAAACATATATATCTATGGCAGCGCCCCGGTACGCGCCCAGAGGGAGCACAGCGGGCGTGCTAAGGGACTTGCGCATGGAAAGCTGATTGGCTCTCGGGTGTCTGTAAACATTCTAAACAGTCCAGAGTGGCCGCCATCTTGTGTCTCGGTAAAATCGAGACACAAGAGGTGGCTAAAACAAAGGGGGAAATGACAATAAGGGGGCAGGGATAGACCCCCCCTGACCCCCTAGGTTTGATGTTTGTGCCAAAAAAGGGCCCTGCGGGGCAAAAGATTTTTTTTTTTTTATTTGCGCGGGGGCAGCGCCCGGTACCCGCACCGGGGAGCGTACCGGAAAGCTTACCATGGGGAAAAAAGAATGACAGTTTTTAAAAAGAAGTAGCCTTTTATTAGAAATTGGAGGTAGTTCTGAAAAGAACTGTTTTTTTTCTTCTTTTTGTTGTTTTATTTTTTTATGTTTTATGAACATTTTGAACTTTTTTGGCTTTTCAGAACACTTTTATATTTTTTTTGTATTTTTCATGGGGAGAACCGAAAAAATAGGGAATTGGAAATGGCTCAACTGGAGCGAAAAAAAAGAAAATACATAATTAGGGTCGATTGGGGCATTTGTCCCCAGCAAGGACGATGAGCTTTACGCTCTGTTCTCCGTAGGAGATGGTCTTCCCACAATATTTGCATGTGATTCTGAAATCTGCAAATCGTGGCTGAACGCAACGCATCGTTTCATTTTCTTCTGGTGTTGAGGGAGTGGGTTGCTTTCTTTTTGAGCTGGTTCTTGTTGATGGGGAAGGGTTACTGGCCAGTTCCTTCATTTCTGCAGCAGAATAGTTTATAGGATGCTTGCGCTGCATGTGACGGATCATTGTGTGATTTCCAAAGAAATATTTTTTAAGAGGGTTCCCTCTGGAAAGTTCCATGCCACAGATTTGGCAAGTCACCTTGGCTGCATTTACCTTTTTCTTCCCCTGTGGAAGAGAAAAAAACTCCCAAATAATGTGTGGTCTAGGCTGGTATGGGGGATTGTGTTCTTGGAGAAATGTTCTCGTCCTTTCTTCCTCCTCCTCCTCCTCCTCCTCTTCCTCCTCTTCTTGACCACCAATGAACACTTGTGGTGGTCCTTTTGGTTGTTGTGGTGGTGGTGGTGGTGCAGATGCACCAGCTGCTGCTGCTACTGAAGCCATTATGAAGATGAAAATTGTACAGAGAGGTACAAGCAGGTCTTCCTCAGTCAAAGGACAAAGTCAGAAGAAAGGAAAAAGGTGGGGTCTTTCATCAGAAGGAAAAAAAAAAAGTTAGATTCAATGAAAAGTGTTATTTTCAGGTCACATGACCAGGGGCTTCATCATTATGAAACCAAAACTGTTATGAACCAATGTAAAGTGTTATTTTCAGGTCACATGACCCGACGCGCTTACACTACGCGCCCCGGGGCGTGCCCGGGGGAGCGCCCCGGGTCGCGTCGCGTAAGCGCGTCGGAAGTTTACATTGCGCGATCGTATTCGCACGAGTGCTTCCGGGTGCGCTTACGCCGTGCGTTTCACGCAGACGCGGCTACGCGATACGTCACTATCATGTTTAAGAAAACGATAACGGCGCTTACGGGACGCTCCCTGGTACGCTCCCAGGGGCGCTTCAATTATTTACGCTTTCTGGGGCGCACCCCGGGGCGCGCTCCGGGAGCGCACCAAGGCAAAAAAAAGAAATAATAATAATAATATATTTATATATATTTTTTTTAAAAATAGGCAAAATTGTAGGGACTGGTAGCCCGATGTGTCTTTGCTATGTCTCAAGATATATACTCACGTCGTTTTTACGAAAATGAACTTTGAAAAATATATATTGGGCTACATTGGGCTATATATATATTAGAGCCAAAATGTAGCCCAATGTAGTCCAATGTAGCCCAATGTAGCCCAATGTAGCCCAAAGATAGCCACCAGAGACAAAAAACAAAAAAAATGTAGCCAAAAAAACAGCCAAAAAAAGTCAAAATATAGCTCAATAACAGAATGTCCCAGAGAACAACTAGTGCGCTAACAGTCTTACTTATAAACTGAGATTTATAGTTAGGAATTAGCATTTAAAAAACCTTTGAAATTCACGGAAAAACCATAGGTTTAATACCAGTTATAGTTAGGAATTAGCATTTAAAAAACCTATGAAATTCACTGCAAAAAACATAGGTTTCACACCAGTTATAGTTAGGAATTTGCATTTAAAAAACCTATTAAATTCACATAAAAAACCATAGGTTTCACACCAGTTATAGTTAGCTGGAAATTTTACTGACATAAAACCATTGAAATTCCCACGTTATAGTTAGTTGGACTCACTATAACTTGCGCGTGCCATGCACTGCTGATGACGTCACATATTACATCACTCATGACATGGTCAGTGACATCACTCATGCCATCACCGATGACACCATCCAGTGAATGTGTGACTTTATGAAAAATAAATATGTTTTACATATGTATTTGGAAAGGTCGATGGAACAATACATTTTTAAAAAAGTGTCTTAAAGATGTTTTTAAAAAAAAAAATGATTGGTTAACTGGCTTATAAAGTGTATTTTAGTGAATACATATATTAGGGAGTAATGTTTAAAAATTAAAAAATATGTATCAGTGTTTCACTTTGTGTATAAGTGGCTGCATGGGTTGGTGAGTAACTACATGTGTGTGTGTATGGGTTATTAGATGTTTTTTTAGTATCAGTATGAGTGACTGTTTTGTTTAGTGTGGGAATTACTTACTACACTGACTCTTTTTTTGTATGTATTTTAAAGACTGCATATGTGCAGGACTGCATGGTTGAATAGTGTGGATAAGTGTATGTTAGTGAGTAAATGACTGTCTCACTAGTGTTTTTAACAGTAACTACATATGTTTTAATATAGAATATGTGAATATTGATGCATATCAGTGAGTATTGTGAGAGTAAGAGATTGTAAGAGTTCCTGTTTAAATAAGTATGTGTTTCGAAAAGTGATTGTTTAAGAGAATAAATATTTGTAATTTTCATTAGAAGTAAGGTGGTAGTGTGTGTATTGCTCTATATGCAAATAAATGGATGATCAATAGTTTATTTGCATGTGTGAGTATGTGTGTGAGTAACTTTTGGATGACTGTCGGCGTGTAACAGGATGTATAGGTGTATCACTTCATATGATGGGTGAGTATATGTATGAGTGACTACAGAGAACTGGTGGTGAATGAGTGGATGTGTATATAGATGGTGGAATTACTGAATTGGTTGTTGTAACTGAAATGGGTAAAATTACAGTGAAAGGAGATCTGTCACTAAGTTACAAGAATGGTATCATCAGTGATGTCATGAGTGATGTCACTGACCATGTCATGAGTGATGTAATATGTGACGTCATCAGCAGTGCATTGCACGCGCAAGTCATAGTGAGTCCAACTAACTATAACGTGGGAATTTCAATGGTTTTATGTCAGTAAAATTTCCAGCTAACTATAACTGGTGTGAAACCTATGGTTTTTTATGTGAATATATATATATATATATATATATATATATATATATATATATATATATATATATATATATATATATATATATATTGTTGGACTTGGACCTTCTGGCAGGTTCACCCCTAGACTTTTTGCCTTATGTGTGACCCTGTGTCAGTGATTTTTGGGTCTCTGCGCACTTTCCCCTGAGTCCCAGAGTGAAAGTGCGTGCGTGTAGTATGGTTGGCCTGCCCTCCCATAGGAATGCATGGGGAATGTGTGTGTCCCTGGTAGTTCCTGATGCGTGGGGAGTGCAGGCTCGAGTTTAGTATGTGTAAACTCGTGAGAGTGAATGCTGCGAGATGGTGTCTGCGGCATGTATGTGTCTAGAAGGGAAGTGCTACTTCTGGACATTGAGATATGTGTGCAGTGAGGGTGCTGGAGCGTGATTGGCTGGAGCTGGCTGGCATGCAAGGCTCCAGGAAGTCTGGATGGGTCTGCCCGGTGGTGAGTGGGAGATTAGCATGAGTGATGTGTGGGAGGAGTGTACCTGTGTCCTGGATGGGCTGGGTTTTCCCCACACAATGCTGGCTCCGCCCCCTGTGGTGTGTCTAACGACCCTAGCCTCCCCAGTGAAAGAAATGGGTGGTTGGGCCATCAAGAGTGCTCCAGAACCAGCTGGGACTGGTTTCTCCCCCACCCTGCACCCTTAGACAAAGGATTTACAGTATAGGAAGGGGCTGTGTCCCCACTGAAGATGTTCTGCTTTTGGATCCTGCCAGAGGGGGCTGTTGCTGCTGCTGGGGCCAGGAGGACCGCCACTTGGGGTGTCTCCCTGCCTGGAGACCCAGTGTGCTGGCTCTGGCCCAGCCTTGCCCCCCTGTCTGCCTCCAGCCCCTGCTGGAGCCTTGTCCTGTCCTCCAGTGCTGGGGAGCACTGAGGACTCCTTGCCTGCAGCCTGAGAGCGCTGCTCTCTGCCCTTCAGCGCTGGGGAGCGCTGAAATCCCTACCTAGCGCTTGAAAGCGCTTGATTTTGCCCCTAGCGCTGTGAGCGCTGTATTTTGTCCTGGAGGCGCTTGGGAGCGCCTGCCCTTCGTTTCTAGCGCTGCTAGCGCTTGGTGTGCACAGCCGGTGCCCACCCGGCATCTGATCGCCCCGTGTGGTGATTTGGCGGCGCGGGTGCCACCCCGCTCATTGCCGCTTTATTTTGCCCGCTTTCTTAATTGATCACGAGGGAGCCCACTCCTCGGATTCTGGGACCCCGCCTGCCTATCTAAAGCGAGCCGCCGCGCTGCCCGCGGCGACCCGGAAGTCCCGCCTCCATACCCCCAGGGCCGCGCTGCCATTGGCGGCCCCAGAGGAAGTCAGGCGGATTGCTGCGTGACGGGGCCAGGCGGAGAAGGAGTGGAGCTACCGGGAGCCGACCCCGGGATCCGGTGCACTCTGCCAGGAGAAAGAAGCCTGTCCGGCAGCGGGCCCCCGTGGTGTGGGGAGAGCCCCGCAGCTGCCGAGTGAAAGAAGGAGCCGGGAGACCCGAGGAGCGGCCGCCAGAACCCGGTGAGTGCAGGTGCTTGCGAAGAGGAGAGGGGGGCGTCGGGACACATTGCCGGTGTCCGCCCCGCCCCCTCTCTGTAGCGCGACCACCGGGGGCATTGCATTGTCGCTTGAGCCCCGAGAGGCTCCACCCGGGCTATATTGTTTGGGGCCAAGAGGCTCCTGGGGCATCTAGATCGTTTTTGAGCCTGTCGAGGCTCCACCAGTCTGGGGGCAGTTCCGTTAAGTGCAGAGTCCCCCGTGAGGGACTCCAATGCCCCACATTTGTGCCTAGAGCCATGAGAGAGGCTCTAGGCGCGCCAAGTATTCCTGGGTCCCCCGTGAGGGACCCCACAGCCCAGTGAGGCTGCACCTTTGCTTAGAGAGCCCAGAGAGGCTCCTGGGGGCCATTTGTTCTTTGAGCCCAGAGAGGCTCTGAGGGTGCCATTCCCTCGTTTTGGAGCCCAGAGAGGCTCCGCAGTGCCACAGTGGTGGTTCTTGAGCCCAGAGAGGCTCCAACGTTGCCCTAACTTTCCCTGAACCAGTTGCCCAGCACTTTGTGGGCAACTGCTACGTTTAGGCCCTGACATTGGGACACAGGGATTGTCACAGGTGGTGACTGATTTAAGTTTTGCGCAATGTTATTGCTACACCTTTGAATGTTAATGCATCATGTGTTTTGTTTTTACACCCCTCCAGGTATTGTGATGTGTAGGTGGTTGTTTTCTCCCTAGTACAGGTGGTGCTAGTGAGGTCCTGTTACCAGTGATTACTGGTTGTGTGCTCTATGTTTTTATTGTGTGCTACACTGATTTTACTTTCTAAAGTGCTATTTCTGAAAGTATTGCTTCTAAAAGTGCTGATACCCTTGACAGTGGTCCAAGTGGCCCTGTCCTGTACAAATATCCCTTGTAAATTCCGCCCGTGCCTGTTGGCACAGTGTAACAAGATGTGTGTTTTATCTGATGTATATTTATTATAATACAAAGGCTATTTTTATATAACCTTGTCTGGAGTTTTCCTTTGTGGTGGGCCTTTGGTTGTTGTTGCTGGGGTGCGTGCGCAAATACTTAACTTACATCGCCTCCAAGTTTAGCCTTGCTGCTCGCGCCACGTTACCTAGAGGGCGAGTAGGGGTTATCTTGGCGTGTAACTCCCTTGCCCTGACTTGGGTGTGGTGGTCTCTGGCTGACTTTGGCGAAAGCCCTGGCCAGCCGGGGATCCCATTTCCAATATATATATATATATATATATATATATATATATATATATATATATATATATATATATATATATATATATATATATATATATATATATATATATATATATATATATATATATATATATATATATATTACCTACTGGCGATAGCCAGTAGGTATATATAGTTAGGATTTTTTCTCTATGGAACTTTTGAAAATTCTATGCCTAATAACTTTGGCGTTTGTGGACGGAATTGGCTGAAATTTTAAGGAAAATGGCACATTTTGTTTCTGAGCAGCTCCTGGAAATTTGGGGGGGGGTTCGTCAAGGGGGGGCCGAGAAAAAAGGGGGGTCCCAAAACGCGTTTTTCCCATGTTAATTTCCATAGGGCGGTTGGCCTCACTTTTAGCCCGAACGGCTGAATGGATTTCCACGAAACTTGGCAAAATTGTAGGGACTGTTAGCCCGATGTGCCTTTGCTAGGTCTCAATATATGTGCTCCAGTAGTTTTTGAGAAATTAACGTTCAAAACAAGATATATATCTGTAACAGCGCTCCGGGCAGCGATCCGGTCCGCTTACTTTTCGCGAATCGGAACTTTGCGAAGCGAAGCTGATTGGCTCTCCGGTGTCTGTCAACATTCTAAACAGTCCGGAGCGGCCGCCATCTTGTCTCTCGGTAGGATCGAGAGACAAGAGGAGGCCAAAACAAATGGGGAAATGAAGGAAAGAGGGCAAGGTAGACCCCTTCTGACCCCCTAGGATTGATGAGGGGGATATTATAATGCCACGCGGGGCCAAAAAAAAAAAATCAGATTTTTTCGCCGTAGAGACGCGTCTTGGTACGCGAACCGGGCAGCTAACAGGGCAGCTAACCGGGCAGCTAACCGGGAAGCTAACCGGCAGTGTAACGGGAGTCTGAGGAGAAGCTGATTGGCTGTTATCATTGTAAACAGTCTGGAGCGGCCACCATCTTGTCTCTCTGTGGGATCGAGAGACAAGAGGTGGAAAAAAAAAGGTGTAAATGAATGAAAGGGGTAAGGCAGACCCCTCCTGAACCCCTAGGATTGATGAGGGGGCTATTAAAGTTCCCTGGGGGGTGAAAAAAAAATAAATTGCGATTTTTCGCGGTAAAGGTGCTTCCTGGTACGTTAACCGGGCAGCTAACCGGCAGCGTAACGGGAGTCCGACATATTGTGTTTTTTGAACGTTTGTGATATGTGCACGTGTGGATTTTGTCTAATTAAGGTTAAAAAAATATATATATATCTTTAAGCGTGTTCTGGCGCGCTTACGTTTTGGGTTTGGTTTGCGCTGCAGAGACGATACGTCACGGTTATGCGATGCATCATGAGGCGTCTCACGGGCTACGTGATACGTCACTTAATAAAGAATATATTTTACAGCTATAGATATTAGCTTTTAAAAAACCAATGAAATTCACAGAAAAAACCATAGGTTATAGACCATATATAGTTAGGAATTTGCATTTACAAAACCTTGAAAATTCACCGAAAAAACCATAGGTTATAGACCATATATAGTTAGGAATTAGCATTTAAAAAACCTTATTTTATTTGCACAAAACCATTGAAATTCCATATATAGTTAGTTGCACTAACTATATATCGCGGACCCGCAATCCACTGCTAATGA
Organism: Lissotriton vulgaris; assembly: GCF_964263255.1. Classification (NCBI taxonomy): domain Eukaryota; kingdom Metazoa; phylum Chordata; class Amphibia; order Caudata; family Salamandridae; genus Lissotriton; species Lissotriton vulgaris. Next base: position 331,531,073 of record NC_141691.1, on the reverse strand, counting down.
TGTCACATATTACATCATTCATGACATGGTCAGTGACATCACTGATGACATCACTGATGACATCTCAAATGACATCACTGATGACATCACTGATGACATCTCAAATGACATTGCTGATGACATCACTGACATCTCATTTGACATTACTGATTACATCACTGATGATATCATTTATGTGATAATACATCTTCAGACTCTAATATAACCTTAGATACACTCAGTGTAAACAGGCACTCACAGACTGTCACACATCCATGGAGTTACTCACACACCTAGTCAGTCATGCAAAGAATCAATCACATCTCCATTTCCTCAACTATACAGTTATACACACCTTACTTATTCAAACATATACTAACACATATTTACTCTCTTATACAATCCTTGATACAAGTTCACAATGATTCATACAGCCACTCTCACATTCACTGGCTCTTATGTTCAGTTATTTATATATGTCAACTCTCACATGGAGTGTGTTTTACATATGTACTTACTTTGACATGTAGCACTGAGATATCCATTCACTCACCAATATACTCATGCACACAGTCAACTGTCCATACAGCTGTTTCTACATGCACTTTTGAACCCATACACCTAGGGAATCAACTGCTCACACATCAATGCACAGAGTTATACACCTCCCAGCCACCCACACACATACTCAGTCTCCCATACAAATACTTGCGCAACCATTCAATAACCCATATAGTTACTGATGTAGCTACTGATTTAAACATGCAGCAGTTTACAGAAGAACATAAATAATGATTGCCAAATTAAGACACTTTAATCACTAACCCATGCACTCAGTGAGACACATTTAATCATTCTCTCATACAGTCAGTCATGCACCTACTAAATCCTTCATCCAGACACTTATACATCCACTCATTCTTCAATATGTAAGACATATTTTAACTTTACAGAAACATACAGTCACTGGGTGTTGTCATCAGTGATGTCATCAGTGATGTCATCAGTGATGTCATTTGAGATGTCATCAGTGATGTCATCAGTGATGTCACTGACCATGTCATGAATGATGTAATATGTGACATCATTAGCAGTGGATTGCGGGTCCGCGATATATAGTTAGTGCAACTAACTATATATGGAATTTCAATGGTTTTGTTCAAATAAAATAAGTTTTTTAAATGCTAATCCCTAACTATATATGGTCTATAACCTATGGTTTTTTCGGTGAATTTTCAAGGTTTTGTAAATGCAAATTCCTAACTATATATGGTCTATAACCTATGGTTTTTTCTGTGAATATATATATATATATATATATATATATATATATATATATATATATATATATATATATATATATATATATATATATATATATAAGAACAGTAGTCTCTCACCACAAAACTACCAGGCAGGTAGCAACGAGGAAAAACCACGCGAGTCCCAGTCTTCTTTCGGCAAGTTTTATTAATAAGTAAAGTTCACCAAATCTGACGCGTTTCGGGCGTCCGCCCTTGGTCACAGATCGTCAGGTAAATGAAAGAACATCCCTTTTAAAGGGTACATTGCACAAATTCAATTAGTGATTTTTTTTCATTTGCAACACCATCTGATTAGAAAATAAAAACTGAGGACACACTACATATGGCTGACATAAATAGTCTGTTTTCCAAACCACAATTTGATATATACAAAGATCGAGTAGAAGGAGGTATTATTACAATATTTACACTTTGTTGCCAAAATTATGTAAACATTTCCTTTTAAGTTGCAATGTTTCATATTATGTAGATTTCATATCAAACAAATGCTGTCAGTGTCCATTTGAATTGACACATGATATCCGCATAAATGCGCTTATACAATAGAATGTAATGCAAAAAAAGAGACACAATGTAACTACTAGTCATATGTCATTGGAAAGTGCAATGCGCGTAAATAAAGTGCAAATGCAATTGTGCAAATAATGCAAAATATTCTTTGCAAACATAGCATATAAATAAATATAAATATAAATATTTATAAATAATTTCATGTTAAAATCATCTAGGCTTCTCAATTCATGGAACCTGATGATAGGCATATGACCATACAAAAATATCTTCTATGTTTAGTTTTTTGCAATCTATTAACTAACTGCATGAATGCAATAAAAGTGTACCAGCAATGTGAAACGCAGTGATTCACAATGTATTTGTTTGTATACATTTAGACAAAGCAACTACTACCAGCCACCTTCCAAAAAATACTCTCCATACTTGTTTCAGAAAGGGGATACAAACTAAAAAATGTGTCTTAATGTCTGTGTCCCAAAAATTAAATGGGAAAAGTAATGTGAATCCATTAAACCAGTGAATAATGAAGAAATCAATTGTGCATTTGATACTGAAAAAAAAAGGATAATATACAGTATGTGTAATAAAATTCAAAATACAATTTACAGGTAGAGGCAGAAAAAGCAGATAATGGCCCATAAATAAATCATTGAATAAGGATTGGTTAGAAAAAAAACATGTAAGTCCTCCGTTGTGTTCAATCCATTGGGGAATATGCTGTCTAACTCAATAATAAATTGTGACTCAAGTCTTCTGAGCATTTTTTCCCTATCGCCACCCCGTCTAGATTTAGTTACAGAGGCAATGACATAATATTCCAAGCATTGTAAGTTGTTGTTATGTATTGCTTTGAAATGTCTGGCAACGGGATAAGTGCCATCGTTGTTAACGATGGCACGTAAATGCTGGAGTATTCTGGCATGCACCTGCAGCTTTGTGCTGCCCACATATCCAAGGCCACAGGTGCATGTCAGAATATAGACAGCAAAGTCAGTTTTACAATTAAATGTGCCCTTGATGTTTTTAGCAATTGGACTGAACGGTGTCAAGTATTGGGAGGTGTTTTTTCCAAATTTACAAGCTCTGCAGGTTGAGCAACGCCTGAATCCCGGCCGGGATTTCAACCAATCATCTTGTTCAGCTAGCTCAGGGAATTTGTGACTGATCTGGGTTTTATAGGAGGGTCCCCTCCGATAAGTCATCACAGGATTGTCTGGAAGCCTGGGGGCCAGAACCAAATCAGTTTTTAAAACAGGCCAGCGCTGTTTTATGATGTATTTATTCTGTCTGGCCTGTTTGCTATACCCGGTAATAAGCCTGGGAGTCTGTTCCTCCCTTGAATCAGTTGGTACTATTGATTCACTGTTAGTAAACAGAGACTCACGGGTTCTAGCATTGGTTTTCTGGATAGCAGTTTTTAAAACTGACTCTTTGTATCCCCTGCATCTGAATCTGTCAAGGGCTTCATTTGTGCAGACTTGTAGATCATGATCAGTACTGCAAATTCGTTTTAACCTGAGCAACTCCCCAAACGGAATATTATCTATGTTGTGTCGAGGATGTGAACTGCTGGCATGCAGGATGTTATTGCCAGCAGTTTTCTTTCTGTGTAGTTTAGTTACCAGACGGCCATCTTTAATGTATAATTTGACATCCAAGAATTCAGCTTCATTTGCACTTACATTAGAAGTGAATCTTAAATTTTCTTGGTTGTTATTGATGCATGCAAGGAAATTGTTGACACTTTCCAAATTACCTCTCCACAGAATAAAGACATCATCTATAAAGCGTATCCACTGTATGACTTGCTTTTTGTACATTGCACCATCGGTGCGCAGGAGGACCTGTTCTTCCCACCAGCCTACGTGCAAGCATGCAAAGCTGGGGGAGAAACAGGCCCCCATCGCTACACCTCGTTTTTGTATGTAGATGTTGTTACCAAATAGAAAGAAATTGTTGTTCAAACACCAACCAGTAGGTTCTAAAATCATCTTATTATGCATATAGCATTCCACAGGTCTCTTCCCAAGGAAATGTTCTAATGCACTCAAACCAGTCGTATGTACAATACTGGTGTAGAGCGACTCAATGTCTAAGGTGATCAATAAAAGATCGTCGCTCCACGGAATATCCTTGATTTTGGCAATGAAGTCTCCCGTGTCCCTTACATAAGTTTGTAATCCCTTTACTAAGTCCTGTAGGAAGTAATCAATGTATTCAGTAACATGTTCTACCATTCCACCAATGGCCGAGATGATCGGTCGGCCAGGTACTGGTGTCACTTGTTTATGTACTTTTGGGAGGAGGTAAAGCCTTGGTATTATAGGAAATTCCACATAGAGGAAGTCAAATTCTTGCTTTGAGATCATATTTTCCCTCTTCCACTTGTAGAGCAATTTCAAAAGTGATTCCTTGGCCAAATTGTAGTCCTTGCCTGTAGATTTGATATAACACGAGGAGTCATTTAGTTGTATGTATATATATATACATATTACCTACTGGCTATCGCCAGTAGGTATATATAGTTAGGATTAATTCCCTATGGCATTTCTGAAAATTCTATGTCTAATAACTTTGGCGTTTGTGGACGGAATCGGCTGAAATTTTCAGGAAAATGGCACATTTTGTTTCTGAGCAGCCCCTGAAAATTTGGTGGGGTTTCGTCAAGGGGGGGCTGAGAAAAAAGGGGGGTCCCAAAACACGTTTTTTACATTGAGTTTTCCATAGGGCGGTTGGACTCACTTTTAGCTCGAACGGCTGAATGGATTTGCACGAAACTTGGCAAAATTGTAGGGACTGTTAGCCCGATGTGCCTTTGCTAGGTCTCAATATATGTGCTTCAGTGGATTTTGAGAAATTAACGTTTAAATCAAGATATATATCTGTAACAGCGCTCCGGGCAGCGATCCGGTCCGCTTACTTTTCGCGTTTCGGAACTTTGCGCGCAGAAAGGTGATTGGCTCTCCGGTGTCTGTCAACATTCTAAACAGTCCGGAGCGGCCGCCATCTTGTCTCTCGGTAGGATCGAGAGAGAAGAAGAGGTGAAAAACGAAGGGGGAATTTAATGAAAGGGGGCAAGGTATCCCCCTCTTGACCCCCTAGGAATGTTGTTGGGGTTATTAAAGGGTCCCGTGGGGAAAAGAAAAAAAAAATGATTTTTCACGGTAGAAGCGCTTCACGGGCCGCGAACTGGGCCGCGAACTGGTAGCGAAACGGGAATTCGCCATTTTGTGCTTCGTTAATTAAATTACTAGGTATAAGGGGGTGCGGGAGACGTATCCTAATCCCCTATGTTTCCTGAGGGTGGCTGAGGAGGCTGATATATGTTGATACATCTCTTCCAGCGGCTGTGCGTGAGCTTTTTTTTTAGTCCGGAGCGGCCGCCATCTTGTCTCTCGGTAGGATCGAGAGAGAAGAAGAGGTGAAAAACGAAGGGGGAATTTAATGAAAGGGGGCAAGGTATCCCCCTCTTGACCCCCTAGGAATGTTGTTGGGGTTATTAAAGGGTCCCGTGGGGAAAATAAAAAAAAAATGATTTTTCACGGTAGAAGCGCTTCACGGGCCGCAAACTGGGCCGCAAACTGGTAGCGAAATGGGAATTCGCCATTTTGTACTTCGTTTTAATTAAATTACTAGGTATAAGGGGGTGCGGGAGACGTATCCTAATCCCCTATGTTTCCTGAGGGTGGCTGAGGAGGCTCATATATGTTGATACATCTCTTCCAGCGGCTGCGCCATCTTGCCTTTTTTCCAATGCCACAATTTTGTCGTGCACGGCAGCCATTTTAGATGCCAGGCTGGTCCCAGGCTATCACCTACCCCTGCGGATGTAGTTTATGGCCCCAGCTGTAGAGAATTCAGACATGCCAACCCTCCCGATTCAGGCGTGTGACTACTGATTTCAGTGCTAGTCTCCCGCCTCCCGATTTCTGCAAGCAAAAACCCGGGGGCATATTACGAACAACTAGCAATAATTTTTGTCTCTAACTTGTTTAGAGACAAAAATTATCGCCGCACATCGGCGAATTTTATCGCAGATAAACCTTGCTATTATCGCAGAAAATTATCGGATAAAAGGTATAATATGTAGGAACGCAGTAAAGATAAATGGTCAAGGGCAGTTGTGTTTTTCATGTCTGCAATATAAAGTGATCGATAAGAATCTGATAATCAGGCGTATCGGCGACTAAGACAGCAGGCCGAATCTCTTTTACTCAACGGCTCCGTCATGGAAGGAAGAAACGCCCTTTTTCTCGAAAAAGGAATATATTTTACTTGCAGGACAGTTGTAAATTTTCCGGGAAAGTACATTAGCCTGGAATATTATACCATATGTTTGAAAAAAAAATATTGTTCGAAAACAATAAAAAGCGTAATTTTTAGGTCATATGACCAAGCTTTTCATCATTAAATTAACAAAAGTAAAATGAACCAATGAAAAGTTTTATTAACAAGTCACATGACCTGTTATGCTTACGTTACGCGCTGCGCGCCGCGCCTCGGATCACTTCCGGGTGCGGTAACGCGGCGTGTCATATAACGCATTACGCGACAACGTAGGTCAAGAATATAGTCAAAATGTCTCCACCAACCAGCGTTCGGAACACAACCCCTTTCAGCAGTCCAAAAAGTTCTGTTAAATGACAACAGAGGGGACAGGCAACAAGAACCATCAGTCAAAGAGGGGAGGGCAAGTTCTTCTCTTCCGGGTCATGTTGGGGCGCTACCGGAACTGATCGAATTGGTAGTCTACAGTGTTTCTGGATGTTTCAGACTAAAGCTGGCGTCAGCATGAGACCACTACCATCTCGTAGCTCCGTCGTGGCCATTCCACGAGCAATCATGGCAGCCGCTCCCCACCAGAAGCCTGCGGGAGTCGGAGGCCCCCAAGACTTTTGTAGAATCTTCACGGCTGAGGGGACGCTTTTCGAGAATGGGACCCACGCCCTATCAGGGAAGCGTCCGAGTTCAAAGGTGTCCCAGGGCCATTTTAGTGGACCAGGCCCAAAACCGAAGAGCCGGCCGCCATTTTGAGAGTCCTGTGGCAGCCGCCTATCGCTGCACCGCAAGAGCGGGAGCAACTCAACTACATGATGAGCGAGACGCTGTAGTCGCAAGAGCGGGCGGTAAACAGCTGAATGGCGGAAGAGGCACAGTGTAGCAAAAGCGGGCGGAATGGCAACTGAAACGGTAAAGGGGCGCCCCACTACAGCGTGTCTTCAGGTCAAACGGATTGTGGGACAAGGTTCAGAATTGAAGAGTCATCAAAAGGCAAAAAGTTCTGCCGGACCCCGGGAGCCGGCCGCCTATGTCGGGGGCGATCTCAGGCTACACCAGTGCTATAAGACTTGGGGAGGGTGTCGGAGCCAAGCGTCTTCTCCGAGTCCATGGCCATTACACCGCCCCTCAGGGGCCTCAGTCAAGCTGTTTAGGAAGGTAACATATCACATTGTTTTCTAATGCAGTCAGGTCCACAAACGACACTCACTTACTTTGAGAATAGTGAAGCTGCAGTAGGTGGAAATAAGCTTCAGACAGTGTTACAAGCACTGCTCAGAACTCTTAACTATGGCACCCAACATCCAGAACTTATGCCATTTGAGAATGGCAGTGACATCGAAGCAACTCAGGGACCAAAACCATTAACGTACTTTCACGTATGAAAATCTTACTTGGGGAGGGGGCAGGAGCGAAGCGCCCCCTCCCAGTCAGCGCCACCACACCGTATGTTGAAAATTTGAAGCCATCGTTCTACAAAGTCAACCAAACTTGGATTGAAAAATCTAGAAAAATGTACAAACTGAAAACCAGTTTTGGTCTGCATAGCATCAGTAGCAACGCTTGAGTCAGCTTTGTGTCAAGCCGCCATTTTGATTCAACAAAGCACAGGCATTGAAAAAGGCTCAAACTCAGAACTCTGAACTATGGCACCCAACATCCAGGAGCTTGCCATCCGGATCTTGGAGCCTTGTGCTGCTTTCGACCTATTCACACATCGGTCCACTACTGACATCATCTTATAAACCAACGTTATGTAAATAGTTTTTTAATAAAATGTTTTACCCTGTTTCTTTGCTGGTGTGTTGTCTATATTTTTAATATTTGCATAGGGTTTGTCGTTATTTAGTGCGGGATGGGTGATGGAGCCGAGCTGTCTTGCAGCCCTCATGGTGTGGAGCTCAGTTCATCTCACTATTTTCGTATTTCTCATGAAGGGTTGATCCTAATATTTCTATTTTAGCGAGGTCAAAAAGAGATCCAATTAGTGGCCTACTGATTTTGCTCGATTACTTTTATTTTTTTACACGATTTTTCACTATCTGCAAAGACTAAACAGAGTATTGCGACTTTGTGCTTGTTTGTAAATAGAGAATGATCCAAAGAGAACCAATTCTAAAACAGTAAATGCTTGGACAACAATCAATCAAATGGAGAGACAAGCAGGCACGACGGATTACAACGGGGGTAAAGGCCTGCGTTAACTACCCTTCAGTATCTGCAAAGAGAGAGTACTACTAAGACAAAAGAGGGGAGGGGGGGGGTGCAGCGTTCAAAGCACATCAGCGTGCATAAATACGAAAATGTTTTTATCTATCACGTACTTGACATTTTAAAGCTTTTCATATTTGCTATTAAAAAACCAATGAAATTCACAGAAAAAACCATAGGTTATAGTGGATATATAGTTAGGAATTTGCATTTACAAAACCTTGAAAATTCAATGAAAAAACCATTGGTTTTAGGCCATATATAGTTAGGGATTTGCATTTACAAAACCTTATTTTACTCGCATAAAACCATTGAAATTCCATATATAGTTATAAGCGCTAACTATATATCGCGCACCCGCAATCCACTGCTGATGATGTCACATATTACATCATTCATGACATGGTTAGTGACATCACTGATGACATCACTGATGACATCACCCTAAATAAACAAGAATTTATGGAAAAGCGCACTCTGCTAATGATTTCCTAATTCCGGATCTTCCAAGGGGAGTGCATTCACGTAGTTTCACTACGGTTGTGGACCTGTATACAACAAAGGGGGACCTTTGCCCCTTTATGCACCGCTGTCACGGTGTCCCGGCGTTACAAAGGAGGTGGATTTAAATATATATATATATATATATATATATATATATATATATATGCTTTTTTGTTCAATGGGGAGTTGTTCCTCCAAAGGCAAGGCACAGCAATGGGGACATCATTTGCTCCAACTTATTCAAATTTATTTATGGCAGTCTGGGAAGACGGTATCCTACAGAGTAAATTCAAGTCAAACATCAAATCCTGGATGAGATGTATCGACGACCTGTTTTTAATATGGGAAGGAGATTAGTCTTAAAGAGTTCATCCAAAGTTTTGACCAGAATGACTACAACCTGTCATTCACATCCACCTGTAGCAAGACAAAAGTGATTTATTTGGATGTAGAAGTCTTTGCACAAAAACAAAAACTCTGTACGAGAATCCACAGGAAACCAACTGCCACAAACAGTATCTTGCATGCAAACAGTGGACATCCGCAACATCTTAAGTGGAGCATCCCGTACAGAGGGATGCTCAGCACTAAGAGGAATTGTTCAGAACCTACTGACATAAAAAAAATCTAGAAGAAACAAGTACTAGATTTTTGGCAAGAGGCTATCCCTTGGATGATGTTGAAGGTGCCAAAAACAGAGTTATCGACAAACCAAGATCTGAACTACTGTGTGAGCAATAAGAGTTGGAAAATGAAGATATAACCCGGATCATCCTGGACTTCAATTTGGAAAATAGGTGCATACGAAACATCATCAAAAAGCACTGGAACATTCTACTACTTGATGATTCACTAAAGAAAAAACTACCATAGACTCCAAATATAACGTACAGGAAGACTGCCTCATTAGGAGATTTACTGACACATAGTCACCTGGAATCAATCAAAAAAGAAAAAGGAACATGGTTAACAACTCCCGGATTCTTGAAATGTTCCAAGTGTAAAGCTTGTGAATATAGACATAATACTCAAACATATCCACTGTTGAATGGAAAGAGAGAATTGATTACGGCTCACTTTACGTGTGAATCAAAATACGCAGTATATGTATTAGAATGCCCTTGCAAGAAAATGTACGTTGGGAGTACGATTAACAAACTCAAATTATGGATCCTACAACACCTTCGAGCCATAAAGAAAAAGGATCTAGCATATCCCATGGCCAAGCACTTCACAGAGGAACATCAGGGAAACACCCAAGGATTGAGATACTTCAGTGTCAAAATGACAAAACAGAACGAAAGAGGGGGTGACAGAACCCTGGATTTAAGAAGAGCAGAGTCAAAGTTTATCTTGGCACTGGGATCAGAGAAACCACAATATCAATGCTGAGCTGTATGTTCATCTGTGAAATCTATGAGACTTGCTTACAGTTTAAATTGCTCAAGACATAAAAATATCCCAAACAGTGTAAATATATCAGAATAACGAATGAAAGAGCCAGGGTGATCAGCAAACAATAAATGCTTATTTGAAGATTGAAGAAAAGAATTGGGAAATAAATAATAAAAGATGATGTCAATAATGGAAGAACTGCCTACAGTTGTTAAGTCAAAAAGAAATAACAGCAGGACTCTAAAAAAGATCACTGAAAATATTGGAATAGATGTCCAAAATGATACTACATGAAATCTAATCATTAATTCTCCCTTTTAAGGAATCCTAATATCAACTGGCGAGAGACATGTTTTGAAATTGCGAAATTTGCACAACTAGATTGCACACTGCTCTGGTCACTTTATCCTTCATGAGAATTAAGAACAACTGGAGATATGGTCCAAACTTGTACGATGTTTCTGTATTATGCATCTATTAGCACCATATCAAGCTCCAAGACGGAAGAGAAAAAGAACAAATCCATCCATAATAACTATGAACAATTGGAGACAGATTTTGCAATAGTCACTTTAAAAATCTGACTCTAAAAGAGAAATGGAGATATAGAAAAAATACATTATGAAATTTGATAAATGGACTTTGATATTAGATTTGGCATAATACGATTATTTGCACAATGCACATGTCACTTAAAACTCCAGAGGATGCGATGGAATGTGGAATAAGAACTAGAATAAGAAAAAAGATATACAATAGCATTTTTAGTACAAACATGTCATTTTACTCGCTAGATAAATATTTTAGAAAACCATTTGAGAAAAATAATATTGAGAGTGTTGCTGCTTGAATATGACCTAGGACCAGATCTTCCGGTGTGTAGTAGAGCCTGGATATGCGATGATTATGGAAACTATGTACTTTACAGTTAGGAGATTGATTTCATGGTATTCAAAATTCATCCAGACTCTCTGGATTGCTCTTCTCTTTTCCTTTCCTTCCATCTTCTCTTCTTCTTTTCTTCCATATATTTCTTCTTCCCTATCATTCTTCTCTATCCTAAAACAGTGGATTGAACAAAAACTTTATTGAGTTTCTAAAACGTCTAGTCCTAGTACTTAACTGGTTATACTTTTGAGAAAATAAAAAACCAGTGAAAAATATATTTTAAAGTGAGAAAATGTTTTTAACTATTGTTAAAAATGTATAAATGTGAAAATGAAAAAAACACTTAAAAAACATAAAGAAAGAGGAAAAATGGCGGCCACCTTTGGCCAAAACCTGAATACATTGTTGTGGGTTAATGGTCTAGTCTATTTTTCAACTAACACAAATGAGGGATATGTGCACTTAGTCACTTTAAATAGACTGTTTAGACGGTGGGACTCTATGGTCCAGTTGAAGGGGCCGAGCTGCCGCATTCAGTTCAAAAACCAAAGATGCCCTGAGGCGAGGAAAAGGCCAACTGCAAGCAGGTAACAACCTTTATTATTGGAGCACAGGTCTCCCCAGTCCAAACTTCAAATGTATTCCAAACGCGTTTCAGAGCCGCAAAAGCACCTTCTTCAGTGAAAAAGGTCTGAACAGCATACTGGCTCTTTGCTTCACAAGTGCCATTAACTGCATGCGCTCTGCCCACCATTTCACCCAGAACAGGCTCCCAGGTAAGTAAATTTCTTGGCACGCTGGAACTTGTAGTTTCAGTGACAAAAGCACAATTTTTACCATTGTAGGTTCCAGTAATGACTGCACACATTAAGACGATAAGTATTGCCCCAGTGGGCTGCAGGACTGGGATGGCTTGCGATGATCAGTTCCTTCGCTGCAGTGCCAAAAAGTAGTCCCAACGAATGTCGAGTCAATGAGCTCATGAAAGAAAGTCCCATAGTGGTGTCTCCTCTGCGGCCGGCTGCCACATTCAATTAAAAAACCAAAGATGCCCTGAGGTGATGAAAACGCCGACTGCAAGCAGGTAACAACCTTTATTATTGGAGCACAGGTGTCCCCAGTCCAAACTTCAAATGTATTCCAAACTTGTTTCAGAGCCTCACACGCTCCTTCTTCAGTGGAAAAGGTCTGAACAGCATACTGGCTCTTTGCTTCACAAGCACTATTTACTGCATGCGCTCCGCCCACCATTTCACCCTGAACGGGCTCCCAGGTGAGTAAATTTATCTGCATGCTGGAAGTTGTAGTTTCAGTGAAAAAAGCACAATTTGATCATTGTAGGCTCCAGTAATGACTGCACACATTAAGACCATAAGTATTGCCCCTGTGGGCTACAGGACTGGGATGGCTTGCGATGATCAGTTCCTTCGCTGCAGTGCCAAAAAGTAGTACCAACGAATGTCAAGTCAATAGCCCTATGAAAGAAAGTCCCATAGTGGCGTCTCCTCTGCGGCTGGGCTGCCGCATTCAATTAAAAAACCAAAGATGCCCTGAGGCGAGGAAAACGCTGACTGCAAGCAGGTAACAACCTTTATTATTGGAGCACAGGTCTCCCAGTCCAAACTTCAAATGTATTCCAAATGCGTTTCCGAGCCTCTCACGCTCCTTCTTCAGTTGAAAAGGTCTGAACAGCATACTGGCTCTTTGCTTCACAAGCGTCATTAACTGCATGCGCTCTGCCTACCATTTCACCCTGAACGGGCTCCCAGGTGAGTAAATTTCTCGGCATGCTGGAACTTGTAGTTTCAGTGAAAAAAGCACAATTTTTACCATCATAGGTTCCAGTAATGACTGCACACATTAAGACCATAAGTATTGCCCCAGTGGGCTGCAGGACTGGAATGGCTTGCGATGATCAGTTCCTTTGCTGCAGTACCAAAAAGTAGTCCCAACGAATGTCGAGTCAATGGCACCATGAAAGAAAGTCCCATAGTGGCGGCTCCTCTGCGGCCGGGCTGCCGCATTCAATTCAAAAACCAAAGATGCCCTGAGGCGAGGAAAATGCTGACTACAAGCAGGTAACAATCTTTATTATTGGAGCACAGATCTCGCCAGTCCAAACTTCAAATGTATTCCAAACGCGTTTCAGAGCCTCCACGCTCCTTCTTCAGTGGTAAAGGTCTGACCAGTATACTGGCTCTTTGCTTCACAAGCGCCATTACCTGCATGCTCTCCGCCCACCATTTCACCCTGAATGGGCTCCTAGGTGAGTACATTTCTCGGTACGCGGAAACTTGTAGTTTCAGTGAAAAAAGCACAATTTTTACCAGCGTAGGTTCCAGTAATGACTGGACACATTAAGACCATAAGTATTGCCCCAGTGGGCTGCAGGACTGGGATGGCTTGCGATGATCAGTTTTCTGAATGTATCTATCTATATATTCATTTAAAAAACCATAGGTTTCAGGCCATATATAGTTAAGAATTAGCATTTAAAAAACCATTGAAATTGCTCCTATATAGTTAGTTGTACTAACTATATTTCGCGCACACGCAATCCACTGCTGATGATGTCACATATTACATCATTCATGACATGGTCAGTGACATCACTGATGACATCTCAAATGACATCACTGATGACATCACTGATGACATCTCATTTGACATCACTGATGACATCATCCAGTGACTGTGTGTTTCTGTAAAGTTTAAATATGTTTTACATATTGACGAATGAGTGGATGTATAAGTGTCTGGATGAAGGATTTAGTAGGTGCGTGACTGACTGTATGAGTGAGTGATTAAATGTGTCTTACTAAATGCATGGGTTAGTGACTAAACTGTCTGAATATGTGCATCAGTATGTCTGTTGTTGTGGAAGCTGCTGCATGTGTTGATCAGTAGCTATATGAGTGGCTATATGGGTTATTGATTGGTTGCCCAAGTATTTGAATGGGAGACTGAGTGTGTGTGTGTGGGTGGCTGGGAGGTGTGTGACTCTGTGCATAGATGTGTGAGCAGTTGATTCACTAGGTGTATGAGTTCAAGAGTGCATGTTGAAACAGCTATATGGGCGGTTGACTGTGTGCATGGGTGTGTTGGTGAGTGAATGGATATCTCAGTGCTACATGTCCAAGTAAGTACATATGTAAAACACAGTGCATGTGAGAGTTGGCATATATAAATGACTATACATGAGAGCTAGTGAATGTACGAGTGGCTGTATGGATCATTGTGTACATGTATCAGTGATTGTATAATTGAGTAAGTATGTGTTAGTATATGTTTGAATAAGTAAGGTGTTGTGTGTATAACTGTATAGTTGAGGAAATGGAAGTGTGATTGATTCTTTGCATGACTGACTAGGTGTGTGAGTAACTCCATGGATGAGTGGCAGTGTGTGAGTGTCTGTATAGGTGTATGAGTGCATATGATAGTGTTGTATTGATGAGTGCCTGTATGTATGAGTGGTTCTATGGGTGAATGAGTGAATGTGTGTGTAGATCTAAGAATCAGTGAGTGCGTATGTAGTAACTGGTATTGGTGTGTCAATGGTTTCAAGAATGGTAGTCTGTATTTAACAGTGGGTGTATCAAAGGTTATATTAGAGTGTGAGGAGGTGCATCGTATTATCACATGAATGATATCATCAGTGATGTGATCAGTGATGTCAAATGAGATGTCATCAGTGATGTCATCATTGATATCATTTGAGATGTCATCAGTGATGTCATCAGTGATGTCACTGACCATGTCATGAATGATGTAATATGTGACATCATCAGCAGTGGATTGCAGGTGTGCGAAATATAGTTAGTACAACTAACTATATAGGAGCAATTTCAATGGTTTTTTAAATGCTAATTCCTAACTATATAAGGCCTGAATGCTCTGGTTTTTTAAGTGAATTTGCAAGGTTTTTTAAATGCTAATTCCTAACTATACAAGGTTTGAAACCTATAGTTTTTTCAGTGAATTTGCAAGGTTTTTTAAATGCTAATTCTTAACTATATCAGGCGTGAAACCTGTAATTTTTTTCAATAAATTTCAAAGGTTTTGTAAATGCTAATTCTATTAGCGGATAACGTTTATATATGTTATTATCCTTCTGGGACCACCTGTGCAGCCATCTTGTTTCTCAGGAGAAGTGAGGCACAAGAGAGCACAAAACAAGAGTGGAAAACGCGAAAAGGGGGCAGGGTTGAGACCCCCTGACCCCCTAGTCCTTCTCAGGGGGTCTCAGAAGGATTTTTTTAAATCGCGGGGGTACGCGCACGGTACGCGTACCATACGCGTACGGTGCGCGTACCCCGCGATTTTTTCGATTTTTTTGCCCTTGGGGGTCCTTTTGTGAACCCCTGAGAAGGGCTAGAGGGTTGGGGGGTCTCTACCCTGCGCCCTTTTCGTGTTTTCCACTCTTGTTTTGGGCTCTCTTGTGCCTCAGTTCTCCTGAAAAACAAGATGTTGGCCAACACTTCCTGGTTTGGACAGTTTGGAATGTTGGCAGTTGACGGCCAGCCAATCAGAAACTCACTCGCGCACGTAAGGGTACGCGCACGTACGCGTACAGTACGCGTACCATACGCGTACGTTGCACGTACAGTGAGCGCATATATATATATAATTTGCTCAAATCCAATTTTCTCAACAACTATTGTAGGGATTTTCACCAAATATAGAAAAGGCACTACTGCATACCTGTCCCTACCATTTTGCCAAGTTTGGTGTAATTCCGTTCAGCCGTTCGGGCTGTAGCCGTTTCTGAAGGTCCCATAGAAAATGCCATTAGAAAAATTTCAAATTCACTTTTCTCAAGAACTACTGGAGGGATTGTCACCAAACGTAGCAAAGGCACATCTGCATACCAGGCCCTACCATTTTGCCAGGTTTGGTGTAATTCCATTCAGCCGTTCGGGCTGTAGCCGTGTCTAAAGGTCCCTATGGAAATTAACATGGGGAAAACACATTTTGGGACCCCTTTTCGGCCCCCGCTTGACGAATCCTCCCAAAACTTTCAGGGAAGGAGCGGAGCGGAGCTGGCCAAAATTCTGGAAAATTACATACAGATTCCTCAATCGGCACCAAAGTTATTCCCAATAGAATGTTGAGCGCATACAGATATATAATTTGCTCAAATTCAATTTGTCAACAACTACTGGAGGGATTTTCACCAAATATAGAAAAGGCAATACTGCATACCTGTCCCTAACATTTTGCCAAGTTTGGTGTAATCCGTTCAGCCGTTCGGGCTGTAGCCATGTCTGAAGGTCCCATAGAAAATGCCATTTGAAAATTTTCAAATTCAATTTTCTCAAGAACTACTGGAGAGATTTTCACCAAACATACAAAAGGCACTGCTGCATACCCTACCATTTTGCCAAATCTGGTGTAATTCCGTTCAGCCGTTCGAGCTGTAGCCTTGGCAGAATGTCAGAATTAGGAAAATTAACATGGGGAAAACACGTTTCGGGACTCCCCTTTTTTCTCGGCCCTCGCTTGACGAATCTCCCCGAAACTTTCAGGGAAGGAGTGGAGTACAGCGAGGCAAATGTAAGGAAAATTACAGGCAGATCCCTCTATCGGTGCCAAAGTTATTCCCAATAGAATGTTCGGAATGTCCTATGGTCATTAGGTCCTAACTACATATGTATATGTATAAATATATATATATATATATATATATATATATATATATATATATATATACATATACATATATATTTATATTCACTGAAAAAACCATAGGTTAAAGACCATATATAGTTAGGAATTAGCATTTACAAAACCTTGAAAATTCAATGAAAAAACCATAGGTTATAGCCCATATATAGTTAGGAATTAGCATTTACAAAACCTTATTTTACTCGCACAAAACCATAGAAATTTGCATATATAGTTAGTTGCAATAACTATATATCGCGCACCCGCAATCCACTGCTGATGATGTCACATATTACATCATTCATGACATGGTCAGTGACATCACTGATGACATCACTGATGACATCTCAAATGACATCACTGATGACATCACTGATGACAACATCCAGTAACTGTATGTTTCAGTAAAATTAAAATATGTCTTCATATTGAAGAATGAGTGGATGTATAAGTGTCTGGATGAAGAATTTAGTAGGTGCGTGACTGACTGACTGAGTGAATAAATGTGTCTTACTGAATGCATGGATTAGTGACTAAACTGTCTGAAAGTGTGCATCAATATGTCTGTTGTTGTGCAGACTGCTGCATGGTTTGATCAGTAGCTATATGAGTGGCTATATGGGTTATTGATTGGTTGACCAAGTATTTGTATGGAAGACTGAGTGTGTGTGTGGCTGGCTGGGAGGTGTGTGACTCTGTGCACATCAATGTGTACTTGTATCAGTAATTGTATAAGAGAGTAAGTATGTGTTAGTATATGTTTGAATAAATAAGGTGTTCTGTGTTTAACTGTATAGATGAGGAAATCGAAGTGTGATTGATTATTTACAGGACTGACTAGGTGTGTGAGTAACTCTATGGATGAGTGGCAGTGTTTGAGTGTCAGCATAGGTGTATGAGTGCATATGATAGTGTTGTAATAATGAGTGACTGTATGTATGAGTGATTGTATGGGTGAATGAGTGAATGTGTGTGTAGACGTAGGAATCAGTGAGTGCGTATGTAGTAACTGGTATTGGTGTGTCAATGGTTCAAAAAATGAAACTCTGTATTTAACACTGGGTGTAACAGAGGTTATTTTAGAGTGTGAGGAGTTGCATTGTATTATCACATCAATTATATCATCAGTGACGTGATTATTGATGTCAAATGAGATGTCATCAGTGATGTGATCAGTGATGTCAATTGAGATGTCATCAGTGATGTCATCAGTAATGTCATTTGAGATATCATCAGTGATGTCATTTGAGATGTCATCAGTGATGTCATCAGTGATGTCATTTGAGATGTCATCAGTGATGTCACTGACCATGTCATGAATGATGTAATATGTGACATCATCAGCAGTGGATTGCGGGTGCGCGATATATAGTTATTGCAACTAACAATATATGCGAATTTCTATGGTTTTGTGCGAGTAAAATAAGGTTTTGTAAATGCTAATTCCTAACTATATATGGTCTATAACCTATGGTTTTTTCATTGAATTTTCAAGGTTTTGTAAATGCTAATTCCTAACTATATATGGTCTATAGCCTATGGTTTTTTCAGTGAATTTCAATGGTTTTGTAATAGCAAATATCAAAAGCTGTCAAATGTCAAGTACGTGATAGGTAAAAACATTTTCGTGTTTATGCCGCTTGCGACAGTGCAGAAGTGCTAACACAAAAACTGTGCGATGACACGGCCGGTTTTTTCTCGGATAAAATTGATGCCATTTATCAAAAAATCTCTCAATCTAGCACAGCCGTGGATGATAATGTCCCCCCTTCAAGCTCTCAGCCTGGAACAGTCGGGGCTGCCCCAACCTCACTATCATTTATCCCTGAGATCACCTTAGACCAGGTCAACTCTCTGATCGGGACCAGTAAGTCAGGTAGCCCAGTAGACCTCGTACCTGCCCGGGTTATGCACCACATTGGGAGTGTCCTCAGCCCCAGTATTCGGACGGTGATCAACCGCTCCCTATCTGAAGGGCTGGTCCCCCGGGTGTGGAAGGAGGCCATAGTTAAGCCCATCAGGAAGAACACCGCCATCCCTTGGTCAGACATGACCAACCTGAGGCCTATCTCCCTTCTGCCATTCATCGGCAAATTGACGGAGAAGCATGTCAATCACCATCTCTCCTCCTTCATTGAACAGACTGGCAGCTTAGACCATTCACAGTCCGGGTTTAGGCCCAGGCACGGTACTGAGACCGCCCTCCTCTCCGTTACGGATGCCATACGCATGTCTCTGGATAGAGGGCTGTCTGTGGTGTTGGTGCTGCTGGACTTGTCTGCAGCATTCGACACCATATCCCATGCCATTCTCCTTACCAGATTAAAGGAGACAGGCATTGACAAAGCTGCCCTGGCATGGTTTACCAGCTTTCTTTCAGAGCGGACACAGACGGTGAACATGGGCTCCTTTAGCTCCACCTCGGCCAACATCATCAGAGGAGTCCCGCAGGGCTCATGTCTTAGCCCTACGTTGTTTAACGTATATGTCTCCTCTCTGGCCAACATGACAAGGTCCTTTGGGTTCATGCCTATTTCCTACGCTGACGACACGCAGCTGCTGTTTACTTTTAAGACCTTTACTCCTGAGATTAGACAAGCTTTCTCTAACGGCATGACTGCAATCGCCAGCTGGATGGCCAAAAACTTCCTACAGTGTAATGTAGGAAAGTCTGAGGTCATGTTATTCGGAGAGGCGAGAATCCTCTGGACCCCAGACTGGTGGCCTCCAAGCTTGGGACAGGCTCCGCTCCCCAAACAGGTAGTCAAGAACCTGGGAGTGCGTCTAGACCAGGACCTTACCCTTTCTCACCATGCCAGCACCACTGCAGGGTCTTGCTTCCACACTATTGGCCTCCTTCGGAAGGTGTTCCACCTTCTACCTGACGATACCCGGAAGACCCTGGTCCAGGCCCTCGTTTTAAGTCGCCTGGACTATTGTAATGGCTTACTCCTAGCTGCCAATGAGGGAGTGCTCAATAAACTGCAGGTGGTGCAGAACACCGCAGCACGGCTGGTGACCAACACCCCCCCCAGAACTCCGTCCCTTCCCCTCCTTAAGGCCCTTCATTGGCTTCCTATCCGGAAACGGATAGAATTTAAGATCAGCTGTGTGATACATAAATGTTTACACAATCTGGGACCACATTACTTGACAGACAAATTTGTTTTTCACCGTCCATCCCGTAGCCTCAGGTCCTCTAATCAACAGCTGCTTCAGGTTCCTAGACATTATAAGACCAGACAGGGAGGCCGTGCCCTATCTATCATGGGTCCTCGTCTATGGAACAGTCTCCCCCTTTCCCTCAGTGAATGCCAGAGCCACACAGCTTTCAGGAAACGACTAAAGACTGTACTATTCTAGGAGGAGCCTTCCGACCTGTTCACCTCACAGTACCGCGCGGAGATACACCTTCGGGTGTGATGCCGGCGCGTAACAAGCCCATAAATAAAATAAATAAATAAATAAATAAATATGCACGCTGATGTGCTTTGAACGCTGCCCCCCCCTCTTTTCTCTTAGTAGTACTCTCTCTTTGCAGATAGTGAAGGGTAGTTAACGCAGGCCTTTGCCCCCGTTGTAATCTGTTGTGCCTGCTTGTCTCTCCATTTGATTGATTGTTATCCAAGCATTTACTGTTTTAGAATTGATTCTCTTTGGTTCATTCTCTATTTACAAACAAGCACAGAGTCGCAATACTCTGTTTAGTCTTTGCAGATAGTGAAAAATCGTGTAAAAAAACAAAAGTAATTGAGCAAAATCAGTAGGCCACTAATGGGATCTCTTTTTGACCTTGCTAAAATAGAAACATTCGGAACAACCCTTCATGAGAAATACGAAACTAGTGAGATGAACTGAGCTCCACACCATGATGGCTGCAAGACAGCTCGGCTCCGCCACCCACCCCGCCCAAAATAACGATAAACTCTATGCAAATATTATAAATATATACAACACACCAGCAAAGTAACAGGGTAAAACATTTTATTAAATAACTATTTACATAACTATTTTATACTTTTTGTTGCCTGATCCGGCTAGCTCAATCGATGGCAAGCATTGCTGCTGATGCTATGCAGACAAAAACTGGTTTTCAGTTTGTACATTCTTCAAGATTTTTCCATCCAAGGCTGGTTGAGAGTTTGTAGAACGATGGCTTCAGATTTTCAACATACGGTGTGGTGGCGCGGACTGGGAGGGGGCGCTTGACTCCTGCCCCCTCCCCAAGTCGTGTTGCCCTGGTGTGGCCTAAGATCGCCCCCGACATAGGCGGCCGGCTCCCGGGGTCCGGCGGAACTTTTTGCCTTTTGATGACTCTTCCATTCTGGACCTTGTCCCACAATCCGTTTGACCTGAAGACACGCTGTAGTGGGGCGCCCCTTTACCATTTCAGTTGCCATTCCGCCCGCTTTTGCTACACTGTGCCTCTTCCGCCATTCAGCTGTTTACCGCCCGCTCTTGCGACTACAGCGTCTCGCTCACCATGTAGTTGAGTTGCTCCCGCTCTTGCGATGCAGCGATAGGCGGCTGCCACAGGACTCTCAAAATGGCGGCCGGCTCTTCAGATTTGGGCGTGGTCCACTAAAATGGCCCTGGGACACCTTGGAACTCGGACGCTTGTCTGCTAGGGCTTGGGCCCCATTCTCGAAAGCGTCCCCTCAGCCTTGAAGATTCTACAAAAGTCTTGGGGGCCCCCGACTCCCGCAGGCTTCTGGTGGGGAGCGGCTGCCATGATTGCTCGTGGAATGGCCACTACTGAGCTACGAGATGGTGGTGCTCTCATGCTGACGCCAGCTTCAGTCTGAAACATCCAGAAACACTGTAGACTACCAATTCGATCAGTTCCGGTAGCGCCCCAACGTGACCCGGTAGAGAAGAACTTGCCCTCCCCTCTTTGACTGATGGTTCTTGTTGCCTGTCCCTTCTGTTGTCATTTAACAGAACTTTTTAGACTGCTGAAAGGGGTTGTGTTCCGACCGCTGGTTGGTGGAGACATTTTGACTATATTCTGGACCTACGTTGTCGCGTAATGCGTTATATGACACGCCGCGTTAGCGCACCCGGAAGTGCTCCGGTGCGCGAAGCGCAGCTTCCCGGAAGCGATCCGGGGCGCGGCGCGCAGCGTGTAACGCAAGCATAACAGGTCATGTGACTTGTTAATAAAACTTTTCATTGGTTCATTTTACGCTTTTTATTGCTTTCAAACATTATTTTTTCTTAAACATATATGTTCTAGGCTAATGTACTTTCCCGGAAAATTTACAACTGTCCTGCAAGTAAAATATATTCCTTTTTCTAGAAAAAGGGCGTTTCTTCGTCCCATGACGGAGCCGTTGAGCAAAAGAGGCTCGGCCTGCTGTCTTAGTCGCCGATACGCCTGAATATCAGATTCTTATCGATCACTTTATGTTGCAGGAGTAGAAAACACAACAGCCCTTGACCATTTATCTTTACTGCGTTCCTGCATATTATACCTTTTATCCGTCATGTAATTGGACTGCTTTATTTCACTTGCCTTTTACTGATTCGAAAACAGTGACTAAAATTAAAAACTTTACCAATGTAAATACTACTACCATGTTTTGTTTTAAAAACCTTTATTGTGAAAATGTCAGTATACAAATACGGGCCTATAACCACGTGGGCCGGCCATGGAGCAAACTGGAATCGTATATGATGAGGAGACATTTACACTGTAGAGGAACGTAACGAGCAGGCCATTAGGTTGCAAGAACTAAGGTGTCTAACAGTTGCGGAATCGGTGGACGTACATTTTGTAATTAAAATACGACAGGGCCACTTACAATAAAATTATCTAGATATACATTTGCGGGCAAGTACCATGGGTGACGTTAATTCGAACTTTCAATAGTACAGTAATCAATAACACATCAGAACTTAATATCAATAGGGATGTCGAAATATTCAATCAATTTTCGTCCCCGCCTGCCATGTGCTTCAAAACTGCATACGTATCTCGTGATATCAAGGCTGTGCAACCAGTACACAACAAGGAGTTACGAGTCCCATTTATACCGGCGCCATTTTGGGCGAGGCCGGGCAGGTCCAGGATATAGTAAAAATGTCTCCACCAACCAGCGGTCAGACCAGAACCCCTTTCGGCAGTCAAAAAACGTTCAGTTAAATGACAACAGAAGAGATAGGCAACAAGAACCATCAGTCAAAAGAGGGGAGGGCAAGATCTGAAGCCACTGTTCTACAAACTCTCAACCAGCCTTGGATGGAAAAATCCTGAAGAATGTACAAACTGAAAACCAGTTTTTGTCTGTATAGCATCAGCAGCAACGCTTGAGTCAGCTTTGTGTGAAGCCGCCATTTTGATTCAATCAATAGCGTCCCCCTGCACACATTCAGGGACCTGGTCGTGTCTTCAGGTCAAACGGATTGTGGGACAAGATGCAGAAAGGAAAAGGAAAAAAGTTCCGCCGGACCTCGGGAGCCGGCCGCCTATGTCATGGGCGATCTTTGGCCACACCAGGGCAATAGTGAAGCTGCAGCAGGTGCAAATAAGCTTCAGACAGTGTTACAAGCGCTGCTCAGAACTCTCAACTATGACACCACCTCGGTGCCATCCGGATCTTGGCGCCTTGTGCTGGTTCCGGCCTATTCACACATCGGTCCGCTACTGACACCACCTCACAGGCCAACGGGGCACCCCACGCCGACTTTCGGCACAGCATTGTAGGATGGCCACACCAGTGCGGCAACTTGCTGGACACCACCTCGGTGCCATCCAGATCTCAGCGCGTTGTGCTGCCTTTGGCCTACTGTAGCCACAAATGCGGACGCAACTCAGCTGGATAGCGAGTGAAACACCAAGTGGCGCCCCACTGCAGCCGAGGAGCCTCCATCTTGGGGGCGACGCACACCACCTCGGTGCCATCCAGATCTCGGCGCGTTGTGCTGCCTTCGGCCTACTGTAGCCGCAAGTGCGGACACAACTCAGCTGGATAGCGAGTGAAACACCAAGGGGCGCCCCAATGCAGCCGAGGAGCCTCCATCTTGGGGGCGACGCACAGCATTACATTGCTTTCCAATGCAGTCAGATCCTCAAACAGCCCCCACTGACTGACGCGACCTCACAGGCCAACGGGGCGCCCCACGCCGACTTTCGGCGCAGCATTGTAGGATGGCCACACCAGTACGGCAACTTGCTGGACACCACCTCGGTACCATCCGGATCTTGGCGCGTTGTGCTGCCTTCGGCCTATTCGCACATCGGTCCGCTACTGACGCCGCCTCACGTGCCAACGGATTTTCTACGCTTTTTATAGCCCAATGCCGCATAACAGGTCATGTGACTTGTTTATAAAACTTTTCATTGGTTCATTTTAATTTTGGTTTCCTAATGATGGAAGGCTTGATCATATGACCTAAAAATAACACTTTTCATTGGATTAAAACATTTTTTTTTACCAAACGATGAAAGCCCCACCTTGTTTCTTGATGTTTCAGACTGAAGCTTGCGTCAGCATGAGAGCACCACCATCTCGTGACTCCGTCGTTGGTCATTCCGCGAGCAATCATGGCAGCCGCTCCCCACCGGAAGCCTTCAGGAGTCGGGGGCCCCCAAGACTTTTGTAGAATCTTCAAGGCTCAGGGGACGCTTTCGAGAATGGGGTCCAAGACCTAGCAGACAAGCGTCCGAGTTCCAAGGTGTCCCAGGGCCATTTTAGTGGACCAGGCCCAAATCCGAAGAGCCGTCCGCCATTTTAAGAGTCCTGTGGCAGCCGCCTATCGCTGCACCGCAAGAGTGGGCGCAACTCAACTACATGGTGAGCGAGATGCTGTAGCCGCAAAAGCGGGCGATAAACAGCTAAATGGCGGATGAGGCACAGTGTAGCAAAAGCGGGCGGAATGGCAACTGAAATGGTAAAGGGGCGCCCCACTACAGCAGACGAGCCTCCACCTGGGGAGGCCCGTTCACGCCGCCTCCCCCCCCCCCCCCGGGGTGCCCCACGTTATTTTTCGGAGCAGCATTGTAGGATACCAAAACCAGTGCGACAACTTACTGGACATCACCTGGGTGCCATCCACATCTCAGCGCGTTCTGCTGCCTTGGGACTATTCGCACAACAGACCGCTACTGACGAGGCCTCCCCCGCACCCCCCGGGACGCCCCACGCCGTTTTTCGGAGCTGCATTGTAGGATACCAAAAACCAGTGCGGCACCCAGGTAACATCACCTGGGTGCCGTCCAGAACTCAGCACGTTGTGCTGCCTTGGGACTATTCGCACAAAACACAGCTACTGACCATTGTTGCTTCTTTTTTCAAAAAAATGTTTAAATGTATTTACTGTTTTTGTTGCGTTGTATATATTTATAAGTTATTAAAGTGTTATAATCCTACTACTTTG
The DNA here is from genome assembly GCF_964263255.1 of Lissotriton vulgaris. Lineage (NCBI taxonomy): Eukaryota > Metazoa > Chordata > Amphibia > Caudata > Salamandridae > Lissotriton > Lissotriton vulgaris. The sequence continues at coordinate 331,505,937 of NC_141691.1, read as the reverse complement.
TTGGAGTGCTATATATTTTTAATGTGACACATAATTGTAAAAACTTTGATGTACAAAGAAGCATCCCTGGAATCTTCCGCTTCAGGCTCGGACCCACACACCCTCACAGTGAGAATCCCCTCCCCAAGCACAATACAGGATGGTTATCAGATAGTAGGAACGCGTGTGGTGTGACGGATCTCATCGGGTGGGGGCCTTGATCTACTGTAACTCCTTTGAAGAGGGGTGATTCTCTACAGCTGGGGCCATAAACTACATCTGCAGGGCTAGGTGATAGCCTGGAACCGGCCTGGACAATCGGACACAGAGGAAGAGGAGTGTCAGAGGGTGCGGTAGTGAATAGGGTGAAAGGGAGCTGTCGGGCGGGCACAGGGTGTGATTCTCAGAGAAGAACAGCGCAGATGGGAGGAGGTTTCTGGCCCATGCATGAGAGAGAGAGCGGGGTGACCAGTGCGTGGGGGAGATGCTTGCGAGGGTGGGGAGCCATGCTGAGGATCGGCGGCGTGCAGAGAGTGGGTCTGGTCAAGGCATCTAAAATGGCTGCCGTGCTCAACAAAAGTGTGGCATTGCAAAAAAGGCAAGATGGCGCAGACAATGTTTATCAATACGGATTAATTTATAACAATTATTTTTAACAATATATTTACTCGCAGTGTCAAAATGGCGGTCAACACTTCCTGATTTCCTTCGAATCGAACGTTAACAGACGTCACGCAGCAAAAAAAAAAAAAAACGCTCACGCGCAGCCGCTGGAAGACAAGTATCAACATATATGAGCATCCTCAGCCACCCTCAGAAAATAAGGGGGTCAGGATACGTCTCCCGTACCCCCTTAAACCCATTTCCCACATTGTTTTTCCTCCATCTTGTAATTTAATTAAAATGAAACACAATTTTTTTTGTGTTTTTTTTGGCCCAGCGGGGCACTTTAATATCCCCCTCATCAATCCTAGGGGGTCAGAAGGGGTCTACCTTGCCCCCTTTCCTTCATTTCCCCCATCGTTTTGGCCTCCTCTAGTCTCTCGATCCTACCGAGAGACAAGATGGCGGCCGCTATGGACTGTTTAGAATGTTGACAGACACCGGAAAGCCAATCAGCTTCGCTTCGCAAAGCTCCGTTACGCGAAAAGTACGCGATCTGGAGCGCTATCCGGGACGCTGTCACAGATATATCTGTTTTTTTAAACGTTAATTTCTCAAAATCCACTGGAGCACATATATTGAGACCCAGCAAAGGCACATCGGGCTAACAGTCCCTACAATTTTGCCAAGTTTCGCGTAAATCCATTCAGCCGTTCGAGCTAAAAGTGAGGCCAAACGCCCTATGGAAAAATGAATGGGAAAAACACGTTTTGGGACCCCCCTTTTTTCTCGGCCCCCCTTGACAAACCCCCCCAAATTTTCAGGGGCTGCTCGGAAACAAAATGTGCCATTTTCCTGAAAATTTCAGCCAATTCCGTCCACAAACGCCAAAGTTATTAGACATAGAATTTTCAAAAGTTCCATAGAGAAAAAATCCTAACTATATATACCTACTGGCGACCGCCAGTAGGTAATATATATATATATATTCAATGAAAAAATCATTGGTTTTAGGCCATATATAGTTAGGGATTTGCATTTACAAAACCTTATTTTACTCGCATAAAACCATTGAAATTCCATATATAGTTATAAGCGCTAACTATATATCGCGCACCCGCAATCCACTGCTGATGATGTCACATATTACATCATTCATGACATGGTTAGTGACATCACTGATGACATCACTGATGACATCTCAAATGACATCACTGATGACATCACTGAGGACATCATCCAGTGACTGTGTGTTTTTGTAAAGTTTAAATATGTTTTACATATTGAAGAATGAGTAGATGTAGAAGTGTCTGGATGAAGGATTTAGTAGGGGCGTGACTGACTGTATGAGTGAGTGATCAAATGTGTCTCACTAAGTGCATGGGTTAGTGACTAAACTGTCTTAATTTGTGCATCATTATGTCTGTTGTTCTGTAAACTGCTGCATGTGTTGATCAGTAGCTATATGAGTAACTGTATGGGTTATTCATTGGTTGTCCAAGTATTTGTATGGGAAACTGAGTGTGTGTGTATGGGTGGCTGAGAGGTGTGTGACTGTACATAGATGTGTGAGTAGTTGATTCACTATATGTATGGATTCAAAAGTGTATGTGGAAACAGCTGTATGGGCGGTTGACTGTGCATGAGTGTATTAGTGAGTGAATGGATATCTCAGTGCTACATGTCAAATTAAGTACATATGTAAAACACAGTACATGTGAGAGTTGACATCTATAAATAACTGTGCATAAGAGCCAGTGAATGTGTGAGTGGCTGTATGGATCATTGTGAACATGTATCAGAGATTGTATAAGAGAGTAAAGTAAATATGTGTTAGTATATGTTTGAATAAGTAAGGTGTGTATAACTGTATAGTTGAGAAAATGGAGGTGTGATTGATTTTTGGCATAACTGACTAGGTGTGTGAGTAACTCCATGGATGAGTGACAGTCTGTGACTGTTTGTTTACACTGATTGTATCTAAGGTTATATTAGAGTCTGAAGAGGTTCATGGTATTATCACATGAATGATATCATCAGTGATGTTATCAGTCATGTCAAATGAGATGTTTTCAGTGATGTCATCAGTGATGTCATTTGAGATGTCATCAGTGATGTCATCAGTGATGTCACTAACCATGTCATGAATGATGTAATATGTGACATCCTCAGCAGTGGATTGCGGGTGCGCGATATATAGTTAGCGCTTATAACTATATATGGAATTTCAATGGTTTTATGCGAGTAAAATAAGGTTTTGTAAATGCAAATCCCTAACTATATATGGCCTAAAACCAATGGTTTTTTCATTGAATTTTCAAGGTTTTGTAAATGCAATTCCTAACTATATATCCACTATAACCTATGGTTTTTTCTGTGAATTTCATTGGTTTTTTAATAGCAAATATGTAAAGATTTAAAATGTCAAGTACGTGATAGATAAAAACATTTTCGTATTTATGCACGCTGATGTGCTTTGAACGCTGCCCCCCCCCCCTCCCCTCTTTTCTCTTAGTAGTACTCTCTCTTTGCAGATAGTGAACGGTAGTTAACGCAGGCCTTTGCCCCCTTTGTAATCCGTCGTGCCTGCTTGTCTCTCCATTTGATTGATTGTTATCCAAGCATTTACTGTTTTAGAATTGGTTCTCTTTGGATCATTCTCTATTTACAAACAAGCACAAAGTCGCAATACACTGTTTAGTCTTTGCAGATAGTGAAAAATCGTGTAAAAAAATAAAAGTAATCGAGCATAATCAGTAGACCACTAATTGGATCTCTTTTTGACCTCGCTAAAATAGAAATATTAGGAACAACCCTTCATGAGAAATACGAAAATAGTGAGATGAACTGAGCTCCACACCATGAGGGCTGCAAGACAGCTCGACTCCGTCACCCACCCCGCCCAAAATAACGACAAACCCTATGCAAATATTAAAAATATAGACAACACACCAGCAAAGAAACAGGGTAAAACATTTTATTTAATAACTATTTACATAACTATTTTATACTTTTTATTGCCCGATCCGGCTAGCTCAATCGATCGAGCATGAAACTCATGCACTCTGATAGCAAGCGTTGCTACTGATGCTATGCAGACCAAAACTGGGTTTCAGTTTGTACATTTTTCTAGATTTTTCAATCCAAGGTTGGTTGACTTTGTAGAACGATGGCTTCAGATTTTCAACATACGGTGTGGTGGCGCGGACTGGGAGAGGGTGCTTCGCTCCTGCCCCCTCCCCAAGTAAGTTTTTCATACGTGAAACTACGTTAATGGTTTTGGTCCCTGAGTTGCTTCAATGTCACTGCCATTCTCAAATGGCATAAGTTCTGGATGTTGGGTGCCATAGTTAAGAGTTCTGAGCAGTGCTTGTAACACTGTCTGAAGCTTATTTCCACCTACTGCAGCTTCACTATTCTCAAAGTAAGTGAGTGTCGTTTGTGGACCTGACTGCATTAGAAAACAATGTGATATGTTACCTTCCTAAACAGCTTGACGGAGGCCCCTGAGGGGCGGTGTGATGGCCATGGACTCGGAGAAGACGCTTGGCTCCGACACCCTCCCCAAGTCTTATAGCACTGGTGTAGCCTGAGATCGCCCCCGACATAAGCGTCCGGCTCCCGGGGTCCGGCGGAATTTTTTGCCTTTTGATGACTCTTCAATTCTGGACCTTGTCCCACAATCCGTTTGACCTGAAGACACGCTGTAGTGGGGCGCCCCTTTACCGTTTCAGTTGCCATTCCGCCCGCTTTTGCTACACTGTGCCTCTTCCGCCATTCTGCTGTTTACAGCCCGCTCTTGCGACTACAGCGTCTCGCTCATCATGTAGTTGAGTTGCTCCCGCTCTTGCGGTGCAGCAATAGGCGGCTGCCACAGGACTCTCAAAATGGCGGCCGGCTCTTCGGTTTTGGGCCTGGTCCACTAAAATGGCCCTGGGACACCTTTGAACTCGGACGCTTCCCTGATAGGGCTTGGGTCCCATTCTCGAAAGCGTCCCCTCAGCCGTGAAGATTCTACAAAAGTCTTGGGGGCCTCCGACTCCAGCAGGCTTCTGGTGGGGAGCGGCTGCCATGATTGCTCGTGGAATGGCCACGACGGAGCTACGAGATGGTAGTGCTCTCATGCTGACGCCAGCTTTAGTCTGAAACATCCAGAAACACTTTAGACTACCAATTCGATCAGTTCCGGTAGCGCCCCAACATGACCCGGAAGAGAAGAACTTGCCCTCCCCTCTTTGACTGATGGTTCTTCTTGCCTGTCCCCTCTGTTGTCATTTAACAGAACTTTTTGGACTGCTGAAAGGGGTTGTGTTCCGAACGCTGGTTGGTGGAGACATTTTGACTATATTCTTGACCTACGTTGTCGCGTAATGCGTTATATGACACGCCGCGTTAGCGCACCCGGAAGTGATCCGAGGCGCGGCGCGCAGCGCGTAACGTAAGCATAACAGGTCATGTGACTTGTTAATAAAACTTTTCATTGGTTCATTTTGCTTTTGTTATTTTAATGATGAAAAGCTTGGTCATATGACCTAAAAATTACGCTTTTTATTGTTTTCGAACATTATTTTTTTAAAACATATATGTTATAATATTCCAGGCTAATGTACTTTCCCGGAAAATTTACAACTGTCCTGCAAGTAAAATATATTCCTTTTTCGAGAAAAAGGGCGTTTCTTCGTTCCATGACGGAGCCGTTGAGTAAAAGAGACTCGGCCTGCTGTCTTAGTCGCCGATACGCCTGATTATCAGATTCTTATCGATCACTTTATGTTGCAGAAATGAAAAACACACTGCCCTTGACCATTTATCTTTACTGCGTTCCTACATATTATACCTTTTATCCGTCATGTAATTGGACTGCTTTATTTCAGTTGCCTTTTACTGATTCGAAAACAGTGACTAAAAGTAAAAACTTTACCAATGTAAATACTACTATCGTGTTTTGTTTTAAAAACCTTTATTGTGAAAATGTCAGTATACAAATACGGGCCTATAACCACGTGGGCCGGCCACGGAGCAAACTGAAATCGTGTATGATGAGGAGACATTTACACTGTAGAGGAACGTAACGAGCGGGCCATTAGGTTGCAAGAACAAAGGTGTCTAACAGTTGCGGAATCGGTGGACGTACATTTTGTAATTAAAATACGACAGGGCCACTTACAATAACATTTTCTAGATATACATTTGCGGGCAAGGAGTTACGAGTCCCATTTATACCGGCGCCATTTTGTGCGAGGCCGGGCAGGTCCAAGATATAGTCAAAATGTCTCCACCAACCATCGGCCAGACCAGAACCCCTTTCGGCCCTTTATGCTACAAGATGGTGTCTTCCATTCAGAAAATATTGTTGGCAGCATTTTGAAAAGAAACAGAAACAGCCGTTCTCCTATTGAGTTTCACATTGTTACATTTAGGAAGAATGTTGAAGAGTAGTATGTGGAAAATCTGAAGCCATTTTTCTACAAACTCTCAATCAGACTTGGATAGAAAAAAAAATCCTGAAGAATGTACAAACTGAAAACCAATTTTTGTCTGTATAGCATCAACAGCAACGCTTGAGTCAGCTTTGTGTCAAGCCGCCATTTTCATTCAATCAATAGCGTCCCCCTGCACACATTCAGGGACCTGGTCGTGTCTTCAGATGAAACGGATTGTAGGAAAAGAAGCAGAAAGGAAAAGGAAAAAAGTTCCGCCGGACCTCGGGAGCCGGCCGCCTATGTCATGTGCGACCTTTGGCCACACCAGGGCAATAGTGAAGCTGCAGCAGGTGCACATAAGCTTCAGACAGTCTTACAAGCACTGCTCAGAAATCTCAACTGAGGCACTCAACATCCAGGACTTGCCATTCGGATCTTGGCGCCTTGTGCTGGTTCCGACCTATTCACACATCGGTCCACTACTGACATCACCTCATAAGCCAACGGGGCACCCCACGCCGACTTTCGGCGCAGCATTGTAGGATGGCCACACCAGTGCGGCAACTTGCTGGACACCACCTCGGTGCCATCCGGATCTCGGCGCGTTCGAGTCACTGTGCCGGAAGAGTGACCGGAACTCAGCTGGACACGCCGTCTTTCGGCGCAGCATTGTAGGATGGCCACACCAGTGCGGCAATTTGCTGGACACCACCTCGGTGCCATCCGGATCTCGGCGCGTTCGAGTCACTGTACCGCAAGACTGACCGGAACTCAGCTGGACACGCCGTCTTTTGGCGCAGCATTGTAGGATGGCCACACCACTGCAGCAATTTGCTGGACACCACCTTGGGCAACAGTGAAGCTGCAGCAGGTGCAAATAAGCTTCAGATAGTCTTACAAGCACTGCTCAGAACTCTCAACTATGGCACTCAATATCCAGGACTTGCCATTCGGATCTTGGCGCCTTGTGCTGGTTCCGACCTATTCACACATCGGTCCACTACTGACATCACCTCATAAGCCAACGGGGCACCCCACGCCGACTTTCGGCACAGCATTGTAGGATGGCCACACCAGTGCGGCAACTTGCTGGACACAACCTCGGTGCCATCCGGATCTCGGCACGTTCGACTCACTGTACCGCAAGAGTGACCGGAACTCAGCTGGACACGCCGTCTTTCGGCGCAGCATTGTAGGATGGCCACACCAGTGCGGCAATTTGCTGGACACCACCTCGGTGCCATCCGGATCTCAGCGCGTTGTGCTGCCTTCGGCCTATTTGCACATCGGTCCGCTACTGACGCCGCCTCACGTGCCAACGGATTTTCTACGCTTTTTGTAGCCCTATGCTGCATAACAGGTCATGTGACTTGTTTATAAAACTTTTCATTGGTTCATTTTACTTTTGGTTTCCTAAAGATGGAAGGCTTGGTCATATGACCTAAAAATAACACTTTTCATTGGTTTAGAACATTTTTTTTTCCCAAACGATGAAAGCCCCACCTTGTTTCTGGATGTTTCAGACTAAAGCTGGCGTCAGCATGAGAGCACCACCATCTCGTGGCTCCGTCGTGGTCATTCCGCGAGCAATCATGGCAGCCGCTCCCCACCGGAAGCCTGCGGGAGTCGGGGGCCCCCAAGACTTTTGTAGAATCTTCACGGCTGAGGGGACGCTTTTCGAGAATGGAGCACAAGCCCTAGCAGGCAAGCGTCCGAGTTCCAAGGTGTCCCAGGGCCATTTCAGTGGACCAGGCCCAAAACCGAAGAGCCGTCCGCCATTTTAAGAGTCATGTGGCAGCCGCCTATCGCTGCACTGCAAGAGTGGGAGCAACTCAACAACATGGTGAGCGAGACGCTGTAGCCGCAAGAGCGGGCGCAACTCAGCTGGATGGCCGCCACCTGGGGAGGCCCGTTCACGACGCCTCCCCCACGCCCCCCCCCCCCCCTCCGTGCCGCCCCACGCCAATTTTCGGAGCAGCATTGTAGGATACCAAAACCAGTGCGGCAGTTTACTGGACATCACCTGGGTGCCATCAACATCTCAGCGCGTTCTGCTGCCTTGGGACTATTCGCACAACAGACCGCTACTGACGAGGCCTCCCCCCGCCCCACCCGGGACGCCCCACGCCAATTTTCGGAGCAGCATTGTAGGATCCCAAAACCAGTGCGGCACCCAGGCGACATCACCTGGGTGCCGTCCAGAACTCTGCACGTTGTGCTGCCTTGGGACTATTCGCACAAAAGACAGCTTCTGACCATTGTTGCTTTTTTGGGTGAAAAATGTTTAAATGTTTTTACAGTTTTTGTTCCGTTCATTATAGTTAAATGTTAATAAAGTTTTAAAATCTAACTTTGTTGGAGTGCTATATATCTTTAAAAAATCGAGTGAATGGGGCCTTGAATCGGGTTATTGTCATGTGTGGGCTTTGCAAGTGTACTGCTACAAGATCGGACATTTCAAACTCAAATGCACGTTCTTTTTCTTACCTTTCCGAAGCATGGAGCGCAATAGCAGGCAGAGAAAGGGTGATGCACGTGTTGAACACTGCCTTGCCTGGCAAGTTGGTGGCAGTGCCCCCCCCGCCCGCTCCTGAAAGAAGGCACACACACACCGCCGCCCCGAGTACTTCACAAATCTTTAAAAGACCATGCGCTTGTTCATGAGGCTTAAATGGTTTATCACCCCTTCTAGAACCCCTGCATCGACCCTCTGACGTTTCCTGGAAGAATTAGCACGTAACACAATACCAAGCCCTGTCAGCTGAAACCCCCGAGAAATCATGGGGCATATTATCAAGGGGGGTTATTTCCGCTTTTTGGGCTTTAAAAGCCAAAAAAAAAGAGATCAAATTATCTCCCTATTACCAAGCTGTCACTAACACCAGTTAGTGACAGCTAAAAGGTGATAGCGACCATCTTGGGCCCTGCTTTGCATATCAGTGATATTTATCACTAATGACATGCAAAGTGGGCCTGCCAAGATTTTAGCGACTGGAAACAGTCCCTAACCATCGCTATCTCCTATTACCAACTTTTGGAGATATTCGCGCTAAGCGCGAATATCTCCAAAACCTAACACCTGCCCTGAGCAGTTTTAGCCAGCTAGTAGGAGATAGCGACCATCTTGAGCCCCACTTTGCATTTGAGTGATATTTATCACTAATGACATGCAAAGTGGGCGTGCGAAGATGTTAGCGACTGAAAACAGTCGCTAACATCGCTAGCTCCTATTACCAACTTTTGGAGATATTTGCGCTAAGCGCGAATATCTCCAAAAGCTAACACCTGCCCTGAGCAGTTCTTAGCCATGTTATCCAATGGGAAGTGGATAACATGGCTAAGAGCATTTGCTGGATAATGCATGAATATCGCTGACTTTTCAACGATATTCATGCATTGCGGCCGTTTAATAGCAAGGTTTATATGCGATAAAATTCGCCGATGTGCGGCGATAATTTTTGTCTCTAAACAAGTTAGAGACAAAAATTATCGCTAGTTGTTGGTAATATGCCCCCGGGTTTTGGCTTGCAGGAATCGGGAGGCGGGAGACTAGCACTGAAATCAGTAGTCTCACGCCTGAATCGGGAGGGTTGGCATGTCTGGATACTCTACAGCTGGGGCCATAAACTACATCCGCAGGGCTAGGTGATAGCCTAGGTCCGGCCTGGACAATCGGACACAGAGGAAGAGGAGTGTCAGAGGGTGCGGTAGTGAATAGGGTGAAAGGGAGGTGTCGGGCGGGCACAGGGTGTGATTCTCAGAGAAGAGCAGCGCAGATGGGGGGAAGTATATGGCCCATGCATGAGAGAAACAGCGGGGGTGACCAGTGCGTGGGGGAGATGCTTGCGAGGGTGGGGAGCCATGCTGAGGATCGGCGGCGTGCAGAGAGTGGCCCTGGTCAAGGCATCTAAAATGGCTGCCGTGCACGACAAAATTGTGGCATTGGACAAAAACGCAAGATGGCGCAGACAATGTTTATCAATAAGGATTCATTTATAACAAAATATTTACTCGCAGTGACAAAATGGTGGTCAACACTTCCTGATTTCCATCGAATCGAACGTTAACAAACGTCACGTAGCAAAAAAAAAAAAAGCTCACGCACAGAGCAGTTTTTAGCCATGTTATCCAATGGAAGGTGGATAACATGGCTAAGAGCATTTGCTGGATAATGCATGAATATCGCTGACTTTTCAGCGATATTCATGCATTGTGGCCAATGTGCGGCGATAATTTTTGTCTCTAAACAATTAAAACGAAGCACAAAATGGCGAATTCCCGTTTCGCTACCAGTTTGCGGCTCTGTTCGCGGCCCGTGAAGCGCTTCTACCGTGAAAAATCATTTTTTTTTTTATTTTCCCCACGGGACCCTTTAATAACCCCAACAACAATCCTAGGGGGTCAAGAGGGGTATACCTTGCCCCCTTTCAATAAATTCCCCCTTCGTTTTTCACCTCTTCTTCTCTCTCGATCCTACCGAGAGATAAGATGGCGGCCGCTCCGGACTGTTTAGAATGTTGACAGACACCGGAGAGCCAATCAGCTTCGCATCGCAAAGTTCCGTTTCGCGAAAAGTAAGCGGACCGGATCGCTGCCCGGAGCGCTGTTACAGATATATATCTTGTTTTGAACGTTAATTTCTCAAAAACTACTGGAGCACATATATTGAGACCTAGCAAAGGCACATCGGGCTAACAGTCCCTACATTTTTGCCAAGTTTCGTGAAAATCCATTCAGCCGTTCGGGCTAAAAGTGAGTCCAACCGCCCTATGGAAATTAACATGGGAAAAACGCGTTTTGGGACCCCCCTTTTTTCTCGGCCCCCCCTTGACGACCCCCCCCAAATTTCCAAGAGCTGCTCAAAAACAAAATGTGCCATTTTCCTGAAAATTTCAGCCGATTCCGTCCACAAACGCCAAAGTTATTAGACATAGAATTTTCAGAAATGCCATAGGGAAAAAATCCTAACTATATATACCTACTGGCGACCGCCAGTAGGTAATATATATATATATATATATATATATATTGCATTCAATGCCTTCCAACACTGCAGCATCTCAGTCACTCTGCTTGGACTGTTGAAAACGAATAAGTCAGACCGGGCGCCAGTAGGTCGTTATAGTTAGGACCTAGTTTCCATAGGAAATCCGCAACATTCTATTTGGAATAACTTTGGTGCCGGTTGACGAGTACACGCAAAATTCTTCAATAAAATGGCCTGCTCCACTCCGCTCCTTCCCTGAAATTTTCGGGGTGATTTGTGAAGCAGGGGCCGAGAAAAAAGGGGGGTCCTAAAACGTGTTTTCTCCATGCAATTTTCCATAGGGACCTTTAAGACGGGCTACAGCCCGAACTGCTGAACAGAATTATACCAAATTTGGCAAAGAGGTAGAGTTTGGTTCGCAGATTACGCTTTTTGTTAAATGGTGTAAATCCGTTAAGTAGTTTCTGAGAAAATCTAAAGTAAAATCATAGATATATCTATAGACGAAGTACCATACGAGTACTGTCCGAGGATAGTGTGCGGACTATTACGAGCACAAGCTGCATGCTAATTGGCTGTCAACTGTCTGTCAACACTCCAAACCAGGAAGTGTTGGCAGCCATCTTGTGCCTCGGTAGAAAGAAACACGAAAAACACGCAAAGGGGGCAGGGTAAACAGACTGACCCCATAGGCCTGTTCAGGAGGTCCCACCAGGACCCCCTAGGCAAAAAACATTTTTTTTAAAAAAAAGTTACAGTATACGCATAAGGTACGTGTATGCTGGGAAAAAGAAGAAAAAAACTCGAAGCCCGCTTTATTGTTAATTAGCCCCCGGAGGGCCAAATCCAAGGGGGAAAGTATTTATTTATGATAGGTGGCCCAGAGGGGGGCCCACTCCTCTGACCAGGCCTTGGCCGAAATGCTCTGTAATGATATAACCAGACAAGAGGCACACCCTTCTTGTACATCATGGCGAAGCCCTGGAGCGAACTCCCCCTCAGCATCAGATGAACCCCCACACTGAAAGCAACACTTGCCTTTTCGAATGATGAAAGCTGCACAAATTCCCCCCACATACTCCCCCAGCGCTTGGAAATCCTCACAGGTGAATAGTGTGGTCTATACATCCCTAATTGATTAATTCATACGCCACCACAGTTTGCGTTTGAGTGTTATGAACAGGTCCTGCCATTGCTTTGGCTGTCTGTAACTCTTAAGGGTAGTGAAATGAGCAGTACTACGTTTTTTAATATACACAGAATCTCTGAGGTTTGGTTTGGCTTCATTTTTGAGAGCTACTTTTAGGGTGCTGGTGAGCTACCAGTAGTTCCCGAGCTAGTAGTTGGAGACCCCTGGTATATATAGTGAGTGGGGAATTGTAGTCCTGAAGCATAAATGTAAAGGTTATTACACCACAAAATGCATAATACATAGCACTTTGAATCAGTGCATTCTCTAAAGCCTGCCTCACTTGATGAGTACATGCTTACTGAGTGAATGATTACATTAATATACGGTAATAAAGAGAATTAAGAAAAAGTTTAAAAAAAAGGGAAGTTATTAGAATAGTGAGTCAAAAAAAAGGGTAATGAATGTTAATACTCCTATTAAAAAAATAGTAACCTATACAAATGCTATAATAATAAAAACAAGTTTAAATAAAGCATTTTAGAAATTATACGAAATTTAAAAAGTATGGAAATGGCACATTTACATAAACACATGATACGCTAAAACAGTGGAAATGAGAACACCTGTCAACTGAAAAACGTGACTTAATAGTGGGAGGAGCAATAAATTGATCCCATAGACTGTTAAGTAACCAAAAAGAATATAAACCACACCCGTGGGATGATTAGTTTTGTTTCAGAGAATCAATACGGGCAAAGAAACTACGAGCAAAGGAATGATTCGGAACTGCGGAAACATCTTCACATTATCTTTCATTTCCTCAGAGAGGACATATTGTTAATGTTAATGTATATTTAAAAATACATAATACCTTATTTACTTTCCATAGGAGTTGGATGAATTTCTATGGAGGATGGAAACAATATCGAAGAGAGGTAGATTATAAGAATGGAAATATAGGTTATTTAATGAATTTGTACGTGCAAAGTATTGATTAGGAGCAATTTCATAATCTTCAATTTATCTTTCATTTCCAGAGAGGGATCATATTGTTAATGTATATTTTAATTTATATTAAACTGTATGATCCTTCAACTGGAGTTGATTGACTTATAACCAACAATTTTCTTTGTATGAAAGTATTTCTTTATGATTGAAAAATGTACTAAAACTAAAACTCTTTATCTTCTAGAGTGAAATTGGGCTAAAAGTATTTATAAGTAGTGCTTTTTGCAAATTTGACTCGTGAAGAATAGGAGGATTATCTTCGGAAGCACTTTTTTGAAAAAAAGTAATATAATTGTGGTTTAAAATGTCATGATTGTTAAATGTAATAATGACATGAAATGTACATAAAAAAAGAAAGATGAAGTAGTGAGGGAGTGTTTGTCATAGCACTTCTATTCTACTTTATCTGAAAGTAAAAGAAGCCCAAACATTTATAAAAAGATGATGGGGCAACACTTATATAATGTAAACATAAGGAATGAGTGCTTATGACAAGTTAAAATTAATGTGGTCCAACGTGTGACAGTAATGAATGTAAAATAATGTTTGCATTTCACCCATATGATGAATATAAAAGACTCAATACAAATATTTTGAAAACATGAGCATTTTTCTTTCAAGGATGGTTTGAAAGTTATACATTTTATAAAAGAACATTGTACTGCACGCTAAAGGAGAAAAGTCAGCACAATTATGATAGAATAGAAAATAGAATAATGTTTTTAAATACTTTTACAGTCAACAAACTCGTAAGCAGAGTAAACAGTTTAAATTAAAAGCACCCTACCACAACTAGTTTTTGAAACGCATAGTAAAATAAAGTGCGTCACAAAATGGGCTACATACATGGTGACTGTATCGTAACATCTCATAGAAAAAAGAAAGTCAATCAAAATTAGCATGAGGAAGATAGATGTAAGTACACAACAGCCAATCACATTTTTTTCAAAATCTGCGCATGGAAAGGGATTGGTCGCTAATACGTTTTCTTATAATGCTTCACAACCAATCAAAAAGAGGTGTTGAAAGTTTCTGTTCTTAACATATGAGTAAATGAGATATCTTTTTATGTACACGCAGCAAGAGGGAATTATTAAAGATGACTTGCTTTCGCAAGACCCTGAAAGTCTTCCTCCTGAATAAGTACGCACTTCACTGCCAGACCCCATTTAATGATTATCCAGGCTCTCAAGCCTAAACATGTCAGAAATCATCTCTCATCACTTTCTCTTCTTTTTAGTGTATTGTGTGTGGCAGACTGTGAGACCCTATGCCCAGTTATCTCGAAGGCCCTGGAGACTGCCACACCGAAGACCAGCTCCTACAGTGTCTCGGAGCCGGGCAGCCTCCTCCCAACATTTAAAAGCCCCCGGGGGAGGTGTAATTGAATCGAGACTGAATACGTTAGTACAGCCCACTCCGCTTACACTACCAGGAAAACACAACACTACATGGCCCAGATTTCCATTGTAGTGATTTGTTAGTTCCAGGTCTAGTTGTCACACACTCCCTCATGGTTGGTATACACTCACACCACACCCATCCAGCGCATCCATCACTACACACGTGACCCTATCTATACAAAAGACGGAGTGCACGTGTTGTAGGCCATTTTAGAGTTGTTCTCAAACTACCGAACAAGGGTGCCCACTACCACATGCGTGGCCTCATTGGTCACTGAGTTAGTGGTACCCAAAGCACTGAGCGGGTGAAGAACCTACGATGATGATGATGGGAGCACAAGTATGTTGTTAGCCATAGAGATATCAAGACTCGGCACCATATATGAGACTTCTTTGTTGCAGATCAGGACTACATGATGCAGAAGGTGTCTTTTCCACAAAAAGGTGAGCAGTGAGGCCTGGGTACGCATCGGAGGGAGTCAAAGGGTTGTTGCAGACTAGATACATAAAGGCAACACAGCAATTTACACGAAAACACTCCTATATACTGTATCAATTAACATGTATACATTTTTTTCCCAATAGCAGGAACGTTTTTATAATCGCTGAAACGTCCGGAATATTACCTATACAAATAGTTTGTATAAATGTGAGAAGGAACGTGTATGAAAGCGTGATGTTATCTAAGTGCACATTAAGATGGTAACAATTACCAATGATAACATCTTTCTTTTATTATCTTTTAGAGGTAGAGAATTATGTCCGGCATGTGGTGAAAAACACTGGTGACAGAAAGGTGAGCAGCGAATATTGTTTTTAGTCATATTCCTATTTACTCTCCCCTTTCATAAAAAAATTACACACAATGTTAACTACCTTTTTATAATTCAGGTTGTGTTTTACAAATTGACGAAACCCCTGCAAAAGAAACCTACAAAGCTCTACGCTCGTGTATTTTGCGATGATGCATGGCCACTGTAACAATGACTGAGAAGCCTACTTCGACACATACTGCACCCTCTTTGAATGACGCCAATGGCTCAAGGTGAGCAAAGAAGCTTGTTTCCGATACAACAACAAGTTATCTGTGAAAAGAGAGAATATGTAGTATGCAGCAGGCGCACAATACCCATTAGGCTAACGGTGCTTCAGCCCCCCACCCATCGTGTGTGTCTCTTCCACGTTTTAATGTCCTTTTTTCTCTCTCTATTTTACTATATCTCACATCGTTTTTTTTTCTTTTTTACAGTTATGGACGTACGGACATCCGAGATGTCATCAGTGATGTCATGAGTGATGTCACTGACCATGTCATGAGTGATGTAATATGTGACGTCACCAGCAGTGGATTGTGGGCGCGCGAGTTATAGTTAGTTGAACTAACTATAACGGGGGAATTTCAATGGTTTTGTTTGAGTGAAATGTCCAGCTAACTATAACATGTGTGAAACCTATGGTTTTTTCAGTGAATTTCTAAGGTTTTTTAAATGCTAATTCCTAACTATAACGTGGCTGAAACCTATGGTTTTTTCAGTGAATATATATATATATATATATATATATATATATATATATATATATATATATATATATATATATATATATATATATATATATATATATATATATATATATATATATATATATTACCTACTGGCGGTAGGTAGTTAGTAGGTAGTTATAGTTAGGACCTAGTTTCCATAGGAAATCCACAACATTCTATTTGGAATACCTTTGGCGTCGGTGGACGAATCTTCATGAATTTCTTCAAGAAAATTACTTGCTCGATTCCGCTCCTTCCCTGAAAGTTTGGGGGTGATTCGTCAAGTGGGGGCCGAGAAAAAAGGGGAGTCCCAAATGTGTTTTCCCCATGCAATTTTCCATAAGGACCTTTAGCCAGGGCTACAGCCCGAACGGCTGAACGGAATTACACCAAATTTGGCAGAGAGGTAGAGTTCATTTCGCAGATTGTGCTTTTTGTTAAATGGTGTAAATCGGTTCAGTAGCTCCTTAGAAAATTACAAGCAGAATCATACTGAGATCTAGAGACGGAGTACAGCACGCGTAAGGAAATCCGTACAATTACGAGCTGCATGCTGATTGGCTGTCAACTGTGCATGAACACTCCAAACCAGGAAGTGTTGGCAGCCATCTTGTTCGTCGCTAGCAGTGACTCAGAAGAAAACAGTAAAACAAAGTTGCGAAATAAGGAAATGGGGCATGGTAGAAACATCCTGACCCTCTAGGCTTGCTCAGGGGGTCATACATGGATCTTTAGGGTCAATTTTAATTTGTTTTAAAATGACAAATTGGAGGGTATGCGTATGGTATACGTACGCGGTGGAAAACGGAAATAAAAAATAGAAGTCCGTTTTATTCATTAGGTCTCGGGGGGCAAATTCTGGGGGCAATTTTTAGAGCTATATTTCTATGACAGTATGTACAACTTTCGGTTTTGTTTTCCTGCATCAGTTGTACTCTCCACGCATGTGCAGCCTTGTTTGCAAGTGCACTTTTTTTCTTTTTCTTCAAGTTCGCCAAGCAAACCTCTCCTGATTTTAGGTATTACATTTGCCCCTTTCTTTTCCCGGGTCGTGTGTGTTGCTAAACTTTTGTAATATATTAATAAACATATTGTATGTATATTTATTTGAAATGTAGTGTTGAGGCGCCAAAAGTTGATTACATACTCCGTCCAACCGCAATTTTAGTAGTTTTTCTCCGTTATTTTTATTGTTCCTGTTACTTTCAGTTTACCCTGCGCATATTTTCTCTGTGATCAATGAGATTTCCTGCCACAGACACCACTGTGTTTGTCCTTGGCCTTCGATCTTATCAGACTTGGTCACACGTATACCTAGAAACATATTGGAAGGATGTAAGCCACAGTCATTACAACGCGTGTTCGTCAACAAGAAAAAATTATTAAGATTATGTGTTTATCATGTGTGGTAAATGCATACTAGTTGTAAAAGCATGTGTGGTAAAGCGATGTGCGTGCTAATGGTTTTGTGGTGACAATCACGCGTGCTTATGAACCGGGTCTGGGCGTGGTGGAGTCTAGGGTACCAGGCGGAGGGCCACGCAGCTCAACTCATACAATATAGAAGTAATATAGGATTTTTAAAACTTTAAAAAAATGATTTCATAATTAACCTAGATTAAGTCTTCTGTTAGTATGTTCATTAAATACATAAACATATGTTTTTAAACAATTGAAAACGTCTTTTTTGTACGGGGCGCCGTACATGACATCACATGGAAGCTTTGATGCGACTCGTAACGTCAAAGCGTATTGGTAGCGGATGCTGAGAATGATTAGCAGTACAAACTATGGTGCGATCACTCTCTCACTGTCAAATCAGAGCACAGGGTGCGCTATGAGAATGGTTAGAAGTGGTCACTCATTGGAGATCCAATTCAGGTGTGTGGCTTATCCACAGTGTCATAACGTTATTTTTTAACCTGTTTAAGTTTGAGGTTTGCATGAAATACTATGCTATAGGCAGATATGGATGTTTAGGCAGCGCTTATCTCTATGAAGCTTGGTTATTACCATTTACATATAGGTGCCTGAGGGAGGGAAAAGAAGTCTATGTGAAAGACGAGGATTGCACAATAGCACCAGATCACTCCTTAATTTGTAGACAAATACAATTGCATGGCTCTGTAAACAAGATGCGCCTAATTTGGACTGAGTTTTGAAAGGTAGTCCGACACATGCTATCATAACAACGTTCAGTTTACTGGAAAGTGGAGTTATTTACTTTGAAATAATGGAGATTGTTGTGCAATGTTAGCAGGCATCACTTACATGACTCACGGTAACTGAGTGAGTGGTTTGAATAAAAAAAAGTTGTGTTAACTCCTCTGCATGGGAAGCTGGATGTTTCCATCTGGCTGTCGATTTTGACCTTGAAAGCAGAGTCAACCAAATGAGTCGTATAGGAGCGCTATTGTCTCAAAAAGAGGTCACTCTTATATCTGCTACAGAAAAATTTGTCCTCCATGTAGCAAACACCCGCACAGAAGTGCATGCTTTATTAAATACAGACGTGCTCTTGAATTTTGGGGAGTTAATTTAGAGTATCTTTAATGTGTCCTTGACTACGGGGTTACTTTACTTTTTTAAAGTTAGAAGCAGTGGCCTTGTGACGTTTGTAGAGACTATATTTGGTGTCTTTTCGGGATTTTTTCATTCGATTTTTTCCAGCATTTTTGGTGGATTGCGCTTAATACTCGCATTAGTTGCCGGTGTGCTTTTATTAATTTGTTTTCATAAATATGGATGAACATCCTGCAGCAGATGACAATGTGTCCCGGCTGTTGATGGTTCGCAACCGAATGCTTAGTTATTACGGAGCGCTGCCTCTGGCTACATTGAGTGCAGCTTATGGATTATCGTTTCGATTTTCCTTTTTTACATGATTCAAACCGTGTTCCATTGCCTCAGCTGCGATTTCGACTGGGCCCTGGATTTGTGTCTCTGCAGTACGGTGTCTCCCAACACGGATTTTGACCAGCTGATGAACCCCTTAGTGGTTCATGACGTGGATTATGGCCTTAGCAGCGATACATGGAATAATGGGACGTTGGAATGTTTTTGCAGCGGCGCTTGAGTTCTTGGCACGCAGTTACTTTGAAGATGACCCGAGTTTTCCTCCGATGGTGATAGAGGCTCCGGTCATTGAGGAACATGTATGTTCATTCCCACTATTGAATTGGATGGCTGAAATGTTTTCAGGTGAGAACAATGACTTCCTATTGGAGGCTGTTGCTACATACTGTGCTTACACGCTGTTGGATTAAGACTCTTTGATTTTTCTACGTATTCTTTATTATTTAGCTACTGCTTTCTATCAAAGAGTGAATAACTTTTTTTGGAAATGTAAACTTGACTCTGCTTTTTTAGGCTTGGACTCTGCGTTACTAATTCGCTCACGTTTATATCACGTGCTTCGATCAAGGAAGGATGCCGTGGCGCTGAGCCTTGCACTCACACCCTGTTAAGTTAGCATGGGTTTATTAGAAGCTTACACGCTATTTTTGGTTTCCTGCTCTGCTTTGCACATTACACGTACTTGTGATATAGTTTAGAGAAGGCTGAGTATTTTGCTTTACATGAGAATAATTTGGTATGCTAGATTTGTAAACTGCATCGCTAGTTTTGTGTGTATAGTGAGAGCATGGACCATCAAGGTCATCTTGAATACTGTGTCTGTTATTCAGAATGATCCTCACACGTTCGAGCCATAACACATATGCAGCTGTGGCCACCTCGGATACTGGCGCGTTTCATAATGCAATCTGGATACAAAGTTACAAACAGTTGGAGAACATTCGTATCTTGACAGTTTGTGGAGCACTGAATGTGATCCACTACTGCTGAGTACCAGAGGTATGAGTCTGCCCATGTAATCCTATGAGACTTTCTGTAGTTATAAACTAATCTGCTAGGTAGGGAGGGTGAAATGTAGGTATATTTTAAATTTGTTTACCTTTTCCGTTTGTATTTCATAAAATAGTACCAATGCTGACAACCTTGTTTCTGATAATATTTTTTGTTGTATTATCTAAGGTACTGTGCATGAGATTATGGCGTTAGAAATAAACATTTCAAAGTTAAAAGTATCTTTATTTACATCTTGTTTTGGACTGGTGTAGGACTATAATGAAAGAGTGCTCTTGTTATCCACTTTACTTCATGTAATCTAAGTCGCATGTTCTGGGTTGACCAGTCATTGGTGTTTTTGGTCTAGGGCGAAGAACCAATGAGTCACTGATTGCTAGTCTGGTAGGGGGTTTGTGAAGTAAGGTGGGTTTTGGTACACTGTAATTCACTGAGGTCCTAAGTCTTTTTGCACAGTTCTGTGTATGAGCAGAATTCCTGGAACAGTAGTTACAACAAAAAGGTTCGATAAAGGGATTGCACTTTGAATATGAATATAAAATAGAAGAATAGTTGATACTCACAGCTAAGGAATTTTTTAATTCAGCATTTTAATGAAAAATTAATTATATTATAACTGTGTATTGAATGAATTTGGAAATAAGCATATTCATTTAAGAATATGTTGAACGCATTTGCACTTTACTATAATGAAGTACTATTATGAGTATTTAAGTATAATATACTAAAGCACTAGCACTTTATTAAGCACTTGCACCTTATGATAATCTTTACAGATGATGTATTTTAGTACTGTTGGCTATTACAATAAGAGGCAGCTATAAAAATAACTAAGAACATTTAAGACATCTAAGCGGTTAGGGTAAAGCACCTTGGGCGCACTAGTTGATTACACTGATGTGTGGAAAGATTATTATAATGAACACTGGAGCTCACTCTGTGTGGTCCACCGCCTCAGTACCACAAATAACTAAGACAATAAATGCGAATCAGAGGAGCGCCAAACAATTAAAAAAACATTTTTAACCAACCAAAATTTTTGGGAGTCTTCCAATCATAAGTATGTTGAATTCAAGAAGATTCATACTTTTTTATTTTTTTCCTTTTTTTCAATGATCACAGTTCAAAATCCATATATCAAAAGCAGTCACAATCTTCTTCTCTATTATGATAATTCGTATTCCAAGCAAATTCCAAACAATACATACTTGCTAAAATGAGAGAACCATTGGAATTTGCTTGGAATACGAATTATAATAATAGAGAAGAAGATTGTGACTGCTTTTGTTATATGGATTTTGAACTGTGATTATTGAAAAAAAGGAAAAAAAGAAAAAAGAAAGAAGCTATAAATATAAGCATGTTAATTAAAAAACATTCACACAATTGTAGTAGATTTTTTAAGCAAACCACTAAGAAATGTGATGATAATTACAAATTGATTTGTCTATATTTGCACTTGCAAAGGAGAATGTGAAAATTTACAAACAAAGTAAAAACAAATATATACTAGAGGTTGGTGTAAATAACAAGCTTAAAGATGGCAACCAAATAATGTCAGGAACTGACAAGAGTTGATTGTGCCAGTTTTGGTCCTTCGTTGCTGCTTATGACAAACCGTGTTAAAAATGTTTGGAAAATAGCGCTCCGCATCGTGAACAAGACAGCCGGCAGCTGTCGAAACGAATTGATGACGCTGTTACATTAAATAAAAAGTTGAGCCTCAGTGTGTATATATATATATATATATATATATATATTACCTACTGGCGGTCGCCAGTAGGTATATATAGTTAGGATTTTTTCCCTATGGGATTTCTGAAAATTCTATGTCTAATAACTTTGGCGTTTGTGGACGGAATCGGCTGAAATTTTCAGGAAAATGGCACATTTTGTTTCTGAGCAGCCCCTGAAAATTTGGGGGGGGTTCGGCAAGGGGGGGCGAGAAAAAAGGGGGGTCCCAAAACGCGTTTTTCCCATGTTAATTTCCATAGGGCGGTTGGCCTCACTTTTAGCCCGAACGGCTGAATGGATTTCCACGAAACTTGGCAAAATTGTAGGGACTGTTAGCCCGATGTGCCTTTGCTAGGTCTCAATATATGTGCTTCAGTGGATTTTGAGAAATTAACGTTTAAAACAAGATATATATCTGTAACAGCGCTCCGGGCTGCGCTCCGGTTCGCGTACTTTTCGCGTATCGGAACTTTGCGAAGCGAAGCTGATTGGCTCTCCGGTGTCTGTCAACATTCTAAACAGTCCGGAGCGGCCGCCATCTTGTCTCTCGGTAGGATCGAGAGACAAGAGGAGGCCAAAACAAAGGGGGAAATGAAGGAAAGGGGGCAAGGTAGACCCCTTCTGACCCCCTAGGATTGATGAGGGGGATATTATAGAGCCACGCGGGGCCCAAAAAAAAAAAAAAAAATCCGATTTTCTCGCCGTAGAGACGCGTCTTGGTACGCGAACCGGGAAGCTAACCGGCAGTGTAACGGGAGTTTGAGGAGTAGCTGATTGGCTGTCAACATTGTAAACAGTCCGGAGCGGCCGCCATCTTGTCTCTCGGTAGGATCGAGAGACAAGAGGAGACCAAAACAAAGGGGGAAATAAAGGAAAGAGGGCGAGGTAGACCCCTTCTGACCCCATAGGATTGATGAGGGGGATATTATAAAGCCACGCGGGGCCCAAAAAAAACCAAAAAAAAATCCGATTGTTTTCGCCGTAGAGACGCGTCTTGGTACGCGAACCGGGCAGCTAACCGGGCAGCTAACCGGCAGTGTAACGGGAGTCTGAGGAGTAGCTGATTGGCTGTCAACATTGTAAACAGTCCGGAGCGGCCGCCATCTTGTCTCTCGGTAGGATCGAGAGACAAGAGGTGGAAAAAAAAAAGGTGTAAATGAATGAAAGGGGTAAGGCAGACCCCTCCTGAACCCCTAAGATTGATGAGGGGGCTATTAAAGTTCCCTGCGGGGCATAAGAAAAAATAAATTGCGATTTTTCGCGGTTAAGGTGCTTCCTGGTACGTTAACCGGGCAGCTAACCGGCAGCGTAACGGGAGTCCGACATATTGTGTTTTTTGAACGTTTGTGATATGTGCACGTGTGGATTTTGTCTAATTAAGGTTAAAAAAAATATATATATATCTTTAAGCGTGTTCTGGCGCGCTTACGTTTTGGGTTTGGTTTGCGCTGCAGAGACGATACGTCACGGTTATGCGATGCATCATGAGGCGTCTCACGGGCTACGTGATACGTCACTTAATAAAGAATATATTTTACAGCTATAGATATTAGCTTTTAAAAAACCAATGAAATTCACAGAAAAAACCATAGGTTATAGACCATATATAGTTAGGAATTTCCATTTACAAAACCTTGAAAATTCACTGAAAAAACCATAGGTTATAGACCATATATAGTTAGGGATTAGCATTTAAAAAACCTTATTTTATTTGCACAAAACCATTGAAATTCCATATATAGTTAGTTGCACTAACTATATATTGCGGACCCGCAATCCATTGCTAATGATGTCACATATTACATCATTCATGACATGGTCAGTGACATCACTGATGACATCACTGATGACATCTCAAATGACATCACTGATGACATCACTGATGACATCATTGATGACAACACCCAGTGACTGTATGTTTCTGTAAAGTTAAAATATGTCTTACATATTGAAGAATGAGTGGATGTATAAGTGTCTGGATGAAGGATTTAGTAGGTGCATGACTGACTGTATGAGAGAATGATTAAATGTGTCTCACTGAGTGTATGGGTTAGTGATTAAAGTGTCTTAATTTGGCAATCATTATTTATGTTGTTCTGTAAACTGCTTCATGTTTAAATCAGTAGCTATATCAGTAACTATATGGGTTATTGAATGGTTGCCCAAGTATTTGTATGGGAGACTGAGTATGTGTGTGGGTGGCTGGGAGGTGTATAACTCTGTGCATAGATGTGTGAGCAGTTGATTCCCTAGGTGTATGGGTTCAAAAGTGCATGTAGAAACAGCTGTATGGACAGTTGACTGTGTGCATGAGTATATTGGTGAGTGAATGGATATCTCAGTGCTACATGTCAAAGTAAGTACATATGTAAAACACACTCCATGTGAGAGTTGACATATATAAATAACTGAACATAAGAGCCAGTGAATGTGTGAGTGGCTGTATGAATCATTGTGAACTTGTATCAAGGATTGTATAAGAGAGTAAATATGTGTTACTATATGTTTGAATAAGTAAGGTGTGTATAACTGTATATTTGAGGAAATGGAGATGTGATTGATTCTTTGCATGACTGACTAGGTGTGTGAGTAACTCCATGGATGTGTGACAGTCTGTGAGTGCCTGTTTACACTGAGTGTATCTAAGGTTATATTAGAGTCTGAAGATGTATTATCACATAAATGATATCATCAGTGATGTAATCAGTAATGTCAAATGAGATGTCAGTGATGTCATCAGTGATGTCATTTGAGATGTCATCAGTGATGTCATCAGTGATGTCATTTCAGATGTCATCAGTGATGTCATCAGTGATGTCACTGACCATGTCATGAATGATGTAATATGTGACATCATTAGCAGTGGATTGCGGGTCCGCAATATATAGTTAGTGCAACTAACTATATATGGAATTTCAATGGTTTTGTGCAAATAAAATAAGGTTTTTTAAATGCTAATCCCTAACTATATATGGTCTATAACCTATGGTTTTTTCAGTGAATATATATATATATATATATATATATATATATATATATATATATATATATACATACATATATATATATATATATATATATATATATATATATATATATATATATATATATATATAACGGTGGCAGCGCTGGCATCTATTGAGTAAAGCACGCTTTGCACCAGCAATATTTGGGTCCACTCTTCGTCATTTGTGCAACCTGGCAGTGTGATTCTGCGACGTGTGGCGAGTTTCCTGAATATATATATATATTTTTTTTACCTATTACCCGGTTAGATTTGGGGGTCTCTAATTGTCAGAGGTAGGTGCCTTTGACCAAATAGGGATCCTTGCGTCTAGTCAGGGTAAGGGGCTACACTCCTAAAATAACCCCTGCTCACCCCCTAGGCCCCTTGGTAGCTTGGCACGAACAGGCAGGCTTATCTCAGAGGCAGTGTGTAAAGCAATTGTGAACACATACAGTAATACAGTGATAACACTACAAATGGACACCACACAGGTTGTATTATAAAAATAAGTATTTTCATATAGACTTAACACAAGACCAAACGCCAAAAATCCACAATACTGTACTCAAGATATGCTTAAAAATAGGTTTTTTACTTAAAATCAGTCTCTAGCAACAGATAACTCCAACGTGTGTTATCACAACGTCGTGACAGGAGAAGTCCCAAAGTACAGCGCCGACCGCGAGGTGCGCGGCATCGGGCCCTGAGTCAAACAGACAACCCAAACAACAGTACATTGGAAAGCGTTGAAAAACAAAGACAGCTCACGGCGTCGGAGAGGTGTGGCTTCGTTGGCGCTGCGCGGCGTCAGTTCCTTACGACCCCAGGGAAGTTGTAGACTCGGTTCCTTATTGCAGCGCAGGGGAGGTGAGATGACGGTTCCTTACTGCGTCAGGGAGGTGACGTCACGATGGCGCTGAAACCACGGTTCCTTACGATGTTGTTCTGGCGATGGATTCTTGGTCACCCACGTCGAGGATCCGCTCTGTGATGTCGATGTCAGTTTCGGAGTCAATGTGGCCCAGCAGCAGGCGTCGGGACGACGGCACAAGTCGGAGCAGCGCTCACGGCTTCAGGCAGGTTACGGCGTTGTTCGCTGGTGTTGATGTGGCATGGCGCCGGGTCTACGGTGCAAGTCAGAGCAGTGCTCACGGCTTCAGTGCAGAAGGTGGCGTCGCTCGCCGGCATTGCAAGTTCCTTCTACAGCAGCTAAAACCGCAGTTCTAGATGCAGGCAAGCAGAAGAGGTGAAGTCTTGTATCCCTAAGACTTCAGGCAGGAGGCAAGCTCAAGTTCAAGCCCATGGATATCTTCCTCAAGATGATGAAAGTACAGTCATTTTTCTCCTTTCTTTGGCAATGAAGCAACCACTGCAGGTCAACCCCAACAACAAGCAGCAAGGGGTAGTCTCCTCCTTCAGTTCCCGGTTCTTCTTCTCAGCAAAGGTTTGTCTTCATTCCCAGAAGTGATCTAAAGGTCTGGGGTCTGTGTCCCCTCTTTTATACACCAAAATCCTTTGCCTCTGAAGGAACCAGTTCTGGTCAGTCCTGGAGCACTTTGTTGACAATACTCCTTCTTTCCTTTGACAGTGTGGGCCAGGGACATAAGAAGCACCACAAGAGATGGAGCCAGCATAGTAGAAGGCAGGCACTGCCCTATTCAGGTCCCAGGTGCTCCCCTCCCACCACTCTACATGCAGATGGGTCTATTCATCCCTGTGATGACTCACCCTGTCTCCTAGAATCCCCCAGCACCCGTCACTCAAATTCCAGACAAGGAATACACAACCTAACAGAGGCAGGGTGGAAAGTTAGGCAAGAAAAGACCTACTTTCTAAAAGTGGTATTTTCAAACACAGAATGTTAAAACCAACTTCAGTAAATGATGTATTTAATTATTCTGACTTCAGGCATACTAAACTCAAATTTCTACCTAGTTCCCTTAGTCAGTTAGGATTATAAGATGTTATAATCAAACTGCCCATTCTTGCCTATGGGGAACAGGTAGCCTTGCAATAGTGAAAAACGAAAATGGCTGGAATTCACTATCAGGGCATGCCACACACATCAGGGCATGTCATGCCTTTTACCTACAATGCACCCTGCCCTTGGGCCTTCCTTATGGGTGACTAATATGTATAAAGAGGAAGGTTTCGGGACTGGCAAGTGGGTGCACTTGCACAGTCAACATGGCAGTACCACACTGCGCACAGGCTCTGCAATGGCAGACCTGAGACACACCTTACAAGCTGCTCCGGTGGGTGGCACAATCAGTGCTGCAAGCGTACCAGCAGTATATGATTTACAAGCCCTGGGCACATGCAGTACACTGTGCTAGGGTCCGACAAGTAAACCACACAAGCCAATCATGGAGTCACTAATCCATACATCAACTTACCATAGGGAGCACTAGCACGTTGGCACTGGATAGCAGTGGCAAAGTCCTCAAAGCATCTAAAACCAGCAAAAACATTATATGCAACAGCAATAAAATGGAAGGTAGACCCACGCCAATGGTGCCAGGT
Organism: Lissotriton vulgaris; assembly: GCF_964263255.1. NCBI lineage: Eukaryota > Metazoa > Chordata > Amphibia > Caudata > Salamandridae > Lissotriton > Lissotriton vulgaris. The sequence continues at coordinate 331,478,728 of NC_141691.1, read as the reverse complement.
CTAACATACCCCATATAATTGCATTGATGTATTCAATTCTTTGTTATTTAAGGACATCTGCCAAATGGGGAAGAACAAGCTAAACACCACAGAAAACGAAATAGGCAACAGTGGAGTTACTTTGCTCCGATGAACAAATATAAAAAAACAACAGGATATTGTCATTTCCAACGCAGATAAAGGAGGAAGCATTGTTTTTTGGACATCGAATGCTTATAAGGAAGAGATTCAACACCAGCTACAGGACTTTACATGTTCTGGCACGGCATCAAGGGAAAAATGGGCCCAAGTAAAAATCCAAACAAAAGGACAACTATTGGAGTGGCATAATGATATACTCCCCTCTGAATAGGAATTCAGTTTTTTAAGTAATGATCATCCAAAGATGCTGGTCATTTACATAATTCCTAAAATTCACAAGAACCCAATGGAGCAACCAGGATGACCAATTATTTCAGCCTTTTATGGACTAAATGAAAACATATTGAAATACAGGGACTATTTCCAACAGCCCAATGTCCACATCTTCCATCATTCGTCGAAGATATTGGTGACTTCCTGAGAGTAATTAATGACATGTCATGGGATGTGGACTTCATTATGATGTAACTCACCATGTCATCTCTATATACAAGTATCGGTCACAATGATGGAATAAGAGTGGCTGAACATTATCTGAATACCAGACCACTGGCACTACATAAACACACTAAAATGTTGATAAAGATGACTAATCTATGTCTAAGTAACAACTTTTTCCTATTTGATAATTTTATATATCAACAAATACAGGGGATCACGATGGGCACCTGCTTCTCCTCCAGCTACGTGTGTTTACACATGGGTTCATTGGAGGAGCAGGTGCTCAAAGTAGATCACGCCACAGAATGGGAGGAAATGTGATGGTCTGGTTATGCTACAGTGACGACCTTCTAATTATTTGGAGAGGGTCAGAAGAACAAAGTGCCAATGATTTTATACAGCACATTAATGTCAACTGTCTTAATCTTCATTTCACTGGAGAAATCAGCAAACATAAGATACAATTTTTAGATCTGGAGGTTTTTGTCGCTGACGGCAAAGAGAAACCATGCTCCACAGAAAAAGGACAGCTGGCAATTCTCTTATGGATGCATCTAGCTTTTACCCAGTACATTTGGAAGCTAGGGTCCCCTATGATGAATGAATGCAAGCCAAATGAAATTGCAGCTTACCCCAACATAGTCAATCTATTCAGAGGGACATGATACAGAGATACAGCATGCAAATGATTAACACTACACTGGAAAAGATCAGTAAGATATCCAGAGAATGTATTCTATTTGGCCAAAATAAAAAGATCAAGACAGGCAACCTAATAAGGCTAATAACTACATACAACAACCAACATAAATAACTAGTAAGAGCAGGCCTAGATAATTGGCATATAATACACTCAGACTCCATCATAGGCACTATGGTTCTGATTAAACCCCAAATAATGTACATCAGAGCCAGTTTCATGAGGCACAGTTTGGTTAGATCTGGCCCAGAAACAGGAAGATCAACTAATTGGCTCACAGGTACAAATGGATTTCATAAGTGTCCTATATGTAAAGCATGCACAATAGGTATCAGCACCAGGGAATATGAAGTCCCCTTTTCTCAGATACTTATTTCCATCACAGGCAATTATAATTGAAAAAGTGAGTTTGCTGTATATGTTTAACATGTAGCTGTACATTGAGATAAGTAGGGAAACCCTTTGTTGGGTAGCTGTGCGCCATACAAATGCAAACAAATAAAAATAAATACAAATAAATAGGCAGCACTGTGTTGCAAGTTCACAAACGCATATTACAACACATGCTGCCCATAACAAACAAAGATCTAACCTACCCAGTGGCCAGGCACTGCGCCAAAACCCATCAAAGTGATGTCTCGCAAATGTTATACTATGCGATAGACACAATAAATTATACCAGCAGAAGAGGTGATAGGGTAAAATCCCTACAAAGACTAGAAAGTATGTACATCTTGAACCTCATGTCCAAATACCAAAAAGGGTTAGATATGGAAGAAGATTTACATCATTTTCTATAAGGAGGATTGGTGGGCGCATCCTAATCTCCAGGGCAATGTTGTAAAGGGGGTGGGGCCCCAAAAGCAAAACCTCCTTAATCAAAAAGTATATATTTAAGTTCATGGGTGCAGCAGTACTAGCATGTGGTACTTTGGTACCCAGGATGCCACCACCTGTGATACTGTGGTATGGCTGGTACGTGCTACCGCAGTACTGAGAAAACAATAAGAAAATATGCGAAGGGTCTCATCACACAACAGACCCTGCAGCTAACACATATTGGACTGAAGGCCTTGTGAAATGGGAGTTAGTTTCCTGCAGTGGGTGGGCACAGGGCTGCACATAGGAGAAGGCTGTGTACAGTGGGAGGTTGGGCACCCAATTGGGGTTGGGCACAGGGCTTTGGCAAAGTGTTGGCCTGTCTGTATGTCAACCACTGCTGCATACGCCCAAAGGCAATGCATAGCATGGGGTTGGTTGCCAAAGCAGAGTAGAGTATGGAATTTCCCTTACGTCCTGTTTCAAACTAACTCTGGAGCTGCTTGTGGGCATTTGGTTCCCTGGTGCCTCTGGTAGCTTCTGCCTCAGGACACACTAATTGAAGTGGCCCTACGTAGTCTTCTGTAGACTTTGCCCCAAGACCCACTATTTAATTTTACCATTCATATTACATCCACAATTACAAGGTGCTTGCCATCTTTACACCTCAACCTTTTTATGTCACATCTCTGGCTCCAAGGTATCAGGGGCGGCTTTAGGCTCATGGTGGGCCTGGGCAGGGAGCATAGGTAGGGGGCCCCGGAAGAGCCCCCCAGAGCTCAGAAAGGTGTTTTACTAAAACGTTCAGAAAAGGCGTTAGATGACTAGTACCTGCTGCTGCTCCTACCCTTCCAAATTCGTCTTCGAGCGATGAAACTTAGGAGGAGGGGTATTGTGACACACAACGTGAGGGACTGGCACAGACGGCTGCAGTGCCAGGGCCATGACAGGGGTCCCGGATCCACAGCCCCCCACAGAGAAAGAATCGGTGGCCTCTTTGCCCAGAAACATTAATATCAATACCATATTGAATATGGTGTCTTACGCATGGCGGATGGCCACGTCCATTGTGGACACTGCATATCCGCCTCGTGCTCATGACACAAGAGTTGTAGTATGAGTGGCTTCATGCATGTGGCGATGACTAGAAATGGCAAAAGGCCCATTCTCTGTAATGGCTGGTCATTGAGTGCCAGTCGGGGCTCAACATGAAAGGCTGAGTGTGGCCTAAAATAAGTGCACCTACTCACAATTATTACTGGTACTGCCAAAGGTTAAAATGGCTAGGTAGGGGCAACATGATTTAAACCAAACACGGGGCGTGCTCGTGTTTCATAAATGCTGGGAATGGTTACACAGTCAAACATGGTCATTGTATGCGGGGGAGGGGCCTCCTGAGTTAGAGAAAGTTCCCCGTCCGGCAAAGGTTTTAAAAAATGGGCACATGCCGTTGCGGAATTATTTAAAGGCGGGGGGCGAACGCCTTTTGATAAATAAGAGAGGTGGGGGCGGTAGGCCATCGTCTAATCCTCAGAACTGACACGCAGGGTATCGTGCAGCAAAAAGAATCGGTAAAAAGCCGGTTCAGGTATGGGTGTGTGCCTTGTCTGGCACAGCGTAGGACAAATGAAGAAGAGGGGTATCGAGCAGCAAGTTTGCTTACCTTACAATGCCAACCGTAGCTCAGGATTTAGAAAACGCTGGTGCCAGTTGAGGAGACGAAATATAATTGATGTGTGCGCTAGGACGCATGAATGTGCAACGTCATAATTTCTCACACTTAGGCAGAGTCAGCACAAGACTACAGTATTGGCGTGGCAGCCCCTGGGGTTTGGCGGCCCTGTGCAGGTACACAGCTTGCAGATGCCTAAGTCCGCCCCTGAAGGTATATATTTATGTCATCAACTTCTTCCCTGATAAATGCAAAACATTGATCACAATCAGATTTGTTCCACCAATGACTTGATGTTTTGACAATTCATTATGTTTACACTGGAAGCTCTCAATCTGGTTTGTGCCCTAATGACGACTTTGGAATCTTGCTTGGGTGAAATGCCGTCAACATTATATAAATAAATAAATATATCTGGTACTTGTAAAAGTAATCACCTCTAAGGGCCTCAAGGCGCATGGGGACGTTGGGGAGATTAAGTGAGCTATTGCCCAGAGTCACATTATGCTGATCATAGCTGCCCCCGCCGCCGGGGATCGAACCATGAGCCCCGCCCTTTGGAGTCAGCCATATGGTGCAAAGACTGTTAAAAATTCACTGATATCACAAGAAGCTTTATATTTAGTCAAATGTATTATTCAATAGACACTTCTTGTGAGTTTACTTGGGGTCCTCCTATATCTACTGCTGTTTCAGTTGTGATCACACCTCTGGGCTATGTCTTGTTTTTTGCACCTCACAAAGTACTTTGCAACTGTTTTGTAGAGTATATATTTGATAATTGTGCATATCTTGTCTATTTCATTTTGATATTGAAATAATAATATTAAAAAATTGGGTCTCTGTTTTAGACACATAATTTGTCATAAGATAGAAACTATTACTATATACAGCATAGCTTGTTTTGTTTCTGTCGCAGGGGAGGTGATGCACAGTTTTCAGACACACTGGTTTGGTTCCTTACTGCGGTGTGGTGAGGAAAATGGTGCTCATAGACGATTCGTTGATGATGCGTCAAAGTCAATTCACGCTGCGTTAATTCCACAGCATTGAAGCAGGAGCTGCGTCAGAGTCCGGGCGATGTGTAACGGACTTCTTTGATGTGGTGCTCGAGCATCACGCAGCAGCAGCTCTTCGATGGTGCTGCAATGAAAACCGGAGGCCTGCGCTGTAAGCAGCATTCATTGCTTTCAACTCTTTGCTGCAGGGAGTGGCGGTTCTTTGAGTTTTGGCAGTGCTGCGCCGATTCCGAGTGATGCTTGGGGTTGATGCGTGAATTTCCTCCTTAAAATTGCCAGAATTCAGTTACAAGGGCCCAGCATCTGGATTTGGCACCACTTGATAAGTCAGGACTCTCAGTAGAAGAGTTCAGGTACTGGAGACTTCCTGACAGGAGGCAAGCTCAACTCAAACCCTTAAGGAACCTTGGAAGCAAGATACAGAAAGCAAAGTTCACTCCTTTCACTCCTAGGACAGAAGCAGCAAGCAGCAGGCCAACACAGCAAAGCAAACAGCAAAGTGGCAGTCCCTCCTGACTGCTTATCCAGCTCTCATTCCTGGCAGAATGTCCACAGCCAAGAAGTGTTCTAAAGATATTGGGTTATAGGTCCAGCACTTATGCCCACTTTAGTCTTTTAAGAAGGCAAACTTCAAAGGACAGTCTTTGTAGTGCACAGACCCTGCCTTTCCATGTCCTGGCTACAGACACACTACAGGGGGTGGAAAGGGTTTTTTCTGAGGACAGGCACAGTCCTATTCAGATATCAGTGTCAAATCCTCTTACCACTCTAGCTCAGGAAGACCAATCAGCCTGGTGATGGTCCATCAGCATATGCAGGGCACATCTCCGTTCCCTTTGCGTGACTGCCTAGAGTGAATGCACGAATGGCCAAACCCAGATGTGTATTCAGTAGACAGGCAGAGGCACAGAATGATTAAGGCAAGAAAATGCAAACTTTCTAAAAGTGGCATTTTCAGACCTGTAATTTAAAAACAACTTTACTTAAATATGTATTTTTTAATTATGATTCAAGAGACCCCAAACCTCAACATTATATCAGCTCCCAATTGGAAGACAGACTTGTAAGATGTTCTAAAGCAGCTCCAATGCTAACCTATGGGAGAGATATGCCTTGCTGTAGTGAAAAACAAAATTAGCAGAATTTCACTACCAGGACATGTAAAATACAACTGTACATGTCGGTTACCAAAATAACTTTCAACAACAGTATCAACAAAACTACCAACAAAGCAACCAACAACAACAACAACAATCTTTTTTAGCACAGGGCCAACAGAAAGCCAGAGGCAAAACGAGATTTCAACAACCTTGGGAGATGTCTACGAGGAGACAGAACTACAAAAACTAGAGAAATCTTCTATCTATAATCTCTCTAATAAACTCCTCACCCCAACGGAAATAAGTGTTTTGGAAAAAGGACTCACTTTCGTCCCGTCAAAACCAACTGACTTTGTCCGACTAAAACTTGAATTCATCGAATTTTGCAGAAAAATTAGATTGATCACTTTCTTTTCTGGAAAAGAAATCCTGCAAGAAACTGAAACTACAGGATTAAGAAGGAAATCCAGCTTCTGTCCACCCACACATAAAATACTCAGGGAAGTCATTTATTTTGAAAAAACAGTATTATCCGCCATGGCCGCAGAAGAGAAGAAGGGTAGTGGATTTGTTAAATCCAATCTGTTTAGAGCTCAAAAAACAAGCGCTCGTGTCCATCAAAAATGATGGAAATATCATTGTGAAACAAGCCGATAAAGGCAGTGCCATTGTCATCTGGGGCACAAATGAATATGTAGCCGAAGCCACCAGAGAACTATCAGATACAGAATGCTATCGCAAAATCAATGCTGATCCAACTACTGAACTCAAAAATGAACTATCAAAAATCCTGACTAGAGGCTTGGAACAAGGGTTCCTTGGAAAAAATGAATACACCTATTTGATTAATAAACACCTGCGAACACCGCTATTTTATGTACTCCCCAAAGTACATAAAAATGAGCGAACACCTCCAGGTAGACCCATTATTTCTGGGTGTGACTCATTATTTGAACCTGTGTCTAAATTTATCGATTTTTTTCTGAAACCCTTCATACTTGAAGTAAAATCTTTCCTCCAGGGCGCCACAGATTTTCTAAACAAATTACATCAATTACCATTCAATGAAAATCATGATCTCCTGGCCAGTATGGACATTGTGTCTTTATATACCCAAATCCCTCAAGACCAAGCATTGGAAGTGTTGCAACTCTATCTGAACAAACGGACACGTCCAACCAAAATACCAACGGAATTCATCCTGGAACTAGCCAGAATAGCACTGACAAAAAACTACTTCAGGTTTAAGGATGATTTCTACTTCCAAATAAAAGGAGTAGCCATGGGCTGTCCTTTTGCCCTGGAACTGGCGATTTTATTCATGAGCCAATACGAGGACAGATACATCCATAATAACAACCCGTTCCATCAATGGCTCGGTGGATGGGTCAGGTTTATTGACGACGTCTTCTTCACATGGTCTGGAACTTCTGAACAGCTTTCGACATTCCATCAATGGCTCAACAACAGAATGAAAGATATTCAGTTCAGTCTTCATACATCTAAGACTCGCCTGTCTTTTTTGGACGGTGAAGTATACTGCTCCAACGGACAGCTGGTAATGACTCTTTTTAAGAAGAAATCTGACCGAAATAAAGCACTGGATTATTCAAGTAACCACCCAAGGAGCCTGAAACAGAACCTACCGGTAGGACAGTTCCTCCGCATCCGGAGGAACTGTACCTTCAAGGATGAATACATGAACCACGCGAATGCTCTAAAAGAAAGACTACTTGAGCGAGGCTATCCGGCAAGACTACTTAAGCAGGCAATCAAACGAGCGTGGTGGACTCCACGCGAAGAACTTTTGAAAAAGAAAGAGAAGAAACAATTACAACGCACAGTTTGCGTTTCAACTTATTGTCCATCATCCAATTTCTTCAAAAAAATCATCCACCAAAAATGGCATCTATTAAAAGATCTTGATGTCCAATTTTCTGAAGTACCACTCTTCGCATTCAAAAAAGATAAAAGTCTAGCCAATCAAATTGTTAGAGCAGCTGTACCTAGAACTAAAGCTCCGACATTACGGGATTATGTCAATCTTCCCCCCATAACTGGACATCGAAAATGTGGCACATGCTTGTGCTGCATATCTACCATTGAGGGCAATCTGTTTCAACATGAAGGTATATCATGGAAACACGACCAATTTACAAATTGCAAGACAAGAAACATCGTCTATGGAATACTCGGCCCATGCAATAAATTGTATACTGGGAAGACAAATCAGGAAGCTAGGCAAAGGATGTCGCAACACAAATCCCGGATAAAGAAAAATGTCCTGTCAGCTCCTCTTGTTCAACATTGGATCGACCATTCACACGTAGAAAATGACCTAAGATGGACAATTATTTCTAAGATCGAGAATGACCCGAGAGGCGGAGATGTAGAGGCCAAACTGAGACAGCGAGAAGCAATGCTTATTCTCAAATGTAATACCACCATTTGTGGTCTGAATGAGATGTCAGAATTATACAATTTATGATCATGAGTCCTATTCTTCAATTTTCAATAAGCGGATGTCCTCACATGAATTAACAGAACTGCCCTCAAAACAAATGTTAACTTGTTTGTAATCTAGTATTCATTGTTCCATAGACATTTACCAATCGTGCTTAAAAATCGCTTTCAGGAATGCTTTTCATCCAGCACGACAATCTCCAGTGCAATTTTGCCCCCAACTCGCAAAAGACCCGGTATTGGACAAAAAACTACAATCCCCATCACCATCAAGCTTTCAAACCCGGAACTAAGATTCAATTTATTGTGGCCAACTCGCAACTAGGAGTCGTTGCTCACATTCATGAAAACCACTCATGGTGGCTGATACTGTCTTCCAACTGAGGTTTAAAGCCTATGGTATGCTCTTACACATCAGCAAAAAATTCCTTTTCGCTTCATAAGTCAGATCGGGTACTAAAAACTACAATTCCCAAGACCACCGAGCTTTCAATTCGGAACTCAGACCCAATTTATTGTGGCTAACCCGGAGCCAATTGCCGTCGCTCACACCCACGGAAGCGACCCATGGTGGAAGATACCGGTTTCTAACTGAGGTAAGAAGCTTGCTGTTCATTCTTAAACTCTTTCAAAAATCCCTTTTTGAACCGGCATTCATGTATTCTATAATACGACATACACCTCCTTCCAAAAGACCACGAACGCTTCAGCACATTCTAAATAGCTTTCCTCGCAACGATGCCCACAGCAGCTTGGCTCCGATAAACGCGAACCCACGGCATTCTTAAATGTTACATCTAAAGTACCGACTCAAAGGAGACACTGCCAGGGAGTCGCAACAATTACTTCGTGCATAGTTATTTGACTTGTGCATATATACACACATACATAATCAACCCGGTAACCTTAAAAATCAATTCTTTTCCAGAAACGATACGGAAATTTAATTTCTCAAAAAAAAGCAATGGACATGCTGGTCCTTCAACAATTGAATACATGAGGATTCTGGCAAATTTTCGATCACCTTTATTCAAGTGAGTACCACCTATAGGACACAACATCCTGACAAATATGACCACGCCTGATTTTATTACAATACTCAGACCTGACATCTCCCTTTTTCCAGCACTCAAAAAGGAGAACACTTCAAAACAGAACACAGGTATGACCTGAGTGTGTGCTGAGCTGAATGTAAGTTGAGAGTGGTTCATTTTTTCACGACTGACAGTATGTTATTTAATTTATGTTTTGCAGATTTTTGTGTGTGGTCCTGAAGAGAATCCTTTTAACTACAAAGGGATTCGAAATGCGTCGACCCTGTTATCCCTGAGTGTATAGACTAATCGATCACTAAATCGTGTTGTAAATGAAAAATTGTTCGATGGTCTAATTTCTATGAATATTATAAAAATCTTTGTATCTTTTCATCTAATGGATTAGGTTGTACCTGCCATCAAAAATAGAACTAGTGCAGGGCCTAAAACAAAAATTATTTTTCCCTTCAATCACTTCCTTTCCCCCTCCTTATTACCATTTGTGGTTGTCTGTCGTCAATATATGTTCACCAATGTCTGTCTGAAATTTTGATTTGTCTTTTGTTCCATTAGTCTGTATTACGTACCCCCTCACGTTCTTGAAACTCACTTGACATTTACATCCCCCCTTGAATGTCAATCACATAAGTTTAGTCCAATTTCAAAGCCATTCTAAAATTCTATTTTGTGTATGCTTTATCACAATCATTTTTACATGAAGAAAGAAAATAAAAAATAAACAGATTTGATCAAAGAAATTCTTGACTGAAAAAGTGGTTTTTGGAAGTGAGTGATCCTGATCTCAATTCCTTTGCTATGTGTTTAATTGGTTGCACAGTACTGGCATTCAGTTTGTTCATTCTCATCAGCATATGCAGGGCACATCTCCGTTCCCTTTGCGTGACTGCCTAGAGTGAATGCACGAATGGCCAAACCCAGATGTGTATTCAGTAGACAGGCAGAGGCACAGAATGATTAAGGCAAGAAAATGCAAACTTTATAAAAGTGGCATTTTCAGACCTGTAATTTAAAAACCAACTTTACTTAAATATGTATTTTTTAATTATGATTCAAGAGACCCCAAACCTCAACATTATATCAGCTCCCAATTGGAAGACAGACTTGTAAGATGTTCTAAAGCAGCTCCAATGCTAACCTATGGGAGAGATATGCCTTGCTGTAGTGAAAAATAAAATTAGCAGAATTTGTCAGGGCCCGCTCCGCAGGATACGATCGATGAACAAAGGGGTCCACCTCCCGATCTTACCAACACCCTGGATGTTAAACACAGGGGGTTCGAACCATCAGGCGAGGGATAAATAATGAAAAGAGACCGGGGAAGGGAAGGGGTCAGCAGGGACAAGGGATCTGAAATGACAAAACATAGGAATTATAGCACAAATCTATGTATAAGTCTACTCTCATTAATTCTCACTAGAACCAGAATACCTTATGAGGCTGTACACATTCCTCCACCCACAATAAGACAGATATAGTCCAGCTTCCTGCAACGAAACACATTAGTTATTACACCAATCGCTATTCCGTACACCCCCAAACCAGCTCATTAACGCCAATACCCGTACACACCATATCATGAGGATTAGGACTTTTCATATGACCCCATAGACTTGCAGTCCTCTACTTAATCATGCAGCAGAGATCACTTACCCAGTAGTTCATAAAACATAAAGAGTTGAAGAGAGGAAGCTCTATAATCACTCGAATATGCTATTGTCATTTCACTGCAATGGGCAAGGAAAGAATAATGGACCACAGACGGAGAAACAATAGGTTAGTGTTCACCCTTTCTCATGTCCGTGTTTACTTAACGGTAAAGTGTGGTTGCGACCATCACTACGTTCCGCTGCAAGCAACAATTCACCAAGTATTCCAGAGCACCGGCGGTAGGTAGTTGTGACCACCACACTACCCCGGCGATAACGTGATCCATAACACATCCGGTGTTTAATACGGAAGCCTACCTTCAATCCACTTCAGTCCCAAAGCCCAAGAATATTGTCACATCCAAGAAAACGAACTTCACGGCAATTGGCAGCAACCGCCGCTCAGTTCCGCGGAAAACCAAATCTATTTAACAGTTCCCCCCTTCCGAACTAGCACGCGTCAGCCGACGCGTATCCTCCAGCTCGCAAACGGGGAAATAGCAACAACAAGAAAAAGCACGCGAGCAGAGCGGCTCCCAGCAGCTATAATACCCAACACTGTACCTCAAGATGACGGGTGATGTCGGGTCCGTAGCTCCAGCCGCATTGCGCAGCTTCACGCCACAGCTAACAGGACTCTCTCCAATCTCAACAGAAACAAAGCGAAGGCTCAAAATTACGTGCAACTTCCTTCCTGTCTCCACCGCCCATATACTTCCTGAAACAGATGCTCATGGGAATTGTAGTTCCTTAACAAATTGGGTAGGCGCGGTGAGGCTTGATCCTGACAGAATTTCACTACCAGGACATGTAAAATACAACTGTACATGTCCTACCTTTTGAATACGCTGTACCCTGCCCCTGAATGCTGTAGGGATTATGGGCTAAATTGAATCAAAATTATTCCTATGGAGGTGCCTATTAATTAAAATTATAGTAGAACGGACTGTGATTAGGCCTCAAAAAAAGTTGGTGAGAGACAGTTCCTCACTGGATTTTTCTGCTCACTTATGGAATACCTCCCGGTGGATTAGATTTTGAAATAACGTATGTGCCACCATAGTTTTGAAACTGCATTCTGAGAGACAGGACAAACTCAGTGCCTGTCCTATATAATGATTGTTTGTAAAGTTCATGTCTAACTGTATGTGTATATATATGAGTATAAGCAGATGGATGGAAAAGTAGATTAAAAAAGTGAAGATTTAATTGCCAAATAATGATTTTATTATGCACTTTGATTTAAATATATAAGCAGTGCTTGAATTTCTGACCGTAGCTTTGTTCGAAGTACCACAATTGATTCTTTGTGATTAAGTCATGATCCAATGGCAAATTATGAGTTTATTGGGGTATGATCATTTTTCCTATTTTTTGTAATTTCATAATTGTTGGTTATATTCACCTAAACCAGCAGGCTATGCTTTGGGGTTATTTCTTCTTCCACGTGTAGGCTTTGCCATTCATGCATCCCGTCAACTGCCAAATTATAGCTTTGCCTGGTACTAGGTCCATGTTTCTTTAGAAGAGTTTCACCAGCAGAAGTCCAAGGTCAGCAGGGACCTCAAAATCCAGCACTTCTCTGATGTTGCTGAGTTCTTCCTTAATGAAGGTTTGTATAACAGAGCAGTCCCACCAGATGTGTAGGGCCCTAATCCTTTTCACAGTTCCAGCACCTATCCATACCATTTTGGGTATAAGTAGTGCTGTTTTTCTTGTGTTCATGTACAGTGATATGTAAGCTTATAGCTAGATTATTTGTATGGAATACTAATATGTATTACAGGGTCCACTCTCCACATACCCTTCTATTCCTGCTGTTCCCTCTTAGGGATCTTTCTATTCAAGATTTGGGCCCATGTGGTTTGATAGCTTCACAGAGGCCCTTTATACCCAGTTGTGCATTGGAAATTTTCTATAGGTGTCAGCTTCCTAATTTCCCCTGGCTTGATGTGAGGTTGGAGGACCCAGAAGCTAATCCTGCAGCCTATCCTTCTCACTCCTTCTTACACTTTATTTTTCCGAATTTACATGTCTATTATTCAATAATTTGCCTTCTCCCAATTCTGAATACTGTCTCCCTTCAATCCGTGGGTAAATGCTGGATTGTTTTGTATTAGGGTGTTGGGTAATGAGGAAGACATTAAACTACCCCTCTGGTTATACTATTCCACACTTCTAGCACAGACTTCACTGAAAGAGATAAACATGCAGTTTTGGGTCTCAGGATTCTCTGTAGCCAGGGGAGAATGTGTGGTTATGTCCAGAGCTGCTGACTTTGGAAGTGGGGATCAGGTTTGAGGCTCTGTGTTGGCTTATAATCCTGTGATTCTGGGCTAGTCACTTAAACTCCTTGTGCTTAAAAAAATTAATTTGACCTTGTGTAATGTAACTAGTGTTCATGTAAAGCACTCCGATACCTTCAGGTCGAGATCGGGCGATATAAAACTGCATATATATTATATTAAAAAATACGGATCTTACAGCCATTGTTTTGTCTCACTACTATATTAACCATAAGGTGTACTGCCCTGTAATATGGTAGGATATTTGGGGATGGCAGTCTCCCCTTTTCTCAGGTTGCTGTCAGATATTTTGCATTTTCTCGTGGTCTTCCTTTGGTCAACATAAAGGGCCATGTTTGCCATTGGAGGGAGTTTGAATGCTGTTCAGGTACAGCTATGGAAAGTGTCTGGCCATGAGAGATACAGTGGAGACCATCATGCCAGATATATTCTAATATAGTTGTTTGAGTCTGGGCAGTACCTCCAAGTTATTGCTAAGACATAAACCCAGCTATCTTATTGAGGATGGAACCTGTTAGACTGAGGATGGAGGAATAAGTACATCTATTTTTCTCTCAAACAGGGACAGATTACAGACTTCAGTGTTTTGCTGATTGACTTTGAAACCTGATATCTTCTTGAAGTTTCCCCAGAGGCTTATAAAGGCTATCAGTGATGTTTCCAAATTTGTCAACATTAATGGGATGTATCACCTCCCCCACAATTGTAATCCCTTGTTTAAGTGTGTCTACACTCGGTCTATCCATTACACCTTGGCATCACCTTAGTTAGCCTATTTGCCATGAATTTGGAAAATATTTTCACATCTGCATTGAGTGGTGTGATAGGGCAATAGGCTTCAACAGTCATCTAGGCTTTTCCTTGCTTATTAATTAGGGTTATATCCACTGTCAACATAGTTGTTGTAGGGGCGTGGCTACGCGCGCAGCGAGACTGGCTGTGCTTTAGCGGAGCTCCGGCGTGATCCTCCATTCTAGGGGTAATTTATCCGGCTATATCTCCGTTTGGCCGGCCACAACTTGGGGCATGTCATACTAAGGCGGCGACCCAAGCATCGGACCGAGTTTCGGGGTCCCACGCGCCCCGGAACCGCACCGGCCCTTTGGAGTCCGCCTGAGCCGCAAAGGAGACCACGAAGTCGGCGAGGCCCGCCAGGCAAGCCCGGGGTCGGGACCGGAAGTGTAGGCTGTGCTGGCCGAACACACCCGACGGCTGAGCAGAGACGACAGCGCTGAGGTGCGCTAACCGCGGCCGGTCCCCAACGTAGGCTGGGAAGTGACGGTGGCCCTGCTGGGACCACCCCGGCGACAAGTGTACCGGACTGCAGCGGCGGACTGGGGCCGACGTCCGACCGGATGCAAGGAGGAGCCCTTGGCCCGTAACCGCGGCACCAGCCGGAGTGGGGGTGAGTGGGCCCCGGCATCGGCAGGAGGGGTCTGGCCGCCTGGAGAACTAGGCACCTGCCCGGAACCAACAGAGCCGACCCTGACGAGGTCCCCAGAGAGCCCGTGAGCTCCCGAGTCGGGGATAGGACCCCCAGCGCCACCTGCACTAGACCTGAGGGGTGCGCGGGAAAAGCGTGGGCCGCCGCCGAAGGACCCCCCCGTCAGCTCCAAGCGGGGGCCCCCTTCCCTGCACAGTGGCACTGGCGGGCCCCGGTGGTCGCGGACCTCGACACACGACCCACATGCTGAGCAGATAAGGCGCCCCTGCACCGGATGCCCCGGGGGACCCGCGCCATGTTCCGCGCTACCAGGCAGCAGTGGTAACCACCGGAGCACGCATACACCGCCATCATTAGCCACCTGGCCGGACAGAGCACCATCTGGCCGCACCAACCACCACTGCAGAGGCACATCAGGAGGGGTCCATAGCGCACACTGCACCCCCCCACGACATATTGGCTGACCAGGGGGGGGTGCCTGCCCAGATGCTGCCGCCCGAATGCCGCCCACACTACTAAACACGCGGATGGACACGCACAGGTACTGACCCCTTCTAGGTTGCAGTATCGCCAGTTGAATGACGCAGTGGCGGGACGGCGCAAACCCCACAACACAAGACCTCAGAGGCCAAGCCACGCAGTATATCACACCCAGCCAAAGACCGGGAAATGACGCAACCGCCACCGAGACACTCTGGCCCGCATACTGGTTGGCCCCGCACGACCGAGGACAACTCACGGAGAACATTCCCAACACCCCTCACTACGGGTGTACAGGCACCATCCCTGCTTGTGGTACAGACGGCCCACAGCACCACTAACTATCCCACCATCCAGGTCCTCCTGTGCAGGACCCTGCCCATGTCTGGGGGTGCGGGGAAGCGCACAGGAGTCGGGAGCACGTTCCAGAAGGGCAAAATGGACAAGTCACAGAAGCCGGCGGACGCAGATCCGGTGACGGCCAGGCTGGACTCGGTGTTGGCGGCCATGGAACGGCTGGAGAACTCCATCCACTCCATCCAGTCCAGCCCGGATGTCCTTGGAGGCGAAGATAGACGGAGTCGCCATAGACCTAACACACCTGAAAGCGGACCACAAAAAACTGGCCGAACGCACCAAGACCCTGGAAACCTCCGTGTCCGACTTGGGACCGCGAGTCACCCAGTCAGACAAGCAGATAAAAGACCTTCTCACCAGAGTGGAGTTCCTGGAGGACAGGGCGGAGGATGCAGAAGGACGGGCGAGACGCAACAACGTCCGAATAGTGGGTCTGCCAGAAAAATGGGAAGGAAGAGATCCGACAACACACGTGGAGGACTGGCTTCGCACCCTGTTGCCAGAAGGTACCCTTTCGCCCCACTTTGTGGTAGAGCGGGAGCACAGAGTCCCGACCAGGCCGCTCCAAACTGGCTCTAACCCGCGCCCTTTCCTCATTTGCATCCTGAACTATAGAGACAGGGACGCTGTCCTGAGAGAGACCCGCAAACTCGGCACCATACAAGTGGATAATGCGAACATAATGTTGTTCCTGGACTATACAATTCAGGTGCAACGCCAGAGACACTCCTTCCTGATGGTGAAAAGGCGGCTACACCAGCTAGGACTCACGTATTCCCTCCTCTTCCCAGCAAGACTGAGAGTAATAGCTAATGAGAAGACACACTTCTTCGGCTCCTCGGAGGAAGTGGAGGCCTGGCTGGACAACGGGACAGACAAAAACACAAAAAAACAAGGGGACCCGCCTAGGTCGAGGAGGCGCAGGAGATCCAAAAGAAGACGCGGAGCCAGATCGCCCTCACCAGCGGCGAGTAGCACACAGCACAGCGCGAGCCCACCTGAAGAGGAAATGCGCCGGGAACAGCAGGAGGCCCTGCGGATGGTCTCGGAGCTCAGCGGCTCCCCGTCCCAATGCTCCCCGCCTGTCACCAGCCCCAGGATATCACCGAGCGACGATGAGGCGATCTATGGACTACCGGACTCACAAGTCTCAGGTGATCTACCAGTAATCACCCCACAAACATCGGATCTGTTCGGCTGATGGAGTGTCGCACCGGAGAGAGACGGCCAGAAGGTATCGACTGACTGCACGAGGCGGAGGCGGTGAGCCAGCTCCTCCCTGCGAAGGCGCACACCTGAGACGCAGTAAGTTGACACTGAGACTCACTTAATGTCGCCTGCCGCCGAACAGACGGCCTGGGGACCCTACACCCCATGGGTCATGCTGCGGCAGGGGCCCTTCCGAGTGGGCGAGAGCTCCTGAAACACACTGGGACCTAATAGCAATGGTGCCACATGACTTTACAGTCGCACTACACTGCTGGCGGTGAAGCCCGCCAGATGGCTGCCCGGAACTATATATCTCCCCCCTGTGAGTGGTTGCTTGCGCATTCACGCTCTGCTGGTAATCATTATCCACCTCGCCTGCGTAATGGGCAGCAACCCCCCAGACTGGATCGTTAGAAATCTCAGTAGAGAGTTTGGACGGCTGCACGTTTGGCAGCTGACCCTATGGTATTTCCCCCAGTTCATGTTCACCCTACTTCCCCCTCTTGTGACGTGCTGCATACACAGTTTGGTGGCGAACTTACTGAACTCACTTTGGTGTCCTGCGGATAGGTGTGGAGATGTTGTGGAGTCGGGTGGTGGGGGGCTCCCTGGGGGGGTGTGTGGGGCGGGGGGGGGGGAACGGATGGAACTAACCTGATAAATACTGATGGCTGAGGATAAAATCTGTACTTGGATTGTACGTGGTATACACACACCCTCGCGCAGGTACATGATATACTCCTACTTGAAGAGACACAAGGTGCAAATAGCACTCCTGCAAGAGACACACCTGACAGCCCCTGAAGTGCACACACTACGCAGGCAGTGTCATGGCCAGCTCTACGCAACTGGATTCTCCTCTTACGCAAGGGGTGTGTTAATATGGGTGAGACCGGGGATTCCGTTTGACATTGACGACTCACACATAGGCGGGGAGGGGAGACTGGTGGCAGTGAGGGGACGCCTGGATGGGCACCCGTTAGTACTGGCGTCGCTTTACGCCCCCAACACGGACCAGCAGGGTTTTCTCGCGACAGTGTCCACGGCCCTATCGAACTGGCACGGGATTCCCTGGATACTGGGAGGGGATTACAACTGCGTGTTGGACACCACACTAGACCGCTCCTTCCCACCATTGCCCAATGCGCCAGTGTGGGCGCCATGAAAGCCCTTATAGCCTGGGCCTCCCATTGGAACTTACACAACGTGTGGCGACACCGAAATCCAACCACCAGGATGTACTCATACTATTCAGGAGCTCACACCCTACACACCCGATTGGACAGATACATGCTCACTGACGACTTGCTCCCGTTGGTAACGGAGGCACACTACATGGGTAGGACACTCTCCGACCACAATCCTCACATGCTGACAGTCTCATGGGCAAGCGCTCGTCCCTCTATCCCCAATTGGAGACTACAGCCAGATCTCCTGCTGGACACACCCTTTCGGGACTCACTATTTACACACATAGTACATTACTTCAAGGAGAACGCGGGCTCTGTCACTTCCCCACAAATAGAACGGGATGCGTTCAAAGTGGTCATAAGGGGACAGTGCCTGGGCACGCAGGGCAATCTCAAACGGCGGGCTGAGAGAGATCTTCAGAGGGTGGAAGCTGAGTTGAGCCGATATGAGCAGGATTCAGTTGGAGGGGATGTCACTGGGTTACAATCTACGCAAGCGAGCCACGAAAGATTACTGGAGAGGCTTTGATGTTTGAATTACGTGGCCCACGCGGCACGCACTCAAGATAGGGGGGGACAAGCCAGGAAAATTGTTATTGTGGCTCATTAACAGGGAGGAAAAGACAAAACCAGTCACGAAAGTACTGGGCGCCGATGGGACGCCCTTACACACCCAATTGGAGATCCACGACGCATTCACTGCTCATTATAACACACTGTATCGCTCTTACCTGCCCACCCCCGCCCCGGACACGGAGGGCTACCTCAGCCAGATACCGCTACCATCACTTCGCGACGCCCAGTGCACCGACCTAGCTGCACCCATTACCTTTGAGTAACTCCTAGAGGTCATAGCAGCGCTTTCCAATGGTAAGTCTCCCGGCCCTGACGGACTCCCAGCGTAGTTCTATAAGGCGTATCCGGACGTCCTGATCCCCGAACTCATTAAAATGTATGAAACAGCGTTCGACGACTCCTCACTAACTCCCTCTCTGAATGAAGCCACCCTGGTCTCCCTCTTAAAACTGGGAAAGGACGGGACGCTACTGGGCTCGTATAGACCACTCGCCCTCCTAAACATTAGCTTCCACACTAGCGCGGAGGCTAGCCCAGTATACACCCACCCTGGTCCACACAGACCAGAACGGCTTTGTGCCTACACGCAGCACATCACTCAATATCCGTCGGCTGTTTAGGGTGCAGGAATACGCAAGGGAACCTTGGCCGCAATCGGGTTGTCTTGTATTGGATCTGGAAAAGGCATTCGATTCAGTAGAGTGGCCGTATCTCAGGGCGGTAATGCAGAAATTCGACCTGGGAGATGCTTATTTGGATATGGTCGGCCTCCTATACCCAACACCTAGTGTCCGTGTCCGGACCGGGAGCCTCCTATCGGACACCATAACAGTAAGGCGGGGCACACGTCAGGGCTGCCCACTGTCGCCTCTGCTCTTTTCGTTAGCAATGGAGCCACTGGCGGAGTCGCTGAGGGGTCAAGGTGCAGAATGGGGCATCCCGCTGATAGACGGCACACACGCGGTCTCGCTGTACGCTGATGACCTGCTCCTCTACATTAGGGACCTCACACAGATACCGCCAAGGCTCACGAACACCCTACGAGAATTTACAGCTGAGAGTCAATTGGGGGAAATCTGGAGTCTACCCCTTTCATCCTGACTTGCAGGAATGCGCAGTGCAATTAGGGGGCACAACGCTGGCCTGGTATGCGGGCACCTTTAAGTACCTCGGCATCCACATATACAGGTCTCCGACAGATGTACTGGAAGGCAACCTGGTCAGGGCTACATCCTCCCTGCGAGCCCAGATAACTTTCTGGAACACGCTCCCGCTGAATGTCCCGGCCAGAATCACCCTGACGAAAATGATAGTTTTACCTAGACTCCTTTATTACTACTCGAACATGCCAGTGTACGTCCCTGCCCGGATATTTAAAGACCTGGAGACCCTGGTGCGAACACTCATATGGAACACAGGGAGACCTAGGGTAGCCCTAAAGAAGCTATATGCCCCGACGTCCTCGGGGGGACTTGCGGTCCCCAATCAAGAGCTTTATTATCTCGCGCCGCAACTTCAATGGGTGGTGGCCTGGCTTGCGGGAAGAAACCTAAACGACACAGCCTCAATGACCCCGGCCTTGACCCACGCGGGGGCTCTCGCAATGTTCCACCCCCTCAACGGCGCAGCTCGCGGGGTGCAACTGCACCTTGCGGTGGCACTTAGATGCTACAAACGAGCAATAAAACTAAAAAAGGGGATTGTACCCTACGCCCCAGCACTCCCGCTGGAAGGCATGCCCAGGCCTGGGGGAGTGGTAACCGCAGCACAATTGGACGGCTGGGTGCAAATGGGGATTGAATGAATGGCGGATCTGTACAACGACGGCACCCTAGTCCAGTTCGAAAGACTGGTGGAGGACCCCGGTCTGTCGGCAGGGCAGTTCTTGGTCCATGCCTCCATGGTCCGGGTGCTCACGAAACACTGGGGCGATATATCGGAGGAACCTCAGACGCACCTATTGATACAATACCTACACATCATGGGGGCCGGGTCGCACGTGATACACTGGCTGACACAGGCGCTACAGTCCCATACTACATGCTCACTACAGCCATTGAGAGACAGGTGGACGACTGACAGAGGGAGGGACTGGTCGGATAAGGAATGGGAGAGAATCCTGGAAAGCCCACGACATATACCCCGCAACTCGAGATTCAAAATAATACAATTTTACATCATGCATAGGGCGTATCTATCCCCGGACAAGATCAATCGCTACTTCGCGCTGGACACCTCCAGCTGCCCACGATGCGCGCGACTGAATGCAGACCTCCTACATATGCTGTGGGCATGTCCCGGACTACAGACGTACTGGCAAGATGTCACTACGTTGTTGACAAAAGGGACGGACATAGAACTACGACACGACTGGGATGCCAGTGTGCTGGGCCTGTTCAAAAGAACGAAACACAAGAAGGCTCACACCAGGTTCTGGGATCTGGGATTGATAACCGCCAAACGACTCATAACACGACACTGGAAGGACACGAACCCACCACTGACGAAAAGCTGGTGCGCCTCTCTCACCTACTGGGTGACTGCGGAGGGCACAGTATTACGCAGGGAGGAGACCGCGGGACGGAGAGCCATCCCAATAGCCCAGATCTGGGAGGACATCCTACAGGCATTTAACAGGGCCTGCCACGACTGAGGGATAACGTAGACTGGGTGTAAACGTTCCCCATCCCCCCCCCTATAGGGTGAAGAGGTATATCTGGGGGGAGTAAAGCACAGCAACAATATGAAGCCGGAGCCACACACTTATAGACAAGAGCCACCACTCATACCGATTCTCCTCCCCCCCCTGCTCGTTGGACCCCCTCCCTCCCTGCCCCCCTTTCCCGCCCTCCCGCCCCCCCCCCGGACTCCTCCTCCCCCCCCCTTATTGGGAGGGACCGACCACGAGACCGGCCCATACAGAGCAACTCCACCTCACAGCCCGAAGCCTCTGCACATCGCCCAAAACCGTTGATCCGCATATACATACACCTCCGCCCCGCATTGACACGCTACCTAGTCGCGGGACCTGGACAGCAGGAACCACATTACAGCACCCCTTTCCCTCCCTCGAATTAAGGTTCATTACATCCCCAATTTCTTTACTATTCCCTCCCTTGGTTCGGAGGTTGTTTCAGCAGACTGTCGCCCCCCAGTTGACTACGCTGCACTTTCACACCTGACAAGCAAGCACATGATCATAAACCACACGGCGACCCATGCCGCAACCCTCTACCACACCACGACAATAATCAGAGTGCACTCAACATCCATGGCGCTCACACACAACGCCTAGTGACAGACCCGGTCGGTAACACCCACCCTTGGGAAACAACGCATTGCATCACCGGGCAGAGGGTTGTGGGCAATACAGGGTGAGTCGACCAGAGGCACACCCGGTTTGATAGGGTGGGCCAGATACTCTGGTGGGATGGATAACGCGATATACGTTGTTGTGCAATGTAAGAGTGTCATTTAATGTAGACGTTGAGACTGTTCCCACTGCAGCTGATTGCGTTACTTGCTGATGATTGTACTTATTGGGTCTTCGGCTGTCATCAGCGTTCTCACAGACATTGTACGAGTTGACTGACTCTCTATTTCCCTTTCATATAATGCTCACAGAAATGTAATTGTAAGTCAAGTGTTTCAGTAAAACATATTTTTAAAAAAAAACATAGTTGTTGTTACCCCAGACTTCCTGGCAAATGTATTAAAGAGAGACATCATAGGTGTGATTGATTGTGACATAATTGTTTTACCAAACAGGACAATGAATCCATCTGGGCCAGGGATTTAACTACACTCATCTCTTTACCCACCTGTTTGATTTCAGCCACTTATATGGGCTGCTTTAAGTCTTCACTGAATATAATGGGATAGTCTGGAGTTTGCAATGTCTAGGAAATTCTCTAATTACCTCCGCTTCTTTTGGATCTTGAATGTATAAGTTCTGGAAGAAGGTTTGTATGTCCGTTTGTTTCTCAACCTCTCAAAGGGACCAAGTTCTGCCAGAGAGTTTATTTTTCATTATGTAGTTCTTTACTGTTTTAACGTTAATTGCCAAGTCAATAATGTCCTTATTTTGTAACCTTTTTCATAAAATGTGTGCCTTACTTTGGTAAGAAATTCTTCTTAGGCATACTAGTTCTAAAAATGTTTAACTTACCTTGCATTGTTGCCAGTTATAAAAGAGTTCTGTTTATCATGCACCTCAAGGTTGCATGACTTAGTTATTATTTTATCTTCTATCAATCTTTTTTCCCTAATCATATCTGCTCCCTGTCTATTGCCTCTCCCCTCAATGACACCTTGAAAACATCCCATCTAGTCGCATGGACGCATCCCCTACCTTCCTGAGTTGGAAAATCCCTGTAATCTTTTGAGGTAATTCCTTCCAAGGCACCACATCTCTAAACAATTCACAGCTGATTTTCCATTGTGTCTCACCGCCATGTCCAGGCCCTTATCCCTATTCCACCTATACAGGGGCATAGCCCAAAAGAGATATATCTGCAGATTTGAGTCTGTGCTGTAAGCTAATAGACATAAAAATATAATCTATCCGCAAGTAGGTTGGATAAGTGAGTAGACAGAGAAATCATTCGATTCCAGGTAGAGCACTCTACACTCGTCCTCCAGTCCTGCTTTGTGCACTAGCTTTTTAAGCTGTTTGGTTGCTATGTTTGTTTTGTGGCTACATCCGAAGTGTTGCATAAGAGTTTTCTTATGGTATGTTTTAGATAAGCTGTTTGCTCTGTATCCGGTGCAAAAACATTTATGAGTGTTAGCGGACTATGTGTTTTTCAAAGCCAGGGGTTACATGGCAAATAATTACTTCCCCTATTGTTTTAGACTGTGCTGAAACCCAAATTGCATTGAACAAAAAAAAATTTTAATTCGGAAATGTTCTGTGCATTTGGGACGTGTCTCTTGTAGGAACATAACATCAGGGCCACTTCTGTGAACAAAGTCCTAAAGGTTTTGTTTGCTTGGCAGGGAATTCAGTACACATATATTAAATGACGTTAACTTGAAGTTTACAACATGCTTTCTCAACTCCTACAATTTCATGCAGAAGAGACTTGTGCATAGTACAGTACAATATATTCAGGGCTTGCTCTGAATAAGAACAAAATCTTAAACCCCTAAGAATGACATAAACAAATTGAACTTAGTAACAAGCATCACACAAGTAATAAGTGAAACAAATATATTCAAGAAACTGTGTGTCTGATATGGGGTTGTGTTTATATTTTCATAACTATAGGTACCCCATCTCAAACCTGATCTACCACAATCATAGAGACATAGAGCCTGCACGTTTAGCAGGCACATCTACCCCCTCCCCCCTCCCACATCCCCATCGCTTCAGTGAAAGGAAATTATTCTGTCAACATATATAGAAACTTTAGGTCTTAGCTTTTCATATAAGTGAATACTTTTCCTGACAGTATAACTTAATTTTGTGTCCTCATGATCTTTACCCTCTTTCTGATCTGTCTCTCTGTGGCTTTTGAGTATGTTGACAATCTCTGCTTTAAGCTTCATATTGTCTTCTCAACCAGAGGTCCGCTTATTTGCCCTGATGGAGCACCAAATTGGTGAGGTCCAGCAGTTGTAGTCCTGTCTCCAAGATATCAACCATTTTCTTTTTTTTGATAATCAAGGTTATTCGCATTTGAGATAGCAAAACAAACATAGACAGCATACAAATACACATTGTAGCAAGCCCATCAACAGCAAAAAACAGGAGACCTGGCCTAATATTATAAGACCCTCGTGGCAACAAAATATAACGATATGGGAGAAGAATAAATACCAAGCCAATAGATTGAGCCATTTGCCCCAAACCTTTTCAAATGTTTCGGGTCTTCCCTGGGCCTCAAACAGGGGTTCCTCCTGGGCTGCCCACCAGTCCACTCCCCGCCACCACCCACTTATGGTAGGGGGTGTGGCTTGTGTCCAAGCTGCTGCAATATCTTCCTTGGCCACTGCCACCGCAGTGCCCAAAAAGTGTTTATCTGCTCGAGTGCCGTCCAGGCCATCAGGTACTCCCAGGAGAAGGCGTAAGGGGTCATGAGGGACCTGTCACCCCAGAGTCTGCGTGAGCTCTAATTCCACACCCGACAAGAATGGAGCGAGTCTAGGGCACATCCAGACCATGTGGTAATAATCATCCGGGACATGACCACACTGTGAACAATCAGGGGAGGGCCTTAATCCTGCTCTGTGTAAGCATGCGGAGGTGAGATATGCCATGTGAAGGTAATAAAGTTGGATGAGATGTAGCTTAGAGGAGGTCATCAGGTTCTTGGGAGCCATAAGGGAGTTTTGCCAGTCGGCTTCCTCCAGAGGACCCATTCAGCCCTCCCAGTGGGTTCGCAGTGATTCTAAGGTAGTAGGGCCATTGTTCACGAGGGTGCTGTAAATCCGCGACCCCCCCCCTCTACCCATGTCCCCCATCATGACTTGGGCTTCTAGCGACTAAACTCTGGGAGTGAGGTGCCTGGTGAAATATGTGTAGTGACGGAGCTGCAGATATTTGTAGAATTGAGTGGCGTGAAGGGAGTGGCACTGCTGCAGGTCAGAGAAGGCCCTGAAGTGATCTCCCACCCATATGTCCCCAAGGAGTGAAATCCCGACCGTCCCACAAAGGTGTATGTTGGGTGAGCTTCGTATCCCATCTCGTATAGCGCAGAGCAGAGCGCCAAGCCTTTAGGACAGCCCCAGTAATGGGCGGAATAGTTTGTGGAATGGGTGTGCCATACAAGTAGGCTTGGATTTGTGAGAATTCCATGGTTCTAAGCTCAGTGCGATAAGCCGGGTTGGACCATCCTCCAGCGAACCAGTCATGGATGACAATGAGTCTATTGGGCAAGTAGTAGAGGTGAAGGTTGGTCACACCCATGCCACCGTCGAAGGGAGGTATCCGGCAGCAAGCCAGCGCCATACGTGGCCTTCCACTTCCCATAAGAATCTGGTAAGTACCCAATCAAACTCATGTAACCAACTACCCGGGAGGTGAAAGGTGATATTTTGAAGGGTATATAAAAAACGGGGAATTTTAAAAAGTGCCTCTCTTCCAAGGGGTTTGAGTGGGAGGGATTGCCAGCGCTTAAGGTCAGCTTTGGCTTTCGTGACCAGGGGTGTCAGGTTGAGAGCCCATTCCAGCTCTGGATGAAGGGCTACCCAGATCCCAAGATAGTTATATGATTGCCTCCATAGGGGGATGTTGGATTGCCGATCGAAGCAGTCTCTAGCGGGATGGAGGGGGATCAGAGTGAACTTCGCCGGATTGAGCCACAGGCCCGAGACACTCTCAAAAGCCTGAAGGACCTCCAGAGAGCATGGACCGGAGTTCTCCGGGTCGGCCAAGAAAAGGAGGACGTCGTCCGCGTATAAGGAAATTTTGTCGACCAGATGTGGATCACAAGACCACCCTTGAATTTGGGGGTCACTACGTATGAGGAAGGCCAGGGGCTCCATCGCCAGCGTGAATACGAGCAGCGAGAGAGGGCACCCTTGAGGAAGGCCTCTTCGGATGGGGAATGCCTCCAAGAAAGCATCGTTAGTCAGGACTCTTGCCGTGAGGTTGGCGTACAGGACATGGAAGAGGCATCGGAAATGGGGCCCGAAGCCCATCATGAGAAGATTGTCCTCCAAGTAACTCCAGTCAACCGTATCGAAGGATTTTTCTAAATCGATGACCAACAGGGCCAGGTATGGGGTGAGTAGGTGGTGATGGGCTAAGGCAAGTTGGAGGTGCCATATGCAGTGGTGAGTGCTGTGGGGTGGCATGAAGCCACATTGATCCGGGTGGATCAATTGGTGTAACAAGGGGCAGAGACGCTGAGTCAGGACAGTGGCATAGATCTTCATTTCGGTGTTAATGAGAGAAATCGGGCAGTAGTCAGCACATGAGGGAGAAGGTGGCTGGGTCTTTGGAATGACCATGATAGTCACCTCGTCAGTCTCCGAGGGGAAGGAACCCATCTCAAGCACATGCTGGAAGAGGTCAACCAAATGGGGGACCAATAAGTCACAGTAGGTGGTATAGTATTCCTGCGGGATGCCGTCTGGCCCTGGTGTCTTCCCAGAGTGCAGTAGGGAGATCGCAACATGTATCTCTTCAGGGGTAAAGGGAAGGTCAGCCGATTCGACCTGAGCAAGACAGGGTAGCTGGACCTCTGCTCGCTCCAGCAAGTCAACTAAGGAGGTCCCGGGAGGCTGAACTGAGTAGAGATGGGCGTAGAAGCCCGTGAAGGCTTGGGCAATAGTCCGTGAAGTACAGTGGTGGGTACCCGCGGCATCGCAGAATTAATGAATAATTTTGTTGGCCTTGGGGTAGGAGACTAGATTATGAAGCAGCTTTCCATTTCTGTCACCCCATCCGTAAACTCGGGCCAATGAGGAGCACCACAGCATCAAGGGAGTCAAAGGAGATCTGGTAGATCTCGTTTTGGAGCAGCACGAGCTGCCTAGCGGGATGGGTGTTATCTGTGTCTCCAAGGGTCAGCTCTCGCTGTGTGGCCTGAGCTTTAAGCTGGGATAGGCAAGCAGTCTGTGCCACTCGTTTTGTGTGGACCAAACCTCTCACCACGCCACTTAAGGTAGCCTTACCGGCCTCCCACAGTGTGCCTGGAGAAGAGACCAATCCTTTGTTGGCAAGAAAGTAATGCTTCAATTCTACTGTGAGCGCATCTTTGATCTCCGTATCTTGCAATAACCACGCGTTCAACCACCAATTCATACGCTCCCCACCAGTGGGACTTGCCAGGTGGAGGGAGATGGCTGGCAGAGTGATGAGATTCCACAGGGAAGAATATAGACCTGTTGGCAGTCAGTGGCCGGGAGGAGGATCAGGTCGATGCGGGAATGGGTGTGGTGGGCCGCGGAAGTTCGAGTGTGCTGTTTTATATGGGGATTACAGATCCTCCAGGCGTCACACTGACCAAGAGCAATTGACCAGTCCGAAAGCCTTTTGGAAGAGGCTGAGCACGCGGAGGAGGGGTCGCCCGTCGTATCAAGGGATGTTTGCATAACCGCATTGAAGTCTGCTCCAATTATCTTCAGACCCTGGGGCAGGGCGGAGATTACCTCTATAAAATGGTGGAGGGAAGCGTGGCTGGAGGGATGTATGCTGATAGCAGGTTGACGACTTGACCCTCAAGCCTACCGGACAGGGCCACATAGCGGCCTTGCGTTTCAGTTGTCACTGTAGACCTTGTCGAACCCATATTGGGTGTGGAAGGAGCAGTGGGTTCCCAGGAGGTGTGTCTCTTGACAGAGGAGTACATCAGGCGCTTGGCGTTGGGCATACCTGAAGACTGCTGCGCGCTTGATACGGTCCAGCAGGCCATTTATATTTCACGATAGGACATAGAGGGATCTACTGTGAGCAGCTGGCATGGGGAGGAGAAGAATTGGGGAGGACCGTGGTCTCAGGCGAGGTGGCACATTGCAGCGAGGATAGGAAGATACAGATTATGCAGGGTGTTGTGTCTCCCGACGATGGTGATGGCATGTGCGTGTGGTGAGCTGTCATCAAGAACGAAAATGAACAAATCAAACAGAACTGAAAGAAGAAGTGTTGAGAGGGCATCGGCCCCCCTCCCCTCAATCCCACCCAACTCCCCCACCCCATACTTTCAAAATTGAAGCATCTGTCGCTCTGTAAAGGAACATTAACAACAACAGTAAAAAAGAGCTAAGCTAAAATGTTTACCAGGGCAGTTTATGGCAATGATGGACCCCTCCATATAGACGGATGTCATAGTGTCATCAGGTATTAGTTAGCAAGACTAGCTAAAGAGTATTGCCCCAAATCCAGTTTGGTGGGCCTCCACGCATCAGGTGCCTGTATCGTCACCGAATCCACAGAGTACGGGACTTCTAGATAGGTCAGAGTCCGATAAGACAGGGCGGAGTGCCCCAGACAGGTCGGGCCACGACTTAAAGTCAGTTAGAGAACCAGCAGTTACGTAGCTTTTGTTTGACGTCCGAGTATGTACGATGCTGGATCTGTACTTCTCTTGTATTGTCCAGCAGAACCATTATGGTGCTGCTTTGGTATTTCAAGGGGCCGTGGGCCCGCGCTTCTGGAAGGATCGCATCCCTGTCCCAGAAAATAAGGATTCTGATGATGAGGTGACGGGATGGCGCCCTGGAAGGAGACCTGGGCGACAGAGAGGGGTGGGCGCATTCAATTCCAAACCGCACAGGGAGAGCCTCCTTCGGTATCCATGACTTCACCCAAGTCTCCACAAAGGTGTCCGTCCGCCCCTGCTTAACTCCTTCAGGGAAACCTATGAGGCACAAGTTGTTCCATCGGGAGTGGTTTTCTGCATCTTCAGCCCACCGGTGGAGCTCCAGGGTTAGTGTCTGTTGGCGGGCCACCTGGGTTTTCAACTGACCCAGCTCATCCTTGGCCGTGGAGAGGTGCGATTCAGCCTCCGAGATTCCTGCTGTGGCATTGCGCAGGTCCTGGCAGATAAGGGCCACATCCACCCGCAACTCGCCAATTTTACCCTCAACCGAGGCCTAAGAGGAGCTAATAGCCTTAAGAATGGTCGAGAGGTCCCTCCGGTGGAGGGACCCCCCAGTGGCCCCCTCCGTTGGATTCCGGTCAGTGGTGGTGTATTGCTTCATTTTGTTTTGGGTCTGTGGGGCGGGTGTCTCTAAGGGCGCGATCGTGACCCATCTCCGCTGTGTGTTGGGGACCCAAGTGTCTCGTTGGATGGGGAGGGCAGGCCCAGGTTGATGATGCTCCACGGGAGGGATCCAACATCCACGCCGTCAATGCTCAGGCACGGGCACCCAGAGCACCCGCGCACCTGCCCCCAACCCTGAGGGACCAGTCCAGTCGATCCGGGGACCACAGCCAAGATGATGGCCGAATCAGGGGGACGGAACAAAAGGGGGTGGTGATGGACGGAGCATCTGAATCAATCAACACCTCTCAAGCCCTTGTCCTATTAGATCTCTCGGCGGCATTTGACACGGTCGATCACACCATCTTGATCGACCGTGTCCATAACTCCGGTATTCAGGGAGTGGCCCTTGACTGGCTCAGATCTTTCCTTCACCAGCGTTCACAGTCCGTTCACCTCTCCACTTTTTCCGCACCCTACACTTCCCTTCCCTGCGGTGTCCCACAGGGCTCTGCACTATCCCCTCTCCTTTTTAATTTGTATCTCCAACCACTTTTAGCCTACCTCCGCAACTCCCCGGTCACAATTTTCAACTACGCGGACGACCTCCAGTTAATTTTTCCCATAGATTCCCTCCCTTCCTCCCGTATCAACTTCCAGTCCACCATGCTGACCATTGCGGAGTGGATGTACCACAGCCACTTAAAGCTGAACCCTACCAAAACTGAGCTCGTCCTGGTAGGAGGCTCCAATCACCCATGGAATGCCACCTTCTGGCCTACATCTCTGGGGACAGCACCCACTCCTGTGAGCTCAGTCAAAAGCCTGGGGGTGATCATTTCCGAAGATCTATCAATGAGACCGCATATCAACGCGGTCACCTCTGCCTGCTTCTTCCACCTCAGGCGGATCCGCAAGATCAGCAGGTTTCTTACCAAAGAAGCCCTGACCCAAGTTGTCATCGCGCTCATCACCTCCAGGCTCGACTATGCCAACATTCTGTACGCAGGAATTCCTGCATGCCACCTCCACCGACTTCAACTGGTGCAGAATCAGGCTGCTCGCCTGATTTTCCGCCAGCCCAAACATCAGCACGTCACTCCCCTCCTCCGCAGTCTACATTGGCTCCCTGTTTCCAAGCGCTGCACTTTCAAACTGGCATGCACTACCTTCAAGGCCCTCTCGGATGCAGCCCCCATGTTCATCTCTTCGGCCTTGTCCTGTCGCATCCCTTCTAGAGCTCTTTGCTCAGCATCACTAAACCTCCTCGAGGTCCCCAGATTCAAAAGAAAAAAGCACGGTGGACTGAGCTTTTCTGTCCTGGCCCCCTCCACCTGGAACTCCCTACCTCCTTCTCTCCGTCTCTGCCCAAAGTACGACTGTTTCCTCAGACTTTTAAAAACCCTGCTCTTTCAAGCCGCTTATGACTAACCCTCTCACTCTGGATCATCGCAATATGTCAATGAGTGCCAAGAAACCGATGGTGATAGTGCGCGTTATAAATAATTTTAATAGAATAATAATAGAATAATAATAGAATCAAACACTCACACCCAGTCAAAAGATCTGGGTTTAATCCATCACCGTTCTTTAGCCCACTCTGCCACCCCAGTTCAGACATGGCTATATGCAAATCAGTCTGACCCTGTGCCTCATGGGAACAGTCCAGCCCGAACTGCCAAGCCATGTCTTCAGGGGGACACCGCCCCTCCAGCCCAGGTGTGGACGATGCCAGATCAGAGGAAAGTGGGGTGTCTCTGCCGCTCGGGTGCGGCCGGCTAAGCTTCGCCCTCAGGGTCGCTCATGAGATGGAGGTGGCCTATGAGCCTAAAGCAGGTGAAACCTGGTGACTGGTCAGCAGGGTCAGGCTAGCTTTGCAGAGGGGACAATAGGGCGACCAGTTCATGGAGGAGGGATGGGGCAGCACCGGGGGCCCCAAGCTGCTCGATGGATGAGGCTGACAACGGCTAGCGACCAAAATCTCGCGAGAGGGCGCTCCAGGGTCAGGGCACCAGGCCGGGAGTCGCCGAGGGGCCGACCACCGGGACCCCACACCACCTGACAGCCTACCTCCGCATGTGCAGAGCTGAAGCAGGGGTTGGGGAGGACGGGCACCCCCAGCCCAGAAAGGATGCAGGCCGGACCCCCAGCCCTCGATGGCCACAACATGGAGGGGGAAGTCCCGTGGACACACAGATTCCAGCTAGAGCCCCCCTCACACCTAGTCAAAAGAGTAGACAGTCACCCCCCTCAGCGTGGATCCGCAGGTCCCGGATGCCAGGCACGAGGAGAGCAGGCCGCCGCCCTCAATGCATGACCGAGCCGGGGCGTGCACCAATGGAAGGGTACCAGAGGTGCAGCAGCCCCAGCAGATGTGACAGGGCTCTCCGCCGGCCCAGCAGAGGGGGTGGTCTCCTTCACAGCCCAGGCGGGTCTGCCATCCAGTCCCGGGGCACCTGCAGGCCCAGAATCCCCAGGGGATGCTGCAGGGTCGGGCAGTTGATCGGAGCAGCCTTGGAACGTTAAATCCCCTGTTGGTCTGGAGAAGGGAGGGGAAAGGACAGGGGTCCAGCCAGTGAGATTACAGAGGCAGACGGGATGCCAACCAGGAGTAGGGCCGAAAGGGTCAGCGTCCACGGAGGGGAACAGGCCTCCAGGTAGGCCTCAGAGTAGCGAGGACCCTCTGCGGCAACCAGGTGAAAATCAGGGCACAGGCGGAAGGACGTTCGCCAGAGAAGCCAAGGCATCCAGTCACCGCCACCCAATCTAGTGGTCGAGGTGCCGCTCAACCTCCCGCATCCCCATGAGCAACACGCCGGCGCCGTGGGGCGGGCCGGCAGTGTTGGTAGGCCCGGTCAGGGTGGAGAACCCGCTCCAGAGGTTCACAGCGGGGAGACCGGGAATCCGCTACACCAGCAGCGGGAAGTATGCAGAGGGGGACCCAGGTGGATTGTCAAGGCCCACGAATCCAGTCACGTATGCCACAACGCCAGGCTTCAGGGCTCAGGGAAGCCTCAGAGGACCGCCATTGCCTTTTTGTTATTTTCTAGGTGCAGGTGCGTCCATGCAAGGACGGGAAAGCTGAGTCTGCTGGAAGGTAGGGCGAGCTCAGGCACAGCGCCAGATAGCGTGGGTCGAGGCGGGGGCCACGGTGGCGGTTGGGAAGGTATTCAGCGAGCAGATAGCATTAGATCGAGGCACGGATGACACAAGGGACCAGAGCACTCTTAGAGTGCGACCGCCATCTTGACGTGCCAAGCCACGCCCCCAATGTCCACCATTGTAATATGAAGACAGTTTCACTTCAGGAGCTCAGCAATGTTGCCCCTTGAGGGATAACGTAGATCAGAGCTTCAGTAGAAGGTGGCAACATCAGCCAATATCAATATTAGGGACAGCGTCCTCAGCAGATAGAATCAGGAAGGACTGCCTAGCAATTGATGGTATGTCATTGTGTGGTCCTATAATTAAATATAATTAAATATAATTAAAATATTTCAATGATGTCACTTTGTGGATGCTGTCCAGCAATATGCATGGCTCTTCCATGAAGAGTGGGTACATTTAATATATTTTTTTAATATGAGTTATTAATGAGTGCTGGTACTCATTCATAAATTGTCATTGTCAAGTATAAAAATTAAATTGATATGGATTGACTTTTCTTGATAGAGAATATGTAAATTAATATCATAAAAGGCTGTGAGATTTCCAGTGTATATATTAAGCACAATTTTATTGGTGTGTTAATATGTTCATAAAGCACAGATGAGGGTGGTGTTATGTTTCTTGTTCTAGTCATGTTAGCCCTTTATTTACACCAATACTGCAATTCGACATACACTAGATTTTGTTTTTGTGTGTATACATTTTTCTGTTCGGGATTACCCTTCTGATGGATGTTGGTGTTCTGCTTTTGCTGCTTTGAAAATTTGCTATCCACCCATCAAGTGGTTTATGGGTGTGCCTAACTTTGGCTCTGTCAGAGGCTGCCACCATGGGGATCCATCTTGTATGGTGAGGTGGATATTTTTTATGTTTTGAAAGTTGCATTTCTTTTGATATGCAAATGGTTTTGAAAGAGAGATAAACTTACATTTTTGAGGTTGAATGCCTAAATTGCTGTTAGTCTATTGTCTATCTCTGTGTTCCACCTTGTAATGTCAGTGCCTTGATGTGAATTGATATATGTGAAATGGTGTGCTAGAGATTCCACCAAGAACAGTTGGAGAAATTGAGCTGGATTTAGAGCTCAGCTGAGGTGATGTCAATTTTGCTCCACATGGAATTTTATGTTTTGAAGTTATTTGTTAGCCCTGATATCCTTAGTGGTAAAGCCCAGACTTTTTGCCTTCACCCCCTGTTTTTGCTGAATTTATTTTTGTTGGCATTACAACTCTATGCACATTACCCATAAAACACAGTTATAGTCACCTGATTGGTATATCTAATTTGCTTGTAAGTCCCTACGATATTGTACTAAGTGTACCCAGGACCTGTAAATTAAATGCTACTAGTGGGCTGCAGCACTCATTTTTCCACTCACTAAAGTAGCCTTTCATAAAATGGCTCAGGCCTGCCATTGCAGTCGGTAGTACAATTTTAAACTGCTATTTCGACCAGGCAAATAAACCTTTTGCCAAGCCTAAACTATCTTTTGTAATATTTATAAGTCACTCTAAGGTAGGCCCTAAAGAACCAAAGAGAGTGTGCATAATATTTAAAAAGTGGGACATGTGGGTTTAACCGTTACATGTTATGGTAGGGAAAAAGTTTTAAAATCACGTATCACTGCTGTAAGGCTTTGTCTCCTATAGACAAACACTGGGCTACGTTATTACACTAAATAAATGATAACATCAGTTTGGGACCTGATAGAGAAATGTTGTTTACACCACATACATTATAAACTAAAATACTCTTTAATAGTAAGGTTGGATTGTAAGTTACTATTCTGAAAATGTCACTTTTAGAAAGTTGACATCTTTCTGCCTAAACGAAATATGCCTTTCTGTCAGTTTCCAGGATATCATGGCTTATCTGCGATGCCCAACCTGGTCCTTGCACTGATAGCAACCTCATCGCATCTCCCACCAATGAGCTTCTGTGGTATTTTGGGTCTTCTTCATAGACATGGGGACAAAGGGGTCTTGAATGTGGGGCAGGGTGTTCACCTCCTGAGCAGACCATCCTGAGGGTTGTGCTCAGCCTTCCTGAGCTTTAAAGGATAGCCTTAGGGCTTCCCTGCCCCTTCCTGATATCTAAGGGCTGCCTGCCCTGCCACTGACAAATGCAGCTTACGCCTACGTCTGCCTGTCCTTTGTTACCCTTGTTTGCAGCCAAACCCAGGAAAGGTGAAGTTTAGAGAAAGGGGGTGTCCCTCACTCAC
The DNA here is from genome assembly GCF_964263255.1 of Lissotriton vulgaris. Lineage (NCBI taxonomy): Eukaryota > Metazoa > Chordata > Amphibia > Caudata > Salamandridae > Lissotriton > Lissotriton vulgaris. The sequence goes on along the minus strand of NC_141691.1, from coordinate 331,444,069 downwards.
CAGCTGACTTTGGGGATAAATGTGGCACCTTCAAGACCTCAGATTAGAACACAACCAGACCTGTGGAAGATTCAAAAGAAGGACTGCCAAGCTGTCTGTAAAATGAAAACTGAAGATGCTTGTCTTGAACCAATGCTCCCTAGAAGTGACTCAAAGGGTCAGTTGGCTGACCTCCTGTTTTAACTACAGGGTCCCAACAAGCGTCTAGAGATTGGAATGTAGCTGCCAAGCTGACCAGTGCCAAGTGAACTTGTCTGAGCTCTGCTACAAGCCTCTGCTGGAGAGAGTACTAATCCTCCCAAGGTTCTCTAGATCCTGGACCATTGGTTGGCATCAGAATGTACTCCCCCAGAAATTAAGGTGAAGATAAAAAGGTTTTGGCCTCCTTGTGACCACTAAATGATTTCTTTAAGCTGAGAAACAATTGCCCACAGTGACTGCCACTGCCAAGTTTCAGTGGGACCTGCTCTTTGCGCCTTCAGCAACTGTCCACGACGACCACCAACTTGAAGCTCCAGCGATCCCTGCTCTTTGTGCTGATAGCGACAGCTAGAATAAACCTCCAACGCGAAGCCTCAGCTAGACCTGCTCTTCACGCCAACAGCAACAGCCCACACCGACAGGCAGCACAAAGCTCCGGCAAGATCTGTCCTTCATCGCCAATTTGAATCTGTAGCAATGGCCTGCTCTTTCTGCTACACCAGCGACCACAACACCCAACCTGCTCGTTGCACCACCAAGAACCTCCTCGCATCCCCCGCCAATGCTAACATCACCTTCTTGCTCTGACTTGATGAGGTTACTCTTAAGCTAGAAGAACTTTCTCCCTGTATCAGACCTGCACTTCATTGAAGTCGGCCTGAACATGTGACTTTTTGGCCCTATTGTCACCTAAAACTTTAGAAACTCATATCTCTGTTGCTACACAATGGATTTTTTCATTTTGGTGTCATTTTATTTATTACATTTTACTCACTTTTTCTTGAGTTGTGTTTTCACTTTATTGCTGTTTGAGTGCTGCATAAATACTTTACACATTGCCTCCAAGGTAAGCCTGACTCACTCTCTTCCAAATTACCAAAGGGTTAAGCACATGTTTATTTAATGACATTTGTGGTTCACCCTGTTAAGGACTCTGTCTATTATTTGAGTAGGAATTCAACCCCTCTCAACTAGTAACACAATTTATTCCATTATCCATGTAACTAAGTTGGACTTTAATAAACTTAATTGTTTCTACTAAAACTGAAAATAAGTTAAAGTAAGTTGACGTTAAATTTCATTCAAAGTTTTATGAGGGTCTTGATGTTCGAGGTGGTTGATTTTGTCAATATGATGGGCTTGCAGAGGTGGAAGCTGATGGAATGGTAATCACTCCAGGCAAGGAGGCAATTTCCTGCAATGGTTACAGGCCTTTAGGAGTGAAAGTCTGTGTTTGGATGAATGTAAACGTGTGAGTCTGGCCAGATACAAGCTGGGCCAGGTTCAACTCTACTAGTTTTGATTAAAGATATCTTGGATGTGGTAGAGCATGTTTGCCAAACCAGTTGTTCATATCACCAAAGATAAACTCCAGATAAGGTCATATTTCGACCATGATCGCTTGAATGAAGCAATTGAAACTAACCCGTTTATTTAAAAAAATAAAGATTTATTAACACATGAATGGCTTCTGAATCCATGATAAATGCCTGCAATCCAATGATTCAAGCTACGTTTCACATTTTAGGCATGACAGAAACCTGGCTTTTAGACATCACTTGTTGTCAGTGCATGATTATCTAAATCACGCTTTCTCAAGACTTTATGAGAAGAGTTGAAGAGGACACCTTCCTGTCCCAAGACCACATGTCCCCTCAAGCCAGATGTGTGGGAAATGTCCCTCTTTCTGCATGGTAGTCCCCACATTTTGCTGAACTGCTGATGTGCTTTGACTGAGGGTGCCCTGGGTTCCTGCCAATCAGGTAAACAGGGCCTATGTTCTTTGCCTAAACCTGCATTAAAAATCAAAACCCAATTGGCATTTCTGGCCACAGGTCAGCCCCTGGTACATGGTACCACAAGTACCCAGGTCACTGTAACCAGGGAAGTCCTCTAAGGGCTGCAGCACTTATTGTGCAACCCTTAGAGGCCCAGTACCATTACACTCACACACTGCCTTTGCGCAGGCTGAGTGTCTTGATGCAGAACAAAGTGAAGAGTCGGCATGGCACACATCCCAGGATGCCATGCCTACAAACCACTGCCTTGGCATAGATCAGTCACCCCTCTAGCTGGGTGCCCTATACCAGTGGTGAGGGTACATGTGCATGAGCCTTTTACCCCTACAGTTTCTAAGTCCATTCTCAGATAATGTAAGTGCTGTGCTGCCATTAAGAGTATATGGTGCTGGGAGTTTGTCATTACGAACTCCACACACCATAATCGCTACGGTACACAGACAAAATATCGAGTTTTAAATTTCGATATACAATTATATCGAAGTTTAAATATCGAAGGGACATAATATAGAAGGTAAGTAATACCGACACTCTTAATATCGATATTAGTAATATCGAAGTTTTAAATATCGATGTCAGTAATATCGAAGTAAATAATTTCGATGTTACTAATATCGATTTTTAAATACATTTTGTGTATATTATATTGTATTTATTATGTTTTATAATTTATTTTTAATGTAATTTAGTTAAATGTTGTCTTTTAGTACTGTAGCTGGTTGTGGGTTTATAGGAGAATAGGGTGGGAAGTAATGTAATTATGTTAAATTAATGATTAATTCTTAGGAATTATTAATTAATTAATTGAGAATAATTTTTAATTAATTTTAATTATTTGAATAATTGATAAATATGTTCTGTAGCGGGTTATGGGTTCATAGGGGAATAGGGTGGGAAAAAATTTAATTATGTTAAATTAATTATTAATTAGTAGGAATTATTAATTAATTAAATGAGATTTATTTTTAATTAATTTTAATTAATTGATTAATTGATAAATATGTTCTGTAGCGGGTTATGGGTTTATAGGGGAATAGGGTGGGAAGTAATTTAATAATGTTGAAATAATTATTAATTAGAAGGAATCATACATTATTTTTAAAATAATTGGTAATTATATTTAATTATTTTGGTAATTATTTTTAATTAATTGATTAATTGATAAATATGTTCTGTAGCGGGTTATGGGTTTATAGGGGAATAGGGTGGGAAGTAATTTCATTATGTAGAATTAATTATTAATTAGTAGGAAGCATACATTAATTTTTATTAATTGGTAAATGATTTTAATTAATTGGTAATTAATTTTAAATAATTCATTAATTGATAAATGTATTCTGGTGCGGGTTGTGTGTTTATAGGGGAATATGGTGTAAACTAATTTTAATGTAATTAAGTAATAATGAATTAAAAATCATTGTTAAGTTAATTTTATAATTGTTAATTATTTATTAATTGGTAATTAAATATTATAAAATTGTATTTTTAAATGATTATTTTAGGTTACATATATTTAGCTAATCATGTTTTTAATAATTATGTATATGTATAGTAAATGGTTTGTATTTATTTAATAGATCATATTTGTATTATTAAAAAAAATAATTTTTTATAAGTATGTTATTTTACCCCCTACGCTATCCAACACTTTCCCTACGGTTGCACTCTCTGGAGTGGGAATAGTAATTTTTACCCCTACGCTATCCAACACTTTCCCTACTGTTGCACTCTCTGGAGTTGGAATAGTAATTGTTACCCCTACGCTATCCAACACCTTCCCTACTGTTGCACTCTCTGGAGTTGGAATAGTAATTGTTACCCCTACGTGATCCAACACTTTCCCTACTGTTGCACTCTCTGGAGTTGGAATAGTAATTGTTACCCCTACGCTATCCAACACTTTCCCTACTGTTGCACTCTTTGGAGTGGGAATAGTAATTTTTACACCTACGCTATCCAACACTTTCCCTACTGTTGCATTCTCTGGAGTTGGAATAGTAATTGTTACCCCCTACGCTATCCAACACTTTCCCTACTGTTGGACTCTCTGGAGTGGGAATAGTAATTTTTACCCCTACGCTATCCAACACTTTCCCTACTATTGCACTCTCTGGAGTTGGAGTAGTAATTGTTACCCCTACGCTATCCAACACCTTCCCTACTGTTGCACTCTCTGGAGTTGGAATAGTAATTGTTACCCCTACGCGATCCAACACTTTCCCTACTGTTGCACTCTCTGGAGTTGGAATAGTAATTGTTACCCTACGCTATCCAACACTTTCCCTACTGTTGCACTCTTTGGAGTGGGAATAGTAATTTTTACACCTACGCTATCCAACACTTTCCCTACTGTTGCATTCTCTGGAGTTGGAATAGTAATTGTTACCCCTACGCTATCCAACACTTTCCCTACTGTTGCACTCTCTGGAGTTAGAATAGTAATTGTTACCCCTACGCTATCCAACACTTTCCTTACTGTTGCACTCTGTGGAGTTGGAATAGTAATTGTTACCCCTACGCTATCAAACACTTTCCCTACTGTTGCACTCTCTGGAGTGGGAATAGTATTTGTTACCGCTACGCTATCCAACACTTTCTCTACTGTTGCACTCTCTGGAGTTGGAATAGTAATTGTTACCCCTACGCTATCCAACACTTTCCCTACTGTTGCACTCTCTGGAGTTGGAATAGTAATTGTTACCCCTACGCTATCCAACACTTTCCCTACTGCTGCACTCTCTGGAGTTGGAATAGTAATTGTTACCCCTACGCTATCAAACACTTTCCCTACTGTTGCACTCTCTGGAGTGGGAATAGTATTTGTTACCCCTACGCTATCCAACACTTTCTCTATTGTTGCACTCTCTGGAGTTGGAATAGTAATTGTTACCCCTACGCTATCAAACACTTTCCCTACTGTTGCACTCTCTGGAGTGGGAATAGTATTTGTTACCCCTACGCTATCCAACACTTTCTCTACTGTTGCACTCTCTGGAGTTGGAATAGTAATTGTTACCCCTACGCTATCCAACACTTTCCCTACTGTTGCACTCTCTGGAGTTGAAATAGTAATTGTTACCCCTACGCTATCCAACACTTTCCCTACTGTTGCACTCTCTGGAGTTGGAATAGTAATTTTTAATCCTACGCTATCCAACACTTTCCCTACTGTTGCACTCTCTGGAGTTGGAATAGTAATTGTTACCCCTACGCTATCCAACACTTTCCCTACTGTTGCACTCTCTGGAGTTGGAATAGTAATTGTTACCCCTACGTTATCCAACACTTTCCCTACTGTTGCACTCTCTGGAGTGGGAATAGTAATTGTCACCGCTACGCTATCCAACACTTGCCCTACTGTCGCACTCTCTGGAGTGGGAATAGTAATTTTTACTCATACGCTATCTAAAATGTATTTAGCTTTTTTATTAGTTTTATGTTGTTATTAATTGTTATTTATGTGATTGTTTTATGTATATAAATTTATTAGTAATTTATTATATTTTTATTTGTTTATAAGTTATGAAAATAATTAATTTAGAGTTATTAATATTGAAAATATTATGTATTATATATTTATTAATATTAATTTGTATTACATTATGTATTAATTTTAAATATTATAGTACATTTTTAAATATGTTTATTACATTTATAAGTATTATTTTGTTAATATTAGATTTTTATTTTATTTAAAAAAAACGATATTTTACAAAAAACGATATTTTTGTCATTCTATATTTTTTTTCGATATATTTGTACTTACCTTGTTAGGGATAGGATTCCGTTATTTTTGACTTCGATATTTTTGTTCCGATATTTTTGTATATCGATATTTCTGTATTCGATATTTTGTCAGACATTTAATGGCTACATTGAAAACTGTGAAGTTTGGTATCAAACTTCTCAGTATATTAAACCCACAATGATGCCAGTGTGAGATTTAATGAAAAATGCACACAGAGGGCATCTAGAGATGCCCCCTGAAAAATGACCTACCACTAGTGTCCAGGCTGAGTAGCTGCTTTCAGCTGCCACCACCAGACATGTTTCTGGACTCCTGGGTCAAGAGCCTGCTGCTCTCGGGGGTCTGAAACATTTCACATCCTGGGACGAAGTGCCAAGCCTCCACCCCCAGGATGGGCAGGGTCCACAAAGGGGAAGCTTCAAAGGCTTGCCGCCTTTGCGAGTTTCCCCAGGCCACTTGCTGCTTTCAGCAACTGTTACCCACTGGTTCTGCCCCCACTTAGGGTGGGAGAACCGGCTGGAAAAAAAAGTGAGGAAGAGTGGTGTGCCCACCTCTGCCAACTCCACCCTTCAGGTGGGGGAGGCAAGGCGAAACGCAACTCTCAGGCCCCGCCATATTACAGATGTGGGGACCCACCCAACCATGTCCCCCTCCCAATGGAGGGTGGTATAATAGGGGATGTACCCACCCCAGGGAAGGGACCCATCGGTCCCAGCCTTTTACCTACCAGTAGCGCCCCTAAATCTAGTATTTAGGGGTACCCCTGAACCTTGCTTCCTCAGACAAGAAACCAGAAGAAGAAAAGAAGAAGAAAAGGAGAAGGACCAAACAGCCGTGCCAAAGCAAGCAAGAAGATGATGCACACTGACTTGGCCTCAGCCCTACCGTCCTGTCCACACCTCGAACTTGCTCCAGCGAAATACCGGGGTGTCCTGCAGCCAGTAACCTCAAGACACCCGGAGGACCGGCCTGCCTTCAGTCCCAAAGACTCTGTATCCTGTGAACACCGGATTTGTTCAAACAGCAGACTACAGCTCCGCAAGGATTCGCGAGTTTGCACCACTCTGCACCAGAAACCCCCCACTCCGCCTGAGTTTGAGTGGCCCAACACCAAGAGGAGGTCTCCCCAGTGATCCTGTTCCGATATCCTGTGACACCTGACCTGCCTCAAGCCTCCAGCTGACGCCTGGAGCCTCAAACCAGAAGGTCCCCCCGACGGCGACCAGGAGCTGATAAGAAGATCCTACCCTAAAAAGCACCCTTGGACCTTATGCTCCACAGCCTTGGGTGGCCTAACCAATGTTACCTAACCAACCCCCAACATCCTCACTTACCTCTCCAATTGGTGGTCGCACCCAGAAGGCCTTCGTCCCCGAGCCTGCAGTGCTTTTGCAAACCGGAGACTCCCATTGAAAGCTACAGGGCTTCCGACACCAAAACAGCACTCTGCACCCATCCGCCCCAGGGTCTCTGAGGTTGCATCTTTTGTGCTTGCCTAAACCCCCATTTGCCCTGAGCTTAAGTCCAGGAGCTTTGCTCCCACAACCCAATTGCCTGCTCGTCAGCAGCCTCCAACCGGAAGCCGCCTATCCCCCATTGAGCCTCAGCACCCTGCACCCGGCCGCTCTAGTGCCTCTGAGGGTGTAACAAGAATGCATCCTTGACCCTGGGAAACCCCTGTGTCTAACCCCTGAATACCAACTCCAACAACAAAGTACTTACCTTTGAACCGATAACACTATATTCCTTCATAGAATAACATTGACTGTTTTTCTATGAGTGTGGAGTTGGATAATCTAAGAAACCCTTTTACAACTGTACTAAATAACAAAAATGCTTTTACTTACCTGTTTACAGGAAATGTCCCAGTGTAGTATCCAGGTATGCTACATTGTGTAAGAAAAGTTATCTGAAAGTAATGTACTGGTCATTTTACTAAAAAGCCCATTCAAAGTATATGTACTGTATTTTCAAAGCATTGAATTTCTCAGTAACAGTACTGTAAATCAAAACAAACTACATATACAATTACAATCCAAACTGTGATACAGCTGTATATTTACTGCAAAGTATTTATCACTTACCTGTTCCAGACTTGCTTGGTTCTATGAAATAAAATAACTAAAAGAATATTTTTATACAAAAACAATTGGTCTGAAGTTCAGTCTTTGAGGGTGTGAATTCATTTGCTGACTTAGTGTTTACAACAAATGCTTAACACTCTCCTATGATGCTGCCTTACTGCTCGACCACACTACCACAAATAGAGAGTACGGTTCTATCTAATTTTACCTCTGCCTACCTTTGGAGTTCCACTGGACTCTGTGGACACTATATCTCACTTTGGTATAGTATATACAGAGCCAGCTTCCTACATTGGTGCATCAGCGGTGGCATATACAACTTTGCATTTGTGGAACTACTTGGTTACCACCTGATCACATAACAGAACTCTTAAATTGTCTTCAGAATTCTGATTTATGTAATGTAATGCTACAGGAGTCGGGGGCCCTGAATTGTGCAGCGCGTCAGTGTGTGAGAGGTTGCCTGCCTAACCCCTGTCTGGTGGCGGCCGAGCGCAGTGAGCCGCCATTCCGCAGCGGGAGGTCTCCGCTCAGCACTACGCATCCGCATTGACAAGACCAGTTTGCAGGCAGCCTCATCCCTGCTCCGAGAGGTGGCGGACTTCCCCGGTGAAGCCTCAGGAGACGGAGGACCCCGAGCAGTGAAGCACATCAATGTGTGGGAGGTTGCCTGCCTGACCCAAATATGGCGGTGGCCGCATGCAGGGGGCTGCCATTTCGCAGCGTGAGGTCCTCGGTCGGCGCAGTGCATAAGTTATAATATTTGCAGTCCCTCTCCCTGCCCCAGGTCTTGTCTCACACCAACAAGGAATTGAGTAAGGTGTTCACCAAGGAGGAGGTCCAAAAGGCAATAGATGCTTTAAAACTACAGAAGGCACCGGGCCCGGATGGGCTTAATGCCCACTTCTATCGTACGTTTGCGCCTGAATTGACCCCCCAATCTAGTGACCTTATTTAATGAAATAGTAAAGTAAAGGCAAGCAGGGTCACAGACACCGTGGGGGAGGCCCTGGTTACAGTCATCCCTAGACCAGGTAAAGATCCAACAGTGTGTGCCTCTTACAGGTCAATTGCTCTTTCGAACCTGGATGCTAAACTCTACTCTAAAATTAAAGCTACGCGCCTAGAAAACCTCCTTCTGGCGTTGATAGATCCCGACCAGTTTGTCAATTCGGATGTCAGACCCATGACACCTACGCAGAATGGCACATATTATTGAAAAGGTACAGAGGAAAAGCATGTACAGATATTCAACATGCTACAGATAAAGTGTGGCTCAATGGTTAGAGCGGCAGACCTTGATGCAGAGCGCTGGCCAGGGACCAGGGTTCGATACCCGCCTCGGCGGGATCGGGCTTAAATTCCTCTGACCGGATATTCTCGCCTCAGTGCCGAATCTAAGCATGGGCCCCACGCTGCAACTCTGGGCAATAGCTTGCTTAGTCTCCACAACGGCCCCCGATACACAAGGGATGCCTGCTTTCACCATGGGATGCCCAGGAGTGGACACCTCACAAGGAAAAGCCAGGAGGGGTTCCCTTGTGGTAGGAGTACAAGCGCCGGGATGCTTACGGGTTACTGTTCGCGCTATACAAATACAACACATTTACATTCATATAAAATCATGCAAACGTAAAAGCCAGTTGCAAATTGCAACTTTAAAGTAATAAAGTATCTAAATAATGTATACGTTTACATTTCATTCCTTCCAAATTCCTAAGACTGCAGTAATAAAGATTTAGGTTTATTGGCCTATCACATCTAAAAAAAAAAACAATGTGTTGATATTGAGATCCAGTTGTCACAAAACAGAAACTGAAGGCTAAAGAAAAAGAGGCATACTCAAAAGAAAGAGGAAGACTACAAATAATGAATAAGATAAATCAATCAATAAGGTAAACACAATCACAAGTTATTTATATTCCAAATATTCTGCCACAGCTGATTGAGCTGATCTTCCTGACCACTCAGACCTTCCTGGCTTTTCTACTTATGTTAATTTGCCATTGCCAGAAACCTAGGGGCAGATTTATGTCGGACTTGCAGCACTTTTGCACCGCAGTTGAGTCACTTCTGATGCAACTGCGTGACGCAGCGGCGGCGTAAACCCTGCGCCACGTTGCGACGTACTTACATTGTGATGCATCTATGGAGATGCGTCACGGTGTGAGGCCCTGCGCCACATGAAACCTGCATCAGGTTTCATGTGGGCGTTTCCACACAGGGGGGCGTTCCGTCGCAGGAACGCCCCTGAAAAGTGACTCGGTGAAATCTACAAGATTTCACTGAGTCACTTTCCCAACGCTGATGCGTCAAAACCCTGCGCCTGCTTGAAGCAGGCGTAAGGCTTGACGCACCACGTTAGAGATAGGGAAAGTTGGAATAGTGCAGGAGTTGCGTGCGGCACGCAACACAACTTCAGCACTGCGCCAACTTCACCCCCTAGATGTGACAGGCATCTGTTCATTCATGCGCCATGGTGCGCCGCATTGTAAATGCGGCGCAGTTGGGTGGCACAAGGATAAACTTGCATGCCGTACCTTTCCTGGCGCATCTCTGCCGATTTGCAGAGATGCGTCAGGCAACATAAATCTGCCCCCTAATATCCACCATTGGCTTAGAAGTTGATTTTCAGAGTTTCAAAATTATGCTTTTGGTTACCATTATCCGTCTCAATATCCAGAGTTTTTCACCACATTCTGAATTACCCAAATTCTAATAAAAATTAGTGTATTGGTCTATTAATTTATAAAAGAGCCAAACACCTAGCACATCCTAACCTGAACTTCTTTCTACTCACCAGAGATGATAGTCAAATCCCCCGGGGTGGGGGGATCGCTATGGTGCATAAGCTGGAGTTAATATGTACTCTTGAAGCAGCAAGTATTAAGAACAGCGAAGCAGGCTTGTTCTCAATTAAACTTGGGTGTACTCGACCATAAATGGCTACTTGATTTATCGCCCACCTGGGGTGGCATCGCAATTTGTAGAAAGCTTGTTGGAGGTGGTCGCGCAACCGGCTTTGTGTTATAACAAACTGTTAATCTTGGGCGACCTTAACCTTCACCTGGAGGAAGAAGGCAATAGGGAAGCACAAGGAGTAATTACCTTACTGGAATTATTCAAACTGAACCTTCAATCCTGGATGCCCACTCACCAGGCGGGCCACCTCCTTGATCCGATCTTTGCGAATTGGGAGGGAGTGGAGGTTCAGCTCCCGGTCCAGGTAGTATGGTCAGACCACTACCTGGTCCAGTTCTCCATACCTAGCCTGTTCAAAAGTCTCCCACAAGTTAGGCCGCTGGCATATAAGCGCAGGCAATGGGGGAAATTCAATCAGGCTGACTTAGAGCTGGCGTTGAGGTTAGGCTGTCCCCCGCTGAGAGACAACCTTGATGAGGCTTGGCAGGAATATGAGAACTGGTTAACTGGGGCGCTGGACAGGACGGCACCGTGGACAACCAAAGCCCCGGTGAGGAGCTCTAAGTCGGCATTGTGGGAGCAGCCAAATCTACATGCAAAGGCTTAGAGCGCACCTGGCGCAAAAAATATGAAGAGATAGCCAAGCTAGAGTATAAGAAGGGCATAAAAGAGTACCATCGCATGGCAAGGAGGACTAAAAGAGAATTTCTAAACAAAAGAATTGAATCAGCAGAGAGCTCGACTAAGTAGCTCTTCTCTATATACAAGGAGCTCACATCACTTTATAGGACTCTAGCACCGGATGTCTATTCTAAAGAGATCTGTGAAGCGATAGCGGACTTCTTTGTCCAAAAGCTTGAAACCATATATAAATCCTTTTCGATGGGAGCGGAGATGCTGCCCATAGAACAAACCATAGAAGGGAGACTGCCGGGTAATAACTGCCTTAACCAGTTCATAGTCCCTGACAATCCTGAGCTGATGACGATAGTTCGCAGTATTCAGTCAGGTTCTCCTAAAGATGTGGCTCAGCCGAAGATTTTTAAGAAACTGGTAGAACTTCTCATAAATCACATAAGTCATCTGGCAGAGCGGTCCTTTCAAAGGAGTTATGTGCCACAGGACTGGAAAACAGCGCAGGTCATTCCGATTGAAAAGAAAGCTAATCGCAGTCTGGCCCAGTTGGACAAATTTCGCCCCATTTCGCTTTTACCTTTCTGCGCTAAAGTGGTGGAGAAAATTGTGAATGTACAGATGGTGAAATATATGGAAGAGTGCCAACTCCTTCATTCTTGACAGTCAGGTTTCAGGGCTCAGCACTCCACGGAATAGGCCCTGCTTTTCTCCACGGAACTGCTGCGCGGGAGAGTGGATGAAGGGCGGACGGCCGCGCTGCTGCTATTAGATCTTAGCACTGCATTCGACACCGTCTCATACCCACTTCTGCTCTCTCACCTCCGGGAAGCAGGGGTTGGAGGATCGGCACATGAGTGGCTATGCTCGTTTCTCGCAGACAGAAGATTTCAAGTCCACTGTCCCCCCTTTAAATCGGAAGTTCGTTCTTTAAGGCAAGGGGTCCCGCAGGGCTCTATATTGAGCCCCACACTATTCAATCTGTATATGGAACCCCTTGCTAAGATAGTGGAAGCCTATGGGGTGGAGATAGTGTCCTACGCTGATGACACGCAATTGGTGGTGACACTATCCCAGCCCCCGGAAGAGGCTGCAGCAAATTTCTCGGCCTGTCTAGGAGAACTGGCAGACTGGATGAAAAATAACCGCCTGCGCCTCAATGCGAGTAAAACGGAGCTCCTAGTGATGGGGAAAGCACCCTCCATTTGGTCCTCTGTATGGTGGCCACCTGAACTGGGGCCCACCCCTAACCCCACGGAGCAGGTGAAAAACCTGGGGGTTAGATTGGATGTCAACCTGTCCTTCGAACACCACACTAGAGAGGTGGCCGGCAAATGCTATAGCATCCTTAAAAGCCTGCGCAAAACCCTGGATCTACTCCCTGTAACTAGCAGTAAAACGTTGATTCACACTCTAGTTGCCCCGCACTTAGATTACGGGAATTCATTGTATATTGGCCTGAGCAAAAAAAGACTGCACCGACTGCAATGTGTGCAGAACTCGGCTGCCAGGCTGGCATTGAGTCTCTCCAGGAAGTCTTCGGGGAGCCGTGCTCTAGCCACGCTGCATTGGCTCCCTATCCAAGAGAGTATTGTATTCATAACAATGTGCATGGCTCAGCGCATCGCTCAGGGTAAGGGTCCCATCTCCCTCTAAAAATTGCTGACAATTCACCAGCCCAAGTAGCTTCTGAGATCCCTAGGGAGCATGCTCTTCCAGGTACCCCGTATCTACCGTGCACGGATCAGCGGCCGATCCTTCAGATATCTGGCCAGTAAACAATGGAATGCTCTACCGATTGAGCTCCACATGGAACCATCGGAGTTGAGGTTCCGCCAGAAATTGAAAACCTACCTTTTACCGAAGCAGGGTTAGGTACTCTTTCTGCCTTTATTTTACCTGATTGTTGACGAGCTGCCTGGTCCGGTCTTCACAGCGCGGGGACACACTGTTTCTAGTGTAACCAGGCGCTTTATAAATTTTGTTATTATTATTATTATTATATGTTTTGAAATCCAGTTTTGTTAAAATCTCCAGCATTTTGCAGAATTTTCCATCTTTCAGCGTCCAATACATTTTCAAATTACCAAACCACTAAGTTTCAGTGATGGAGAAATCAAGATCAATTATCCAATCTAGTTTATTTTTACAAATTCTTGTAATTGCAAGAGTTTGTATTGTATGTGCCTCTACAAGCCACATCTAGACTCATGATATGCAAAATTTAACAGCAGCTTATATTTATAATTGTAGAAAAGTATATTTTACTCTATTGAGATTTACTTGGAATCCCAATTAATTCCATATTTTTCTTTGGGAAGGTTGTATCTTGATCTCAGTTCTGAGAATGAGACAAACGTCGTCCCATTTACAATATGGTCTGGGAGATGAAATTGCACTTTACCAAATATTCTAAAATATTGTAGCATTCTTCCCTATTATGTGGAATTCTGCCAGACTGGAGCATCAGGTAACAATAGAAAGTCAATACCATGTTTTTTCATTATTGATTTGAATAAAGATCTCGAAAGTTTTTTATGTGAAGAGAAACAATTGGACCAAAAATAAAATGAATGGAAGTCCAGTGATAGCTTGTCTTTTAATTGCAACCCATTTTCATATTTCAGAATACAGTTATACATACATACACATATAAGGAGTCAAACCAGTGACAAAATCCATATGATAAAAACCATATGATATTCTTGTAATGTCATAATCTGACATTTAAAACCGGGCAAAAAACTTACTTGTAAACTGAGTGTGTTTTTTTCATTTATAATGGTGACGTGTTTGGCAGATTTAAGTAGGCTGAGCCTGGAAGTCAGGCAGTATTTAGGATGTTTTTACCCTGACACTTGTGCTTGTTGTCTGAACTTGTTGCCCAAACCTCCTAGAATGCGGTCCACCACATACTTCATCCTTTACTCCTTTCAGCCTGCAGTTTTTGACTGCAAGATAATTGGTGTGTGTTCTCAGTCTGAATATTTGTTTTTTCTCATGTTTTCCTTGGAAGACTGAAGTAAGGAATACTGTTTATTATCTTATTGGATATTGTCGTTGGTTTGGAATTCTTTCAAAATACAAATTACGTGTGCATGGAGCTTTAACTTGAACTGGATGGGTTCATCTCAGATAACAAGATATGTAGCCGTTTGTATTTTCATTCTTTCATTATTTGAACATTTCAATTGGAAAGTGATACTAAATGACGCTAACCTATAACTCTCTCTTTTATGTTAAAGTATTTGATTCATGTGTTACCCTTAAACAGAATATTTATGAGCAACAAAAATATGTAAACTCAGGGGTAGTTATTGTGTTCAAATTTGTATAATATTCTGAAATGCGTTGTGCATTATGGGGAATCACCAAAACTTTGTCATTTCCTTTTCCTTCTCAGATTATGTAATTACAGTGTCAAGTCTCTTTAAATAAATGACACAATTAGATTTAGGTAACACTGTTTCTTACATTAAGGGTGTTATTTCACTAAGGACTTTAGTCTTAAATTAGGATAGAGTCTTATGAATCTTTATTGCATACATATAGCTGAAGTTCCTTTCCAAAAAAAACTGATTGTGAAGCATCATTTAGTCACAAGAAAGCTGTAATATCGAAGGTAAGTAATATCGAATGCGAGTAATATCGAAGGTAAGTAACATCGATTTTGTTAATATCTATGTAAGTAATATCGATGTTAGTAATATCTATGTTAGTAATATCGATGTTACTAATATCTATGATAGTAATATCAATGTTACTAATATCGATTTTTCCATGATTGTTATGTATATTATTATGTATTTAATATGTATTATTTTTTTAATGTAATTTAAGTAAATTTTGTATTTTAGTACCGTAGCGGGTTGTGCGTTTATAGGGGAATAGGGTGGGAAGTAATTTAATTATACTAAATTAATTATTAATTTATTATGAATTATAAATTAATTTTTTATTTAATTGGTAATTCATTTTTATTAAATAGTAATTTTTTTAATTAATTGATTAATTGATAATTATGTTCTGTAGTGGGTTATGGGTTTACAGGGGAATAGGATGGGAAGTAATTTAACTATAGTAAATTAATTAGTAATTTATTAGGAATTATAAATTAATTATTAATTAATAGGTCATTAATATTTATTAATTAGTAATTTATTTGAATTAATTTATTAGTTGATAATTATGTTCTGTAGTGGGTTATGGGTTTACAGGGGAATAGGGTGGGAAGTAATTTAATTATAGTAAATTAATTATTAATTTATTAGGAATTATAAATTGATTATTAAATAATAGGTAATTAAATGTAATTAATTAGTAATTTATTTTATTTAATTGATTCATTGGTAATTATGTTCTGTAGCGGGTTATGGGTTTATAGGGGAATAGGGTGGGAAGTAATTTAAATGTAATTAAGTAATAATTATTTTGTTAATTGTTTTTTGGTTATTATATTATTGTTAATTAATAATTAATTGGTAATTATTATTTAATAATGGGTAATTCATTTTTATTAATTTATTAATTAATAATTATGTTAAGTGTATTATTTTATTATTGGTGTTTGTTGTGTGCTCATTGGGGAATAGTGTGTAAAGTAATTGATATGTAATTAAGTAGTTATTACATCTATATTTGTGTATTGGTAATTAATTTATTGGATATTAATTATTAATTGGTAATTATTAATTGGTAATTATTTTTAAATAATTATTTATTGTTATTTGTAAATAGCTTAGAGCTATTTAATAAATAATATTTTTAATATTTTAAAATATAAATGAATTTATAAGTATGTTATTTTTAATGTCTACGCTATCCAACACTTTCCCTACTGTTGCACTCTCTGGAGTTGGAATAGTAATTATTACCTCTACGCTTTCCAACGCTTTCCCTACTGTTGCATTCTCTGGAGCTAGAATTGTAATTTTTACCCCTACGCTATCCAACACTTTCCCTACAGTTGCACTCTCTGGAGTTGGAATAGTAATTTTTACCCCTACGCTATCCAACGCTTTCCCTACTGTGTCATTCTCTGGACTTTGAATAGTCATTTTTACCCCTATGCTGTCCAACGCTTTCTCTACTGTTGCACTCTCTGGAGTTGGAATAGTAATTTTTACCCTCCCGCTATCCAACGCTTTCCCTACTGTTGCACTCTCTGGAGTGGGAATAGTCATTTTTACCCCTACGCTATCCAACGCTTTTCCTACTGTTGCACTCTCTGGAGTTGGAATAGTAATTTTTACTTTTACGCTATCCAATGCTTTCCCTACTGTTGCACTCTCTGGAGTGGGAATAGTATTTTTTATATCTACGCTATCCAACGCTTTCCCTACTGTTGCACTCTCTGGAGTGAGAATAGTAATTTTATACTTCTACGCTATCAAACGCTTTCCCTACTGTTGCATACTCTGGATTGGGAATAGTAATTTTTACCCCTACGCTATCCAATGCTTTCCCTACTGTTGCACTCTCTGGAGTGGGAATAGTAATTTTTACCCCTACGCTATCCAACATTTTCCCTACTGTTGCACTCTCTGGAGTGGGAATAGTAATTTTTACCCCTACGCTATCCAACATTTGATTTACTGTTTTTTTGGGGGGAGTTGGAATAGTATTTTATTTCCTTTGTTATTTAATATTTTTTGTTTTGTTTTACTTAATGTAGTATATAATTAATTTTAGAAATATTAAAAGTAAATTATTTTTTTAATTTGTTTTGTATAATTATTACATTTGTATTTTTGTTATTATTTTATGTTTATAGTCGAATTTGTAATTTAGAATATTTTTAATTATTTATAAGTTATTGCAATACTTATTAAAACTGATTATTAAGTAAGTATATACATTATTATATGTATTTGTTGAATTTGTTTTAATTAAATTATGCATATTACTTATTCATTTTAAGTAATATACAATATGTTTAACTATATTTATTAAATTTTTAAGTATTTTTTAATTAATTTTACATAATGTTTTTAATTTAAAAAAACGATATTTTTATAAAACAATATTTTTGACAACTATACTTTTTTTTCCGATATTTTTTTACTTACCTTGTTGTAGATAGGATGTCGGTATTGTTGACATCAATATTTTTATTGCGATATTTTTGTATCTCAATATTCTGACTTTCGATATTCTGTCATAGATCCGGTCCTTGTTGTGTCCTCTGCCCCTATCTAATCATTTTGTTATAAAAAGAAAACATTAAGGGGGTCATTAGGATGGCGGGTGGACTTTGCCTGCCCGCCATCCTCATGGTAATAGGGACCGCCCGCCAAAAGGGCGGGGGGTCCCGTGGGGGGTATTAGGATGTGCCCGCTGTTTAGCGTGGTCCTATATCACACTTCTTAAATTAAGAGATGCAGAGTTCCATTAAACAAGAGCAAAATGTACAGGTTCACTACTTATATCAATAAAAAAACCTTAATATAACAAAGTGTTCTGTACTACATTGAGCCTTACTTTAGAATCCATATGTTATACATTTAACTTGACCTTCTTGGAATATGTTATTAATGTGATTCATTGTCTAAAGCTCGTTCAACCCACATACTGGTTGGTGTGTAATACTTATCTGATTCATTGTGCTAAATCTAATGCTCATTAAACCTGCACTCTATTTCTTATCTGGTGTAATTTTGTACAGTTTGTTATTGTTGATTACTTTGACAGCATTGAGATTTGTGATTGGAGAATACTGGTACTCTAAAACATGAACATATTAGAAGTGAAATCATGGTCCTAGAGTATTTCAAAACACTGGTTATTAGATTAACTGGATAGGGTAGACAATCTACTTTCTGCAAAGATGACAGATTTGTTGAAACTGGCCACTTTTGAATGTACAGTATATTATCAACACAAATAAGAAGACAAATATATTAATACTGAAAAAATTAGTAAAAAGATAAAGCTTTGCCACAAGAGATCCACTGAATAGAAAAAAGGCCATCAAAATAAAGACCGACTGGATAGAAATAGAAGTGCATACTGCAGCTGCCATACAAGCAATTATAGTGGTGTTGGTATATTAATTCATAAGCATTTGAAAGTATCTGTATACAAAGAGAAGAATTATTCTGGAGGTGGATGTCAAATTTGAGGTAGAGTAGACAAACATAGCAATTCTTAATGTTTATTTAACATTTAACAAGCCATCATCATTACTAAATGATCTAGAAGACACAAAAAGTCTGTTTGATATTAGGAAGCTTGAAATCCAGCAATAATAGATTACCCTTCTAATCAGTGGACACTGTTTGATACTAAATTATACTCAGTTCCTTAGCACCCATGCTCTGCTGAAGATAACCACTCTTGCAGTGCCCAAGGACAGATACTCCTTTATGTAAAGACTAAATGGCCACATTTGTGAAGTACAACCTCTAAAATTAATGTAGATATCACATATTTTCTTATTGTCAATAAAGACAGTGTGTCCAGATGGACTGTCGCTGGAAATATATAAACAATTTTGAGGGAAAGAGGCTAATGTACTTGCAGCATTCCTTATTGGCTGTATTAGAAGATGTTCCTTATCTCTCTCAATAAAAAAATGATTTATCAAAATCAGAAATAAATCATGAAATACTGTGCAAAGTGCAGACTCTTGTTTTTAAATTACTACAGATTTGTTAAAAAAATCAGATTTGCAGGCTGAGGTAAATAATAGGACAATTAATTAATACTTCCCAAAAGGATTCATTAAAAGTATAACCTGTGCTAACAAAATTAGACAGATGAGAAATAGTATCCATTTTAATCACTTGACTAATTGTGTGCTCCTGGGTCTAAATTCTGAAACAGTATTTACTGGTGTTATTGGCCATATCTAATTGAAACGTTAACAATAATACATTTTGGAATTTCTTTTTTAAATAAAAGCCCTACATGAGGGTTCTAGAACTTGTTTTTTATTATTAAGGTTATTCCATCTCAGCAATGTCCATTAAGCCCTCTTTTATTTAATTTTACTTTGGAGCCTCAAGTAATAGCCATGAGAGTAGACAATACAATAGAGGGAATCAAAATTGGAAATGAGTATTTAAGTGCTTAATATCCAGGGAGGATGTGTGGCTTACCTCTAACTTGAACGTCTACATTAATTCTTGACTGCTAAAGTTAGTGGCCATTTTTAACTTATTCTTGGGTTTCTCAATACATTATTCTATATCCACTGTTAAAAATTATACATAAAAAAGACTTCGGGCCTGATTGAAAGTTTGACGAACAAGTTAGCCCATCTTAAACATAATGGATATTCTGTGCACCTTACTACAAGTGTACTTTATCCTTTGGCAATTGTAATAAGATAAACGGAATACCTGTCACATTTCTGATGGAGTACCCATCTGCCAAACTTTAAATCAGGCCTTATGTCTCTTGGCATATACAATTTGAAACTGAGCAATTTTACAGTGATATAATAATTCCTTGAGATATAAAGACAAAATTGCCATTAAACATGACTGCACACAAAAGACTTTGACAAACAACATAAAGTTGTCTAGAGTTTACAGACCAACAAGGTTGAAATATTAAAGACTACTACTGAAGTAAGTTTTATCATGCACTGTATTTACCACGATGCAATAGGGAAAACTTAGTGCTGGGATGTGAGGTAGTGTGCTCCCACCCTCCTTCTGTTTAAAAAGGCTCTCTTGAGCTACTGATCTGATGAGGGTCTGTTGATGCACCTTCTCCCAGTTAGTAGTACAGAGACCTGATAAGACCTTGGCAGCATTTTTTCAGCACCCCCAAAACAATGTGGTGCTCTCTACCAGGTGCGGTGCGTCCATTGGGGTGTGGGGGCATAGCCCCCCCACCCAAAGCCGCCCCCAGCTCCCTCGGCATTTCTGGATTTAAGTAAACTGACTCAGTTTACTTAAGTTCAGAAAAGCCGAGGAACAACTGACAATCATGTCAGTTAGCATGACGTGGGACTGCCCACCCCCTTCAGAGACTGAAGGGGTGGGCGATCTGGCGTCATGTTGACTGACGTGATTGTCAGACCATCACCAGGGGCAGGCAGCAGCACAACAAGTGCGCATGAGTGGGGACGGAGGGCGAATTTTTAGCCCGTGCCCAGTCATGCGCACTTGTGTTTGCCCTTGTTTGCGCATGCCCATTAGGAGCCCTTTGGTCTCTTAATGGGCGTGCGGCGGGCGAGTAGTAGCTGTGCCCTAAGCCAATCCTGGCGCTGCTGGCAGCGCCAGGATTGGCTGAAAGGAGATGTCAGTCCACTCCAGCCCCCTTCATGAAGGCGGCAAGGAGAGCAGAGAGAGGTGGCGCGGACCGGCGGTCAGGTAAGTGTTAGTTTTATATTTAATTGTGAATTTCCCCGGCTCCCACCCCCACGCGGCAACTCCCCCCCACCCCCAGTATTGGGATGCATGCGAGCCGCGAATGTCTTTAGGACAAGACTTCACTGTGCGTGCCAGCTGGGGAAACCCGTGTGGGCAAAAGTACATGATTTTTGGTTTCTCAGCTGACACGCAGGGGTCCGTGAGAGCTGCCGACCCTGGCAGAGCCATGTGGCAACATTTAAAGACACTTTTCCCGTTCGGTACAAAGCATCTGTCAGGGGCTTTCAAAAACTAATTTGGAGCCAGAGGACTTTCCAAAAGACCATTGATGAATCCTGAGCGTGAGACAATTGCAAAAAGAAGGGGACCCCTGAAAAACTGGTATGAAGCGTGAGACCTCATGAAAGGCAGTTGTACAAATGGGGACTAACACGGTACCGCGTTACCTCAGCGGTGCGCTATGAAGGGTGAAACCTGGATGTAAGGGAAACGTTATCTCCGTGGCCCTGCCAGGGGCACCTCCCGGAGCACATTGACATGCGGTAGCACTAGGAGCTTTTCTAGTGCTGGTCTGGTCACAAAGCGCGCGATGAATCGATGCCCTCTTCTGGCGTCCTAGACACGCGTTAATGTGACTTTTAGGATCTGAAGAACGCGCGCGCTCAGCGTGCTGTGGACACACACCTTCTTTGAACACTGCCTCGAAAAGCATTCCTTACTGTGCGTTTCATGGCGGCAGAGCTCTGGCACAGTGCCGTGGCGCTGGCCAAGGTCACACAGCGAGGAGGAAGCAAGTCTGCCTGGCAGTGACACAGGAATAACATCTTGAATAGCTCCGATTACTGCAGCCTTGTGGCTTTGAGGCACAGCGCACAAAAAACTGTTATCATTGCCCAGGCACTAAAGAAACTCGTTTGGGGATACCATCATGTGACTAATGAGTAGAGGGTGGGCCTTTTACCGATGTTCTTCATTAATAACCTATATTTTGCACGATTTGCATGTTTCAAAACCTGGGTTTTCCAGTATTTCCTGAAGTACATGCACTTTTAATCACTGTGCAGCCCAGGACACTGCTCTCTTGATAGATGCTTACACTGATGGTGTTTGCTATCGAAGGAGGCACCACTGCACCAGATAACCAGAACGAAGCCTGCAGATCCTGTCACGTGAAACACTGCACCTGCTCCACTATTGACAGCTATTCGCCCTGCTCTGTCTAGCTCTCCGGAGACACAGGCATGCCATGACCGACTCTTCCCAAGCCCTATCGCCCTGTAAAAGGTTTGTCATCGACTATTCACAAGAAGGGAAGTCCGCTTCCAGTGCCTACCACCTGGCCCTGTCAGGAGCACTCATTCTGTGTTTCCCACCAGTCTGTAGCCACATTGCTTTTACCTTCAATATAATAACATTTTTATATATAGCTTTTAAGCCACTTCTGCCATTTCGAAGTTCTGTAATTATCAGGCTGTACTATTAAACTGGTTGTTAAAGTAGCGCTTCTCGGTTTTCAGAAGGTCAGGGTTGTGTTTAAGGTGATCAGACTGCATATGTAATACAATTTAAAACGTGGAGGTGCCAATGGGTACTTGTTATGACTAAGTTGTGTTGTAGGGTGTTATGTTCCATGGGCTTTCCTGGGGATTGCTGAAGCATGGGGGTTCTACTGTAGTCTGTTAGCAACGTCAGGCCTATACAGGCTGTAATAAATTAAACCTATTGAGTTCAGTGCAGCGAAGGGTGAGTGATGTCTGTGTGAGTGCAGGTTGAGCAGTGTGCCTGTGTGAGTCCAGGGTGAGTGAAGTGGATGGGTGAATGCAGGCTTAGTGATGTGTCAGGGAAGGGTGAGTAATGGGTCAATGAGTGCACGGTGAGTACTGTGCCTATGTGAATGCAGGGAGAGCGATGTATCAGTGCAAGTGCAAAGAGACTTGTCTGGCTACTCCCAGAGATGTGTTTGCCAAGCTTTGAGAAAGCCACGTCTTTCTCAAATTTGCTTGAGAATGCACCATTTGCACACTCTTTTTTCAAAAATTTCTAGGAGAGAATACCCCTGAACTCCCCATAGGTTGCTCGCTCGCGCAGTGCAGTATTTACGCCTCACCACTTTCAAATGTCACCAGCCGCCACTGCTCTCTACCGATGAAGGAATTAATCCAGAAACACGTGTCTAGATGTTACACAGTACAGGGAGCACCAACAAGGGTGAAACATTCAAGACTTCTACTGAAGTAACTTTTATCGTGCACTGCATTTACCATGAAGCATTGGGGCAGATTGAATGCTGGGATATGAGGCAGCGTGCTCCCACCCTGCTGTTTAAAAAGGCTCCCTTGAGCTGCTGAGCTGCTGAGCTGACGAGCTCGTGGTGTTGCACCTGCACTCAGTGAGTGGTTCACTTCCTTGGTGCTCCAGGGTTTTACATACATTTGTTGAGGAAATATTTAGTCTGAGTCCATAAAGCTGATAAAGAGTAATTCACTGAAATGATGCATTAATATTTATCTATTGGTATTTTGATGGTATAAAGAAGGTCACACAAAAAATTGTTTTAGATCAAGCTGGTAAGAGACAGCACATAGAAACAATCTCAGTTGAGTACAAAGGTACTCAGATACTTTGCACCGTTCAGTAGGCTGATAAGGGTCTGGTGGTGCGTATGCAGGCCTCAAAAGTGGACCTCTGCTGTAGTTGGCTGCCTACCTGCGAGCATCATATTCTATCTGGCATTTATAATATTTCTGGCCTTATTCTTTTGTGGTTATTTATTGTTGCGCTTTAATATTTCCTTATTTCTCATTTGCTTCCCGTGTGTGCCATATTTATATATTGCTTCTGTGTCTCCCTCTTGCAGTGAGCGCCTATTCTCTGGAGAATGTTAGGGTTTCAGTTAATCATTGGTCAGGTGTAGCTCGGAGGTTTTTGCCACTGAGTGACTACATAGGCTCTTCTTACCAAACAATAAAGACTTGTTTATTACTAACTTTGCAGGCGGTGTGCTTTGATTCTTCTCTCCTTCTGAAACCCTTCCCTTCATCAGCAAAGCTTTTCATGTTGTCGTGGAGCATCCGTGATGAGTCAGCCCAGCAGAACAAGAGATGCGGCAGAGTCCCCCTGGCCAAAATCATAAATATCTGAATATCAATAGTTGGTACTTGAAATGCTTTGAAGCTTTAGAATGTGACCCAGACGCTGCAAAGTTAATTGGGCAACTGAGATTGAGGGGGCGGCGCCAAACAAGAACTCCCATGGTAAAAAAAAAAAAAACAGAGAGCCGGGTAAAAACTACCTCTCAAGCCGCTACCTTAACCAAGGCAAATAATAGTTATAATCTGGCAGCTTTGATCTCCTCAATTAATAAATTAAGCACTTTAAACTCTATGTCTTCTAGTAGTATTCTGCCTTGAATAACAGAGCTAAGGGCTACTGAGGAGGTGGTGCCACCTCTGCACTGTTCTGATACCATTATATTTCATACAACACTTCAAGGTACATTGGAGACTCTAATTTATTTTTCTAAATGACAAATGCCACAGATAAAAATATTGCTACAGATTGAAAAAGGTACATTTCTCACAGAGCTCTCTTGTTGTCTATTCTCCTACATAGTGAGCCTGAGGGCATGCACTATATACTCTCCAGGGACCCACTTTGAGCTTTGAAAGTAAAGCAAAAGAAAAGAAAGTATTTGAGAAGCAATCACATGTTGGCGCACATTGGACCCAAAAACCGTAAAGCATAATGACAAAAAGAGTGTTATAGTATGACTTTCACAGGGGAGTGATTCGAGTAAGAGAACCACTATGAAATCTGTGATAGAAAAGACTCAAATATTCCTGAAGAAGGAAAGCAGTTAGACTTGACGAATCAGAGTTGAAGCAAGTCACCTTTTTCTATGAAAGAAGGAGGTAACAACTTTAACCGTTAAGGGAAAACCGCACCTTAATACGAAGTAAATCAGTCGTACCACCCTGAATCATTCAATTCTAAATTTAACTGAAGGGATACATGAAAGCTAGAGATAGTAAACTGGTACAGTGAATTTCCTGAGGAGAGTGTAAGTGTACATGGAGGGAATGTTTCTGCAGCAAATTGTCTTTTGGAACTTTTACAGGTTCAACCAATGGCTTGAAACCATGATGAATACAACTGCTATTGAGGCATGTGTTGTGATAATGTTCTATGAGACTTTGATCAGTGATTCTCTCTCAATTATTGGTTTTGTGACAATCTCTAAACCTGTCCCTAAAGAGAATAAAGGCTGGCCATCTGGAGGTGTGACCACGCTTATTAACACAGCCCCCAAAGTTCATAATCCCTTTGAAATGTAAAAAGACCATAGTGATTTATGTGGATTACATTGCGGGGTATTCCATTATTTTTGTAACATATGGGAATAGATGGTTTATTGTGACCAGGTGGTTTATTGCCACTCCAAATAGATCAAATGCCACTCCCTCATGTTCACAAGTATCCGACAATAGCGGAATAGGGCACTGTCACCAGTGCGGGCCAAAGTAGAGTAAGCAAGCAGTACGCTAATTGACAGTAGTTGCAGGGTTAGGGTGAGGGCAATTGAAATTCTGCTTACAGCATTTCAAATATCTTTATGTCAGCATTGTACATCAAACTGTCAAGTGATAAAATGCTCCTCTACTTCCACAATGGCGGCCACAGGGCAGTCAAACTGCTCACCAGTATCGCACCATTCTGCCATAGTGACACTCTGCTCTTTTCACAGACATCTAGCTGTTTGTAAGTGCTACTCCATATGCACCCTAGAGAATCTATACCAGGATTAGCATATGTCTCATCATCTGGTTTAATACTTAGAAAGTATGTAGGTCACTACTACACTGAAAACACCTTGCTCTATAAGGAACTACATCCGAAGTGCCCTACAAGCAGGGCGCACATACAATGCATAAAGCAGATGATTAGCAATCAAGTATGATTCCTTGCAGGATAGACTCAGGCCCCCAGATTCTGTGGCTGTGTGAATCTAGGCTTCGTCCCCTCCAAGACAAGTGAGCTAGTCATTGATATTCTAAAGGGAATCATTGCAAATAGATCATTAAAATGAGGTTCCACATTCCATTCATTTTGATCACAGGTAGATTTGTAGTTAGATCACTTCAACTCTATTAATCAGAATAGCTAGATAGTTGAGTCTGGAAGTGGGCTCCTCACAGAGAGACCACAATAGTAAAACCAGTCATGGGCTCAAGCTTTCATTATCCAAAAAATCAAATATCCCAAGAATCCAGAATAAGACAAGATCAGGCAAATCAGAACAGGTATTGAAGATTTTAAAGATTACAGTGCCACCTGTGTTTTATCTCTGTACAACATCACTTTATTGTACCCCTGCCGGGGGTTATCCCTTTTATATCAGTGCTTTGGTGAATAGCACCAGCCAGAGGTTCCAAGCTAGTCAAAACAACAAGGAGGCGAGGGGCAGCCCAGCCTTGTCCCACTTAGAATCCTAAATGACTGCAGTAGAAAGAATCCACAATTTACTGCAGCCATGCATAAAACCAACCCCCTCTTTGGAGTCTGAGCGCAGTCCCAGTTGTCTCAGCACTCTGACCGAATAATCTCATTGTACACAGTCAGATGCCTTTTCAGTATGCATTTAAACTACCAGTTTTCGTTCCTGGTGTTCCTCACCTGCCACAGTTGTATGTAGTAATGTCCTCAAGCCAGCATTAAAAGAGTGGTTTGGAACCCTGGGAAGGTTAAATCAAGTGCAAGATGACCTGTTTACGTCTTGTCTACACAATGCATGTGCTGTACTGCAAGATGTATTGTTTACTCTGCGGTGGGCTTCCAACAACCTGCCAGTAGCATACCATTGGTTATTTTCATTGCCACTCTCATTTGCCATCTTTCGGTTGCTTAACTTCCATAGAATTCCCTTCCTTCCTCATCTTCGCTCCACTCTGGAGCATGGACCAAGTATATGTATTTTTCCCTGTCTTTTTTCTTCCTTGTCTTTTTGCAATGTACTATATTTTTTATAAACATATTATTCCTGGACGTTCAATGTGCTCTCCTACTTATTTATGTTACTTTTGCCCTATCTGCCATCAAACACACTTTAGTTACACCCTCAAATGTACTACTCAATGACACTCTACTTTAATCTACTCCACTCTACTTCACTCCCTTCCATGCCACACTACACCACTCCATTTTAAGCCACTCCATGCCCCTCTGCTTGACGCCACTCCACTCTACCTGATGCCACTCCACTTTACACCTCTCCACTCCACTCCTCTCCTCTCCATGCCACTCTACTCTACTCTGCACCGCTGCACTCTATGCCCTTTTACTCCACTCTACTCTACACCACTTTACTCTAAGCTACTCCACCATACTCTATGCACTCTACGCCACTCCACTCTATGATACTCCACTCCCATCCACGTCACTCAACACAGTTCCACTCTACAGCACTCTACTCGATACCACACTATTCTACACGACTCTATGCTACTCTACTTTACGTCATTCTACGCCACTTCACTTTACACCAAAATCCATTCCACTCTACACCACTCTACTCAACTCCACTCCACTCTACCCAACACCACTCTACTCTTTGCCACTCCACCTCACTCTATGCCACTGTACTCTACATCACTCTACTCTACCCCACTCCACTCTATGCAACACTAACCACTCCACTCTACACCACCCCTGTCTGAGCCACTCCCTTCTAAGCCATTCCACACCAGTCCCCTCTACTCTATGCCACTCCACTAACACCACTCTACTCTATGGCAACCTACTCTATGCCACTCTACTCTATGCCACCCCACTCTACATTACCATCCTGTACGCCACTCCATTCCACTCTATGCCACTCCACTGTATTGTACTCCACTCCACTCAACACCACTCTACTCTATGCCACTCTACTCTACGCCACTGAACTCTACTCTACTACTCTCCTCTATGCTACTCTACTCCATTCTCCTCTCCCCAACTCTCCTCTCTGCCATACCCCTCTATTCTACCCTACACCAAACCACTCTGTGCCATTGCCCTACGCCATTCCACACCACTCTACGCCATTCCACACCACTCTACGCCACTCTACTCCACGCCACTTTTCACTACACCATTCTCATCTATGCAGTGCCACTGACTTCTGGCTATGCCGAACAGAAGCCACAATGCTGTACAACATCGCTAAAAGACATTGGCACAACCAATTGGTCTCAAAGAAGAGAGAACTATTGACTTTGCAAAGTCACGTTAAATTTGTTGAAAAGCAGGTTTTCTAGTATTTTCACATTTACATTTATAAGCATAATCAACTGATACTTGGCAATTGTAGTGACTCTTTGTCTGGATTGGAGATAAATAAGATTCTAGCCCTGTTGCATTGGGAGGGATGCCACGATTCTCTCCTGCATCATTAAATATTTGGCACAATAAAGGAACTATTTTGATTTATTAAGCTTATGAAATTCTGATGGGAGGCCATCCACCCCTGGTGCCATCTACCACCTTACCCATCTTATTTTCATAATGGGTTCTCATGTCATCTGGCTGTATGAGCAGCTTAAGCCTTGATAAAAAAAATGTTGATTACTACAGATCAGTGTTGAAATGATAAGAGTGATAAAGAGTGTGGAAAAGGAAGAGAATTCAGTCTCTGTCTCGATTAATTGCAATAAAAGTAAAACCTGTCCATTTTGCATAGCCATAATAGGATGCTAAAATTCCTACTGATGCAACAGCAATGCTAGCAACCTATCGACCTTCTCCCCAACGTATAATGCCTTTTTTAGGTGCATGAGCATGTATTCCACCAGACATGTAAGTAAAAAATGAAGGAGGTCAGGCCTTCCTGCGCCAGGGCTACGGATTAAATTAATCCATTGCCCCAGCAGATGTCCCGAAGATCCAATTTCTAAATGGCAGGCAGGCAGACTTATGCATTGACAGTAATCACTGTCAAGGTGGTTCCTATCAACGCATTGTAACTTTGCCGTATGGCTCCGTCAATATGACAGAATTTTACGGCAAACTGTAATTTTTTATTTTCACATACAAAACAAAACCCCAAAGCGGGAGTGAAAGGAAGTTAATCTCCACACAGAGGATAAGGTAGGAGGTTACTTTATTCGAACCAGTTACAGCAACTGCCGTTGCTAGAAAGCTCCTTGTTCCACGCAGGAAACGTATTCACACCAGAGTTCTTTAGAACCAGATCCCAACACAATCAAGACCCAATCTTGGTTTCCAATTATCCTCGGGATGATTCACAAGTCTCCTTCTATAAGGATGGGTTCACCGAGGTATAGAAGGGAGAGACCTCCCTTCGTACTATGCCCGATCTAGCAGTTCGCCTCAGTGCTAATTCACAGCTGGGGAGCGGCCTAAGTCTCCTTCTGAGACACCTCAGTTCTCAGGGCGCAATGCAGCTCACTTGGATATATAGTCTGGGCAGATGATCAGAGGCGACTGGGCTCACTCAGGTGATGTCTGTATATATCGCCAGTCTTTGACATTAGAGGAGGAGGAGGAGGAGCTTACATCAGTCACATCTGTTAAGATGCGAGAAGCTCTTAGGCATGTCTCTGCTTCTCTGCAGAAGGGTGGAACTGCAGTCACTCACTATTATACAGCCAACTGCCAGGTCCACTCTGCTAGCAACTTGCATGTCCCTGAGCCTGGCCATTTCGTGGTTAATGACCAAAGGCAAGCACTCTAGGGAAACACCACCATGTTTCTCATTTTCTTCCCCATAAAATGATGAAGTAAAATATATAAATTAAACTAACCAGGTGTAAAAATAGAATAAAGGAAATGACTGATATAGTCAATGAGGATTTATTTAATTAAGTAATGGCTCTTATAATCATGGGTGGCTGTTGGAATGCCAAAGTGTTGAATAAGATTCTTCAACTGAGATAAAAAATTTCAGAGAGTGAATTGTGGCATGTCTGAGGTGTTTTTTCAATCTCGACTTCTCATCTTAAGAGATAAGTCTCTGGAGAAATCACTTTGTGATATGTACCACGGGTTTACAATTTTTACTTTCACAAGCACAAAACAACGAGATGCACATGCAATCTAAAAACACAGCTCTCACCTGTTGTTTGAGTACCAACCGATTATGTGTCCTCTACAACGTATACTATACAATGTGCATTGCCCTTCCTTGCGATGGCAGTGCCCATTTATTTATGGCCTGTAGGACTTTGCCTACTTCAGACCGCAGTCAAACGATTTTAAAGAAAAATAAGCATGATGGTGATAATATTCTAAATTTAGAAGAATCTCTTCCTCACCTTGATAACAATTGGCTTGGAGGAAGAATGATGGGGAACTGAGTGGAGCAGTACCTGACTCAAACGGATAAACTTCTGAAAGTACTACACTGTGCCAGCTAAATGTAACTGTAAAAACAGAAATAATTTTGTCTTACCTAAGAAGTTCAATGTGGGGGGGCGTGGCTTGGCGCCCGGCGAGGACGGCGGCTCTGATGTGAGCGCTCCGGGTCGGCAGGGGTTTTCGCTGCATTTTCCAGCACACCTGCGCCTGCAAGGCAGATTTTCCCCGACCGGAAACCACAGACACCAACGTGCTCCTAGATGCGGCACCACCCGAGCAGCGGAATGACCATTTTCGCCAGTTTTGTAGCGGACGCGGCTGTGTGATAGTCACGTCCACCATTTGAATCCTCTCAGCGGGAATTACGGCGCACCCGCTCGAAGATCATGCGAGCCTGCCAAGGAGCTCTGCATGTCACCAGCTGCTCCTGGTGAGATATATCCTTCATTTCTGCATCACCGCCGCATGCGTTTGAGACACGCCGCATTTCAGCGAGTTTAAGCGAGTTTCACTCCCGTTTTCATGACCTTGGCGGCCATTTTGTGTAATTGGACTTCCTCTTCCCTGAGGTAACCTGCCTGCACACGCAGTTTCAGCCTACTCTCTGCTAAGAGCGTTGCATTTCCACACGCTTACATATTTATGGCTATTTGCATCTTGGGGCAGTTTCGCGCACTGTTTTTGCACGCTCTCCTTTACTTGCTTTCCTTGCATCCATAATGTACCCTCCCTGACGGACCTCTTCTGCTCCACAATATGCCACTTTTCTACATTTCAGCGCCATGGTGATTCTTTGCTTCTATCATCAATGTGTTAACTCCTCCAAATAACGACTTGAACGCTGCTCCACTCATCTTCCTAACTCCCTGGCACTCTTGAATTCTGCGCCGATAGCCTTCTTTTCCTTCTCCTTTTTTGAAAGTCTGTGTGCCTTTCTTCAGTCAAGAGCTCCTGCGCACACTTTTAGACGTCTGTGGGCACGCAGTGAATTCTACTGAACTTTATTTCTCTCTAACAATAACTCTTTTTTTATAGAAAGAAGGGCAATTCCTCGCACTCCCAAGACTCCACATCGTGTTTTCATTAAAAACTCAAAAGTCTTCTCTGCATTTGGCGCACCTCGAGGCCTCTCAGGCGCTCGTTACTCAGATGTCGCAGTCTAACATGGAGCGGCCTGTCCAGCCTCCAGGGAAAGTCACGACGAAGCGCCTTAAAAAAGATCCTCCATCACCAACAGGATCCACATCGGCTGTCTCCATGGAGCTGTTATTGGAAGAGATCCGTGCCCTCAGACCCTTCATAGAAGAAACTAACTCTAAGTTGCAGATTCTTACTGACAACTGGTCTCAGATGGATGCCAGAGTGACTACAGTGGAACATTCTCTGACTTCTCTTCAAGAGTCGTCCTCCAAGGTGTCACACATGCAGTCTCAGATTTCCTCTCTTCAAAAGCAAGTTGAAGAATTGGAGAACCGAAACAGACGCAACAACCTTCGACTCTACGGCCTGGCGGAGAATTGTGAGGGGACTGATCCCATCGCCTTTTTCAAATCATTTTTACCCAAGCTTCTTCATCTGCCTGAAGGTACTACGCTTAACATCCAGCGTGCACATAGGCTGGGCCGTCTCCCTTCTACTTCTTCCCCTTCTTCACGGCCAAGAGGTGTCATCATGTACTTCTTAGAATATACTGACCTCCTCAAAGTCATCTCAGCGGCTCGTGCCTCACCTCGTCTTCAATGGTCAGGCTCCAATCTCTTCTTTGCGCAGGATTACGCCAAAACCACAGCCAACCGTCGCAAAGCCTTTCTGGATATGCGACCAGAGCTTCGCGCTATTGGAGCCAGATATGGACTTTTTCATCCTTGCCTATTCAGAGTAACTCACAACAACAAGACAACGACCTACGAGGATCCTGTTCGTCTCCGAAGTTTTTTGAACGCTGCACAGGCATCTGATATGGACTTGTCTGGTTCTTCATCAGCTTTTCCTCCGTGACTTTTGCATGATGTGACGCTGTTGTTCTAATCAATCTGCATGTTTAATGTTTGTTGCTGGCTGTTTTACTGTTTGCCCTTGTTGGGTTTTCCAACGTCTTCAGTTTCTATGTTCCTTTTTTGATTATTTCCCATCTCTCTTACATCCCTGTTGGATGGATATGTAATGTTCACTAGTGTCTTTTGTATACTTTTTCATCACTCATCATTGTTCTGTTTCCTTCTTTTCTTACTCATGTTATTCCTTTTTGTTTTTCTTCCTTGCAGGTTTCACGATTTGTATTGCGTTCTCCCCTCGACTTGCTGGTTCGCTTACATTGGATGCTCTGCCTCCTCTAGTTGGCGCTCCCCCCTCACTCCTCTCTCCTCGTCTCCTCTCCCTGGTGATCATCCCTCCTCATTTTTGCCCTCCGTAAGTATGTTCTCCCTTTTCTCCCTGATGTTCGCTTCCCTTTTTGTATCTGTTTTTCTCTCATCTTCACTAATTTCCCTTGTTCCACAGGTGTCTTCCTCTCTAGTTTTTCGACAACTCTTCTCCTATTACTTCCTTCCCATCACTCTCTCTATTCCCTGGACTACCTTCTTATGTTTTTTAAGTCAACAGATCTTAACTATTACTTTTCTACTCTCTTCCCCTTTTCCTCACTCTCCTTTTCAATCTTATATTGTAGAGACTCTTATAGACTTTCATATTCTTTTTGGTTTTTCTCCCCCTCTGGGTTCTTCTCACATCTTTTTTCTTCATGTTGATATTTTCCTCCTTATTTATATGATATGTCTTTGAAAGTAATTACATGGAATGTTAAGGGCATTAATTCTCCCATCAAACGACAGAGAATTCTATCTCACCTTGCACGTTTAAATGTGGATATTGCTTTTTTACAAGAAACCCATCTATCTGCTGAAGAATCTGTTAAACTAAAGAGAAGTTGGGTGGGTGATGTTTACTACTCTCCTGGGGATGGTAAACGTAATGGTGTGGCCATTCTATGTCATAAAGCTCTTTCTCACTCCTTGCTCGCTCAGGAATCGGATGCTGATGGTCGTTGGACGTATGCTAGGCTCTCTATGTTCCAATTTCTCTTCTAAATGTTTATGCCCCTACTACTGGTGATCCTACTTTTTGGCATTCATTTTCCCAGCACATTACCAGATTTATTGATGACAATTTTATTTTAGCAGGAGACTGCAACCAGCCCCTAGATCCCTTTTTGGACAGAAATTCCAAGGCACACTTCATTCCTAATAAGTCACATAAATCCTTTTTTCAAACCATCTCCCAGCATAAACTTACTGACGCTTGGCGTCTGTGTAACCCAGAACTTCAGGAATTTACTTTTTATTCTCCATGCCATCACTCCCAATCCCGGATTGACTACATTTTTGTGACCCACAACATTGTTCAAACTCTCACCCATGCTGAAATTGGTCCGATTTTACTTTCCGACCATGCCCCCACTTTAGTTCAATTGGACATTTTACCCAAATCAGTTGGTCCTAAACGTTGGCGTTTTAACAATTCTCTTCTTTTAGACCCTAAATTTACCACCTCCTTCACTACCTTCTCAGATGAATTTTTCTCCTTGAATGACAATTCCCCCGTCCCCAAGCACACCATTTGGGACGCCTTTAAGGCGGCAGCAAGAGACTTTATAATTGGCTTTGTTGCAAAAAAACGGAAAGCTGCTCGCAACTTCACAAAATATCCTTCTGGATATTAAGAAATTGGAGCATTCTTATTTTACTTCCCGTTCGCAGGAAAGTCTAAACGCCTTGATTAATGCTAAAATGAAATTCAACAAAAAATCCACGGATGATGCATCCTTGTATCTATTGAAATCGAGTGCCAAGTTCTATGGGGGCAAAAATAAGGCTGGTAAGATATTAGCTAATTATCTAAAAGTTAAGCAAAATAAGTTGAATATCGAATCAGTCTACGACGCTACCTCCACTCTCAAACACACAGACACAGATATCCTCACTGAATTTTCTACCTTTTACAAAACCCTATACTCCTCTGAAACCCAGCCCTCTTCCCAATCCCTAGACAACTTTTTCTCTACTATTCAAAAACCAACCCACTTCCCACTTGACCTCTCTCACTTAGAGCTTGACATATCCCAACAAGAATTGCTCAAGGCACTTCAAACTCTCCAAAAAGATAAGGCTCCTGGGCCA
The DNA here is from genome assembly GCF_964263255.1 of Lissotriton vulgaris. NCBI lineage: Eukaryota > Metazoa > Chordata > Amphibia > Caudata > Salamandridae > Lissotriton > Lissotriton vulgaris. The sequence goes on along the minus strand of NC_141691.1, from coordinate 331,409,830 downwards.
GACGGCTTTACTGTAGAATTTTTTCTTCACTTTTCAAAGCTTCTCATCCCAAAACTCCACTCCCTCATTGGCGCTTTCCTCACCTTGGGCTCCTCCTCAGGCTCTTTTTCAGATGCGCATATCTGCCTCGTACCCAAGGAGGGGAAAGATCCTCAACATTGTAAAAATTATAGACCAATCTCTTTGGTTAATATTGATTATAAAATATTTGCGAAGTCTCTCGCGGCACGTCTCGATCTTCTTCTCCCAGATCTTTTGGGTGAGGAACAGTCGGGCTTTGTTAAAAGCTGCTTTATTACTGATAACACTAGACTTCTCTTTAATATTCTCTCTAAATCTCTCCTTTCACCCCATCCCCTTGCGGCCATTGCCCTGGACGCTGAAAAAGCGTTTGATAGGGTTGAATGGACCTATCTCTTTCATACCCTTCGTTGGTTTGGTTTTGGTCCTGTTTTCATATCTCTAATTTCATTACTTTATTCCAACCCGCGTGCGGCGGTTTGTGCCAATGGTCAAATATCCTCTTTTTTTAATCTGCAAAGAGGTGTTCGTCAGGGATGCCCCTTGTCTCCCTTTCTCTTTAATTTGGCCTTAGAACCTTTCCTTTCTAAACTACGTCAAAACCCCTCCATTCAAGGTTTTCCAATTATCAGACTCCCACATCAAATTAGCCGCATACGCGGATGACATCCTTCTCTTTGTTTCCAATCCCACTGTCTCGATTCCCGCCTTTCTCACTGAAGTCCACGCCTATTCCCAAATATCTGGATATAAGCTTAACAATGATAAATGTGAGATCCTCCCCTTAACCAAATTTACATTTAAACCTGATTTTGCCGCATCTAACTTTACATGGAAACCCTCTAATGTTAAATACCTTGGGCTGCACATCACTCCCACCATTCCAGATACTGTTTCCCTTTGTATGTCCAAATGCATTCAAAAATTAGCGGATCTCACGTCCAAATGGCATCCTCTTTATCTATCCTGGTGGGGTCGCCTTGACACCATTAAAATGATGCTGTCTCCCATTGTCCTATACACCCTCTCTAATATTCCAGTCCCCATCCCTTCTAAATTTTTCAAAAAAATTAATTCTATTCTAACGTCCTTTCTTTGGAATAAAAAGAAGCCTCGAATGTCTTTAGCCCGTTTGATCCGGCCTAAGTCAGAGGGTGGGGTTAACTTCCCCGATTTTTCTACTTACCATAAAGCGTTCCAACTGCGACAAGCTTCCTATTGGTTACAAGACCCTAGCACTCCCTGTCTTTTATGGACCAAATTTGAACGTCTTCTTCTTTCTCCCTTTTCCTTTGCCGAATATCTTTCCTTCTCTCGTAAACCCGCTTCCATTTCTACTCCTATTCATAAATTCACTACTAAATTGCTCCTATCCTCTTCTCATTCTCCTCCCACAACCATTGCTGATTTTCTTTCCTCCCCCATCTGGCATAATACTTCCTTACTCATTCGTAACAGACCCTTCTTTTGGAAAACATGGCATAACGGGGGTTTGCTGTGGATTTCCCAACTCTTTTCTCACTCCTCTTTCTTGCCTTTCCCTACTCTTTGCTCCCTTTATAACTTACCTACCTCCTTTGCTCGCAACTATCAATTGCTTAAGGATACAGTCCTAACAAACTACAATCGCCTTTCTCAGCCTTGTCCCCCTCCTGCTTCACCCACTCTCCCTTCCTCACTTCACTCCTTTTTACGCACTACACCAAAAGCTGCTGCTATCTACAAATACCTCCACACTGGTGAATCTATCAGACCCAAATCCAAGGTAGAGGAATGTTGGGAGCACGACTTGTCTGTATCCTGGTCAGTTTCATTTTGGGACAAAATCTGGACCAAGATCCGTAAATCCTCGAGAGCGGCAACCCTTACACAGACTTTGTTTTTTATTTACAACAGACTTCTTTTTACACCCTTTGACCTTCACAAACGTTTTCCGAACACTCCCCACACATGTTGGTCTTGTTCATCACCACACGCTACTTTATTTCACATGTTATTTTCATGCACTCCTGTTCGCAGTTTTTGGTTACAGGTTTGGGCTCAAATTAATTTGATTTTTCATACTTCTGTCCCTTTTTCTCACACGCACGTCTTCATGGGCAGCCTTTCCCCTTGCTGGGACAATATTGATTTAAAGCCTCAAATTGTTGACTTACTACTGGCCGCTGCCTTCCAACAAATAACGGTCAATTGGAAAGACTTTTCCAATATTTCCTTCAAGGCGTGGTGGTTTAATGTCTGCCATAATCATAGACTTGACACTGCTTATGTTTTTCCGGCATGTATGGCTACAAAACGCATGGACTTATGGTCTCCTGTCACGCTTTATTTGGACTCATGTTCTAAACGCTTGTTTCACCCACCACCTTCGCAACAGGAAGTCCTCAAACCTCCTTAATTGCTCGATGCATTCCATTTTTTCTCCATTGTACCACCTTCTTATTCCTTAAGACTGTTTTCATGCTTATTATGCTTGCTGTTTAACATACTTTTCCTTCACCTTTTCCTTTTCCTTTCTCTAGTACCCAGATTTACTTTCTCATCATATTTGCATTTCTATGATTGTTTTATTTTGCTCACAGTCTTTAAGTTAATATTCCATTGTATTTTGTTTTGACACCTGGTTTTTCTCTTGTTATTATCAAATAAAATTTTCTTGAACTTAAAAAAGAAGTTCAATGTGCACGGGTATCTTTGCAAAACTCTCTGCGGCAATATCGTGTGACCAATAGAAATTAATTCTTTGCTAGGAATAAGTCCTACTGTAAAATATATATTTTTTGAATCCACATTTAAAAACCCAATGCTGGTCACCTGCATAGTTATCAACAGAAGTGACCACGCGTGTGTCATATAACTTTGTCAGTGATGAATCCAGTAGTTTACTTAACATGCATGGTTTAATTATTTGATGCAGCTACATAAAGGTATAGACAAATTTGGACTTACCCTTCCTAGCTTTTTTGCGTCTAATATATCAGCCATACTTACTTCTGAAAATCTATGATTATTGAATGCCCATGCCAAGCAGGGAACCAGGTCCTTATGATAGTCCCGGCGCTGAGCTTTAAAAAGTTTCCTAAGTGGCAGACTAATATTTATCTCTCTTCTCAGTTGTGTGGAATCATCTGGTAAATTGCCTCTAACATTTTAATGACCTACGGTTCAACCTACCTATAAAATTTGTGTAGATATTTATTGCCAGAAAAAAATATGTTTGGCTGCACAAGTATTATCCGGTCCTCAATACCTTGCAAAAGATAAGAAGCCGATATACAGGGAGTTCGCAGGATTCCTTCCAAATAACTTAAGAACCAGCATCAAGTATTTAAGCTGGGTACATTGCTCGGACGTCCAGTTTGAATGTAATTTTTTTAGCCAGTTTCGTGGACTCCCAGCACCATTTGACACAAATGATATATGTTGCTTGTGGTAGAAACTGGAGGTAATTGGGATTTCACCTTCCCTGCTATTTCTGATCAGATGTTTTCACTTATTGAGTTCTTTGGGTTCAAATTGTCAGTAACACCAAGTAAGACATAGATGTTGACTTAATATCTTCAAGCAGGAGTGCATTCCGGCACATCTGCTGTTCACCTAAGATTTTTTAGATCCATCCAGGAAGTTCTTTGAAGCTCAAGGATTATCCCCTTTTATGTTGGCTTGCACTGACATAATTGTATTGTATTGTAATTGCATTTATATAGCGCTTCTACCCCTGACGAGGCGTCAAAGCTCTTTTTCGGCAGGTAGCACGCCACTCCAGGACTCATAGAGGATTAGTGTTGAATTAGTATAGTGAAACATGCAAGTACATTTTAAGTGGTGGATAGGTTAGTCAGTTATTTGGATTTGGAATTTGAGCAGAAGGATAGAGGAGGAAAAAAAAGGTTTGTATTTATATAACGCTTGTTACTCCTGATGGCGTGTTGAAACATGCTATTCAGGAAGCCCATAAAGGATTAGTGGTGAATTCATATGGTGAAATATTGGAAGAAAATGAGAGGAATTTCTGTGGCACATTGGGATTGACCTATTAATGGTTATTGATAGACATAAGAATTTAGAGTCAAGTTCACAGAAAATCTCAGATGCAATCTCCCAAAATTTATAGCAGCAAGTAGTACTGTCATGGCTGTGAGCTCTGTGAATATTCGTCACCTCATTGCTTGAGACCTATATAATACTATCTGGTGCTGCTGCACTAATACAGGAATCTCCTGGAAAAAAAGCACTGTATTTTTCCACCATGGCAGGATGGTTGGTACTTGGTCTTCGGACACTGACTTTGTGGCTTGACCTTGGCCCTGATCGTGTGCACCACCCCCCCCCCCCATCCCCCCTCCCCGGACGCTGCCTTAGAGTCATGATAGAGGACTTCCCCTTAGCCCAGCCCCTAGATGCCCTCCGAGGTTCGCTTCCCGCCTCCGCTGTTCCTTACCATCACTCACCGCAGCTCTTTATTCTGCCCATTGTTATTGTATTATGTTCTGTGACTTGTGCCACTATTTGCTCCATTGTTGCTGTGCCACTTTTTGTAATTGTATTTTAGACTTCATTAATGCTGCCGCCATCATTGCTGTCTCGCTCCCGCACCCGCTGGTTTCCCACCTCTCAGCCAGCCCCTCCCCCCTCCCAGGACTACTTATGAAGGCCACTGTGCGGATGCTCGCAGACATGCCAAGGTGCACCAAAGGCAATCCCAGCGGTGCCCTTCTGAGCCTGGACTGTACCCACACCACGGATCCTGGCTCTCCTGCAGCCCATAGCTACACCAACTTCAAGCTCCTAGCCCTGGGCTACAGAGGCTGCAACAATAACTGTTGCTTCACGTCCTTGAGATGCACGAAAGGTCCCTTCGCGTGGCACTGCTACGGGTTCAGAAATCAAAAAGAGGGAAGGAAGAGGTGGTGCTGGGTGGCACCGAGGTGGGCACGTCCTCCTCTTGCAAAAGTACTGTTAATCAAAAAGGTCCACCTCACATAAGGTCAGTGTGTATCTTGTTGTTGTTGGAAATACACAAAATGTGTTAAAATACCCCTCACACACCAAAAGGGCCCTCAGTGTCATGCTTCATCATCGGGGTCTTCCCGCCCGGCTGCCGGGCGGGGCAGTGATGCGACAAGCGACTACGCTGGAGCACCTTTTAAATGTGGGTGCTATGTGAGTGCTTTGGAGTGAGTGTCAGTAGGGTCAGGGGTGAAATAGAAAAGTGATGTTTAAAAAATACCTGGCCTAGTGATAGAAAAATCTATTTAATAAACACTGTCTGGTATTGTTAAAAAATGTGGTTTCGAAAAGGGTAAGCGGGTTAATGGGCTTACTTTCCTGTGCGGGTCAACATGTTTCGGGGCGCCATGCCCCTTCGTCAGGACCGGGGTCAGATCCCCCTGTCACTCACTAATGTCTTTCCACAATAAAAAGTGTATGTACAAAGTGGTGTGATGGTAATATATTTATCAATGTGTATAGATATATATTTTATATTTATACAATTCCCTTGCTAATGCAGAAATACTGATGTAGTATGCTTAGGAAGGTAGGGATCAATGCCCCATGAGCCAACTCTGGACAGAAGGGTATTTGAGGGTCCAATCAACCCCCAGCCTCGTTGTGCTTCCTCCTCCGTCCACAATCATGGAAGCCACGGACGGAGGAGGAAGCACAACGAGGCGGGGGGTTGATTGGACCCTCAAATACCCTTCTGTCCAGAGTTGGCTCATGGGGCATTGATCCCTACCTTCCTAAGCATACTACATCAGTATTTCTGCATTAGCAAGGGAATTGTATAAATATAAAATATATATCTATACACATTGATAAATATATTACCATCACACCACTTTGTACATACACTTTTTATTGTGGAAAGACATTAGTGAGTGACAGGGGGATATGACCCCGGTCCTGACAAAGGGGCATGGCGCCCCGAAACATGTTGACCCGCACAGGAAAGTAAGCCCATTAACCCGCTTACCCTTTCCGAAACCACATTTTTTAACAATACCAGCCAGTGTTTATTAAATAGTTTTTTCTATCACTAGGCCAGGTATTTTTTAAGCATCACTTTTCTATTTCACCCCTGACCCTACTGACACTCACTCCAAATCACTCACATAGCACCCACATTTAAAAGGTGCTCCATCGTAGTCCCTTGTCGCAGCACTGCCCCGCCCGGCAGCCGGGCGGGAAGACCCCGATGATGAAGCATGACACCAAGGGCCCTTTTGGTGTGTGAGGGGTATTTTAACACATTTTGTGTATTTCCAACAACAACAAGATATACACTGACTTATCTGAGGTGGACCTTTTTGATTAACAGTACTGCTACGGGTTCACCTGCAATATTGAAACCCTCACCGCGCCTAAACAGCCGACCTCCAACCCTGCTGAACAACTCCAGTGCATGCTGCTTGATGCCCGATCTCTCTGCAAGCATGCCACTGAAATCTGGTACACCATCACCACCTCAAGCCACAACGTGATGTTCATCACCGAGATCTGGTTCACACTGTCCTTAGCACCCAATATTGTGAACGCAATGACTCACAGCCACAATATGATACACAAAGAGCGAGCCAAAAAACATGGATGAGGCATCACCATCATCCACAAGGTGACCCTCCAATGCAGCACAACGGAGGACAACATCTTATCAATCATGGAACACCTCAACTTCCAAATTCGAATCGAATTGACAACCCCAATGACACAAACTCTGTCAACCTCTCAGAAAGCATGAGCTACATCGGACTCACGCAACTGGTCACCAGCCCCATAAACTGTGCAGGTCACACCTTGAACCCAATCTTCATAGCCAGCGACAGAACCAAATTCAGCCACACCACGAACTCACCTGGACAGACTACAGCATTATCTACTTCAGCATGGCTGGCTCACCCCGGCCCACCCCCATACCCCTACATGCAAATGGAGAAAAATCACCAAGACCCATTGGTCTGCCTCCCTCAACACCACCAAACCACCCCCCCACCATCAACCTATAGCTAGCCATCCGAAACTTCTCCGACTGGGTCTGCAGCTGCACCAACACTATTGCACCCATGAAAATGACCAGCGCCAGGAAACGCACCAAAAACACTAGCTGGTTAACCCCGAACTCTACGTCTGCATCCGTGAGTGTAAGTGACTGAAGAGACAGCGGCATTCCAGCAGGAACACCTCAGACCTGACCACCTTCAAATCTGCCCTCGGTAAATACCAAAGCCGCCTCAGGGTAGCCAAAAAGGACAATATTACCATCCGCATTGAAGCCAGTGCCAATCATACAAAATAATTCTTCCTCATCATCAGAGAATTTGCATACCCATCGGCCACTGGGATCACGATTCGCCTCTCCTAAACCCTCAGAACTCCCTTGCAGACTACTTCCACAGCAAAACAGAAGACATCAACAGCAACTTCAACCAGCAGCCAACTGACCTCAACCACCTCCTAACACACACCGGCAACTCCCACAGCCTTCTCACTGAGTGGAGACCGCTCACCATGCTAATCGCCATAGCAATCATCACCTCTGGAGCATTGGCAGACCCTTACCTCACCAAGTCTTTAACCTGGGACAGAAGCAAATCAACAGTGCCCTCACCCATATCTTCAACTCATCCATCACCACAGCCACCTTCCCTGATGTCTGGAAACAAACAGAGGTGGAACCACGCCTGAAGACACCCTTCCCCGACCCCAATATGCTCAAGAATGACCTCCCATCTCACTGCTCCCCTTCCCGGCCAAGGTCCTGGAGAGAGCCATCGCCATTAATCGCCACCTCACAGAACACCTGAAAGGACACAACCTATTTGACCTCACCCAGTCCAACTCCGCTCCCATCACAGCACCGAGACCTCCTTACTAGCCGTAATCGATAACATCAGATCCATCCTCAACCATGGCGAGGCAGCAACCCTGATCCTCCTCTACCTCTCAGCGGCCTTAAACACTGTATCCCATCACACCCTCACCACCAGACTCCACCACATCGACATCAGAGGAAAGGCCCTAGTCACCAGCCGACTGGACTATGGAAACAATCTCTACACCGCAACATCCTACCATTTCCTCAAACTACTACAGATTATACAGAACATCTCAGCCAGACTCATACTCAACCTCTCCAAATAGACAAGCATCCCCTCACCACAGAAGCTTCCAGTCCAGAAGAGATGCCAGTTCAAGTTGCTGACCCATGCCTACATGGCCCTCCACAATGACGCCGGACCCTTCGACATCAACCACCGATTGACCTTCGGCCAGCATGCCAGACATCTCTAATCTGCCTCCCAAACCCTTATACATAATCCTGACATCCAGCGCAGCCACAATGGAGGTCGTTCCTTCTCCTACCTTGATGCCAAGTCCTGGAACGACCTCCTGCCCCACCTCTGGACCTCCCCCTCACTCGCCGGCTCCCAGAAGAGAATCAAGACCTGGCTCTTTGACTAAGGCCCTCCATGCCTCAGTGCCTGGATACCCACGCCCCTCTCCCTGGGGTGATAAGCCATGCTATACAAACACAGATTGATTGATTGATTGATAGATTGATTGATTGATTGAATGAATGACGGCTGAAATGGAGGAGAATTAGATGTTACATAATCTGGCCCCAAAATCCCTGAATTCATTCATAGGAATGTGCCTATGTGACCTGTTTGCAGGTGAATCTACCAGGGCAAATACAACAGTTGCTTTTCTATTAAATCATTGGGGGAATTTAGAAGTTGATGGTGCATTAGTCCTGCTTTATAGGGAAATTAAATTAAACAAAGCAAGATTAAAAGAGATTGATTGTTGTTTGTCCCATGTTAACGATATGCTTTGCACTGGAGGAAACACATTTGCTAAACAATATATATTTTTTTCAAAACCAAGTTTATTGAGCATAGGAGTATCAAGAATGTGGTATCTCCACACACCAAGATCACCACAACAGTATCAATGTAACGATGACATAGACAGTACAGGATGAAGCAAATGCCAAATAAGCTCAGTTTTAGGAATGCCCCAGCAGCCTACTCTAACCCCCAACTACACCCCCCCCGTACCCAACACTCCCCCCTACCACACGTGTACAAAAGAGCAGCAAAAAAGGAAATGCACAAAGAATAAGCAGGTATAACGCAACCAGGGCCTTGTCGCTTCCGGCCAGAAGTGTCACTGTGATCAAATGTCCTCCTCCTGCTCCGCCGGGGGGTCCGAGGACAGGCCACGGTAGTCGGCCCACCGCTTCCAGATCTTGAAATGTTTGCGCGGGCAGCCCCGCGCCTCAAAGACCGGCTTTTCCAGGCCCATGAAATAATCTAGCCCAGCCTTCCATGCAGACGGGGGGGGGGGCCCTCACAGATTTCCATGCCCGAGCCAGGTCTCGTTTGGCCACAACCAGCCCCAGGAGCAACAGGTGCCGCTTATATAAGTTGCCCCCAACCCCCTCCATAATATGCAGCAGGCCCAGCCGGTGGGTACGAGGAAGATCCCAACCCAGGACCTCAGCCAGGCAACTCCACACGCCCCTCCAGAATCCAGTCAGGCGACCACACGACCACACCGTATGCATCAGGGAGCCAGGCACTTCCCGACAGCGCAGGCATTCCGGTGACGCAAGCAAGCCAGCCTTCCACAGACGCTCACGCGTATAATAAGCACGGTGCAAGTATTTGAATTGGATCAGGCGGAGCCGAACCGCAATGGCGGTGCCGCGCGGGGATTCCAGCGCCTCCCTCCAATCGTCCTCATCAAGGGCGCCCACGTCCACCTCCCACGCCTCCCGAAGGGAGCGGAGAGTGGAGGAGCAGTGGATAACAAGTGTCTGATAAATCCTAGAGACTTTCTTGTCTCCCAAGTCTCCCATAAACACTTTTGCCTCAATCGGGCTGAACTCCGGCAGGGAGTCGAGGCCGGCAATGCTCGGGGCGAGGGCATGCCGCAGCTGGAGGTAGCGGAAGAACTGGGACTGAGGCATCTGGAACTCCGCGCGGAGTTCCTCGAAGGACTTGAGGGTGGTGCCGGACATGACCTGGCCCAGTTGTGTAACTCCAATAGCCTCCCAGCCCTCAAACCCAGCTAGGGCCGCCAGTTCCGGAAGCAGGCCATTGTGCCACAGCGGCGTTTCAGCTGTTAATTTGCCCCACCAACCCATGCGGCGCAGGGATTGCCGCCACACCGCAAACACCACTTTAGTGACCGACGGCAATCCACGGCGTATGCGAGCAGAATAAAGAATAGTGTGAAGCGTGCGATCTCCCATGAGCAGTCGTTCCAGGGCATAGGCCTGATCACCCCTGTCTCCATACCACCATTCATTGAGGACAAGTAGGTGAGACGCTTGGTAATAGGAGAGGAGGTCCGAGGTGGCCAAGCCACCACAGTATGTGGACAGAAAGCACGTCTTCAAGGTCACCCTGGCCGCACCACCATCCCACAGGAAGCGGCCCAGCACCGAGTTAACCTGGCGGAACCACTCCATGCCAATGGGGTGTGGGAAGTTTTGGAGTTGGTATAGAAGCCTCGGCAGTGCCACCATCTTAAAGATGGCCGACCTCCCAAAGATTGTGAGTGGCATTCTGGACCAAGTTTTAACATCTGTCTGGACCCGTTCCCACACCGGCAAGACACCACGTGCCCAGGCCACGGCCCGCGAGTCCGAGAGAAAGACGCCCAGATATTTTAGGCCATCTGTCGCCACACGCAATTCGGCGGCCCATGGGTCAGCAACCACTCCGCCACCCAAAATCCACAGGGTCGATTTGTTCAGGTTAAGGTGGAGCCCCGAGACCTCGCCAAACCCCCGCATGATCTCCAAAACCCGGGGACCCGAGCGCCGCAGATCAGTAAGGAATAGAAGGACGTCATCTGCATATAGTGCAATCCTATCCGCCAGGTCATCGTTCCAGACAAAGCCACTTAGTTGGGCATCCGTTCGTATCCGCGACGCCAGGGGCTCCATGGCGAGGGCAAATAGGTAGGGGGATAGCGGGCAACCCTGGAACAATATATTTTAACATGGAAATTATTATATATTGCTCTTTGATTCTGGCCCGTTTTCGTGAGGCTATTATTGTTGAAATGCCTTGGGTAGAACTCACAGTTACTATAAACACAAAGAAAATGAGGTTGTCTGAAAAAGATTGTGTGATTGATATCCCAGAGCATCTAATAAATTGGTCTACTTGCTGCTGGCATATCCCAAATGCTTGCAAGCTAGAAGAATCTATCTGTTCCTTTATTGATAACGTATGGGAGTGACTGTTAACCTTTTGACTTTTGTAGACCCCCACCGAATTTCTACTGGAAGCTGAGGGCCCTGGCCTAAGCAATTTCTATTCTTTGAACATCAGCACAATACACACAGTCGGACGAGGATCAGAGGTTGTGGAGTGAGGAATGTTGGACCCTGCTGGCCCACGGGTGAGTGACTCGAGCAGCACTATATACCTAATTGTTTTAACCTACCAACCAACCTAATTGGTCGTGATGAAGCATATGAACTGCTGGATCCCTTAGTTAACACATAAAAATGATTTTGATACCTATTGAGAGAAAATGACAATGTGCACAGTTTGTGCTCACTATACATTGGAAAAAAAGGAGAAACAGATCATGAAAAGACTTAGGGCCTGATTACTTCTGTCCGTCCGCCATCGTATGGGTATGAGGACCTCCAGCCTATAAGGCGGTGGTCCCACATATGCTATTACAATGCGGCCGCCAACATGGCGGCCGCAAAAGGCATTTTTTCCATAGGGGCGGGTGCTGCTGGCCATTGCGGTTGGTGCTGCTGGCTGCAGCACCCGCTGCAATGGAAAAAGGTAGGTTTTGCACCACATGGTGCCTGCCACATGGTGCAGGGAAATGTATGGGGGCACAATTGGTGCCCCCGTGTGCAAAAACCACTGCCCATGCACCAGGGGGGCCTGCAATGGGCCTCCATAGGCCTTCCCAACTAGCCTTTCCATGGCAGTTGAACCTCAATGGAAAGGCTGGTGGGGAGCAAGCATCATAAACTGATCAGCTGTGCCTGCTAGGCGCCGCCAGCATGCATTACATGCTGAGGGCCTCCGCAGCACCGGCGGGCTCAAGGAGCTCATCAGATATGTGGCGGTCTGTGTTTCCGACCACCATGGTACCGCCCGCCATCATAATATATTGGGCGGAAAATGGCCTCACGATGAAAGTGAATCCGCCACAACAGCCAGTTGGTGGCGATTTCACTGCCAATTTAATGACTCCCTTAGTTACTAAATCGGAAATGCATGCAGAAAAGTGTAGACTAGATTAAAATGCTTGTTTGAATAACATAGGTTCATGTTTACTAAAGTTCAATGGTATATTCCTTCAACATGTGGTAGAAAAATAAAAGTGATAACTCACTTATTAAAAAAACATTCCTAAATCATTTACATGAAAAAACAATGTGTGTGAAATATTGGTGAAACTAATGTCATTTAGATATTTGAACTCCATGTTTTTCATAAGTGAATATGTGCAATAGTGGAGAAAGAAAGAAGGGTGCTGTACGTTTATAATATTCCCAATTTCTCTGAAACTTCGAAAGAATAATCTTCATATATGTACTAATAAAAATGACTAGAAATGATATTGATGTCTTATATTTTTTAATGATTTTACACATTGGTACTTTGAAAATTTAGTAATATGTCATAGTAACACATGCAAATTACAGTGACCCAAAAAATGCTTCATGAGTGCAATGAATTGAAAGTAATATGTACAGGCTTAGGGGCCCATTATGATGTCGGGCGGATTGCCTCCGCCAGGCTGGAGGTGGCCACTGCCGGCCTGGTGGAGGCAATCCGCCCGACATGCATGTCCTGATTCCCCCCGCCAGATTAGGATGGCGGAGGGGACAGCGGCGGACGGAAAGACGGTCCGCCGCTTTACCGCGGCGGTGATAGATTAATATGGTGGAGGTGTCCAATGGACAACGCCAGCCATATTACAATGGCAAAATTTAGGGGTCTTTCCGCGGCGGCAATGCCGCCACGGAAAGGCAGGCGGTGATTGCTGAGGGGCCCCCCCAGGTGATGCCAGTGTTGGGGGTGCACATGGGGGGTACCTATGGTACCCCCCACATTTACATATGCAAAGCGGCAGGCACCACGCGGTGCCTGGCGCTTTGCATATGCAAACGCGTGCTGCAATGTTTATCATTGTGGCGGGCGGTGCTGAGTGCACTGCCCGCCACAATGATAAACATGTAGGATGTGCCCGCCACTGTGGTGGGCACATCCTAATTCCCCCTACGGGACCCCTGCCCTTATGGCGGGCGGTCCCGTTCTCCATTAGGGTGGTGGGCGGACAAAGTCCGCCCGCCATCCTAATGTGCCCCTAAGACTCCAAATGTAATGCATATTTCTATTACTTTATATACTGCATTTCATGAAAAAAATTCAATTTAGGCCTTCAATTTCTTACCTTTGCTTGATTCCGTTATCATGGAAAGGCTTTGTAAACTTACAATGTGAGATGAAACTATGTTTCACAGAAAGAGTTTCCATGCACATACTAGGACTACTCTCTCCTAATTTGCAATTTTGGGAACATCTGCTGTGAGAAATTGTCCTCTTGATCTCACTCACATGCTTATGCAAAAGGACCATTGTTAAAAATCATATACACTGGATGGTTCGATAGCTTACGTGATGATCTTCTTTGCAACCCCTCCTTCTCCTGCTTCAAAAGAGACCTGAAACTCCATCTCCTCCACAAATACTTTAACACAGGAGCAAACTGAACTATGCTTAAATATTCTCTCTTTATAAAGACTAGAAATAGCCTGTGACTGCTGGTCTTTTGTTTTGCTTTTCTCTAATGTCTATAATGACTTTCTCTTCCTTAACTTATACTGTACTAATTGACAACCTATGATTAACCACCTACATTGCCTAACTTTCTTCTTCCCCTGTATATATTTTGTGTTGATTTTAATCTAATATGTCTCGCATGTTATGCTCAGCGACATGATTATTGTCTTGTTCACTGTTATGTAAAGCGCTCTGATACCTACGGGTCTAGCTAGCGCTATATAAAACTTATATAAATAAATAAATAAAATGAAAAAATGATCACCACCTTTTTGCCATAAAATGTGTCTTCTTCATGCTGCATGACAATCGCCATATACGAACTGACCAATTGACTGAGTGGTCTGACCAGATGAGGTGATCTAGGGGGTTTCACCCTGGAACTTGAGGACTGATATACACTGGAAGATGGAGAGATAATGGGCTCTTCTCTTTTTGCTGGTCGTGAGAGGTTGTCGACTTACTCTATCTTGCTCCTTGCAGACTGAGAGACAGCTTTCAATCTGGCAGAAACTACTGGCTTTCCTTAGGCTGACGCATACGCAGTGTGCGCTATTCTCAGACTTCTTTCCCGCTCCATAGGCAATCACCATCGCTGCAGCAATTCAGGAAGGACCTGAAGACCTGCCTCTTTGACTGAACTGTAGATCCTCCCTCATCCCCTCTCCCCCACTCAGCGCCTTGAGACCCTTACGGGTGAGTAGTTGTGCTTTATAAAAAAAACTGAATGACTGATTGGTATAGTTCATGTCCTTTACTGAACTCTTCCTCTAGAACTTTGGTAATGGGTGGCCAAAAGAGATTCATTTGATTATTCTGCACTCCTAAATTCAAACGCCTGATATTGATGCATTTACTTTTTTTTATTTACCAATAAAATCTAACGATCCTCAAATCCTCTTTCTGTCTCTCTATATCTCATCTTCAATTATTGATTGCGCGTTACAACTGAATATTAATGAGGGATGGGAATCTAAGTCGAGAGGTCTCTGGTCAGCAGATTCTAATGTTAGTATTTTGTATAGCTCTAACTGATTTATTGGTTTGCAGGATTCTAGTTTGAGTGAATTTCTTTAAGAGATTTGGTCTAGCTGTGATAATTCTGTACTTGTATAGCTTAGCCTTGAGAGCTATGTGCATAATTACAAGTTTATATGTCAGTTACCCAATTCCTGGCACTCATTAGATAACTGGATTGGATCCCCTATATCTGACCCTTCTCGACACAGTTCTAGATCTATCGGTGGACCATGTAAATGACTTTGGGGCGCAGTATAAGGAGACCAAGTGAGACAAAGTAGATGGGCCCAGTGGTGCGAGAACAGTGGCACCTTATGTTTTGCTTTCTATATTGGACTACAGCTCACCTGCCATCTAAGAGGGGCTGGAATCATGGGGTACTCTTGACTAGAGACATTATATGAGCACTGTGAGAGTGCCAACTGCTCCTCCCTCGGTTGCTGGGGATTTTAAAAGGGCAACACTTTTAATGGTATGAAACAGTCTGCCCTATATATAAATCTCTTTTCCTGATGGGAACTTGCTTTGCCTCAGTTCTCTCTCCTGTGACAGGTGACGGGTCCCCTTCCCTAGAGATAGTAAAGAATGACTTAAGAATTGCAAATACTTACATGCACCTTTTTCAGTTCCTCCGAAGACACTGGCGGCAACATCCTGGATCCCTGAGAAAAAGGAGAAGATTAAACCAGACTCTCGGCAGTCCTTAGTATTTCTCATCAGTTTCAAATGAAGACACAGAACAATCAGTAGCCCGCTCTTAAGGCTGACTATACAAAGATCTCTCCTTGTTCAAGCTTCATGTGTTACCTGTAACCCAATAAAAGTCACCATTAAGAGAACAGAAAAGCTTCTGAAGCAGCCTCGGCTCGCCCAGGCAAGAGAGGTGGGGCCAGGTTGGGGGGCGGGGGGGTGCGCCTGGGGGGTTCCACAGACAACGAAGAGGGGGAAATTATTAATTATTTACATTTCCCTTATATGTCGAAATCTCTCCTGGCCCCCACCCGGCCTCACCGTTCTTACCTGCACGAGCCGCATCTGCTCCAAAGCCATATTTCTCCTTTTCCATCCAAACCAACATTGAAGAAATAATTTTCTGGATGTATGCTAGAAAAATCTCACTTACACAAGTTTTAGTAGACAATATTGTTGCTGCATATACTGCAATTTTGACTGTATAGAAAGTGCACATGACAAATTGACATATTTTGGTTCACTCATGGTAGCGTTATCAAGGCTTAAAGGGGTAACAGCTAATGTTTAAAAACGATTACTTTTAACTTATGTCAACCCAGTGATACAACCTAACGCGCTATAGTAAAACAAGTGTTCAAGATAAAACCTATTTTTCATTTGAAAGGATTTTTTACGGGAGATGTGCTTTACTGTTCACATGGCAAATCTTAGTCGGCTCATTCTTTAGTTCTTAGAGCAAAGCCACACCTTTGACTAAGCTCTGGTTCTGCTGTACCTGCAGCTTTCCTGGCTTTCCCACCTCTACTACATTCTTTGGGTGCATGACTACTGGTGAATGATGAGCGTTTTAGGATGAGAAGGATTTTGTCTCCAGAACCAAGTGACGAGTTTCATGAATATGCAATTGCTACCCTTAAAGAAGGCTCAAGAAGGCTTTTGCACTAGCATAAGAAGCTGCATCTTTCGGGTTGCTTTGAAATTATCTGCCTTTGAGTCATATCAATTAAATTCCATTCAAAGCTTCAAAATTCAATGAATGACTCTCCTTTCCTCCATCAGAAATCGTCAACATCACTGTGCTATCGGTTATAACCGATAGCACAGTGATTTGCACAAACACTTAAAATATATTTGAGAATGCTTTTAATTATGTTTAGCTCTTTCTAAATTCTATTGTTATTGTTATTGTTAACTTAGGTTTCTATAGCGCCAACTCACCTACAGGTCTCTAGGCGCTCAAGACCGATGACAAACAGCAATGATTGAGAACGTAAGAGAGGCAGAAAAAGGCCTATAATGCACTTATTTGGATGTGCCAAATGCCTCCCTAAATAGAAGAGTTTTTAACAGCTTCCTAAAACGCAGGAGATTCGCTTCTCTCCGAAGTGATTCCGGTAATTTATTACATATCACAAATATTGTACAGGTAGTGTGTCAATTAGTGTGACAACTAATGGGAAAATGGAACCTGTTACAGGAAATTGTTGAAGGAAAACACTACAGCGGCCTACAGTTCTACTGCCCTTTTTCAGCCACCGAGTAGATTCCTTAACACTATTAACCGGCTCTAAAACTTAATCCTAACTAAATGGAATGCCTGTGTCTATGAATTCTTCAGGCGGCATTATTTCATTAATATCCGTGATAGTCAATGTAGCAGGTCCTGCAGGCAGGCTACCTCCTCCATTTCAAAATTCAAGAAAATATTGTGGGGGGAGGGAGCTATATAACAAGAGTGAGATTGTGACCACTATCTGGTTTTCTACTCTAGCACTTTTAGTGTTTAAGTGCCTAAATTTGATTTCGACGGATGGGTTAGACCATCACAACGGTGACAGAGATCTCATCCCCCGAAGTCTACATCCCATAGGAAATAATAGCTTTTACATTTCAGCGGGCTGGATATCCGTCACCATTGTATCCGTCCACTGAAATCTAAATTAGGCCCTGTATCTTGTTCATTGAATATGGCTTGGCTGTCCTGTGTAAGTGACTGTTTGTTGATGTTAAATTATTACATAGAGCAAAACACACACATGTGTGTTTTGCTGTTCACCCTATGTGGGAAGGGTATGCCCAGACGTGGGTCCCGTGCTCACTAAGCCACTGGAGTCAAGCTATCCTGGCTGAAGACGGCTGATAGCCAGAAACCGGACCTAGGATGCTTGATTCGGGTCTAAGGAAGACATGGCTTGGCAGTTCGGGCTGGACTGTTCCCATGAGGCACAGCGTCAAGACTGATTTTCATATGGCCATGTCTGAACTGGGGTGGCTTGGTGAGCAAAATAACGATGGATTAAACCCAGATCTGTGACTGGAAGTGAATGTTTTGCCATTGTGCAACATTCCGTCCATCATCTTGTGTGTTTTGCTGTTCACCCTATGTGGGAAGGGTATGCCCAGACGTGGGTCCCGTGCTCACTAAGCCACTGGAGTGAAGCTATCCTGGCTGAAGACGGCTGATAGCCAGAAACCGGTCCTAGGATACTTGATTCTGGTCCAGGGAAGACATGGCTTGGCAGTTCGGGCTGGATTGTTCCCATGAGGCACAGCGTCAAGACTGATTTTCATATGGCCATGTCTGAACTGGGGTGGCTTGGTGAGCAAAATAACGATGGATTAAACCCAGATCTGTGACTGGGGGTGAATGTTTTGCCATTGTGCAACATTCCGTCCATCATCTTGTGTGTTTTGCTGTTCACCCTATGTGGGAAGGGTATGCCCAGACGTGGGTCCCGTGCTCACTAAGCCACTGGAGTGAAGCTATCCTGGCTGAAGACGGCTGATAGCCAGAAACCGGTCCTAGGATGCTTGATTCTGGTCCAGGGAAGACATGGTTTGGCAGTTTGGTCTGGACTGTTCCAATGAGGTACAGGGTCAAGATTGATTTGCATATGGCCATGTCTGAACTGGGGTGGCTTGGTGAGCAAAATAACAATGGATTAAACCCAGATCTGTGACTGGGGGTGAATGTTTTGCCATTGTGAAACATTCCGTCCATCATCTTGTGTGTTTTAAAATATTACATAGAATCATCTTTGGAGGAGCCATGGCACTATCCAGGACAATGGTTCATTTGGCAGGCTTACTTCCAAGTCTGGTATGCAGCATTGAGATGAAACTTATTGTAACTAATTATGCCCCAAAGGTTTCTGCCCTTGCTGCTATCATTCCCCAAATAGCCAGAAAAGTGGAGTTTGCACTTTGTGTTCGAGCAGTTTGTAAGTCAGTCTCTGGGGATAGGAAAGAGGAGTTGGGGTGAACTAACACTCTGAGTAGCTGCTGGGGTGGCTTATACTGCTGTCGGCATGTGTGTATGACTAGTTTTCACTAGCACACATAATCTTCCCCTGGAAAGTGAGCTGGTGCAGCTGATGGGACGACCCAGCAGATGGTTGCTGCATTCAAGCAGCAAATCAACTGAAACAAAAGAATGACTCAAAATGAGATACTGTGTTCTTCTCGAAGAAAACACAACAAATGTTTCGACCATATTGGAATGCAGCTTTCAGTGCCATTATTGACCTGCATGACTGCCCAAAGAGCAACCAGCAGGAATGAGGGGACACCAGGCACTCAGTGGTGAAGGGATGGAAAAGGAGATAGAAAGGAACTGATGGCAGCAGCATGAGAGGGTCTACTTGAATGGAGAGTGGCCTGTTGGTCGAGGGATAGATGGGTGAAAGTATTTACCCAAGATGGCAGAAAGTATTTGTAAATAACGTTATTCATGCTACCAACAATACAAAAATAAAATGGCTAATTCACCCCAACAATAAATCCACTCCCAACAATGCAGAAAACATAGACATGAGTGATACACATCACAGGCAACCATCCAACCAATACTTCCGCGAAAGAAAGCAATCACTAAAATAAAAGGCTTGCATAAAGACACTGTCTTTGTGTATATGTTTATGAGTGTGTATATGTGTATGTATGGTGTATGTTGTGCGGTGTGTGGGGTGTGTAGTAGTGATAATAGGTCATGCTAGACAGCTAAAGCTGTCTGTTATAAGCCCTGAAAAGCACATTTTAGTGGCCCAATTCACAAATATTTTTCTATGAGTAGGCGTGACTTACTCCACAATTTTTAGAAATAAGTTATACCTGCTCATGAAAGAAAGACTTGTAAATAGGTTCTGAAACCTAAAATCAGAAAGATTTGTATATCATTAGTTGCATTTACTACAGACTAAGTATGACTCCATAATAAGTTTCCATGATCAAGACATGCTTACTATCAGGCACCATGTCATTTGTGGGGCCTACCATTGTGGGGCATGGAACGCACCAACAGGAAAGCAGGAGATCATGAAAGTGATCAATGACCTCGCATACTCTCCAGATGGTTAGAAACATTGGTTATAGTTTCAGAGTGATTGTCAGTTACGTGGATAATGACATTTATCAACTCCAAGGACACAAATGTCTTCAGGAATGCACATGTACACGAGGATCATTCTCTCAATCATGCAGTATTAAAATCTATCATGTCTGCTCCTAGCCTGAGAAACCTAAAAAAGTAATTCCTAAACACAATGCTTCACTTCAAAACAGGGGTCTACAGCCTCAATCAATCAATCAGGGTCGGTAAAGCGCAACTACTCACCCATGAGTGTCTCAAGGCGCTGGGGGGTATACGTTGAATGCAGGGGTCACCTGAAGAACCAGGTCATGAGGTCCTTCCTGAACTGGTGCAATGTGGGAGATTGCCTGAGGTGGAGAGGAGACTGTTCCAGGCTTTGTATGCAGGATAGAAGGATTTTGCTCCAGTTCTGGTCTTGCTGATAAATGGGAAGGTGGCCAGAGAGAGCTCAGCTGATCAGAGGTGTCTTTTGGGCATGTGGAAGGAGAGGCCGCTAATCAGGTATGAAGGGGCGGTGTTGTGAAGGGCATTGTATGCATGGGTGAGGAGTTTGAAGGTTATTCTTCTTTCAAATGGAAGCCAGTGGAGATCATGGAGGTATTGGGTAATGTGACTGCGTCGGGGGATTTTTAGGATCAATCTGGCTGCGGCGTTCTGGACATTCTAGAGGTCGCAAAGGAGTTTCTTGTTGATTCTGGTGTAGAGAGCTTTGCCGCAGTCCAGTCTGCTGCTGATGAGTGCGTGCATGACAGTTTTCATGGATTCAGTTGGGATCCATCTGAAAGTCTTTTGAAGCATGCAGAAGGTTCTGAAGTAGGTCGAGGATACAACGTTGTTTTGGTGATTCATTGTGAGCTATGAGTCTAGTATGATGCTGAGGTTTTGTGTGTGGTCCATCGGTGTAGGGGGATTTCTGAGGGCGGAGGGCCACCAGGAGTCGTTCCATGCGGAAGGGGTGGAACCAAGGGGAAGACTTCTGTTTTTTCTGAGTTGAGTTTCAGGCAGCTGTTCTTCACCCAGGTGGTGACGACTTTCATCCCTTCTTGGAAGTTGTGTTTGCTGATGTTTGGTTCGTTGGTGAGGGAGAGGATCAGCTGGGTGTTGTTGGCGTAAGAGACGATGTTGATCCCCTGGTTCCTGACAATGGTTGCGAGGGGGGCCATGTAGATGTTGAAGAGGATGGGGCTGAGGGAGGAGCACTGGGGCAATCCACAGTTGGTCTCTGTTGGTTCCGAGAGGTAGGGAGGGAGTCTGACCCACTGAGTTCTGCTGGTGAGGAAGGAGAGTATCCAGTCGAGGGCCATGCCGCAGATGCCTGCATCATGGAGTCTGGTGGCTAGTGTGCGGAGGGAGATGGTGTTGATGCACCCTAGAGGTCCAGGAGGATGAGGGCTGCCCTTTCTCCCATGGTCGACGAGGGAGCGGATGTCGTCGGTTGAGAGAATAGGGTGTCCCGGTGCTGTGGTTGCTTTGGAATCCTGATTAGGAGCTGTCCAGGACATTGTTAACTTCGATGAAGTTTTCTAGCTGGGTGTTGACGGTCTTTTTGATTACCTTGGTTGTAAGTGGAAGCAGGGAGATGGGCCTGAAGTTCTTGAGGTCCGTTGGGTCCACGGAGGGTTTCTTCAGGACGGAGTTGAATGTAGTGTATTTCCAGTCATCAGGGAAGGTGGTGATCTCGAAGGAGCAGTTGAGTATCTGACATATTCGGGTGCGATGGCAGATGCGGCACTGTGGAAGATGTGGTGTGGGCAGTGGTCTGAGTGGTCCGGAGTGGATGCTTTTCATGGTCTTCAAGGTGTTTTCTGTAGTGCATGGGATTCATTATAGCAGGGTCTGTTGGGTGGCTTTGCATGAGGGGGCGCTGGAGCGGTGAGGTGATCTTGGCTGTCGAAGTTGTTGTAGATCATCTTAATCTTGTGGTGGAAGAAGGTGCTGAGTCTGTTGCACAGGTCTTTGGAGGGTGAGACATCTGTTGTTTCTCTGCAGGGTATGGCTAATTCTTTGATGATAAAGAAGCGCTCTTTGGTGTTGTGTGCGTTGGCGAGGATTCTGTTTTGGTGGGGTTTCTTCCTTGTGGATTTGATACATTTGGGGTGTGCAGTGGTGGCTGCTTTGTATGCGGTGTGTGTTTCCGGGGATTTGGTGTTCCTCCATGTCTTTTCGAGTTGCCTGCAGGAGCGTCTGGCAGCTTGGAGTGCAAGGGTGAACCAGATTGCTTTCTTGATGTGTCTTCTGGTGGCTTTCTTGAGGGGGGGCAAGTGTGTCAGCGCAGTTTGTGATCCAGGGGTGGAGGTTGCGTGCTGCGGGGTTTGCGTCTGACGTAGTCAGTGGTGGGGTGCTGATGAGGACGGAGCTAAGCTGCTCTTCGGTTACGGGGGAGGTGTTGGGCTTGCTTGTGTACAGTGGATTTTTTGAAGAAGTGGATGCAGTGGTGATCTGTACAGAGGAGTTCCGTGGTGTGGCTGTAGGAGACGCTGTCTCCTCTGGTGAAAACGGGGTCGAGTGTGTGTTCTGCTGTGTGTGTGGGGGCTGTGACTAATTGTTTCAGTACTATGTTGGCGAGATTATCTAGAAGAGAGGCGGTGTTTGAGTCATCATGGTTATCCAGGTGAAAGTTTAGATCCCCAAGTAGGATGTAGTCAGTGGATGCGAAGACGTGTGGTGCAATGAGGTTGGTGATGGTGTCCGTAAAGGGAGCACAGGGGCCAGGCGGCCTGTAGATTAGGGTTCTGCAGAGAGTCGTTTTGGGGTTTGTCTGGATCTGGAAGTGGAGGTGATCCATGGGGGTTGTTGTGTCGTCTGTGAGGGTGGTCATGCAGAGGGTGCTTTTGTGAACGATGGAGATGCCTCCTCCTGGACGGATGGGGCGGTCCATGTACAAGATCTTGTATCCAAAGGTAATAGCAGTGAGGATGACAGGTACAGAGTTGCCGTTAGGCCAGATTTCCATGAGGAAGGGAATGTTGGGCAAGTAGGTGTTGAGGAGGTTCCAGATTTCTATGGTGTATTTGTGTAGGGAACGTATATTGAGAAGGATACAGTTGAGTGGTTTGTGGGGGTGATGTCTGGGAGATGCTGTTGGGGTACGGAGGTGGGTGAAGGTGCGGTGGCAGTGTAGACAGCGGAGAGGGCCATGGGTGTCGGTCGTCATCAAGAGCTGGCTGATGTAGTTGCGTCTGGGGTTAAGATCATGGCAGATACTGGTGTTATAGCGGAGGCAGGCCAAAGGACCGGGTCCCTGTCGCTGGTCGTAGTCGGGTCGCAGACAGGCACTGATGAGCGTGCAGCAGTGCGCCTGCTATGCGGCCACGCATCAGCCGCAATTAAGTAGGGATCGGGGGAAAGGTGGGTCAACTGGAAGGCGGGAGCAAGAAGGACACACTGGAGGGGCCACAGGGGCAGCAGCAAAAAAGTAAAAAGTGAAAACAAAGGAAAGAGTGAGAAGTGAAAAGGAGAAAAGTGACAGAAGGGCAGAACGAAGGAAAGAGGAAAACAGGCATGAAAGGAAAGTGGCAAGAGAGGCAGATGCAGAGCAGTAGAAGAGCAGAGTGTTCTCCCACTGGACCACCAGGGTTGAGGCGCAGGTGGAAGGGCCTCGAAAACCCTACAACATAGCTCAGGGGACTCAGGGGGCAGCAATTAGTGGTTGAGCTGCACGGGGGAGCAGTGCCACACTGACCAGGTCACCTGCGGTCTAAATCTCTGTTACTATTCCAGAGGTTCTTCCTGACTGGTCAGGCCAACGTTTTCCAGTTGCTTGCCTCTCTGTTGCTTCTCTCCTGGGTGTCTCAAATTCCATCTCTCCTTCTGAGTGCTTTTGTAGCCTCTTTATATTCTTATTGTGTCTATTGTCTTCTATGCTTTAATTTTCCTAAAGTTATCCGAATTGAGTAATAGGTTACCATGTCCTCCTGCTGCACATCCTGCTGCTGCAGCCTTATTCCATACAATAGTTGGCCAGTTTACTTCTCCTGCTACAATGTGATTCTATTCAACAGTTATCATATGTATTTATTCCTGCAACAACCTGATTCACATAACTGAGCTATGTTGCAGTGGGATTTTTACTTTCCTTTCCCTGGCATTCCTGTCCTGCATCTCGACTTCATGTATTGGCCAGTAAGTCAAGCGCAAGGCCTACCTCTTGAGTCTGCCAGTCGTGGAACTTGCTCATTAACTTTATTTAATGTCTCGCTTACAGATAGGCATAGATCTCTTGTTTTTAATTCAGGTGTATGAAGATATATCAATAAATACAGAACAGAAATGTGGGCTGTGGTCAGCCCTCTTCAGCCACTGGGTGTTAACATTATGTATACGTTTCCATTGGCTTGGTGGGCTATCTAGTGGACTGTTCCTTCAATCCAGAGCATTTTGTGGAAGATAACACGGGGCTTTAAGCCCTCTCCTCTGTTCTTTTGCCCCACGCCATTCTTGCTGTCTCTGTGCACACGTTTTTTTGCACAGCAGAATATGACTAAAAAAACTGCCACAGCCTATAGGCCAGCACAATGCAAGACCTATTACATTTTCCAATGTTTACATCTTGATCTCAAGTTAAAAAAAAGTGAAACAGTACACAAAATTCTGGAGTAGCTGACACCTAACCTAAGACAAGGGTAAGACACAACTGTCCATGTGTGAATCTGCCCCTGAAAACGTAACTGCTAGACTGCTTGTCGACTCGCTGATCTGGATCCCATCTGTTCTGTGCTTTTCCTTCATTCCTAGGGTTTGTGGCAAGATTAATTCGATGATTCGCTGTCTTTCTTTTTACTGTTGTGTTCCGTAAAGGTCGACAGCGCCTAATTTTAATCCTATGCCCTTTATTAAATTAGGTAGGAAGTTAGAGAGTATTTTGTCGAATAAAGATCGTGTGGGCTTGAAAGGCTGAGGCAAAGCTTTACTTTGCAAAAGGTCTTTCTACTTGGAGTGCAGCAAGTGAACAAAGCAGACTGACATGTAATGAACAAAATATTTTCCCACAAATAGTGCTTCTCCTCTCCCCCGCCCCTCCGCGCCTTGCCCTCTGTCACCCAGCCCAAGGACGAAACAGAGGCATTTCCTGTCCAGGCCACCACTGTTGACCTTTGAAGTCACTCTGAATAATGTCTGCAAAGTCTGCCGCGAAGGGCCTGATAAAAGCAGAGAGAAGATTGTTTGGACACTGTCTCCCAGACTAGAGAGAAGCTGCTGCCTTTAAATGGGCTAATTTAGTTCCTGGCTCAATCCGCTCAAGTGGAAAGCTTTCCAGACAGGCCTTCCAGCTGACCCAGCCCACTACCAACTGCCCTGGAATTGCATCTATGTTCCTAATCCCGCCGCTCCAGAAAGGGGAACAAAGGGCGGCCAGTTCCTAAATCTTTGCCACTGCTGTGCTAAAGTGCCAGCAGCAGTTGGTCATGTGGCTGCAGGTTTTTGCGCCGCTGCTCCCCATTATACGGCCGTGGTGGGGAGTCCCGCGCTGGACACCGAATTTCTATTGGCGGTAATGTTATTCGCATTTTCCCTGCAGCTCACCTCTAAAAGAAAAGCCGGGGGGGAGGGGCTGAGCCCAACAAGAATTCAGACCCCCATAGACAGCAGAAATGAGGTAATTAAGACATGAAGTCTTTTATCCGAGTCATTCATACAAATGCCCGGCCCTCCCAGGAGTGCATTCCGCAGCCTGAGCGTGTGACGCAGTAGAAGTTGGAGGAGTACATGTTCTTGTCGCGCGACGTTGCAAAAAGAGAACCCGAGCCGCTTCCAGCAGTAAATCTTTGTGCTAGACTGGCCACGTGCTTCTTAATTTAAAGGTGGATTTCAATCATGGTTCTGCAGCCAACGGCGGGACTTCTCTGCAATCCTATCAGCTGAAAAAACAGCACTGGGAGTTTTATTCATGTTTTTGGACCTTTTAAAATTTATGGTTTCAATGCAGATATACCGGTTACCCTCAGATGTAACTCGCATTTTTAGATCTGGCCTTAAGCCAAGACCTTTCTTTACATGATATGCATAATATAGTTAGAGGGGTTTGATTCCAGTCCTTTTCACCCATTATTTTGTTTTGTTATTGTGTCATTCAAATCTTCTTCCACACACTACCTCATACCTACACATGGAGCAATGGACCGGCCCGCGTCAGCCACCAGCTGTCAGGAGTACACCCGCACCAAAAGTAGTACCCTTTATTGACAGGGACTAATATTGCAAAAGGTGCTTTTTCAGAGCAAAAAATGAAAATTGCTTTTACACACAGTTTTTTTTAGTTTGATGATGCCTGGAAAAAAAGTTTTGCACACCCATAACAAAACACGCACTGACAAAGCCAAAAGGCTGGCAGCCACCCTAGGACTATTGACTTTGCCAATGCTTTTTAATAATGTAAAGGGATTAGTGACATTGTATCATATTGTCGCATTGACAAGGCACCAAAGCACTTTCTGGGTGGGGAGGTACGTGACTATTTTGCCTTCTGTGTATGGATGGCAGAGAGAACTTTATAGTTTGGTCTGTGTTTTTTGGTGTTGTCGCTGAGCTTCAGAGGGGTACACATATACCATTAATTCAAACTTGCATCTGCGCTTAAGCATTACATTATGCAGAAGGGTGTAAGACAGATCCACAATAGTAGATCTGTAGCATCTTTCTCTTGACAAAAGGTACAAGGGAAGAGGAAAGAGAAGGTGTAATTTTTAAATCTACAGGCAGTTTTACAATTTGTGCTTAGTTTGGCATTCAGCCCATCGTGAAGAAATCCAGTTTTACCACATAAGCTACATGAGGCACAAGGAGACTGAATAGCCTGCAGATGATCCCACAATGAGGAGGAAAAACAGACTTACATTGCTTTGCCCCATCCTTGTCGGCTTAAATTCCATTTAGCCAGTTACAAGTTTTTTTTCTAGAGGGCCTTGTTAAAGACATGGTTCTCCAGAAATCTCTTGGACTGATCTGGAGAAAAATTCATTTGATTCAAATTCTATGTTATGTTATGACATGTTATGTTAATGTTTATTTGTGCAGTGCACAATTCACCGAGAGGCTATCCTGGCTCTGAAGCAGGAGCTGTATGGACCGAGATTGGACCAAGCTTAGATGAAGAGCCAAGTCTTCAAGTTCTTGTAGAATTCAGAAACTGAGGAGGAGGCTCTGATAGGCAGGGTCAGCTCATTGCAGGATTTATGATCGAGGTAGAAGAAGGAAAGTGCTGGATCTGGTTCCCCGCATGCAGGTGTAAGAAATAGTGTTAGTGGTTGAGGGGGTTGAAACACTGCTCAAGCAGCAACCATAATTCTCCCCAGGGTAAAGTTACAACCAATCCCTGAATTAACCTGTGCTCAACCTTCATGTAGCATGGCACAGAACAGGTAGACTTAACTCAGAGGCAATGTGTAAAGCATTTGTGTAACACTTCAAACAGTAACACTAAATGCATCAGAACTGCCTGAAATTAAACACAGAGAAAATGGAAGTTCTGTTTGCAGTCATGAGCTCCCACCTCCACCCAGTTTGTGGTGGCTGTCCTTTTCCGCCCAGATACGGCGTATTTCGTCCACCTGCTTTTGTAAGATGAGGGCCATTAGGAAATGTATGTGATTCCTGCCAGAAGTTCATCAGAAGACAGTAGTCCATGCGTTTGTCATGTCCTCATTGGACTATGCTAACAGCCTATAACTGGGGCTACCTGCATACTTACTGCACCGGCTCCAAGTTATCCAAAATTCAGTGGCAAGGCTAATCAGGAGGGTACCTTTGTGCCATCATATCGCTCCACATTTGCGGTAACTTCATTGGCTTCCTATAACCAAAAGGATCGAATTTAAATCATTAACCCTGGTATTTAGGGCCAGCAGAAACATGGGACCGGGGTTCCTCAAAAAAAGTCTGCAGGTGTACCAGCCAAATGGTGCTTTGAGATCCAACAATCAGCGACTCTTGAACATCTCAAGATATCGTAAAGAGAGACTGGGCGACAGATCATTCACAGTGCAGTCTTCTAAACTTTGAAACTCCCTTCCTCTCCATCTGTGTTTACTCGAATCAGAAACTGAATTCTGGAAAGCTTTAAAGACCTGGCACTTCAGGCTGGCACCGCTGTCCCACTCGCCTCACACTTGAACTATCCGCTAGTGCCGGGACACCTTCGCCGAGGTAGCTGTGCGCTCTTGAAACTTCTCATTCATTCATTCAACACAGAAAAAACACAGCACAAAAAGATCCCACATCTGTTTAGAAACATAGAGTAAGTTTTAATATATACAACAAGACCATAACGACAAAAATCCAATGAGAATAGGAGTTTTTAAATGTTAAATATTTTTGTAAAAAAGCGCCAAATTGCCAACTGCTGGTATCTGGTCACGCCGAACTGGGACAAAGTCAAAAGTTCAGGCCAACCATGATGGAGCTCGGGCGGGCTGCAGGGACCCAGTTAGGCCAGCTGAACAAAGTGCTTTAATCCTGGTTTGCGGAGTGTTGCGAGGATCCACGTTGAAGATGTGTTGTGCAGCTGAAGCAAGGCATCAGTTCCGAGATACAGCAAGGCTATGGTGTGAGGCCCTGCATTGTTATTGAGGATCTTGTCGAAGAGGGCTTGTGATGTGAAATATGGCATCGAGGTTGTGTCATACAGCCTGGGTGATGCATCAGTTCAGAGGAACTGCAAGGCTGCAATGTGGTGTCTGACTTTATCATTAAGACTGCCATCGACGAGCGATGTAAGGGCTTGTGCCAAGGATGTGTTGTGCAGCAGTGGTTCTGATGCAGCAATGGGCTGCGATGCGATCCAAAACTTTGAGATAATTCTAATCCAGGCTGTGATGTGTCAGTTTTGCTTGAGGTTGCACCGCACAGCGCATCAGAGTAGATGCATCAGTTCCGCTGGATCCACCGAGGCTGGCAGTTCACTTTAGGCTCACATCCAAGGTTCTAGGACTGGGATGGCACTACTTGGTGGGTTAGACTCACAGATGGCAGAGTCCAGGTGCTGGGTTCAAGGTTGTTGAATCCTTCTGTCCCTAGTCAGGAAGCCAGCGAACTAGCCCTTTGAGTTTATCTGTGGTCCTGGGTTCCAAAGATGCATGTCCAGTCCTTCTCACCCGGGCAAGAGGTAAGCAGGCAGCTGGTCAGCACAACAAGGCAGCAGTCCAGAAAGACAGTAGTCCAGTTGGCCAGCAGTCCAG
This sequence comes from Lissotriton vulgaris, assembly GCF_964263255.1. NCBI lineage: Eukaryota > Metazoa > Chordata > Amphibia > Caudata > Salamandridae > Lissotriton > Lissotriton vulgaris. The sequence continues at coordinate 331,380,716 of NC_141691.1, read as the reverse complement.
CAGAGTGGCAGTTCTTCAGCAGCATAGCAGTCCTTCTTCCTGGCTGAGTATTTACAGGTTCAGAAGTGTACTGAAGATTTGGTGTCTGAGGTCCAATATTTGTACCCATCTGGGCCTTTAAACTGGAGTTGGACTTTCAGAGGTTTCCCTTGAAAGTTCCCAGGCATCCTGCTTTGCCTGTCCTGGCTCCAGACAAACTACATGGGGTATGCTGCCCTTTCTTTGAAGGCAGGACACAGCCTATTCAGGCGTAAGTAGAGCTGGGTGCAGTCATGGCCCATCCAGACACACCTCAGCTCTCTATTTTGTGTGGCTATCTAGGAGGAATACACAAAGCCCAACTGTCAGCTATACCCAGTCATGTGACCCAGTGACAAGCTATAGACACTAAATGGCTAAGGAAGGAAAATGCCAACTTTCTAAAAGTGCAAAAAGAACAATTGATGGACAGAATGCAGAACAATGTCATACATGCACCCAACTACAGAGATCTGAGCCTGAATCAATTGTTTTTTTTACTCACCATGCCATTCCAGTTTGAACCCGGCCATATGCTAATCAGTCTTTACCCTGCACCCCATGGGAACAGTCCAGTCCGAACGGCCAAACCAGGTGCTCCTGGACTGGAAACAAGTATCCTAGGACCGGTTTCGGGGTTTCACCCCTCATCAGCTAGGATAGCTTGACTCCAGTGTCATGGAGAGCATGGGACCCACGCGGCTCCAAGCAAGTTGTACTACACATTTAAGAAACATACCCCCTGATGAAGGGCAGCAGAATACCCGAAATTCATTGGGGATAACTACCCCTTTGTTGCACTTTCACCATTGAAGCTATTGATATATGTTTTCACATGAACTATGTGGACCACCATGTCATTGAGAATGTTTATATTACTGAATAATAAACTGAAGTTGCAGGTTTAACTTTGAATCAAATTGATTAAAGTCTTCCAATTGAAATCCAGCAGTGCACAAAAGGGGCGCTTCCTGGTGGGGCAGTGCAGCAACGGTCACGTAACTTTCCAAAAGTGACATTTTAACATTTTCAATTTCAAATCTGACTTCACCATAACTTAGGATTTTTCATTACAATTCCAAAGATATCAAACATGAACTGATTACCTGTTTCCATTTGGAAATTACAGCTTACTAAATGTAATAAGGTGCCTCCAATGTTAGCCTATGGGAGAGGAAGGCTTTGCATTAGTGAAAAATGAATTGAATGCCAACTTCTTGCAGTTGTTGGATAAGGATGGGTTTGGAAGCGGTGTTGAAGGCTTAAGAAAGATCCAGTAGGATAAGGGTTGCATTGTCAATACTGTCCATGATCATCGGGATGTTGTCTGTGGCACTGATGATGGTGGTCTCTGTACTCTGGTTGGGCCTGACCCTGGATTGAGTGGTGTCGAGGAGGTGGTTGTCAGTGAGGCGAGTGGATAGGTGTTTGTTTATCATGTTTTCCATTACTGTTGGCAGGTAGAGTAGCAGAGAGATTGATTTCTGCTGTCTTATCTTAAAAATATCGAGAGTAACCCTTCAAAGCAAAGGGAACTGGGTTGAAACCAATAATAGTAGACTATTCCCTTTGATGTTTCTAGACAAGTCCCTATTCTTATACAGTCATACCACCATTTGTACCCCTTTGTAGAAATAAGTAAATAATAAAGTATGGAAATAAGAAATGAATAGTAAGTCATAAATGAAATACATTGCCCGTACTGTAAATATAACTCTTGTTTATTAAAAATATCGAATACAATTCAAAATGACTGTTCTTCACAATTTGATGCACAATACAATTTAATTAAAAACATGATTATTTTATGGATACAAAGATCTCATATCTTTTTATGTGTCATTAATCATAGATGTCAAATGGAACACCACATTTCCTGATGTGCCAATTCCTTTAGCATTCTCGAACTCCACTGGCTTAGGAGGGAGAACCGCATAAAATCCAAGGCCCTGTGTTATATGCATAACATTAAAATGGGCACAGCTCCACAATATCTGAGTGCTTTAGTCCATCCCTACCTCCCAACACGTCTTCTCCGATCTTCCACTCAGGCCAAATTCTCTCTACCTAGGATCAGACGGTTACGTGTAGGTGGCTGGCCTTTTTTTATATGGCCCCCTCATTATGGAACTCAATCCCCACGCCACTTCGGCATGAAACCATCTACACAAAGTTTTGCAAAGGTCTCAAAACGTGGCTATTTACCCAATAATGCTTTCTCTCTCTTGTTGCAATAGTCCGATGGCTGCAAGAAACCTCAGGGTAGCTGTGCGCCTTATAAAATGTAATTAATAATAATAATAATAATAATAACATATCCACTACTAAATCATGTACACAAATTTCATATAAATCACAGTTTAGACAAAAATGATTTAAAACAACTATACTCTAAACGTGTTGGCGAGGCGTTTCGGTGGGGAATACTGCTTTACACCACCTTCTTCTGGACAGAAAGAGCAGTATTGTAGTATCTAGAGGTTTTTTCGTAGTCTTGTTTTGACACCATCTTGATTTGATGTATCAATAACGCTTAACATCTAGGATACATATACCGCTGGCTTTTTAGGGACCAACTATATGTAGTATTTGTATCTATTTACATTTATAAAGCGCTCTTTAACCCTACGGGCATCCTGGCGCTGAGACACAGTAAACTAAGAATAGAAGTGCAACTGCAGGAAAAAACTGGCCGGCTATTAAACTCTGGGAAAAAGCCAGGTCTTGACTTTCTTTCGAAACAGCAGCATATTCAGTGTGAGGTTAATCAATTTCTCACATCTGGCTAATTTATATAAAAAACGTTGTCACTTTTAGTTACGTCCCTGCGGTATTATATATCCTTATTCACTTTCTTGATCTCAAAGTATATGTTGCCTTAGAGGCTAATCAATTCCTCTGTGATTACTTTTTAAAACAATTAGTAATTTCTGGTTACATCCCCGGAATGTTATTTTTCAATTTCTTGATCACCTAATGTTCGAATGAATCTTCTGTCAGCGAGGTAAGATAACTTTCTTTAACTCCTTCTCGCACCAATCACAGTTTATGTTTAATTCTATAACATTAGCGTAGCGCGCTCTGCATACCGGCACTCCAGGACGTATTTCAATGCTGTTTTATGGCATCTATAATATTACGTTTTTGTTTTTTATTAAATCAATAAAAAGTCCTTTCTCTTCCACTAAGCAAAGAGAGTGTAATCTCTAAAAACCCAAACTGCATCCCATAGAAGTAATTGATCCCAACAGGGCTCCTGTCACTATGTACAATTTAGAGTCTTATAAGTAGATCAAATCTCCCAGCACAAATGAAAGAAATGTAGTGGGTTAATACAGAAAGGAATTACCTAGTGTTTAACTGAGATGCTTAATAGAAACATTTATCGCAGACAATATTCTGAAGCACACTTTAGCTAGCTTTAAAACCCATATGCCCTATAGTGAGTCCTATTCTTCCTCTTCACACATCTTTGCTAACTTTTAGTCTTATGTTCTGAGACAGGGAAATGTGCTTTCCCTTTAGTTATTTTTAAAGAGGACTTCATTCTCATCCTCCTAAGGCATTCATTTGATCAGACCATCCACTATGTTGTGTATTGTACAACTATATTGGGTGGGTTGAGATGGGAGCTCAAGAACAGTGATGAGGAAGAGCAGAACTAAATTTGATGAAAATGTCTGATATGTCTGATAAGCAATTGGGGAAGTGCCACTTTGTCTCTCTTCTTCATCTCAGTTATTACATAGATGCGGATACATACAGGTTATTTTAACTGTGAATGACAACAAGTCACACAGTAGTACAGAACAAAGGTCTGTAACCCTTGAATCAATATATATTGTATTGTATTGTAATTTCATTTGTATAGCGCTTAGTACCCCTGACGAGGCGTCAAAACGCTTTTTTGGTGAGTAGCACACTACTCCGGGACCCATAGAGGATTAGTGTTGAATTAGTATAGTGAAACATGCAAGTAAAATTTAGGTGGTGGATATGTCAGTCAGTTATTTGGATTTAGAAGGATAGCAGAAGGATAGAAGAGGAAAGAAGGTTTGTTTTTATATAGCTCTTCTAACCCCTGATGGGGTGTTGAAGCGCTTTTTTTGGCGAGTAGCATGCCACATCGGAAACCCATAAAGGATTAGTGATTAGTTAGTATGGTTAAATAAGAAAGTAATTTGAGTGGTGGATATTAGTCAGCTATTTGGAGTGAGAAGGATAGCGGAGTGATAGAAGGGAAAGAAAGGTTTGCATTCATATAGCACCTATTACCCCTAATGGGGTGTTAAAGCACTTTTCTGGAGAGTAGCAGGCTACTCCGGGAACCCATAAAGGACCGGTGTTGAAAATTAGTATAGTGAAAAATGAAGTAATTTGAGCGGTCGATATGTTAGTCAGTTATTTGGATTGAAAAGGGTTGGTTAGGGGTAAAAAAGGAAAAAAAAGGTTTGCATTTATATAGCGCTTGTAACCCTGATGAGGTGTTGAAACGCTTTGTTGGCTAGTGGCACACTACTCTAGAACCCATAAAGGATTAGCGGTGAATTAGTATAGTGGAATATGGAATTAGAGAAGTGAACATGCTAGTCTGTTATTTTGATTGAAAAGGATAGTGGAGGGATAGAAGAATGAGGGATTTCTTTTTTTTTAGGTCATAGTCTCCATGAGGAGGCTTTTGGATGAGTATAAATGGTTTTTGGAGGGGAAGAGTCAGAGGGAAGAGCTTAGAAAGGGTTGTTGTGGGGAATCAGTATTGTCAGATGATGCAAGAAGGGGTAGAGTAGGAGAGAGTCAAGAAAGGGTTATTTTGGGGAACATCGTAGTGGAATGGTGTTTGGGATAAATGAGAGAGTGGGTGTAGAGGATATAATGATAGATGTATAGGGTGAGAGATAGGGTAGTGAATTGGAAAGACTAGTAGAAAGAAGTTTGAGATGAGTCCGAAAGTTGGGCTAGAAGATATATTGAGAGAACTATAGGATGAGAAATAGGGTAGTGAATTGGAAATGCTTTTTCAGGAGAAAAGTAACAGACACACAGATCCAAGTACATGGAGGTATATAGATGCACAATGGAAGTAAGTACATGTAGACCAAAGATGATTTTATTTTTTGTTTTGTTTTTGTTTTTATGACAACATAATTTTTGTACATGTTTATACAAAGCAATACACAAAGATAGATACATATCTATAGTAAAAATAATTGCTTATGTACAGAGGGTCAATTACTTAGGGTAGGTATTAATATTTGGGAAAATGGGCAGCATTCCTGTCCCTGGTCCCGACCAGTCTCAAACAGGCGCAAACAAACTCAAACAGGCACTCACCCTTGTACTCTCCAACTGTAACAGGCTCAAACAGACACTTACCCATTGTCCTCTCCACCCATAACAGTCTCAAACAGGCTCGTACCCTTGTCCTCTCTACCCTTAACAGGCTCAAACAGGCACTCACCCTTGTCCTCTCCACCCTTAACAGGCTCAAACAGGCATTCACCCTTGTCCTCTCCACCCTTAGCTTCGACGCCCAGGCGGAGACGCCCTAAGCCTTGGCCATTTATAGCCCTGGTAATAATGTGACCCCTTCAGCCAATGGGAACCCTAGCCCTAACACTATCCAATCACAGCACTAGCCTTAAAATCTGGAACCAATAGGAGACGAGGACCTTACAGCCAATCTTAGCCCTAGTCCAATCACCCAATCAGTTAAAAAAAACCTGATCTCTACGTCCAATAGAGGCCCTAGCCCTAACAGTAGTCTCAAACCTATACAAACTACCAATGGCACAGGAAGCCCTAGTCCCTACTTCCAATAGAAAGTCTAACCCTACTCTTAGTTCCACACCAAGTCCAGCAACCAATCACACCAGAAGCCCTAATAGCCACTTCCAATTAAAGGCATAGCCCTAGTCCCACCATGGTCCTAACAACCAATAACAGAGGAAGCCCTAGTCCCTACTTCCAATAGAAATCCTAACCCTAGCTCCAACCCTACATGGATTGAATCACAGACCCAGAAACCAATCAGAACCCTCAAATACCCAACCCATGAGGACACTAACCCTAATCTAATAGAAACGGATACAACCACCAATTAATGTACACATGTACCATACAATATCAGACTATATAAGGTTCCAGCTACCTCAGACAAGGTTTGCTGGCCAGGGAGTTGGAAGCTGCTTCTCCATTCAGAAATTCCCTAGTAGAAAGACCGGCTCAATCCACACTTTGGACTTCTACAGGTAAGGGCCTAACAACACTATTTGTATAAAACTTTACTCCCTCTCCTGCCCAAAAAGCGAAGTGCACAGTCCCTATTAAACACAGTTCAAACAGCTTACAGCAGATTACTGCTGTCTCAGGGGAAAAGGGGGGGCTGGTTTCACTGACTTGTGAAAACAAAATGGTCGCTGGTAGTGCACTGCTTAACATACAGGTCTTAGCACAGAGCAAAGGAGACATTTGGAGGGAAAAACTGATAGTCACGGGGAATGAGAAGGAAAAACCACAGAGTTTGGACTGTGAATCCCACAATTCAACAGGTTAAATGGAAGCAGTAACAGGCAGGAAAAACCACAAGTTTAAACACAAAAACATGGGATAAATTATGCAATTACTGGCAGGTTAAAACTACAATTTTAAACTGTAACAATCACAGGCAAAGACAGTTAAGGTAATGTAAAAAGAAGAAAATAAGGGGGCGTGGCTTAGTGGGCGATCATGGCGGACGTGGCTTGCTAGAGCTCCCGCCGGCCCGACACTTATCCTGGCATTATCCTGGTCCCTGAACCCAAAGAGTGTTCCACGACTGAGGTGACCTGAAAGGACGTCGCTGGGAGCCGTCCGGTGCCCGAGACAACGCGCGGAGACCATCTGGCGCGAAGAGGCGAGTGGGTGCAGCGAGCGGCCTGGTGCCCGTCGGACAGGCCGGGGCCTCAATTTTGGCGTGCCCGGGCCGGAGGGCCGGACCCGGGGCAAACGGCGCCGCTCCCGGACGGCGCTCCAGGGCTACCCATTGCCAGCGGCCCATCGAGGAGTGCCCTATCTCTCCCTGCATTGCCAGCGGTGGGGACCCGTGCCTCTGTGGGAGCTTTGGTGGAGCTGCGGCCTTCCTGACCTCGGCGGAGCCGGGGCTTCGAGTTTGGCGGCCCCCGCCCATCGTTGTCCCTTTGATCCTGGGACCCTCCGCTGTTGGCGCCTGCAGCGCCCTGCATCCTTGGGCGCATTCTGCTGCCGGCGGACACGGCATTCTTCACTGCAGCCGACCGCTGTGCCCGGCCGTCGGTGCGCGCTGCACCCTCCGCCCTCGTGGACCGAGGCGAGCCGGACAGGGGCGGCCAGTGCCCGTGACGAGCCAGGGGTACCGGTGAGACCACTGTGGGGACCACCGATCTGTGCAGGAGCAGGTGCAGGACGTTGTGCCCCTTGGGGGGCTGCTGCCGGCCCTGGACGACCTGAATACATTGGGGCTCGCTGGTTGCTCTGGCACAGAGTGGAGGAGACGGACACCTGGGGAGAGGCGCTCTGGGCGGCGCTTACATGCGCTGGGATCTAGCGGGGCTGCACTCCCTGTGACCGACGGCTCGGCGACGGCGAGATCCTGAGTGGACTGGTGTACATCGGCCGCCCTGGCTGGGGCCTGAGTGGGGGACCTTCAAGCGGTGCGACCCCCCTACAGGTGCGTGCTGCTGATAGATCGCCTTTGCTGCCGCCATGACCAGGGGCACGGCCGCCACAAAGACGGGGCCAATCGACAAATTTACCGGCCCTGGTGGAGGTGCTGGAGCGGCTGGTGGGGGCCAGAGTGCTGGACCGGACAACGCGGCGCTGCTGACGGCCATTACCCAGTCTCGTGATATGTTAGATGCGAAGATTGGAGCGGTGGGAGCCGATGTGATGCTTCTGCGCCAGGACCTCCGCAACGCAGTCGCCCGCATTACGGAAACGGAGACCAGGGTCACGGCAGTAGAGGGTGATGTTGGCGTCCTTAAGAAGAAGATTGCCGACATGGAACAGACTCAACGAGGCTTGGCGCTGCGGGTGGAAGATGCCGAGGGGCGGGCGCGACGGAACAACCTGCGCTTTGTTGGCTTTCCGGAGGACTGTGAGAAAGGGCCTATGGATGTCTTCCTGTCTCGGTGGCTGGAGAGCTGGCTGCCCCCGGACGCCCTGTCGAGCTGCTTTGTGGTGGAGCGCGCACATCGCACCTTGACGCAGAAACCGCCGGCTGGGGAGCGACCTCGCCCGATCATCGCAAGGCTCCTTAACTTTCACGACAGGGATGTTATTCTCCGGGAAGCGCAGCTTAAGGACACGCTGCTCTATGACAATCATAAGATTATGGTATTCCCTGATTATACCAAACTGGTTCACCAGCAGAGGCATTCCTTTCTGGCAGCAAAGGCCAAGCTGCGTGGTCTCAAGATCCAGTACTCGCTGCTCTACCCGGCTCGCCTCCGGGTGATCTTCAACTCAAAGACTCTTTTCTTTGATACACCCGAGGCCGTCTTCAATTGGACAGATGAAACTGTCAGGCTTCGCCCGCACGTCCAGCCAGGGTTGCACTCCGGGTCGCCACGTGGCTCCTCGCAGGACCGGAGCGACCCGCCTGCCAAGGGGAAACGCCATCGCAAATCCCGCTCCCGACGGAGGTCCCTGTCCCGGGATCCCTTGCTGGGGGACACACAACCTGACACGGATTAGCCTGGCGAGGACTCAGGATTGTCGCCGGCCGGGGCTGCCTACTGGTAGCATCTCATCGATGTCCATACCCCGTGGCTGCTGAACTCTGGCCGTTGGAGCAGCCATTGACTGGTGCAGTATTGACTCCTTTCCTGGCGGAGGTGTGGACCCTTGCGGTCTGACACCCCTTGGTTCGTGGTGCCTTACTACTGATGTTGCTGTATTCTTGGTGTGGGTTGCACTTTATGGGCTGCCTCCTCCGGATGGGGTTGGGGGGTGGTTCTGGGAGTGTGCCTGGTTGGTTTTAAGGGGGGTCTAGTTGGGATCCATTGGTATGACTGGCTTTAGACGCTGTGTTTTGGGTCTGAAGTAACGTATACCGCGACAGATGCTTCATTGTTTATTGAGGTATTGGGGTGGGGGAGGGGGGTTCTGGGGTGTTTGGTTGCTGGTAGGTTGGGTTGGGATTAGTGGGGTAGCGGGGTTGGGATTGTGTTCTGTGGGATGCACGTGTTTTGTATGCTGTCGGCGGCTGGAGGGCTGGGGGTCTGGGTTGGGTTGCGGGGATTGTGGTCACGGACCCATTGTGACAATGGCTGACGCCCCACGACCTGTGCCATCTACTGCTCTCATGCGTGTATTGAGCTGGAATGTCCGGGGGCTCCTGGACAAGATCAAACGGGGGGCTGTGCTTCGCTGGGCAAAAAGGGACCTGGCTGATGTGCTCCTCCTCCAGGAAACGCACATGCTGGGTACTAAAGCTCTGAGCCTGCAGAGGTTTGGCTTCCACCAGGTGTTTCATGCTGGGTTTGCTAGGGGCTCGAGGGGGGTGGCCGTCCTGGTTCACAAACGATTGGCCTATACCCATGAACGTCAATGGCTCGATCCGCAGGGCCGGTTTGTGTTTGTGCAGGGGAAGATTGGTGTGGAGCCTGTAATCTTTGGTAGTGTGTATGCCCCCCCCCCGCTGCAGTGGGCCCTTGCGGAGCGACTGTTTACCCTGTGGGCCGAGCTTCCCCGTTCTCTGGCGGTAATTGGTGGCGACTGGAACGATGTGTTGGATGTGGCTCTGGACAGGCAGAGGAGGCAGGGGGTCGCGGCTGCGGCCTCGCCTACGAAGCTGAGTGCAATGATTGATGGCCTTGGATGGGTGGATGTGTGGAGACATCTTCATGCAGAGAGACGAGAATACACCTATGTGTCTGCTGTGCATGGCTCCCTTTCACGCTTGGACTGTGTATTTGTACCAGGGACCTTCCTTGACAGAGTAAAGGGGGCGGCGATCCGGCCTCGTCCGACCACTCCCCTGTGGCGGTTCAAATTGACCTTTGTAAGGCGCGCCAACCATTCAGGTGGCGGATGTCTACGTGGCACCTGCAGCAACCGGGCTATTCTCGGCATTTGCGCAGTGCGATCGCCCACTATTGGCGGGACAATCTAACGGAGGAGGTTGATGCGGTGACAGTATGGGAGGCCATGAAACCCGCCCTGAGGGCTGTCGATATTGCCTGGTGCGCCTCTGCTCGCCGGACCCGACAAGAAGGTATTGCTACTGCGGCGGAGCGTGTGGAAAGGCGGGAGGCACGACACAGGGAGGCGGCCGATGATGTGACGCTGCGGCTGCTTTTACAAGCACAACAGTCTTACTCCTCGGTCTTGTTGGATGAGGCCCGTCAGGCGTGGCTGGCTACTCGTAGTAGGGTGTACCAATGGGGCGACAAGTCCTGCACTATGCTCCACCGGTTGTGTCAGCAGACTTTTCAGCCGATCACCCTACCGGGGCTGGTCGACGGCGCGGGGGTAGCGATAACAGACCCCTCGATCCTTGCAGCGAGCTTCGCGCGCTACTACGAGCATCAGTATGCCCCTCGTGAGAGCCTCTCCCCCGATGGCATTGAGGCATACCTCGCGGCGGTCCGCCCACAAGCGGTACCTGATGAGGTCCGCGATGCCCTGGATCTCCCCCTGACAGCTGAGGAATTGGGTGACGCGCTGGGTCAACTCAATGCGGGTAAAGCACCTGGGCCTAGTGGGTTCCCCAGTGAATTCTATCGGAAATTCCACCTGCAGCTTGGGCCGCATTACAGGCGGGCACTGGAACTGGCTCGGGAGCGGGGTAGCCTCCCCCCGGACTGGCGTCACGCCGAGATCGTGGTATTTCAAAAGCCGGGCAGACCCCCCGAGCGCCACGAGTCCTACCGCCCCATCTCCCTTATTAATTTTGAAGCCAAGCTCCTGGCCAAGGCGCTTGCGAATCGCCTGCTTCCCCACATTTCGGCCCTTGTTCACCCGGACCAGGCGGGATTCATGCCGCACCGGGCGACGCGACACAACATCCGGCGGGCGCAGGCGGCGATTGACGCGATCGGGACGACTGGGGACCAGGCGGCGCTGTTATTGGCTGACATATATAGTGCCTTTGACTCGGTCAGCTGGACCTACCTCCTTACCCTCCTGCCACTACTGAACCTGGGTCCGGTTTTCGTCTCCTATGTGAAACTACTCTATACCGATATCACCGCTTCTGTGCGCGTCTCTGGGGCGATTTCCGCGCGATTTCCCGTGGCCAGGGGCACCCGTCAGGGGTGCCCCCTCTCCCCATACCTCTTCGCGCTGGCCATGGAACCTATGGCCACCCGAGTGCGCCAGGACGCGCTCTATCGGGGCTTCGTGTGGGGGACGGGCCATTCGGACCGCATCGCCCTCTATGCGGACGACGTGCTCTTCTTCATGACCGATTTACACCATTCAGGGCCTCGTGTTCTTGACATAATGCGGGAATCGGTCAGGCGTCGGGGCTCTTTCTTAACCCTCGCAAGTCAACCCTATGGATTCTGGGGGGAGCCTCGGTGAGTTGCCAGTGGGCTGCGTCCTTTCAGGTGGCGGTCGATGGCATGAAGTACCTGGGCGTTTACCTCTCGGCCTCGCCTGCCGTGGCGTGGGATCGTAACATCCAGCCGGTGTGGGACAGGGTCCAGGTTGACGTTAAGACCTGGACGCGTATGCCCCTTAATATCTATGGCCGGTCGGCTATCTTCAAAATGGTGGCCCTGCCTCGGCTCCTCTACCAACTACAGAATCACCCGTATAAAATAGACCCGCAGTGGTTCCGTGGTGTCAACTCGGTGCTGGGCAGGTTTCTGTGGGCCGGGGGTGCTTCTAGGGTGGCACTGCGTACCTGCTTTCTCTCTACCTACTGTGGCGGCTTGGCGTCCGCGGACCTGCTATCGTATTACCAAGCCTCCCACATTCTAGTGCTCAACGAGTGGTGGTATGGGGATCGTAGCGATCCGGCCTATGCACTGGAACACTCCTTGATGGGCGGTGCCACACTCCACACTCTGCTGTACTCGGCCAGGCGGAGGAGGGCTTTGCCAAGGGTCACCCAGGTGGTCTTCGCGATATGGCGGCAGGCTCTGCGCCGTATGGGGTGGTGGGGCAGGCTGACGGCCGAGACGCCACTGTGGCATAACGGTCTACTGCCAGAGCTGGCCTCCTTGTCCGGGTTCGGCGGCTGGGACGCGATCGGGATTTCGTCCCTTGGTAATGTTCTCAACGGAACCACACTTAAATCCTTCCAGGACCTTAGCTCCGAGTATAATTTGTCTAGGTCCCAATTCTTTCGCTATCTTCAGTTCCGCCATGCCCTTGGCCCCAGCCTGGTGGGGTTGGAACAGCTCCCCGACTTTAGTCCTATTGAGGCTAAACTGTTTATGGGCGACCTGGGCGACAAGAAAGTCTCTCAGATATACCGCTCCCTGGTCGTGAACTGCTCCCCCTCCCTCTCTGCTTTGAAGGCCTCCTGGGAGAATGATGTTGGCCCCTTGGATGATGACGATTGGCGGGAGGCCCTCGAATCCCCTCGTGGCGCAGCTATAGCCGTCCGTCTTAGGTTCATTCAATTCAAATACCTCCATAGGGCCTATTATACTAGGGAGCGGCTGTGGCGTGCGGGCCTCATAGCTGCCCCTGAATGTCTGAGGTGTGGTGCTGAGAGGGGGACGCTTTTCCATACCGTATGGTCCTGTGAGAGGCTGACCCGATTCTGGGCGGGTGTGTGGGACTGCCTGTCAGAGGTACTGGGGTGGGACGTTCCCCGTACCCCTAGGCTGGGTCTCCTCCATATTCTGGAAAATGTTGGGGGTAACATTTACAAACGCCACCTACTGCTGTTGGGACTAGTGGTGGCTAAGCGTGATCTGGCCCAAGCATGGAAGAGTGAACGGGCCCCCCCCCTGAGTGCGTGGAAGGCAGGATTAGACTATCTGATGGGGTTAGAATTACCCGTGTTTGAGGCCAGGGGGTGCCCCCGGAAACACTATAAGATTTGGAAGAGGTGGGCAGACTACAGGGGTCTGGACCTCGATCCCCCAGCTGATGTTGATGATGTACTGGCCCTCGATGTAGACCCCGGGCCCTAGGCTATTAGCCGACTCTGACTTCGCTTTCCGTCTCCTGTTGCTGACTTGCGATCACCTGCACTGGGTTAGGGTGGGATAAGGGGTGGGTAGTTGGGAGGGGTGTTGGGGGATGCTGTTGGGGATGGGTGGGTCGGGGGGGACTTGGGGCGTGCCCCTTTTGTTTCTATAAAACTCTGAGTTCACTACCATGCTTTTATCTGTATGTGTTGTTGACAGTCTCCTCCTGACTGTGGAGGGCTGTCCTGAATCTTGATTGGACTCTTAATAAACACGGTTTTGAAAAAAAAAGAAGAAAATAAGATGATGATGATTTTCTCTGCAGAGCCCTAGCTCCAACTCGGATTTGGTCCTGTATTTTGTCAATTTCTTATAAATTGGTAATACGTGATAAATAGTAAGCCCAACTCTGTTGGCCTTCGGTTAGCAGCAGGGTCAGACTGCCCAATTATTCCACTGGACATTTTGCCAGTTGCCTGGAGCCATCAGAGGCAGTTTTTTAAAGCCAGCGGGCGGTTGCTGGTGCCTCTGCCGCATACTACAGCTACCACAGGAGGCGATAACGGAAAGAGAGGAGTAAAAGTGAGAGAAAAAGGAGAGGTGGATACGTTTGAATATTTTTACCAGGGCTGCTCTTGCTTGCCAGTCCGGCATTGGTTAGTTGCTGATCTTAAATCCGCCTCAAACATATCAATAGGCCGCCAGCTTGGCCTAGTGTGGTCAGCCCCACACATTGTTTCATAGAAGAGGACGTAGACTGGACAAGACGAAAAGAAAGAGAAATAAATTGTAGCATTAAAACTCTGTATGCCTTAGTAGCTCTTACAACTTTCCTGTCATATCACGGTCATGCAGCCCTCTACAGGCCCACGCAGGCTACTCTAAATTCTCGAGGGGCACAGGTATTCTCGTCAAGAAAACGTTGCCCTTCACCCCACTCCAGACAGGGCACGACAACCCAGGGTTGTTATGTGGCTATATCAGTAACCTGGAAATACATAGCTGCAAAGACTGTCGGATTCTTTGCAAAAACCTGCACAAAACACTCCCACCTGGACCAACAGCCTACAAAAAAGGCACAATTGGTTGGAGATATCTGTATGGCGCCATTGCAAATATCCAAAGGTACACACAAAATAACCTGCAAAATAACAATGGAAGATGAATTCAAGCTTTCCAGCTATCACTTTTTTGTGTATTAATTTATTTTCTTTAAAGAGTTTCATATAGCGCTGGCTAGACCCGAAGGTATCAGAGCGCTTTACATGAGAATCAACAATGTAACAGAAAAAGATCAACAATTACATAATACATCAAAAAATAGGCAATACAATTAGGTGAGGAGAAAAAGGAGAGAGAAAAGTAGTGGATGGGGCAGGGGAGGTGAGAAAGGGAGGATGAGGGAAAAGATGACAGGTGAGACGAAAGGAAGTCTGTCTAAAGACTGCCTGGGTAGGTGACATCCAAGGAGGGAATCCCCGGCCTGTCTCCTCTATAGCTAAACCAGGTAGGTCCATCGGGCATCAGACAAAATAGTTCAGTCTCAATACATTGAGAGAGGAGAGAAGGAGAGACATAAATAGAGGGAGGAAGCGGGTGGAGACGAAAGGAAGTCTGTCTAAAGTCCGACTGGGTAGGTGATGTCCAAGGAGAGAATCCCCGACCTGTCTCCCCTATAGCTAAACCAGGTAGCTCCATCTGGCATCAGACAAAATAGCTAGGTCTCAATTTACGAGGGAAAGTTCACAGATAAACAGGGTGGACACTAAGGGCCAGGACAGGTGAGGGCAAAGGTCAGTAGTAGGAAAGTGGAGAAGAGTAGAGCGGGGAGGGGTAGGGGGAGGAGGGAGATAATGTCAGGAGAGATGCAAGAGGGTTTGTTGCGGCCGTCATTTTAGGCAGGTACAGGCAGCATTTCAGGAGCAATCACTGTGTGGGGTGACTACATCGCAGCTTTGTCCCTGTAGGCTCTGAAAACTCACTGCATATCACTGTTTTTTGGGCTTGGCCACTGTATTCGTGTTGGCCCCTTTACATGCTTTGTGCCACACTGCCAGGTTCCATGTCCTGCCATGCACCTTTTTTGTCGCTGGTTCACAACCCATTGGCTAAGTCTCTCGGCAGTGTGAGGGGGTGGGGGGGGGGGGGGCAGCACTAATCCCTCAAACTAAGGTCCCTGTTGGACGGCTGTTGCGCTCCCCGTTCCTCTCAACAGCTCACAGTGCCCGTCTTGATGTTTTCACGGTGATCGCTGGTCCTTCCCCTCTCCGCCTGCCTCCTTTAACTTCACCGATTAGGGACCCATTTCCTCGGCGGCACCTGCTCTGTATTCACACCACTTCACTGCCCACGCACCAACCCCAGTGTGGGGGATAGTTCAGTGTAGGTTGCGGTGCTGGCGCAGTCTCTAAAGGGCAGTAGGAGTGCAAGTGCTATGCAAAGTATCTCTCACCTCTGTCAGGCCTCCCATGTGTGGCCTACATAACTTTCACAGCGCTTAGATGTCAGCACAAGCCCTCTCAGTAAGCTCCCAGGTTCTGACCAAGGATATGCGTGTCCCCAGCATCGCTGCCCGTGGTTTGTATGCATAACAGTCAGTTGTACTATGCAGTCGCCTGTTTGCAAAGATTCACCACCACTCTGCCTCAATAGTGGTTCACTGCGTGTTCCCACTCCATAGCTATATAACCCCAAATGAAGCGTCCAGTCAGATGCTGCAGTGTATCTCCGTCGTGGCCAGTACTGTCCCGCCTTGTGTGATGGGTATGTACAGTCGTGGGTCCCATGCATACTGTGCCACTGGAAGCGAGCTATACCCGATTGACGAGCCCTAATAAAGGCAAAACCGGTCCTAAGTTACTTGTATTCCTGTTCAGTGAGGAGCTGGCCTGGCAGATTGTGCTAGACTGTTCCCATTGGAGCAGGGTCAAGACTGATTTGCATATGGTTCGGACCAAACTCAGGTGCTTGGTATGCAAAATAAGGATGGACTGGGATGCGCCCGAGTAATTACCAGTGTCTGAGATTAATTGAAGCAATCCATTCATCAATATTTTGTATACTTCAAAGTGGCTTTGAAGGCCTGCAAGGCCTTTCATCCAGTATACCATAGACCATGAACAGAGTCTAATATCAAGAACTCTGCCTGTACATTACAGATAAATGACGTGTATTTAACAAGGACCCCCTGAAGGTTCGGATACAATAGTTCCTAGGCCAGGGAAATTAAGCTTTATGACAAAAAACAACCTAGGCAACTAGGTGTGACTCACTGGTTAGAGGCGGCAGACCCGAGAGCAGAGGACGTCCCGGGACCAGGGTTCGATTCCCGGCGCGGCAGGTTTCTGGACCAGGGTCAGCGGACTCGATAATTCTCTCGCCTCGGTGCCCACTCTGGTCAGCGATCACACTCGGCAACTCTGGGCATTAGCTTGCCTCATCTTCACTAACGGCCCCACCAGACCGCTGGGGATGCCTGGTCTCACCCTGGAGATACCCATTAAGGGACCATCTCTCAGGGAAGCCAGGAAGGGTTTCGCAGCGGTCGAAGCGCCTTGGGACTCTCCGGGTAAGTAGTGCGCTATATAAATGCCTATACATTTACATACATACATATTGCACAATGTAATATACTTAAGGACAAATGGCTACAAATATTTAGGAAAATATATGTTTTTTATTTTAGATCTTATAAAAACACGACATATGACATAAATAAAAAGGAAACAATAAACACAAGTAAAATCGTATATCATATAATGGAATTAGGAAATTCATACATTTGTAACATTTAATATCAACATATATTAGATAAGTTAAAAAACTGAAAGTGGCAATTTGGGTCTCTACGCGCGTTTCGGCGAACCAGCGCCTTCTTCTGGAGTAGCCACACAAGCTCTAAAAAAGATACATGTAAAAAGGTGCATTAATTGTACATCCTTTAAAGTATAAACAAAACATATAACATCCTGTGTCCTAACATTGTAGCCAGTATGCCCTATCTCTAATTCATGATTATTTATATATCTTTTCATTTCCTTGTATTTATCCAAAGAATCATTCTGACAGTCAGGTATTTGGAGAGAATAGTGTTTTTCCAATTCATCTGTTATTCAATTTCGAATTATATGAATAAACAGCACAGTAATTATCATGAATGTTTTAAACATAAATTCATTTCTTTGCATAGATCCTTATTCTTATATTGAAGGACACGTATTTAATCCTAATTATCTACATTTTTTTCTCGCTCATTGTTCGGAGCTTGAAATAGATATTCTGTAAATAGGTAGTACTCACAAGTAATATTCAAGATATACATCACAAGTCGATAGGAAGTTTGGTTGATGTCCAGATATGTTCTGGTTAACTGATGTATTTTAGATGCTTTTAAAAAAAGAGAAATGGAAAAAGCATTCCTTTCAATTACTTTAACCAGTTCTGGCAGCCTAAATCAAATGGATGTAGTTAGATAACTTTTTCTTGAATTACCTTATATAATGTGACCTGCCTTGGTATATCCCGCCTGCCGGATAGCTTTCATGGATGAGTCTAGTTTGATTAAATTAATTTTGTTGATCTGAGATTTCTAATTTGAAAATGGGAAGAGAAGATAATTTGTGTTTATATCTCTTTATTTAATTCAGATTGG
Organism: Lissotriton vulgaris; assembly: GCF_964263255.1. Classification (NCBI taxonomy): domain Eukaryota; kingdom Metazoa; phylum Chordata; class Amphibia; order Caudata; family Salamandridae; genus Lissotriton; species Lissotriton vulgaris. The sequence goes on along the minus strand of NC_141691.1, from coordinate 331,362,941 downwards.
GTTATTTATATCTGATTTATTCATTATGAAGTCGATAACTATTATAGGTAATGAGCTTACCTCAGATGTTTCAAATTTCGTAGATATGTGATGATTTATTTAAAAGATCTCCCTGCCTGTTTGATATAGCGGGGAAAAAATTAAAGACAGTATGAGGATCACATGGTTGGTTTCAGTTCTCTATTACTAAAACTTTAATAAAGGTGAGACATCTTACCCGAGATATTCGGCAGAGCTCTTAAAGTTGAGGGGTTAAAAAGATCTCCCTGTCAAAACATAACAATAGCTAATATAAATAATTTTATTGCGTTAATAAGGTAATGCAGCTAGTATTTCTGGGTCGTATTTTGCCTTATTTTATTTTATTTATGTCGGGATGAGCTTACCTCAAAATTAGGAGGGGATGTTCAAAAACGGAAGGTCGTTTAGATGTTCCAAGGATATTTGGTAATTCGATTAAAAGATCTCCCTGCCTATTCGAATAAACAGAAACAATTTAAGGAATGTATAAAGGTTCTGTGCTCAGCTTTCTAATGTCTCAAAACAGTTTTTTTAGAAAACGGGATATCTTACCCGAATGGTTCGGCAGAGCTCTTTATAGAGTATAAAAAGGATCTCCCTGTCTGTAAGACATAATGCTGATTGATAAAAGTGAATATAGTGTATTTGAAACTCATGTTGAGGTTCAAATTACGGAATCGATTCCCACTTAATTACCACGCTAACGGGGGCATTTTTTACCTGAAAGTAAGCAGCAGGGCTCTAAAAGTCCGGCGGCGGGATGGCAGCGAAGGATGGCGGCTCGACAGCGACCAGTGGCATCTCGGTTGCGGATTTGCTGGGTGAAAGTGATTGGTTTCCGCTTGGTCTATATAGCGGGATTTGATTGGGTCAAACTGACTTCACCTGCGAAAGTAGTCTCAATGTGGAAATCGAGATAGGACTGTTTCTTGAATCGGGAATAGACATGGAAAACAGATCTTTTTGTAAGGGATCCGTTCCTATGATATCTACAAGTACGTATAGAAGTGCTGTTTTTTTAAAAAAACAAGTAGTTTATTTTAACAATTTCTAAAAATACACCAGAATTAATGATTAAATTATATATTTAGAGGGTTTGATTTTTGGTTTTTAAGAAGCACGGATGAATCTACGTTGGTCTATGTCTCTATATGAACGACATGCAATGTGATCACGATAAAGATCTATTCAAGTTAAAGATCTATTACGCTTATTGCTAGGTATAATTGTACACGGTCGCAATTTTTTGGCGATTTATAGAGAGATTAATTAATGTATTTATTAGGCCTTTTATTAGATTTCTGTTGAATTTAATAATAGAGAAAGGAATAAATAAATAAGTAATTTATTCCAATGATTCCTTTTAGTAGGGTGGTGTTGTTATTAATTTTAGTCGGGGTTCTAGTGTACTTTGTGGTATCTCGTGAGGAGTGTCTAATTAGTTGTTTATTTTTCTATCTGAAGGGAAAGGGGCAGAGTGAACAGCTGGGTATTTTAAAAATTGTTTAAATGTCCAATGTTTTTATAGGATTGCATGTTCCCAGGGGATTTCACTGTTCAAGCCTTGGCTGAATGTGTTAAAAACAAAAATCCCCAAAACTTCTCTTTTTTTACGTATTGCTGTTCCTCCTTTGGATTCAGGGGTATGGATTCTCTCTAAGATTCTCCATTTGAATTCTTCTTGGGTGTGTCCTTTCTCTATGAAGTGCTTCACCATTGGGGAAGCTAACTTTTTAGTCCTTATCGCTGAGCGATGCTCACTGAGACGTGTCTGTATCATGCGTGATGTTTCACCCACATAGCCCAACAAGCATGGGCATTGTATAAAATAGATCACATTGGATGATCGACAATTCCACATTTCTTTAGCTGTTGTTTTGTGACCGTTGTGAGTGAATTCTTCACCTCTTATAATATTATTACAAGAGGTACATGATGAACAGGGATATGTCCCTTTTATTGGGTTATTTGTCAGGATAGATCTTTGGGACAATTGTTCTATATTTGTATTGTTGCTAAATCTAGAGTGAACAATATACTCCTTGATGTTTTTGTTCCGTTTATGGGCAAACAGGGGTTTTGTGAGTTTCTGTTCTGTAGAACAGTTACTATTTAAGATATGCCAGTTCGAGTTAATGATTTGTTTAACTTTTGTATTCAATGTAGAATGTTTTGTGATGCATACTAGTTGGTCATTAGTATTGGGGGGTTTTGTTTTTAGTAGGCTGTCACGATCATAATACCTTGCTCGTTTATAGGAGCTCCTAATTAATCTGTGGGGATAGCCTCTCTCAATGAATTTGGTTCTCATTGTTAGGGCCTGTCTGTCAAAGTCTGCTAAGCCTGTACAGTTTCTTCTTACTCTTAAAAACTGAGAAAAAGGAATACTATCCTTTTGTGTGGTTGGGTGGAAACTATGGTAATGTAAAAGGGTGTTCCTTGCGGTGGGTTTTATGTGAAGATCCACTTTCAGAATGCCTGAGTCATTTATTATTTCGATATCAAGGAATTCTACTTTTTCATTGCTAATTTTGGAAGTGAAGTGTAGATTGGTGTTCGCTTCATTAATCCACAGGATAAATTCATCTAGGGATTGTCTCCCATCGGTCCAGATAAAAAAGATGTCGTCAATGTATCTGGACCAATGGGAGATAGATTCAAAAAAAGGAGCAATCTCATTATGGATGAATTCATTTTCAAAGGCAGCCATGAAGATATTAGCTATTGAAGGGGCTACTGACGCGCCCATACTGACGCCTTTGATTTGGCGATATAGATGGTTACCGAATTCGAAAATATTTTCGGTTAAAACAATCTCTAGGCATTCCAATAGAAACGTTTTGGGACAGGGGATATTATGTAAGTCAATGAACCATTCAGTTGTTCGTATTGCGTCTGTTAAGGGGATGTTGCTGTATAGGGACTCTACGTCCATTGTAACTAACAGATCTGTATTGCAATTGAAGGCTAATCCTTCTGTTTTTCTTATCATATCGCCTGTATCGCGTATGTATGATGTAATTCTTGGAACATAGGGACGTAGGTAGTTGTCCACAAATTTAGATAGTGGTTCCGTTGCAGTGCCAATTGTAGAAACAATAGGTCGATATGGAGGGTTATTAAGGTTCTTATGTATCTTGGGGAGTCCGTATATGCAAGCAGTTTTTCCTTCGTTGTGGTTCAGAAAGTCATATTCTTTATTATTAATGGAACCATTTTCTAGGGCGATAGTGGTTAGAGAGGAGATTCTTTTGGATAGATTTAGAGTAGAATAAGATTTGATGGGTTTATAGAAGGTAGGATCATCCAACATGCTGAGCATATTTTTTTCATATTCGGATGTGTCAATGATTACTATGCCACCACCTTTGTCACATCCCTTGAATGTGAGATCTTTGTTAGATGAAAGAGACAATAATGCTTTATGTTCTTCTCTCTCCAGGTTATATATCGGTTTAGGGATAAATTTGAGGGCTTGGTGTAATTTCTTTAGGACGACTAATTCAAAAGTGGCTACTTCTGGCCCTACCTGTTCCAGGGAAGGACTAAAGGTCGATGGTAAGCAAAGTGGTTTAATCAAAGGTTGTTCTTCATCCGTTGTTATATTAGAAAAGAATTTTTTAAGGTGGATTTTACGGAAAAAGGAAATTATGTCGCAATAGAGTTCAAATAGGTTGGCAGTAGAATGGGGGACGTATGATAAACCTTTGGAGAGTAGTTTAATGCTATGATTATCTAAATCGTTTTTGGTGAGATTGAAAATTGGAATCACATTCCGGGTTTCCAATATTGTCTGCTCCGCGTTTCGCGGATGAATTGTGGTTCTTCCTGGTGTTGATGATGTTGGGGCTGATAGTTGCCTCTCGGTTGGCCCTGGAAGTGAACTCTGGGGCGTCCCCGATTCCCCCCTCGGTTCCCTAAAAAAGGGGGCTGTCTTCGATTGCCTCTATTCTGGGTTTGATTATAGTTGGAGTCTGGGTCATAATATCCATCAACACTTTCATTCTCTGAGTCAGACGTTTCTGAGAATGTGTTAACACGTTGTTGTTGTTGTAGTTGATCCCTTGTTTCTGTATTATAATGGTTTTGCTGGTAGAAGTCAGGTTTAAGGTAGGGATATGTATTTTTGATCGTAGCAAAACGTTTATCTTTAAGTAATTTATCATTTTTTCTTTTATCCAGATAGTTTTTAAACGACTCAAGCTCTTTGTTGCACTCTTCGATCTTTTTAATGGCTTCCTCTGTATCCCCCATCTTTTAAATTTTATCCTCTAAGTTTTCAACTTCGGTTCTTACTTCAGCGGCTATTTCTTTAGCTGTTTCGATTATTAGCATCATTAAGTCTCTTGAACATCTGCTCGCAATTCTGCTCCATTTGTCCAAGAAGGCCTTAGAGTGGACAAAGAGGCCTGGGATATTTCTAACTCTCAGACCCATAGGAATGATGCCGAGCCTTAAATATGCCAGCATGAATTCCCCATGGGCCTCAATTCTTTTTAATTTCTTTTTCAGTTCTAATAGTTTTTTTGTGTCGTCATTATGACGGTTAGAGTCTGTTGTGGCGGCACCAAAAGAGGTTGATGTTCCGACTAATGTTTCAAATTCCTCATCTGTAAATCCAAATGTTTTTTGGAGAGCCATGGTAATAGTAACTGAAGAAGTATATGAAGATAAGAGGGTGACTTAAATGATGGTCTGATAAAACAAGGAAATGGAAAGTTATTCTAATGATAGATTATTTATATAAAGAGAGAACAGCCCTACACAGACAAGCTGTGGGAAAATCACGTGTATTTAACAAGGACCCCCTGAAGGTTCGGATACAATAGTTCCTAGGCCAGGGAAATTAAGCTTTATGACAAAAAACAACCTAGGCAACTCATATTGCACAATGTAATATACTTAAGGACAAATGGCTACAAATATTTAGGAAAATATATGTTTTTTATTTTAGATCTTATAAAAACACGACATATGACATAAATAAAAAGGAAACAATAAACACAAGTAAAATCGTATATCATATAATGGAATTAGGAAATTCATACATTTGTAACATTTAATATCAACATATATTAGATAAGTTAAAAAACTGAAAGTGGCAATTTGGGTCTCTACGCGCGTTTCGGCGAACCAGCGCCTTCTTCTGGAGTAGCCACACAAGCTCTAAAAAAGATACATGTAAAAAGGTGCATTAATTGTACATCCTTTAAAGTATAAACAAAACATATAACATCCTGTGTCCTAACATTGTAGCCAGTATGCCCTATCTCTAATTCATGATTATTTATATATCTTTTCATTTCCTTGTATTTATCCAAAGAATCATTCTGACAGTCAGGTATTTGGAGAGAATAGTGTTTTTCCAATTCATCTGTTATTCAATTTCGAATTATATGAATAAACAGCACAGTAATTATCATGAATGTTTTAAACATAAATTCATTTCTTCGCATAGATCCTTATTCTTATATTGAAGGACACGTATTTAATCCTAATTATCTACATTTTTTTCTCGCTCATTGTTCGGAGCTTGAAATAGATATTCTGTAAATAGGTAGTACTCACAAGTAATATTCAAGATATACATCACAAGTCGATAGGAAGTTTGGTTGATGTCCAGATATGTTCTGGTTAACTGATGTATTTTAGATGCTTTTAAAAAAAGAGAAATGGAAAAAGCATTCCTTTCAATTACTTTAACCAGTTCTGGCAGCCTAAATCAAATGGATGTAGTTAGATAACTTTTTCTTGAATTACCTTATATAATGTGACCTGCCTTGGTATATCCCGCCTGCCGGATAGCTTTCATGGATGAGTCTAGTTTGATTAAATTAATTTTGTTGATCTGAGATTTCTAATTTGAAAATGGGAAGAGAAGATAATTTGTGTTTATATCTCTTTATTTAATTCAGATTGGGTTATTTATATCTGATTTATTCATTATGAAGTCGATAACTATTATAGGTAATGAGCTTACCTCAGATGTTTCAAATTTCGTAGATATGTGATGATTTATTTAAAAGATCTCCCTGCCTGTTTGAAATAGCGGGGAAAAAATTAAAGACAGTATGAGGATCACATGGTTGGTTTCAGTTCTCTATTACTAAAACTTTAATAAAGGTGAGACATCTTACCCGAGATATTCGGCAGAGCTCTTAAAGTTGAGGGGTTAAAAAGATCTCCCTGTCAAAACATAACAATAGCTAATATAAATAATTTTATTGCGTTAATAAGGTAATGCAGCTAGTATTTCTGGGTCGTATTTTGCCTTATTTTATTTTATTTATGTTGGGATGAGCTTACCTCAAAATTAGGAGGGGATGTTCAAAAACGGAAGGTCGTTTAGATGTTCCAAGGATATTTGGTAATTCGATTAAAAGATCTCCCTGCCTATTCGAATAAACAGAAACAATTTAAGGAATGTATAAAGGTTCTGTGCTCAGCTTTCTAATGTCTCAAAACAGTTTTTTTAGAAAACGGGATATCTTACCCGAATGGTTCGGCAGAGCTCTTTATAGAGTATAAAAAGGATCTCCCTGTCTGTAAGACATAATGGTGATTGATAAAAGTGAATATAGTGTATTTTAAACTCATGTTGAGGTTCAAATTACGGAATCGATTACCACTTAATTACCACGCTAACGGGGGCATTTTTCACCTGAAAGTAAGCAGCAGGGCTCTAAAAGTCCGGCGGCGGGATGGCAGCGAAGGATGGCGGCTCGACAGCAACCAGTGGCGTCTCGGTTGCGGATTTGCTGGGTGAAAGTGATTGGTTTCCGCTTGGTCTATATAGCGGGATTTGATTGGGTCAAACTGACTTCACCTGCGAAAGTAGTCTCAATGTGGAAATCGAGATAGGACTGTTTCTTGAATCGGGAATAGACATGGAAAACAGATCTTTTTGTAAGGGATCCGTTCCTATGATATCTACAAGTACGTATAGAAGTGCTGTTTTTTTAAAAAAACAAGTAGTTTATTTTAACAATTTCTAAAAATACACCAGAATTAATGATTAAATTATATATTTAGAGGGTTTGATTTTTGGTTTTTAAGAAGCACGGATGAATCTACGTTGGTCTATGTCTCTATATGAACGACATGCAATGTGATCACGATAAAGATCTATTCAAGTTAAAGATCTATTACGCTTATTGCTAGGTATAATAGTACACGGTCGCAATTTTTTGGCGATTTATAGAGAGATTAATTAATGTTTTTATTAGGCCTTTTATTAGATTTCTGTTGAATTTAATAATAGAGAAAGGAATAAATAAATAAGTAATTTATTCCTATGATTCCTTTTAGTAGGGTGGTGTTGTTATTAATTTTAGTCGGGGTTCTAGTGTACTTTGTGGTATCTCGTGAGGAGTGTCTAATTAGTTGTTTATTTTTCTATCTGAAGGGAAAGGGGCAGAGTGAACAGCTGGGTATTTTAAAAATTGTTTAAATGTCCAATGTTTTTATAGGATTGCATGTTCCCAGGGGATTTCACTGTTCAAGCCTTGGCTGAATGTGTTAAAAACAAAAATCCAAAAAACTTCTCTTTTTTTACGTATTGCTGTTCCTCCTTTGGATTCAGGGGTATGGATTCTCTCTAAGATTCTCCATTTGAATTCTTCTTGGGTGTGTCCTTTCTCTATGAAGTGCTTCACCATTGGGGAAGCTAACTTTTTAGTCCTTATCGCTGAGCGATGCTCACTGAGACGTGTCTGTATCATGCGTGATGTTTCACCCACATAGCCCAACAAGCATGGGCATTGTATAAAATAGATCACATTGGATGATCGACAATTCCACATTTCTTTAGCTGTTGTTTTGTGACCGTTGTGAGTGAATTCTTCACCTCTTATAATATTATTACAAGAGGTACATGATGAACAGGGATATGTCCCTTTTATTGGGTTATTTGTCAGGATAGATCTTTGGGACAATTGTTCTATATTTGTATTGTTGCTAAATCTAGAGTGAACAATATACTCCTTGATGTTTTTGTTCCGTTTATGGGCAAACAGGGGTTTTGTGAGTTTCTGTTCTGTAGAACAGTTACTATTTAAGATATGCCAGTTCGAGTTAATGATTTGTTTAACTTTTGTATTCAATGTAGAATGTTTTGTGATGCATACTAGTTGGTCATTAGTATTGGGGGGTTTTGTTTTTAGTAGGCTGTCACGATCATAATACCTTGCTCGTTTATAGGAGCTCCTAATTAATCTGTGGGGATAGCCTCTCTCAATGAATTTGGTTCTCATTGTTAGGGCCTGTCTGTCAAAGTCTGCTAAGTCTGTACAGTTTCTTCTTACTCTTAAAAACTGAGAAAAAGGAATACTATCCTTTTGTGTGGTTGGGTGGAAACTATGGTAATGTAAAAGGGTGTTCCTTGCGGTGGGTTTTATGTGAAGATCCACTTTCAGAATGCCTGAGTCATTTATTATTTCGATATCAAGGAATTCTACTTTTTCATTGCTAATTTTGGAAGTGAAGTGTAGATTGGTGTTCGCTTCATTGATCCACAGGATAAATTCATCTAGGGATTGTCTCCCATCGGTCCAGATAAAAAAGATGTCGTCAATGTATCTGGACCAATGGGAGATAGATTCAAAAAAAGGAGCAATCTCATTATGGATGAATTCATTTTCAAAGGCAGCCATGAAGATATTAGCTATTGAAGGGGCTACTGACGCGCCCATACTGACGCCTTTGATTTGGCGATATAGATGGTTACCGAATTCGAAAATATTTTCGGTTAAAACAATCTCTAGGCATTCCAATAGAAACGTTTTGGGACAGGGGATATTATGTAAGTCAATGAACCATTCAGTTGTTCGTATTGCGTCTGTTAAGGGGATGTTGCTGTATAGGGACTCTACGTCCATTGTAACTAACAGATCTGTATTGCAATTGAAGGCTAATCCTTCTGTTTTTCTTATCATATCGCCTGTATCGCGTATGTATGATGTAATTCTTGGAACATAGGGACGTAGGTAGTTGTCCACAAATTTAGATAGTGGTTCCGTTGCAGTGCCAATTGTAGAAACAATAGGTCGATATGGAGGGTTATTAAGGTTCTTATGTATCTTGGGGAGTCCGTATATGCAAGCAGTTTTTCCTTCGTTGTGGTTCAGAAAGTCATATTCTTTATTATTAATGGAACCATTTTCTAGGGCGATAGTGGTTAGAGAGGAGATTCTTTTGGATAGATTTAGAGTAGAATAAGATTTGATGGGTTTATAGAAGGTAGGATCATCCAACATGCTGAGCATATTTTTTTCATATTCGGATGTGTCAATGATTACTATGCCACCACCTTTGTCACATCCCTTGAATGTGAGATCTTTGTTAGATGAAAGAGACAATAATGCTTTATGTTCTTCTCTCTCCAGGTTATATATCGGTTTAGGGATAAATTTGAGGGCTTGGTGTAATTTCTTTAGGACGACTAATTCAAAAGTGGCTACTTCTGGCCCTACCTGTTCCAGGGAAGGACTAAAGGTCGATGGTAAGCAAAGTGGTTTAATCAAAGGTTGTTCTTCATCCGTTGTTATATTAGAAAAGAATTTTTTAAGGCGGATTTTACGGAAAAAGGAAATTATGTCGCAATAGAGTTCAAATAGGTTGGCAGTAGAATGGGGGACGTATGATAAACCTTTGGAGAGTAGTTTAATGCTATGATTATCTAAATCGTTTTTGGTGAGATTGAAAATTGGAATCACATTCCGGGTTTCCAATATTGTCTGCTCCGCGTTTCGCGGATGAATTGTGGTTCTTCCTGGTGTTGATGATGTTCGGGCTGATAGTTGCCTCTCGGTTGGCCCTGGAAGTGAACTCTGGGGCGTCCCCGATTCCCCCCTCGGTTCCCTAAAAAAGGGGGCTGTCTTCGATTGCCTCTATTCTGGGTTTGATTATAGTTGGAGTCTGGGTCATAATATCCATCAACACTTTCATTCTCTGAGTCAGACGTTTCTGAGAATGTGTTAACACGTTGTTGTTGTTGTAGTTGATCCCTTGTTTCTGTATTATAATGGTTTTGCTGGTAGAAGTCAGGTTTAAGGTAGGGATATGTATTTTTGATCGTAGCAAAACGTTTATCTTTAAGTAATTTATCATTTTTTCTTTTATCCAGATAGTTTTTAAACGACTCAAGCTCTTTGTTGCACTCTTCGATCTTTTTAATGGCTTCCTCTGTATCCCCCATCTTTTTAATTTTATCCTCTAAGTTTTCAACTTCGGTTCTTACTTCAGCGGCTAATTCTTTAGCTGTTTCGATTATTAGCATCATTAAGTCTCTTGAACATCTGCTCGCAATTCTGCTCCATTTGTCCAAGAAGGCCTTAGAGTGGACAAAGAGGCCTGGGATATTTCTAACTCTCAGACCCATAGGAATGATGCCGAGCCTTAAATATGCCAGCATGAATTCCCCATGGGCCTCAATTCTTTTTAATTTCTTTTTCAGTTCTAATAGTTTGTTTGTGTCGTCATTATGACGGTTAGAGTCTGTTGTGGCGGCACCAAAAGAGGTTGATGTTCCGACTAATGTTTCAAATTCCTCATCTGTAAATCCAAATGTTTTTTGGAGAGCCATGGTAATAGTAACTGAAGAAGTATATGAAGATAAGAGGGTGACTTAAATGATGGTCTAATAAAACAAGGAAATGGAAAGTTATTCTAATGATAGATTATTTATATAAAGAGAGAACAGCCCTACACAGAGAAGCTGTGGGAAAATCACGTGTATTTAACAAGGACCCCCTGAAGGTTCGGATACAATAGTTCCTAGGCCAGGGAAATTAAGCTTTATGACAAAAAACAACCTAGGCAACTCATATTGCACAATGTAATATACTTAAGGACAAATGGCTACAAATATTTAGGAAAATATATGTTTTTTATTTTAGATCTTATAAAAACACGACATATGACATAAATAAAAAGGAAACAATAAACACAAGTAAAATCGTATATCATATAATGGAATTAGGAAATTCATACATTTGTAACATTTAATATCAACATATATTAGATAAGTTAAAAAACTGAAAGTGGCAATTTGGGACTCTACGCGCGTTTCGGCGAACCAGCGCCTTCTTCTGGAGTAGCCACACAAGCTCTAAAAAAGATACATGTAAAAAGGTGCATTAATTGTACATCCTTTAAAGTATAAACAAAACATATAACATCCTGTGTCCTAACATTGTAGCCAGTATGCCCTATCTCTAATTCATGATTATTTATATATCTTTTCATTTCCTTGTATTTATCCAAAGAATCATTCTGACAGTCAGGTATTTGGAGAGAATAGTGTTTTTCCAATTCATCTGTTATTCAATTTCGAATTATATGAATAAACAGCACAGTAATTATCATGAATGTTTTAAACATAAATTCATTTCTTCGCATAGATCCTTATTCTTATATTGAAGGACACGTATTTAATCCTAATTATCTACATTTTTTTCTCGCTCATTGTTCGGAGCTTGAAATAGATATTCTGTAAATAGGTAGTACTCACAAGTAATATTCAAGATATACATCACAAGTTGATAGGAAGTTTGGTTGATGTCCAGATATGTTCTGGTTAACTGATGTATTTTAGATGCTTTTAAAAAAAGAGAAATGGAAAAAGCATTCCTTTCAATTACTTTAACCAGTTCTGGCAGCCTAAATCAAATGGATGTAGTTAGATAACTTTTTCTTGAATTACCTTATATAATGTGACCTGCCTTGGTATATCCCGCCTGCCGGATAGCTTTCATGGATGAGTCTAGTTTGATTAAATTAATTTTGTTGATCTGAGATTTCTAATTTGAAAATGGGAAGAGAAGATAATTTGTGTTTATATCTCTTTATTTAATTCAGATTGGGTTATTTATATCTGATTTATTCATTATGAAGTCGATAACTATTATAGGTAATGAGCTTACCTCAGATGTTTCAAATTTCGTAGATATGTGATGATTTATTTAAAAGATCTCCCTGCCTGTTTGATATAGCGGGGAAAAAATTAAAGACAGTATGAGGATCACATGGTTGGTTTCAGTTCTCTATTACTAAAACTTTAATAAAGGTGAGACATCTTACCCGAGATATTCGGCAGAGCTCTTAAAGTTGAGGGGTTAAAAAGATCTCCCTGTCAAAACATAACAATAGCTAATATAAATAATTTTATTGCGTTAATAAGGTAATGCAGCTAGTATTTCTGGGTCGTATTTTGCCTTATTTTATTTTATTTATGTTGGGATGAGCTTACCTCAAAATTAGGAGGGGATGTTCAAAAACGGAAGGTCGTTTAGATGTTCCAAGGATATTTGGTAATTCGATTAAAAGATCTCCCTGCCTATTCGAATAAACAGAAACAATTTAAGGAATGTATAAAGGTTCTGTGCTCAGCTTTCTAATGTCTCAAAACAGTTTTTTTAGAAAACGGGATATCTTACCCGAATGGTTCGGCAGAGCTCTTTATAGAGTATAAAAAGGATCTCCCTGTCTGTAAGACATAATGGTGATTGATAAAAGTGAATATAGTGTATTTGAAACTCATGTTGAGGTTCAAATTACGGAATTGATTCCCACTTAATTACCACCCTAACGGGGGCATTTTTTACCTGAAAGTAAGCAGCAGGGCTCTAAAAGTCCGGCGGCGGGATGGCAGCGAAGGATGGCGGCTCGACAGCAACCAGTGGCGTCTCGGTTGCGGATTTGCTGGGTGAAAGTGATTGGTTTCCGCTTGGTCTATATAGCGGGATTTGATTGGGTCAAACTGACTTCACCTGCGAAAGTAGTCTCAATGTGGAAATCGAGATAGGACTGTTTCTTGAATCGGGAATAGACATGGAAAACAGATCTTTTTGTAAGGGATCCGTTCCTATGATATCTACAAGTACGTATAGAAGTGCTGTTTTTTTAAAAAAACAAGTAGTTTATTTTAACAATTTCTAAAAATACACCAGAATTAATGATTAAATTATATATTTAGAGGGTTTGATTTTTGGTTTTTAAGAAGCACGGATGAATCTACGTTGGTCTATGTCTCTATATGAACGACATGCAATGTGATCACGATAAAGATCTATTCAAGTTAAAGATCTATTACGCTTATTGCTAGGTATAATAGTACACAGTCGCAATTTTTTGGCGATTTATAGAGAGATTAATTAATGTATTTATTAGGCCTTTTATTAGATTTCTGTTGAATTTAATAATAGAGAAAGAAATAAATAAATAAGTAATTTATTCCTATGATTCCTTTTAGTAGGGTGGTGTTGTTATTAATTTTAGTCGGGGTTCTAGTGTACTTTGTGGTATCTCGTGAGGAGTGTCTAATTAGTTGTTTATTTTTCTATCTGAAGGGAAAGGGGCAGAGTGAACAGCTGGGTATTTTAAAAATTGTTTAAATGTCCAATGTTTTTATAGGATTGCATGTTCCCAGGGGATTTCACTGTTCAAGCCTTGGCTGAATGTGTTAAAAACAAAAATCCAAAAAACTTCTCTTTTTTTACGTATTGCTGTTCCTCCTTTGGATTCAGGGGTATGGATTCTCTCTAAGATTCTCCATTTGAACTCTTCTTGGGTGTGTCCTTTCTCTATGAAGTGCTTCACCATTGGGGAAGCTAACTTTTTAGTCCTTATCGCTGAGCGATGCTCACTGAGACGTGTCTGTATCATGCGTGATGTTTCACCCACATAGCCCAACAAGCATGGGCATTGTATAAAATAGATCACATTGGATGATCGACAATTCCACATTTCTTTAGCTGTTGTTTTGTGACCGTTGTGAGTGAATTCTTCACCTCTTATAATATTATTACAAGAGGTACATGATGAACAGGGATATGTCCCTTTTATTGGGTTATTTGTCAGTATAGATCTTTGGGACAATTGTTCTATATTTGTATTGTTGCTAAATCTAGAGTGAACAATATACTCCTTGATGTTTTTTTTCCGTTTATAGGCAAACAGGGGTTTTGTGAGTTTCTGTTCTGTAGAACAGTTACTATTTAAGATATGCCAGTTCGAGTTAATGATTTGTTTAACTTTTGTATTCAATGTAGAATGTTTTGTGATGCATACTAGTTGTTCATTAATATTGGGGGGTTTTGTTTTTAGTAGGCTGTCACGATCATAATACCTTGCTCGTTTATAGGAGCTCCTAATTAATCTGTGGGGATAGCCTCTCTCAATGAATTTGGTTCTCATTTTTAGGGCCTGTCTGTCAAAGTCTGCTAAGTCTGTACAGTTTCTTCTTACTCTTAAAAACTGAGAAAAAGGAATACTATCCTTTTGTGTGGTTGGGTGGAAACTATGGTAATGTAAAAGGGTGTTCCTTGCGGTGGGTTTTATGTGAAGATCCACTTTCAGAATGCCTGAGTCATCTATTATTTCGATATCAAGGAATTCTACTTTTTCATTGCTAATTTTGGAAGTGAAGTGTAGATTGGTGTTCGCTTCATTGATCCACAGGATAAATTCATCTAGGGATTGTCTCCCATCGGTCCAGATAAAAAAGATGTCGTCAATGTATCTGGACCAATGGGAGATAGATTCAAAAAAAGGAGCAATCTCATTATGGATGAATTCATTTTCAAAGGCAGCCATGAAGATATTAGCTATTGAAGGGGCTACTGACGCGCCCATACTGACGCCTTTGATTTGGAGATATAGATGGTTAACGAATTCGAAAATATTTTCGGTTAAAACAATCTCTAGGCATTCCAATAGAAACGTTTTGGGACAGGGGATATTATGTAAGTCAATGAACCATTCAGTTGTTCGTATTGCGTCTGTTAAGGGGATGTTGCTGTATAGGGACTCTACGTCCATTGTAACTAACAGATCTGTATTGCAATTGAAGGCTAATCCTTCTGTTTTTCTTATCATATCGCCTGTATCGCGTATGTATGATGTAATTCTTGGAACATAGGGACGTAGGTAGTTGTCCACAAATTTAGATAGTGGTTCCGTTGCAGTGCCAATTGTAGAAACAATAGGTCGATATGGAGGGTTATTAAGGTTCTTATGTATCTTGGGGAGTCCGTATATGCAAGCAGTTTTTCCTTCGTTGTGGTTCAGAAAGTCATATTCTTTATTATTTATTAATGGAACCATTTTCTAGGGCGATAGTGGTTAGAGAGGAGATTCTTTTGGATAGATTTAGAGTAGAATAAGATTTGATGGGTTTATAGAAGGTAGGATCATCCAACATGCTGAGCATATTTTTTTCATATTCGGATGTGTCAATGATTACTATGCCACCACCTTTGTCACATCCCTTGAATGTGAGATCTTTGTTAGATGAAAGAGACAATAATGCTTTATGTTCTTCTCTCTCCAGGTTATATATCGGTTTAGGGATAAATTTGAGGGCTTGGTGTAATTTCTTTAGGACGACTAATTCAAAAGTGGCTACTTCTGGCCCTACCTGTTCCAGGGAAGGACTAAAGGTCGATGGTAAGCAAAGTGGTTTAATCAAAGGTTGTTCTTCATCCGTTGTTATATTAGAAAAGAAATTTTTTAAGGCGGATTTCACGGAAAAAGGAAATTATGTCGCAATAGAGTTCAAATAGGTTGGCAGTAGAATGGGGGATGTATGATAAACCTTTGGAGAGTAGTTTAATGCTATGATTATCTAAATCGTTTTTGGTGAGATTGAAAATTGGAATCACATTCCAGGTTTCCAATACTGTCTGCTCCGCGTTTCGCGGATGAATTGTGGTTCTTCCTGGTGTTGATGATGTTGGGGCTGATAGTTGCCTCTCGGTTGGCTCTGGAAGTGAACTCTGGGGCGTCCCCGATTCCCCCCTCGGTTCCCTAAAAAAGGGGGCTGTCTTCGATTGCCTCTATTCTGGGTTTGATTATAGTTGGAGTCTGGGTCATAATATCCATCAACACTTTCATTCTCTGAGTCAGATGTTTCTGAGAATGTGTTAACACGTTGTTGTTGTTGTAGTTGATCCCTTGTTTCTGTATTATAATGGTTTTGCTGGTAGAAGTCAGGTTTAAGGTAGGGATAAGTATTTTCGATCGTAGCGAAACGTTTATCTTTAAGTAATTTATCATTTTTTCTTTTATCCAGATAGTTTTTAAACGACTCAAGCTCTTTGTTGCACTCTTCGATCTTTTTAATGGCTTCCTCTGTATCCCCCATCTTTTTAATTTTATCCTCTAAGTTTTCAACTTCGGTTCTTACTTCAGCGGCTAGAGATAGGGCATACTGGCTACAATGTTAGGACACAGGATGTTATATGTTTTGTTTATACTTTAAAGGATGTACAATTAATGCACCTTTTTACATGTATCTTTTTTAGAGCTTGTGTGGCTACTCCAGAAGAAGGCGCTGGTTCGCCGAAACGCGCGTAGAGACCCAAATTGCCACTTTCAGTTTTTTAACTTATCTAATATATGTTGATATTAAATGTTACAAATGTATGAATTTCCTAATTCCATTATATGATATACGATTTTACTTGTGTTTATTGTTTCCTTTTTATTTATGTCATATGTCGTGTTTTTATAAGATCTAAAATAAAAAACATAAACATATATTTTCCTAAATATTTGTAGCCATTTGTCCTTAAGTATATTACATTGTGCAATATGAGTTGCCTAGGTTGTTTTTTGTCATAAAACATTACAGATAAATGACAAGCTTTCTCTGAAAATCAAGAGTATGAATAAAGCATCCTCTGGACAAACATTTTCTGGAACAAGTATAACTGGTTAATGTCCTGGTCGCAATTAAAAACAGATCTGAACTTTGGCAGAAATGATGGATTGTCATTTCAGAATTTTGACATCTGCAGTATGATTAATGGGGATGGTTGTGTTAACGAAGAGTAAGACACCAGCAAGGATGCGGCATGATATATGTGCCCAAAGAGCATAAAAAGTTCCTGGAATTTATCCCACTTTGCCCACTACTCCGTGTTGCCAAACTTGAAGTGCCCCGAGATGATGTCCAGCAGTGGCAAGCAACTTCTCTTTCCAGGCAATCTGATGCTCAGAACTAGCCCACTGCAGTGAAGCATCTGGGATCTCACGCCACTGTGGTCCACGACCAAAAAGCCAACATAGGGCTTTCCAGCATCATGTTGTTTGAACACAGTATTTTCTGTTAAAAATCAATGTGAGTCTTGGTGGTTTAATGAAGACAACCCTTTTCTTGAACGCCCCAAAACCCAGGTTGTCAAAGAAAGGTCAGGACGAGAACCCCGTTGTCCTGATTCATGTGGCACTGGAGAGCAGTCCTAGGCCAATTGGAATGCAATTTAAATCCAATATTTAAAGAATTAGGAATTCCAGTTAATTGTGAGCCTGTCCTTTTATTTTATGAGGTAGGTAAATCAGGCCCCATGATATATTGGCAGATTAGACACCCTACCAAAAGGGGGAGGAGTGTTAGATCATTGAAACAATATTTTAAAGGGAGAACGTGGTTGTCTGTTTCAGAAGAGGTGACCCTTATTTAGAGATGCTTGGTCGTGCACTGTGCTATATAAAATGGAATCCTATCCTACCCTCATGTAAGAGGAAGGTGAATTAAGTGGTAACAAGGGTGAACAATTAAAGACTACTATTGAAGTAAGTGTTATCATGCACTGCATTTACCATGATGCACTGGGGCAAACTGAGAGCTGTGATGGGAGGCTGTGTGCTCCTACCTTCCTTTGTTTGAAAAAGCTTCCTTGATCTACTGAGCTGATGAGCTTGTGTTGCTGCACCTGTACGCAGTGAGTGGTACAAAGACCTGAGAAGTCTTTGCACAGCATGTCCAGCACCCCCATAGGACTTGTTGCTAGCTACTGATAAAGGAATCAATCAAGAAACACGTGTTTAGGGTTACACAGCAGAGGCTGCACCAACAAGCGTGAAATATTGAAGACTTCTCCTGAAGTAAATGGTATAATGCACTGCATTTACCATGATTCATTGGGGCAAATTACGTGCTGAGATGTGAGGCGGCGTGCTTCCACCCGCACCAAAAGATTTTACAACATCAAGCAAAACTCACTGTGCTGCAATAACAATGCAAAGTCCCCATTTCATCCTAAAGGATTCCAGCCATTGCTGGCCTTTCAGCCAGGGCCTCTTTCCATAGACGGTACTTGCATTGTTGATGGTGAAACTGCAGAAAGCTTGTGCCAGGCTGGCAGAGGGCGTCAATTATAACAAGTGGCCTTTTGGCAGCTGTGGCTTCAGCGATGTCAATTGCACACATTTCTCCTGAGTGAATCCTTTTGATTTAAAAGTAAACAAAAAAGTGTCCTGTGACTGTTTTTAGAGTCAATATAACAACATTACAATCACCAATTAGTGTTTGCCGCTTTGTGTAATAATTCCCTTTGTAAAAGGCCGTCCGTCCGCATGTGTCTTACCTGCAAGAGTCAAGGCAGCTGCTAACAGGATTGATAAGGGAAATGAAAGCTCTAAATGGCGCTAATAGGTTTATGCATAAAGTATTGTTTGTGGGAATTATCAGGCCGGGCGTGTTGACCCATCACAGCAAGGGCCAGGGCACAAAAGGTGCCGTGCAATATTTGCGCAGTTTACTGCTGTCCGCGAGATAGCTCGCTTATCTGGGCTGCACAAATCCACAGATATAATCTCGTCCTGACACTGTGAACCCCCGCGAGGCCTTCGGAGGCACCCGAAGGCATGCCGGGGCTTTCAGTGACACTGCGAAGAATGTCATGACATTAGGAGCCTCCCTTCGCAGGCACTTCCAGTTTACTTTTGCATATGAATAGAAGGCCCCTCTATTTGATTGTCAGGGTTGTGGTGTGTGTTCATCCTCTGTAAAACAAAAGGAGACACCAATAATTCAAATCTTACAAGGGGGTTTATGCACGACACAGCACCGTGAACATGTGTGCTCATTATTTACTTGGTGTGAAAACCACACGCATAATATTAACAATAAAAACGGAGTCTGTCTATATTTACACGAAACTGCTAAAGAAGAAACGAACTAAAATTTCCATTTTGCAATAATTATAATTTCAGAATGTTTATAGTTCCGTGTCCATCATACAACCTCCATTAAAAAAAATTGCCCGAGGCTGTAAAGCGAGAAGTGTCACTTGAGAGTCGTAGTTTCTGTTTCTCCTTTCATTAGCAGCTAGTATCTCTGTAAATAGGTCACATTTATGCGGTGCAGGGAAATCAAATCTATTGCATTTTACTGCATTTCATGGCTAGCGCAAAGCTTGCATGACACTAACAAAGCTTCAAGGCGCTTGCTGCCTGGTTGCTAAGTAGGTACTCGGCTGTGTATAGCAATTAAAACTCATGCCCAGAAACTTGCTGTCTTCGAATACCGACCGCAAATTCATCTGCTGAAAGTCAAACAAGAATCCAGTGGTCGGCGGCAGCTACACTCTTACAAAAATGTTCAGATTCAGGTAGACATCAAATAAGCCTTTGACTATTTCTTTTCGCGGTTTCATTAATACAACTTTTTTTTCACGCGGAGCATGTCAGGACTTGTGTGCAACAAGCGAGGGCCTGTGCGCTGCGCTGGGAGCGGGGGGCGGGAGCTGCATTCTGCTGCCAACAATAGCAGTCGGGGGCAGAAAGAAGGGACGTTCTGTTTGCTCAGCTAGCTGCAGATTTGTCCGGCTGAAACGTGAGCCTGAGCCGAATCCGGCGAGTCCGGTCCGGAGTTATTAGCCCGGCTCTTTTTACCGGGCCCGTCTTCTGTTGCCGACGAAAAGTAGGCAGTTAGGAGAGGAGCTCGTGTTTCGAAGGCAGGGCTAGACACCAGACACAATCATCCGAGGAGGGGCGCAGGGGACGCTTTCAGTTTCTAACAGGGCGCCCTAGGGCCCGCCACACAGTGCCCTTTGATGTGGCTTCCCACTCGTGGGTGTTTGTGTGTGCGCTGCTAATGCAAACCTGGCAAGCGCAAGGTTTCTCATGGAAAAGATGTGGTATTGACATTGTCGCATGGCAGGTAGCTGCAGCAGGCACGGCTGCCAAGTGGGCCCATGCTATGAGTAGGGTACGAGGAGTGCGTGTATATAGCGCTTTACACCCCGGACAAAGCGCCGCAGCATTGGCAGGCACACGCTATACTGTACTCGAGTGCTTGGTTGAAAGGGTGTTGAGCTGGAGAGTGGCATGTGGAAAGAGTTCACCTGTGGTGCATAAGTGACTAGAGTGGCGCTGTTACCCTGTCTTCGATAGTAAAATATAGGTGTGTTAGGGGGGGAAATTGGCAGTTGTAAATGACTAAACAGGCCTCAATAGAATCAGCCACAGAAGTGACGTAAAAGCAGCCCGGCTTGCACTGCTTGCAGACAGGCATGGGAGATGGCCCATACATCCTCCAGACTAGAGTGACAGCAGGTGAGTGACCATAGGCATGCACTGGATGCAGACATGCACGGGAGAGGGCCTATGCATCATCCATAGCGAAAGGTGAGTGACCCACAGGCATGTACTGGATGCAGACAGGCACGGGAGATGGCCTATGCATCCTCCAGAGCGACAGGAGAGTGACCCACAGGCTGCACTGGATGCAGACAGGCACGCGAGAGGGTCTATACATCCTCCATAGCGAAAGGTGAGTGACCCACAGGCATGTACTGGATGCAGACAGGCACGGGAGATGGCCTATGCATCCTCCAGAACGACAGGAGAGTGACCGACAGGCATGTACTGGATGCAGACAAACACGGGAGATAGCCCATACATCCTCCTTAGCGACAGGTGAGTGAGCCACAGGCATGTACTGGATGCAGACAGGCACGGGAGATGGCCTATGCATCCTCCAGAGCGACAGGAGAGTGACCCACAGGCTGCACTGGATGCAGACAGGCACGCGAGAGGGTCTATACATCCTCCATAGCGAAAGGTGAGTGACCCACAGGCATGTACTGGATGCAGACAGGCACGGGAGATGGCCTATGCATCCTCCAGAACGACAGGAGAGTGACCCACAGGCATGTACTGGATGCAGACAAACACGGGAGATAGCCCATACATCCTCCTTAGCGACAGGTGAGTGAGCCACAGGCATGTACTGGATGCAGACAGGCACGTGAGAGGGTCTATGCATCCTCCAGAACGACAGGAGAGTGACCCACAGGCATGTACTGGATGCAGACAAACACGGGAGATAGCCCATACATCCTCCTTAGCGACAGGTGAGTGAGCCACAGGCATGTACTGGATGCAGACAGGCACGCGAGAGGGTCTATACATCCTCCATAGCGAAAGGTGAGTGACCCACAGGCATGTACTGGATGCAGACAGGCACGGGAGATAATAATAATAATAATAAAGGAATTTCTAAAGCGCCTGGTGACGCCATCACGGCGTGTCCCCGCGCTGTGGAGTAAGAGTCAGAAAGGAGGAGGGGCAACTATCCCTACAGGGCAAACAGATGAGTTTTCAAGAGTTTCCGGAACATGGTTTCATTGTTGGCTAGTCTGATCCCAAGTGGAAGGCTGTTCCACTGGGTGGTAGCCAGCACCCGAAAGGAGCGGCCTCCCATCCTGGCCTTTCTAACACGAGGAACTGTCAGGAGACCCATACCCGCCGAGCGAAGTGCTCTTTGGGGTAGATAGGGGATGGCCAGATCTTTCAAATACCCTGGCGCTTCTGCAGAGGCTATCCTGTAGCAAAAGAGGAGGGCTTTAAAAAGGATTCTTTTCTTTACAGGCAGCCAATGAAGGGCAGCCAGAGTAGGCTTGGATGCTGTTCTTTTAGGGAGTCTGAGGGCTAACCGGGCCGCCGTATTTTGCAGCACTTGCAGTCTCCTCAGGTTCTTCTCCGTAGTACCTAATAGCAGCACATTCGCATAGTCCATGCGAGAAGTGACCAGAGCTTGGATCATAATACGTCTGGCCTCCAGTGGCAGTAGGTCCAGAGTGCGATTTAGGGTCTTCATAACCCCAAAGCATTTCCCCACCACTTTGTCCACATGACTCTCAAACGAGAGTTTAGGATCTACCCAGACCCCCAGGTTCTTGGCCTCACTGCATGGGATGGGCAGAGAGCCAAGGCAGGGCGGCCACCATTCCTGAGTCCAGCTCGCCCCATCTCCCCCTATCACTAGCACCTCCGTTTTAGCCCCATTGAGCTTAAGGCAGTGTTGATTCATCCAGCCAGCAAGCTCCTGCATGCAGGTTTTAAAATTGGCCGCTGCTAGCTTAGGTGACTGTGACAGGGAGATGAGCAGCTGCGTGTCATCGGCATAAGATACAAGATCTATGCCGTATGACTGAACAACCGCTGCCAATGGAGCCATATACAGGTTGAACAGGGTGGGACTCAGGGCAGAGCCCTGAGGCACCCCCTGTTCTAAGGCCACGCTGTCGGAGAGGAACATACCTCTCTGAACCTGGAAACTACGGTCAGAGAGAAAGTCCTTGAGCCATCCCCAAGCTGCCTTTGTAACCCCAGCTCTGCTCAGACACCGTAGCAAGGTGGAGTGTGCCACGGTGTCGAAAGCGGCGCTGAGGTCTAGCATGATAAGTGCCATAGTGTTCCCCTCATCAGCACCAATCCGTAAAGTTTCGGTTGCTCTCAGCAGGGCAGTCTCAGTGGAGTAGTTCTTACGAAAGCCAGACTGAGAGCCATGAAACATATTGTTTGACTCTAAATATTCCATGAGCTGAGTGTTTACCAATTTTTCCGTCACTTTAGCTAAGTAAGGTAAAAGAGATATTGGGCGGAGATTTTCCATTATATCCTGACTTACATTAGGTTTTTTTTTTATCGGTAAAACTATGGCTTTCTTCCAGTCACCTGGCAGGGTGGCCGAAGAGAAAGACAGCTGGATAACATGTCTGAACAGCGGCTCTAGCACATCCAGACTGGCATTGAGTATTTTGGGGGGGGCCGGATCACGGGGGGAGCCTGATTTAACTTTCTTGCATACAGTAACTAGTGTTTCCGCAGCAGGGACATGAAAGTTGGGTAATTCAGAATCTAATGAACCTACCTCCCTGCTACTGTCGAGATCAGGGCCATTGATCAGATTCCCCGTAAAGTTGGCATAGATGTTCGAAATTTTGCCTGCAAAATAATGAGCAATATTGTTGCAGGTTTCCACAGAATCTGCGGACGGCCCGCTATTATTCGAGATTACCGAGATCTCTTTAAAAATTTTAAAAAGTTCCTTCGAAGAGTTTTCAGCCTCCACAATGCGATTTTTATAATGTGTGGCTTTAGAGACCCTTATAGCCTTATAATACTCTTTTTGCTTTTTCTTATAGTCCGTTTTAATCTCTGGGCAGAATCTGACTCGCCACTCACGTTCCAACTGCTTGCAGGCAGATTTTGCAAGCTGAAGTTCCGGAGTGAACCAAGGGGAGGTTTTCCTCACATTCTTCGTGTTTCTCTCAGTACGCATTGGGGCCGTTTTATCAAGTGCACCTAAAATGCGATTATGTAGCTCATGATGGGCCATTTCACAGTCCATTCCTCCTAAAGGGCCGCCTACTGTAATTAGTTCATTGAAGGTGGACTGCGAAAAACTTTTCCACTTCCGTCGCTGATACCTCTGCTCAAAATCTCTCCTAGACTCCGCCTCTGCAATCTGAATCAGGAACGGAATCACAAAGTGATCCGACCAGGGGACCGGAATCGGAGTAAGAGGTTGTACCCCAGAGCGATGACCAAAGATGGGGTCTAAAAGGTTCCCTAATCTATGCGTAGGGTCCTGATTGATAAGCTCAAGCTGTAGGGAGCGGAGATTGGAGCAAATATCCTTTGCATCCATATCCAGTGGATCGTTGAAATGAGCGTTCCTGTCACCGAGCACAAGGAAGCTCCTTTTCCTAATAGCTTGATGAGCAGAAACCTCCATGAGGCTGGAGCTAAAATCAAACATCCTACCAGGTGGTCTATATACAAGGATGCCTGAGAGAGAGGTTTGGGGTCCCAGGTTAATATTAAAAGCACCAGCTTCAGAGTTTTTAATGGTGAGGGATGTTAAGGAGCATTGGAGAGGCAGTCTGGTAGCGATAGCAATCCCCCCCCCCCTGCCATTCCTATCCAGTCTGGCCAAGGAAAATCCGGGGGGCAAGGACTCTATGATATCAGGATCAGATGAGCCCCCTAGCCACGTCTCAGTAAAGAACATGATGTCATAGTCCTCATCCTCAAGTAGATGGTATATTTGAGTGCTATGCTTACTGAGCGAGCGACAGTTGACCAATCCCGCCTTAACCTGCCAATTGCCCGGCGCCTTCCTAGCAGTGGTGGAGGGCTTGAAAGAGCACCAAGAGCAGTCCCGTAGGGATAGAGCTTCCGAGGTGTGTAAACACTGGGGGCCAACCTCGGGACAGAGAGCTAACAGCTCCCTACTATCATACTGTATCCTAGGGGGAGTTAAGTGGCCAGAGTCCTTAGCCCCTCGCCCCGTCCTGTCGCGGACGGGCGCAGACGGGCTGGACTTTGGCTCGACTTCGGCGCGCTTCCGGCGCGCCCGCTGCACGCGTCCGCTGCGCGGACGCGGGCCTACACACATTTATAGCCGACCTAGGGGGAACTAGAGCGCTGAACTCTCAGACCTTAGCCCGGAAGTGCTGGGCTCCTCCTCCACCCTCCGCAGCAAACGCCCACAGTGGACGCGGCGGACCGGGGCGGGAGTGTTCAGGTCACAGAGTGAGTTACAGGTGAGGCAAAGTTTAAAAATACAGTATTACACAGGCATTAAAAATCAGCAGAACGCCAAAGTTTAAAAACACACGCTGTTCAGTCAGCGCTCGCTCGCAGTGTAACACACACACAAGATTCCCAGCGTGAGCGGATAGAGTCGACCTCTGCCACCGGCCAGACTCTTCTCCACCACGCGAGTGTGCAGGATAGCGGTATTTATGCTCTCCGGTAGTACAGCGAAACTAGAGCGCTGAACTCTCAGACCTTAGCCCGGAAGTGCTGGGCTCCTCCTCCACCCTCCGCAGCAAACGCCCACAGTGGACGCGGCGGACCGGGGCGGGAGTGTTCAGGTCACAGAGTGAGTTACAGGTGAGGCAAAGTTTAAAAATACAGTATTACACAGGCATTAAAAATCAGCAGAACGCCAACGTTTAAAAACACACGCTGTTCAGTCAGCGCTCGCTCGCAGTGTAACACACACACAAGATTCCCAGCGTGAGCGGATAGAGTCGACCCCTGCCACCGGCCAGACTCTTCTCCACCACGCGAGTGTGCAGGATAGCGGTATTTATGCTCTCCGGTAGTACAGCGAAACTAGAGCGCTGAACTCTCAGACCTTAGCCCGGAAGTGCTGGGCTCCTCCTCCACCCTCCGCAGCAAACGCCCACAGTGGACGCGGCGGACCGGGGCGGGAGTGTTCAGGTCACAGAGTGAGTTACAGGTGAGGCAAAGTTTAAAAATACAGATGGCCTATGCATCCTCCAGAACGACAGGAGAGTGACCCACAGGCATGTACTGGATGCAGACAAACACGGGAGATAGCCCATACATCCTCCTTAGCGACAGGTGAGTGAGCCACAGGCATGTACTGGATGCAGACAGGCACGGGAGATGGCCTATGCATCCTCCAGAACGACAGGAGAGTGACCCACAGGCATGTACTGGATGCAGACAAACACGGGAGATAGCCCATACATCCTCCTTAGCGACAGGTGAGTGAGCCACAGGCATGTACTGGATGCAGACAGGCACGTGAGAGGGTCTATACATCCTCCAGAGCAACAGGTGAGTGAGCCACAGGCATACACTGGATGCAGACATGCATGGGAGATGGCCCATACATCCTCTAGACTAGAGTGACAGCAGGTGAGTGACCATAGGCATGCACTGGATGCAGACATGCACGGGAGAGGGCCTATGCATCATCCATAGCGAAAGGTGAGTGACCCACAGGCATGTACTGGATGCAGACAGGCACGGGAGATGGCCTATGCATCATCCAGAGCGACAGGAGAGTGACCCACAGGCATGCATTGGATGCAGACAGACACGGGAGATAGCCCATACATCCTCCATAGCGACAGGTGAGTGAGCCACAGGCATGTACTGGATGCAGACAGGCACGGGAGATGGCCTATGCATCCTCCAGAGCGACAGGAGAGTGACCCACAGGCTGCACTGGATGCAGACAGGCACGCGAGAGGGTCTATACATCCTCCATAGCGAAAGGTGAGTGACCCACAGGCATGTACTGGATGCAGACAGGCACGGGAGATGGCCTATGCATCCTCCAGAACGACAGGAGAGTGACCCACAGGCATGTACTGGATGCAGACAAACACGGGAGATAGCCCATACATCCTCCTTAGCGACAGGTGAGTGAGCCACAGGCATGTACTGGATGCAGACAGGCACGGGAGATGGCCTATGCATCCTCCAGAGCGACAGGAGAGTGACCCACAGGCTGCACTGGATGCAGACAGGCACGCAAGAGGGTCTATACATCCTCCATAGCGAAAGGTGAGTGACCCACAGGCATGTACTGGATGCAGACAGGCACGGGAGATGGCCTATGCATCCTCCAGAACGACAGGAGAGTGACCCACAGGCATGTACTGGATGCAGACAAACACGGGAGATAGCCCATACATCCTCCTTAGCGACAGGTGAGTGAGCCACAGGCATGTACTGGATGCAGACAGGCACGTGAGAGGGTCTATGCATCCTCCAGAACGACAGGAGAGTGACCCACAGGCATGTACTGGATGCAGACAAACACGGGAGATAGCCCATACATCCTCCTTAGCGACAGGTGAGTGAGCCACAGGCATGTACTGGATGCAGACAGGCACGCGAGAGGGTCTATACATCCTCAATAGCGAAAGGTGAGTGACCCACAGGCATGTACTGGATGCAGACAGGCACGGGAGATGGCCTATGCATCCTCCAGAGCGACAGGAGAGTGACCCACAGGCTGCACTAGATGCAGACAGGCACGCGAGAGGGTCTATACATCCTCCATAGCGAAAGGTGAGTGACCCACAGGCATGTACTGGATGCAGACAGGCACGGGAGATGGCCTATGCATCCTCCAGAGCGACAGGAAAGTGACCCACAGGCATGCACTGGATGCAGACAAACACGGGAGATAGCCCATACATCCTCCATAGCGACAGGTGAGTGAGCCACAGGCATGTACTGGATGCAGACAGGCACGTGAGAGGGTCTATACATCCTCCAGAGCAACAGGTGAGTGAGCCACAGGCATACACTGGATGCAGACAGGCATGGGAGATGGTCTATAAATCCTCCAGAGCGACAGGTTGATTGGCCCACAGGCATGCACTAGTTGCAGACAGTCACAGGAGATGGCCTATGCATCCTCCAGAGCGACAGGTGAGTGAGCCACAGGCATGTACTGGATGCAGACAGGCACAGGAGATGGTCTATATATCCTCTAGAGCGACAGGTGAGTGACCCACAGGCATGCACTGGATGCAGACAGGCACAGGAGATGGCCCATACATCCTCCAGAGCGACAGGTGAGTGAGCCACAGGCATGTACTGGATGCAGACAGGCACGGGATAGGGTCTATACATCCTCCAGAGCGACAGGTGAGTGAACCACAGGCATGCACTGGATGCAGACAGGCATGGGAGATGGTCTATACATCCTCCAGAGTGACAGGTGAGTGACCCACAGGCATGCATTGGATGCAGACAGGCACGAGATATGGTCTACACTATACATCCTCCAGAGCACCAGGTGAGTGACCCACAGGCATGCACTGGATGCAGACAGGCATGGGAGATTGTCTATACATCCTCCAGAGCGACAGTTGAGTGATCCACAGGCATACACTGGATGCAGACAGGCACAGGAGAGGGATCTATACATCCTCGAGAGCCACAGGTGAGTGACTCACAGGCATGCACTGGATGCAGACAGACACCGGAGATGGCCCATACATCCTCAAGAGCGACAGGTAAGTGACCTACTGGCATGCACTGGATGCAGACAGGCATGGTAAACAATCTCATTGGTGGCACATTCTGGTCAGTCCAGGATGTTTAACCAACAGCGCATTGCATGCTGGGGTTTAAAAGCAAAATTGCAAGACCCTTAATGCAGAGTGTTGTTGGCTGTATAGCCAAAGCTTGCCGAAGCTGTGGCACACTGCTAGGCTGTTCCCCCCGTCACAGTTCTCCCAGCAGTAGAAGGAGGTGAGCAGCCGGACTGGCACACAAAAATGACAAGGGTAGTGGAATCTGTATCACTCACTCGTTGACACGTGATGACGTAGCAGGTTGGACCCCTAGTTCCACCTTTAGCTCATAAACAGCCTCCTATTTGCTGCTGTGATGCTATTGTGAGAACAAGGAGTGAAGATTACAGAATGTAAACCAGAATCCCAGAGCCCTGAATACTTTTTAGGTCTCTCACTGCGATCCGATCGCGAAGCGATCGTCGCTGCAAGACTCTATTGCAATCATTTCTGCTTACAAGGAGTCAAGGGAGACAGGAGACAAGAGATGTGCACGCGTGCGTAAAAGGATCAGGTCACGCGCGCTTCCTGTCTCCCATGGCTCCTTGTAAGCAGACACACATGCACGCACACACACATACAGACCACCACCCGCCACCGCGCATACACACACGCACACACACATAGAGAACCCCCCACCCCCGCAGCCGCGCATACACACACACGCACAAACACATACATATAGAGAAACCCCGCCACGCATACACACACGCACGCACACACACATAGAGAACCCCCCGCCGCCATGCATACACACAAACACACATGCACACACACACATAGAGAACCTCCCACACCCCCCGCCGCCGTGCGAACACACACACACACATGCACACACACATGCAGACAGGCACACACAGACACACGCGTACACATCCCCTCCCCCCCACTACAGGCACGCAATGTGCCGGTCTGCCACCTATGAATGAGCAAAGAGACGCCTGCCTTCGCCTTCTGCCCACCAACTGTGAGAGGGCAATAGTGTGAGCAAGGTGGTGCTGCACCGAGGAAAAGTAAGAAGAAAACCCGGTACCTGTTTCAAAAGTGGTCTGAGTGAAGAGTCAAAAGCTACTGGACTCATTCCATGCGATCATCCAACTGGGGTCAACAAAATGCGCCTCCCACCACTGCACGGCACTCCCGCAGCAACAGCTCTAATCAGAGAGTGGCCTGTAATTTCAGCGAAGAGAGCGGCTGCTAAGAAGGTGACTGCAGTGCCACCTAGTGGTAAATCACAGCACGGAGCCTGAAGCTATCTCACAGGTAACCCTGTTTCTCACCCCGAGTGTGCCTGTAAAGTCGTCTGCAAGGCTCGGAGCCCAAGAAAGAGGCTGACAGAAGCAGACTTCCTCTAGGTGTCCCAGTAAGTAAAGCAAGGAGGATCACATGGTCAACCAAGCAGAACTATGCTGCAACCCCCATGCCAAAGCTCATGCACTCTCATAAACAATGCAGTACAAACCAACTTGACCCAACGTGAGCAGGGCCCCTCCCCCTGGCTAGCCTCCCATATCTAAACAGCAGCATTAAAACACTGAGGAAGCTCTATCAACTCTCCCAGCACTCCACTGCACAGCCCCTAGGAGATGCAAATCCCACAGCGTGAGGAAAACAACAAAGGCACCTCTAAAAGCACCCACAGCGCAAAACGTGGGCATTGCTTGACACCTACTATTAACAACAGCACATTTCCCACCTACTCAACAGCTCGGTTTTTTCAAACTCCTTCCCACTCCCAAGGAGAGGGGATGTGGCCTAATGGCTAGAGCATCGACATCAGAGCAGCGGAACCGGGTTCGAGCCTCAGCAGTGGTGCTCATGGGCAAATCACTTAATCCCCCCTGCCTAACACAATCAATAAATGTGTGTCCTCATATAGCGCAACTGGTGTTCATGTAAAGAGCTTTGATCCTTCGGGTCTAGTACGAGCTATATAAAACTTTAAAAAAAATAAAAGCTAGGGTGAAATAGGAGTTGAAACAATTTTTTATTGTATTTTTCCGCAAAGGATGATGGACGTTTCCCCGACAACCACAATGCCACTTCTCCCATGCAACTTCCATTAAGTCGGGTGTCTTGGGGAGGGTGTCTTAAAACTGGCTCGACTATCTCCACCTGTGGCCTGCCGAGCCGAGCTGAGCCCAGAGCTGCCGCTTCCACTAGTGCAGCAAGTACTGTGGCACAGGGCTCTTGCACGCTACGCTGCTGCCTGTCATTCGTCCTGAGTTGCAGCGAGAAATAAATTGAAGACCAACCAATGCTTAAATCGCCGGAAGTCCAGTGCTGAGAAGCAGAACACCGGGGCGCAGGGAACCGACTGTGCATCTTCAGTGAGAACATTAGTGCGCTGGCTCGTGCAATAGAGATGGGTGGGGACAAACTACCCTTACAAACTGCGCGGCCCCCTCGCCCCCCCCCAAAAAGGCAAACACTCAGTCTGGCTCCCACAGCACATCAGGGGACATAGTGAGGGTCACTGGGGTGGGGGGTCGCCCACTTTTAAAGGGCTCTACTCTGCTCTACCACACTGCTTTCAAGAACAACATACTCTTGCACACACTCTCACTGCTCACCAATTAAAAGTTTGCAAAAAATGTTATGCAACGCATTGTCACACACAATGCCAATAACTCAAATTTTAATACTGCGAGACCTATTGCATTGTAAATGCTTGTTTTTCTTGCCACTAATTTCATGACTCTTATACCAGAGGTGGCAAGGACAATGTTTGGGCTATCAAACGCCAAGCTAGGGAGTATCAAATCACAGGACAAGGGTTACAAAGTCTGGGGCTATGGTTAGATGAGTCATTGACCTTCAATACACAGGCTACTAAGGTGGCGACCACCTGCTTTGGCCTCCTCAGGGTGATAAAAAAAATACTTCCCCTTCTTCCATTTGAGGCCAAGCAGATAATTATACAGGGCCTTGTTCAATCCCGCCTGGACTTCAGCAACGCCCTGTACCTTGGGGCACCAGACTATAGCCTACAAAAACTTCAACGCACCCAAAATTGCGCAGCTCGCGCACTACTTGGAGTCCCACGAAGAAAGTCAATAAAGGCTGGATTAAGAGCTTTGCACTGGCTGCCCATCAGGGAAAGAGTGAAGTTCAAATCCCTGTGTATTGCTCACCAAGCTTTCTGGAAATTGGGCCCAGAAATCAATCACTCTTTGATCTCCCCTTATCTGCCCAAAAAAGCGCTTCGTTCTTCATCTGCATCTCTGGCCAAGATCCCTAGAATTTACAGAGCCAGAGCAGGAGGCCGTTCCTTCTCTTATAATGTATCAAAGCTGTGGAACACTCTTCCTCTGTATATGAGAATCAATCCCAATCTGTCTAGCTTCCGAAAACAGCTTAAAACTTTTCTGTTCCAGTAATTAGAACCCTTTGTTTCTTTTAATGGCACCTTTTAGTCTTAGTGCCTGGACGCCTGAGGGCAGCTGCAGCGCTCAACAAATCCCATTTTCATTTAATTTCATTTCATTATAACAGCTTCCCCAGGCGACTCCTACCTGACATCTATGTGTAAGGATAGCCCTGTGGTCCAATCCGGAAGAGGTTTCTTTTACTTAAAGCCTACTCTCAAAAGGAAGAAATATGTACTGTGAGCTGAAAACGCTGGTTTGCCAAAGTACAAGACGGCAGTTCATGATACTTTAAGGCAGCCGATGGTGCCTGAAAATGAGAGATGTGGAGGCAATGAATGAATTAATATTAGACTTCTAAAGCGCAAACTTAGCCCAGAGGAGTCAAGGCCCTGCAGGAGGGATTGTCATGCAAGGGTAAAAGAAAAGCTCAAGCTGATGTCTCTGTAAAGAGCCAGGTCTTAAGAGTCCAGCGGAAAAAAGGAGTGAGACGCTTGTCCAGAAAGATCATCAGGGAGGGAATTCCATAGCCTGGCAGAGTCAATGAAATAACACCCTGCCTCCCATCTAGTCTTCTTGAACCTTGGAACTACCAGCAGATTTTTACTTGCTGATCTAAGCTGCTTGGTGGGGGCATAGCGCCGGAACTAGCACAGGGTTGTATGCCACAGCCTTTAACTGAGGCTGCAATGCATGGCACTAGGTTGGGGCCACAAAGCTGTAGAGGTGTCTGGCACCAGAGAGCACTTAGAATAGAGTTTGTCTTTAGCTCTGTTCCTGTCCTTTCAAAATTGTGGTCTACTCCTAAATGCGCATTAGGCCGCACAGATGGCACTGACTGTCACCACTCCCAGCACTTATATAATTAAAAGGACGAATCTGGCCCTCATGGCACTGTGGCAGGCACGCAAACTACCACAATGTACACAGTGATTCCACTGGCACATGCTTCCTTCTACCTAAACTTGCTCCTGCCTATTCTGGTGTGTAAATCTGAAAATCTCGTATGAGAAAGTGCCATCTTTCTTGCATTAGTATGCCCCCACTTTTTGCTGAATTGCTGATGTGCTTTGACTGAGTGTGCCATGGGCTCCTGCCAATCAGGTGCCCAGGGCCTGTGTTCCTTCCCTAAAACTGTATTGAAGCTGAAACCCAATTGGCACCTCTGGCCACATGTCAGCCCCTGGTAAATGGTACCCTGGGTAACCAGGGTATTATGACCTGAGAAGACCCCTAAGGGCTGCAGCACGTATTGTGCCACCCTTAGGGGCCCTGCACCCTGACACCTACACACTGCCTTTACAGGCTGAGTGGCCTGGTGCAGAAATAAGCAAAGTATCGACATGGCACACATCTCTGTGTGCCATGCTCTCACACCCACTGCTCTGGCATACACCAGTCACCCCTCTAGTTGGGTGCCCTATGCCACTGGTGTGGGCACAGGTGCATGAGCCCTGTGCCCCATACAGTACCCAGGGCCATTCCTGGGCACTGTAATTGCTGTGATACCATTAACAGTATATGGTGCTGGGAGGTTGTCATTACGAACTGCACAGCATCATAATGGCTACACTAAAGACTGACAAGTTTGATATCAAGCTTCTCAGCACATTAAACCAACACTGTTGCCAGTGTGGGATTTACTGTAAAATGTACAACAGAGGGCATCTTAGAGATGCCCCCTGAAACCTAACCTACAATCCACATCTGGTCTGAGAGGCTGCCTAGGCTGCCACACAGCAGACATGTTGCTGGACCCCTGCGTGGAGATCCCCCGCTCTCCTGGGCCTGCAGCAATGCACATCCTGGGCGAGGTGGTAGGCCTCCTCCCCCAGGATGGGCAGGGTGAAGCTTCAAAGGCTTTGCGAGCTTCTCCAGACCACTTGCTGTACTCAGCAACTGGCCCCCACCGGTTCTGACCCCCACTCTGGCGGGAAGACTGGCGGGAAAACCTACACTAGGAAAGGGGGTGTGCGAACCTGTGCAAAATCCACCCCTCAGGTGGGAGAAGCGAGGTGAAGCACAACTCTGGGCTCCGGCCATCTGGAAGATGGGGAGCCCTGCCCAATTAGAGATAGGCTCTTGCCCCTCTCTCACCGGAGAGGAGCAGGATAGGGGGTGTACTCATCCCAGGACAGACACCTATTGGTCCATGCCCTTCCCCTACCTGTAATGCCCCTAAATGTAGAATTTAGGGGCACCCTTAACCTCCCTTCCTCAGATCCCAATTTTGAAACAAGAAAGAAGACCAAGAATAAGAAGACCTGCTGTTTAGCTGCTAACAAGAGGGTGACACAAACGGACTTGGCCCCAGCCCTACAGGCATGTTGATCCTTTAACCTGCTCCTTCTCCTGCTAAATCCCGGCGACTCCTGCAGACAGCAACCTCAAGAACCCCGGAGGACCTGACAACAAGCAAATAGAGAGGCAGCAAATAGAAGCAATTGTACAATGTTTCAATACATCAAAACGAGACACGTGTCTTCAGTAATATGAAAAAAGTCCTTTTTTAATATGTCCTCTTGGTGCAAGATGTTAAAACAGCCAATATTCGTTATACAGGATGATCAAAGAGACAGCCAATGCGTTTCGCCCGTTGCGGGCTTCCTCAGGGCAAAACTGGAAGTAAACTGTAATAGCACTGGTTTCCAAAGATAGAGATAAACCAATATATAACCTTATTGATAAAGGTATCCAGTGCATCTGACAAGGAAATGAAACAGGAGGACGTAAAAAGGACACAAAGTAAATCCAAGAAAGTTCTTTTGCCAACGTGATTCTGTTCAAATCTTGCTTGTCTTTCCACTGCTAATGATCAGTTAGGCAATATAGGTGTATGCTTTGATATGCAACACTTTAATATAATCATGTATTTCTCAACACGCCCCCATGTTGTACTGGGTCTCTCGACTCGCCAGTCTGTCAGGTCAAATTTCGTGCGAGGACCTGCCTGCCTTGACCCTCTTAGAGACTGGGACTCCCACGAGCAGTGGCTCTGCTCAAACAGCAATATCCGTGGTGCCAGCCAGGAACCACAAATCCAGCCCACTCTGCACCCACCGAGCCTGGCCTGTGCCCAAGTGGACAAAGACCCTGAGGATTTCCCCCTAGCGTTTCTGATATGGAATCTAGTGCCCAAGGACCCTCCTCGATGACCCAGAAGACGCCTGCAGACTCAGAACCAAGGACCCCATCTACCGCGACCAGCAGAGGGTAAGATTTCCCGACGTCCAAAGACACCCATGCACCCGGCACCCCCCGGCCTCCTGTGCCCAACTCCAGGGTGCCTACCTGCCCTCCAAGATCCACCATCCCTGGGCCTGCAGCCTTTGTTCCCTTTTCAAGATCTCCATTAAATAACATTGTGCACCCGACGGCTCAAAAGCACCCTGCACCCAGGCACCCGAGTGCCCCTGGCCGCGCAACCTGTGTGCTATCCTACTTCCCCATTTGCCCTGAGAAAGTGACCAGGAGCCCAGCTCCCACAGCCGCGTGGCCTGCTAGCCAGCAGCCACCAACCAACGGCCCCCTGCCTCTCGTTGGATAACATTGGGTCTAACTACCTCTGCACCCGGTTGCCCCTGTGCCGCTGAGGGTGTACCAACTATACCTACCTGACCCTGGGTGACCCCTGAGTCTATACCCAGAACCTTAACTCTGCCAGTCGAGTACTTACCTAAAAGCCGATAACTCACTTTTCTTCCATAGGCTAACATTGACTGGTTTCACTCAGAAATTCTTTTAAGTGTCGAGTTTTGGAACTTTAAAATATACACCTAAAATCAGCCGAACAACGAATCCTGATTTACTCACCTGTTATCAGGAGAGACCTCAGTGCTGCATTGTTTAGCCCAGCACCAATCCTGAAAAGTAATTTTAACTGTACTTACCGATAACCTGAAGTTATCTTCCATATGGAAGCATTGACCGTTTTTCTGTGAAATTTCTTCTGTGTCGATTTTTGCAAACTACAAATATTCTTTAAAAAACGTACCAACTACCAAAACGTAATTACTTACCTGTGTTAGATAGAAGTTCCAGTGCTGAAACTAGGAGCCCACTGCTGGATTACAACAGTAACGCGAACATACTTTACCTGCAACTTGAATTTTCTTCCATAGGAAATCATTGACTGTTTTTCTGTGAAATCTCTTTTGTGTCAATTTTTGCAAAGTAAAAATATTCTTTAAAAATCGTACCAACTACCAAAACGTAATTACTTACCTGTTTTAGATAGAGGTCTCAGTGCTGAACCTAGGTGTCCAGTACTGGATTACAAAGGTAAACAGAACCTATTTTACCTCCCAAGTGAATTTCCTTCCATAGGATAAGATTGGTAATTTCATCTGAAAAAGTTTCTAAGTGTCAACTTTTAAAATACAATAATATTCCTTAAAAATCACTACTGTAAACAAAACGCTTTTACTTAACTGTTACAGCTCATGTCCCGGGACTGAATTTAGGATCCAGTCCTGTGGTTAGAAAAGTAATCTACAAAGTAACTAATTGCATTTAACCAGAAATTTCCATTGAGCTCAATGATGCATTGTGTTTGAAATTGTGTTGCCTATTGCAACAAACTGTAACTATTGCATTCAAAAAGTCTATTGCCTATTTGAAAAGTACATAACTGAAGTAACTCATCCTGAGAAAGTATATTTTGATACCTTGTTGGTTCTAAAATAAAACAACTATATCTTTTGATGCAAAACCATTGGCCTAGAGTTCAATTCTTGAGTGTGTGAGACCATTTACTGATTGAGTGTGTACAACAAATGCTTTACACTGTCCTCTGATACTGCCTTACTGCTCGACCAAGCTACCACTTTATAGAGTAAGGTTATATCTAACTTTAGCCTCTGACAAACCTCTGGGGACTGGGGACTCTATACACCCTGTACCTTACTTTGGTCCAGTATCTATAGAGCAACTTTCCTACACCTCAGGTCCATCTATAGGTGGTATCCACGTCATGAACCAGAGTGGCCATCTTTTAAATGAAGGAACACATAAATAACATTTTTAACAAGCACTGGCGTTGCCAATAGGTCTCGCAGTAGGAAAGTTTGAGCTATTGGTTTTCTAAATGACATTTTATTTTTTTGTTTTGTGATTTACAATGCCCATACTTTTAACTTTTCGCATTAGGAAAGTTTGAGCGATTGGTATTGTAAATGACACTTTTTTAATTTATGTGTTGGTTTTGAAAATAGCAAAATTAATAGCTTTGTCAGTTACAATGTCAATAGTTTTAGCTTTCGCAAATATGACACCTATAGCAATTGTAATGCAATGTGTGTTGTATTTACGTGACTTAGATGTATTGATATTACAAATAACAATGGCTTTTAATTGTGTAAATAATTAATACTTAAATAAAAGTTATTGTAAGTTATAATGGCAATAGCTTAAACGTTTGTAAATAAATTTTGTGAAGATTATGTTCAGTGTATTTTATTGTGACGGAAATCCAAAAACATTGCATTTGCACCTACACACACATATGTGTTGTAGTACTGAGTGGTGTGAGGGTGTGAGGGTGAGGGTGAGTGGGTGTGTGAGTGTGTGAGGGTGAGTGAGGGGGTGAGGCTGAGTAAGGGTGAGAGGGTTGTGAGGGGGGTGAGGATGAGGGGGTGAGTGAGGGTGTGAGGGTGAGGGGGTGTGAGAGTGGGTGAGGGTGTGACGGTGGGTGAGAGTGAGGGTTTGTGAGGGTGAGAGGATGTGAGGGTGTGTGATGAATAAAAAAATATAAAATAAAATACATTTGTATGCGCTTGCACAATGGCAATACAAAAATGCTCAATGCATAATGGCACGTTTGCATAAAGCAGAAAGTAAAGTCAGACATCAGCGAAGTAGCCATCTTTAAAGACAAAAGTATAGCCTTCTGATAAACGTAGTAACAACAAAAACATGCAGTTTTAGGAGGAGGCCTGTAGGTCTACCCAACCTGAGCACAGTATGGACACACATAGCAGAGAATTTCGAATCTGTCAGCGGACCACATGCCAATGATATGAGAGTGCTTTTATATAATCTCCTTCTGCGAATAGTGCGGTGTTAACATCCTGCCTGTGTATCAGTCTATGTAAATCACATGCTACAAACATGTTGTCCTTGGGGTGACCTATGTGTTTGCTTTCCATAACCACAGGCCAGGTGCACATGAGGAACAATACACAGGCTGTGAGGTTGCCCGCAGAGTGTGTGTGGTTGCTTGACATAAGTATGTCTATGTGCCTTGCCTTGCTGCACTAAGCATGTGAGACACACAGTGATGTGTTTACACTAGCGTCATGATACTAATAGATAAGTTGCGTTTATTCTAACATGATGCAATAACAATGCTGCGTGTGTTCGTCTACGTCAATCCCTGCAGTGTTTGCAGCCTGCCCACCCACGCTCATCAGGATACAAATAGTGCAGTGTTAGCTCTGTATCTTGCTTACCCTAATCACATGATCCTTACAAGGGAACGATTTTCACTCTGTGAGGCTGACTTCCCTATGTCTTTATATCTGCATTGCTGCACTAAGCACATTACACAAATAGTACAGGAGGGAGGGAGGGAGGCTGATGCGCGTGCTTGTTTGGTCACGTGATTCACGTGAACTCAAAGAAAACCGCAAAAGATTAAGTTGATTGCACCTTCAAATGCTGCACCTTTAGGGTATTTGAGGGATGTTTTTAAAATGCATGCTGGGAACTATTTCTAAAAAATAACAAATTGCCATTTAAGGGATTTAAACCTTAAGTGTGTTAAGGAAATTACAGGAAATACTGAGAAGAACCATTCCTGATAGAAAACAATGTAAAGCATTAAATATTAACATTTGAGAATATACAGAAATCATCATATTCAGCTAAAAAAGAATGCCAACTTTCCATTGAAATGAAAATATTAAGGGTATCGGTGCAGCAGCAGACAAGCTAATTATTCTTTGTTGTTTTAGGTAAAGAGAGGGGGAGGTAAGAGAAATATTGTGAAGTTGAAAGGTTAAGAAAGGGGAGGAATGAGGTAAGTATAAAGAATTATCCGATATAAGAAAAGAAACATGCAGGAAATGGGGAATAATGAGAGCATGGGGTGAAAAGATAAAGATGTTAGTGTAAAGTGAAACAGAAATGGGAAAGAGAAAGAATCAGCAATAGAGGGATGAGAATGATAGTATGCGGGCTGAAGTAAAAGAAAAACAAATTGGAGGAGTAAAAGGATAAAAGAAATGAGAAGTGTAAAATAATTAGAAAAAGAAAATAAGGGGAGGTCTGAATCATACTTGCGAGGGAAAAGGGAACAGAAGAAATTAAAAGAAAAACAAAGTAGAAAGAAAAAATATATGGGAGCAGAATCTAATCATTTTAACAGAAGGAGAAGGAAGGTAAAACAAATCAGGAAACACATACAAAGATAATGTTTGGGGAATTAAGTAAAAGAGAATGAAAGCTAGAGAAGAAATGAGAAGAAAAAATCCAGTAAGAAAAAGAAATTGACATGCAAAAGGGAAATCATGCGGAAAAGGGCAGGACACACATTGAGACCTACGAGTGCTAATGAATGGTGGGAGAAAGAACGAGAAAGGTAAAATAAAAAGAGAGCGATGAAGAAAGGAAACAGGAAAAGATGGACATACGGGGCAAAGGGAGGCTCCCTGCTAAACCAGGAAGTAGCGTACGGGACAATATGGCGGAGGTAAACAAACCCCAGTCCCAGGGAGCGGCGACGGGGGAAAGTTTAGCAGCAGCGCGCACACAGCTCAGTTGAAAGTTTAGCTCGGCCCCTGCGAGCCATAGGAACATAAAACAAGAGCGGGGGGCTGCGCGGCGGCGAGGCACTCACTGTTCTGGCCGTCGGAGAGAGGGAGCCGTTGGGGAGGTAGGGGTTGCCCAGGTCTGGGATCATGATGAAGGGGTAGCCCGGGTACGGCGGGCCCTTAAACAGGCCTCCATCTTGCCTCTTCGCGGCTGTAACATGGCGGGGAGGAAAGGGAGAACATGGGTAAGCAAGCTTTATTTTAAAACCGTGTCCCCGAAAAGGACACACAAAAACAACACACTAGGATCTCCCATTTTTACAGCAAGGTAGAGAAAGGTCCGATCTTGGATGTTTAGCAGCGCAATCAACGTTATAAAAAATTAACAACATACTACAGTTTTAGGGATTATATTATATGTGTATTCTGTTTGAAAGGCATTTGAATGGGGGCTTGATTATGCTTTGTATTATGACATAAGGAAACGGTTGAATAATAAACATACGGGTCAATGGTAGGGTTAAGGAGTGGGCCCATTACCCGCAATAGACAACAAGCAATGTCCTGAGCAAATGGTGGGGGCCTGAAGGAGGAGGGGGTGCGAGGGATGAGTGAGGATGGGGTAGCAGGAGAGGGAACACGGCCTGGGGGAATCTGGCTGGAGAGGGGGCGGAGAAATCCAAGTAAGGCTGTGCGCGGGGAGAGAGAGGGGAGGTGCTGGAGCTGGGGAACAGATGGCCGTGAAAGTTTATGGCCCAAAAGCGCGTTCCTGTGGCCACGTGAACTCGAAGAACACCGCATGAAAAAACCCGTGGTTTCACGAGTATTTTGAGCACTTGAATTCTCGCTCTGCTCAATGCGCATGCGCATTGATAGGTCGCGAGACCTAAAAACTACATATTATTAAACAAACACATAATGCAAAACATTTCATCTCACCAGAAGTTCAAATAAGGTTTGAGATGTATCTTGCTGCTCGAAGGACTAGAGTGTATATTCCCCTACTCATCCAAAATCTCTGTCAATATGTAAAACATTTACCTAAATTATTTGCCTAGATATTAATATGTCATTAGATGTGTGTTTGTCTTCCTCAATTATAACTGCACAACTGGTCACTAAGGGCCAGATGTAGGAGCCCTAATACCGGTCGGTAACGGCCAAATTCGGCCGTTACCGACCGGTAT
Organism: Lissotriton vulgaris; assembly: GCF_964263255.1. Lineage (NCBI taxonomy): Eukaryota > Metazoa > Chordata > Amphibia > Caudata > Salamandridae > Lissotriton > Lissotriton vulgaris. The sequence continues at coordinate 331,322,685 of NC_141691.1, read as the reverse complement.
TAGGGTTTTCTGATGTAGGGGGCCTATATTTTACCGATTCTGTAAATTTACCGAATCGGTAAATTTACCGAATCGGTAAAATACCAAATCGGTATATTTACAGATTCTATAAATCCATATGTAGGTGACACTCCTAATAGTGTCACAGGCCCTTAAGAGTTGGTATTTTACCACCCAATCCTATTGGGTGGTAAAATACCGAATTCGGGTGTGCATGCACATCTGTGCATGCACACCTGTGCAATGTGACACACAGACATGCCCTTAATTTGTCCCTGTCAGCTCAAGTATGTGGGCATGACCACCAGAAAGATTAAAATCCGGATCTCTGAGCACAAAAGTGCAATAAGGTGCCGTAAATCAGCCACCAGGCTAACTAATCACTTTCTGGAGGTCGGCCATGCACCCACTGACTATGTTTGGACCGTAATTGAGCAACCCTTGATTCCCAGACAAATTACTGATGTGAGCAAGTTCCTTTTTAAAAAGGAACAAAAGTGGGTGTATAAACTGAATTCAGATAAAGCGGGCTTAAATGAAGACATCCCGTGGATGTCACTGTGAATGTGAATCAGGAATTAAGCCCAGTCAAAACTGTTCTTGATACCCCGATCATGGCATGGCTAGGTTTATTCATTGGACTTCTGCAAGCAATCAATGACTATGTAAATAGAACAATAAAGTCAAATACTGTCACACTATCGTGCAGTAGTATTGCCATGTAACGAAGGGAGGAACTCACACTAGGAGCGGAAGTATTTTTAAATAATGCCACTTGGGGGCTTATTGATAGCACAGGCATATAATGAGTTGTGCTGGAAGAGAAAAATTGTCAGGTAAAAGAGATATATCCCTCTGACACATATAGACCTGATTAGAATAGTGCTCCTTTGAAACGAAATAGCGCAATTTTAAGAAAAATTGTCGAATAAAGTATTCAGCGACGAGAATAAATGGGGGCCATGACATCAGGCAATTTACCGTGATATGATACCTGTTTGACAAGATAACTTTGTTGAGACATGACTGTTCTCTGTATGAGATACTAATACTTATGGGTTCTGGGTCCTTTAAAGAATGGGTCAACCACCAGACACCCATAGGAGATCATGGCATCATAATAATAATCATCCTTTGTTCGGTGGACACGTCGAACTACATTTCCCTACAGCCCCGAGAAATACACGCTGCCGAGACGCGAGACGCATGACATGTTTTCCCCGCGTCCGCCTGGAACATTAAATAGGCGTTTAGAGACAGACCCGGTACCTTCCAAAGATGGCCCAGAGGCTCGCTTGGAGTACCGATGGTCAGGTAGCGAGAGTTATGAAATGCCCACTCCGGGGTGATTGTTAACCTGTGATTTGTCACGAGGCTACAGATGGTGATTAACGGGGTATTCGAGACTCGTTATCGTTGAGATATCAGCGGAGGAGTACGAGTGATTCCGTTTCTCGTTACCTCGTTAAAACATTTTTATAGTACAACTAGCGGTATGGTTCTCTTAAATATAGCAGAGAATTTGATGTGATAGAACTGACTCACATGAGGCACTCGAAGATAATTTTTCCGACTTTGAAACCCAATGTCGAACCCAGGGTAACACTTGTGGGCTGAAACAGATATCAGTGGCATGGTAAACTAAGAAAATAGATATCTGTGGCTAGTGATAATTATCTACGAGATGATTAAGACAAAAAACGTACACCCTTATATGAAACATAAGATTAAGATTGGGCAAAAAAACTTTGTTCTAAAGCAAAAATAAAGTTTTTTTAATTATACAATTTAACATCTACTCAATTGCACTGAGTATCCTGATGAGGACTGATTTTAACTGTTTGTGTTACTCTCTTCTTTTTCGTATCCTCTGATTAGAGCGGTGCTCTACTTACCTGCGCCGTAGCCGGGTGAGGTGGGGCTTTTCTCTCCTACCACTTAGGCAAGCATGAGATAGTGATCATTGATTTGATAATAGTATACATTGATGTGACACTGGGGAAAATTGATTGGTCTATATCCCCCATTTGGTAAAAAAGTGAAACATTCCTTTCCAAATGCTAATATAAGTTTGTTTGTATTCTGTTTGACTTTCTATGTACCTGTCCTGCATTTTATGACTTATCCTGATCTGGGATCTAACAGCTAGGAGAATGACCATACCTAGGATTACCAGGTGAAATATTCCTTTTTTATGATTTTCACATTGAGTAAGCAGTAGCGACATTGGTCCTGAAGAAAGCAACGGACACCTGCTTGGGTCCATTAAGTCTGCAGAAACATGTTGACCTAGATATAACATAGTAGACATTTATTCAAACTACTATGTCGCACTGGTTTTATTGATTTGGAAGAAGAAAGGTACCGATTAAATACTTTTTCCTTTCTTTCTCTCCAATTGTAATCACATTTATTCTTTTTTGTTTCACACTTTAATTCACGCACTGCTTAACGGTTGTCGCCACGTGTCCTCACACTTTCGCTTTCATTGGGACACACACCTTGTTGAAATAAAGAAAATGTCTTTGAGAATGATTAGTAACATCTCCTTCCTGGTGTGAAGGATCCCATATGATGACAAGGGCGCCTCTGGTTGACAACTGATGGGAATTTTTTCACACTCGGAAAGTACCTATGTGACCTTCAGTGTCATATTATCACTCTACTATATATAATTTGTGTATATGTGTGTTCACATTTTAACTTTCTCTTGCATGTCAGGTATCGAGTTAGTCATCAGTCTACTTCTGGTTCGAAACCCAAAGCTACCTTATGTTTTGATAGATTGTTATGACTGGGAGTTTTAGCTGTGTAGGTCAATAAACATCTCCTTGGACCCTCCTTTCACCGTTTGTTTAATGAACAATATAAACTTCATTCTAACAGAGCTTAGGAAGTATTTTTAGTGAAAATCGTCTAACCCCATGGCATGCTCAGGTGGGTCACAAACAACAAAACTCTTGCCTACTAGAGTCACCTGTGAGTTTCTCAGTAATAAAATACCTGTCTATATAGTTTGTACAGTGTAATAACAAACATCCCTTAAAAGCCTAATGCCTTTAACACGTTTTTGACTATATGTAAGACCCATTTGCTTTGTCATAACTTTTCATTAAAAACAAATTGCAGCTGAAGAATCTGACATAACTTTTCCCAAGTGAGCCAATAAGACTATTAGCTTTTTACCAATGGTGTAGGGCTATATGCAACCCTGGCCTACTGATGTGTGAATAAGCTACTAACTATCAGCCATATATTTATAAAATTACAAATCTGTACAAAATCTCATTTGGCAAAACAACATACAATCCCTCCTCTTAATAGGGCAATCCCCACCTACCAGGCAGGGATGTCAAATAATGGTTGCCAATCTACCACCTGGATGGTAGAGGCTATGGACTATTGCTGCCCATCTAACAGACCATAGGGTAGGGACTAAATGCCTCTCTGAGTTCATTATCAGATTTCCTATGTCTTGGACTATAACTTTCCACCCACCCCACCCATTCTGGCTTTTACTTCACTCACTCTAAGGAAACCACCCTGCTCTTTGTCACAAATCTTGCCACAAATCTTGCCATGTCCTCGTGAAACTCAAATCTCTACTCTATTTTTATTAACTGAGTAGCATTTGGCCCAATGGATTATCTTACCCTAGGCGCAACATGGTATTGACTGGCATATGGAGAATACCCCGGGCCTCAGCATATTCCGCTCTACTTGAGCATACAATGGCAATGGCTGACACACAATGAAAATATCTGAAAACATGTTTACAATGATTGGCATATGCATATTTCCCCTCACCCCCAAAAGGGCATAAAATAAATATACTTACGCATAGTAACAAGCTGATATTTGGGAAACATTGGAGTATATTCAAAGATAGACCACCTTATAAGTCAAATTAGTTAATGGATTAATAAATTAAAGCTTATATTTGGGGGACAATGAGCACGTTATCAGAATATTACAAACCTGTTTGTTTTTAGATCAAAATTTGCTTATTTAAAAAAATTATAAGCTACTTTTTTGCAACAAAATTAGAAAAAAAGCATTTTAAAAATATTTCAGTCTGATATTTGATTGATCATTCATATTGAATTGGGGACATTGCATGACACCATACCCTTGACCACAAGGAGCACTTTATCCAATTGTGCTGGCTATTGAATAACTTATGTTCAGCCATTTTACAATCCATATTGTCAGTACCAATTCAGGGTCTTGGGGTGCACAGAGGTTTCTAGACCTGAGCCATGGAGGTTGAATCCTTTTACCCCTGAGGTCCAGAGGCCTAACCTTAGGTGGCAACTGATAACTAGGCACTAGGTGCATGCATTGAGCACTTCACTCTCAAGGTAGAACGGTGAGCAGAAAAGGCATTAAAAACAATACACAGCAGGAAATTCACAGATGTACGGTCACAGCGGAGACTGCTAGAAACATTATTGTGTCTGTGACTCATAGGTCAGACTCTTTCATTTTTACTCGTTAGCTAATAGTTTTAGAATTAGAACACGATTTCTGGAGTCCCATTATGCTCTTGAGCAATGTCAGTGCCTATAGATTTACCTGCATGTTGTGGGGGACTTCAGTGGCATTGTCTCTGCTGTCAGTGATCCAGGCATCCCATCCTCCTAGGTGCAGGCAAAGAGAGGGTAGATGCTGTAGTCACACTGAGGAAGTGGTCACGATATCTGGTGAGGTTCAGGCCCAAACAAAAACCCACAACCTAAAGGTGAGGAGCGCAGCCACAGGTCCATTAGTAATTTCACGGATATATGTGGCTGGTCGCAAGGCTCAGTAGTCACAGATGGGCACCTTCCAGTGCCTGCACAGGTTGCAGAGTTCACTGCAGACACCATTCATGATTCTTCTTGGTGTCACGTATCAAGGTCTTGAGAGGACCATGTGTTTAACACATTCTTCTAAGTGCAATGTGCTTCTGGATTCAGACTGACCCACATCATCTTCAGGGTCAAGTTCTCCACCAATTCGCTCATTTTTAGGACCTGAGCCCTGGATCTCAGAGTTTTCCCTGACACACTGCAGTGTCTCACTTACACCCCTCAATAAGAAACCCAGGAAACATTTGTGTATGGTTCAATCCTCCTCTTATACTACTTTTCGAGACATGCACAGGATGGGTGGGGCTTTCTGGGCCTGTACTTAACTGGTTTTCTTTGTGCCTCCTAAACGGATCCCAAAGCTTCAAGGTGAACCAATCCCTGTCCCATCCCGCACCGGTTACGCTAGGGGTTCCCCAAGGTTCAGCACTATCTTCCACACTCTTTAACCTGTTCATGGAGCCCCTAACAGAAATTCGGATATTATCCAGCATTAACTATCACATGTATGCGGACGATACTCAACTATACTTGAAAATCGCCTCCCTGAGGACATTCATTGCCTCAACTCAGTCCTGCTCGAAACACAAAGCTGGCTGACACATATCCACCTGAAACTAAATGCTGTAAAAACGGAATTCCTCCTAATCTCACCTCACAAACAATCTCCGGTCATGGACCAATGGCTGAATCAGCTTACGGTACTTAACTACAAACCTCACCTTGGGGCACCCTCGTTGGGTATTATACTAGACAACAGTCTGAACATGCAAAAACACATCAGTTCCCTTACCAAAGGAGCAAACTTCCAACTCAGCATCCTAAGGAAGCTCAAACCCTTTCTCCCTGCTCATTACCAAAAGGTGGAAGTGCAAGCATTAGTGATCGCAAAGCTGGACTACATCAGCACAACGCTTTGCGGCCTGCCCAGAGCGAAAACGGCTCCTCTTAGGGTGGCCCTTAAATCTGCTGCTAGGCCTGTTAGTGGCACTAAAAAATACAACCACATCTCTTCGGACTTGCTAGCCCTAAATTGGCTTCCATATGAAGCTCGGATACAGTTAAAAATTTCATGCATGGCTCACAAAGCCATCCATTTCAAGACCCCGCTGTCCCTCGCTCAGAAACTAGAGTTCTCATGTGGTTCGAGACCCTCCAGAAGTGCCACTACCCTATTCCTCAAACCAAAAAAATTAAAGAAAAAAAATACCTTTAACCGAGCCTTCCCAGGTATGGCTCCGAGTATCTGGAACTCCCTTCCCCCAAAGTGAGGGTGAACCCTTCCACTGTCCTCTTCAAAACCAAAGTCAAAGGGCTCTTGGTGAAGAAATGTCTGCCTCAGCCTGGCTTCCCCATTTGATTCTTGGGCCATATCCATTGATTTGGGGCCCAGTTGCTTGGCTCGCAAGAATGTCGGACGTTTTAAGACTGTGTACTTTTCGCTTTGTTGATTCTGTTTCTTTACCTGTACCCATCTTGCTACATAAACTATAAAGTGCCCCGATACCCTCAGGGGTCATGTTTGTGCTATATAAAACTTTATAAATAAAATAAATGCAATGTTGAATCCCCATTCTCTGTCCTAAAACCATTTCAAGGTGATTCATTTAGTTTGCCTATCTCTCCTTTCCTTTACATACACAGTCTTTGTCTTCTTGTGATGGTTCAGCTGCAGGGGTCTGACAAGTGGAGGCACCAAGGAGAGCACCAGTAACATGAGCACGAAGAAGAGTGTAGCCCCACAGCTGACAGATGCTTGGATGCAGCAGTTCTGGCAGGACAAAAGGCAGGCTCTGACCTGAAAGGTTCATTCGTCCTATGAAAGAGACCTCTGTAGATCTAGACTAAAGGGACTAGTCCAGAAAGGAGCAAGAGAGAAGATCCCACCAAATGGTCACTTTTACATATATACACTTAGTCGTGTCTCAATATTCCAGCACTTAAGAATGTGTTGCTTCATAAAAGCTCCAGAAATACTACCATGCACAATGCGAACCGGGCATGTAACCGCTAACCTCCATCTTCTCTAGCAGACAATCACTGGCAATCCAAAATAGATTCTGCTGACCGATACCCATACAGTACACACACTCCACTTGATCGCTCAACTATCAATGCATTATCATACACATGCACTAGTCATGCAGATGGAATGTATGAAAAGGATCCAGCTATATAACTTGGGCTGAACGTTAGAGTTGAGGTTGCAGGCCACTCACCAACTCTGTAACCAAATAGGCCAGCTGTGCTTCTATGAGACAAAAATACACTTCCACCACTGCCAAGCTTATGTCATCTGGCATGAGGGAAGTAGTCCAGCGGCCACGAAAGGTGCGTATGGTGCCCCCCACCAGATACAGAGCACCGCTCTGGGTTTTCAGTACCATTCAGTAAGACCTGAGTGCCAGCACACAGGAATGATTGCATGCGCTGACCACAAAAATGTAAACATACCATAGAGATTTGTAGCCAATAACCCTGGGCAGGGTGTACTGCAAAACAAATCCTGGGACATTTTTGTCATAACAAATATTTAAAGCTTTTTATATCCATATTACAGCTACATGTAAATTATATCCTGGGGGTTGAACCTGTAATAACAGCTTAGCTTTGCTCTCAAAGCTAGTTTGGTCGGACTAACCTGAATAAGAGTGATGCAGTGTTACATCTGTTACATGGTTTTCTAGACATTACGATAATCTAATGTTTATTGCTTGTACACAGTAAATTATAAATATACCATGATCCACCTGTTCATGGAGTATCCATTATTTTTAGTGCAGCAAAGGAAGTGTTTGCGACCCTTATTTTTCTAAAATATTGTGTGACTTCCTGTCAACATTCCATTGTTCTCTTAGCTGAAATGAACTCTGGATGTGGCGGTAGGACTAGGAGTATTTTTATCTTTGTTAAAATGCTTATTTTTTATATTGTATAATTTTGTATACTGCATTTTATGAGTTCTTCGTATGCTTTTAAAGACTTTTCTAAAATTTTGAAACAGTTTATAAAGAATTGAATACATCCTCACTCACATTATATCACAGATAATAAGCTGAATAAAAGTAGGCCAGAAAATTAAGAGAAATTGAAGGTTACAATTAAGAAGTGTTTTATATAGCTTAAAAATGATAGGAGGCAGTGCCATTGCCAACCCAGATCATTTTAATTCCCTGTTGTACCTATTTCTTATTACCCAATGTGAGTGTCTATTGTCCCTTAAGAGCACAATTTGAATTTGACCTTGTTTTTTTATTTTAATTTTATTTTAATTATTTTGATTAAACATGAAAACAAGGTTCAGATAATCATCATCTTCATATTTACATTTCAGGATAAACATTTGTTACAGGTATCTCAAAACATGGCAAATATCTATCTCAATTATTAGCTGTTACCATCCTTACACTCCAGGGATATATGAACACCTCGTCCTCCTGGCAGTTTTGCTACACTCCTTATGGCACTTCCCATTGGTCTCTATACTTTGCCCATGCCCCCCATGTTTTTCCTCTGTTACGTGGGCAGCCCGACTCTGATATATCACTTGCTCCGCCACCTGACACCAGTCCATATCTTTCTTCCAGGTTTCCAATGTGGGGGGCGTCACTGCCCTCCATGCCTGGGCGATGCTTCTCTTGGCCACCCCCCTGCCAAGGCCAGTCAGGTCTTGGTCCATGGTGGCCATGTTGTCTCTCCTGTTGCTCCCAGAATATGCCATCTCGGCTCTAGTGGGACACTCTCTCCCACCACCGCCGTCATTACCCGTGCAATACCTTCCCAGTACTTTTAAATTATGGGGCAAGACCGCAGTATGTGAAAGAAGTACCCTTTCTCTCCACATCCCCTTACGCACTCATCAGTCGTACAATTACCCATTAGAACTTGAACCATTCGTGAGGCATAGGATCTATGGAGAATACGAAGCTGGACAAGCCAAAACATGTCCTATTAGCTATTTCCCTGGCCCAGTCATCATCCTCGAGTAGGCCCACATCCAATTCCCAGGCCTCTTGCAGAGGGCCCATGCAGTCTGGGGAGTTGTTCATGAGTTTTTTTTTTATATGTGAGGGATATTGCTTTGTCCATGGGGTCTAGGAAGAGAAGGTCCTCGAGTGGTGAATACTCTGGTATTGTGGCCTTGGTTTTTAAACATTTCTTTTAATAACCATGTGACCGAAATATCACAAGAAATGGTTGGTGTTGCTCTTCGGAACTTCAGGATCTTTAAATGTTCACCAGCTGCCTATCCTTTTGAGCACTCCTCTGATTCAGGAATGGCCATTTCTCTTGGCCTCACCCGTTACTGTAATCCTATAACGATTCATACTCTGGCCCTTTCTCTGCCAGTGTGTTCACCGTGGCTTCAATAATGTCCTTGTTCTCTCTTTAGTACCATTTATATGTTTATGATTCTTGGATATATATCAGTTTTCCCTATTTCTTCTGAAATATGGAAGCCTGTCCTGTTGTGGATTCCAGTGGATTCACTCATCCGCTGTACCTTAACCTGAAAAACATGTACATTCTTTTCTTGCCTGGGACAGGTTTATAGGGAGCTCTTGAGGTGTCCAACACCCTCCTCCGTTTCCTTCACCACTTACATGGACATTAGCTGCGATCATACCCCTAGTGTTTCTGCACATTTGTCCTGTCTCTGGGACCTTTTAAGTGTACAGCATTCTTAACAGCCATCTTTCTCTCTCTCCGTCAAGCAACTAAAACCCAAATTCTTATCATTGTTCTGCGTGACTGCGACTACTCTTTCTTTGTCGTCCTTTGTTTGTATGCTGAAACCTATCTCCACCATTGGTGTTTTAATCGTTTGATTTACCTCCTCTTCACACATTTCACAATCCTATTGTCATATAATTAGTGCTCCTAATTTTATGGAATAACATTTTTCTCATTTCCGTCTGTATTTGTTCATATTTATTTTGTGCGTAGTGTAAAAAATGAAGTTGCAATGGGCATATTTCCATGTTAATTTAACCAACAAATGTTTACTCATCTTTGAATGTACAATGAGCTTTAGCCCTTTAAAGTAATATACAGCCATCTGAAATCTCTGTGTAGTAGGGCAGGTTGAAGAGCTGTACTGCTGGAGTTATTTGAGCTTCATTAGGAAACCCTTTACCTTTTTTAACTCCCCTACTACCATCACACATGATTGACAGCAGTGAGAATCTTCCAGTAGAACAAATATTTTCTGCATTTTTTTCCATATTTAAAAATAATACAGAGAGGAAAATAGATTGTTTCTGTCTGTACTTATCTGTAAAAATAAGTAAAAACAGAAACTGTACGATTTGCATATAATATATCTCATCATAAAGCCATAGAGCAAGTATTCACACACAGTCCTAAAGCTGAGCTAATTTAATTAGCTGGATGACAACCTCAAAGTTGGACAACCTCTGGCAGGAGCAAAGAATAAAAAAATATTCCTGACCCTTGGTAAAGGGGGTGTGCATGCACTTCAACGCCAAAAGAGTAACACTTCCTTTCCATTGCCCACACCCCCCACGTCTAATAAACCATGGCTGGGTCTCTTCTCATCTCCACCTGCATTCATGTTTTCTAAATGTATTCAGTGCATTACACCTACTGATCTTTCTAAATATATTCAACTAAAGGCTCTTCCTCTTTCCTTTAGTGTGGTCTCTATAATTCTATAGATCACCAATCCCCTCCTAGGGCACATTTCACTCCCTCTCCTTCTCCCTTACCGCACACCAATTCCAATTCTTAAACCATTCTGTTTCATTTTTAAAAGTACATATCAGGTGTGAACAAGACCTTGATATGGCACCAAAGCCCACTTCAGTGAGGAGAAATATTAAAAGAATAGGCAAAGTATAAACTAAAACTATAAAGGGATAGCACGAATATCAATAAGAGATGAATTGAGGCATCATTCAAACAAAGAGCATAAGGTATTTCAATGAAGACCATGCCTAGATCATTCGCAGTGTGGTTTTAGAAAAGGGAATTCAATGCATTGGGATTATATTCTTAATACACAAATCAACTAGAAAGGGCAATCTATGTCCCTTCTCTCCAAACCATAGACTTTTTCTAAATGACACTAAAAAAAAATATCCTCCAGGTTGTTTTGTCTGATACCACGACTTCTGTGTTAAGTGTATCATAATGTCATTTTCCTGCAGTTCTTTTAAATCTCGATTGCATATGTATTAACCTTATTGTTCTCTGAAAAGTGCTTTATGAACAAATAAAATATAAATAAGAAGACAATTGGGAACATTCACATGGTGTGTCACATGGAGGGGTAGTGCAAAATCTCTTATGAAATGTCCTGAGTATAATTAGTTCCACCGACTAATTATTTGATTCCTTCAAATAAATTGTAGCCGAGGGGCCTATTTACTGAATGTGCACCATAGTTTCCATGCAGGGCGCACAAACATGTGTTACAGCAGGAGCCGTTAAATGTGTATCTCCTGTTGTACTTAGCCTGTACTGCAAAGAGGTGTTCATCTTCTTTGCATAGGGCTGCTGGGCAGGGGTTGTTCTAGTAAGAGAACATCAGCTGAGAAGCTGATGTAGGTAGGGTAGTCAGGGTAGTTAAAGAAGTGAAAGGAAGGAGATGATTTACTCATGGTGTCATCTAGGTGGGAGAAGGAAGAACAAGCCAAGAGGAAGATGGTGGTGGGTTCTCTTAGATACAGCGAGATAAGATGGTGGATGGAAGTGAGGAGGAGAAGGGGCGCGAGGGATGCATTGATGTTTTTGAATTCCGAGGCCTTCAGTGCGCATGACTTACATTATAGATAGACATGGGGCAGAGGCTGAATGTTGGTGGAAGATTTCCATTATGCACATTTGGAGCACACATTGTTGGGTTCAGAACTGAGGGCTGATTTACACAAATAACTTCATTTACCCATACAAACCAACTTTTGGAATTCACAAAGGTTGGCTTCACACTTGTTAATTCATGTACACATAGAGGTCGCCATGTGAATAAATCTACTCCTAGGGGCTTAGGGTGGGCGTTCCTGGGTGGGACTGCCTTGGACTTTTGTGATTACCCACACATGCATATGTTTCTGAGTATGAGCTCCTCTCTGATCCCTTCCTGCCCTGGAAACGTTGAGATTTACTTCTGAAGAGTAGCACTAAATCCCTTCCCAGTGGAGGAATGGAAAGGGAAGACCTCCAAAAAGTGTTGGAGTGTACGGAAAGGGTTACTCCATTATGAAAATGTTTTCCTTGTAGAGAAATAAAATAGCAATCGTTTGCACCTCCGTATTCTACACTTGCCAAGACATACTTGTTTATATTTTCACAATTAAAAAAAGGGATTCACAAAATCTTATAAGCCTTAAATCTACTCCGATGTGAGCTCAGGAGCCTGGGGTATATACATGATTGTTTTCAAGAAACAGGCCCAGTCCGGGCGTTTTGCATTTTCAATGCTATGGGAACTTGTTAATCCTTAGTACACGAATAGCAGGATGTCACAAGTTTGCAGTTGGTGTGTGGAGAGGATGAGTGCGAAGGCAGCAGTGAGGACAAGACTGACCAAGCTACAAGACACACAGAGGTAGACAGAGAGTGGTAGGAATGACAGTAGAAGCAGGTTAGGGCTGTGAAAAAAGTCCCTGTTCATGCAGAGGTTGACGTTCCAGAGCACTAGAAGAGGATGATGAGAGTAGTTTATAGGTCCTTGACAGGCTCATCAAAAAAAGTCCAAGTTGAGCCATGGGACAGCTGTGCAAGGCTATGTTTAAGGTTGTTGAAAGTTTCTTTAAAATGGCAAGGTTTTCAAATGAAGATGGAAGGTAACTGGGAAAAGTGCTTGGTTGAAGAAGTGTCAAACAGCCTCAGTGGCTGAGGTTTTTGTGTTTTTTGTGAAGGGGAACTGTCTAGTAAAATCCCATGACACAATACACCATAAATTCAGTGAATATCAACATCATTAACTTAACATCTTAGGGCACTTTTTATGATATCATTTGTCTTTTCAGAGTCAATGTACAATATATTTAATTGCAGATATAGTTCTTGGATATTGTATCCATGTGGTGAAAGTTGTCAATCTTTCATGTTATATTTATTCTTCAAGAAAACCACCTCAAGCAATCAATCAGGGGGTTTAAAGCGTGCTACTCACCAGTGAGGGTCTCAAGGCGCTGGGGGGAGAGGGGCAGCAGCTCAGAATCAGCTGAAGAGCCAGGTCTTGAGCCAGAGCAGGGGAGAGTCTGATGCTGAGTGAGACTTTGTTCCAGGCTTTGGCTGCGATGTAGGAGAAGGTCCTTCCACCCGCTCTGATTATGTGGATGTGCAGGTTTCTGCCAGGGCGAGGTGGGTGGAGCGGAGGTTCCTTATGGGTACATGGAAGGAGACTCTTTTGTTGAGGTATTTGACTATGCAGTTATGGAGGGATTTGTAGGCATGGGTGAGTAGCTTGAAGGTTACTCTCCCCTCGACGGGTAGCCAGTAGAGGTCTTGCAGGTGTTGGGTGATGTGCTCATGTCATGGGATGTCGAGAATGAGTTTGGTCGTTGTGCTCTGGATGGTCTGGAGTTTGCATAGCAGGGATTTGTTGATTCCCACGTAAAGGGCATTTCCGTAGTCCAGTCTGCTTGTTATGAGTGCGTGGGTGATGGTATTTCTGGCTTTAGGGTGGATCCACTTGAAGGTCTTGCGGAGGACATGGACAGTGTTGAAGCAGGTGGAGGTGACAGAGCTGATCTGTTGGGTCATGGTGATGGAGGAGTTTAGTATGATGCCGAGGTTTCTGGCGTGGTCTGTGGGGTTGGTGCCCAGTGCGGAGGGCCACCAGGAGTTGTCCCACATGGAGCGGGAGGGTCAGAGGACTAGGACTTCTGTCTTCTGTCTTCTTAGACAACTGCTGCTCATCCAAGCTGCAACATCTTTCATTCCTTCTTAGAAGCAGATGAGTCTGGTGGTTTCGGGGTCCTTCGTGAGGGAGAGGATGAGCTGGGTGTCATCGGCGTAAGATACAATGCTGAGACAGTGCTGTCTGACGATGGCAGCGAGGGGGGCCATGTAGATGTGGAAGAGTATGGGACTGAGTGATGATCCTTGTGGTACACCACCGTTCATCTCTGTGGTTTCGGAGAGGAAATACGGGAGTCTGATCCTTCGGGTTCTGCCGACGAGGAAGGAGTGGAGCCAGTCGAGGGCGGTTTCCTGTATACTGGCATTGTGGAGTCTGGCTGCGAGGGTGCGGTGCGAGATGGTGTTGTAAGCTGCTGAGAGGTCGAGTAGGATCTCCAAGTTATTTTCTCATAGGTATCCTATCCTCTCATTGAGGATGCTCAAAATCATAATGTTGACAAATATTGACATAGAAAACACAACAGAGCAGACCAGGTCTGGAAAAAGTGTGTAGCTGTACTGGCCAAGGTGTAACAGTGGATGCATGCATGAACGTACAGTGCTGTAACACACTGGCTAGATAAATCCCATCAGACCACCCTTATGGTGGAATTTACGTCATGTGGGATGTTACTGATCATTCCAAATCACAACCGACCTTGTAGTGCCGATATGGAAATGGATGTCAAAAATCTAGCCGTGATGTCCATCATGAAGTGGTATTTGCTAAAGTGCAGTGCTTAGATGGCAGTAGTGAAATAAAATTGACTACACGGGCATTGTAAAATATTCAAACTGCACTACATGTGTCAAGAGTTAAAAACACGCCGAGTAGTAAGACTACCCCATGGCGTTTTGTGCAAATCGGTCGACATGTTTCAGCCCGTGGGGCATTGCCCCGGCTTTCTTCAGGACCATAAACAGAAAAGCTACATTATAGCTTTTCTGTTTATGGTCCTGAAGAAAGCCGGGGCAATGCCCCACGGGCTGAAACATGTCGACCGATTTGCACAAAACGCCATGGGGTAGTCTTACTACTCGGCGTGTTTTTAACTCTTGACACATGTAGTGCAGTTTGAATATTTTACAATGCCCGTGTAGTCAATTTTATTTCACTACTGCCATCTAAGCACTGCACTTTAGCAAATACCACTTCATGATGGACATCACGGCTAGATTTTTGACATCCATTTCCATATCGGCACTACAAGGTCGGTTGTGATTTGGAATGATCAGTAACATCCCACATGACGTAAATTCCACCATAAGGGTGGTCTGTACGTTCATGCATGCATCCACTGTTACACCTTGGCCAGTACAGCTACACACTTTTTCCAGACCTGGTCTGCTCTGTTGTGTTTTATATATCTTATATTAGGGGAATGAGCAGACAGGTCATTAAATATTCCCCTTGACCCTCCACAAACCTGTTTTGTTTTCTGACAAATATTGACAAACAAATGCCTCCAGAACTGTAAAATCACTTTAACAGGATGTTCTTTGGCCGTCTTATGCCTTGCCTAAACATGCATAGTATAAGATGAAAGATTGAGAACTTCAGGCACATGGATAAACTATCTAAGAACTACATCAGTAATTACATTTAGTGTATTTCACTGATTCTGAAAAGACAAATGATGTCATAATCATTATACAACATCTTCCGGGAAGGGCTGGGCATGGTGGAGCAATGTCTTAAATCACACCTGCTTATTGGCAAGTATTCAATTGTGAAGCAGGGCTCCATCTGCTTAGCCTTCATGGATCTGTCAAGCGCCCTAAACAGTGTGGTTAGATCTAAGCTGTGAGCCTTGCTGAGTTATTCGTGGGTGGATCCAGGGCTTGGCCAGTTTTTGTGTGCCTTAACCTTTGACTTGTCAGTGTCTGTCAGGTATGGACATACTGGGGAGCGCACCTCCAGATTCCCGCTGGCGAACTGCGTACACCAGGGTTGTGTACTGCCCCAATCTTTTTTCTGTTGTATATCAATGGACTTGAGGCAGCATTGTCTGTTTGTGCCGCAGTTGTCCCGATGCTGGGCAAGAAAAAAGTCCCTGCCTTACTTTACGCAGATTGCGGTATTTTAGTGGAGAGAACACACAAGAGCTTAAACACTCTTTTTAAGAAGATTATCAGCTTCATGGGGTCCCTGGGCTTAACCACAAATTGCTTGAAAACCATGTTTTGTGAGCCTAATTCCATGAAACTAAAACAGGGAGCACAAATCTCCAAGGCCATCAGCCTGCCTCGACCCAGGATTTTCCTTATCTCTATTCCAAGGAAAACTCTGTACCTGAAATCACAAAGCTTCCCAAAGGTATGCTAGTGCCGCCGGTTACATCTACAGCTGGGCTTCTCGTTTTGGCAGAAAGCCCATGGTCCCTCTGTTGGAGGTTTTCAGGAGTAAATGCCTCCCCATTCTTACTTATTGGGCCGACATTTAGGGATATTCCAACATTTCCACCCTACAGACTGAAGAGAACAGGGCTCTACGTTGTCTTCTGGGTGTACCCCCGTTCTGAACCATTTACATAGTTCACCAGGAGCTTGGTGATGGGTTTGTTGAAGACAATATTAAATTGTCCACCTTAAGAGAGGTTGGGATGGCTTGGATGGCACAGTGAATGGTGGCTTGATCTCGTCACTCCTGCTGCGTGCTAACAGTGGATTACGAGGTCTGCAAAACGTCCTATAACATACAAAAGAAACAGCTGGTATGGGAAACTTCAATGCTCTATAAGATCCTACCTGCTGCTAGGTTTGAGGAGTTTACTGGCATTTGTTATCATTGATCCACCCGTCTCTCCGATGCGGCCTTGTGCTTCTTAACAAAATGGCCGGCGGATCTAATCGAAGTCAGGCAAGGTGCGAAGGACAGGCTACTTTCCATATGACAAGCAAGCCTTTTCCACCTAAGGCAATCCCGCTCCCACCATAACCGGTGCTGAGTCTGAGCTGCAATGGTTGATGTGATAAGTTTTTAGGGACTTTTTGACACAATACCAGCTCTTCATCCCTTTTCATTTTGCCAGTCTCCAACATGGCGCCTCACAACGAGTCTTACCTAGCCCCACCAACTTCAATCTCTTGGGACTTTTCTCTATGAATAATTGTTATGTACCCCAACCTAGGCCTAAGTGGCTAAACGACCTTTCACCTACATTTGAGTAGAAGAGTTGGCCCAATGGCTAGGGCGGTCGACCTTGAACCTAGGGAACTGGGTTTGAGTCTCGGCAATGACGCTGAACATCCTGTGATTCTTGGCAAATCACTTAATCTCCCGGTGCCTAACAAAAAATGTATGTGTCCTCATGTAATGGAACTAGTGCAATGTAAAGCGCTCTGATATTCGTTTCAGGTCAAGTTTGCGCTATATAAAACTATGCAAAATAAAAAAATGAAATTGTCCTACCTTGCTGTGCATAACGGTTCTAGCACTGACCTTTTACCCAGTTATGTGCTGAATAAATGTCAATTGGTTTCCTTGAAACAATCGTCATTTATTATGCATGAGGATTCTTATAAATGTCCCCTGCATATGACGTACATAACAGGATTAAAATACTCTATATAAAAGTCAAGGTCATCCTAGGGCGACAGAACTAGTTGCTTAATTGCAGGCATTGATTTAGGGTCATTTACATAATCATACTCACAACACACCGATTGTGGTAGGAACCCGAAGCTATCTTTATGGTATAAAAGAACCATACTTTCACTTGATAAACAGAGGAGACGCTTTCACGCTGACACAAGACACTGAGGTCCCGGCCTGCTGAAGCGTCAACACGCAGCGGTCTGACACTACTTACGGGGTGTCCAACTCGAGACTAAGACAGGGTCTTTCATTCTCTATCATCAGGTATTGGGGTTGGCTCTTTCCTGGGGGATTCTTGGCTTCACACCTACATACATGCTAGGTAACTTAGGTAAGGGTCCGCATCGTAGAAAAACACTTGATTACTGTCTCATTTATATGCCTGCATATAATCACTGTTTTAGCACCATGGTAGAATTCTACCTTTTATTTACTCTGTTGGTACTTGTAATCCTTTGCATTTGTTTCTGTCTAATGATTGTCGCAGCAAACATGTTGTATACTAGAATAACGCTGGTTCAATAAATACTTGAAAACGGCCCCAACGTGTATTCTATGTATCTCTCTGAGACTAAGTGAGCATGATTGTCTGAGCGAAAAGTACTGTACAGTTTCCTCAATCCCTGAAGGGTTAAGGATTGTCATGTTCGATGGTTACCAGAAACTATTCGCTCCTTGGTAAGGTTACGGGGCTTATGGTGGCACTGTGAACTAGCTGGTCTATAGGCTGACATATCTTTTGGGATGTCTGGAATCAGTCTAGACACCAGTCCCTTAGTTTATGTTGTCGAACAAACGCACAGATCCTATGTATTTTTAGGAACTACAAGACAGGTTCTCCTATTAGAAGTCTATAAAAGTTCATAATAATACCCCTGGTCACATTATGGTACATTTCTGGCTCCTAAGCCTAATTTGTGCTCTTCCTGGTGCTGTAACCGATCCTGTGCTTGCGATGTGCTATCGCTAAGCGAAATTCTGTGCGACGTGCATTTCATCCTCACTGTTAATTTGTGTTTGAGAGCTTGTGAGGGCTCCCGGAGCTCTTGCGGGAACTGCAGGCACTCCATGTCTTCTTCATGGACATTTCCAACGCCTTGTTCCTTGGTCGCTGATTTTTTCAAACCAGTGTATGATTCGAGCATGGAAAATGTCTTAATGGCGTTTTTAATTTTTGTATTGTGCTTTTATTGCTGTGTTTAACTGCTGAAACAAAATGTTATTATTATTATGTTTCTTATATAGCGCCTGAATCGACCCCCGAAGGGGTATCTCCGCGCTTGCCTTGGGAACCCGTCCTGGCTTTTCCCTGTGAGATAGCCCCTACAGGGCATCCCCAAGGTGAAAGCCAGGCATCCCACCGCGGGGGGCCGTTGTGGAGATTAAGCAAGCTTAATGCCCAGAGTTGCAGAGTGTGAACCCATGATTAGGTCAGGCACCAAAGCGAGAATCATCGAGTCCATGGACATTTGAGCTCAAGACCCTGCCGCGTCGGGAATTGAACCCTGGTCCCGGGTCTGACCTCTGCTTCAGGGTCTGCCTGCTCTAACCAGTGAGCCACACTTCTCCACATCTGATCTAATAGTATTTATCAGGGATAGTTGTTGGAAGATATGGTTGATA
The DNA here is from genome assembly GCF_964263255.1 of Lissotriton vulgaris. Taxonomy (NCBI): domain Eukaryota; kingdom Metazoa; phylum Chordata; class Amphibia; order Caudata; family Salamandridae; genus Lissotriton; species Lissotriton vulgaris. Next base: position 331,303,743 of record NC_141691.1, on the reverse strand, counting down.
GAGTGAACGGAGCAGCCATAGGGTTGCAGGAACGTTGATGGATCCGCAGAGAAGGTGCAGTTACAGTAGGCCAGACCTCAAAAGAAGAGAGTGATGGTGGATTGTGTCCTGGTCCCCTTTTCATGCTCCTCAAAGAACCGTCCACTTGGGCCAGCTGGTGGTTAGTAGGTGAGTTGTGAAAGAGAGTGAAAATAAACATGCTCTGAATACTGTCCACATTTTCTGGCCATATAGTGGGTGTAGCCCTAGCCTCGAATGCCACTAAGATTTAAGAACTAGTAACTCTCAGCTATGCCAGGTCAAAGCCAGCTTGTCACCTGGGTTTGCACACAACTGGGACCAGTGTCCAGGAGACGGTGTGTGAGACATAGTGATGGATACATTTATGCCGCAAATACTGTATACGTACCTCTTCCGAACAAATAGCTGGGGCTGATCTTTTTTAATTTCAATGCATATTTTGCACTGCTCTTTACAGCAAAGCCCTTATCTAGGATTGTATTGTGCATGTTCCTCATTCAGTGGGCGACACTGAAGGGAAAAGGATGAAGAGAGAATGGCATTTGCCTCGTGGGGTGATGAATGTTCATCTACCTTCAAACTCTAGGTCCAGGCACTTCAATTCTCACGGTGTCATCCATCTCTCACTTTGTAACTTACCAGCTGTGACTTCTGACCTCTTCAAGTCTGGATGTAAAGGGCATGTGGCCTGTGGCATGCTCTTTATTTACATTTAAACAAGTAAACAGAATGGAATGCATTGAAAAAAGAGTAATGATTGACCGGTGTAACCATTTCCAATGAATGCTTCTGAAGATATCTTTAACACATGTGGAAACCACTGTGGAAGTGAGTTTTCCGAAAACGAGATAAGAGTGATTCTGATAAATACAGAGATTCTTGGTTATAAAATCTGGATGATCCCTCCCATGAAGGCGTGCTTGTTTGCCACGGAGGCAGTCTAGGCAGGGGAATCAGCACTTTGTTTCTAAGTGAGGCTGGCACTCTTCTAGTTATGTCAAATTCATGAAACAGCTGGTTGATGCGCATCATTCTTGTGTGAGTACCAAACACAATTCCCTCCCCCACCACCTCTCATTTGTGATTACATGCATAGCTCAAGTGAACAGAAACTACGAGCCTGCTTTAATTTGAAAACTTCTTTTTATTTATTTTATTTATTTAAAAAAGTTTTATATAGCGCAGCTGGACCCAAGAGTATCAGAGCGCTTTACATAGTGATGGCACATGAACATAGCAGGTACATATTAAGTAAAATATATAGTTAGAAATGGACAAGATACAGTGTGAGAAATGGTCATTAGAGCAGATTAGAGATGGTGCAGCGGGAGTTGAGGATCACGCTAAGGGAGAGGGTGAGGAGGGGGGAGGGTGAAATGAGAGGGGGAGAATGTAGGGTGACAGAGAGAGAGTGACAGATGGGAGATGCGCCTATTTTGACACAAGTTCTTAATCATGACAATATGAAAATAATGCAGTTATGCCACTTTCTATCAAAAACACAAAAATGCATCACAGTGAGGGACCTAGCTATCATGGTGTTATCTGATAATGGTAATGAATGGTAACAAGTTATCCTTCCGTTCGAAGGCTATGCCTTCTCGTCTTCCATGGCTCACAGCTATTCATGTGCCCTGGGTTGAATGAGGACCCTACAGACTTAGGGGGCCCTCAAGGGTCAACCACCCCTTAAGCGGTAGTGATTGCAGAGCCTTTCCTTACGTCCCTATCGAGAAGGCGTCTTAACCGGCATTTCTACTGTCCAGCTCGATGCGGAATTTCATTTTTTGAGTTTTATATAGCGCGAACTAGACCCGAAGGTATCAAAACCTTTAGTTGAGCACCATCAATCAAACTTTATTCGGTTTAGCACCAGTTATGTTACAAACGCACACATTCATTTTTTTTTAATAGGCACGAGATTAAGTGATTTGCCCAGAATCACAGATTGTTGAGCGTCCCTTCGGAGACTCGAACTCGGTTCCCCAGCCCTAGCCTACTACAGGCACCAGAATGCATAGAAGAAACAGGACTGGTCTGGTGACGTACTCCCGCCTGACCTGGGTCAACTAGGGTTGTCTGTCGCCTAGCCTCTGCATTATGTGTTACTGCATGTCCTTTTAGTGTCGCTCAAGCAGCGAGCAGGACTAAAGAGACGCCGCTAAGACAAATGATACTGAGCGGCAAGAAAAGAGACAGAGATGCATGCACGAGGTCTGCAAAGCAGCGGCTGGGAAAGTTTCCGCAAGGAATGTTTGCATAAATATGTGCCCCTTCCCTAGCCCTGCTCCCCCCTGCCCCGCCTCTTGATAAAGTATTTGCTGTGCTGCGCTTGTGCTTTTGTTGTCCCGCTAGTGCCTGCGCGCAGCCCGGGTTGCCAGGGGAGGGCGGAAGCAGCTGTGGATTGGCTGCCTTTGGCCGCGCTCCTGCCTGACTCCAACATTCCTCTGGATGATTGTGCGGCTGCGGCTGCAGCAAGAGTCGTTGCACTCTGCGCAGAGACAGCAACCTTGATGCAGTGAAAGTAGGAGCGCCCCCTTTTGGATGACCCAGCTTTTTTAAAATGTATTTTTTATAGCCCGAAACTGGCCAAGAGCATTGGAGAGCTTTACTACTGAGCTAGAAATATTACTACACATATTATTCATGAGATGACACACAAGCAAACTCATAACCGGCGGATTGTAGTTAAACTCACACCTTTTAATACAATTGAGTGTTATCCAGTTTCAGGCCTCTGCTCAGATAGAGGTTAAATGGCACACACACTCCGTTCCGGCTCTAAATGTGGACCTCGGCTTAAAGTGGGCCAAGTGCCGGAACCAACAAGAGCTAGAGTAGGGACGTAACGCACAGGGCCGGAATGGGAACCACAACCGACCCTGGCAAAGTGCTCGGCCGGCCCCCCCTTCCTCACTCGGGGGAGGGTGTAGAGAGCCACCCAGGACTCTCACTACAATGTATCCACTGCTACATGCACCCTCACACCCCCGGGGCGGGCTCGCCTCCGGGGTATATAATAAAAGGGCGGAAGACCGCTCGGGGTCTTTCCGGCAACCCACAACCCACAACTAACCTGTACCTGTATTTCATTTACGGTCTCCAACGACCACGTGTGAGGCCCAGCCCTCGCACACCACATTGGCGACGAGGCCGGTACTGACCTCGCGCGTGCCCTGTGGTGCCTCCTGCCCGGAGCATCGTCTCGTCTTCCTGGGCTTGTGGAGCGGCGCCGCCCGCGAAGAAGGAAGACTGCTGCGGAGCCCACCCGCTGTGGCCTGAGGCCCGCTGCTCCTACGGCTGATCTTGCGCGCTGGTTCGAGTCCCGCCCACGCGACTCCCTCTCTCTCTCTCTCTCTCGAGGGTGCGACTTCAGCCGGCAGGGAACTCGCCACGCGCGAGTCTTACGGGTGAGTGGTGTGTCCTGCGACCCCGCCCGCGCTGACCTCCCGCGCCCCCGTGTGGCCCGGGCCTGCATTCTGTGTGTGGCTCCCCTGGTGGGCTGGAAGCACGATCACAGCCCCGGAAGGGAGGGGTGAAGCGGAGCGACGCTGCACGTCAGCTCCACTCTCCGGCAGACGGCCCCCGCCTCGACCAGACAGCGCTCCTCATCCCCTGCACTCGGAGCACATAACAAGCATTGGCAAACACCAAAAGGAAAAAAAAAAGAAAATAGGTGTAAAGGGAAGATTCCTGTGCAAGAGGCAGCACGTCCGGTCCCTGTGGATACATTTTGGCGGCAGCTTGCCGAGCAGGGTCACAGCCCTGTCTCCTGACCCCACACGCACGGCGCATAAGCAGTCCTGTACAGCCAGCAAGGTTAAAAGGGGGTAGACAGCCATCCAGGGTCACCGTGCCAGGGTCACGAAGAAGAGAACTCATCTAGCAAACCACACCCTGAGAGGCCGCGACATAACACGCGCAGAGCTACGTCATGACAGACCCTGCACCAGGAGCAGCAGCGCCAGCACCACAACCACCCGGCCCGGCGGGAAATGCCCAGAACCAAGCCGCAATCACCGGGCCCCAAGTAGTCAGCCATGCACACACAGGCGTAGCGCCCCTTCCCACCTTCAGCGAATCGGCTGACCCCGCGACTGCAGCACCGAGATGGAAGGCGTGGCTTGGAAGACTCAACCTATACTTCAAGGGAACCCGCGAAACAGATGGAACCGTCAAGAGGTCCCTCCTCATACTGTACGGAGGCCCTGAAATATATGACCTCTTTGAGACACTCCCAGACACCGGACGAGAAGACGATTATGACGCGGCCGTTGACGCTCTCAATGCACATTTCGACCCCCAATTGAACAATGACTTTGAGAAGTTCAAATTTAAGATGGCATGGCATTCAGAGTCTGAATCTGTCGACATGTACTACGCTAGGCTGCGCCGGCTGGCCAGCAGCTGTCCATTCCTCAATCCAAGAGAGGAGATACAAGACCAAATTATCGTGGGGTGCCGATCCAAACTGCTGAGAAAACTCATCCTCAGACAGCCTGGAATCACGTTAGATGAAATACTCATCCTCGCCCGCTCGCACGAGCTGTCGGATGCGCGGGCTGAAGAAATGGAAGTTGCGCTGCGTTCCCCAATGGCGCTCCCCTCAGTGCCCAAGATGGCACCCATCAAAGAAGAAAGAGTTGATGCGATACAAAGAAGGCCGCCGGTCAATCGCCAGCGACAATGGTCGTCCAGAGGCACACAGTGTGCATACTGTGGGGAAGATCACCCAGTAACCGCGACGTGCAGTGCAAAAGGAAAGACTTGTCTCAAATGTGGCCGACTAAACCACTTTGCAGCAGTGTGCCAAGGAGGGAGGTACAGGCCAAACGCTCCAAGACCGCGCATGGGATATGGGCCCAAGTCGATAACACAGAGGGTCAGGCAATTATCCCTGGAGCCCGAGCGTCCACCCCAAGACAACCAAGCTCAAGAAAGAAGGCCACGGTACGAAGACGACGAAGATGACGAGGTGTATGTTGTTTCATACGTCAGCCGGATCTCGACAAAGAGAAGACCACCGCCCATGTGCACCGTCTCCGTCGAAGGGACTGAAATGCAAGCGCTCATAGATACCGGGGCATCTGTGAATGTCATGGACTCCGACCAATATGAACAGATGTCACCCAAACCAGAACTGGCACCGTCGAGTGCACGCATCTACACCTATGGAGGCACAGACCCGTTACCGCTGCGAGGAGTTATCAGCACCACCATTGTGAATGGCGAATATTCGACCGAAGCCCTCTTCCATGTTATTGAAGGAAAAAAAGACACCCTCCTGAGCTGCCACACAGCAGAAGACCTAGGGCTGGTATTCTTCGCGAATCAAGTTCATCAATCACATGCAGAAAACATGCTGCAAGATTTCCCAGCACTGTTCAGCGGCCTGGGGAAGTTGAAAGGAAAGAAAGTTCGGCTGCATATAGACACCTCGGTGCGCCCAGTCGCTCTCAGGCACCGGCGAGCACCATTCAACCTCCGGCCGCAAGTTGAAGCCGAACTCAAAAAGCTAGAAGATCTCGGAGTCATAGAAAAGGTGTCAGGCCCGACCCCGTGGGTGTCTCCTCTGGTTGTGGCGCCAAAACCCAAACAGCCAGGCGCCATCCGGCTGTGCGTCGATGTGAGGCTCCCCAATGCAGCAATAAAGAGAGAACGTCATATCACTCCGACTATGGACGATATCATTGCGGACCTAAACGGGGCGAAGTGGTTCTCCAAGTTGGACCTCAACACGGGTACCACCAACTGGAGTTGGAACCCGAGAGTCGCTACATAACCACGTTTTCGACTCACGTCGGACTCCGACGATACCGGAGACTAAGCTTTGGCGTCTCCTCAGCCGCGGAAGTGTTCCAGAACGCAATCCGGGAGGTGTTGTGAGGGTTGAATGGGGTAATCAATCTGAGCGACGACATACTCATATACTCCAAGACTCTCGAGGAACACCACACCCACCTGAGGGCCACGCTGAGAAGGCTGGTGGACCATGGACTGACCCTGCATTCGTCCAAGTGCTCGTTTTACCAAGACTCCATTGACTTCTTTGGGTACACGTTTACACGAGAAGGCCTGAACGTTGATCCGAAAAAGGCAGAAGCAATCCAGACCGCGAGTACCCCGCGAAACCCATCCGAGGTGTGAAGTTTTCTGGGAATGGCCACTTACTGTGGCCGGTTCATTCCTAATCTACCGGCTCTGGCAGAACCACTTAGGACCCTCACTCGACAGGACCACGAATGGTAGTGGACCGGCTCTGCAAACCAGGCGTTCCAGAACATCAAGGCGAACCTGTTTGACAAAGCAGTGATGGCATACTTCCAGCCATGCCGGAAGACAGAACTGATCGTGGAAGCCAGCCCGGTGGGTCTAGGAGCCGTACTGCTGCAAGAGTATGGAGGAGATGAATGGAAACCTGTGGCATACGCGACCAAAGCATTGACTGACACCGAGACTCGGTATGCACAGATCGAGCGAGAGGCCTTGGCAATAAAGTGGGCATGCCAACACTTTCATTTGTACCTATGTGGGCAGGAGTTTACTGTCATGACCGATCACAAGCCACTGCTACCCCTGTTCGCAGGATCCTCCAGACTTGCGCCACCACAAATAGAACGATGGGCCGTACAATTGCAGGGATACAATTTCAAGCTCGTATTCCGACCAGGGGCACACAACCATGCAGACTACCTCTCACGGCATCCTGATGTGACCAAGAAGGCTCTCCCACTCGCCAACGGACCAGGGGTGGAGGAGTTTGTACACATGATATCCCAGGCTGCCTGCCCGGACACCATGACGCTGAAGGAGATAGGCGAGGCCACGGATGAGACACTAGCCAGGGTCAAGCGTGCCCTTGAGGAGAATCGCTGGACTCGTTTTCTAGATGGGATCCAAAGCCTGAGGCCTGAAGTGAGCCACGCAAGACAACAAATATGGCAATTCCGAAATGAGCTAAGCATAGGAGATGAAGGAGTCGTGCTCCGGGGGCATCTGATTGTCGTGCCTGAGAGCCTACAGTACCACATGCTGACAATCGCTCACACGGGCCATCAGGGGATGGCTAAAACCAAGGCAAGGCTGAGGAACAAAGTCTGGTTCCCCACCATGGACCACAAGGTGGATGAGATGGTGCGCTCCTGCCATGCATGCACCATCACCGGAGCAGACCCGGCGCCAGCACCGGTCATCACTGAGGACGCCCCTCAAACCCCCTGGGCTCACCTGAGTGTGGACTTTGGAAGTTTTCCCAACGGCAGGCACACACTTGTAGTGGTGTACTCCTTCTCCAAATTTCCCGTGGTGGAGATTATTCCGTCCGTTGCGTTTCCCCAAGTCAAGAAGGCCCTCGACCACATCTTCGCGACGATGGGACTCCCCGAAGAGATAAAATCTGACAACGGATCGCCGTTCCAAGGAAGAGAATTCCAAACCTACCTGGAGAACCTCCGAATCAGACACCGAAAAATCACACCGCTATGGCCACAGGTGAATGGGGAAGTAGAGAGACTCATGAGAACTATCAACAGAGCTCTCAGGATTGCGGTGGACAGCGGAAACGACCCGGAAACAGCTCTGGATCAATTCTTGAGTGCCTATCGACAAACACCACACAGTACCACAAAGTGTGCCCCAGCACACGTGCTGTTCAAGAAGGCACCTAGAGGCAACATTCCCACGGCAGCGAACTGGACGCCCGAGGCAAGAGACGAAGAGACCATCCAGTCAAGGAGACGGACAACCAACCAGAAAGCGAGCGAGGTTCGGCATGCCAGACAACCAAATCTACGAGAAGGAGACACTGTGGTGGTACAAGATCGCCACCCAGGGTGGAAATTCCGGACACCATATGAGCCGGAGAAATGGACGGTAGAAAAGGTGCAAGGAACTATGGTCACGGCTCGACGGGGCCATCAAACGGTGGCCAGGAACACATCTTCTTTCAAGAAGGTAGGAGGGCCGGCCGGCTCTCCTACAGGATTCATCAGTCAGGAACAAGGAGAAGAAGATGATTTCCAAGTGGAAGCCGAACCATGGGTCGGGACCCCTTCTCCGCCACCGGGGGCAGGAAGACCGGTCGGAGATGCTCGTCCCGCGATCACCTGTAACACCACCCCGTCGTGCCAGGCCGCTCCGGCAGGGAGCGGCGAAACAACCCCGGCTGGGGTCGTGGCCTCCCCGGCGTGTAGGAACCGTCAGTACAACCTGAGGCCCAATACGGGCCCGAGCCAGAGAATGAGAGACTTTGCCTGGACATCACCATAATGCGTTCCAGGTCGTTGGGACGGACTAAATTGAAGGAGGGATGTAGAGAGCCACCCGGGGCTCTCACTGCTGCGAGATCCCGCGGGAGTTTGGCGACCGCGATTACGTCATCACGCTCGCCACCTTGAACAGCGAGAGTTTGCCAACGCGAGTACACCGTGATCACGTATCGCGAGAGTTCACAATCGCGAACCCGTACATGCGGCGGGCAGCAACAGTCTCGCACTCGTGAAAATACAAAATTTGCAATTCTGCACTAGAAATCCACCAGCAAGCAGCATAAACCTTCTGAAAATGATGATTTTTATCTGAATAACTCCTCAGGTTGACATTTGCCTGCACTTTTTCTGCAAGGAGTCCATTTTGGGGTGGTGGGGTGGGAGGAAGGAAGTGCTCCACAGTCTCCAACTTCCTGTTCCTGTCCAGCAGGCTCCTCCCAGTGCTTTGTCCATCTCCTGGTCACTTTTCATTTGGATCTGGAGCTGGAAGGATTACTTTTTGAGGATGCTGCTGGATATTTGGATTTGAGGCCTTTTTGACTTTCTTTGGATCACTTTTGGATTAGAAATTTCACAAGTAAGTTTGTTTGGGGCATTACAGTTGCTGCAACTACAATTTTGGAATTTTCGATTTTTGGGCTGTTGTTGGGGCCTTTTGCCCAGGGGTACTCAGTGGTGGGTGGACTGAGTCTTTCTGTGGGGTCTCTTTAATACAAACATCATGGAGAGCCTGGATGGCTTGGGATTGTGCTGATTTTTCTGTGATTTTCGTTTTTTTCGGCTGTTGTTGTGGCCTTTTCACCAGGGCTAGTGAGTGGTGCATGTGCCTAGTCTTTCTGTGGGGTGTCTTGAATTTAAACATCATGGAGGGCCTGGATGGCATGGGATTGTGCTGATTTTTCTGTGTTTTTTGATTTTTTGGGGTGTTCATGGGGACAGGCCATGTGGCTGGGGGCCATTTTGAGTGCTGCTACAGGCCCTGGCAATGTGCTGGGATGGAGGGGGCCATTTTAAATGCAGGCAGTGTTCTTAGGTCTGCAACCATTTTGCCTAGCTTTCAACCTTTATGCCCAGGGGTACTGAGTGGTGCATAGGCCTAGTCTTTCTGTGGGGTGTCTTGAATTTAAACATCATGGAGGGCTTGGGATTGTGCTGATTTTTCTGTGATTTTCGTTTTTTTGGGCTGTTGTTGTGGCCTTTTCACCAGGGGTAGTGAGTGGTGCATGTGCCTAGTCTTTCTCTGGGGTGTCTTGAATTTAAACATCATGGAGGGCCTGGATGGCATGGGATTGTGCTGATTTTTCTGTATTTTTTTATTTTTTGGGGTGTTCATGGGGACAGGCCATGTGGGTGGGGGCCATTCTGAGTGCTGCTACAGGCCCTGGCCATGTGCTGGGAGGGAGGGGGCCATTTTGAATGCAGGCAGTGTTCTTAGGTCTGCAACCATTTTGCCTAGCTTTCAACCTTTATGCCCAGGGGTACTGAGTGGTGCATAGGCCTAGTCTTTCTGTGGGGTGTCTTGAATTTAAACATCATGGAGGGCTTGGGATTGTGCTGATTTTTCTTTGATTTTCGTTTTTTTGGGCTGTTGTTGTGGCCTTTTCACCAGGGCTAGTGAGTGGTGCATGTGCCTAGTCTTTCTGTGGGGTGTCTTGAATCTAAACATCATGGAGGGCCTGGATGGCATGGGATTGTGTTGATTTTTCTGTGTTTTTCGATTTTCTGGGGTGTTCATGGGGACAGGCCATGTGGGTGGGGGCCATTTTGAGTGCTGCTACAGGCCCTGGCCATGTGCTGGGAGGGAGGGGGCCATTTTGAATGCAGGCAGTGTTCTTAGGTCTGCAACCATTTTGCCTAGCTTTCAACCTTTATGCCCAGGGGTACTGAGTGGTGCATAGGCCTAGTCTTTCTGTGGGGTGTCTTGAATTTAAACATCATGGAGGGCTTGGGATTGTGCTGATTTTTCTGTGATTTTCGTTTTTTTTGAGTTGTTGTTGTGGCCTTTTCACCAGAGTTAGTGAGTGGTGCATGTGCCTAGTCTTTCTGTGGGGTGTCTTGAATTTAAACATCATGGAGGGCCTGTATGGAATGGAATTGTGTTGATTTTTCTGTGTTTTTCGATTTTTTGGGGTGTTCATGGGGACAGGCCATGTGGGTGGGGGCCATTTTGAGTGCTGCTACAGGCCCTGGCCATGTGCTGGGAGGGAGGGGGCCAGTTTGAATGCAGGCAGTGTTCTTAGGTCTGCAACCATTTTGCCTAGCTTTCAACCTTTATGCCCAGGGGTACTGAGTGGTGCATAGGCCTAGTCTTTCTGTGGGGTGTCTTGAATTTAAACATCATGGAGGGCTTGGGATTGTGCTGATTTTTCTGTGATTTTCGTTTTTTTGGGCTGTTGTTGTGGCCTTTTCACCAGGGATAGTGAGTGGTGCATGTGCCTAGTCTTTCTGTGGGGTGTCTTGAATTTAAACATCATGGAGGGATTGGATGGCATGGGATTGTGTTGATTTTTCTGTGTTTTTCGATTTTTTGGGGTGTTCATGGGGACAGGCCATGTGGGTGGGGGCCATTTTGAGTGCTGCTACAGGCCCTGGCCATGTGCTGGGAGGGAGGGGGCAATTTTGAATGCAGGCAGTGTTCTTAGGTCTGCAACCATTTTGCCTAGCTTTCAACCTTTATGCCCAGGGGTACTGAGTGGTGCATAGGCCTAGTCTTTCTGTCTGGTGTCTTGAATTTAAACATCAAGGAGGGCTTGGGATTGTGCTGATTTTTCTGTGATTTTCATTTTTTTGGGCTGTTGTTGTGGCCTTTTCACCAGGGATAGTGAGTGGTGCATGTGCCTAGTCTTTCTGTGGGGTATCTTGAATTTAAACATCATGGAGGGCCTGGATGGCATGGGATTGTGCTGATTTGTCTGTGTTTTTCGATTTTTTGGGGTGTTCATGGGGTCAGGCCATGTGGGTGGGGGCCATTTTGAGTGCTGCTACAGACCCTGGCCATATGCTGGGAGGGAGGGGGCCATTTTGAATGCAGGCAGTGTTCTTAGGTCTGCAACCATTTTGCCTAGCTTTCAACCTTTATGCCCAGGGGTACTGAGTGGTGCATAGGCCTAGTCTTTCTGTGGGGTGTCTTGAATTTAAACATCATGGAGGGCTTGGGATTGTGCTGATTTTTCTGTGATTTTCGTTTTTTTGGGCTGTTGCTGTGGCCTTTTCACCAGGGGTAGTGAGTGGTGCATGTGCCTAGTCTTTCTGTGGGGTGTCTTGAATTTAAACATCATGGAGGGCCTGGATGGCATGGGATTGTGCTGATTTTTCTGTATTTTTTGATTTTTTGGGGTGTTCATGGGGACAGGCCATGTGGGTGGGGGCCATTCTGAGTGCTGCTACAGGCCCTGGCCATGTGCTGGGAGGGAGGGGGCCATTTTGAATGCAGGCAGTGTTCTTAGGTCTGCAACCATTTTGCCTAGCTTTCAACCTTTATGCCCAGGGGTACTGAGTGGTGCATAGGCCTAGTCTTTCTGTGGGGTGTCTTGAATTTAAACATCATGGAGGGCTTGGGATTGTGCTGATTTTTCTGTGATTTTCGTTTTTTTGGGCTGTTGCTGTGGCCTTTTCACCAGGGCTAGTGAGTGGTGCATGTGCCTAGTCTTTCTGTGGGGTGTCTTGAATCTAAACATCATGGAGGGCCTGGATGGCATGGGATTGTGTTGATTTTTCTGTGTTTTTCGATTTTCTGGGGTGTTCATGGGGACAGGCCATGTGGGTGGGGGCCATTTTGAGTGCTGCTACAGGCCCTGGCCATGTGCTGGGAGGGAGGGGGCCATTTTGAATGCAGGCAGTGTTCTTAGGTCTGCAACCATTTTGCCTAGCTTTCAACGTTTATGCCCAGGGGTACTGAGTGGTGCATAGGCCTAGTCTTTCTGTGGGGTGTCTTGAATTTAAACATCATGGAGGGCTTGGGATTGTGCTGATCTTTCTGTGATTTTCGTTTTTTTGGGCTGTTGTTGTGGCCTTTTCACCAGAGCTAGTGAGTGGTGCATGTGCCTAGTCTTTCTGTGGGGTGTCTTGAATTTAAACATCATGGAGGGCCTGGATGGCATGGGATTGTGTTGATTTTTCTGTGTTTTTCGATTTTTTGGGGTGTTCATGGGGACAGGCCATGTGGGTGGGGGCCATTTTGAGTGCTGCTACAGGCCCTGGCCATGTGCTGGGAGGGAGGGGGCAATTTTGAATGCAGGCAGTGTTCTTAGGTCTGCAACCATTTTGCCTAGCTTTCAACCTTTATGCCCAGGGGTACTGAGTGGTGCATAGGCCTAGTCTTTCTGTCTGGTGTCTTGAATTTAAACATCAAGGAGGGCTTGGGATTGTGCTGATTTTTCTGTGATTTTCATTTTTTTGGGCTGTTGTTGTGGCCTTTTCACCAGGGATAGTGAGTGGTGCATGTGCCTAGTCTTTCTGTGGGGTGTCTTGAATTTAAACATCATGGAGGGCCTGGATGGCATGGGATTGTGCTGATTTGTCTGTGTTTTTCGATTTTTTGGGGTGTTCATGGGGACAGGCCATGTGGGTGGGGGCCATTTTGAGTGCTGCTACAGGCCCTGGCCATATGCTGGGAGGGAGTGGGCCATTTTGAATGCAGGCAGTGTTCTTAGGTAAATTGTAAATTGTTGTAAATTGTTGTGTCTTGTAAAGCGCACTGCTACCCGGAGGCCTCGTAGCGCTATAGACCGCTGGGGAACCCGTCCTGGCTTTCCCTGTGAGATAGTCCCTCCTGGGGGTCTCCAAGGTGAAACCAGGCATCCCCGGCGTTTGTGTGGGGCCGTTGTGGAGATGAGGCAAGCTAATGCCCAGAGTTGCCGAGTGTGCTCCCTGGTCGGAGTAGGCACCGATGCGAGAATTATCAGTCCGCTGATCCTGGTCCAAGACCCTGCCGCGTCGGGAATCGAACCCTGGTCCCGGGCCGTTCTCTGCACTCGGGTCTGCCGCCTCTAACCAGTGAGCCACACCTCTCCACATGCAACCATTTTGCCTAGCTTTCAACCTTTATGCCCAGGGGTACTGAGTGGTGCATAGGCCTAGTCTTTCTGTGGGGTGTCTTGAATTTAAACATCATGGAGGGCTTGGGATTGTGCTGATTTTTCTGTGATTTTCGTTTTTTTGGGCTGTTGTTGTGGCCTTTTCACCACGGCCAGTGAGTGGTGCATGTGCCTAGTCTTTTTGTGGGGTGTCTTGAATTTAAACATCATGGAGGGCATGGGATTGTGCTGATTTTTCTGTGTTTTTTTGATTTTTTTGGGGTGTATAACTGAACTGATGTTCCTCTGTCTTCTACTGCTTTTAGGTGCTCAAGACTCAAGAGAACCACCAGTGCCAGGAAGAAGTCCTGCAGCAGTGTGTGTGTGCAGCATAACGTCACGCGACGTCACGTCTGGCCACAGACAACTCTGCAACTCGTGCAACTGCGGCCTGCTGTTCTGACCTGCTCTGAAGAAGATGGCCCCAAAAAAATTTACCCGTAGCTCCTCTAGCAAGAAAGTTGCCAGTAAGGAGCAGAAGAAGCAAGTTACCAAGGAGACTGGTGTGCCGCCCGCCACGTTTTTTGGGAGTAAAAACAAAAGTACGCCTGCAGCAGCATCGGGATCTGCTGGGGACCAAGCTGGGAGCAGCACCCCCGCTCAATTGGGCTCAGTGCCACCACCACCACCACGCCAACTTAAGTCCAAACCCTTGAGTGCTGCAGAGGCACTTAGTCTAGTTGTTCAATCACCATCGACCAGTGATGTTAGCTCATCGCAAGAAAGTAGCAGCAATGTCCCTGAATCAACACAGGTTGTTGTACCTCATCTGACGAGTGTTGAACAACCACAGCCGCAACAACAACCACATGTGCAAGTACAAGCCCAAGTACATGTGGAAGGAGAGGCAGCGCAAGGAGATACGCAAGCAGAGGTGCATGGAGGGTCACAAGTGCCCACAATAGTTGTTCCTCCCGAAGTAGGGGCACATCAGGAAATCGACAATCAAGGCGAGGTATCATTTGAGGAAGCCACTCCTCCTGATGATCATTCATTGTCTTCCACACCCCAGGCAAGGAAGAGATCAAGGGTGAGGTCTACATCTTCTTCAAGCCCAACTCCCTCTGATGATAAGGATCTAAATTGGGAACCATCACTGCCGTCTGAGAGTGAGGCACACCATGATCTGACAAAGGTAGTTAAGCGTAAAAGGAAGGTCGTCGAAAGACTCATAGTTATGGAGTGTGATGAGGCTCAACAAGAAGTGGCGGATACTCCTGCTGATGAAGACTCTCACGGCGACGACGCAGTCATCATAAAGGTCACTGCAGCCTCAGCGGGCATGCAGCAAAAAGACATTTTGACCCTAGCCCGAGAAGCTGCTGAGCGTGATGATGTTGTTGACGAGGAGGCAATGGAAGAAACACCACAATCATTGGAGTTAACTAGTACACCAACACCTACCGCTTCCATATTTCTTACTCGCCAGAAGGGACCTCCATCCACCTCGACCTCAATTAGTGGTGGTGAAAGTGCAAAACGTACTGAAGTTCAGCAATCCACATCCTCCACTTCATCTGGCATTAGCAGCAGGACCACCACCACCAGTATCGCCGCCTCCTCCGGCCCCCAAAGACATTTCAAGTCCGCAGTTTGGGACTTCTTTAGTGTTTGCCCCTAAAAAGGAAAACCTCGCCATTTGAAGCATTTGTAAGTTGGCAGTTAGTCGTGGTAAGTTTGGTTCCAACTATGGTATCGGAGGCCAGAGAGGTCATCTTGAAAGAAAGCACGCTGTCAAATGGTTTGCGCACCTACAGGCGATCAAGGAAGCCCGAATTGCACGTAATGATGTTTCATCTGATGATGACGAGGAGGAAGGAGACGTGTCAAACACTTCACTTACACCCAGTACCCCTGTCAGCAGCACACCCCATGTGAGCCACACTAAGAGTGTGGGAGAGAGTGAGACACCAATGCGAAAAAGTTCATCAGCGAGCGTAACTGGGTCGAAGAAATCATCATCATCATCATCCCGTAAATGCTTGGTCCAGGGCAACATTGAAAAGATGTTGTTTACAGAAGCGCAATATGAACGCAACCACCCACTGACGCGTCTGTATAACACTAAGCTGGCATAAATGCTAGCTCTGGACCTTCTCCCTTTTTCTTTTGTAGAAGGGGTTGGTTTTCTAGAATTAGTGGCAGCGCTCTGCCCTAAATGGAAGGTTCCTAGCCGGTTCTATTTTGCCAGAGTTGCGGTTCCAGCACTACACGAAGATGTGCTAGAGGTGATTGGGGCAGCTTTGCAGAAAAGTGCTGTTCACACTATTCATCTGACAACAGACATGTGGACCAGTGGCGCAGGCGCTGATTACATGTGCATCACTGCACACTGGGTCTCTTTTTCAGGGGTTAAAGCAAAGCAGGTGTTGACCCGGACCAAGTTTTTAAAGCTGCTCGGAAACATGCAACACTAGCCATGTTTGGTTTGGAGAAACATCACACAGCACAAAACATTTTGGATGAGTTTACCACAAAGGTCCTTCACTGGCTGTCCCCAAAAAAACGCCAGATTGGTTATGTTTCCACGGATAATGGCGCCAATGTAGTTAAGGCCATGGAGCTGGGTCACTATTTCAGAGTGCCGTGTTTGGCGCACTGTATAAACCTGGTTGTTAAAAAATTCTTGAGTGATAAAGACAGTCCAGCGTACGAGGTAGTGGACACCTGCCGAAAAATGTGCAACCATTTCAGCCATTCTTTTAAGGCTCGGAAGCATCTGAGGAGCCTGCTACATGAACGTCGTATGCCAGTGAAAGCACTCATCCAGGAGGTGGCAACACGTTGGAACTCAACCTTCTACATGCTTGAGCGTCTGTATGAGCAGTATACGGTACTCGATCACTATTTCTTAAAACAGGGTACAGCTCAGAAGGACCTGAGGATGGGTGCGACACAATGGGACATAGTTGAAAGCCTGACAGGCATGCTTCGTCCTTTTGAGGTCTTCACGCGTGCAGTCAGCAAGGAGGACTGTAATTTGGGAAAAGCTATCCCATTGTTGTACATGCTGGAGCACCAACTGAAGGAGGTGTCTTCTGTGTTTCAAAAAGATGAAAAAAACCAAGACCCTTTTGTTTTGGCGGAGAAATTATTAGAGCGCCTACAAGGTGATGAACGTCTTAAAATGATCCACTCAGAACAGCATTACATTTGTGCTACTATTCTGGATCCACGCTACAAAAAGGTGCTGGCAGGCTGAGCATTCTTTCCTTTTGCTGATGAAGATATTACAAAGTACAAACGTTGGCTAGCCTTGTCAGCCAAGAGGTTTGAAAGAGAACGGCAGAAAATTGAAGGAAAAGGCAGTACATCAGCATCAGCATCAGCAGGCCATCCCCAGTCAAAACAATCCACTTCTGCACCTGTGGCTGTGGCACAAGTGACCTCTCAGCCGTTAAAGACACCGGCAACCTGATCATCTGCACCAGACACAACAGTAGCATTGGATGCTGAAGAGGATTGGCTAACTCGGCTTGGGTTTGGTTCTCAAAAGGTCACAGCAAAAGCTAAGCAAAGTGGAGGAACCTTGGAGGACCTTGAGTCGATGGTGCAGGACTATCTGAATGACTCAACAGAGGTCTATGTTAATGCTGACCCATTGGCGTATTGGCATGGGAAAAAAGAATTGTGGCCACAGCTCTCCAACCTGGCTTTAAACTATTTGTCTTGCCCACTCGCAAGCGTGTCTTCTGAACGTGTTTTCAGTGCTGCTGGTGGCATTGTAACTCCCAAACGGAGCCGCCTCTCGTCCAAAAATGTGGAGAGGTTAACAATGATCAAGATGAATGAGCACCTCATACCACCAGATTACAAAGTACGAGAAAGCACGCCGGATGAAGACGAGGTGGACAGCAACGTAGATGAGGGAATTTCTTCTCTGTTAGGTGACACTGAGCTCACCCTGCCTGAATTCGCAGAGTATGATAACGAAGCCTTATTCTTATTCCTGGACCCTGACACCGAGCCCTGAAAATGAGACAATGAATCAATAACTTTCTTTTTTGTCCTTATTCACTTTTATTCCTGTGTGTCTGTCTTTCTTTGTTGTGCAGTTATTATAATTCAAATTTTAATCACCTAATCACAAAAACAAGCCCATCAGCAGAACTGTCTTCACTTGTTTGCTTATTGATTTGAAGGTGCCGCAGTCTGCATTCCTCAGGTTCACAAGTTCAGAAGAACATGCTCCTCTATCCACCTCCTCCAGACTCCCATTTCCCTCAAAGCAGAGGGCTGGATTACGCCCAATGAAGAAAGACTCTCTAATACTGGATAAAAGTGGTGTGGACCAAATCGAAGGCGGACATTTTTTTGTGTTTTTGCTGACTTGCTTGCCTTTGAGGTGCTCTTTGGGGGGGTTCCGGGTGTTTGTGGGTGAGTTTTGGGGTCTGGGAGCACTGCTGGGACAGTCTAATCTTGATTGCATTTGCTTTTCAGGAAATCCGTGGTGGAAAACGGGAGTTATGGCCTAGCTGTACAGCGCGTTAGGACCGAAGGCCGAGAAATATTGTAAGTATGAGATTTTCCTTTTTGGCTGTTTGGGGGTGTTGTGCTTTTTGGCGGGTGGGTTGGCGGGTCATGGGGCATTCCTTGGAAGGTCTAATACCGAATAGAAGTGGTTGGGACAAAATCCATGCTGATTTTTTTTGTTGCTATTTCTGACATTTTGCTCAATGTAGCGTTTTCGAGGGCCTGTTTGGGGGTCTTCCCGGTGTTTGTGGGTGGGTTTCGGGGTCTGGGAGCACTACTGGCTATGGATACTTTAGTTTGCAATAGGTTTGAAGCAAATCCATGGTGGCAGAGGGGAGTTAGGGCCTAGCTGCAGAGCGCGCGCGGAGTGATTTGGTAAATTGGCAAGAAAATGACCAAGTCCCAATTTTTGTACTTTTGCTTTTGGCTGTTTGGGGGTCTTCTACTAGTTTTCTCCTGGGTTGACGGCTCTGGGGCCATTGCTGGGAAGCTCTAATACCGGCTAAAAGTGATTTGGACCAAATCGGAGGCGGAATTTTTTGTGTGTTTTTGCTGACTTGCTTGCCTTTGAGGTGCTCTTTGGGGGTGTTCCGGGTGTTTGTGGGTGAGTTTTGGGGTCTGGGAGCACTGCTGGGACAGTCTAATCTTGATTGCATTTGCTTTTCAGGAAATCCGTGGTGGAAAACAGGAGTTATGGCCTAGCTGCACAGCGCGTTTGGACCGAAGGCCGAAAAATATTGTAAGTATGAGATTTTCCTTTTTGGCTGTTTGGGGGTGTTGTGCTCTTTGGTGGGTGGGTTGGCGGGTCTTGAGGCATTCCTGGGATGGTCTAATACCGGATAGAAGTGGTTGGGACAAAATCCATGCTGAATTTTTTTTGTTGCTATTTCTGACATTTTGCTCAATGTAGCGTTCTCGGGGGCCTGTTTGGGGGGCTTCCTGGTGTTTGTGGGTGGGTTTCGGGGTCTGGGAGCACTGCTGGCTATGGATACATTAGTTTGCAAGAGGTTTGAAGCAAATCCATGGTGGCAGAGGGGAGTTTGGGCCTAGCTGCAGAGCGCGCGCGGAGTGATTTGGGAAATTGGCAAGAAAATGACTGTCCCCATTTTTGTACTTTTGCTTTTTGGCTGTTAGGGGGTCTTCTACTAGTTTTCTACTGGGTTGACGGCTCTGGGGCCATTGCTGGGAAGGTCTAATACCGGATAAAAGGGGTTTGGACCAAATCGGAGGCGGAATGTTTTGTGTGTTTTTGCTGACTTGCTTGCCTTTGAGGTGCTCTTTAGGGGTGTTCCGGGTGTTTGTGGGTGAGTTTTGGGGTCTGGGAGCACTGCTGGGACAGTCTAATCTTGATTGCATTTGCTTTTCAGGAAATCGGTGGTGGAAAACGGGAGTTATGGCCTAGCTGCACAGCGCGTTTGGACCGAAGGCCGAGAAATATTGTAAGTATGAGATTTTCCTTTTTGGCTGTTTGGGGGTGTTGTGCTTTTTGGCGGGTGGATTGGCGGGTCATGGGGCATTCCTGGGAAGGTCTAATAACGGATAGAAGTGGTTGGGACAAAATCCATGCTGAATTTGTTTTGCTATTTCTGACATTTTGCTCAATGTAGCGTTTTCGGGGGCCTGTTTGGGGGGCTTCCTGGTGTTTGTGGGTGGGTTTCGGGGTCTGGGAGCACTGCTGGCTATGGATACTTTAGTTTGCAAGAGGTTTGAAGCAAATCCATGGTGGCAGAGGGGAGTTAGGGCCTAGCTGCAGAGCGCGCACGGAGTGATGTGGGAATTCGGCAAGAAAATGACCAAGTCCCCATTTTTGTACTTTTGCTTTTCGGCTGTTTGGGGGTCTTCTACTAGTTTTCTCCTGGGTTGACGGCTCAGGGGCCATTGCTGGGAAGCTCTAATACCGGATAAAAGTGGTTTGGACCAAATCGGAGGCGGACATTGTTGAGTGTTTTTGCTGACTTGCTTGCCTTTGAGGTGCTCTTTGGGGGGGTTCCGGGTGTTTTTGGGGTCATGGGAGCACTGCTGGGACAGTCTAATCTTGATTGCATTTGCTTTTCAGGAAATCCGTGGTGGAAAACGGGAGTTATGGCCTAGCTGCACAGCGCGTTTGGACCGAAGGCCGAGAAATATTGTAAGTATGAGATTTTCCTTTTTGGCTGTTTGGGGGTGTTGTGCTTTTTGGCGGGTGGGTTGGCGGGTCTTGGGGCATTCCTGGGAAGGTCTAATACCGGATAGAAGTGGTTGGGACAAAATCCATGCTGAATTTTTTTGTGCTATTTCTGACATTTTGCTCAATGTAGCGTTTTCGGTGGCCTGTTTGGGGGCTTCCTGGTGTTTGTGGGTGGGTTTCGGGGTCTGGGAGCACTGCTGACTATGGATACTTTAGTTTGCAAGAGGTTTGAAGCAAATCCATGGTGGCAGAGGGGAGTTAGGGCCTAGCTGCAGAGCGCGCACTGAGTGATTTGGGAATTTGACAAGAAAATGACCAAGTCCCCATTTTTGTACTTTTGCTTTTTGGCTGTTTGGGGTTTCTTCTACTAGTTTTCTCCTGGGTTGACGGGTCTGGGGCCATTGCTGGGGAGCTCTAATACCGGATAAAAGTGGTTTGGACCAAATCGGAGGCGGACATTTTTTTGTGTTTTTTGCTGACTTGCTTGCCTTTGAGGCTCTCTTTGGGGGGGTTCCGGGTGTTTGTGGGTGAGTTTTGGGGTCTGGGAGCACTGCTGGGACAGTCTAATCTTGATTGCATTTGCTTTTCAGGAAATCCGTGGTGGAAAACGGGAGTTATGGCCTAGCTGCACAGCGCGTTTGGACCGAAGGCCGAGAAATATTGTAAGTATGAGATTTTCCTTTTTGGCTGTTTGGGGGTGTTGTGCTTTTTGGCGGGTGGGTTGGCGGGTCTTGGGGCATTCCTGGGAAGGTCTAATACCGGATAGAAGTGGTTGGGACAAAATCCATAAGGAAAAGCCTTTTGGCACTTTTTGTAAATTTAGGGTTCGTTAGTGTTAGCCCTAGCAGCAGGATTGCATGTATTTCGGGGTGTTCTAGATTTTTGCAACTGAGTTCTGGGGTCTTAGAGCACTCGTGAGAATGTGTAATTTTGGTTGCAAGTCATTTGAAGAAAATCCATGGTGGGAAAGGGGGGATTTGGCATAGTTAAAGAAAGCCTTTGCCACTATTCTTCACTTAGGGCTCGTTAGGGTTAGCAGTATTTCTATTGCATGTGTTTGGGTGGGGGGGTTTTCGAGTCTTGGAGCGATGCTGGCTATGGATACTTTTGCTTGCTTGCAAGTGGTTTGAATACAATCCACGGTGAGTAAGGGGGTATTTGGGCCTACTTTTACTTTCAAAGTACGTTTTGTCACCAGTTTTCTGCTAGGCCTTGTTTTTTGAGATCTGATTGGGGGTCTTCTACATTTTTGCGACTGGCTTTAGTAAGGGTCTGGGTGGGAGCACTGCTGGGAAGGTCTAATTTTGTTCTAGAACACAGTTTACAGTACACCTAGCTTGAGGAAAAAGATCCGCTAAACTAATTTGCCCATACTTATTTATCCTTCAAAAGGTGACTCAGACAGAGTACGCACTTTCAAAAATATTGTACTGTCTATTAGGAAAATTAAAGTGTGACTTTTTGCACTACACAGCGTACATACATTATATTTATTTATCAGTGGTGTTGTAATATTATATCACTTCCTGTTTTTCATTCAATAATTACAGGCCGGGTTTCAGTCTGTGCAATGGGGAAAAAAGGATGGAGTCAGGCTTCACATTAGCGAGCCGCAATTCAGCATCCGCCAGGCAGGCAGTGGACAGGGTGTCTTCTGGTCACCAACATTGATGGACAAAGCGTCAGCTGGAATGGAGGAGTGCCGCTAATAAGAGGTATTGTTTGCTGCATGCAACTTACTTACCAAATTCAACAGGACAACTACAAAAACATACAGATACAGTATCCATTGTTTTCTTCTATGAGTGTGACTGCATTTCTTGGATCTCTCTCTGCCTCTAAATTGATCCCTACAGCCATTTTATAGGTTTTACTTCGGCTATTTTTTAAACCTAATTTAATGTAGCCCTGTACTGTCGCATTCTGTCATTCACGGTTGTCGAAAGTACTACTTACTTTTTAGTAACAATGCATTCAGTAGTGCATGCACTTCCTTTATGTCACGTAAAAGATTTATGGTTAGCTTTGTACCCAAAAATGTCTTTATGTTCAATTATTGTTTGTCCATGCTGTGCTTTTTTTTTCTCTTAACAAAACCTACCCAAAAAGAAACCCCCATTCCCATCCATTTTACAAACCCTAACCCTCTTCCCCCGGGCTGTGTGGTTTTGCTTGATGTGTGGCTAAATGACATCAATAATTCCACATACTTGCTGGGGAGGATAAGGTCATAGCAACAGGCTGGTGAAGGAATCCGAGGATATATTCTAGACTTACTCAGCTTCAGTACTATTTCTTGTAGTAGTAGCCAATGTCAAAGAAATCCAACACAAGTACAAGTTATACTATCAATACTTTACCATTTGTTAGGCTACATTGTGGCACTGTTCTAGTGTACTGTCACCTGCTATATTCTCTATCGTACCGTTATAATGCTACAGTAAGGACAAACCAGGTTTCATTTTCTTTTTTTCCATAGGCATGCAACTGCCACTGTGTCACACCACTAGTACCACCGCAATGAGGAGGAAATTTCATCCACCCTGGATTGCCAACCTTAATCGCCATTTCCCGTGGCGCCAGCCCTGGCCCTAGCCCTACTTTCAAACACAAATTACAGGTAAGATAAGCGTTTGGTTGGAGGTAGTATAATGGAGTATTAGGAGAGACGAGAGATTGACGGTAGTACTACTAAAGTCCTAGGACTATTCAGGAAAACAAACTTACTGGTAAACCCCCACCCACTAGACTCAAAAGCAGTAAAAAACAGGTATGGTCAGATAAAGTTTCAAAAAGTATATTTTCATAGCCCTAACAAAATAATCTCCCGCAAGATCCTCCCTAACCCCAATGATTGTCCTTCAAAAGTCCCCAAAAAACCCAACTCCCAATTCCCACCCCCCAAAAGTCTCTAAAAAAGGGGCAAGGGACACTACGGCAGGGTGCTGTTGACTTTAGCGGCCAGGGCATCATGCTCCTTGCGGAGGGTGGCATGGTCGAAGCGGAGGCCCTCCACCAAGTTCTTATAGATTAGGACCACCTGCTCCAGGTAGGACACTCTGAGGCACAAGCGGCGCTGGCGTGCCTTGCAAATCCTGTGGGGGGCAGCTGCTGTCTTTGCTGCTCGGCGGTGGCGGTTGGCTTTGGTAGCCCGGCTCCGTACCGCTGGAGCACTGCGCTGGCTGGCAGCCCGTGGGGGCACGGAGGAGGATGCAGCTGTCCCAGTGGATGTTGTTGTACCGGTAGACTGCGTCTCCTCCTCCTCCAGGGCCACCAGCCGCCGATATTCGGCGACAGTGGCATCCAGCCTCCGTTGCCGGGCCATTCGAGCCAGCTCCCTCCTCCTTGATGGTCTGTTGGATTTGGAAGGAGCAACTATATGAAGAAAGAAAGACATAGTCTGTAACCAATGCTCCTTAAGATTAACACAAAATGATTGAGCAGAAAGTTGTGTCACAGTACAAGTAGCAAATTGAAAGCACAGTACATAACTATTGAGGACAGTATCTATGTACCCTCCGACTTTTTCATCCTTGCTCTAATATTAGTGGGAGTTTAAGGAACAAATTCTACGAGCACTATGGACTTCCATTACACTCGACTATGACAGCACACCAGTCTTATTCTTCTTCTTCTCTCTTGTTTAGGAAAATTGGTACGTTATCCTATGCAAGCCGGCATAATGCCAGCGCAGCGAACTTGCACCCGAGAAAAACAGACGCACACCATGATGAGTGAGAGAGACTTGCGTTACTGTACCGGTCCAGTACATGCAGGTGGTGAAGCTCTTACTTTTCTATTACGGGTGGCACTGAGAATACTCTGTTAAAATGGCTACTGCTTAATTAATTTAGCTTTCACCCTATAGTGCAAATGAGTATTAGAAAAGGAAAATGAAGAAGCTAAATAATCTGATTATCTATCACTTCACATGGGATGTATTTGATGACATATGGGATGACTTTAGGTGCTTTGCTTATTATTGAGTGAACAGTGATACACCCACACATGAATGTCGTACTACTACTAAACTAAAGTTATTTAGAGAGGTAGGGAGTGTCCACCGTAATAACCGGATATATGCTGTGCTTGCAGTTGCAATACAAACTACTGCTACTATTCATGGTAGTATTTGGACAAAATTACAACTTCTTTTCCTTGCCTTTCCTACACTGGAACGGACATGCGGGTGCGGTGTTACATGCTCTTCAAAGTAACACTTAGTTCATCCAGTGACCGTCTACTCTCTCTAGATACACATATGCTATCTAAGAGTCAGATAGTACCATGATCCAGGCATCCATCCATTCAAAGTATATGCACACATACAGTTTCTGTTTCACCCACCCAGGCTGTTCTCCTTCCACCCATCCTTGCTTCATCATTCACGCAGCCATGCACCATACCATATTCTTTCCTTCCCAGCCATCTCGGGGACCAAGCAAACACATATCATTCTTCTTTGCCAGTCATCATTACATTTCTCGTCCTTCCACACTTACTTATACCCTTCTTTCGCTTTTCGTTCATCCCATCAATCAAGTTTATCTCAGATCTGATTGGGATTCTTCTCGCCCAAAACTTCACAGCTAAGTCGAAGTACATTTAGAAGAGGCTACTACCTGGTTGATTTATAATACACCCGTGCAGAAAGCACACTCTGCAGTCTTCAATCTCAATAAGTAAGGAATATATAGCTTACCTCTGCCCGCCACCACCGTGTTATCCCTCACAGGATTGTCCGTCACTTCCACCGCCTCCTCCCCAGAGTTGTTCCCCTCGTCCAATGCCACCACCTCCGCACTGGCCCCGCCTCCAGATGTTCCACCTACAAAGTACATTTAATAATGTTAGAATACACCACTCACTACTATATAATATTTGGTCTAGGAGGAAGAAAGAAATGTGAAAAAAACAGAATACAATGTAATAATTTGTGACTGTCTACTCTAAAGTAAAAATGTCCCTTTTTCCAGGGAAGGCTGTTGTCTTGCTGCACTTTGTGGCACAACTGATGAATGCTTGCTTTTTTTATTTTTAACACGCACCACTTTTTCTCCTAACAGACAGAAGCTTGACTTCTAAGAACACGAGCAGGATCAAGTTCAAACCAGGTGAGAGCTTGGCTCGACCACAAGAAATGTGTCCAATTAATCGTCAGCACTAAGCACTTTTCCATTTTCAGTTAAACGTTTACTTTTATGACAAACTTGATTTTAATAAATGTGTTTACTTTTAATAAAGCTTTTAAACTTAAATAGACTCTGTGGTTTTTGGTCCTCCAGACTAGAGTGGATGAGCTAAAGGTTTTGGAATTTTTGCAAGCATGAGTCCGTGCCTCTGACATCATTAGGGATCAATCATCGGTTACTTTGGGAGCTAAATGACTCTGCCACACTATCTAGTCAGTAAGGAGATTGGGGGTTCAACTACAAAGTCTGTTATCACGGAGGTATGTGGAAAGTCTAACAGCACCTATTATAATTGATAAGCTAAGCAATGCATTATTTAGTGTCCATAGTTCCGTTTGTGCAGATTTGTCCCTGCAACAGTAGTAGAATGGATTGTCCTACTATCCAAACCAAAAGTAAAGTAGTATCTTATTCTTTCTTGGTGGTCATTCACCTTTTTATTGTTGGCAATTGTCAAAGCATAAACATTTAGGAGACTTGAAAAGACATTATGGACAATCCCAGAGGACTGCACTCAGTGCATAGAGCTATTGCTGACTAGAATGGGAGTCCAATGTAATTGCCAAATGTGCAATCTTAGTTAGCTACACAGACAGACTAATAAGAATAATCTAGTAATACCACAGGGAGTCATAGTCGAGGCAGGATAAGAATTTAGATCCAGTCTACAAGAAGATCAAAGACGATTTAGAAAAAATCGAATGAGGAATGCTAGAAAAAAATAAGTACTTTATATTAAAATTAAAACTTACTGGGGCCAGCAAAGGAGCCCTCGCCTGCCCGATCCTGGCCTGCATCCTGAACAGCACCCTCCTCCTTCTCCTCCTGTGTCCTCTTGCCCCTGGGGTGAGCTGATGTACAACATGAAAGAAAGAAAGACCAGAAAACATGGATGATATTTGTCAACCAAATCAAACATTTCAAAAGAACAATAACAAAATATTTTGGCGAAATAGCAAATAGACAACTATTCCACGGGATATATTATTGACCGATCTCATGTGGTCTACTACGTTATTAGTATTGCTTGATTTTTGGACCGTCGAATTGGAAACTTCTTATGAAACTCACTAAACAAAGTACTAAAAAGGTTTGCCTAGGATTGGCAGGCAGCAGTCCGCAGCACGCGAAGTGACAGACAAAGTCCATCATGATTGCAGATCAGCGACAACACTAAAGTTTCCTACTACATTAACCAGTCATTAAAATACTCAAACTATCAATCCACCACCACTATTTCTTCTTATCGCCATGTGTACAAAGGAAGGACTGGACTTGAGTCTGTAGGGGCTGATTTAGAAGCCCCTTGCGGCTCTTTTGCTCCATTGTTGCGTGACTTTTGTGATGCAGCGGCAGAACAAAAGAGGCGCAATGGTGCGGCGTATATTAACAATGTGACGCATATGGGAGATGCATCACGTTGTAAAGCCCTGCGCCATCAGGGGGCGTTCCGGCGCAAGGGAGGGCGTTCCTGCGCAGGAACGCATCCTAAAAGTGGCTGAGGGAAATCTACAAGATTTCAATCACTAACTTTAATGACAATGATGCGTGACTTAAACCCAGGCGCCAGCTTGAAGCAGACGTACGGCTTGACGCAGCATTGGGGAGATAGGGCACCCCAGAGCATTGATGGAGCTGCGCCATCGTTGCGACGCAACTCCAGCAATGCGCCGCCTTTACGGCACAGATGCGTAACGCTTTGGTGACGTTTTGGGCCCATGGTGCGCCGCATTGTAAGTACGGCGCACCATGGGTGGTGGTGGCGTGGCGCACAATTACTGGCGCATCCATGCTACTTTGCAGAGATGCGTCGGTAATTAAAAATCTGAACCTTAATGTCTAGCATTACGCAGTTCTTTAAACTACACTCATGCATAATTTCACAGGCCAATGAAATGAACACAAAATCGAAAACAAATAAGCATAGTAGCAACACTACTGAGAAGGAGAGCAGTGCACCTGAAATGCACAGAAGATTTTGAAATATAATTTACCTACAATGTAATGAGCAGCATTATTGCTCTTGGTAAATAACAAAAATTTGCAATATAATAACACACAGAGCAGGAGAAAACAGAGTAGTAAAGAAATAGCTACTACTATTCACCAAGCCCGGGGATCTCAAGGCCAAGCAGGTCGAGCAGATCTCGTTCACGGTCCAGGACATCCGTCCAGCGGTGGGTGGCCTGGTTGTAGGTGTGCCGGACCCGAGAGTGGTGGTACATGGCCCGGCACACCTTCTCCCACCGCTTCCGGCGCTCCCGGATCCCGTACCCGACACCGATCCTGCCGCCTGCCATGATGGTCCTGGGGAGGCGGTGCTGAACATAAAAAATGAGTGCTGCCACCTCCTCTGGGCTAAAGATCTCCCGCGGTACGACCTGCTCCCCCCTCAAATGCCCGCACGGGAGCCGGGCGCGGGGTGCGGGACCCTTCCCCTTCTCGGGATGCTTCCCGGCTCCCTTCACCATGGTCTGGGCAGAAAGGAAGCTAAATAATAAAGAAAATAGAATAGGGAAGAGAAGAAAAGTAAAGAGTTGAAAAAAGTAGTTTAAAATTAACCAAAAATAGCAGAAAACACAAAAATATAGAGCAAGAAAAATAGAGAGATAGATAATAAGTAAAATAGATAAAAAAAACTTCAAACAAGCAAAGGATGGCAGAGATACAGAAAGGATACCAAAAGCATGCCCAGAACCATAGCATGAATGAGAAACAAGATGGCCGCGCCCGTTCACGACCGCGCGGGTAAGTTCGCGCGAGATTTTCCTCGCGAAATTGTACTGGCGAGCTGCACACTATGCGAGATGACACTTCGCACCCAGAAACGGAAATACGTCATGCAAACAAGATGGCCGCGCCCTTTAACGGCCGCGAGGGTAACTTCGTGCCTTGCGCTACAAGCGGCTCGCAAAAACACACAAAACCTTGCGAACTAATATGCCGCAAAAAAACAAATCGCATATTCGCACGAATTTGCGGCTTCCGAATCCGATCTCGCGCGTGTTCGCGCCCCGGGAATCCCGCAAAATTGCAGAAAAACAAGTTTTGCAAAACTGAAAGCACTCAGCAGGTGCAAGAGTTCAAACTCATCATTAGTAACCATTCCCTGTAGTGCTTCCTGACTGGGGCCCCTCCAGAGTTCAGTTGCTAGTTGCAACAATTGTATGACCCTGCTCTGACCCTCACAGCAGGCTCATAGAATAGCTACAAGTAGGCCACAAAGGTCCTGGAAAAAAAATTGCTCTGCAACAGAAAGCAAATTACTGATAAGGAAGCAGGTGCCAGACATGGAATTTTAAAACAGTGACACATAAATAAACTAACCCCAAATTAATTCATGTCAGTTGAAGCAGGGCAGGTGTGCTTGCTTTTCCTCCCCATAATCTACAGTGATGATGAACCAGAGGGTGGCATTGATGTAACAGAGGGTGGCATGGGTGAAACAGAGGGTGGCAGTGGTGAAACAGAGGGTGCTGGGAACCTGTGATGATGAACCAGACGTAGAAACAACATAGTCGCGACTGTTGCGAGCCGACAAGTAAGTTCGCAATTGCGAACTGGTACCAAACCCTCGTGAACTGGCAGAAACCCTTGCGAACACACAAAAGAAAAAATCCGCAAATTCGCGAGAATTCGCGGATTTTGCGGATTGCGAGTTCGCAAATTCGCAAAATTCGCGAACGCCAGTTTTGCAAAATTCGCCCATGCTTAATGTGGGCCCCATCATTCAGAATTACTCCACTGAGCTGCAGCACGTTTGATGCTTAACCTCGTACAGCATTATCACAGCTCAATTCATGCGAGGCTGTGACCTATTCGACCCATCTTCTGCGCTCCTTTTCTTTTGCTGTACCGATAACCAGCATTTGATCACACCCTACTTACAGTAAACCACATCACAGGAAATGGTGGCATTTCAATGGTGCATCTGCCATTTACGACTTCCCAGACGTGTTGAGATCGAGTAGATCTTCCTAGCACTCCAGATTTAACTCATTCTCTAAGCAGCACTCTCAGCTGCTTAGCACTTTTCTTTAAACGGCACTTTAGATGGCATATCGTTTCCACCTTGAAAAAACATGCTAGTTTTGCCTGTGTCTCTTAAACTCATTCACTCACTGCTTGTCTTCTAAAGGTCGAATTTGTACATATACCTAAACATATATTTTCCCTGCAACAGTATCACATATGGAAAATATATGTTATGCTACACGGCTGACAGTTTCCAAGCTCAGGAATTTCATTCACTGTTCCTCACATCTCATTTTCTAAATTCAAACCTGTGTTTTTCTGCAAAAGGGAACCCATTCTCAAGTTCTCTAAAAGAGAAAAAAATAACACTACTTTTTTTTCCAACTATCTTTGACGGAGGATTCCTGGATAAGGTGGTTCTGACAGCAAGGAAACTCAAATTGCTCATAAAACCTCCTCTCGCTTCAATAAAGGAAAGGAGAATTGCTTATGGGCAAGGGAAGCTGCATGTTAGCAGCTCCCGTTGCCCAAAAGCAATGCCGGCTCCCGCAGGAGGCGGGGAGCCGACTGGACCACGGGGGCATTGGGGCCTCCCCCCACAGTCCCCAACAGAGAGGGCAGGCCCTGAGGGATGGGGTCCCCTAGGCGAATGTAAATTAATAAAAGTGAACAGTTTTTTTTCTTCAAAAAAGTTTGGAGTCGTGACCCTAGTGCGGCTTTCAGCGCGGCGCCCTAGTGTGAACACCAAGGGTGCGCGACTCTGATTGCAGACCCCTAGTGTGAATAGCAAGGGTGCGCAGCTCTTAGCGTGGCACTCGAGTACTTCTCAGTTGTTTATAACACAGAGGGGCATATTCTTAAGGACACCGCCGAATTAACAGCACTTTATCACAGTAAAAATGGTGAAAAATTTAACGGACCATTCACAAGTTGGTGCAAACAGCCCACATTACCAGTTTACCAGCGATAGCAGCCTAAAAAAATATCATCACGGATGACCCCGGCAAATATCAGTAATGAGATGCAGAGTAGGCGTTCCCGTGCAAAAAGCAGTGAACACACCACTTCGCAACATTCTCAACGACCAGCAAAATCGGTGAAGAGAACACTAAACAGGCGATAAGGTCCGTTAGAACCAGGAAGTTTACACCTGCTCTGACCTGGTGTAAAGTCAGCCTACAATCTGCAACATGAAAGGGAGCCCAGCCCACAGCCACACCTGAACGACAACAGATGCCATGGAGCCAACGATCATGCAGCTCAGACACCCAAGAGTGCCTCGCCACCCCCCGCCACTATCCCCTTGTCCCCCATCCATCTCTGACCCCCGACAAGCAAATGTGACAGCAACCTTCCGGAACCTGGAACGTAACAAATCAGCTAATGTTGCACAATTATAACAATGGAGATGCATGTGAGATTGGACAAATAATCACAGTCATCTATGGATTTACATATAAAACATTTTATTTACAAAAATCAACAAAATAAAAGTAGGTACAGCCATGGCGTGTCATCCTTAGACAATCTTTGAATCACAGCCTGCAAGACAAAAAGCAAGATAAGATTGTGCGTCATGCGCCCATCAAACGAGAGAGAGAGAGAAAGAGGGCGAGAGGAAGTGAGAGAGAAAGAGTGTGAGAGAGAGGAAGAGAGAGAGAAAGAGAGTGATAGAGGGAAAGGAAGAGATGTAGAGGGAGAGTGAGTGCCATCACTGCAGACAAATCCCTCACAGCTCACCTTTCCACCACTGGTGTGTCTCCAATCACGTGCCGGGACATACTGCAGTCCTCAAGCTCACTCATCTGAAACATAGTTTAGAAACAGTAATGGCCCTCTTTATTGGTAGGGTGACATGTCCTGTGAGGCCTGTAGTGCATGGGTGTGGTGTGGGTGTAAACCAGCCATGAGGGAGTGAATGTGGCATGCTGACAACTAGACCTGTGATCAGCAGATCACTACAGGGAAGACCTGGGACATGTAGAATTGTTGTTCCTTCCCTGCAAGCATAAGCGGAGTGGGCTGGCTGAAACAAGCGTCCTTCATGACCTCACCAATATGACGGTTTGAATCTGTGCACCCACCGAGATAGGTACATGATGGGTGCGCGACTCCACTTTTTTCTCCCCCAAAAATATATATTTTAGTATTTAATAAAAAAGAAGACATTATATACTTTTAATAACAAATACAAAAAATTACAAAAATTATTTTTAGAATATTAAAGTTACAAAATGTCACAAAAAAATGTTCAGAATTTGCTGAAAAAAATATAGGTTTAATGAACATTATAATTAGAAAATAGAATTACAAAACCTTTGAAATTAACAAAAAGAATCATAGGTTTCAGGGACGTTATAGTTAGAAATTACCATTTAAAAAAACCTTAGAAAGTCACTGAAAAAAACATAGTTTTCAGGGATGTTATAGTTAGAAATTCGCATGGATGTCCCAGTGGTATATGTGTGAGTAACTACATATGTGAAAGGCAGTATATGTGAGTTTTGGATATATAAATGACTATACGGGAGAGTGAGTGATTGTGAGAGTGGCTGTATGGATGAGTGTCTGCTTATATGAGTGATTGTATAAGAGAGAGTAAGTATGTGTTAGTATTTGTATATTTAAGTGAGGTGGTCTGTGTATAACTGTATAGGTGAGTAAATAGGTGTGATTGATTTTTTGCATAACTAACGAGGAGTGTGAGTAAGTCTATGGATGATTGGTGGTGTGAGAGTGTATGTATAGGTTTATGAGTGCATATGATAGTGCTGTATTGATGAGTGATGGAATGTATGAGTTACTGTATGGGTGAATGAGTAGATGTGTGTGTAAACTTAAGAATCAGTGAGTGCATATATAGTAACTGGTATTGGTGTGTCTATGGTTTCAAAAATCGTAGTCTGTATTTTAGAGTGGGTGTATCAAATATTATTTTAAGGTGTGAGGAGGTGCATTAGATTATCACATGGATGATGTCATCAGTGATGTCACCGACCATGTCATGAGTGATGTAATATGTGACATCATGAGCAGTGCATTGCGGGGGTGCGAGTTATAGTTAGCTCTACTAACCATAACGGCCGAATTTCTCTGGTTTTGTACGAGTGAAATGTCCAACTGACTATAACGTCCCTGAAACCTATGGATTTTCAGTGAATTTCTAAGGTTTTTTTAATGCTAATTCCTAACTGTAACATGTCTGAAACCTATGGTTTTTTCAGTGAATTTCAAAGGTTTTTTAAATGATAATTTCTAATTATAATGTTCATTAAACCTAAAGTTTTTTCAGTGATTTTAAATTATCATTCCATTCTCAACCCAGTGACAACAGCTGATATCGCCAGTTTTCCAGCAATAGCCTCCGCAAAAAAAATAGTCACAAATGTCAGAAACCAGCGCGTGCAGCCGCTGCGCGTGTCTCCTCATTAGCGTCATTCGGTTTCAATTGAACACGCTGGTTTCTGACTAATCAAGCAGAATACCATTATTGGGACACATCCTGTTCCTACCCCCTATCTATTGGAGGACACACTCGGAAATTTCTCCCTAAGAAGCGCTGTCAATTAGGCATTGGTTTCCACCCTGCCTCATCTCGTACTGCGAGCCACTACCCCTCCCTCACACTGAGCACCCGGCTGGGTCCAGTGTGAGTACCCTTTCTATTTTTCACTTGACCGGTGTTCTTCACTTCATGCACGTGGCTGCGCATAACTATTGATACCTTTTCACATGTCCCTATACTACCAGGTCCTGAAGAGACCCTATACCCCATAAAGGGTCGAAACGCCGTCGACATCACTGAGGAATGAATCATTACTGCAGCACTGTTAATTGCAAACAGTGTTTTGAACATATTGTCATATTCAGAAATGGTTGTTTTTTGTTCAATGGAAACCAATTTTTATAAATGTCACAAATGTCACTAGCCTATTTTTTCATTTGGTTCCAAAACCACTGGGAACACAAAGCACTTACTATTGTATATACTTGCAGTTTTGTTGGAATAATTTATAAAAAGTGGAAATATTCAATCACTCTGTATTCGGCCTCCTCTTTGTCTGATATCCATATGACCCAACATTCTTTGCCATTGCGCATTATTATTACCATTATACTCCATTATCTCTGCTACAAGAACCGTTGTTTTTTGATACACAGTACTTACCCTGGTTCTCTGTAATTAGTGTTTCACTAAGGTGCCCTCCTAATTGTGAGTTATTGCATAATATGTTTATGCTTATGATGGCTTTTGCATAATGTGTGTATGCCTACAAAGGTTCCGTAATGTGATTATGCTTGTGAGTTTATGTAGAATGTGTTTTATGTTGCTATATATGATGCCAAGTACATTATTGTACCAGTAGTCAGTGGTTGTGTTTTATATGTGCTACTAGTGTGTTCTAAAGGTTCTGACAGTGGCCCGATTGGCCCTGTCATGTGCAAATAGTCCCCTGTGAATGTTGCCTAGTGCCAGTTGGCACCGTGTATATAAGTGATTATGATTCTAATGTGTTTTGGATAATAGAAAGGTTATTTGTTTATATAACTTTGTGCGGGGTTTCTTTTGTGGTGTGCCTAGTGTTTTGCTGCTGTGTGTGTGTTTTGCGCCAACGCTTTCCACATTGCCTCTAGAATAAGCCTGACTACTCGTGCCGAGCTACAAAGGTGGGTGAGCAGAGGTTATCTTCAGTGTGCAACTCCCTTGCCCTGACTAGAGTGGAGGTTGCTGCCTGGCTTAGGCGCAAGCCCTAGCCAACCAGAAATCCCATTTCTAACAACTACTTGCAGTTCTGCTGACTGAAGAAATCTTCCCGAAGTCCAAAGAACTCGAGACCAACTAGCAAGTGGATTTTGATAGATATCTTGCTTCGCAAATCCTTTGAACAATGAACTCCTTATCAAGAGTAACTAATTAGCTACCCTTCGACCACAAAACAAACTGTAACCTGTTCTAAAACAAAGACTTAAATTCCCTACTCTGACCAACTGACTGACTAGAAAATTGTACACCCTCTCTCCATGAATTCCGTTGGCGAAGTGCACAGCTTAGAACGCCGTCAACACTCTCCACTGCATGATTGCCCTTGCGCCGGTCCTCATGCCGGTCCTTGCGCTGGTCCTTGCTTGTGGAAAGCTAGACCGGCGACCGCTGTAACCTTGAACGAGTGTCCGCAACGTGATTGCAGACATTTGCAGCTGGCCCTCGTTAACCTAGGCGGACAGCTTCCTAACCTGCGTCCTTCCAGTCGACTGCGGTAAATAACTGCTGCACATCGCACTAATGGTTTCTTGGCATTTCTAGCCCTGACAGCACCCCCCTCCAAGGCTAACCCTCGTGGCTTAGGCTTGTGTGGATGCTTAAGATCAAAGGCCTTTATCAATCTAGGGGCATTTATATTTAACTGCTCCTCCTAGGATCTTTGTTCGGGTCCATAGCCTTTCCAATCAATTATATAGTGTAATTTTCCTCGAACTATTTCGGAATCTAAGATTTTTTTAACCTCATATTCTTCTTTCCCTTCGATTAACAGTGGTTTGGGGGTCTTGATTCCTTGAAATAAGGGACACCTTCTTCAACAGAGATACATGAAACACTTGATGGATTTTGATTTGCGAACGGAGTTGTAACTTGTAAGTCACCAAGTTTATTTTCTGCTCTTCTGGGTAAGGGCCGACAAAGCGTGGTTGAAATTTTCGGTTTTTTCTGAGCCTTAGATTTTTTGTGCTTAACCATACCTTATCTCCTACTTATTCTAACCCAGGTCTTCTCTTTCTATTTGCGCTCACCCTATAACGCTCCTTTGCTAGAGCCAAATTCCTAGTTGCTGCACCTTAATTAGATTTTAAACCAAATATTGTACTGCTGGTACTGTCACTTCTTGCATGGCTACAGATGAATTTGGATGTCTCCCATAATTTAGGTAGAAAGGTGAAAATCCGGTGAAAGCATACTTGGCATTATTGTGTACAAATTCTGCAGTCCAGAGGCTATCAGGCCAACCACCTTCCTGATCTAACAGACATAGACGTAAGTATTTTTCTAACTCCTGATTGGTTCTCTCTGACTGACCATCAGTTTGCGGGAGGAAACTTGTGGAGTACCTAGTTTTTATGCCCAGTTTTTTAGTAAAGGCCTGCTGAAACCAGGAGCCTACCTGTGGTCACCAGTCTCCTTTACTGCTGGACATTCTCTTTCACCCCATTGGGCTTGCCTGATCTGCGCGCCGCCGGGCGCTGCCATTGTCCCACTGCCACCAGGGACTACAGTACCCAGCAGCCTTAGCGGCAGTGAAGCCTCTCAAACGCACATCAGCGTCAGGAGGTGCATAAAAGGGGGGAAGGGCTCCCGCAGCGCGGGAGCCATTCTGCTGAAACCAAGAGCCTACTTGTGGTCACCAGTCGCCCTTTACTGCTGGACATTCTCTTTCACCCCACGGTGCTTGTCTGATCTGCGCACCGCCGGGCGCCGCCATTGTCTCGCAGCCACCTGGAACTACAGTACCCAACAGTCTTAGCGGCAGTGAAGCCGCTACAAACCAAGTCAGCACCAGGAGGCACATAAAAGGGGGGCAGGGCTCCCGCAGGGCGGGATGCGCGCGGGACGCTCCCGGGCAAATTGAACTTACTGAACGCCAAATATCTATGGACCCCTTAACACTAAGAGAAATTTAACTGGCAGGTACAGGGTTGAGTGTGAATGATGGATTACTCACTAATTCTCCCATTATTCCCTCGTCCTCGTTAAGTTTACCTTCTATATTTAGCACCCAGGAACTGATGCCAGAAATGGTAGAGCGTAGAGTTGCTAGGCATAAGGTGTAAAAAAAATGTGGCTATTAAGGGAAAATCTACAATTCAAGCAAAAGGGAAGCGGGTGGGTCCTGTAAGGAAACCTAAATGTGGTGGGGGGGGGGCTGTAGATGTAATAGACAACACCGGTAAGGAACATGCGCCTAGTGGAGGTCAAATTGTTACTACTTCTGTTGGCACACAGACAGACCCTGTGATCCTTGATGTAGCCGTAACTAATGTTAAAGAAGCTGCGACAAGTACCACAAGTAATATAGAAACAATGGTTAATGAGATGCAGGGCTTGCTTAACAATGGCTTTACACAGTTATGGGACAAACTGAACAGCCTAGAAGTAATAGTAAAAAATTTGGGGAGCAAAAGGGAGACCAGACTAGTTGAGGATTATACTGGGAGAAATATCAAAAGGGTTGAAAGGGTGGATAGAATTACACAAAGAAATGGCCATCAACATACTGAAGGAAATGAAGGCAGCACTGCTCAGATTACGCAGAATGGTATAGGTGATAGGATTCAGGTGTTACCAACTTGCCCAGATCCACCAGTGGCATTGAGTAATTGCACAGTAATCCCTAAAGTAGATAGGGTACATGATACACGGAATTTGAGTAGAACTGTTAACATGGATAATTTAAATCTGCCGCCTGCTTCAAGTCCATATACAATAATACTAGCTGGCAGGGTTGGATTGGGATTGAAAATCGGCCCTGGCACGCAAAAAAAAAAAAATCGGCCCATATTTGCATAATGCTTTTCCTCAAATGACTCCTTCGACTTAATCTTATTAAAAAAAAAAAGGCGGGGGGGTTTAAAAAAAATTTACACGTTAGTTTACACTGCTGAAATACACCTGGAAACAAGTGAGCCACTTCTACTTAGGCGCCCTGCCCCTGCTGAGTATGTGCACACATTAATGGGCCTGCCAGCGAGACAAAGGGAGTGATACCTCTGCCTGTTGCTAAACAGGAGGTAACGAGCGCCCATCTGCCTGTAGAAAGGCCACCCAGACACCCACTGGGCCTCTGGCTGTTCGAACAATAGAGACAGCGCCCAAATCTGCCCCATGACTGCTAAAAAAAAGCAGCCCACAGCAGGGACTCGGACACCGGCCCCTCGGGCATTGCCCAAATGCCCACGTTACAAATCCAACGCTGCTAGCAGGGACACCAGCTAGCAGCCCTTTTGCCCTTGGATCAAGTGAGAAAGAAAGTTGGGAAGACCTTTGTAATAAAACTATAGATTGTTTAGCCAAAAATAAGAACTTTCACTTAAGGGACACAAAGGAAATACTATGAGGTGACATACTTGACGAATACTAGCATCTCTGCACTCCCATTGGGGTTCTTTTATAGACCACCGTTATGGAACCCAATATCTAGGCAGTATGCAGCCCTACAGACAAACAGATACCATGCAGTGTCAGACTTGGATGCCCAAGACTGACAATTATTAGTGCCATGTGTGGAACTTCCTTTAGTCCATCCGCTACCTCAGGAGGAAGGGCCCGCAACGGTTTTTACCTCTGCTTTAAATACGGTTCCTGTTAACAATGCTAACTGCTATAAACATCATATCAGATCAGACAGTGCTTTAAGTACAGCAACAGGGTGTATGAAAGAAAGTGAGGCAGGAAATATAAATGAGATAGTACTGATCTCATGGAACGTTGCAGGCCTCAGAAGGAATTTAGAGGATGTGATGTGACATGAGTACATTGATAAAAAACCCATCATTATGCTGCAGGAAACCTTGTCCCTAGATCCTCTACACAAAGTAAGCTATAAAACCTTTAGAAAAAGTGCTATTCCATCTGCTAAAGGAAGGTCTTCGGGGGGCCTTTGTATTTGGGTAAGGGTCACTCTTGATCTAGAAGTTAAGCAAGTAGATATATGCTCTGAGGACATCCTGGGAATACAATTTCAAACACCAGATGAAAAGGAAGTCTATATAATAAATGTATATTCTAGACTGTACCAAACAAGCAAACAATCAAGGGCAATTGAGCAGCTAGACAATTTTTTAAGCACTATTGATGCAAGGGCATTTAAATAGTGGGAGGTGATTTTAATCGTAAATATGAACCTGTGGTGGGGCTAGAAAAAGTTTTTCAGGAAGAAGGTTTGACCAATAACATCCCACATCTGGACAGCCAGCTAGTAGTGACTTGCACAGTAGCAGTTGCTCAGTTATTAAGACTTGTTTCGGGATACTGTCTAAGGGCTAGTAATGGACGGTTACCATCCGATAACCCACCTATTTGCACATTTACTAGGAAGAATATAAAAAGCCATTTAGACTATATAATGATCTCAATTGAGCTTTGGCCAATGGCCCTTGACTTTAAAGTTGAAACTAGAGTAGAGAGTGACCATTACCCACTATGCTTATCATTGTCAGCCCACCTTTTTAACCCGGTTACCATATCAAGAGGAGAAGTTAACAGTGGAAACATAGATCCAATTGTAAGTAACAGTAGGAGAGCTTTAAAATGGCCTTCGATAGAGAATAATCCAGCTGCTATTAAACAGATTTATGAAGCTTTAGTAGACAGGGCCAACCCATACGTGGATTGTCCTTTACTAGAAATTCCTATTATGGATTTTCACTACAATCTAGTCAAGGACTTGGGACCTATACTTAGTCAAATTCAGAAAGGAGCTAATAATGCGATTAGGGCGGAGGCTGAGTTAAAGAACTCATGGTATAACAAAGCATGCCGTACTCTAAAAAATGGATTTACAAAAGGGGGTGGTGATGAACAGAGTGTCTGAATTGAGCAGACCACTCTTACCCAGTCCAAAGATCAGGGCTTGATCCATCACCGTTATTTATCTCACTGCCCCATCCCAGCTCAGAATCTGGCTATATGCAAATCAGTCTGTCCCTGGCCCAGTGCATCATGGGAACAGGGCAGACTAAACTACCAAGCCAATTCTTTACCAGAAAGGAGACAAGCTACCGGGGACCGGTTTCTGGCATTTCAGCCTCTTCGGCCCGGCTTGCTTGAATCCTGATGGAGCAGTGAGAAAGGGACTCATGTCTGAGTATACCCTGCCACACCTATAGTGGCCAAAATCGATTTACAAAAGGGGGTGGTGATGAACAGAGTGTCTGAATTGAGCAGACCACTCTTACCCAGTCCAAAGATCAGGGCTTGATCCATCACCGTTATTTATCTCACTGCCCCATCCCAGCTCAGAATCTGGCTATATGCAAATCAGTCTGTCCCTGGCCCAGTGCATCATGGGAACAGGGCAGACTAAACTACCAAGCCAATTCTTTACCAGAAAGGAGACAAGCTACCGGGGACCGGTTTCTGGCATTTCAGCCTCTTCGGCCCGGCTTGCTTGAATCCTGATGGAGCAGTGAGAAAGGGACTCATGTCTGAGTATACCCTGCCACACCTATAGTGGCCAAAATCGATTTACAAAAGGGGGTGGTGATGAACAGAGTGTCTGAATTGAGCAGACCACTCTTACCCAGTCCAAAGATCAGGGCTTGATCCATCACCGTTATTTATCTCACTGCCCCATCCCAGCTCAGAATCTGGCTATATGCAAATCAGTCTGTCCCTGGCCCAGTGCATCATGGGAACAGGGCAGACTAAACTACCAAGCCAATTCTTTACCGGTAGCTTATTTCCTTCCCAGTGTAAGAATTGGCTTTTGTAGTTTGGTTTGCCCTGTTCCCATCATGCACTGGGACAGGAACAGACTAATTTGCATACAGCCAGGTTCTGAAACTGGGATGGTGCAGTGAGCTAAAAAACGGTGTTGGATCTAGCCCTGATCTCTTGACTGGGTGAGAGTATTCTGTTTAATTCAGAGACTCTGTCCCTCACCACCCCTTGTTGTGAATATTTTTGTCCACCCTAAGCGTGGAAGGGTATGCTCAGATGTGAGTCCCTTGCTCATTGCACCATCAGGATTCAAGCAAGCCGGGCCGAAGAGGCTGAAATGCCAGAAACCGGTCCCCGGTAGCTTATTTCCTTCCCAGTGTAAGAATTGGCTTTTGTAGTTTGGTTTGCCCTGTTCCCATCATGCACTGGGACAGGAACAGACTAATTTGCATACAGCCAGGTTCTGAAACTGGGATGGTGCAGTGAGCTAAAAAACGGTGTTGGATCTAGCCCTGATCTCTTGACTGGGTGAGAGTATTCTGTTTAATTCAGAGACTCTGTCCCTCACCACCCCTTGTTGTGAATATTTTTGTCCACCCTAAGCGTGGAAGGGTATGCTCAGATGTGAGTCCCTTGCTCATTGCACCATCAGGATTCAAGCAAGCCGGGCCGAAGAGGCTGAAATGCCAGAAACCGGTCCCCGGTAGCTTATTTCCTTCCCAGTGTAAGAATTGGCTTTTGTAGTTTGGTTTGCCCTGTTCCCATCATGCACTGGGACAGGAACAGACTAATTTGCATACAGCCAGGTTCTGAAACTGGGATGGTGCAGTGAGCTAAAAAACGGTGTTGGATCTAGCCCTGATCTCTTGACTGGGTGAGAGTATTCTGTTTAATTCAGAGACTCTGTCCCTCACCACCCCTTGTTGTGAATATTTTTGTCCACCCTAAGCGTGGAAGGGTATGCTCAGATGTGAGTCCCTTGCTCATTGCACCATCAGGATTCAAGCAAGCCGGGCCGAAGAGGCTGAAATGCCAGAAACCGGTCCCCGGTAGCTTATTTCCTTCCCAGTGTAAGAATTGGCTTTTGTAGTTTGGTTTGCCCTGTTCCCATCATGCACTGGGACAGGAACAGACTAATTTGCATACAGCCAGGTTCTGAAACTGGGATGGTGCAGTGAGCTAAAAAACGGTGTTGGATCTAGCCCTGATCTCTTGACTGGGTGAGAGTATTCTGTTTAATTCAGAGACTCTGTCCCTCACCACCCCTTGTTGTGAATATTTTTGTCCACCCTAAGCGTGGAAGGGTATGCTCAGATGTGAGTCCCTTGCTCATTGCACCATCAGGATTCAAGCAAGCCGGGCCGAAGAGGCTGAAATGCCAGAAACCGGTCCCCGGTAGCTTATTTCCTTCCCAGTGTAAGAATTGGCTTTTGTAGTTTGGTTTGCCCTGTTCCCATCATGCACTGGGACAGGAACAGACTAATTTGCATACAGCCAGGTTCTGAAACTGGGATGGTGCAGTGAGCTAAAAAACGGTGTTGGATCTAGCCCTGATCTCTTGACTGGGTGAGAGTATTCTGTTTAATTCAGAGACTCTGTCCCTCACCACCCCTTGTTGTGAATATTTTTGTCCACCCTAAGCGTGGAAGGGTATGCTCAGATGTGAGTCCCTTGCTCATTGCACCATCAGGATTCAAGCAAGCCGGGCCGAAGAGGCTGAAATGCCAGAAACCGGTCCCCGGTAGCTTATTTCCTTCCCAGTGTAAGAATTGGCTTTTGTAGTTTGGTTTGCCCTGTTCCCATCATGCACTGGGACAGGAACAGACTAATTTGCATACAGCCAGGTTCTGAAACTGGGATGGTGCAGTGAGCTAAAAAACGGTGTTGGATCTAGCCCTGATCTCTTGACTGGGTGAGAGTATTCTGTTTAATTCAGAGACTCTGTCCCTCACCACCCCTTGTTGTGAATATTTTTGTCCACCCTAAGCGTGGAAGGGTATGCTCAGATGTGAGTCCCTTGCTCATTGCACCATCAGGATTCAAGCAAGCCGGGCCGAAGAGGCTGAAATGCCAGAAACCGGTCCCCGGTAGCTTATTTCCTTCCCAGTGTAAGAATTGGCTTTTGTAGTTTGGTTTGCCCTGTTCCCATCATGCACTGGGACAGGAACAGACTAATTTGCATACAGCCAGGTTCTGAAACTGGGATGGTGCAGTGAGCTAAAAAACGGTGTTGGATCTAGCCCTGATCTCTTGACTGGGTGAGAGTATTCTGTTTAATTCAGAGACTCTGTCCCTCACCACCCCTTGTTGTGAGTACTCTAAAAAATGAGCTTATTATGGCTCATAGTGGCCATAAGGGAAAAAAGGTGAGAGTACAAACAAATGTTAACCTCAGCAAAGAAAGAGTGAGAGGCAAACATTTGGGATGATCTACTAGTAGCAGTGAAAACAAAGGACCAAGTCGGCTTTTGGAGACTAACCTCAAAGGGCAATAAAAAAGGCAGATGTATTAAGGACCTTTTTCTAGATCCTGAAACTTGGGTAGCACATTTTTCTAGTCTTTACTGCTCGTCTTTTAATGATATTGATTATTGCGCGATGAGTTATGAAAGCATCACAAATGCCGAACCTCTAGTTTTTAGCTTGCAGGAAACCCTCACGGCCATAGATGCAGTTAAGCCAGGAAAGGCGCCTGGCCCTGGTTGACCAGGTCTTTAGATTCCTTTGTATTACTTGGAAATATATAACATTCAGGAAGGGGCATTTGTATATAGCCCTTGTGGATCTAAAAGCAGCATTCAACCTTGTCCCTAGAAATCTCCCGTGGAAGTCCTTAAAGGACCAAGGGGTCCCGGGGAAAATTCTTCTACGGGTTATAAGATTACACAAAGACAATTGGGCAAAGGTCAGATGGGGTCCACGAGGTGAACTAACTGAATCAATTGAGGTCAAGCGGGGCGTAAGGCAGAGGTGCGTTTTAGCACCAACTTTATTTTCCTTTTATGTTAATAACATCCCTGATCATCTGTTGGGATGCGATCATGACTCTCCTAGGTTAGGAGGGTTGCCTGTGCCGACACTCCTCTTTGCCGACGATATGATTTTAATATCCCAAACACCGAAAGTTTTACAAAATTTTATAAATTTCTTTGGAGAATATTGTAAAGCTAAGGGGTTAGAATTAAACCCCAGTAAAACAAAATATATGTCAATTAACCCACATAAAACCTCCAGGAAAAATGTAACTGTGGATAACCAGATAAATGAGCTGGTGCATGATTTTAATTATTTGGGTATTAATTTGGATTCAAAACTGACCTGGAGGCCCCAGCTGGAGAAAAGCAGAACTATACTCCTCCAGAATACATTTCCATTAATAAGGAAAATCGAAAGTAGTACATCAAAAGCAATTTCACCTGCTCTTGAAGTCTATAAATATAAAGCACAGTCGGCTTCATTGTATGGGGCAGAGGTGTGGGGCCCCATTGTAAATGAAACATTCAAGGTGGGTGAAAATAAGTGCCTCAGGAAAATATTAAGTTTGCCCATATGGACACCATTGATTTCTGTACTGATGGACTTAAATATTAAACGGGTGGACGACCAGACTAACCTTAGACCATTGTTGTTTTGGGTCTGCTTATGGAACACAGAAGAGCTTATCCACTATAGGGAAGGTTTAGAAGAAACTTTGGAGTTAAATGAAGGTGTGGGGTTGTCTGGGCTAAAACATCTTCATGATTGGTTTTTAAAATTCGGATTAAGGCATTATTGGGATGTCCCGTCCGATCTGACACTGGCCTCAAAAAAGCTTTTAAAGGAAAATTATTGGTCATTTACACACAATACCATGTCCCATTCTTCTAGGGTTGGGTCTTTGACCACAAGATTCCTCCAAATGAAAATAGATTGGAATTTTGAACCCTTAATAGATGAAATACGGCCACAATTGGCTAAGTCTTTCTATCTCAAATATCGTTATGGTATCCTACACATAAAGTCAAATACAGTGAAATGGGCGTTGGGCAATGACAAGA
Source organism: Lissotriton vulgaris (assembly GCF_964263255.1). Lineage (NCBI taxonomy): Eukaryota > Metazoa > Chordata > Amphibia > Caudata > Salamandridae > Lissotriton > Lissotriton vulgaris. The sequence continues at coordinate 331,260,104 of NC_141691.1, read as the reverse complement.
AGGATAAATGTGTTTCGTGTGATCAAGGTGTAATGGAGAGCGAGGCACATCTGATGTTCCTTTGTCCGGCCTATGTGGATTGTAGGAAGAAATGGATAAAACCCATTTGCCGTCTGCTTGGTACTAAGAGATTATTACGCTCTGATACCAGGCAGACTGTGGCTTTTAGTGTTAGTCGATATTTGTTTGGCATGAGCCTGATAAGAATAAGGGTAGGTCTGAGACTCTAGGTTAAGAAAATGAATGGGCAGACCCTCCAGGATTTCGCGATTTCGCGATTTTGCGGTTGCAGCGAAATCGGCACTTTTGTAAAAATGCTGTGATTTTTACAAAAGTGCCCGCGAAATGCGACTTTTGTTGAAATCGAGGCATTTTTACGAAAGCTAATCCATGTCGCTATATCCTGGGGGGTCTGATTAATGCAAAAACAACGTTAAGATGTTTCTTAGAAATGCCCTGTTTGTTAATAAATTGCTTAATCTGTTCAGTGCGCTTCTTATTTAAAAGCTCTGTGTTGATTTACCCAATGCTGCGCGTTTGTGATCACCTAGGAGCACAAATTAGTATAGCAGTCAACGTAAGAAAATGAGTTTATACTGGCAATCTGTTCTTCAATTAGGCTTGGCCTAATGCAGATGAGGAGTAAGCTTGTATGATATCCATCACGCGCACAGTTGTAATGAGCTACCCTGTTTAAGCAACCTGACAAGGTTGCAACCCGAGTCTCTATGGAGTTTTGCCCAGTCCATGTTTGCAAAATTCACGATATATCACTGGTTCCTTCCAGCATCTGCACAGTCAATATTTTTATAATAGCACACTTCTTTTGAAAATGCTACACGTCACTAAGCCGAATTGCTCGGATGAGGTGCGGGCCAGCTATAAATTTTGAAACTGGCAATTATTGACAGAATACTTGAAACCTTGCATGAAAAGTCTTATTCACACCCCAGCAAAATCAAATGCGAGAGTGACAGAGTCCAATCACATACGTAGATCAGCTCTTTGGTAGCCAAGATCTTTTGATTTAAAAAAATTCATATATAAAATAAATATACTTAAAGGGCTTTCGCTCAGCTCTCTTCATCTATTGGTCCGTCATTGTGTCATTAACATTTTTGTTCTGCCACCAGCACATATACAATGGAGTATAGTTTCAGCCCACTTTTACAATGGCTTACCTCTCTGTGACTGATGGCAATATGCTCTTGCACAATGTATAGATACGCACAAAAATAAGTCTCCTTTTGCAGTGTTAAATTCTTTTCACAAACATTGGTAAATCCAAAAGTTGGTAGTCAAAGCCAGGTCTTTGGCTTTGCCAAAGCATGTTATACTATGTTATGGACAGTGGTCGCTGTTCTTTGGGGAGAGAGTTGTGTATCATTAATATTAAAAATACATCAACAAAAGCATAATAAATACGCCTGTAACATTGTTTTGCTGCCTTGGGCTGCTGGCGGGCAGTCTTTTGCTTTTCGAGGGAAACTGCTGCGCTCGCCACATCGCCCTGATGGAACTTGTGGTCCCAGGGTGCCACACCACTGAATTGGGCAGAGCTGCTGCATTCGGGAGGCGCTGACACCGCGCTATAAAGCGCCACCTTGCCCCAAGAAGCGAGGGTTGCCTGTAAAGCTGTTTTGCTGCTCTGGGCTGTTGACGGGCAGTTGTTTGCTTTTTGAGGGAACCTGCTGTGCACGCCGCATCGACCTGGTGGGACTGGTGGTCCCAGGGTGCACCACCACTGAATTGGCACTAGCCGCACTACTCTAAAGCCAGCCCTGACAACAAATGTTAATCCTGCATGCTGCCAATCAAAGATATGCTTTAAACGTCTGCCCCTAAATACTGCTGAATACTACTACCTCACAGTGTGTTTCTGTGTGCCCAGTGTGTGGCGGGCCTTGGGGAGCATTGCTTTTGGGGCATTTATTCATTAACATGTTTATGTCCTATATGTAGCCTTGAAGCCAAACAAAGACCCCCATTAGGATGGCGGGCGGACTTTGCCTGCCCGCCATCCCTGTGGAAAACGGGACCGTCCGCGACGTGAGCGGCGGTCCCGCCATGCCAATTATGACACTGGCGGGCGCAACATGCATTTTTAACATTGCGGCGGGCGGTGCTGAAAGCACTGCCCTCTGCAATGTTAAAAATGTTAAAAATGCAGGCATGCATTTGCATACACAAAGCGGCAGGACCCCGCCATGCCTGCCGTTTTGTGTATGCAAATGCATACACAAAGGGGGGTACCCCTTCTCGCCTTCACCATGGGGGCCCGCAGGAGGCCCCAAAGTAAAGACCGCATGCCTGCCGCCACGGAAAGGCATCTGCATGAGGCCATCCTAATACGGCTGGCGGTGTCTATGAACCCTTTTCCGCCCCGGCCACAAGGAGACCGGGGCGGAAAAGCGGCGGACGTTGTTTCCATCCGCCGCGGTCCCCCCGCCGTTGTAATATGGCAGGGAGAAATAGGTGGCGGCCGGGGTCAGATGTCGGGCGGATCCCCACCGCCTGCATGGCGGTGGCGATCCGCCCGACATCCTAATGGGCCCCAAAGTGTCTACATTGTAAATAAACTAAATATACATAGCTTCATGTTGTTAAATAACTAAAAAAAATGAAGATATCTGTGTTTGTTGTAGGAAAAATGGCCAAATAAAATGCAGCAAAATTGCAGCTAAATTTCCATATTTGTGCAGTTAAATTTCCATTTTTGTGCTGCTAAATTTGCTAATCCATGCCGCTATATCCTGGGGGGTCTGAATGGGGAGACATTTGAACCCGGCACGTGCACTTTACTGGAATAATATGAATTATATATTTATTTGTATATTGTGTAATAAATCTGGTTATGAGAATCCTTGTTCTAAAAATTTATTTTATTAGTAATATCTTCTTGTATAGATACTCCCCCTTTTTTTTTTTAGAATAGTTTGAAAGTGCGGTTCCTCAAATCTGTTTTTATTAATATTTTTAAATATTTAATATTTATGTAACTTGTAATTCCGTAAGAAAATCGTCAAATTGGTCGGTTTTTGACCTAGGCTTACTTCAAAATGAATACTGTAGTATTGTGTTTTAATTTTTTATAGAAGTACTGTGGAATAATTGTATTATTTTATGTAATCTTTTACGGTTATTCTAACCCAAATAAAGAATAAATGAAATGAATGAGATAGGAATTACGATCCGCGGTCTGTAATCAAAACCTTAGGAATTCCATGAATCTTAGTCAGATGGTGACTAAACTGAGTGGCTAACTGCTTTGCACTTGGGTCCCCTTTTTAAAGCTACAAAATAAGCCATTTTGGTAAAGGCATCTACCATTTCTAAGATAGAACTATACCCTTGACTAGAGGGCAATCCTATAATCAAATCCATGGTGACAGTATGCCAATGATGAGGAGCTGTTAGCAAGGGTTGCAATAGACCTTGTGGGGCTTTGTCAATCTGACTTTCCTTGAGCACAAATCTCACATCCTCCTACATATTGTTGAACATCTTTAACCAAACTTGGCCATCAAAACTGTCTTTTTACTAATTCTTCAATTTGATAAATTCCTTGATGATCATGACTGTCAAAGAACACCTGTTGGAGTTCCTGGGTGGGCAAATATAAATTGTTTGCATGATACAGCAGTTCTTTGCGAATTTCTCTCACAGGATCTTCTCCTGCTCATACTTTCATTTCTTCTTGTGTCATTGCTTTTCTGATCTTCTCTTCTATTGATTCTTTAGTGATAGCCTAAATTATCTTGTTTTCTGGAATGATGTTTGATCGTCCACCAATGCCTTCGTCCCTTCAGTGTCTATTCTGGACAAAGCATCCGCTTTTCCATTACTTTGCCTTGTCGATATCTGATGACAAAGTCATAATCAGCATAGTATAAGGACCAGCGCAGTTGCTGAGGAGTTAGAGTACGAGCTGATTTCAGAAATTGTGAATTCTGGTGATCCGTAAACACTGTTAAAATGTGCTTTGCGCCTAAAAGGTAGTGACACCACACCTGAAATGCATCCTTGATTGCGAGTAACTCCTTCTCAGTAATTGTATAATTAATTTCTCCTGGAAGCAATTTTCTAGAGCGATACGAAATAGGATGCAGCTATCCAGTGGCTTTGTGTCGCTGCGACAAAACTCTTCCTATGGCTTCCTCAGAAGCTTCGGTTTAGACATAAAATGGCTGACTTGGATCTGCATGGAGCAGGACGGGAGCTGTAGTAAAACTTTTCTTCAGAGACGGAAAGGCTTTTTCCGCTTCCGCAGTCCACTTGAAGGGTGTTCCTTTTTTCTGCAATCTTGTTATGGTATAACATTCTGAGAGAAATCTTTTATGAATCACCAATAGAAGTTGGCAAAGCCAATAAAACTTTGAATCTCCTTCACAGTAGTTGGTGAAGTCCAGTCGTGTACTGCTTCTATCTTCTATGAGTCCATCGACAATACTTCAGGTGCTATGATAAATCCTAAGAAATCCACTGACCTAACTCCAAAGACACATTTCTCCAATTTGGCGTACAGACTGTTTTCTCTCAATCGCTGTAAAATTTGTTTTACTTGCTGCTGTTGTTTCTCTTCAGAAGATGAATAGAGCAAGATATTGTCGATATACACAATTGCACACTGAACGATAAATTCCTTTAAAACGTCATTGATAAAATATTGGAAGGTGGATGGGGCATTGCAGAGCCCATATGACATTACTTGATATTCATATAATCCATATTTAGTTAGAAAAGCCGTCTTCCACTCGTCTCCTTCACACACTGTGACCGGACGATAGGCACCTCGCAGGTCTAATTCTGTGAAAATCTTGGGCTCCTTCAACTGATCCAATAAGACCAAAATCAATGTTAAGGGGTATCTATTCTTGAGGGTAATCCTACTCAAGGCTCTATAATCTATGATAATCCTCAGCTGGCCATCCTTCTTGGGAATAAACAAAAGAGGCAAGGAGGGTCGTATGAAACCATTTTCTAGAAATTGGTGCAAATAATTCTTCAGATACTGATTCTCCACTTCTGTGAGCGCATAACTTCTGCTACAGGGTAGGTTATCTCCGGGTTCTAAATCAAGCTTTTAGTCATAAAACCGTTGTGGAGGCAGCTTTTTGGCTTCAGTTTCGTTAAGCACATCAGCGAATTCTCAATATTCTTCTGGGAGTTTCATGGTTTGGACAACACACACAATCATATTATTCTCGCATAAGAGAGTGGCTGGATTCTCTTCCTTATTCTCCTTCTTTTTGTGAAAACAATGCTCAGTGCAATAATCAGAGTCTAACAAAACAGTTATCTCACTCCAGTTTATAGTTGGGTTATGCTCTGTAAAACATGGCAGGCCCAAAATGAGTTGGAACTGGGGGGCGTCAATCAGATTACATTGTATCTCATCACAATGACCCTCAGAGGTTATTAATTCAACAGGTTCCGTATGGCTAACAATAGGTCCTGATGACAAATTTGTCCCATCTATGGCTCTGACTGCTTCACTTTTGACCTTTTGTATTGCTCCTAGCCCCACTCTGGAAGCAAATTTGAGGTTGCAGAAATGCCCAGTTGCCCTAGAATCCAGCACTACTGTTACCCCCTTTAGAGTGTTATCTCTGAATTTCATGGTCATAGTTAAAATCAAGTGTGGGGCAGAGGATTGCAGGGTACTCGCAACGTGATGACTATTGGAGTTGTCTCCAATTTCGCATCCACCAGCCCAACTCCTCCTGCTGGCGATGCTACTAGTTTTCCTTCTTGTAAATTTGGCTTTTTGGGACAATCTTTTACAAAATGCCCACTGGTTCCACAGTAAAGGCAGAAATAGTTTTGTCTTCTCTTCTCCTTCTCTTTCTTGGAAAGATGGCCTCTAATTGTTCCAATTTGCATTGGTTTGACTCCTTGTTCCTTCTCTGACATCTTCGTGAAGTCTGTTCTTCCTTGATCAAACCTGGGAATACTCTGTGGAAATTCTCTTCTTTTCTCGCCTTTTCTTTCAGATTGGCAATAATCTATTTCCAGGACCAAATCAATCAAGGCTGACACCTCTGTAGGGCAGTTGGTTATCTGGGCTAATGCGCCCTTCAATTCATCCTTTGAGCCTCTAGCAAATAATGCTGTTCACTTGCATTCGGGCCATATTGTCTCTACCACCAATTTATTGAATTGGGCTAAATATGTGAGTAGCTCACGATTTCCCTGTCTCAATTCTAACAGCTCATTATCAGTCACTTGCGCCACCTTTTTTCGATCAAAAATTCACAGAAATTATTTTTTTAACTCTTCAAAGTCATACAATATTGGATCATTTCGAGTGACTAATGGCATTGACCATGACTCTGCATCACCACTAAGATATGAGAGAATGAGCGCCATCGAGATTGTGCATCAGGAAAGATGGTTGGATGGCACACAAAGTGTAAAGAACATTGAGTGAGAAAAATCTGTGCCTTTTGTGGATCACCACTAAAGGATTCTGGTGGAGCTAGGGGAATTATTGGAGCTAAGGAATGTACTACTTGTGTGGTAATTCCTGGATTCAGAACTGCACCTGAACCTGACGTAGTTCCACCAGAAGGAGATGGATGAAAATTAACTCCTGAACTCTCATTTCTCAACTTGACCATCAACTCTAGGGTTTCGTTTCTACTGGCTTCCATCTCTGACTTCAAAGCCTTATTTTCCTCCCTAACTGCCATTAACTACTGCTGGATGACTCATGTTACCCAGACTTTTCAGACCATAGCCTTCAGACATTCTGCTCAGGTGAGATCTCAATGTTGGCACTTCACTATGTCAAGGCCCAAATAAAACTCACTGACTCTTTGTACTTTCACGGGAGCAGAATGATGAATTTTCCTAATCTCCCCTGCAGACCTCCACCCGTGCCCTCTTGTAACAAGTTCTTGTGTGAACCCCACTGGGGAAAAGGGGAAGGGGATATAAATGAGACTGCCTTTCTTCTAGGTTCTTCTCTGCTCCTATTTGCTAACTTTTCTGTCACATCTTCGGGTGTTTTCATCTCTAGTTTGAACTCTAATTAGAATAACACAATAGTTATTCATTTCTGGCTCTCGCTTCTCACCTACACTTTATTGTCTTTTTTATTTACTCTCTAATCTCTTACACTGTGAAGCTAAGACCTTTGCCTCTCTTCTTTTACTTTCTTTTTTTAATATAATTAGACTTGAATATTTACTTCTATATTATTGAATGCCAAAACTATTTATAATGGTCTAATGACATTTAACTTTTTTTTATTTTAGACTACTTGCGTTTCTGCTGACTGAAGAACTCATCCCGATATCCGAAGAACTCGAGACCAACTGGTAAGTAGATTTTGGTAGATATCTTGCTTCGCAAATCCTTTGAATAATTAATTCCTTATCAAGAGTAACTAACTAGCTACCCGACGACCATGAAACAAACTCTAACCTATTCTAATATTGAAACAAAGACTTGAATTCCCTACTCTAAAAAACTTACTGACTACAAAATTGTACATGCTCACTCCGTGAATTCCGTTGGTGAAGTTCGCGGCTTGGAACGCTGTCAACACTCTTCACTGCTGGGTTGCCCTTGCACCGGTCCTCGCGCCGGTCCTCGTGTCGGTTCTCACACCGGCCCTCATGCCGGTCCTCGCAACGGTCCTCGCTTGTGGAAAGCTAGACCGCCGATCTCTGTAGCCTTGAACGAGTGTCTGTAACATGATTGCAGACATTTGTAGCATTTCTAGCCCTAACACTCAGAGCAGATAGCGCATATCCAGCATTTGTAATTATGGGAATCCTGTATGGGAAAATGATGACAATTTGAGAAATTGCAGTAAGGATGATGATTTTGTGGAAGGCTTGGATGACCCCAAAAATAGACTCATGGTGCATTCATATCCACAACACATCTTAGAGAAGGTGGAAAAAAGAATTAAGAGCATAAAGAGAACTGATACTCTAATACAAAAGACCAAAAGGGAACCAATTAACAGATTGGCCTTTATCTCAACTTACAGCCAAGAGCATAATCAGATATACAAAATCTTACATAAAAACTGGGATCTGTTGACGGGAATACCAGTACTTACAAATGTTGTTAGACCTTTAGTAACATATAGAAAAGACCCAACCATTTGAAACAGAATAATGAGAAACTATTTAGAGACAATAGGACCAGTTTAGATTGGCTGCCTACGCAGCCAAAAGGTTTCTTCACATGTGGATCATGTGGCGTATGCAGTTGTGGACAGAACAAACTCAAGAAATTTAAATACAATACACAGAACAAATACCACATAAATAAATGCATTAAGCGTAACAGTTGCTATGTGATACATGTGATCATGTGCAGCTGTAAAACCGTTTATGTGGGCAGTACGAAAATAGCGTTGAAACTAAGAATCCAAGAACATCGTAGAGCCATATTAAATAGGGATGAGAAATCACCAATAGCACAGCATATTAATGCTCATCACCCTGAAAATATGGATTTCAAATTTCAGAAAAATCAGGGGGGGGGACATTGAACAGAAATTGCGATTCTCCTATTAACATGACTAGAGAATCTGGATTTCATTAAAGAGATAGAGGCTAACATTATGCTTATATCTTTTAATTGAAGACCAAGCAGCCGCATATGTCACAAAGCAATAGTTCCATATTAGAACATTCTGAACCAAACAATAGCAGTAAGCACTAGGCAATCAGCCTCTTTTAAATGTGGTGCAAAGGAGAAAGGAAATGTCCCAAGAAAAAACTTAGACGAAGTGTCAACGAAATTTCACAACTTGAAAAAAGATGAAGGATGGACAAAATCTCCAAGATCCGTAGAAAAAGAGTCACGAACATGAACTCACGAGAGGTTATCTGAAAAGAAAAAAGGCGTAAATGAAACCAGGAATATAAACAAAGATCAATCCTGCAAAGGAACATAAGAACATAAGCGCAAGTTGAGTATTCAAATAAACATATCATATGAGTTAAACAATGAACCAAAAACAACCATCAACCACCCAAGGGAAGGGTGGGAGGGATAATGTTAGCCTCTGTGTCTTTAATGAAATCCAGATTCCCTACTCACGTTAATAGGAGAATCTGAATTTCATTACAAGACCGCAGGCTACCATTATGCATGTTTTTAAACCATGTATAACAACATCGAAAAATGAGTGATTGGTTTGCAGTAGTGATGAGCAAAAGTCTTAGAACTAGACCAATCAGCAGCTTTAAGTATATCATCCAACTTACCACCTGACCAGAATGACTTACTGGCCATAGCACCTCTGATGGAATGAGGTTTGAAGAGACCCAGATCTACACCTGCAAGGCCCATAACAATTTTAACCCATCTTGCAATGGAAGCAGAAGAAACAACTTTATGAGGTTTAACAAAGGAGATAAGCAATTGACTCACACCAGGAGGGCGAAGAGAGTTCATTCTCAGATCGTATTCTTTCCTACAGTGAACAACACAGAGTTTATTGCATAAGTCAAAGCGTGGATAGAAAATAGAATCAGACATAGTCTTGGTTCTTCTATGCAATTCAAATTTAACTCCAAACATATCATAAGATCTATAGGAAATACCTAGAGCTTTAACATCAGATACTCTTCGACATGAAATCAAGCAAAGAAGAGTAGCCAATTTGAGAGAAAGGTTCTTTCTGTTCAAAAGAGAGTTATCTGGCCAAGTACAGAAAAGGTCAAGAATTAACTTAACATCCCATAGAGATTGATATCTAGGTTTAGGAGGTCTTCTAAGTCTGATACTCTTAAGCATTGTACAAATAATAGGATGATTTTTACCTACCGTTTTATTGTTGACATGGGAATGGCCAGCGGAAATGTTATGTTATGTTATGTTATAGGTGTTTGTATAGCGCACGGCTGCCCCAGCCAAGGGGCGTCCCGGCGCTAGCTGCCATTGTCGAAAGGAAATAGCCGACCTATAACAATTAATAGACCTGTAACTCAGACCCCTATTGAATTGTTCTCCAAGAAAATTAACTATATCAACGATAGGTGCCTCCACAGGATCCAGGTCCCTCTCCAAGCACCAACGTAACCAAACTTTCCAAATGTTATTATACCGGTAATGTGTGCCAGGGGCCCATGATTCATCAAGGAGAGTTGAAGCCGTCGGCGAAAGTCTTGCGAGACAGCGAGCGGTGAAGTGTGCCGGTCAAGAGGAATAGGCGGCCGAGAATATTAAACGTAAACACAAACGCGTGAGATCGGGCAAAAGCGGTGAGCGTGTGGCGAAATAAAGTGCGCAAAACAGCGGGGGCATTCAAACCAAAAAACGAGGAGAAACGAGAGGGAAAGGAGGACAGAAGCTGACCTCCGTAAATTGAAGGTCAGAAGTCCGAACATGAGGGAGGGTAGAGGGTGTGTTCAAACCAAGGCTTGAGAAAGGTGGAGAAACACCAAGAGGAAAAAGCGTGAAAAACGTACTGTAGGGAGAAATAAATGGTTATGGTATAAGTATATTAACAAGATAAAACAGAGGCATAGAAATATTAAACAGGTAGTAACATAAAGGCAAGAAACACAGAACGTTTTAGGAGGTAAAAAGAGATTGACTAATCTGCTTGGAGCCGCATTTAAAAGAGGCTGATTGCCTAGTGCTTACTGCTATTGTTTGGTTCAGAATGTTCTAATATGGAACTATTGCTTTGTGACATATGCGGCTGCTTGGTCTGCAATTAAAAGATATAAGCATAATGGTAGCCTCCGGTCTTGTAAGGAAATTAAGACAGGAAGAGGCCAAATGGATTAGCACATTAAGAACTGTACAGATGGGTCTCAATTGGAAGAATGCGTTACTTTATTTCCTACAATTTGGATACTATTTGTACCAGGGTGTTCTTTGTTGTGAACCATAAGATTGGCAATTGATCGTAGCCATAAAGAAAAAATTAAGCTAATCCTATGTTTATGCTGATTGTCAACTGATATAGTAATGGCAGGTTTCTGGGTATTCAACCTTCCAAATTACTGAGGGTCTTTATTTTCCCTTATAATCCAATTTATTGCTCCCTGATTCGATCATGGTTCACTTTAGGGAAGATATTGAACATACAAAGCAAGTTTGTTTTATAAAATAAAAACTTTTTCATATTTTCTAGTTTCATACACTTATCATATTTTTATCATATATATATATATTTTGCATGATAGAATGACATTGAGGATGTGCCGTGGCTTACAACCATGTTAAAAAGTGCAATTTAATTATTCAGGCATGTTCTCATTGTTCAGTCATTACATATTTTGTTGTGCTTTAGGTAGGTGTTATTACGTCTCAAATATGTTCCTTTAGGTATTTGTCATAATACTTGGCCCTTTGCAGGGCAGACAGGCTGAGCTGACCTGATTGGGAATACACCAGGGTAGCATGTTGCATGTTTTTCATATGATATTTCTAAGGCGTGACTACCTGGAATCAGATACGAATTATATCATGGTAGAATTTCATCTTTTTCTGAACCCACCTTTGGTGGTGCCAGTAATTCACATGAGGAACATATATGTACTTACACGCACTTCGGTATCTATTGCTAGTCATGAACAGGCATTTGATTAACATTTTTATGTATCTATTCTAGCAAACATGATCCACTCCTTGGGGGATTGTGCAGATTGCACCTTTATTACATCTTTTCTTTATTAACAGTTAGGATCAATTTCGATAATATGATCAAATCTACTCTTCGTAAATAACCGCTTAATGACCAGGCCTTTTTATTGGCCGATAGGCTGAGTGGACCTGAGAAAAACTGTTGTACTGTCATAGAATTTAGTTTATTGCAATTTAACAAACACAATTATGTGTTATATTTCAATTCTAGCCATATGACTCACTTCCCACTGATTTGCCCTCAATGTATATCTATTCTAGCAAACATGATTCACTCCTTGAGGGTTTGTGCAGATTGCATCTTTATTACATCTTTTCTTTATTAAAAGTGAGGGCCAATTTCGATAATATGATCAAATCTACTCTTCATAAATAAACGCTTTACAACCTGGCCTTTTTATTGGGCGATAGGCTGAGCGGACCTGAGAAAACCTGTTGTACTGTCATAGAATTTAGTTTATTGCAATTTAACAAACATGATTATTTGTTATATTTCAATTCCAGTAATATGACTCACTCCCTAATGATTTGCCCTGAATATATTGCAATGAAATCTTTTATCACTATTCTGGATTAATTGTTAAAAAATCAAAAATATTCCCTCATTTATCCTCTGTTAATAGCTGTTTTAATCTCAGGCCACTTGATTGGCTGATAGACCTAGTGGACCAAAGAGGAAACTCATTTTACAAATATACTATGGGTTTCAGCGGGACATTTTTCATGACCCTCTTTTGCTGCAAAAGACTAGAGAGGAAACTTGCTGTGAGAATACACCACATGTTTCCTCATGGGATCCCCAAGCTGTGATTGGTTGAAACAGTAACACAAGAGAAAATGCTTTTCCAAATCCGCCTTTTGTTGGTGACCGGAAGTCGGCCACAGATACTCATACACATATTTAAAATAAGAAAATTGTACTTTACCAATGGTATACAGCCATCTGAATACAAGCTTCTGATTGGCTGTTATTCCAAATGGACCGGATTGGGAACACACTATTTTAAGTCACTACTGATTTTAAACTCCAGTGTAGCATGGTTAAGAGAAGGACCAAAGCCTCCTTTGATTTGATCTCTTTGGGCGGTCGGATTTGGATGCTACAATAGTATACATATCCTGGTAGATGAGGTTAGTCATATAGGGGTGGGGAATGGATTTTGGTTGGTTGACCATCTCTAAAAATTGTACAAGGGCATTAGATGAAGGCCGTTTTGCTAGTTATTTTGTTCACAGATTCAGACAAAGGAGGTTAGTAGCGTGTTTTCAAGAATACTTGTACTTAAATATTGAATTTGTGTTGTTAGATTAAATTGATGGGGCAGTGATTTGATTTATATATATTTGTTTTGAGAGCCTATTGTTGTAGAATTTGCTTAGAACGAGATCAGAATGCCATAAGAATGGAATTAATTAATGGTGTAAATAAGTAGATTAAAAAACTATAGAATAATAATTGGATACTTTGGATGTGTGGATGAATAGGAGGAGAGAACTGACAATAGAAAAATAATACCATTGATGTCAATACTTGTTCAGTGCATGAGGATTTGTTTAAAGTGGCACTCATGCACAATACTTGGGGGTGCGCTGGGTACAATTTGATAAGGAATCATTTTACACATTAAGCATTGCTTTTAGAAGATTCTATTTAGTTTATACTATTATTCTTATTCATTGGTGAATATATATATATATATATATATATATATATATATATATATATATATATATATATATATATATATATATATATATATATATATATATATATATATATATATATATATAGTTTTTATAGATTTGACCTGGGGGTACTACATTACCCATTGTATTAGCTTGATTCTGTACTGAATTTCAGCTTTATTTAAACAAAACAAGAAATGCACCGTCATGTAGATCATCAGTTGATCACAGTTAAGCACAATATTGGTACATTCAATCAGCCAAATATTAGTTCAGTGTTTTACAATCATTATTTCACTAACCCCCATCATTTGATAGGTCTTGTATTCCATCTCTCACTCCACAAAGTTCTATTGTAGGAGATAGGCATATCTCGCCTCTGTGTGTATTCAATGCTGTCCACTTTCGGTCCCATTTTTGAGGCACCCTCTATTTTTAAAAACATCATTTTCTGCAATCATGGCCCTGTCCATGTCCCCTACCGACCTCTTCAATAGTGGAGGTTCCTCAACTCCCCATTTTTGAACAATATTACGTTTAGCCAGAGCCCACCCTAATAAGACCCATGATTGTTCAATTTAGTTTAAATCTGTTGCCTCCCAGATGTTTAATAGGCAAAGTTTTGGAGTAGGGTTTAGCTTTTCCCCACTTACGTTTTCCATCTTAGTTGTGACAGCTTCCCAGTATTTTTGAATAATTGGGCATGCCCACTTAGTGTGAAAGCAGGTCCCCTCTTGGGTACATCGACAATGGCATAGGGAATCGAACCCCCCCATCTTTACCAGGATGTTTGCGGCTAAGCAGATTCAGTGAAGGCTTTTAAGTTGGACCAGGCTTAGCCTCATAGGGATAGCAATTTCCCTAGGCGGGGTCAAAGCATCTTGCCAGTCGTCGTCATCTAGCACGCCCACATCTCTTTCCCACTGTTGTCTAAGTTTTCTTGAGCATTGGATCCAACAGCAGTCTATCTTCTAGCAGAGATGATTCAGGGACTACGCCATCTGCAGGTATCACCGCTTTTCAGTCATGGCTGATCTGCAGGTATCTAAAGGTTTCAGAGTGTGCCAGTTGATATTCTTTCTGAAGGTCTGCAAATGTGGCCAGTTCTTTCTTGTTCCAGATGTCCCTTACAGACGAAATACCAATCAGGTCCCATTTGTCAAACCTGGAGCAGGAGATCAAGTGGTCCAGCCACTCGGTCTCCCAGAGTGGGGTTGCTAATGCAATTGTTTTGTCCCAAACTAATTTTGTGTTGACTACATGCCACACTTCTATTGACCTGGCCATAGGTCCTGTTAGGCCTAATGTTTTTGGGTTTGTATATAAGGCTCTCTGTTATCCCCCCTTTCCCATCAGCCATAAATGAGTGAGGGTACTTGGCTCCCCTTGTGCACTGTATACCCAGCGGTTGATCACTGTTAGTTGTGACGCCCAATAGTACAACCTAAGGTCGGGTAATGCAATACCTGCATCATACTAGCCAGTTGTTAACTTTTATAATGCAATTTGTGGTGCCCGCTCGTCCCATAGTAACATGCGGACCTCGGTGTCAATATCTGAAAAGTAGAAATCTGGGACCTTAAATGGGATATTTTGCAGTGCATATAGAAACGAGGCAGCGCTAGCCTCTTGAAAAGCGCTGCTCGTCCCAGCAGAGTCAGCGGGAGACCACGCCATTGCTTAACATTTGTTCGCAGGCATGATAAGGGACCATGTAGATTGGCTTCATAAAATTTAGTAGGATCTACAGTTATGTAGATCCCTAGATAGCGGAAGCCATTTTCCGCAATAGGGATATCTTAGCCTTTCCGTAGGTTGGGTCTAAGGCCATAGACTGGGTACAGCTGTGATTTGGACCAGTTTATTGTACAGCCCGAGTGGTTTTCAATTATATGGAAGATATGTAATATGCGGTACATTGAGAACGCTGGGGACGCCATGTAAAGTAAAACATCATCAGCATAAAGGCATATTCTGTCCTTGTGTTGGTCTGTCCATTTTAATCCCTGTATCAAAGGTTAGCCCCTAACCCAAACCGCCAGGCGTTCCAGCATCAATGCAAAAATCAACAGCGAAAGTGGGCACACTTGTCTGGTTCCTCTGCACAGTTGAAACTGTCGTGATGTATGGCCATTCACTACAATTTGTGCAATTGGGTCTGTATATAAAAGCTTGATCCATCTTATACATTTTGGTCCAAACCCCACTCGTTCCATCATTGCAAAGAGGTAGAGCCACTCGATAGTATAAAAGGCCATTTTGGCGTCTAATGACAGCAGGGCTACATCTTCCGCAATGTGGCTTTATGACCTAGGATGCTAGGTTGGCAATGTAATTGTGAAACAGTATTACGTCCTGCCTGATCTGGGTCCACTAATTTATTAATGAATTTCTGCTTTTTGACTTCACTAAGTGCAACTTTGCAATTCTTTCCACTACCCAAGTGAGTGCCCATATTTTTCCAATGTATTTTATTTTATTCCTGCTATTGTTATATTGAGTATCTGGGTCTGCTATAACATGGGGCTATTCGGAATTCGGGCCAATAATAGGAAACCTGTCATGACAGCCAATACATTGTTTAAAAAGATACTGACAAGATTGGAATGTATATAGAATATTGATTGTTATTTGTTCTATGTTTCTTTTAAATGATTGTGTATTGGTGTGGAGTCATGTATCATATATTTATGAATGGTAGGTGTATAGTGTAGTGTGTGATTCAGTGTAAATAATTTTTTTTTTGTAAATATATTTTTTATTGCAGGAATCAGTTATAGTTATATATTGGTCAGCAATAAGTTAAACGGTGGCAGTAACACCAACGTTGATGTAGCATTGTTACACGGCCATTTAGCCCACAACCCGGAGGTCGGGCGGCAAGTTATGCTCAAGTGATACCTGTGGGTCCTGCAGGCTTCCAATTATGACCAGTTATAAATTAAAAGTTCACTTCTGCTTTTCTAAAAGAAAGAAAGAAAAAAAAGGAATTCCCCCCCCCTCCAACGAAACAAAAAAACACCCAGAGGTCTAGTGTCCAAACAGCAGGTTCATTAGGCTAACAGTCCTTTAGAAAGCATAGAATGCCTCCTCCTCCCTCTATCCCCATCCCCCTCCCTCCCCCGCCATCGGTGCTTAGGTAAATGTTCAGAGCGTGTGGTAGGAGACTTTACTCATTCTGACGGGAATGCCGTGTGCTTATTACATTACGGCGACGCAGGCTGCTCGTCGGCATCACTATCGGAGTCGCTAGGCGTGCTGTGATCGCGCAAGGCCTGCACCAATGCCTCCTACGCCTGTGCTGATTCTAACGCCTTCTCATTCTGCTGCCGCCTCGCTAGCTGATATCTCAGGGTGCTCTCTCCCTCAGGCCACTTAAGAAATTCGTTGCGCCATTTAGTGCCCGTTGGACCAACTCGTGCCTTCCAGTGTCGGGTTATTTCTCGCTTTGCCAGGAGTAGCCCCATGTCAATAAATTTACTGGTAACCTTGTTTTTGGGAGTATGAGGAAACCAGTGCAAGATCCCCACTGCAACATCAAAATGAAGGGACCGCTCCGTAACTTTATTAAGGGTATCCCCTATCAATGTCCAATAGGAGGACAAAGCGGAGCAGGACCACAGCATGTGAATAAGGTCAGCCCCTATCGTCCGGCATCTAGGGCAGGCCGCAGTGTCAGAGGCGAAGTACTTTTGTATCTTCTCCGGCGTCAGATATGCGCGGTATAATATGTAAAAGTGGACCAATTGAAATCGAGCGTTACGCGTGCTCTTCCAGGCCCGGTGCATCAGCTGGGCCCACGTGGTCTCCGGGATGTCCCTCCCTATGTCCGCCTCCCACCGGAACCTGAGTGTCTCTAGTGGAGGCAACCGCTCGTTGATCATCCTGGAGTACAAGCACGTTACAGCTTTGATCGTTCCCGCCGCCATCATGACATACTGACATGCCGCTGACGTCTGCGGTTCCTCAAAACCATTCTGCCAGTGTGCTTGGAGTGCCCTTGTGACCGCCGCATCGAGCGAGAAGTCTCCCCGGGGGATGTCAAAGCGGTCCAAAATCGCCTGGAAAGGAAGCAGCACACCATCCTCATATAGGTCCCCTATGACCTGGATGCCCGCGTCCTCCCAAACACGTAGCTGTGACCAATCTCCACCATGTGGTAATGCAGTGAGAATCCCCAGTGGGATTTTGGGGGCGTAGGGGTGTTTCATTCCCGACTTGCGTTGCACCCGGTTCCAGCACGACCTAATAGTGCATTCCTCCTGTGTGAGGTCCCTCAGAGCCAGCCTCTGTTGCAGTGCAGTGTTAGAAAGAACGTGTCTGGGTATGCCCAGCCCCCGTTCCTCCTCCGGACCCCGAAACTCCGGTGCTGTCTCTTGGGTGTAGGTCTGCAGTTGGGCGGCCAAGTGATATATTTCAAAGTCGGGTACGGCTAACCCCCCCTTAAGCGCAACTCTGCGGCGGCCCGAT
Organism: Lissotriton vulgaris; assembly: GCF_964263255.1. Lineage (NCBI taxonomy): Eukaryota > Metazoa > Chordata > Amphibia > Caudata > Salamandridae > Lissotriton > Lissotriton vulgaris. Next base: position 331,242,323 of record NC_141691.1, on the reverse strand, counting down.
CCCCAGAGGAAAACTACTAGCAGTGAGCTCAGGTTCTGGAAAACGGCCGGTGGGATCCAGACCGGGAGTGTCCTGAAGTAATAAAGTAGCCGGGGGAGCGCCACCATCTTTAGCAGCGCTATGCGTCCTGCCACCGACAGCGGCAGGGTGGCCCAAAAGGACATGCTACTTTTTAGTGCCCGGACGCATCGGGAAATATTGCCCTCTAAAACGTCCGCAGGGCTGTGGTAGATATAAACCCCCAGGTATTTGAGGCAGCTAGGCGCCCATCTGATCGCCCTAGGAGTGTCGGGCTGGGGCTCCTCCCCGCGAACCGGGGAACAAACAAGTTTTTGACCAGTTCGCCCTGAGGCCCGATATCTCACCGAAAGCAGGGAGTACTGCATCGGCACTGGCTAAGGCCTTTCCAGCATCCTCTAGGAAAAGCAACAGGTTGTCAGCCTATAGGGAAATGTACTGCCACCCCGACAAAATCCGCAGGCCTCTATAATGGGCCCCGGTGCGAACTGACAACGCCAGGGGTTCCACCGCGAGCGCAAAGAGCAGTGGGGATAATGAGCAGCCCTGCCTCGTGCCACGCTCTACTGGGTATTGTTGGGAGATCAGCGGGCCCGATCTTACCCTAGCCATCGCAGAGGCATAAAGCACCATGGTCCAGCGCAGGAAACCCTCCCCTAACCCAAAGCAATCAAGCACTCTACTTAGGTATCCCCACTCCAAACTGTCGAAAGCCTTCTCCAGGTCAATTGAGAGGATCATGGGTTGGGGGGCCTCATCGTGGTCCTCCTCCAGCAGGCGGAGCAAACGACGGATGTTCATTGTAGTATTATGCTTGGGGATGAACCCCGCCTGGTCTTTATGCACCAGGGAGCTCATGTGACCCAGTAATCTCGACGCCAGGATGCTGCTTAATATCTTGTAATCAACCGTGAGCATCGAGAGCGGCCTGTAAGACGCCGGGTCATTGCTCTCTCTATCGGGTTTGAGCAGGGGGACCACGAGGGCCTCACACATTGAGCCCAGAAGGCGCCCCAGACGCTTCGCCTCCCTGTAGACTATCAAAAGCCGCGGGGCCAGGAGGTCAACATAGGCGGAATAGAACTCCACCGGAAGTCCGTCCAGGCCCGGGGTTTTGTTTCACGCCATTCTTTTTATGGCGCTGCGGATCTCCCCAAGCTCCCCATCCCTCCCCAATTCCTTCGCCTGTTCAGGCTCCAGAGCGGGGATAGGTAAATACCGTAAGAAGTCATCGATGGGGGTAGTGTCCGGTGATATCCTACTCCGGTATAACTCTTCATAGTAGTTCAGAAAACAACTAAGGATTTCGGGTTGGGTATAATCTTCTATTCCCTCCGCGTCCCCCATAGCCACTGTGGGAGAGGTGCGTCTTGTAGGGTTAGCCAGCCAAGCTGGGAGCGCCCCCGATTTATCACCCTCAGCTAGCGATCTGGTCAGGTAAGCCTTGTAAGTAAGTAAAATCTTTATTCGGTTTCGTTTTTACAAAGAAAACCATAAAAGTGTACAAACATTTCATAAAATGTAACATTACAAATTTAGATTCAGTTCATTTAAAAGTCATCATTGTTTTATCAGAGAGTTTTAAAGATTATTATTTTGAAGGTTTAGCCTGTGCTTAAAAATGCATTTTAAGAAGGTGCTAACAACTTTACAAACGTAAGCCGAGTTTAAAAATTGTAACTGTAACATAGCAGGGCGGCATCTTCTAAGATGTAGAGATTGAAGCAGCGGGATTAGCCATAATTTACGGTGAGCAGAGTAGAATTTACAAAACAGTACAGTGTGCATTGTTGACTGCTCTGATAGTTCGTCACATGGGCAGGCAGTTAAACATTCTTCCCAACTGTTTCTTTTAGGGAATGCTACCACCCTATGGAAAATGTTCAACCTGAATCTCGTTAATAAAAAACGTTCAAACTGTGAGTTTACGTAGGTTAGGTATGGTTCCATTTCCAGGGTGGTCATAACTGCTATGGAATGCTGTACTGATGGTTTCCTAATCTCCACAGTGATACGAAGCTCTTCGAAATGGCTCAGCGCCTTTGCCTTTAGTTCTTTTTTTGGTATTTCGGCGATGGTTTCAGGATTATGATAGTACTCCGCCATTCCCAGGTCTGTAAAAAGTTTTTTTACATATATGAGCCAGTCTATTTTTTCGGCCCTGTCTAAAGTCATGCAGTCCATGATAATAGCTTTGGTGAGTGTGTTTTTTGTTGAGACCCATATTCGGCGCCAAAGAAGTACGGGTTCAATTTTAGCCAGATCTTCGATATGTGGTAGTCCCAGTTCTGCGTGGCAGGCGTAGGTGGAGACTCTTTTTGGAACCGCAAGCAAGAATCTCATGAAGATATTTTCTGCTACCTGCAGGGCATTTGTATTTTTGTGTTCCCATAGGCTCGCCCCGTATAGTGAAATGGAGTGGCACTTGGCTCTATAGATCTTGAGTAATTCTACCGGAGGCTTTTTCCCCAACTTTTGGGCAAATTTCATTAGAGCAGCGATAGAGCGGAGCAGTTGGTGCTTGCGCGCTTCTATGGCTGCTCTCCAGGTGAGCTTCTCGTCTATCATAATCCCTAAATAAGGGTACTGGGAGGTGGTTTCTAGCTTTTCATTATTTAGGAAGATAGCTTTTCCATGTTTCCTAACTTGGCCAGCAACCATGACATAAGTTTTTTTTATATTTATGTGGAGGTCTAGGTCGCTCATGAATTTAGCATAACTGTTCAGGGATTTTTGAAGCTCGCGTGGGGTGCGTGCTAAAAGCACCGCCTCATCCGCGTACAAGAGCACGGGCACCAGTCTATTATTCACTCGGGGCAGGTCCAGACCCCCCCTCAGCATTTCCACCTCGAGACCATTGGTATAGAGGGAGAAAAGGAAGGGGGCAAGGACGCACCCCTGCCTGACCCCACGCTCTACGGAAAAGGATTCTGACAGTTCACCCCGTACTCCGAAACGCACCCTGGAAGAGGCGTTAGAGTAAATTTCTCTAAGAAAAGTCACAAGGGCCTCATCTATTCCCATATCGGACAGCACCAACCAAAATTTTGCATGAGATACGCAGTCGAAAGCCGCGTAAAGGTCGACATAAACCATGTAGACCTTCCCGCGTTTTGCCGACACGTATTTTCCCAACAAAAGGGCCAAGTTCAAGGCTTGTTCCGTTGTTCCAAGTCCCTCTCGGAAACCATACTGGATATCCGAGAGGGTCCCGGTATCTTCTGCCCAGTCCTGCAAACGCTGGAGTACCACTCTGCCCAGTACTTTCCCCAGTGAATCGAGGAGGGAAATAGGTCGATAACAGGTCACCTCCTCTCTATTGCCCTTTTTAAAAATGGGTACCAGTATAGATTGTGTCCAAGAGGTAAGTAGACCACACTGCATTGTTGCGTTGAACACCCTAGTTATAATGGGGGCCCACAGGTCTAATTTAAATTTGAAAAAATCAACCGGCACCCCGTCCGGGCCTGGCGCTTTTCCACTCTTGCTAGCATTGACTGCCGCGATTACTTCATGTAGTTGGATTTCCAGTGGGATTGGGAATGCTTTATCCTGATTTAGGGTGTAACTTCTACCTGTGGGGATTACAGCCTGGGTTTGTCCGAAGATCTTAGCAAAATGATTGACCCAAGTTTGGCCCTAAATGGACACTTCTATGCTAGGATGGTCATCTGCGTCGTTCAGGAACGGTGCTTTTACCACCTTCCAGAACAGATCGCTGTCTTTATTAAGTGAACTTTCATGCAACTGATCCCATAGGGCCTTTTTTAGTTCTTTTTTTCGCGCTTTACACGCGAGCCTGTATTGTTTCCTCAGGTTCCTAATCTCCTCCTGATTTCTTGTTGTTTTTGATAATGCTCTCTTTAAGTTTCTATGGGCAGCGGTACAACCTGGGCTAAACCAACCTTTTTTTTTTTCCTTAAACCCTTTCTGTTTCTTAGTAAGGCATTCGTTTACTTTAACTAATATTAGTTTAAAATGGGATATTACATTCTCTTCGCTGGCCTCAAGGTCTAAACAGTTCAATAAGGTAAGCCTTGTAGTCAAAACTACGTAGCCGTTCGACTTCAACAGCTACAGCTTCCTTCGCCGCCGCAGTCTGTTGTTGGAGCTCCAGGCGGCCGGGGCGGAGGAGCTCCGTCTCGCGAAGTTTCCGGTAAGCCTTGCTAAGGTCCTCTAGAAGGATCCAACGCATCCCCACCTCTTCATGATACAGTAGCCCCGAACTACCACCTTAAAGGCGTCCCACTCTGTGGCCCTGGCACCAGTCGTACCCTCGTTTTCTGCGAAGTACGCTGCAATTCTGTCTTCTAGTTCACTTCGAAACACTAGATCTTCCAGCATCTCTGGGCGCAGCCTCCAAGTCGGAACACTGGGGGTACCCGGGAGCCACCCAAAGTCGGCCAGAAGAGGGTTGTGGTCGGAGATGGTCCTCGCTAAATACTCAGATTTTTCAGCCGCAGACATTAATTCCGCCGATCCCAAGAACCCATCCAACCGCACATGCAGTTCATGCATGCCGGAGAAATGGGTGTAGTCCCGGGTATGCGGGTGCTAGGCTCGCCAGATGTCCGTCAGTCCCCATTTAGTCTGCCATTCCAGTCTACCCTTGGCTATCCGGAGTGTCGGGTGAGATCTGTCAAGATCAATGTCCACCACCGAGTTGAAGTCCCCTCCGATCAAGAGTGGCCCCGATAGGTAGTGGGCTAGGGAGCCCGACAGCGCCGCGAAAAAGGCCAGCTGGTCCACGTTAGGCGCATAAATGCTGCAGATGTTCAGATCCTTTCCTCCCTGTTTACCAGATATGGCCACGAACCTCCCCTCTGGATCCACAGTGTATTTAGTCACCTGTAGGGGTACCCCAGCCCGCACCCAGATCAGCGCGCCCCTAGCATAAGCTGAGTATGTGGTGTTGTATAGCTGCCCTCTCCACCTGCGCTGTAATGCTAGTCCCTCCGCCTTCGTGAGGTGTGTCTCCTGCAAGAGAGCAATCTGTACCCCTCTGCGCACTAGGTAAGCGTAGATCTTGTGCCGTCTGGACATGGAATGCAGACCGCGCACATTCCAGGTAATGCATTTCAAAGTGGATAGGTCAGCCATTGTCCCATGGTATCTCTCCAAGTCTCTCCCAGTAGTGCTCAAGTAAAGGAAAACACAGTGATTGCCCCGCACCGATGTCGTACCCCCCCAAACAACAACAAATCAACCCTCAAGCACGTCCCCCTCCCCATCCTCCCCAGAACAGGTCCCAAACAGTGCCATCTAGTACCCATCCAAACTGTACCCACAAAAAAAAAAAACTATCCTGACGGTAGCCACCGCAGGTGTGCCTTAGGGGCAAAAAGGGGGTTGAGCGTCGATAGGGGGTCTCCGCAACTCAAAGCTACCTAATTGCGATCGAGCCCTGAGTCATAATGGCTGAGACTGGACTTGTCCCCAGCCCACTCCACAACCAGTTACACAATAGTCCCCGTAAAGACTCACCCCCCCCTCCTACCGCCTCCCCCCCGTTGAAACCGGCTCACCCGAAATCACCCTTGGCCATCAAGCAGTCCCTCTGCTGTATCTGGGGTTATCACAGGGAGGTTCACACTATCAGTCTCGGAGTCCTCCGTGTCTGTGTGGCCCTCACCTCCGTCAGGCTCTGAATCTTCAATTATGGTTCTACCCTGAGAACCTGACATACTGGATACCATCTCCAACACCCCCCGCCACTCCGCTGTAGTCTCCACTATTGAGGGTCGGCCAGGTCTGCCCCGGTTATTCCGGATCCTCTTACATCTCCGCCGTAGGCCTACTTCCGAGGTAGTCGAAAAGGAGGACCCAGGACCATCCTTGCCAGCCCTGTACAATTCCAGCCAGCTACACGCCTCGTCCAGGGTATCGAAGAATTTGATCGTGCCATCTAGGATGATGCGGAGCCTTGCCGGGAAGAGCAAAGAATACTGGATGCTCTCACTTCTCAGTTCACGTTTGACCGCTAAAAAGGAGGCTTGCCTCCGCTGGGTCTCATAGGTGTAATCCGGAAAAATGTTCACCCTACTGTTTGCCACCTGGTACGGTCCATTTAACCGGGCGGCATTGAGAAGCAAGTCTCTGTCGCGGAAGTGTAGCAACCGCACCACCACCGGGCGCGGGGGTCGGCCTTGTTGCAGCAGCCTAGACGGCACCCTGTGCGCCCGTTCTAGGGTGTAAAAGGAGGAGAGCCCCTCAGGTGTTACCACCGTCCTGAGCCAGTCCTCTAAGTAGGCCACCATGTCCCCACCTTCAATTTTTTCCGGTAGCCCACCACACGGATGTTGTTCCTTCTATTGCGCCCTTCCGCGTCCTCTGCTCGTCTCTCCAGGGCATCTATGCGGGTCAGAGCGTCCTTTATGGCGGCGGCTAGTGTTTTTGCACAGGTTCTAGGGTTCCTACTGAGCTCTCCACCTCCTTGACTCTGTCCGAGAGCTTACCGTGGTCCGCCCTGAGCAAGCCCAGGCTCGTCGCGACTTGGGCAATGTCATGTTGGAGGGCCGACCGCGTATCAGTTATCGCCGCCAGGATCCTGTCGAGTTGTTGCTGGAGGTGTGGGCTCCCCGACATCTCCGGGTCCAATCGATCCTCTTTATCAGGCGCCTCCACGTCCAAGGCGGCCTGAGCGCCACCCTTAGTGCTCTTCGGCTTCACCATGGTGGTCACGGTCCCCAGCGGTGGACCCGGTTCTCGCCCAGTCAAGGGAGGATCAATCGAAATACCTTCCACTCCCGTCGAAGGATCCGTATCGATGCGGACCGCCGACCAGTTGCCGGTGCGGCAGCAGGATAGATCACGACTGCCCGCAGACCAGGCGCACAGAATTGGGTGCTCATCCAAGCGAATTCAGCCAACCGCAGGAAGTATAGGAGTTCGGTGATAGCTGTTAGTGGGTCTTTGCAGATGCGGCGAGGTTGTTGGGATCTGGCAGCAATGGCATCCGTTGTAGACGCCACATGGCACGGGCACCAACGAACCGTCCTCTTTGCAAGGCCTCAGTAGCAATGGGCCAGGCGGAGGTCGGCAGCACTCCCCCTGGTAGCAAGAGGGCGGAGGGGGGAGAGAAGGGTCTCTATCAAGCAGTAGTGCGCCGTCGGGGCCTTCGGTCTCCTCGAGCCACTGTCACCTTCACCACCAATTGCAGGCCTTATCAATCGCCATTATCTGTCCACGCCGATCTCCGTCCAGTCACTCTCTCGGCCATCCAGTGTGCGGACTAGGCCCGGGCCTCTTCCAGTGTGGTCCAGATGAGCCTACACGCCGTCGATCCCAAAGACCGAGATGTCGGAGGCCGATGTCGTCTCGAATGGGACGGGGTGTCGGGCAGCTCCCCCCTCTCTCCGCGGCCGAGCGGCGGTCTCGATGGACACCGTTCGGAAAGTTCAGAGGTGTCAACAGTCACTCAGGTAGTCGGCATCTGCGTCGTTCCTCCACAAGGGGAAAGAAGAAGAAGGTGTCGCCGGAGTCGCCGGTCCTCTGGGTCCGCGGGTCGCCTCAGGACCATGGAGATGGAGCGGGCGCCATCTTGAGCTCCGCGCCGCTGGCTCCGTGACACTCGTTCACCTCGATCGTGCCCCGTTGCAGGACTCCAAAGTCGCCCCCGGGTCAGCACCCGCTGCACTCAACGATCTGGGGGTCGGGGTGCCCGTATCACCCGGTGATCAGAATTAATGGCGGCTCGATCGTGGAGCCGAGCGCTCAAGCGACCTCCACCATCGGCGTCCAAGCCACGCCCCCTCAGTGTAAATAATTAATTGTACATATACATGTGATACATAAGTGGATTTATGTTTTTAATTTCACCGCCCTGATGAAGTCTACATGGACGAAACACTTTGGCTGGGCTGATGTGAAATTATGAATATAATTAAACTTCAATAAAGTAGATTGAAATTGACATACAAGACTCCTGAGGAATTTGATTGGACACTAACGATGATAATTTTTTGATATTAAACTGTATGTATTCTGCTATGATGCTATGAATTAAGCTAAACTGATACACAATTGTGTTCTCCTTTTCATTGATGTTTGTTTTGTTTTTAGTTGGATTTGATGCTAAGAAAGTTAGTGCTGGTGCAAGCTGTGTAAGAGAATACTATAGGTTAAGAAGTCTATATGCTCCTCATTTAGGTCAGTACCCTATTTATGAGAAACGGGTAATCTGTCCAAAATGAAAGTTTTTTAAAAAGTCGACGGATGTTCAAGAAAAGAAAGTAAATCAGCACAAGCTAGAAGGCGTTAAAAGAAAAAAATGGAAAATGAGGAAGATATTGTTGGATACCAGTTAGGTAACAGTTCAGATGTTAAGTGCTATGCAAATGTTATTCTCAATGTACTGTTTCATTTACCACCTCTTGTAAATTAAATTGAACAAAAACCAGATAAGGGATTGTGTTCTGCTTTTACTCAGTGACAGATCTGTAAAACATTCTGCTTCAGGCATTCAAGACCTTTAAGATATATATAGCAGATCATTAATATTTACTCTAAACACTCAACAAGGCGCACAACAATTTATAATGGCCATGCTACTAGAAGAAGTAAAAGGGCAAATTATTGACTTATTTGGATTGAGTTACAAATAGAGCCATGACTGTGAAGATTGCTCTGTTATGTCTACCTCTCAAATAAATTTAGAGTGATTTATGTACCACCGGATTTAAAAAACTGCGCCTTTTGGCAGATTGAATAAATACACAAACCAATTTATGTCCTGCCAAATTGTAGATCAGATGTTATGTCTATGTTACATCTACAAATTACTATTAATGTTACAAGGATGCACAGCGGATGGATATAAGGTGGAAACCAAAACTACAAACTGCAAGGCTGGACAAATATCAGTTTCCGGAAGAACTTATACTACTACAACTATTATCTTTCATGAAGATGTTAAAGTAACATCTGGACACTACACTGGCCATTGATAGAGTAAAAGTGGATGGATGGAATTTAATGACAGAAAATTAAAGTTAAACTGCCTTTCAAACTACCAAATTCTTATTTCTTGTTTCTGCAACCAAAGTTCTGAGGAGTATTTGGGTGGAAAAGTAATGTACAGTGTTTCTTGTATGTAGATCATCAATGCTTTAGACATCATTCGGCCTATCAGGGGTGATGTCTTCAGAAAGTTCTCCAAAATTCAAGATTAATTTTATCTTCTACAAAGGAGTTAATGTAACATGTGGATACTACATGCTCTAATTAAAGATTGAAACTGGATAAACACAAAAGAATCACAGCAACTTTCAATTGAATCCAAAACTACTTTTCATACTACAAAATGATCACCTTTTGTTTCTAGGATCAAAGTTATATGTACTATCTTCTGGGAAAAAAGTATTGTATTGTATTTCGTATACATGAATCATTAGAGCTTTAGCTACATGTTAGCCTACTTGAGGTGATATTTTCAAAAGGGTCTCCAAACTTCCTGAGTGGTTTACATTTATTAGTAGATGTGTACCAGGTATAATGATAAAGGGAAAAGTTTTAAGGTATGTTTGTTTACATTAATGTAGGAAATGTAGGAAAAACAATTGGTTAACAAATTGTAGTGCATGCAATGTCTAGTGTCACTTATTTACAGTTATGTACTGTGCAGTTATGTTTTGCTCTTCTACAATGCATACAATTCTTTTCCCCATTGTTCAAGGATGAAGCTTTAAATACTGCATTGTTTATGATGTAAATATATGAAAGCTGAAAACAGTAAAAAGGGAAAATGAAATATTTTACTATATTGTGGTACACTGTTAAAGCATGAACAATGTATACTGTTTTGTTTCTTGAATTTTGTAAATCAAATGCTAACTGATATTTGTATTCTTTCTCTTTTACATCAGGTTTTGGAGTGACGTGTTTAGATGTAGCAAGATACATCTAGTGCTACAGACATTTCTTTGACATTGTCATGCAGAAGGTCTTTATGTATAAGGAGCAGTTGATATCCCTTCCCATCAGTTTTGTATACCAGGCAGGGATGTAAGAAAACTCCCATGCAATTGATTGTGGCTTTTTTGAGCTCTAGCAATTGATCTTAACTCACCCATACAGGTTCTCACATATCCACCCACATATTCATACAGCCACTCTCATACTCACCCATACAAGCACTCACAGAGCAACTCACTCACCTATGCAGCCAGTTCTGCATCCTCTCACCCACTCACTCATATAGGCACTCATGTACCCTTTCACTCACTCATACAAGTACGCACACATAGTTACTCACCCATACAGCCACTCAAAGTAATTATAATGCTTATTTCAGAAGGTTATTCCATGAAACATGCAAACACGAAACAGTCCTTATAGCAATTACATATAAATAAAAACATTTTGTTGATAAGATCATCTATTTAAAACTATCATAAAACATTTGTCTAAGCTCCCTGATCTAAAAGTATAAAGTGATAAAACAAGATACACCCTATACATAAGATATATAAGAATAGTAGATCTCGGATAATATACTTGTTCTATTTTCACAATCATGATAAAAAAAGCACTACTTATCTGATTTCCGGCGCTGCCACAAGCCAAGCGCTTTCGTAACTGTTCATAATTTTGTATATAGTTTAAAATAATGCTAGAAACCACCAATTTAATATTTGAGCCATTCTCTTTTCTTATAAGGGTGACTGAAATAGATAGCTGCTTACTGCAAAATCTGTGTAAGTAGACTTATTACTCCTCAGAATTCTTAACGCCTGCAGGTACCTCCGTACTCAAAGATATTTGCATAGTGGCCGTATTCACTTTCTTGTATGCTTGTATGTTTCGATCTCTAACTAGGAGCATGAGGTGCATATAGATGTGCAACTGACAATCCCACTGACAACCCGCAATGCCATAAATGGCCCTAATTCAAGTATGCCATAGCGGTATTTTAAATGAAGCAATTTTGCTAGTTGCTAAGTGGTAGGACGAGAAAGTCCTCGTAACAGGCTATATTCTTGATGGAGAGGAATTGCAGTGTCACCCTGCCATGAGTAGAGGAACAGTGGAGGCTGGTCTGAATGAACTTCCAATATCCGGCTTTCAATTGCAGTTTGGACATGGCCACCAATGAACCTGAGACCCTCCATAAATGGGAAAGGTCTAACCTATTGAACCAATAATGGATATGTTTAAGCCATGGAAATGTGAGACGTGTATCTGTGGCCAACAATTCCTCTACTACCCTCCGATACATGCACCACTCCCCAGTCGTCTAAAGTCTCGCCCAGTATAATAAAGGTCTAAATCTTGCAAGGACCTCCACTCTCTAAAGCAGGGTTCTTCAAACTGTGGGGCGCGGCACCATCCCATGGGGGGCGCGCGCTCCACTCCGATCTTCCCTTTGTGCCCGTTCCTTTGTCTGGGTGATTCTCCCAGGAGGGGGCCAATTCATGGAGTTTCGGCTGCAGTGCAGGCAAGGAGTCTCCTCTGCTTAAAACGAAAGCAAACAAACAGACGCTTTCAGCTTTAGCAGAGGAGACCCCTTGCCTCCCACTGCAGCTGAAGCTGTCAACTCCGTGAATTGGCCCCTCCTGGGAGAGTTAGCTCTTCCCAGAAGGGAGAGAAGGTTTCCGGAGAGGGTTTGAGGCACGGGCGGGGTGGGCTCTGGCCCAGGGCCCGAGCCTTTCAAGGGGGGTGGGAGTGAGGGTGAGGGGGGGGGGGGCGGGAGTCCTTCAGTTATTTTGGGAAGGGAGGGAGAGGTTGCAATCCGGGTTTGGGCCATGAATCGGGACGGTGGGCTCTGGTCTGCGATCATCAACTCATGAGGATCTTTGTGTGGGGCACCGAAGTGTCTGTGTTCAGGGATGTTGGTCTGCAGATTCGAATTTGAATCATCAAATGTGTGAGGGATGTCGGGTGGAGCCGGCCACCAGACCTCCGTTATGTTGCCTTGTGGGTGAATAGATGTATGGGTGGAGTGGTGGTTGTATGGGTGGAGTGATGGGTGGAATGGTGGATGTGTGGGTGACATGGTGGATGTATGGGTGGGGGGGGGTTTGGATGAGTGAGGGGATGGATGGATCGGTGAAGGGGTGGATGGATGGTGGGAGAGAGGATGGATGCATGAGTGGAGGGATGGGTGGGAGTGGATGGATGTGTGTATGGTTGGAAGGGTAGATGGATGGGTGGAGGGATGGATGGATCAGTGAAATGGTGGATGGATCGATGGGGGGGTGGATGGTGGACGAGTCGGTGGGTGGATGGATGAGAGAGGTGATGGATGGATTGATGTATTGATGGGTGAAGGGGTGAATGAAGGAATGGATGGGTGGATGAGTAAAGGGGTGGATGTGGGGATGGATGGGCGATTGAGGAGGGTGGATGGACGGGGGGATGGATGGAGGAGTGAAGGGGTGGGTGAGAGGTAAATGGATGGATTCATGAGTGGATGAGTGGATGGATGAGTGGGTGGATGGGTGAAGGGTGGATAGAGGGATGGGTGGCTGGGTGAGGGGGGAATGGAGAGAGAGGGGGAGGATGGATGGATGAATGAGTGAGGACATGGATGAATGATTGGCAGAGTGGATGGGCAGGTGTGTGCATGGATGGGTGTGGAGAGGAGCATGGAGATGGATGGGTCAGAGAGTGCATGCATGAGTGGGGGAGGGTGGAGAGCGGGAGGGATGGATGGGTGGGTGGATGGATGAGTGGGGGGTTGAGTGGGTGGACGGATGAGTGACTGGGTGGATGGATGAGTGGGTGGGGGATGACTGGATGGGTGAGAGGGTGGGTGGTTGGATGGATGAGTGAGTGGATGGATGGGTGGAGGAGTGGATGGATGGGTGGAAGAGTGGATGGATGAATGGAGGAGTGGATGGATGAGTGGGAGGATAGCTTGGGTGAATGGGTGAGTGGTTGGATGGATGAGTGGGTGGATGGATGGGTGGAAGAGTGGATGGATTGGTGAGGGGATGGATTGGGTGAAGGGATGGATGGATGATGGATGGATGGGTGAGGGGGTGGATGGGGGGATGGATGGGTGAGATGATGGATGGAGGGATGAATGGTGGATGGGTTTGCAAGTGGTTGAAGGGGTTTGGATGTCGATGGGGCACAGATGGAGGGACGGAATGAATGGTGGGGGAGTTGGTGGATGACAAGGTGTACATGATGGATGGGGAGGGTTGTGATGACTTCCTTTTCCTTGGAGGATTGTGTTTTGAGCTGTGTGGTACGCCTATGTCGTTTCGCCACACCCACTCACAGGCCTGCAGTTTGCTAGGCACTCTTGTTGTGTTGAGCATTGTTTGCCGGATATGGCCCGTGGTGTGCGCGTTGCAGTCGATCATGTGGTGTGCCGGATTACTGAGGTTTCGGTCGGTGGTGGGGGGGCCCAACATCTGGGGGAATTCAGCTGGGGGGGCTCAACCTGGAAAAGTTTGAATACGTCTGCTCTAAAGCAACACCTAAAAACATAGGGATTAAAGGAGTACTAGTAGGGAGGTGGAGGAGTGAGCATACAAACTTGTTTTCACAAGTTGTAAGAAGATCTGACTTCATGTGACCCCATATTTCATCCTCATATAGAGCAGCAGATTGGGCCTTTTAGTTATACAGTTCTACAGCGGGGAAGACTGTCCTTAAACTTCTGTAGATCACTGCCATTCTCTTCTCAATATGGAGTAGCCATCAAAGTTTACTATCAAGCATTATTCCCAGATATTCAAATCAATGCATTTGCTCCAAACTTTCATTTGCCAAGGTCAAAGGTTGCTTAAATGCCTTATGGGGTAAAACTGCCAGGAACTTAGTTTTGGAACTATTGATCTAAAGCCCTTGGATAAGCAATACACATTGAAATTCACCAGGAACTGTTGGAGCCTATGGAAGTTTGGAATATTAGGAGGTAATTAATCATCAGCAAAGAGAATAGCAGAACCCCCACCCCATCTAATTTTGGTGCATCTATATACCCCTTCAAAGTGCGCCTACTACATCGTTGACATAAAGGGAGAATAGATGGGGGCTAGAACACACCCCTGCCTCACACTTATTCAGATTAGAATCTTGTCAGTTAATTGACCCCAGGGCCCCAACGAACTTGGGCATAATTATTCTGATGGATATTTATTATTTGCCCCAGTAAGGTCTCTGGGATTTCCAGTTCCTTTAAGGATACCCACAAAACCCTCTAGGAACAAGATCAAAGGCTGCTCTGAGATCAACAAATTCAATCTAAATATGTCCTTATCTAAGTTTAGTATATTTCCAAAGAATAAGCAACAGCCTTAGCACTTGATCAATAGTATTGACTTTTGGTCTAAATCTTGCTTGGTACGGAATCATAATTTCCCTTTCCTAAATTCAATTAGTAAGCTTATTGAGCAATTGTCTGTCAAACACCTTCTGGGCAGTATCCAGTAGTCTAATAGGCTTATAGCTTGCGGGAAGCCCCTTATCCCCCTTTTTAAAGATGGGTAATATTTCTGCACCTTTCCGTGTGTCAGGATTGGGAGCGCCTTCCATTATGGCTTTGGTCAAACAGTTAATAAATGAGGCCCATATAGGCATATCATGGCAAAATAAATCACCTGGGATCTTTTTATCTGGGTCTAGGGCTTTAACCTTTTTAATTAGCCACACAGTCACTCACCCACATACTACTCATGCACTCATGCACTCTCCTATCCAGACACTGACAGACATAGGTACTCACTGCCACAGGCACTCTGCTTGGCATTCACTTATCCATGCAGTCACTCATGCACTGTGTCAGTCACTCATGCAACCACTAACACAATCACTCAGTCACACAGGCACTTAGGTGCCCACTCACTCATTCATATAGCCACTCACGCCCCACACCACCACTCACTAATTCATACAGCCACTTACACAGCCAATCACTTGCCATTGAGCTACTCACACATATACTCACTCACCCATACAGGCACTCATGCACACTGTCACTCACCCATATAGTGACCGATGCAGCCACTCGCTCATGCAAAAGCCATCCGCACATCTACTACACACTCACCCATTGAGTTACACAGTAACTCACTTATGCAGCAGGTCATGTACCACTCACTGATCCATAAAGCCACTTCCATAGCCAATCACTTGCCTATTGAGCTACTCACACACACACTTATTCACCCATACAGCCAGTCATGCACCCTCTCACTAACCCAGGTAACCACATATGCAGCCACTCGCTCACCTATATAATACACTCTTACACACCAATACAGCCACTTAGACACCGACTCATTCATCCATACATCCACTTATCCACCCTCTCACTCACATATATAGCACATATACAGCTACTTATACAGCATCTGACTCACTCATACAGTCAGTCTCACACCCACCTACTCACTCATACTGCCAGTCACACAGCCACTCACTCACCCATTGAGTTATTCACTAACTACTCATCCACCTCTCACTCATCTATATAGCAACGCATACAGCCTCCCACTCACTCATGCAGCCACTCATCCACCCACTCTTCATTTATACACCCTACTCATGCACCATGCCACTCACTCTTAGAACCAGTAACACTCCCACTTACTCACCAATACCGCCACTCAATACCTACTCACTCACCCATACAGGTACTCATGCACCCTTTCACTTACTCATATATCAGTCAAACAGCCACTCACTCACCCCTAGAGTTACTCATACACTTACTCACTCACTCAGCCAGTCATGCACTATCTCTCTAACCCATATAGTCACACATGCACCCACTCACTCCTACCGCTGCTTACACAGCTAATTTCTTATTGTTCAGTTACTAACACACTCCCTCACTAACTCATGCAGGCAGTTGTGCACCCATCTAATACACCCATATACCCACAAATGCACCATTCACTAATCAATATACCTACTCATGCACCCTGTCACTCACAGAACTACTAACATACCCACTCACTCACCCTTACAGACAGTGAGCACCCACTCACCCATCCATGCAGGCACTAATGCACCCTGTCACTCGCTCATATAGCCACTCATGCAGCCACTCACTCACCCATAGAGTTACGTACACAGTCACTGCCTCACCCATGCTGACAGTCATGCATGCTGTCACTTACTCATACAACAGCTTACATAACCAGTCACTCGCCTGTACAGCCACTCAACAGCCACTCACTCACCCATACAGGCTATCCTGCACCCTCTGTCACCCATTTTGCAGTCACACAGCCACTCACTCACATATATAGCCACTCACTTACCTATAGAGTTAGTCTCACACTCACTCACCCATGTAGCCAGTTATGCACCCTCTCACTTGTCTACATAGTGATGTATGCACCCACTCACTCACCCATACAACCATGCATTCACCATTTCATTTACTCATACAGCCACTCACATACCCACTCACTCACTCATTCAGCCACTCACCACTGACTCACTCATTCATACAGTCTCTCACACAATCACTCACTCATACATACAGGCCTTTGTGCACCTTGTCACGCATCCATACAGTCATTCACACATTCACTCAGTCACACATACAATTACTCACATGCCTAGTCAATTATCTATGCTTTAACTCACACACCAAACAGAGAGGAAGACATGTTCACATTGATACAAACATTGATATATAACATTTAGTTATTCGTTCTTGAACCTGAATAGGTGGATCTAACAAGAGCTGTTTTTTTCTTTTTACATTTTTAAATTGTTTTCTATTGATTTATTTATGTTTTTTTTACATTTCTTGAAAACAAGTTTGCACAACTGTGCATTATAATGAAACAACAAAATTAGCATCAGCAACTGCGGAAAACACTAACTCTTATGAGGATTTATAAGTTGAACAATCACAGGGATTGATTGCTTCCCTATGCACAAAATTGTAATGCATTTCACGCAATGCTGGCTGATTGTGGCAAACTCTGGAGCAGTGAAAGGCAGTTTTGTTGCCAACACTGAGCAGATGAGTTCAGTGATGCAGTATCTCCACAAGATGCTTGCTCTCTCCTTTCCCTCTGTGTCACTTCTCTGAGAAGGCAGGTTCGGTAGATGGTGCACCAGTGCTTCATCATTGAAAATGTTCCACATGAATATTTCGTTTCAGACGTTCTTGAGAGTATTTTTGGGCATATGCTGCAAGTTATTTTCCTTGCATTAAACTTCTTCCTCACTTCCGGTATTGTAAAGAAGGCCCATACAATATTTTGTCTTCTAAGCCATTGGTGGTTTTTCATCCTGGGAGATGTTGTCATTGTCTTCTAGAGTCTGTCCACCACCAGATGCCATCTTCAGGTGCTAAAAAAATAAACTCAAACACCAACAAAACCTCAGAATTGTCAGAGACAATACAAAGGTGTGAAATCCAAGAGACACACCAAAAAGATGGAGGAAAAGGGCTGGGAATTTCCTGTAATACTGAGAAAAAGGTGTTCCACCAATCAGATCTATTAGTTCCTAAGTCACGTGGGAGTCATGATGCCATCACGCTCTCACAACGTGATGTTGCGGTGATGCAGGAACTCCACAAAATGTGTTAAATGCACCTTTAATATGGTTTTGGTCAATATATACACTACTTTAGATAACTTCTTACTATGGAAAAACCTGTTAAAGTGTGCAAGTACATCTTTACTACTCTTTAAAATACGCCAGAGTCGAGTCCATGCGGCAGCTCCAAAAATATGTGCTGGCATGGATGCTCGATAGCGTCGCAACTCCCTAAAAAGTATTAAAATGTTCCTTAATATTTTTCACTGTATAATTTTACTAGTTTCAACATGTTATTACTGAACTGTTTACCTTCAACAAAACCGTTAAAGTGTGTCTATGTCTCTTTCCATTCTATCAAAACCCCTCTGGATTCACAACCCCACTTAGACAGTTCGCTCGACTTCCAAATTCTTTGAACAAAAAAAGTTATTAATATAAGCAATATATTACTATACACACACTCACAACCACACTAAAAAAGGACACTTACAGTGGTCTTTCCCACCTTCTCACAGGGTAATAGTCAGCTTACGAAATGGTCCCCTAACACTTTTACCACCAACTTTCATGATGCATTCCTGATGCCGATGAAAAAAGAGGAAATCATTCACACATTCATTCCAAACAAACAACCAGTTACTTCATATACCAAAGAGGAAGTTTCATTGTTTGGTGGAGATTTTACTCTTTCTTCTCTCAGTGTTCTCTCTGTATTAGAATTCATATTGTGATAGATTTCTTGTAAAAAAGACAAGCCAAAGACTCACATTGCCAAATGCACAGAACAACGTCCATGGACACATTTCCTTCTTTGTTCTGGCCCTCATGCACATATAACAGAAAATATACCCTAACCCAATAAGAAGCACTTATAAATGTAAAGATAGCAGCTGCCCCAGTGGAAGCTCTACTTCTATAAAGGACAAATGGTTGTAACTACTGGGCTTGCCAAAAACAAACCTTTTGTGTTTTCTTGGGAACTCCAAATTAAAAAAAAACAATCAGAAATCCTTCATGAGGGTGGATGCATTGTAGATCTACTGGAACATAATCTGTAGTGATTATGACAAGTGTGTACTTTATTGCCCTCTCATGCCCAGAGCACAGTCCATCGTTCTCCCATTAAATTAGTAGGAGTATGTACATGGGCAAATCACTTGGAAGTGGCTCCCTTTTAGTTCTGGCCCTTCTTATTTTGTATTCAAAAGCCTTTCCACCTTTTACCAGGAAGAATGGGTAGCTTACTAAAAGGGGCCCCAGTACTTTCCCCGGAGATTCGTGATGTGTTGTGATGCTGAGCAATATGAGGAACTCTCCACCAAACAAAGATGTACTTTCTTTATATAGTTAAGAAAAAAGACCATTGTTTGGTCGAGATTGAACTCTTTGTACTCTTGTCTACTTTTCTATAAGAATATTCATGTTATCACAAATTTCTGGATGTAGACGGATGAGGAACAATCACATTACATCACACACATTCACAGACTTTCTCAGACACTCTCATATGTACTCATAGGCCCACTCATACTCTCATCCACCCACTCACTGACACAGCCAGACACTCTTATAACAACTGAGGAACACACTCATGCACTCATAATCCCACTCACAGAACCATTCTCTAAAAAAAGTGTTACATGGTTCGTTATAGGTAAGTAATAACATTTGAAACAACATAGAAATACACTTGAAAAACCAAAGGTTACAGAGATGTTATAGGTAGGAAATAGAATAGAAAAAATCTTAGAAATTCACTGAAAAAAACAAATGTTACAGGGACGTTATGATTAGGAAAAATAATTTTTAAAACCTGACAAATTCACTAAAAAATTCAAAGGTTACAGGGGGGAGGTTATACTTAGGCTCTTATTTCACAGTTAAAAATCCATAGAGATTTAACAGTTATAGTTGCTTGAGCTAAATATAACTTACTCCCCCAAAATGCACTGCTTATGACCTCACATATTACATCACTCATGACATGGTCAGTGACATCACTGATAACATCACTGATGGCTTCTCAAATGACATCACTGATGACATCATTCATACTGCTATACAACATCTCATACAACCACTCACACATACAACAATTCACGTATCCATTCTCATTCCCATACATGTATTCACATAACCACTCAGCCATCCATAGAACTACTCACACAACCACTCACTCACTCATACAGCCACTCACACAACCACTTGCCCACACATACAGCCTCACAACACATCCACTCAGTCACCCGTACAAGCACTCACTCACGCACTCTCACACACCCACTCAACCATTTACATACCCATTCATACATCTATACAATCACTTACATATCCCCTCACTCACCCATGCAGCCATTCACACAGACACTCACTATCTAATATAGCCACTCATACACTAACTCACTTAACTGAACACCCACTCAAATAGGCACTCACTCACCGATACAACCACTTACGCACCCTGTTACTCACTCATACAGCTATTGAGACACCTACTCACTCTCTCATACAGACACTCACATGTCCACTCACCCACACATACAGCCACTTACTCACCCATACAGCCACTCACACAACCACTTGCCCACACATACAGCCTCACAACACAACCACTCAGTCACCCATACACGCACTTACTCACACACTCACACTCACTCACACACCCACTCAACCACTTACGTACCCATTCATACATCTATACACGCACTTACATATCCCCTCACTCACCCATGCAGCCATTCACACAGACACTTACTCTCTAATATAGCCACTCATACACTAAAACACTTTAATCAACACCCACTCAAATAGGCACTCACTCACCCATAAAACCACTTACACACCCAGTCACTTACTCATACAGCTGTTCAGACAACTACTCACTCTCCCATACAGCCACTCACATGTCCACTCACCCACACATACAGCCACTCATTATACAGACACTGTCACAGCTATTCACTCACTTACACAGCTACACACATACGTATACACTATACAGCCACTCACACACCCACTCACGTACTCATACAGCCACACACTCACCGACTCACACTGATACAGACCATCACACAGCCACTCAGATGACATATGTTGGAAACATAATCACTCATTAGTAGTACAAAAAGAATAATCATTTAAAAGTAATGATGTCATCTGTGATGCCATTTGAGATGTAACCAATCATGTTTACAGTGATGTCACTGACCATGTTATCAGTGCATTGCAGGAGTGTAAGTTATAGTTAGCTCAGATATATATAGGAGCTGGATTTCTATGGTTTTGTAAGAGTGAAATATGAGCCTAAGTATAACGTCCCTATAACCTTTGTTTTTTTCAGTATATATATATATATATATATATATATCCAACCACTCAGTTCCCGGTTGCGCTTAGCTTCTTTTGCGCGGCGGTCCTGCGCGGGTACCGGTCTCCCTTAAAATTCTGACAGCGTAACTCCTTATTCTAGGAAAAACTGAGCAGGACACCTCAGGATGCTCAAATTAGTTTATTGGCAAATGTGAAAGCTGCCTACCGACGCGTTTCGCCAGTTACGGCTTGGTCACGGTGAAGCTACTATCGTGCAAATTCTATTTACATACAACATTCATTGCAATGGAAACAGGACTGAGCCCATGTTCATGGCTCTTTCAATGGCAGACATATTGTACTGGCTTTATCGTGATTCTGTTCAAAGCATTGATATTTATAAATGGCAACATAATCGTATAACATATACTTCAAAATAAAATATATATTTTTAACACAATTCGTGAACACAAATTTACGGAACCAAATGTTCCTCTCTGTTAGTTGATTGCAATAAACAAAATAGAATCCACTCTAGTGGTGGTAGTGGTCCCTACAATGGCAGGGAGCACACAGTGTTGTGTAAAATACCCCTCACACACCAACAGGCCCCTTGGTGTCATGCTTCATCACTGGGGTCTTCGCACCCCTCGACGGGATGCGGCGTGCTACGGCTCACGACTACGTAGGAGCACTTGAAGTGTACTATGTGTTGGTGTGTGTAAGGGGTTAAGTGTGAGTGGTGAGGTGGTGAAAAGTGATAGTTAAAAAATACCTGGCTCGTAGGGTAAAAATAAACTTTATTAAGCCCTCGGCTGGTGTCGTTAAAAAGGGTGCAGGATGAGGTTGTTACTGTGTTTTAAGGTACATCAACCTCAGAAAGTGCGTCGACATGTTTCGGAGTGTAAAAACTCCTTCTTCAGGACGAGGGAGTGCACAAACCTCCTCACCTTACTGACATGTAGTGTAGATGTCAAAGTGATGTTTACAAAAATTCTATCTACAAAAGAATTAGGTGTAAGGTTCCTAATTGTGTTTATAATACAATAGTCTGTTGCACCCAGTTGGCGATACTAGAACAAGACCTGTAAAGATAAAAAGCATAATAAATCATATCATCACAGTAGGATGTAGATTCTCATCAGGAAAATAACCTGTTCAAAAACAAAGGGTAGTCTGTGACCAGGTAAGGTCTAGAACCCTGGAAAGAAAAAGACAAGGACACACATAGAGACAAGGACATATACATCACAATGAATAAATCATATGCTTCTCCTTAGTGGTTGAATTATTGGAGGAAGATTAGTTTGTTCAATGCTTACTTATATATTAAGACAGGATGGCCTCATGAGCCCTGCATGGTATTGGGGGTTGTCTTCCGGCTCAATGCGGCTACCTAAAGGACATAGGAAGCTTAATTCAGGTTTTGGTTGGTACTACTCAGGGTAACGTAGACATGGTTCCCTAAGTATCAAACTCACGGTTACAGCAAACCTCGATGGGCTGTCTTCCCCTCAACGCAGCTCCGACGTTCTGCTGTGTGTTGAAGACTCGCCCCTTATATACTACAAAGTACGCTCTTAATTACTGCTTAACTCAAAGCGGATCAAGCCCAAAAAAGGAATGTAACCCTAATTAGTTTGCCGGTTTTGCGCGGATGAGGTGGGCGTTTTTCTGTCAAGTGATCATGCGCGCGGGAGTAGCGAGAGACCCTGTTCTCTGTTGAGGTGGGCGTTTTTCTGTCAAGTGCGCATGCGCGCGGGAGTAGCGAGAGACCCTGTTCTCTGTTGTAAATCTAACGCGCATGCGTGATATCGCGCCATAACCCTGCGCTTGTGTGGAGGGCAGGGACAGAGGAATCTGGTATACACCTACTCGAGACAAAGTATTAATGCTAATACCACAGGTATAACTTTATAAACGAGCATTAGACCCGCATTTATGTGCAATGGATCGCTGCAAGCTTCTCAGTGCATATAATTGGGAAACAGATAGGAACAATTGCTCACTCAGATTATATTACGCTGGGTAGTAATGGGCCAACCTCTGCATATATCGATCTCTTATGGAGGGGCACATAATTCCCAACAATAACCTGACAATCGTTTACAGCTGGGAAGTCAAGTATAGCTGGTTTTCCGATGGGGTTCTTAGATGAGACTTATGAGCCCATAAGTCATCGCAGCTGGCCCCATGGGATAGAGTCATTGAGTCCGTTGGTATCAGTGCCCAACCGGAAAACCCACCTCTGCTCCTTTTCAAATAGGCCAACATCAGTGGGGAGCTGTTCGATAACAGTCCAGTGTAGTTCATTGACACAATGTTGCGCCTCCAAAAAATGTGCTGCCATTTTTGTGGTTGATTTTTTGCACCTCACGTTGCTCTTATGTTCATTTATTCTGGTCTTAACTGCTCGAGTGGTCATACCCACGTACTCCAAGTTACAAGGGCATGTGATGAGATAAACAACATTCTTGCTGTTGCAATTGGTGAACACTCGTTGTTCCCACATTGTGCCATTCTTGAAAGTTAAAGTGTTACTTTTCTTTGTTAAGTGGCAACTATTGCAATTTCCGCATGGGTGATGTCCCTGCACTCCTTGTAACCGTGGTTGTTTGGTTACTGTGCTTTGTGGTCTTGTGTGCACAAGAATGTCTTTGAGGTTCCTTCCTCTCCTGTGGGCAAAGAGAGGTTTCTCCAAGTTTAACGTGCCACTAGTTAGTATATGCCAGTGTCTGTTCACCAGTTTGGTGACCTGGTTGGAGAGGGTACTATATGTAGTCACACATACTGGTCTGTTCAAAGTTTCGTCTTTTGGGACTTTGTCTTCCAGGAGTGCCTCTTGATTGTTATTACGATCCCTTCTCATAGCATTCTTTATAACCTTTTCTGGATATAGTCTCTGTTTTAGTTTTTTGCTCAGATCCTGGGCTTGGGACTTGTACCTTGCTACGTCGCTACAATTGCGGCGCAGGCGGAGGAACTGTCCATATGGTAGGTTTTCACTTAAGTGACGAGGATGAAAACTGTCAAACCATAGGAGACAGTTCCTCGCTGTCGGTTTGAAATGAGTTTCAGTCTTTAAGAAACCTGACTCATGGTAGATATTTAAGTCCAGGAACACCATCGACTCTTTCGACATGGAATGAGTAAATTTTAAGAAGGCATTTTGTATGTTCAGCCATGTCATGAAATCCATGATTGATTGGTCATCGCCTTCCCAGAAGACTAGGACGTCATCTATGTAGCGCCGTCAGGTGCGTATTTTGCCCCTGAAAATGTTTTAACTATCACTTTTCACCACCTCACCACTCACACTTAACCCCTTACACACACCAACACATAGTACACTTCAAGTGCTCCTACGTAGTCGTAGCACGCCACATCCCGTAGAGGGGTGCGAAGACCCCAATGATGAAACATGACACCAAGGGGCCTGTTGGTGTGTGAGGGGTATTTTACACAACACTGTGTGCTCCCTACCATTGTAGGGACCACTACCACCACTAGAGTGGATTCTATTTTGTTTATGTAATTTGCCAGGGGAGACCGAATCCACTTTCCCTCTCCCTCCCTCCGTCGTTAAAAAGTTGATTGTAATATCATCACATATACAAGTCATACATTTAAACAAATCGATTTCTAATTTCATTGATTAATGATACCACAATATTTGTCCATTTAATTGTAATATATAGGAGTTCTTCCATAGAGTCAAGTACTATACTCTTAGACCATTGTATTTGTATGGCCTGCATCGGTCCCATCCCGCCCCTGTGGGCATTGTGATTTGATTGAACATCTCGCCCAAGTGGGCATTTAGTCTGTCATAATATACTGCCAAATACTTGCAAGTATATACCAGTCTTTAGCTCCAAATACACATCTTGTGTTCAATGCTGCTCATGATTCTACTTAATGTTCCCATGAAGTTTTTCATCCTGATTCCAGAATGAAACAAAGAAATTTTAAAAAGCGTGTCAAGTGAATAGAAATATTACTGATAGAAACTCAATTCCTATGTACATATAAAAACTATTAACATTATTCAAATCTATTACAAAAAAAAAGTTGTTCGAACACTATCCTAACCATACAGTTACACTCACAATTTAATAATGAATCACCCCAAATGTACAGCCAACTCCTCACTTGAATTCATACCTACAGGTTATGAGGTTTCAAGGTCTATAATATACTTACACTCTAAGACTCTTAATTCATGTAGTCTATCTCCTCCTCTTACTACCTGTTTTACGGCATCTAAAACGACAAAGGCCAACAAGTTGTCATTTTGGTCATGGTAGGTCTTGAAATGCCGAGCAACTGGGTATTGTTCATTATTGTTCCTGATCGCTCTTTTATGTTCCAACACTCTCTTTTTAGCTCGGTGTATAGTACTGCCTATATAATATTTTTGACATGGACATATAAGGCAGTATACATAATATTCAGTATTACAATCAAAGGGCCCTTTGATTGCAAACAATCTTGTACTGTTAGGTACTCTGATGTTAGGACAGTTTTTGCTTCCTTTGCACGCTTTACACTTCATACAACATTCAAATCCCACAGTGCTTTTCTTAGATTTGCTAACCATCACAGACGATACCGCATTATGACTAAGTTCGTCTTTCAAGGACTTCCCCTTTCTGAAGGTTATCTGAGGGGTATCATTTAAGCATTTATTCAATAAGCAATCAGTTTTTAAGA
The DNA here is from genome assembly GCF_964263255.1 of Lissotriton vulgaris. Classification (NCBI taxonomy): domain Eukaryota; kingdom Metazoa; phylum Chordata; class Amphibia; order Caudata; family Salamandridae; genus Lissotriton; species Lissotriton vulgaris. The sequence continues at coordinate 331,216,820 of NC_141691.1, read as the reverse complement.
TTGGCCAATTTTGAGTTAAAATTTTTCGAAATGTATATGCTTGACTTGAGTATGTGGTAATAAATCTAATTGTATTCTCACTACTCTCTCAGTCATTTTGCTTTGGTTTTAGTAACTCTGATCTCTCTAGTTTATCAACTTTTTTAATTGCTTGTTCAATTGTATTTTTAGTGTACCCTCGGGTTGCAAATCTATTACACATGATTGTTTTTTCCTTCTCAAATTCCTCAGAGGTACTACTATTTCTCATACCTCTCGTCAATTCTCCATAGGGTATACTTTGAATTGAACTGTACGGGTGAGCACTGGTGGCATTCAGAAGACTGTTACCTGCTGTTGTTTTTCTGTGAAGTTTAGTCACAAGTTGATTATTTTGTACCTCCACCTCGACATCAAGAAACACAATCTTTTTCTTACTTATATGAGATGTCAGATTGATGTTCCACTCATTCAAGTTCAAAGATGATATAAAGGTCTTAACACTGGATTCATTACCCCTCCAAATCATAAATATATCATCTATGAATCGAGTCCATAAAATCACCTGCTCACCATAGACATCTTGGCTACTGGACACCTGCTCCTCCCACCAGCCAATGAACAAGTTCGGGTAGCTGGGGGCGAAGAACTCCTATCCATTACAATTAAATGGACAATTATTGTGGTATCATTAATCAATGAAATTAGAAATGGATTTGTTTAAATATATGACTTGTATATGTGAAGACATTACAATCAACTAACAGAGAAGAACATTTGGTTCCGTAAATTTGTGTTCACGAATTGTGTTAAAAACATATATTTTCTTTTGAAATATATGTTATACGATTATGTTGCCATTTAGAAATATCAATGCTTTGAACAGAATCACGATAAAGCCAGTACAATATGTCTGCCATTGAAGGAGCCACGAACATGGGTTCAGTCCTGTTTCCATTGCAATGAATTTTGTATGTAAATAGAATTTGCACGATAGTAGCTTCACCGTGACCAAGCCGTAACTGGCGAAACGCGTTGGTAGGCAGCTTTCACATTTGCCGATCAACTAATTTAAGCATCCTGAGGTGTTGTGCGCAGTTTTTCCTCGAAGAAGGAGTTACGCTGTCAGAATATCAGAATATATATATATATATATATATATATATATATATATATTCCAAGAAGTTCAATGCGAGCGCAGCACAAAGCACAGCCACGCCACGCCACGCCACACTGAAAATTCGAGTAAAGCCACAGACTCCGTGCTCGTTGTTAGTGCATTTATTCGTGGAGAATAAACAGCCCACCAGTCGCCATGACGCGTTTCGCCTCAGCCGAGGCTTGATCACATGTCATGAGAAGGAGGAAGAAGGTACTATTTGTATAGCATTCTAAGTCACATGACTAATAGCATTTCCTGTCGACATTTAAAGGAGTATGCATCATAAAACAATACTGGGCGCAGTGCCCTTATTGACCTCCAAAATTATGTCATATTTACATCATTGTTAGTGGAATAGATCGTCAGTCAATCCAATAAATTTCATATTCCTATGTATAAAGGAAACTAAGTTACGTAATTCATTATTTACAAGACAGAGATATGTATCATACATGGTGCAAAAAGTTCAAACCTCTACATACTTATAAATACATAAAATCCATATAAGAATAAATATATAGAACTATATGTACAAAAATAGAAATATAGAAAGAGTGTAGAAAAAATATATATATACATATAAAAATATAAATATGTATAAAAATATATATAACATTCCTGATTTCATATATATACATCATGTGAAAAATATACATAAATATCTGCACCATTATCAACTTGTAGATATATTCATTTTTTTGGACAGTGCCTAATGAAACCTGTAACTGATTATCAATTATAAGAAGTAATCAAAAGAAAGGGGGTTCCAATAAGCCCTCAATTTCAATTATTGGCATGACGTCAAAAAATAAGACCCCAGTGGGTGAGGAATGCATCATTCTTAGTCATATATTGCAAAAGGTATACATTCTATGTACCTTCCAGCGGGTTGTTAAATAGAAAGAAAGAATAAAGTGCTCGTGCAGAAAATAATATAACTTTTTTTATAGTTTCAATTTTAAATTTTAAAATCTGCAGGCTGCTATATCACAACTTGTGTATAAGGTCGTTACAGCATAATGCTATCCACTCAAGAATGGGAAAATGGGAACCTATTACAAACAGGTATGTAGGTCCTCAGTGCTGTTAAGCCCACCCGGATGTTTACTGTTCAGCTCAAGTATATAACGGGTTTCCAGAAGACGCAGTTTACTGTCTCTGTCACCCCCTCTCCTCAGAGGTAGGACTGAGTCCACCAAATAATACAGGAGCTTTTCGGGGTTGCTGTTGTGGTGTTTCTCGAAATGTCGAGCAACCGGATATGCCTGGTCTTTTCCAGAGATAGCCCTCAAATGTTGGAGGATGCGTTTATGTGCTGGGAGGCGAGTACTGCCTACATATTGGAGGCCACATGGGCACACCAAAATGTACACCACAAATTCCGTTTTACATCCCAACTTCTGTTTGATTTTAATGGGTTTCTCATGGAAAGGGCTCGTATAGTGGGTCTTGTTGATGGCTTGTTTGCAGGCTTTACAGGTCTGACACTTTTTGAAGCCTGTGATACGCTCCCACCATTTCTTAGGGGCTTCTAGGGTATTGCTGAAAATAGCACTGCCCAGGGAAGGAGATTTTCTAAATGTGATCTCAGGTTGTTTTTCTACTAGATCACCAATAGTATTATCACCCTGTACGAGATTCCAATTTCTGGAAAAGATTTTACGAATTTCAGCATGTTGTTGGCTATATGTTAGTATGGCCCTGCACTGGATCTTTTCTGTTGTTGGCAAAACATTAGATTCAGGTACCTCAGATTGTTTCTGTAATAGACGCTCTCTGGCTACTTTAGAGGTTTTTAGGATTGCGTCATCTATCATCTTGGCACTGTACCCTCTGTCTAGGAAACGCATTTTGCACTGTAGTTGAGCTGTTCTACATTCATCATCATTACTGCAAATGCGTTTTATCCTTAGCATCTCCCCATAGGGGATGCTATGGATAAGGTGACGAGGGTGACTACTGGAGGCATGTAACACCGTGTTTCCAGCGGTACTTTTTCTGTGCAGCTTAGTCTCAATTCTTCCATTGGCAACATAGACCTCAACATCCAAAAAGTTGACAGAGACCTCACTTATAGTAGAGGTGAATTGTAAATTAAGGTCATTCACATTCAGTTTGTTGACAAACTCGGTGGCACTTTCTATGGAGCCCCTCCAGATAAAAAACAAATCGTCTATATATCTGAGGTACAGAATGGCATGCTGTTCCATCATCTGTCTGTGCTGCCCCATAAGGGTTTGCTCCTCCCACAGTCCCATGTGCAGACACGCGAAACTGGGGGAGAAGCAAGACCCCATGGCCACCCCTCTGAGCTGCTGATAGATTTGGCCCCCAAACATGAAAAAATTCTGTTGTAAACAGATATTAAGCATGCCCATTAACATCTTATTGTGATGTACATTGTATATGGGACGTTTGTTTAGAAAGAACTGAGTAGCTTTCAAGCCATCCACATGCCTGATAGAAGTGTAGAGTGAACAAATGTCCAGTGTCATCAATAAATAGTTCTCATTCCAAACATGTTGAGACAATTTGATCAAAAAGTCACTCGTATCCCTGATATAGGAGTTTAGTCCCTTGACCCATTCTTGAAGAAAGAAATCGATATATCTGGATAGGTTCTCCGTTGCACTGTCAATGGCCGATATAATCGGTCTCCCTGGCGGCCTAAGAGGGTCTTTATGAATCTTAGGCAGAAGGTAAAATGATGGAATAACCGGGAATTCTTTTTTAATGAACTTAAACTCGTCCATGGAGATCAGACCACAACTGCGCCAACCCATCAATTTTGCATTCAAATCTTCCCAAGCACTTTTCACAACTGTTAGGTTACTTTTTCGGTAGCAGGCAATATCGCTGAGTTGTTTCTCAGCCTCCGCTATGTAGTCACACTTTGCCCAGAGGACAATATTGCCCCCCTTGTCTGCTTGTTTCACTACTACATTTTCATCAGACTTGAGTTTTTTCACCAGCAGGTTATATGTCTGATTTTGTCGTGCAATTGCTTGGTTCTTTTTATTTGTGCAAATGTAGAGTTTCTTGAGATCCTCCACCATCAAATCCTGATATGTATCAAGATTGTCATGCGTTAAGATGGGGTTGAACTTGGATCTCGGCTTGAAAGGTGTAGTTACTTTTCCTCTGTCAGCAATAACGGTGGCATTGGCAGTTGGTGTATCGGGACCCATCTCATTTGGCCCGCTCTGTTCATTTTGTAATTCCCATATTTCTTCCAAGAAAGAGGCATCCCCAGCTGTGAGGAGATCAGGACTTGAAGCCACAGCAATTTCATCTTTACTCGGTTTTGGTCGTAGGCGGTGAAACTTGGTCAATTTCAATTTTCTCACAAATCTGTATATATCCATACGTGTGCCAGCGTAGTCAAATGTTTGTGGTGCACAGTATGAAAGCCCAAGACCAAGTATTTTCATTTCTTTCGGGCTCAGAACAGTATTGGTTAAATTAACTATTGAGGGGCTCCCTGTTGGTTCCCCCGCTTTTTCTGTGACCACTTTCGGTTTGTTTTCTTCTTTGTTGTGCCACCTTTCTTTATGGCGTTTGCGTCGTTCTGCCCGTTTTCTGTTTGCGCTTTTCCAGTTTGCGCAGAAGCAGCCCGTGGTCTTAGGGTTTCCCGTCTTGCCTCGCAGAGGCGACTCACCTCCTGCGCGGGAGTTAGTACTGTAAACCCCAATGGTGTGTTTCTGACTTCACCCTCCAATTCACTGCCTTCCGTGGAGCTTAGACTTATTGTAGAGGCTGAGCTTTCATTGCCTTTGTTGTTACTGGCACGTTTGTAATTTCCCCTCGGGTTTTGTTGATCGTTCTTTTCAAACCTACGGGCAAACGTAAAAATTCGACCATTAAGATAGTCCAGTCTGTCTCTCTCGAACTTAAACGCTTTGCGTTTTTTTATAATGTCTTCCTCTTTCTGTAATCGGCATTCCATCTCTTCTCTTAGTTTTTTGATGTTAGTTTCATCACCACCTAGTTGTTCTATTTCCGCCTCAACCAGTACAATTTCGTCTTGAATTTTCATTCGGTCACTCTCGGCGTATTTAATCAGAATTTGCATTAATTTCGCCGAGGATTCCAAGTTTGACGCCGCCCACTCCTCGAGCATACGGGGATCCGGGGCTTCGTAACTGGGGGCTAAGGTGATTCGAAGACCACGTGGTACGCGGCCAACTTCCAGGTACATTGAAAGTGACTTGTTCTCCCACCATTTTGAAGTTTCTTTCTTCATTAATTTTTCCAGTTTCCGAAACATATCGCGCGCCGTTGGGTTTGTGGCGCCAGCAGAGTTTCCCACTGATGTGGAAGCTGTTGCCGCCCCAGCCGGGGTGACAAACACAAGTTCAGCAGCCTGCTCCCTGCTCCTTAACACGGCGGCCGACATGGTGTCTTCAGGCTCGTGAATTACACTTTAACAACAAACGTTGCCGGTCAATACGAGAAACTTCCCAATGACTGCAACGTGCACACTCCCCACTGCTGTATGCTAGCCGCCGTACCTTAACTAGGATGTCGAGGTGTCCCTGTAGCGTTCAGACCCTGGACCCCGTCAGTCAAAGTTTCGGCGTGTGCTTCCTCAGCAGGGGCTTCTCGCGGCTTCCTCCACAGAGTGCTGAATCCGGCTCCGGGTCACGGAGCCAATTACTTCCTGCCGCTTCTCGCCACTTGTTGGGGAGGGGCTTTACTCAGTGCCTCGGAAGTTGAACAGGCACAAAAATATTCCAAGAAGTTCAATGCGAGCGCAGCACAAAGCACAGCCACGCCACGCCACACTGAAAATTCGAGTAAAGCCACAGACTCCGTGCTCGTTGTTAGTGCATTTATTCGTGGAGAATAAACAGCCCACCAGTCGCCATGACGCGTTTCGCCTCAGCCGAGGCTTGATCACATGTCATGAGAAGGAGGAAGAAGGTACTATTTGTATAGCATTCTAAGTCACATGACTAATAGCATTTCCTGTCGACATTTAAAGGAGTATGCATCATATTATATATATATATATATAAACAGTATATATATATATATATATATATTTATATACGTGTATATATATATATATGTGTGTGTATATATATATATGTATTTATATATATAAATACACACTATACTGGCGGCGAAGAAGGAGACTCAAACCACCACAGCTCTTCAGGCAAAGTTTCTTTTATTTTAACACAGCCTGCAACGACGCGTTTCGGGCTACCGTAGCCCTTGATCACATACCTATATATATATATCAGCTGCCAGTAACTCCGTGTCAGAGCCCTAACTTCCAAAGGGTGGCCTCGGCGCTTGGGGACGGGGTTCCCCACATCAATCCAAATACCTTCCTTGTTGCCAGCAAAGCGATCCCCGCCCATCTGAATCCTGAATTGCCATCGAGCAACCCAACCAGGAATGAGACACGACCGGTCCGGTCTCCTATGAAGAGGCTTTCTTGCCCTGGTTTGGAAAATAATTGAGCAATATGCTCCTTTGATACCGGCCCCTGGTAACAGACATTGTCTGGACCATAATACTGGCCACACAAACTGTTAAAATTTTCAAGACAAGCATATTAATTCTCTGTCCTGAAGATGATGCCATTTATCTCTGAATAGGCATCGAAACGTCGTCGACATAATAGCGTCATATGTATAATGAAAAATAGAAATTGTATACAATGATGCTTTGAAATGTATTTTTGTCTGCTCACTGAACTACTAGTACAGACTGCCCTTGTTCGGGTTAACCTTACCCCCTGTTTTGTCTTGTCCCCTGTGGGTTACTGGATGTACCCACTCTGTAAAAAATTCCTCTTTATTTTTGCAATTCTCTTTAATTAAAAATCCTGTCCGGCTGGACAAAGGTCATACTCACTATTGAGCGTATGTCTATTATTTTGCTAAAATCCCTGAACCGCTAGGGACCACTGTCTTTTGAAATAAGCAAAGACTCACGCTGCACACCTAGATCTTCAGGACAACTGATGCTTTATTAATAAAACAGCATTTTGGCAGCAAGCTCATTCCTTCTTTAGTGCCAAAATGCTGTTTTATCAATAAAGCATCAGTTGTCCTGAAGATCTAGGTGTGCAGCAAGCTTCTTTGCTGGCATCAAGGAAGGTATTTGGATTGATGTGGAGAACTCCATCACTGAGCGCCGAGGGCACACTTTGGCCGTTAGGCCTCTGACACAGAGTTACTGGTAGCTGATGTGTGAGAAGGAGCCCGACCCCCCCCCCCCCCCCCCCCCCACTAAGAACACCAGGTTTAAGAGGTATGGAAATATCCAACATTTCAAGGGAAGGTACAGTGTGGCAAGGGAAAGTGGAGAAACACTGTTTCAACTATTATGATTGAAAGGCACACAGAAACTGAATAAAGTTTACAAGCAAGTTGCAGTATTGCATTGTTTAACATTGGACAATTCTGCACATTGGAAGCACTCACAGATGAAAGTTTAACTGCAATATCCCCGAAATTTGATCTTTATTGGGAAAATAGAGTTGCAGTATTTATACAAAAACTGAGTTTCTGCTTTCAAATGAAGTGCATTATGGGCTTGGCAATATTGAGAGAACTACAGAAAAAATAAGTAGTTCTATAGGATGCATGAAGTCATGTGACAGCACTACTTAAACACTACCCACCTGTGAGCAAGGCTTGAAGGAGCTGAAACGCATAAGGAAGGAAGGAGCTTTCTGCCAAAATGCTGTTTTATCGATAAAGCATTAGTTGTCCTGAAGATTTAGGTGTGCGGTGTGCTTGTTTGCTGGCAACAAGGAATCTATTTGGATAAATATATATGTATATATATGTATATGTATATATATATATATATATATATATATATATATATATATATAATATATATATATAAATATATATATATATATATATATATATACATACACACACATATATATATATATATATATATATATATCCAAGTTCCAAGTTTGCTCCAAAGGGTTGCGGTCGGCCCCGTGGGAAGTGGCGTGAATGCCGGTAGAGCACGCCGGTAATTTCAATGACAATCCTTCGTCTCACAATTTACCACGCTCTCAGACACCAAGTAAACGCCAGAGATCAGCAGAGTCCAAGGGTGTTTATTGACACCTTACGACATGTTTCGGCTTGCGAGAAGCCTTGTTCACGTAAGTTTGTGCATCGCATCTGTACAGCGTAAATACTATACAACAACAGAGACAAAGGACTCAGGTCGCATGTCAGAGGACAAAAAGTGGTTCGGCCATATTGGAACGGTCAAATTATGCTGTTAATGCGTCTTAACCAACATAACAGATGCACATGTATATAATCAATGAGTCATGATCATGACAAAATATATATCTTGACAAATCAAATTAAATGCATATTATTGACATGTGCACAAAACGAGACAAGTGGAGTCTGTGCTGACACTCGCGTTAAATGGCCATGCTAGATCGTAAATGATGTATTGGATGGGACCAACATGCATGACATAGAGAGTAGAAGACTATCCAAATGGATGACAGTGTCTAAGCCAGTTACTAGGTGAAATACCTGGGTTCCCAGAGTTTTGCAGTAGGCGGCGAAGCGCCAAAGTTCTATCAGGCGGCCTGGTCATAAAAGTCAATGTCTGTGAAGTGAAGCCAGTGAAGGCGTGCTCTTATCTTATATCGGGAACGTGAAGGGAAGTTGACTGGTGCAGGTGCAGTGAAGGGTCTCAATCCCAGTGATGTTCCTGTGAATTTAAAAATAGCAGATGTTAAAATCTAACATGAAAAACAGCGTATGCATAACGTCAATAAACCTGATGGTAGGCGCTAGGAAGGGAAGATAAGGACATGAAGAGCATGTTATATCACAGTAACTTCAATGAGACAATAACAGGGTGTTTAAACATAATCGTCCTTGAGATGAATTGCTAGTTCTTCATCATGGTTCAGCCCCCCCGGGGCCTTGGTTTGGAAATTGATTATGTGTCTAGATTCCCTCTGTCTCATTTTGAGGACACGGTTCCCACCCCTGGGATTTCTCTCTATTTGTTCCAGAATGAAAAATGTCATGAGGGTGGGGTCAGAGAAGTGAAATTCACTAAAGTGGCGTGCCACAGGGTATTTCACATCCTTGTGGATGATAGCACGATAGTGCTCTAGGATGCGTTTCTTTGCATGGGCGGTGGTACTGCCAATATACCATAGTTCGCATGGGCAGACAATCACATATATAACAAACATGGTGTTACAAGTCAAGAATTGGGTGATCTCTTTCTTTAAGCCATTGTATTCCACTTTTTTGACCAAAGTGCTACTCTTGCATGCTTTGCAGTGCCCGCATGGGAAGTACCCCTTGAGGCCAAGGCCCTTGTTCTTAGAATAATCAGTGATGTCACTGCGGACACATATGTCCCTCAGGTTTTGGCTTTTTCTGTAGGTGATGCTGGGTCTTTCGGGGATCAGATTACCGATAATGCTGTCACTTTGCAGTATATGCCAGTTTTTGGTGATGATTTTCTGGATCTGCTTAGATTCTTTGTTAAAGGTGAGGATAAGGCGTGTGACACTGTCACTGGGTGAAATGTCCTCCTTGACAATGTTGCTGAGGGTGTCACAGCGTTTGACGGTGTCTGCTTTTTGTTTGGCCTTTTTGAGCACCCAGGCAGGGTAGTCACGCTGTTTGAATCTATCTAGCATGTCCTTAGCCACCAATTGGTAGCTGGCATCAGTGTTGCAATTTCTCCTTGCCCTCAGCAACTCCCCGTAGGGGATGCTCCACTTCAGTGGTTCAGGGTGGCCGCTGAGGGCATGGAGAATGCTGTTGCCTGCGGTTTCTTTTCTGAATAGAGATGTGAGGATCTGATTGCTGACAATGTCAATTCTGACATCGAGATATTCAGCCATGTCTTTGCTTATATTGCTCGTCAATCTAATGTTCTTGTTATTCAGATTCAGACGATCAACAAAGCCAGAAGCCTGTTCTTCAGTGCCCTGCCATACCAGGAAGAGATCGTCGATGTATCTCCACCAGGTAATGACATGGCTGATCTCATCTATGTATGATGGATCCGCAAAGATCTCTTGTTCCCATTGTCCCATAAAGAGGTTCGCAAAACTTGGGGCAAAGCTTGAACCCATCGCCGTCCCCGTCTCCTGCCTGTAGATCTTACCATCAAACAGGAAAAAGTTGTTTGCGAGGCAAAATGCCAACATTTCAAGGAGCATTTTGTTATGCTCTCTGAAGCGCAATGGACGGTTCTTAAGGAAGTATTCACAGGCCTCTACGCCCTATTGGTGGTTAATTATGGTGTAGAGAGCCTGGACATCCATGGTAATGAGGAGATAGTCTTCATTCCATGTGAGGGTGTTAAGTTTGGTCAAGAAGTCTTTGGTGTCTTTTATATGGCTGTTGAGACCCTGTACCCACTCTTGGAGATAATGGTCAATATATTTAGACACATGTTCTGTCACACTGCCTCTGGAAGAGACAATGGGTCTTCCTGGAGGATTTTCTCTACACTTGTGAACCTTGGGAAGGAGGTATAGGACGGGCAGGGTCGGGTTGTTATTCCTCAGATATCTGTATTCCTCCCATTCAATTATTCCCTTATCCTTCCAGCACTCCAACTTTTCCCACATAGAAGTTATACTGTTGTTGTATGATTCAAAATCACTTAAAGCATAATATTTTACATCAGATAATTGTCTTAGGGCTTCCATAGTGTATTGTTCCCTATCTAGAATGACAATATTGCCCCCTTTGTCTGCGGGGCGTATGACGATGGACTGGTCATCTGTGAGAGAGTTAAGGGCTTCTCTTTGGCTCTTGGACAAGTTGTCCCGTTTCCAAATTTGTTTCTTGTTCTTGGACCTGTGGGTGCTGAGCTGTTTGCTGACACACTCATGGAATGTGTCGATGGCGTCATGTGCCATGATGGGGATAAAAGTGGACTTGGGCTTGAACGCTGAGGCTGAGCTACTGTCAGTGGTAAAACCTGCTTCACAGAGGAGCTGTGTGTTGGTCATCTCTGGTCTAGCAGACTCTTCTTGGACAGACTCACTGTTAGGCAGGACAGAGCTGTGTTCTAGTTCAGCAATGTTGACAATGGCATCAATGTCACTTATTAGAAAGGTATCTGTATCAACTCTCCCGTTCACAGTGTCATTGGTGCACGGACGGTGTCTCAGTTTGTGCCATTTTTTTAATTTCAACTTGCGAATATATTTAAAGAGGTCAATTCTTGTTTCACAAAAATTTAAAGAATTTGAGGGGCAGAAGGATAAGCCAAGACTCAACACAGTTTTTTCAATGTCAGTTATGGCTCTTTTTGAAAGATTAATGATAGTCTTATTTACCATTGCTGCTTCCATCATTGTCCTCTTCCAGAGCGGGTTTTCATGTGTCCCACGTTGCCCTTTGTGCTGCCTCTTCTTCCACCTCTGGAAGAGCCTCTTCCCCCGGTTCCTGCGCCTCCTCGTCCTCGTGGACGACCTCTTCCCCTTGTTGGGCTCACTGGTGTTGCCGGAGTCTCCTGGCTCGTCCGCCTGCTCCGGCGCAGGTGACGATACTCCTCTAAAAAATTCGTTTTGCGTGTAGATTTCTTTGCCTTGTTGGTCTCTTCGATGGAAATATTTGAGACATCAGATTCTGGTTCGCTCAGTGTGAGAGAATTTTCTTCCCCTCCTTGTGCTGTGGGTTGGGCAGCTTTCTCATCAATTTCATACAGATAATCATATTTCCGGCTAAAGGTGAGGATACGGCCTGTATCATAGTCTTTATAATCACGGTCTAGTTTTCTCTCTTTGCGAGCTTTGATATCCTCCTCATATTTCTTGAGGCGATATTTCATCTCATCCACCAATTTTGGTTACTGTGTTATCATCAGCATGCTTCTTGATGTCTTCCATCAATTCCGTTATTTCTTTCAGTAACGCATCCCTGTCTATCCAGGCGTATTTAACTAGAATTTCTAGCATCCTCCTGGAGCTACTTGCCGAGTTTTCCGACCATTCAGCAAGCATCTCAGGGTTCGGGGCTTCGTAGGTGGGGGTTGTAAAGATTCTTAGTCCTCTAGGGACCATCTCTTGGTCAATATAGTTCTGCAGTGAGATTGCCTCCCACCATTTCGATATCTCCCCTCTTTTTAGTTTTTCGAGTTTACCAATCTTTTCTTTGATTGTTTGTGGAGGGTCGGATTTAGTTGTGGTGGAAGCACCGGTAATAGTCTTTTTTCTTTTAAACAAATGTTGAGCAGCCGCTCTTCTCTCATCTTCCTCTTCCATTTTTGGCGCCCCCTTGGAGTTCCAGTATAACTGCTGCTGGGCGTATACTAGGTGTCCCTTCTCTGCAATGAGAAGTTCTTCCTGCGGACAGACGCTGGAGCGCCGAGTGACTAACTCGGACTGGGGAGAGACACACGTGGTGCTAACGTGCACCCGTTTAATAGATTGCGCGTTGGGGGTGAGGCATCAGTGTATGATGTGCGCATGCAGATGGCACTATGCCGTTACCCCCAGGTGCTGGCAAATCGCGTAAGCAAAGCCACCCGACAAGCCTACCCCCAAAGGACGGACACAGAACGCCGCTGCAGCGCGCTTACCCCGTCTTGCGGTCAAATATTCACTCGATCCCTTCTCCAAACACTGTGTCACTCCGATAATTTGGATAGCGTCGCCAGCCGGGCCGTGTGCAACCTCGTCAATATCCAAGTTCCAAGTTTGCTCCAAAGGGTTGCGGTCGGCCCCGTGGGAAGTGGTGTGAATGCCGGTAGAGCACGCCGGTAATTTCAATGACAATCCTTCGTCTCACAATTTACCACGCTCTCAGACACCAAGTAAACGCCAGAGATCAGCAGAGTCCAAGGGTGTTTATTGACACCTTACGACATGTTTCGGCTTGCGAGAAGCCTTGTTCACATAAGTTTGTGCATCGCATCTGTACAGCGTAAATACTATACAACAACAGAGACAAAGGACTCAGGTCGCATGTCAGAGGACAAAAAGTGGTTCGGCCATATTGGAACGGTCAAATTATGCTGTTAATGCGTCTTAACCAACATAACAGATGCACATGTATATAATCAATGAGTCATGATCATGACAAAATATATATTTTGACAAATCAAATGAAATGCATATTATTGACATGTGCACAAAACGAGACAAGTGGAGTCTGTGCTGACACTCGCGTTAAATGGCCATGCTAGATCGTAAATGATGTATTGGAGGTGACCAACATGCATGACATAGAGAGTAGAAGACTATCCAAATGGATGACAGTGTCTAAGCCAGCAATCCACTGCTGATCATGTCACATATTACATCATTCATGACATGGTCAGTGACATCACTGATGACATCACTGATGACATCTCAAATGACATCACTAATGACATCTCATTTGCCATTACTGATCACATCACTGATGACATCATTCATGTGATAATACAGTGAACCTCTTCAGACTCTAATATAATCTTAGATACACTCAGACTAAATAGACGCTCACAGACTGTCACTCATCCATGGAATTACTCACACACCTAGTCAGTCATGGAAAGAATCAATTACACCTCCATTCCCTCAACTATACAGTTATACACACCTTACTAATTCAAACATATACTAACACATATTTACTCTCTTATACAATCCCTGATACAAGTTCTCAATGATCCATACAGCCACTCACACATTCACTGGCTCTTATGCACAGTTATTTATATATGTCAAACTCTCACATGTACTGTGTTTTACATATGTACTTACTTTGACATGTAGCACTGAAATATCCATTCACTCACCAATACACTCATGCACACAGTCAACTGCCCATACAGATGTTTCCACATGCACTTTTGAACCCATACATCTAGTGAATCAACTTCTCACACATCTATGCACATAGTCACACACCTCACAGCCACCCACACACACACTCACTCTCTCATACAAATATTTGGGCAACCTATCATTAACCAATATACTTAATCATAAAGCTACTGATCAACATAAGCAGCAGTTTACAGAACAACAGATATAATGATGCACAAATTAAGACAGTTTAGTCACTAACCCATGCAGTCAGTGAGACACATTTAATCACTCACTCATACAGTCAGTCATGCACCTACTAAATCCTTCATCCAGAGACTTATACATCCACTCATTCTTAAATATGTAAGGCATATTTTGACTTTTCAGAAACATACAGTCACTGGATGTTGTCATTAGTGATGTCATCAGTGATGTCATTTGAGATGTCATCAGTGATGTCATCAGTGATGTCATCAGTGATGTCACTGACCATGTCATGAATGATGTAATATGTGACATGATCAGCAGTGGATTGCGGGTGCGCGATATATAGTTAGTGCAACTAACTATATATGAAATTTCAATGGTTTTGTGTGAGTAAAATAAGGTTTTGTAAATGCTAATTCCTAACTATATATGGTCTATGACCTATGGTTTTTTCAGTGAATTTTCAAGGTTTTGTAAATGCAAATTCCTAACTATATATGGTCTATAACCTATGGTTTTTTCAGTGAATTTCATTGGTTTTTTAAAAGCTAATATCTGTAGCTGTAAAATTTATTTTTCTTTAAACCCAAAAATATATTTTATATGTTTATGATTAATATTTTAAAAAAAAAAAAATTTTCGCTCCCGGTTCGTGAACCGGGAAGCTTTCCGTTAGCTCAATTTGATGCCGCGACCCGGTCCGCTAACCGGTAAACATTCCGTTTGCGCAACTGCCGCGTTAGAAATCAACATCGTGACGCGTCGCGGAAGCGCGACATATCACGTTGCCGTATAATGCGTCTTATGACGCGTCACGTTAGCGCTCCCGGAAGTGCTCCGGACCGCGAACAGAGGCGCGAAACGCAGCTTCCCGGAAGCGATCCGGAGCGCAGCGCGCAGCGCGTAACGTAAGCGGAACAGGTCATGTGACTTGTTAATAAAACTTTTCATTGGTTCATTTCACTTTTGGTTTCCTAATGATGTAAGACTAGGTCAGGTGACCTTAGAATAACACTTTTCATTGGTTTAGAACTATTTTTTTTCCTAAATGATGAAAGCCCCCACCTTTTTTCTCACTCTGACTTTCAACTTTGTGAAAGGGAGACCTATTTTGCACAGTGGAAAATGGCTTCACTAGTAGCTTCAGCTGGTGGACCCCCACCACCACCACCACCACCTCCTCATAGGAAGAGAGGACCACCTCCACAGTTCCTTGCAAACCCAGAGGAGGAAGAGGATCAAGAAGAGGAAGAGGAAGAACAGGCACCACAATTTTTAGAAGAGTTGCCCCGGGTATCTCATTATAAAAACAGTTTTATTTGGCAGTTTTTTTCATTTCCTGCAGGAGAGAAAAAAGTTAATGCTCGCTATGTGACGTGCCTAATATGCAAGCAGAACTTATCTAGAGGCACAGATAAAAAGTATAGTTATGGCAACTATACTATGCACCGTCACATGCAGAGGTGGCATCCTCTAAATTATAGCCGGGCAGAGATGCGTGACCTGCAAGACAACCCTCCAACTTCTGTGGCCAGGACATCAGCAGAAATATCTCTGTCAGGGCCAGAGGCACGGGAAACAGTGCCAAACATCCAGGAAAACTTTGTGCACATGAAGATTGTTTGTTTATATTGTGGTACTTTACTTTCATGTGCCAATATGAGCATTAAGTTAGTAAATAGAGCATATGAAAGTCACAAGTGCTCTAAACGCCCCAAGAAATAATTTTTTTTTGCTCCTGTTGAGCCCTTTTCAATGCCTGTTTTTTGTTCTTTCCCTTCCAAAAAAACAAAAAAA
The DNA here is from genome assembly GCF_964263255.1 of Lissotriton vulgaris. Taxonomy (NCBI): domain Eukaryota; kingdom Metazoa; phylum Chordata; class Amphibia; order Caudata; family Salamandridae; genus Lissotriton; species Lissotriton vulgaris. The sequence goes on along the minus strand of NC_141691.1, from coordinate 331,200,885 downwards.
ACATAAAATTGTTCAAAAAATACCACAAAAAAAAATGTTCAGAAAAGTAAAAAAAATATATAAAACAACAAAAACATTAAAAAAAGAGTTCTTTTCAGAACTACCTCCCCTTTATACAAAAATTTGCTAGAATGTTTAGCACTCTGGCAAGCTCTATTTCTTTTAGTTCGCTTTCCGGTTCGCTCGCCGGTACGCGATCCGGGAGCTAACCCCCAAAATTTTATTTTTTTTAAAAAGCAGTAAGTACAAGGGAAATAAACAGAGAGTAATGTTAAAAGAAAGACAGCTATAGGGACTAAACCAGAGATGCTGTTTAATAGATTTATTTACGGAAAAAAAGATGGAAGAGGATATAATTGTGAAAAACAAAATAGATAAGGAAGTGAAAGAATCAAGCATTTAAAATGCAATAGGTCTTGCAATAGAAGAGTTTGACCTTTTGGTTTTGCAAATGGATGAGTGGCGTTGCGTGGATGAGTGGCGTTGCGTGGATGAGTGGCGTTGCTGTGGGGAGGGGGGGGAGGACAAATGCACACGGCGGGCAGGGGAGGGGACGGAGTGGGGAGAGTGGAATGAAGGTGTGAAGCAGCCGGGGCCTTTGAAGTGAAGCTAAGCTTCACTTCAAAGGTGTGGGAGGAGTGCGGCTGAGGGAACAGACAGTGATTTGGTAATGTGCACACGCATTTTAGGTCAATGCGCTTGCGCATTGACCTAAAAGCCACGGGCACAGCTCCAAATTGCCACATTTAGTTAAACTTTGTTTAAAGCCCTATAGTCTGAAGTCCTATAGAAGCTGTGGAACTAATAGTAGGTGAATGTGATAGAAATGTAACGAAAAGAGTACAAAACATTTACCTTATAATTGTCGTTAACTTATTCACTTTTTATTTTCATATTTTCAATCTGTGAAAGAGAGAACAACCATTTGAAAAATATTAAAACATGTATTTAAAAATTAGAAAAGACACGGGAAAAGGTTGAAGGACAAACAGTTTTTCAACAACTTTGACACTTACAGAAGCCTCTGCTTCTCCAGGCCCCCTACACAGTCCTAAAGATATATATTTTAAACTAACAGTATCTTGATGCAGATGAAGTGAGGCCTATTTAGAACATGGTGCATCTTTTGCACTGCTGCTGTCTCACAACAGTGATGCAATGGCAGTGCAAAAGAGGTGTAAAGCCATCATAAAATTGTCCCTAATATTTTAAATGATTGTTTCAGGATGCAAATAAGATGTGTCCTATCCAGAGGTTTGTTTGAGGTGAGGCCTACTCAGGTTTCCAAATAAAACAGTACCCAGAAGTGCAGCACTGTATGCAACAACTTTGACACTTACAGAAGCCTCAGCTTCTCCATGTCTACTACACATTTCTAAATGTATATCATAAGTACAAAAAGTAGAGAATTAATTATACATGTTAAATGGTTTATTTTTGCTGTTCTCAGAATGTATCAAATTTCACTAAAATCAGTGACTTGAAGGTATTCATCATGTAACAGCGGGGAAATAAAACCACAATCAAAATGATTGTGTTTAAAAAACCCATACAACATAAGAAATCAGAATTCAAAACTCCTTAAAATTAACTTACTTTCCATGACGTCGAAGGATGTCCTATGAACAGCTTACACTCTGTTGTGCTGTTAATATTTTCAGTCCGCCACTTTCTGAAAGAAAACCTCCATCGTTTTGAAAAATATGTTAAAGGTAAGATGTTATTTTATAAATTTGAAAGGAGAACTATGTTATGCACTTTAAATTAATTTGGGAAAACATTTTCAGATAGTTATATACTGTCCCTCTGTAACAGTTAAACATTGAGAAAGGCTTGTTTATTATAATTATGGATTGATTTAGGTTTCTATGATATAATTATGAATTTACTTAGGCTTCTTCACAGGCACTTTTTAATAGTACTACTTCACGCCTGAAACCATACAGTGCCCAAAGATAACTTCTCTGTTATAAACTCACAAGTACCTCTCTGAACTTAAACCCAACAGTGCCCTATCTCTACTGATATATTTTTTTTAATGCAATTTACAGCAAGAAAATGGTAGCACAACAGAATAAAATTTCATTTCAAATTAAGATTGAAAACAATCCTAACGAAGAAAAAGAAGAAACAGACTTTTTTGATGACACTGTAGACGAAGAATTAATTAAATGTGTTGAAGAATGTGAATCATGGAATGAAAATGACGACATACCAGATGAATTAATGTTACAAATTCTTTTAGATTTTGAAAAATCAGAACAATAAATTTACATTTTATAATTTAAAATTGTTTGAGACATTATTCTTTTTTATTTTTAAAATGCTGAAAAAGTACCCAAAAGATATAATATAAAATGAGACTTAAAATATACTGTGCAACTTTTTGTGTTAGATAGTAAATAAAAAATAAACAACAAAACAAACAATCAAGTTAGTAAATAAAAAAAATCAACAAAACAAACAATCAATTAACATTAATATTTGAAAAGTCTATCATTCTTTTTTCCTCATAGTACGCTCCCCGTGCCGCTTCCCGGTTCGCAAACCGGAAGCTTCCCACGCAAAAAAAAAAAAAAATAAATTTACCCCGCGGGGCCCTTTTAAAACCTCCACATCAAACCTAGGGGGTCAGGGAGGATCTACTATGCCCCCTTATGGTCATTTCCCCCTTTGTTTTGGCCACCTCTTGTCTCTCGATCCTACCGAGAGACAAGATGGCGGCCGCTCCGGACTGTTTAGAATGTTGACAGACACCGGAGAGCCAATCAGCTTCGCTTCGCAAAGTTCCGTTACGCGTCAAGTACGCAAACCGGAGCGCTGCCCGGAGCGCTGTTACAGATATATATCTTTTTTTGAACGTTAATTTATCAAAATCCACTGGAGCACATATATTGAGACCTAGCAAAGGCACGTCGGGCTAACAGTCCCTACAATTTTGCCAAGTTTCGTGCAAATCCATTCAGCCGTTCGGGCTAAAAGTGAGGCCAACCGCCCTATGGAAATTAACATGGGAAAAACGCGTTTTGGGACCCCCCTTTTTTCTCGGCCCCCCCCTTGACGAACCCCCCCAAATTTTCAGGGGCTGCGCAGAAACAAAATGTTCCATTTTCCTGAAAATTTCAGCCAATTCCGTCCACAAACGCCAAAGTTATTAGACATAGAATTTTCAAAAATCCCATAGAGAAAAAATCCTAACTATATATACCTACTGGCGACCGCCAGTAGGTAATATATATATATATATATATATATATATATGAAAGAAGCAGTCCAGGTTCCATAAAAGTAGAACGGAGCCAGAGGTCGGGACCTCAGAAGCCTTGCGCCCAGCAAACCACCGCAGCCTCAAAGAAATATCAGATCCAACAATGGAAAACAGGGAAGACGTTTTAATGAAGAAGGATGACGCGTTTCACTCTGCGAGAGAGCTTGTTCATACATATATTGCCTCAAGAACTCCCGACTCAACCGCCACCAGGACGACCAGAAATCAGGACACGGACCACACGGCAGGTAGGAATAAAGTGCTTCTTTTTATTTCTCTATGCAGACATGACGCGTTTCGTCCGGTGCTCCCGGACTTGATCACATGACATGTCGTGACCCCCTAAGTGTTTAAATACCATTCCACAGCATAATATGCTCCCCCCCCTCTCGCTCATGGGTGTGGAAAACAGACTTTGCTATTCACATTTTACTGCAAAATACAAAGATTATGTAAAAACATATATATAATCATATAATGAATTGTATGTGTGATGTTATGCATAAAATCATAGGCCAGTGCCTCTATATCCTATATATGCATCAAATTGTCACAAATATATGTAAGAACCATAAAACAATGTAAACAATGAAGGGCCAGTGCCCAAATTATCCCTTATTATACTCTATTTCTCATGAGCATAATTGAAGTTGTAATTGTCATGTTTTCCCATTGATATAATGCGTGGAACAGATATACTAACATTTATGTGCTAAACCAGAAACCAGTGATAATTAAAAAACAAATTAATCTTAAATGATAAAACAACAATCATGAGCATTTTACATAAGAACCAAAGAGGAAATGTATTATTTTCTTCTTTTTTCACACCCCTATTAACTCATATTAAATTATTAAATTAAAGATTTCATAACATTAATTGTATAGCTTAAATAGGAAAGTGCTCTAAAGTGCCAAGTGCAAGACGCAAGGAAAAAGAACTCAGTAATTCATCTATCTATGAAGCTGATACTATACATCCATCTTATTGTTACTACACGTGCAAACTACAAAACAGAAAACCTCCCACTCATAGACACCGAATAAAAACCAGTAAAACTGATGAGTAAAACTAGTTAAAATCCAGTAATAACAAGTCGAAAGCTCAACCACCATGACATCAACACGTATAAAAACAACAAGATAAAATGGATATCAAATAAAACTTAAAACCTCACACATGAGAATAAGGAAATTCATTGTGCATCCACTGGTCCCAGTGGATGCTGCTAATCAGTATGTAACAGAATGTAACTATCTAACAATAAATAATTCAGATGGCTATAAAAAGGTATATAAATCTTCCCCTGTATTTAAACCATTGGGCATTTTAGTGTTGAACTGCATAATATATCGACTTTCCAGCTGGCGTAACTTTTTATCCCTATTACCACCCCTTATGTCTTTTGGCACCGCATCTAAAACAAAATAAGTTAAGTCTTTAAGATCATTATTATGAACAAGTTTAAAAGGGCGGGCCACGGGGTAGCTGGCGTCCGAATAAACATTGGCATGTAAGTGCTGTAAAATGCGTGTAGACACAGGTAACTTTGTACTGCCTATATATTTAAGTTTGCAGGTACATTCTAGAACGTAAACCGCAAACTCCGTTGTACAGTTGAAGAGACCGTTCAATTGATATAAATCAGTCGAAAACGCATCCTGGAACTCCCTTGCATTGATCCCAAATTTGCACGCTCAACATGAGCTGCATTTCACAAACCCTTTTCTCTTGGTTAACCAATCACTTTTAGTTGTGGGGTTAGTTTGGGTCTCAGGCATGGCTCTATCCAAAGAATCCCTCATTGATGGAGCTCTCCTATAGGTAATACTTAGAGAGTCATCTATTTCAGTTGATAAAATCATATCTGATTTCAGAATATGCCAACTTTTGGTTATAATTTGTCTGACACGTTTGTGTTGACAATTATATGTCGTTATTAACCTAACAGGTGCCTTTTGGTGGAGACCTGTCCTGTTGAGACCACTAAAGGCATCTGATTGGACCTCATTAGGGTTTTGTCCAGTCTCTATGGTATCAAGCTTGTATAAGGATTTATTGAGGTCCTCTATCTTATAGCCTCTGGCTAAAAACCTTTGCACAGATTCATCTAGACATGTTTTTAAATCATTACTGTTACTGCAGATACGCTTTATCCTTAAAAAGTCCCCGTAGGGTATACTTTTTATTAGATGTCTTGGGTGGGTGCTGCTGGCATGAAGGATGGAATTACCAGCCGTGGCTTTTCTATGGAGCTTCGTATTGGTCTTATTATCCTTAATGTATATCTCCACATCAAGAAATTTGACTTTTTCCCTGTTGATACTAGCCGTGAAACTAAGATTCATATCATCGACATTGATAGTGTCCACAAATGCCTGCGCAGATTCAACAGAGCCCTGCCAAACTACACAGACCTCGTCTATAAATCGCCACCAGGCAATAACCTGATCGGGAAAGGACTCCAGCAGGATGCGCCTCAAGACATGCTCCTCCCACCAGCCCACATGCAAGCATGCAAAACTGGGGGAGAAGCATGCCCCCATGGCCACACCCCGGAGTTGTTGGTATACAGATGTCTTGAATAGGAAAACATTGTTATATAAGCATAACCTAATCATATGCAGTATCATTTTGTTATGTTCATAATATTTGATATTACGTTTGGATAAATAATATTGTACTCCTGTCAGACCTTTTTCATGATCTATGCTTGTATATAAAGCACAAATATCCATCACAATAAAGCAATAAGAGTCACACCAGACTAATTCATTAAGCTTTTTCAAAAAATGGCCAGTGTCCTTTATGTATGACTCCATATTCTCCACATAATCTCTAATAAAAAAGTCAGCGTACTTAGAAATAGGTTCCATTAAGCCCCTTGCGCTGATATAATCGGTCTTCCGGGTACTGGATTTGTTTGTTTATGCACCTTAGGTCTAAAATAAAGCGCGGGGTGATAGCATGGTCTATTTTCTAAAAGTTGTACTCTTCCTTATTTATTAGGCCCATGCGTTTCCATTGGGCTAACTCTTTGAATACCAATTCCTTAACTTTATTCAATTCGTTGAACGTGACCTTTTTATAACACAATGCATCATCCAAGTGTTTGTTTGCTTCTTCTATGTAAAGATCTCTCGGCCACAAGACAATTTTTCCACCTTTGTCTGCGTTTTTAACAATGATACTGTTGTTATCCTTGATTTTCTTCATCAATTTAGTATATTGTTTTACCTTATAACTCCTGTTAGGTTTTTTGTTTATCATCTCTCTATTCAGTTTCTTTAAATCCTCAACAACAACATCACTGAAAATGTCAATAGCACCGCGTGGCATAACCGGCATGAACGTTGAAATGGGCTTAAATGGACACATGGCAGAGCTGCTACACGCAATGGCCATGCTCTCCAATTCCTGTTGCGTATTTACATATTCAGTCTCTTCATCATCACATGCCAGAGATTGCGGTATTCTCAATCCCAGGATATCAGAAACCTGTAAAGTCTTACTAGGTGCACTTTTATCAATGATATTAGTTGCTTGTTCATTGGCTTTTTTTAATTTGTGGAATTTGATCAGCTTCAGTTTCCGGATGAATTTAAAAACATCTATTCTTGTTTGGGTGTATTTGAAGCCGGTTTTAGGACAAAAAGAGAGACCTAGCGCAAGTAATTGTAATTCCGCAGTGTCCAAATCCAGATTACTGAGGTTTATTACTGTATTGCTGTTTCAACATTATCCGTTCTTACTGCATTTTCCCTTTCCCTCTTTTGCTTCTCCAATTCCCTTTGACGTTTCCGACTCTTGTTGCGGTGTTGGGTACGTTTGGACCTTGTTTTTGTTGTTGCTGTTGTGGTATCCGAGGTCGCAGTATTTGACTGCGATCCTCTACGATAAACCCCAGTTCTTCAGATGGAGTAAAACTGACAAGTTTGCTGTCACGTCATCCTCTGATTCCACATTACTACTGAATGAATTTGTGGAATTAGTTTCCTCTTCAGATGACAACTCATTAGTTGCAGTTCCCATTAATGATACAGTCGGCTTCGGTGTCACTTTGGCTGTTAATGCCTTTCTCTTTACATTGTCAAATTTTCTAGAAAAGGTAAATATTCTTCCGGTCTCATAATACCTTCTGTCTCTAGCATTCTTGTAGTCTTTTCTTTCTTTGATTATCTCCTGATGTTTGTCCAATCATTTTTTTATTATTTCTTTTTCCTTTTTAATCATTTCTTGATTCTCGAAAGTACCCAACTCCAATAATAGGGCGTCAATCTCCTTGACTATTTCTGCTCTATCTATCTCTGCGTACTTGATAAGCATGCAAACCATATTCATGGAAGCATCTAAATTGTTAGTTGCCCATTCCTGTAGCATTAGGGGGTTGGGTTTTTCAAAGGATGGCGCTATCAATACCCTCAAACCCCTAGGCACTCTCCCGGCTTCTTTATACTTTTGGAGAGACTTGCTCAATTCATTTTTTTGTAGTTTTTCTAGTTTTTTTAATGCTGTCTTAACGTTAGTTTCTTTCCTGTTTTCTTGCGCACTGGCAGTTTTTTGTCTTTATCAATATTAGGTATGTTGGAGAACAAGGCTTCTGCCATTTCGTCTCGGTCACGAAGCTCGTCAGCTGCTTCAGCCATTGTATCTTATGTGAGAGATTTCTTAAATATGCACTGCAGCTTTAAATGGGCTCGTTCATGAACGCCTCCACTACTGCGATATCTTTGATTCTCCCGTATCACCTCTCCCGGTATTATGTTAAATGTGCTTGACGCTTGATGCAAAACAAACACGCTCACCTCGGATGCCTGCAGTCAACCCGCACTGATTCGGGCGATCAGCCGATCCTCCCCGTTTTACGCGGCTTCGTTTTTCTCAGACACACCTCCGGCTTCAGCGTTTCCGACGATGCACCACGTCTCAGCTTAACACTTCCGGGGGGCTGGCTCACTTTTTACTCCTTGCAGAGTTATACACATGATGCCTTGAAACGGCTTCTGCTGTTTCTTCGAGCCAACCTGCTCACGAGGGTGGGTCCGTCCAAATCGGCTGAATTATAATGCCTCACGAACGCCCGACTCAACCGCCACCAGGACGACCAGAAATCAGGACACGGACCACACGGCAGGTAGGAATAAAGTGCTTCTTTTTATTTCTCTACGCAGACATGACGCGTTTCGTCCGGTGCTCTCGGACTTGATCACATGACATGTCGTGACCCCCTAAGTGTTTAAATACCATTCCACAGCATAATATGCTCCTCCCCCGCTCCCTCATGGGTGTGGAAAATAGACTTTGCTGTTCACATTTTACTGCAAAATACAAAGATTATGTAAAAACATATATATAATCATATAATGAATTGTACGTGTGATGTTATGCATAAAATCATAGGCCAGTGCCTCTATTTCCTATATATGCATCAAATTGTCACGAATATATGTAAGAACCATAAAACAATGTAAACAATATATATATATATATTCACTGAAAAAACATCAGGTCACATATTACAATCATGAGTGATGTAATATGTGACGTCATCAGCAGTGAATTGCGGGCACATGAGTTGTAGTTACCTCAACTAATTATAACAGCCGAATTTCTCTGGTTTTGTACGACTGAAATGTCTAACTAACTATAATTTCCCTGAAACATATGTTTTTTTCAGTGAATATCTAAGGTTTTTTAAATGGTAATTTCGAACTATAATGTCCCTGAAACCTATGTTTTTTTCAGTGAATTTCTAAGGTTTTTTAAATGCTAATTTCTAACTATACCTACATAGGTAGGACATATGCAGAAAGAAGCAAGAGAAATGCAGCAAGAGGCAACAGAAGTCCAGAAAGACAATAAAAGAAGCAAGAGATATGCAGAAAGAACCAACAGAGGTGCAGAAAGAGGACTTGTTGCAAAGTCATTCTGTGCCGCTAACTTTTTGCTGTCTGGTACTGGTGGTAACTGACTTAGAATACAGTGAAAACACCTGCATGCACTGGGGTACACTATGGGTTAGGGTACCCCTGTGATTGGCATGACTTCCCTGTAAGTCCCTAGTACAGGAAAGGACAGGGGACGACCTCTAAGTCAGAGGTGCAGAAAGAAGCTAGAGAAGTGCAGAGAGAGGCAAGAGAACTGCAGAAAACTGTAAGAGATGTACAGGAAGAGGCAGGAGAGTTGCACAAAGCAGCAAAAGGGGTACAGAAAGAGGCAAGAGAAATGCAGAAAGAAGCAACAGAAGTGCCTAAAGAGGTAAGAGGGAGGCAGAAAGAGGCAAGAGAAGTGCAGAAAGAAGCAACAGAGGTACTGAAAGAGACACGAGAGGTGCAGAAACAGGCAAGAAGGTACAGAAAGAGGGACAAGGGCTGAGGAAAAGGGAATAGGCATATAGAAATTTGCAGAAAGTAGGCAGAACAGTGCAAAAAGAAGCAGGAGAAGTGCAGCAAGAACCAAGAGAGGTGGAGAAATAGGGAAAAGAGGTACAGAAACGGGTATGAGGAATGCAGAAATTTGCAAAAGAGGTACAGAAAGAAGCAAGAGCAGTGCAGAAAGAACTAACAGAGGTGCAAAAAGATGGAAGAGGGTGCAGAAAAAAATAAGAGAGGTGCACAAAGAGGCAACACAAATACAGAAAGAGGCAGGAGGGGCACACAAAGAAAGAAGAGAAGTGCAGAAAGAGGCAAGCAAATTGTTGAAAGAAGCAGCAGAGGTATAGAAAGAAGCAAGAGCAGTGCAGAAAGACCCAAAAGGTGCAAAAAGAGTCAAAAGGGGTACACAAAGGGGTAGGAGAGGTGTATAAAAAGGCAAGACAGGTCCAGAAAGAGACGTATACAGAAAGAAGGAAGGGAAGTGCAGAAACATGCAAGAGAATTGCTCAAAGAAGCAACAGAGGTATAGAAAGAAGCAAGAGAAGTGCAGAAAGAGGCAAAAAAGGTGCAGAAAGAAGCAAGAGCAGTTCATAAAGAACCAACAGAGGTGCATAAAGAGGCAAGAAAGCTGCAAAAAAAAGTAGGAGAGGTGCACAAACATGCAAGACAAGTACAGAAAGAGGCTCGAGGGGTGCAGAAAGAAGGAAAATAAGTACAGAAATAAGCAACAGAGGTGCTGAAAGAGGCGCGAAGGACGCAGTAAGAGCAAGAGAAGTACAGAAAGAAGCAACAGAGGTACAGAAAGAGGCAAGATAGGTGCAGAAACAGGCAGGAAAGGTGCAGAAAGAGAGAACAGGGGTGCAGAAAGACACAAGAGAGGTGCAGAAAGAGGTAAGAGGGATGCAGACAGAGGCAAGAGAGGGGCAGAAAGAAAAAAAGGGTGCAAAAAGAGGCAAGAGGGGTGCAGAAAGAAGCAAGTGAGGTGCAGAAAGAGGCAACAGAGGTGTAGAAAGACACAAGAGAGGTGCAGAAACAGGCAGGAAGTGTAGAAACAGGCATGAGAATTGCTGAAAGAAGCAACACAGGTGCTGACAGAGGCATGGAGGGTTCAAAAAGAGCATGATAAGTACAGGAAGAAGCAACAGAAGTACAGAAAGAGGCAAGAGAGGTGCAGAAACAGGAAGGAAATGTGTAGAAAGAGGGAAAGGGGGTACAGAAAGACGCAAGAGAAGTACAGAAAGAGAAAAAAGGGGTGCAAAAAGAGGCAAGAGAGCTGCAGAAAGAACAAGTGAGGGGCAGAAAGATGCAACAGAGGTATAGAAAGACGCAAGGGAGGTGGAGAAACAAGCGAGAAGTGCAGAAACAGGCAAGAGAATTGCTGAAAGAAGCAACAGAGGTGCTGAAAGAGGCGTGCAGCATGTAAAAAGAGTAAGAGAAGTGCAGAAAGAAGCAACAGAGGTTCGGAAAGAGGTAAGAGAGGTACAGGAACAAGCAGGAAAGGTACAGAAAGAAGGAACAGGGGTGCATAAAGATGCAAGAGAGGTGCAGAGGTGCAGAAAGAGAAAAAGGGGTACAAAAAGAGCCAAGAGGGGTGCAGAAAGAAGCAAGTATGGTGCAGAAAGAGGCAACAGAGGTGCAGAAAGGCGCAAGAGAGGTGCAGAAACAAGCGAGAAGTGCATAAAGAGGCAAGAGAATTGCTGAAAGAAGCAACAGGTGTGTAAAGAAGCAAGAGAACAGCAGAAAAAGGGAAGAGGGATGCAAAAAAGGCGCTGGTACCATGACTGAAGCTGAACTGGGACAAGACGGAGGTCCTCATCCTCGGATCCACCCCTTCAGCCTGGGACGACTCCTGGTGGCCGACCCCACTGGGTACCACCCCAACACCCACCGACCACGCACGCAACCTAGGGGTCATTCTCGACTCCACCCTCTCCATGACTAAACAGATCAACGCCGTCTCCTCCTCCTGCTTCAACACCCTCCGCATGCTCCGTAGGATCTACAAGTGGATCCCCACTGAAACGAGAAGAATGGTCACCCAGGCCCACGTCAGCAGCAGGTTGGACTACGGAAACGCCCTCTATGCAGGAGCCTCGACCAAACTCCTGAGACAGCTCCAACGCATCCAGAACGCCTCTGCACGCCTGATCCTCAACATCCCTTGCCACAGCCACATCACACCCCACCTGAGAGACCTGCACTGGCTCCCGGTCAACAAGAGGATAACTTTCAAGCTCCTCACCCAGGCACACAAGGCACTCCACAACACCCGACCAGCGTACCTCAACAGATGACTCAGCTTCTATACCCCCACCCGCCAACTCCGCTCCGCCAACCTTGCCCTCGCCACAGTGACCTCCGGCAGCAGATCGTTCTCTCACCTCGCCGCCAAGACCTGGAAGACCCTCCCCATCCACTTATGGCGGACCCAAGACCTGCTGACCTTCAGAAAACTTCTCAAGACCTGGCTTTTCGAGCAGTAGCAGTATTCCCCACCCCAGCGCCTTGAGACCCTCACGGTGAGTAGTGCGCTTTACAAATGATATGATTGATTGATTGATCCTTTGAAAGATGCTATTAAGTCTTCAGAACTTATAGCAGTATTTTTCTGTCTCTGGTCTTCCAAAAGTTTCTAAACTCCCAGGGAATTTTCCTTGGACACCAGAACATTGATTTAAGTGAAAATAATGTTTTCTCCCAATTCCAGTCATGCAGTGGTGGCCGGTACTGATCGGGGGTGGCAGGGTGGGGAGGCAGGGTTGGGGGGATGAAAGGGAGTAAATGAAAAATTAAAAATGTATCTCCTATCTGTGCCCCGCATCATCCTCATCGCATCTCTCCACTCCTTCTTCCAGCCCGGACAGGAAGGACACTGGAAACACCCAGGCTCCCCTGACCCAATCACAATGCTGCAATGCAGCATTGTGATTGATCTGAGCACTGTGGTTCGGTGCTCAGATGAGGAATGGAGGCCTGGACATGTTCTCTACCCAGGCTGTAATGCAACCTGGCTGGAGAGCATGCAATGTGTGCCTTCCCAAAGCTGCCTTGCCCTCAACAAGAAAAAATAAAATGATAATAAAATTGAGATATTATCATTTTTCTTTTTCTTACACTGCTGAATAGCAGTTGGGCGATGCTCCTTTGCCTTATCGAAAGAGCCGCCACTGCAGTCAAGACTATGGCTAAAAGTCTGTTTACTTCTGGTTTTGCTGCTTTTCTTCCAAGCAGAGTCTTCTTTCTCTGATCCGTGGATTTAGCACACTTTTCTTCCCAGGATGTTATTCCAAAGCTGGCTGCCTTCTCCTAGAGATGTTACTTATCCTCTTAGTCTTGGGAGTCGGAAAGAGGCCAGCTTTCTTGACCATCAAAGAAGTCTTTGATTTCCAGAAACCTAAGATGAAACAGAAGTCGCACTCATTAGTCTTTCACTTGGCAGACAGAAATCCTTCCACACAGATCGTCAGGGTCTCCAGCAGCTCTGGTTACCATTTATCGCAGGTTTACCAAACAGTGATTGGTTAATGTCCCTAAGTGAATTACATGAGAATTCCCAACATTTCCTCCTTTCCTTTTAAGCATTATGGTCCACTTCAAGTATCTCAGCTCTGAAATATAACAAAAGTAAACCTGCAAAGCCTTGTTCTTTTTCAGTTTTAGTAGAACAAAGCTTATCCTAGACTTTCCAGTCATCCTCTCCTAACTCTTCCCAAAGCCAGCCTCCTATGTACCATCTAGGATCAAAGACAAATACATTCCTTCCAGGAACTGAAAGCCTAAATCAGAAACTGTACTTTCGAGTCAATTTACTACTTTTTGGTGTTAACAAACTGCACTTTTTAGGGCTCGGCTTACGTCACCACTTCGTCAGAAGTGGGGCGCAGCTCCGAGCCGTCTTGTTACGGGGCTCAGAATAGTGAAGTAAAAATTCATCACTGCGCGAGATTTTTCCGTACTTTATTTTGGCATCTGCATGGTAATTGGTCCTCGCTGTGCTGTGTTTCTAGTAGCCTTCACGCAATAGGCCATATGGATTTCAGTTTGTGCACTTCCTGCATATTCTGTGCGGTTACGCGCAGGGGAGTGCAATAAATTGTCAAGTACGAGCTGTCAGGGTGCCGCGGTAATGGAACCCAGATGTTTGGGGCGCGTTCACCAGTCTGCAGTGAGTTTGGTGGGCGCGCGTTCATCTGCATCCTTTCATGTGTAAGTGTTGGCCTTTGAAGAGCTGGCTTGGTCGTGCGCCGACAATGAGACACACAGTCTTCATTACCCCACAAAGTATGTTAGTGCGTTTGTATTGGAGACAGTATCGTCCAGCTACGAAACGGAATTCTTTTCACTGGCTTACGAACAGTCCCACATTTTGCCGCATTCTCCTCATCTCATCAAAGGGGCTCATGTCTTGTTCAGCAACAAAACCAAACCTCCGAGAGCAGGAATGTGTTTTTGCATGGAGGGTCCGAGCAGCCGAGTTGCAACAGTTGTGCTTGTGTGTCTAACCTTGGGCCTCATGATAAGTAGGTTGATTTTAGGTGCAGGGATACACAGGCACTGCTCACACACACAGACACTGTTGACACACACGGACACTGCTCACACACACAGGCACTTCTCACACACACAGGCACTTCTCACACACACAGGCACTTCTCACACACAGGCACTGTTCACACACAGACACTGCTCGCACACAGACACTGCTCACACACAGACACTGTTCACACACACAGACACCGGCACTGCGCACACACATAGGCACTGTTCACACACACAGGCAGTACATACACACACAGGCTGCTCACACACACCGGCACTGCGCGCACACATAGGCACTGGTCACAGTGACTGCAGTGTGTGAGTGTGCAGGGTAAACAGTGTGAGTTGCAGGGTGAACAGTGTGTAGTGAGTGCAGAGTGAGTGCGAGAGTTACTGTGAGTGCAGAGTGAGTGCGAGAGTGACAGTGAGTGCTGAGTGAGTGCGAGAGTGACAGTGAGTGCAGAATGACAGTGAGTGCAGAGTGAGTGCAGAGTGACAGTGAGTGCAGACTGACTGCAGAGTGAGTGTGATTGCAGAGTAACAGTGACTGCAGAGTGACAGTGACTGCAGTGTGTGAGTGTGCAGGGTAAACAGTGTGAGTGTGCAGGGTGAACAGTGTATAGTGAGTGCAGAGTGAGTGCGAGAATGAGTGTGAGTGCAGAGTGAGTGCGAGAGTGATAGTGAGTGCAGAGTGAGTGCGAGAGTGACAGTGAGTGCAGAGTGAGTGTGAGAGTGACCGTGAGAGTGCAGAGTGACAGTGAGTGCAGAGTCAGTGCAGACTGTCTGCAGAGTGAGTGTGACTGCAGAGTAACAGTGACTGCAGAGTGACAGTGACTGCAGTGTGTGAGTGTGCAGGGTAAACAGTGTGAGTGTGCAGGGTAACCAGTGTGAGTGTGTAGGGTGAACAGTGTGTAAGTGTGCAGGGCGACAGTGTGTGAGTGTGCAGGATGAACAGTGTGTGACTATGCAGGGTGAACAGTGTGAGTGTGCAGGGTGAGCAGTGTGTGAATGTGTAGGGGCAGTGTGTGAGTGTGCAGGAAACGAATACTCAAACAAGTCCACCACACACATACATAACACCACACACATAAGACCACACACACAATGCACACACCACACACACACTGTAGAGTGCTGTGTGCTGTAGAGTGCTTTGTGCTGTAGGGTGCTGTGTGCTGTAGAGTGCAGAGTGCAGTCGAGTGCAGAGTGCAGTTGAGTGTAGAGTGCTGTGTGCTGTAGAGTGCAGAGTGCAGTTGAGTGCAGAGTGCTGTTGAGTGCAGAGTGCTATTGAGTGCAGAGTGCTGTGTGCTTTTGAGTGCTGTGTGCTTTTTGAGTGCAGTTGAGTGCAGTTGAGTGCAGTTGAGTGCAGGTGAGTGCAGTTGAGTGCAGGTGAGTGCAGTTGAGTGCAGTTGAGTGCAGTGTGCTGTAGAGTGCTGTGTGCTGTAGAGTGCAGTGTGCTGTGTGCCTTTGAGTGCAGAGTGCTGTGTGCCTTTGAGTGCAGAGTGCTGTGTGCTGTAGAGTTCAGAGTGCTGTGTGCTGTTGAGTGCTGTGTGCTGTTGAGTGCTGTGTGCTGTTGAGTGCAGAGTGCTGTTGAGTGTATAGTGCTGTTGAGTGCAGAGTGCTGTTGAGTGCAGAGTGCTGTAGAGTGTTGTGTGCTGTTGAGTGCAGTGTGCTGTGTGCTGTTGAGTGCCGGGTGCTGTGTGCTGTTGAGTACAGAGTGCAGATGAGTGCAGAGTGCTGTTGAGTGCAGAGTGCTGTTGAGTGCAGACTGCTGTGTGCTTTTGAGTGCTGCGTGCTTTTGAGAGCAGTTGCGTGCAGTTGAGTGCAGAGTGAGTGCAGAGTGACTGTGAATGCAGTGTGAGTGCAGAGTGACAGTGAGTGCAGAGTGAGTGCAGAGTGACAGTGAGTGCAGAGTGACAGTGAGTGCAGAGTGAGTGCAGAGTGACAGTGAGTGCAGGGTGAGTGCAGAGACAGTGAGTGCAGAGTGACAGTGAGTGCAGAGTGAGTGCGAGAGTGACTGTGAATGCAAAGTGAGTGTAGAGTGACAGTGAGTGCAAAGGGAGTGCAGAGTGACAGTGAGTGTAGAGTGAGTGTAAAGGACAGTGAGTGCAGAGTGACTGCAGAGACAGTGTGTAAGGGTGCAGGGTGCACATTGTGTGAGTGTGCAGAATGAGTGTGCAGGATAAACAGTGTGTGACTATGCATGATGACATTGGGAGTGTGCGGGTGAGCAGTGTGTGAATGTGTAGGGGCAGTGTGTGAGTGTGCAGAAAACACCACACACACATACACCACACACACATACCACACACACACCCCATACACACACCACACACACATACACCACACACACAAACCACAGATACCTCACTCTCTCAACACCACACACTCGTCATCACTCACCACAACGCACTCACCACCACACACTCACCCCCACAGACTCACCACCACACACTCAAAACTACACACAAAACAACACACACAACAACACACCCCCAGCCGTCAATGAATGCTTTCACCAGGCACAAACACCAACAACCATCAATGTACGCTTTCACCAAAAACAAACACAACCATGCATCAGTGCCGCTAAACACCCACGCACACAACAAACAATGTCAGTGCAACTTTCACCAAACACACACACACACCAAAAGCTGACAGTGCACCAGCCACTCTTTCAATTGACACAATCATCAACAGCTGTCAGTGCACCCTTTCACCAACCACACGCATTCCCATCAAGCTCTGTATGCTTGACAGCCACACTCAGTAACAGCTCTTACTGCACGCTACCACCAGTCATACACACCTCAAGCCACCACTACACGCTTCCACCAAACACACACACCAACAGCCATCACTGCACAATTCCTACAGGCATACACATCCACCACCCATCAATGCACACACCAATTGATAACGCATCCACCAATTAATACTGTACCTATTGCACTATGCTGCACTTTACCTTTTAAAGATAATGCGTTAAAGTGCAGCATGCCACCATTGATAACATTCCAATCCAACACACATATCTCCAACACACACCACATGCTTCCACTCCAAAACACATGCCTAAAACACATTGCCATTTACAATGCCATTATCTCTAACTCAAACAAACCCGAGCCCTAATGCATTCCTAATGCTTGTTTTGTATTGCAATTCGTTATTCAGATTTTCAAAAACAGGCAAGTACTGGAGCAAGTATCAGTTCAAATTACACACTCTTACGTACTTCAGGGGCAAGGATTAAAAAGAGCCCAAAAGGATAGATAATAATTATATATCCAGTAAAAGGGAAAGAAAAAAATCCAATATGGATATGTCATATGAAGGAAGAAAGTAAAATGGGAATATCCCCTCGAAAGCATAGCAAACAACTTTGTGAGGCAGTCGTACTACTCCATTAGCCCATTAAACCCATACTTGGTACACAGACTGCACTTTTGACATAATGTACACTTTTGCAGTAAGTCCAGCACTACACATGGCCAACCACTGGTACTGCATCACTCCCCCATAGGAAATAATGGAGGTCAGGTTTTAAAATAAAACTCCTGAGGAAAGAATATTAAAATAATTTATATAAAATAGTTAAAAATGTAAACACAATTTAATGCAAAAAATGTATACAAATACTTTATATTTATTACATAATTATAAAATGTATTATAATCCATTTTGAATTATAAAAATAAAATAACAATAAATTTGTTTGAATTTAAAAAAATAGCATTACAGTTATTCTTGCATTAGTTTTTAAATTTGAAACAGGTTATTGAATATTTCACAATTAAATGGTACATATGCACTATTAATATACTTTTAACCTTACGTTATGTTTAGTTATATTTTTAACTCTTTTAAATAATTTAATTTAATTTAGTATTGTTTCCTATGGAGTTTTATTTTAAGTGCTAACCTCCATTATTATCTATGGGTGGGTCAGTGCAGTGCCAGTGCTTGGCCATATGTGGTGCTGGACTCACTGAAAAAGTGTAAATTTCAACAAAAGTTCCTTCCTTCTTAACATCTTACACCTTTGGCTACCATCCTGTACCATATTATCAATAAATACCTATTCTTACAAGAATCTACGTGGACTTTATCTTCATTTATTTCACTATACACCTCTTCTGGTAAGAGTACAAGTGTGAAAGAAGTACATAAGCATGTGGGCCAGCGGGGTCTCAGCCACAAGAATGAGACTATTGTATCTAGAGAAAACTGTTTTCTGAGACTAAGGCAGCCTAATAAAAGCTGTTTTACCAGTTTGAATAACTTCAGAAAGATAATTCACTTTATTGAATAAACTATGTCATTAAAAATAGGAAGCAGTGATGATCAACTGATAGTATAGGAGAAAAGAAAAAACACGCAATAAAATACTAAAGCAATAAAATAAAGAACAATAGAACAATTGTAATTGCAGTAGAAAAAATAGCAGCATTTAACACTATGGGCCATATGTAGACTTTGGCAGACAGGGTACTCAGCCACCAAGTGGTTGAGCACTCTGTCCGCCAAATTGGCAGTAAGTTTGCTCTCTTATTGCCATCATCTTTCTACTATTTGTGCATCCTCTTGCTCTGCTGAAAGTAAATATCCACCAATGGCCATATGAACTTGAGGCCAGTGTTGTAAATACATCAGACAGTCTGACCTATTTACAGTGGATGGTCTCATATATTTTGTTTCTCTTCAGAACTACCAGTAAATGCATTTTGGTCCCAAAGATAAAAAACGACCCAGGGTTAGTTCTTTTTTTTATATAGAAAGAAACTCCTACTTAGGCTGTTTTTTTACACTAAAACAGCAGCATGAAACAGTGAGACTGCTGGGCATATATTCAATGGCTTCAGAGGAGCTGCCTTTGAAGACAAAGCGATCTCTGCCAGACCAGCTGAGCTCTCTAAATACAGCAGGTAATAGTCAGCCAGGGCAGCAGGTCATTACGTCTGGTCCAGCAGGGGCATTACTTCCAGGGTCACAGGAGCATGGCAGGCCACTTGCAAATCTCCTTAATTTCCTTATTTTACTGACCAAAACCCAAGCAAATATTCTGTGGTCATGCTGTAACTGTGTAAAGCAAAGTCATAATAAGATAAATCAGTGTAGCTAGACTAGAAGTTTGTTTCTTAACCACAGCAGCACATCTAGCAAACCCGCAAAGCAGCTACATGTCACTACTGTTAAAGCAAGTTAAAACAGAGAAAAAGCAGCTTCGGATGTGGAGTCTTAAAAACATATGGGGATATTCTCAAGAACGTGTGATAGTTATCGCAAAATTAGGTTAACGCAACTCTTCACATCGAAGTCTATTGCCAGAAAATAACGCTGTGTTAACGTTGTATTGTCAACACGGTGGTGCCATGCGATAGTCTCACAATAACACGTCAAATGACTGCGTCAAAATCAACGCAACACCACAAAAATGCGAAACACTAATGCGAAAAAAGCTGCAATATCCCACACCCCAAACTAAAATAGCCCAGCACACTTTATAGGGAAGTAATAATAATTATACAGTATTCAAAATGCAAATGTATTCCAAAGAAGAGTCGATGTTATGTAGTCATATTCGATTCCATCCTTTCTTTTTCTTTTTTTTAAACCTTTTGAAACCGCCAACGCGTTTCGTCCATACACGGACTTCTTCAGGTCTCGCAGTATGTACGTGTGGCGCTGGCATGTAATTATTGCCCATGTATTATGACCAAATAGTTTTTGAAATTAATTATAAAGCCCAACATTGAGGTCTGTTTCACTCCTGGTAATCTTCCCTGTTGAATGTGTGTCTGAATAACGTGTGATTCGGGCAGCATGCGCATCCACGGTGGAAAGCAGCACATACCCCGAAACAAAAATCAGCGATAACCAGTGACAGACCTGCAATTCCCACGCGTCCTGCGGGAAAATGCACCATAAAAGCAGTGAAAAAACTGAGATGAAAATGTATGAGTACAACCTTACATCTTTGATGTAGAGCAGGGGTACTCATTGTACGGCCTGGGGCGGCCCGGCAAGCCTATCCTGGCGGCCCGCGGACCCCCGAGACATCAGACCTGTGTTTTACGTTGTTTTTTTTTTATTGTCTGCAGCAGCGCGAGAGACTCTGCTGCTCTGTGGGAGCTGCCGGCCGGGCGATCCTAGCAATGGCCAGAGTAAAGTTGCAGGGGCCTAAGAAGAGGTGAAATACAAAGGCCACATTAACATGCAAATGGTCTTTTGGAGACCTGTTAAGAGCTTGGAAGCGGCTGTGAGTGTGTGTGCGCCCCGGCTGGCACACAGGCAGGGTGAGATGACAGAGGGTGACAGAGGGAGTGGGAGGGAAAGGGAGGGGGACGGAGAGGGAGTGAGAGGGAGTGAGTGAGAGGTAGTGAGTGAGTGAGAGGGAGTGAGTGAGTGAGAGGGAGTGAGTGAGTGAGTGGGAGTGAGTAAGTGAGAGGTAGTGAGAGACTGAGAGGGAGTGAGTGAGTGAGTGAGTGAGTGAGTGGGAGGGAGTGAGAGGGAAGGAGTGAGAGGGAAGGAGTGAGTGGGAGTGAGGGAGTGAGTGAGAGGGAGGAGTGAGTGAGAGGGATGGAGTGAGTGAGTGAGTGAGAGGGATGGAGTGAGTGAGAGGGATGGAGTGAGTGAGAGGGATGGAGTGAGTGAGAGGGATGGAGTGAGTGAGTGGGAGGGAGTGAGTGAGTGGGAGGGAGGGAGTGAGTGAGAGGGAGGGAGTGAGAGGAAGGGAGTGAGTGGGAGGGAGTGAGTGGGAGGGATGGAGTGAGTGAGAGGGATGGAGTGTGTGAGTGAGAGTGAGTGAGTGAGTGAGTGAGTGAGTGAGTGAGAGGGAGTGAGTGAGAGGGAGGAAGTGAGTGAGAGAGAGTGAGTGAGAGGGAGGGAGTGAGAGGGAGGGAGTGAGTGAGTGAGAGGGAGTGAGTGAGTGAGAGGGAGTAAGTGAGTGAGTGAGAGGGAGGGAGGGAGTGGGAGGGAGGGAGGGAGTGAGTGGGAGTGAGTGAGAGGGAGGGAGGGAATGAGTGAGTGAGAGGGAGGGAGTGAGAGGGAGGGAGTGGGAGGGAGTGAGAGGGAGGGAGTGGGAGGGAGGGAGTGAGAGGGAGGGAGTGAGTGGGAGGGAGGGAGTGGGAGGGGCGGGAGTGGGAGTGGGAGTGAGTGAGAGGAAGGGAGGGAATGAGTGAGTGAGAGGGAGGGAGTGAGAGGGAGGGAGTGAGAGGGAGGGAGTGGGAGGGAGGGAGTGAGAGGGAGTGAGTGAGAGGGAGTGAGAGGGAGTGAGAGGGAGTGAGAGGGAGGGAGGGAGAGGGAGAGGGAGGGAGCGAGAGGGAGGGAGGGAGAGGGAGGTAGAGGGAGTGAGACGGACAGGGAGGGAGAGGGAGGGAGAGGGAGTGAGGTGGAGATAGAGTGGGAGGGAGAGGGAGGGAAAGGGAGGGAGACGGACCAGGAGTGAGAGGGAGGGAAAGGGAGGGAGACTGATAGGGAGTGAGATGGAGGAAAAGGGAGGGAAAGGGAGGGAGACTGGTGGGGAATGATATGGAGGGAACGGGAGGGAGACTGATGGGGAGTGAGATGGAGGGAAAGGGAGGGAGACTGATGGGGAGTGAGATGGAGGGAAATGGAGGGAGAGGGAGAGAAAGGGAAAGGGAGGGAAATGGAGGGAGAGGGAGGGAAAGGGAGGGAGACGGAGAGGGAGTGAGAGGGAGGAAAAGGGAGGGAGACGGAGAGGGAGTGAAGGGGAGGGAGACGGAGAGGGAGTGAGAGGGAGGGAAAGGGAGGGAAAGGGAGGGAGATGGAGAGGGAGTGAGAGGTAGGGAGAGGGAGGGAAAGGAATGGAAATGGAGGGAGAGGGAGGGAAAGGGAGTGAAAGGGAGTGAGACTGAGAGTGAAAGGGAGTGAGACTGAGAGTGAGAGGGAGGAAGACAGGGAGGGAGAGAGAGGGAGGGAGAGAGAGAGTGAGAGAGAGGGAGTGAGACAGTCAGAGTGAGACAGAGGAAGACAGGAGAGAGGGAGGGAGAGAGGGAGAGGGAGCTAGAGAGAGGGAGAGAGAGCTATAGAGAGGGAGGGAGAGGGAGGGAGACCGAGAGAGAAAGAGAGAGAGAGATGTGTGTATGCCGGGACGGCTCAGTGGACGAAGGCGTCCGCTGCAGGGATCTGTGATCAACCTCATGGTCAATTTTATGTTGTTGCTCTAGCCCCGCCCCTCCCCCACTGACCCCGCCACCACCGATGCGGCCCTCAGACACAAACCAAACTGTAAATTTGGCCCCCGAGAGAAAGTTTGTGAGTACCCATGATGTAGAGCATAGGTCCATTGTCCTGCATCAAATAGGCATCTCCTCACAAACAATCACAATGTACATTGACATGCAGTCTGTAAGTAATCTCCGTAAACATACATGGAACACACTGTGAAACCGCATCTCCCATTCACATTGCAGAGGGACAATCAACACCTGCTGCACACAGACGTGACATGTATTTGACCAATCAAGTATGAAAGCATGGATGAATATAGGGGCAGTGACTCTCCTTATGTACATGTTGCTCATGTTGTGGGACTTGAGTCACAGGGTGCATCCCTGCATCATGGTGGGATAAATGGGACCCCAAAAGAAGCCCTGTTATCACGTGTAGGTCACAAATGACAGCCAATATGTAATGATGTGGGACACATGTGAAACGTCGAAGAGTGGGATACCGTACTATCTGTGAAACACAGAAATGGCATTTCAAATACATGACACACTAAACAGCCTCTCTGTACAGAGGTGACACACCCACCATCTATTATCAAATCATGAAACTGTTAGCACTACATGTTGCACTTACACTTGTCTGAATGCTGTGCTTGTAAAGATGAGTGACATGCACTTAGGCAATGTGTCTTGGAATGCATTTAGCTGCACATGATGTGCCTGTGGTCATTTTGTACTGTCCCATGATTGCTAAGGACTGTCACAATGTGACGTGCTTATGTGAAGAAATTGTCAATGATGATGTTCTTATGGGCTATTCTTGCTGAGGCTGCAGTGGGATGTGGACCACCTGCCTCATCTTCATCATCATCCTCTGGTGCATATGGCCCTTGTATCCATGGGGCATTGGTGCGAACACATATGTTGTGCAAGACACAGAACATGCAACTATCATCTTGCACACAATGGCTGGGCTGTACAGGAGCCTTCCACCTGTGATGTCCAGGCACCTGAAACGTGACTTCAACACGCCAAATGTGCGCTCCACGTTGCCCCTGGTGCATTTGTGGGTCGCATTGTACTGCCTCTGGGCCTGTGTGTTCGTTGCTCGGAGGGGTGTCATCATCCAAGCGCAAGTGCATATCCTTGATCACCTGTGACAGTACAGAGAGACATGAGTCAATCGTTGGTTCTGCATGATGTATTGGCAGGCTCACTGGTACATTGGTGTGTGATATGTGTGACATAGTGATTCCAATTTACATGTATTGCTTGAAGCAAATGAGCGGCATCAATGGGTATTACGTAGCCTCATTGCTGCTCCTCCATCCCCTGGGGCCTATTTACTCGTGTGCATAGCGCAGTTGCATCGCTTGCACCCCTACAGCACACCATGGTCATGCCTGTCTGCGCATGTCCACAAGCCTGACACCGACACTGTGATATTGTGCGCTGAAGGTGGGCAGCCACGTGTGTGTAGGCCTATGGTAAGGAGAAGGTAGACACAGATGTAGAGTTCATGGCTGGCTGAACTCGGCATGTGGTTGAGGGTAGACCTTGGCTTATGCAGCGGTAATAGCGACACACACAGCAGTTGGCATGTATGAGCCCTGACCCCGAGCGGGCTTGCGCTCTCTCATTTACCCCTTCTGCAGAGCACGCACTCCGGGGGCATGCAGCATTGCAACATTGTCTATTGCGGGATGGGTGGCGCCAAAACTACAACAGAGACAAATGCATTAGTTACTTCCTTGGCAAGGCCAAAAGTTAACCACACCCAGAGCCCTGGGTTGATCAACCACACTTCTACGCTGGACTGGCATAAGCCAATCCACACCGCTTATTCTTACAGGGGGGTACGACACTGCTACATGTCCCAGGTCTACCCCACTGCCGGAGGTGTCATGGTTGTGTCCGCTGTACACAGCACAATTTAATGTTGTAGGGCCCTGGGCCCTCATGCATACATAACGACTACATGGACACACTTAGATCGTTTGTGGGGCTGGCTACGGGCACGTTCGCCCGACCCCTTTTATTTCCAGGGTCACATGCCTAGTGACGCCTGTACTGGATGGGTGTGGGGTGAGTGTAAGCCACCCCATAAGGGCTGGTTGGTGCTGGCAACAACTACAACAGTGATCAGACAATAAGAAGTTCAAACAGCAAGGGTCCATGACTTGAGCTGCAGAGAGTTAGTGGCCCTGGATGTACTGCGGCAGCCCAGGCACACCGCAATGGGACGGTGACGTGTGGTGCACTGAGGTAGGGCCACATGAGCTTAGCGGGTCCTTGTCGATGTCCAAGGTGAATGTCGCTGAGGGATGCGGGAGACAGTGGAAGGTGTTCTTCCAGGGCATGATGCAGAGGGCAGAACCAAGCAGAAACAGGCAATATGGAGGAGATGAATGCTACAGACTAATTTTTACCACCAAGTCAATATCAGCTACATGATGATGAGGACAACCCCCAGGCCATATATTTAGACGCCACCAAAGTTCAATGAGTGAGTGTCCATGTATGTCAGGGAACAGACTTAGTGGTACCAGAGCTGAAAGGGTATACAGTCTGCCATGAGGCCTGTACAGTGATATAAACTCTGCCATAAATAAATCAAGGCTCAGTTCCACATGTGTGACCTACTCAACTGCAGTGTAGGCCATAGGCAGCAGACAGCAGGGGCACCCAGCCACATGTCGTTGGCTTGCGATGCACAGAGTTAGTGACACCAGAGCAGTTGTTGGTAGTGTTCGATCACCTCCGTGATGATGGTCCTTTTTTCCTCTGGACTGAGACGTTTCTTCAAGTAGGAAAAAAGGCTGTATAGCAAACCAATTATTGTTGTACCGCCCTAACGATACATAGACTAACAATATTGTGCGACCTTAAATAATTCTTGAATGATATAAAAATGTATATCAAAATTCAGAGACCATTTTATTTATATTTTTTTCTCTATTAGTTATACATATTATTTATCATTTTTAGATGTTTTGTATTTTTTTGTAATTAATTGAAAAAACATCTAAAAATGATAAATAATATGTATAACTAATAGAGAAAAAAATATAAATAAAATGGGCTCTGAATTTTGATATACATTTTTGTATCATTCAAGAATTATTTAAGGTCGCACAATATTGTGAGTCTATGTATCATTAGGGCGGTACAACAATAATTGGTTTGCTATACAGCCTTTTTTCCTACTTGTTTACGCACTCCCTACGAAGAGCAAACTGAATAGTGTGTAGGGGTCCCCTTTTTCTAAAAACTGAGACGCATCTTCCTCTTACATCTATTTCTTTTATTTAATTTTCGTATCAAAAACATTTTTTCATTTTCATAAATTTAACACATATTGGACATTTGCACCTTGATTTACCTAGAAAACAAGATAAATAAATTGCATTTACTCTCTCTCTTTCTCACATTCTGTTACATACATCCATCCATACAATAAACAACCTGTCTCAATAAAAACTGATAATTTAAAAAAAATACTATATACATTTGACATCTATTATTTGTCACAACAAAGCCATGGACAATTTTTTGCAAGTCAATATCAATTATAACATTATGAGCGTGTTCCTATGGCCAAAAGAAAAACTGGTCTACGCGTTTCGAACTCCCTCCATTGAGGGGAGTTCTCTTCAGGACCACGTAGCTGAAAGAAAAATGACAAAAAATGTCAACTAGGGGATGCCCTGTACCTCTCTTCGCTGTATTATAGGGCAGAGTTTTAAAGTTTCTTACCTTCTGCTTAGTAAGCTGTTCTTCTAGGTATATCAAGGTGCAAATGTCCAATATGTGTTAAATTTATGAAAATGAAAAAATGTTTTTGATACAAAAATTAAATAAAAGAAATAGATTGATTTCAGATTGAAAAAGAAATCCATGGTACTTATTGTTTTATATCAATAGGTTTCCCCCAAAAAATAATTTGAGAATAGTGTAGCAGTACTGGCAGTTATTTTGCTGTATTATGATATGAGGCTTGGCCTTACTGCTCTGAGTCCTAACCCAGTTTTGGTTTCAATGCACAGAGTTGGTGGCACAACATCGAAGGGAGTACAGTGATATCAAACATCCCATGAACATATGAACTCGGCCATCGGGATATCAAGACTCAGTTCCAAATGTGTGACCTACTTGACCATAGTGTAGGCCGGAAGCAGTGGTGGAGTATGTATTAGAAAGGAGTACTGCGGGCCTGTGTTGCGAAGGCTGTGATGGTCTGGGGAGGCTGCCAAGGTCACCGGCCTTGGGCTTGGAGCTTGCACCGGCACATGGTGGGCCCTCCTTGACACATTGTTGGCAGGTGAGCAGTAGCGGCCAAGACCTGGGAGCGCCGGTTGATGATGGACTATCGGATGATGTAGGAATCATGCACACTGCCTGGGTAGTTGGCAACGACATTGGTAAAGAGTCCGCTATTGCCTGCACATTGATGGAATGCGTGTGCTTTCTGTTTCGGTAATTATGTGCTGTGTTGGCAGGGGGCATAAGTAGGACATGTGTGCAGTCAATTGCCCCCAACACGTGCGGGAAGCCAGCTATGGTGTTGAAGTCTTGCTTGGTCTCCAGCTATTCCTGAGCAGTGTGGGGAAAGTGATGGAACTGGGGTACAAGCTGATGATGGCATCCAAGACAGAATGAATGAATGAATAGCATTTTTATACCGCGCAAAACTTAGCCCCAAGGGCCATCAAGGTGCCAACAAACAAACAGAAAGTCCACATTACCAGATAGATGAACTAGGAAGCCACTCAAGGCGCAGTCCCTAATATGCCTGGGAGAAAAGCCAGGTCTTCAGGTGTTTTTTGAAGACCGCTAAGGAATATTGGCTAGTGAGCTCCAGAGGGAGAGAGTTCCAGAGTTTGGGAGCTAAGACAGAAAAAGCTCTACCTCCCCACTTTGCCTTTGTGAACTTGGGAACCACAAGCAAATTCTTAGAAGAAGACCGGAGGGTTCTGCTGGGGGAATACACACACAGAAGGGCCCTGATACCTTCTGAGCCTGCGCCGTGAAAAGCACCATGGGCTAAGCAGAGGAGTTTAAATGTAATCCTAGAGGGGATCGGAAGCCAATGAAAGTCCTTTCTTGCCATAGTAGCAGAAGATCGCCTAGGGAGAGCTAAAACCATTCTGGCTGCGGCATTCTGTACCATTTGGAGACGATAAATGGAGGCTTTGCTAATGCCACCGTAGAGGGCATTGCAATAATCAAGCCTCGATAGAACCAAGGCAGTTGTGGCTTGTTTTCCGAGCTGCCAGGGATAAGTAGGGGGCAATCTTCTTAAGAATTTTGATGATGCCGCAACAGGTTGATACCGTCCTGTTTACCTGAGAGTCAAAAGATAAGGCTGGGTCGATTTGGACACCCAGGTTCCTAGCAACAGAAGTAGGGCGTATACAGACACTATGCCAGGGCGTATTCTCGAAGACAATCTTGTGAGTGGACTGGGAGCCTAAAATTTTGAGGCGCTTCTCACCCTCCTTGCAGAAACTACACTTTAACACGCAATCTACCGCGTCATTATCAATAGAGGGCCACCAAAAGTTCTGTTTGACACGGCGTTGCGTGAGACTTTGACCCAAGTGTCCCTCATGGGCCAAGCCCAGAATTCTCTTTCTTAACAGACCAGGGGGAACAAAGCGATCACCTCGCATTAGAACATCCTTTCCCCCTAAAGAAAGTTCATCCAAAATTTTCAGGAAGGGTCTGACGGAAGGACTAACAGTGCTTTCTCTCCTAGCACCATTAGACATGAGACTGATAACGGCCTTCAAAGTCAGATCCTCCTCCATGCCCTTGGACCATTCATCACGGGAAAGTGTACCACCACTTACCGACAAGACATCTTCCATAACAGCAACCGCAAGATCATCGGACTTGACTTCAGAACTACAATCAGTGGAAGGCATAGGGAGCCTAGACAGACAATCAGCTTGGATGTTTTTCCACCCGTGAATAAACTCAATCTCGCACTGAAAGTCTTGCAAACGAGAAGCTAGTCTCGCCAACCTCGGAGAACCCTTACCAGCACCACCCGGAGCTAGAACATTAACAAGGGGTTTGTGATCAGTACGTAAAACAAACTTATAGCCCCACAAGTAGGTTCGAAAATAACTCGTACCCCAGACTGCGGCAAGAGCCTCACGCTCTATTACCGAGTAGTTTGACTCAGAAGAGGACAAAGGTCTAGATGCGAATGCAATTGTTTTTTCAACGCCACCATGTCTCTGTAAGAGAACTGCGCCCAGACCAATGGCACTTGCGTCCACCATCAAGATGGAGGACCGAGTAGTGTCAAAAGGGGTGAGGACATTTGCGGATTTGAGCTCCTTTTTGATCAATTGGAAACAGGACTCATGTTCAGTGGTCCAACTGAACTTGACACCTTTTTTAAGTAAGGATCTAAGAGAAGCCGTCTTGGAAGAAAAATCCCTTACAAATTTCGAGTAGAACTCGATCAAGCCCATAAAGGACCGAAGTTGATCCTTATCAACTGGGGAGGGTGCTAGCTCAATAGCTTCAATTAAATTCTTTTTGGGTTTAATGCCTTCTTCTGACAAACAAAATCCTAAATATTCTATCTCTTTCAATAGGAAGGCACACTTCTCCTTTCTTAAAGTCAACCCAGCTTCATCTACTATAAGTAACACATCGTGCAAGATTTTGTTGTGTTCCTGTAGTGAACTACCATAAATCAAGATATCGTCTTGAAAAAACAGTACCTTATCAAGACCCTTGAAGACTTCAGAGACAAGTCTCTGGAATACGCTAGCAGCTGAGACTAGTCCAAAAGGTAGTCTAGTGAATTGGAATGTGCCTTCACTGGTGATAAATGCAGTTAAGTGCTTCGAGTTATCATCAAGACAAATTTGGTGGTAGGCGTGTTTAAGGTCCAACTTACTAAAGAACCTTGCTCCTCTAAGAGTTGACACCAATTCGCCGATGTTTGGGAGGGGAAACACATCGGCTACAACACACTTATTAAGAGAACGAAGATCCACACAGAACCTGATCTTGTTGTCCGGTTTCTGCGAGATCACGACAGGCGAAATCCAAGGAGATGCCTCGATGGGTTCAATGATACCTCCTTGGAGCATCTCCTCAAGGGTAGCCTTAACTTCATTACGTAAAGCAAAGGGCACTCTTCTTACTTTGTGTTGTATAGGTGAACTGCCTTCTTTAAGGATTATGCGATGAGAGTATCCGATAAGCTCACCCAGCTGGTCCCTAAACACATTTTTAAATCTGGCCAAAATATCCTCCACAGACGAGGTCTCAACAATGGAAACAGGGTTATCAGACCTGGGATCAACTACAATGTGCAGATCGTATTGGTGATGACGGCCTAGAATTGCTGGTCCATCTGCTGATATGTATATTTTCCCATAGGCTGATCTGCCCTTGAAAACAATTTCCGCCTCAAAGAAACCCAGCATGTTAATTCTCTCACCCTGGTAGCCAGACGGGAAAATGTCACACATCTTCAAGGTTCTTTCTCCCCATACATTTTTCATCAAGGAAGTGGGAATTATGGTCCACTTTGAACCGGTATCAACCATGAGTGTAACAGTTTTCCCATCAATAACAAAATCATCTTTAAAAGAATTACCCCTCTGGTTATCACACGCGCACACAGTGTCAGTTAAAACTAAGATTTTGTTAACATCACGTCTCAGAGCATCACATTCATCAACAACTGTAACTTTTGAGTTATTCTTATTCCTACACATTTTAGCAAAATGTCCTGTTTTGCCACACCGTAGACACTCTTTGTTGTTAGCTAAACAAAATTTCCCATCAGAAGGATGAGAAAAGCTACCACATCTCGAACACATTTTTTGGTTATTCTTGCTAAGAGATGTCTGTGGTACATTCTTTTTCTGAAGAATGTAGCCTTTCTTCCTGACGATTGCAATGGCGGCAGATTCGTCGTCACTATTGTCACTAAAGGTACTCTTATGAGAGATTTCAGCCACTTTGGTTTCTAAGCCACTCTTTTGCAGTTCCCTCATACACTTTTCGCTTTCCTCTACGACTTTGGCCAGCTCTATGGCATCTTTCAATGTTGGGTTCTTAGCCGCCCACAAACGTTCTTGCACTTTCCTATTGTTGGCTTGAACAACCAATTGATCTCTTATTAATTCGTCTGCCATCTGGCCAAAGTTACATTTAATCGATAGCTCGCGTAGTCTTGCTACAAACTCATCAATACTCTCTTCAGCTAATTGTTTGTTCTTATAAAACTTATATCTCTGCAAAATGAGATTCTCTTCTTTACCAAAGCGAGTTTCTAATCTTGTTATGGCCTCTTTAAACTCGTCAAAATCAGCTTGTGATCCTGCAGGTAGTACTTGTGGTAAGTATCTGAACAAGCGCTGCCCCTCTTTACCTAACGTGGTCATTAACAGTGCTTTTTTGCGTTTAGGTGAATAGTCTTCTCCATCCAGAGCTTCAATATAGTTATGGAACATGACTATCCAGTCCTCCCAAGCTATAGGGGGATTGCCTGGCTCTGACAAAAATTGAGGGGGAAGAGCAACATTGATCGATTGAGCCATGTCCTTTAAGAGCTATCAACAGATCAATAATAAATAAGTACACCAAACAGCAGAGTAAAAAGAAACTTTGATGCTAAACGCTTACTGTTATCACGAGTGAAATGTGATGAATGGTTGATGCTTACTAATTCACCACAAGCGTTTCCAACGATGCCAAAGCAAGAATCTGCGCAAAGGTAAGTTTCCAGAATGATGTGAGCGTTACTACGCAAACGCTATATGCACTCCGGTCACTAGAGTGACGCTTTCCTGCTTTTGAGCGTGTGCGCGAAACTCTTGTATTCCCCGGCGTGTAACCAGGGTAACGACAATGTTGTCAAAATGGCCGACAGCGTCGTGCGTGTGCGTCACACGTCAGACGCTTCGCGTCAATTACAACGTGAACCTGCGCGCATAGGAAGACGCGCTCAGTGACGTAACGTTGCCAGGCGACTCACCGGACAATGAAAGTTGGCTCCGGTGACGCTGCCGCTTACGATGTTTGAGGACGTAGGCTGGTGATGCGGCTATCAGTGGTCAGTTGCTAGGAGACGCGTTGCTCCAGACGTTGGTTGAGATGACGTCACACACTGCGCCACAAGCAGGAAATCGACAAAAAAGTCCATAAATTATTCACCAGGATGTCGCTGTCACTGAGAGGGCGGAGGCGATACTCCGTATTCACGCTGTAAATCGCACGTGGATTCTTTAGGGAGTTGATGCGCTTCTACTTCTCTGGAAAATTATTTCAGGCTGCAGCATTCACGAGGAAACAGTGGTCGGACATCTCTCCAGTCCAAGTCGCCAAATGATGTAAATAAGATTGCAGACCACAGGAACAGGTAAGCTTTGTATAAGCTTTATTGCAGCACAGAGATTAGTAGATCAGCTCCCTGTCCAACCAGAGCTCCAACTGCCAACCAGGCGAAGGAGAGCTCCAGAACCCAGAACACAAGGAGAGATCTAGAGTGCTAGCCCGAGGAGGGAGCAAAGCACTGTACAACAGAAACTTCAACCGAAACATATTGAATTGGTTTCTCTCCACTTGTATGACAAAAAATCTCTGTTGACGGATCATTTCTGTTTTCCTTTAATAGATACGTGCCACTCAAGTTACTTTCCTACCTATTTCTTAACCTGAGCTAGCAATATATACTGTATTAAACAGTGCATACATTTAACAATGTCCAGACTGGCAGTAGCATCTGTTACAACATATTATATAACCCATGTAAATCTTTTCAAAAGTAAGTGTGTGCCACAAATTCTATTTTATATTTCAGCACTATATACCTTGGCCCACGTTTCAAATCCTAATCCAATAAAACAGGGTAAGCTGACTAATATAGTGTGAAATCTAGGATTTCAACTGATAAAATGTAGTTAGCATTTACTGTAAATCTCCAGGGCTAGCTAAAATGTGACATCACTGTGACAAATGTCATGACAGAGTATCATGAGCTGAAAGCTTTGCTGCAGGCTTACATTAGGAATTTGACTTTTAATTAGCATGTACTCTTTATGCACATTTTACAACTGATATGCTAAAACTGCCAATTAAATAGCCAACATGGTTTTCAGGCTGTAGGCAAAGGCACATGCTGTGACAGGGTTTACATTGGATGTCAAAAGCAACACCAGTGCAGATAAAATAACAAGGGTAGTCATGCAAGGGATGAATTTCCTACCTTGAGTTTGAGATGGCACGTTTGATGACTGCTGTATTTGTCTTCCCCAAATGTAAGAGGGCAAAAGCCTGACATGGTCTCTCTATGGATCTAAGTCAGGTAATGGCATGCCATTTAAAGCCATTTTAAACGCAAGAATTTCATTCTACCTGTCAGGACTGCGATCATGAGAGACGTCTGTGCTGACGTGAAGTACCTCAGGAGGTAGAAAAGATCATGTGAAGATTGAGCATAGTACTTGATATTAAGTGAACTACAGTCTGTGAAATGGGCCATGCTTCAGTTCTTACAAAGGGGCATATTCTCACGGAGTTATCGCCGAGTTAACAGCACTTTATCGCAGCCAAAGTGGCGATAAATTTATCGCTCCATTTACAAGCAGGTGCTAACAGCCCATAGCACCAATTTACCTGCGATAGCAGCCGCAAAAACATCACCACAGATGACCCTGGCAACTATTGCTAATGAGATGTAGAGTAGGCGTACCCATGCAAAAAGCTGCAACAACACCACTCCTCAACATTCTCAACGACCAGCAAGATCGGCGATATGACCACAAAACATGAGATTAGGCGATTAACA
This sequence comes from Lissotriton vulgaris, assembly GCF_964263255.1. NCBI lineage: Eukaryota > Metazoa > Chordata > Amphibia > Caudata > Salamandridae > Lissotriton > Lissotriton vulgaris. The sequence continues at coordinate 331,167,680 of NC_141691.1, read as the reverse complement.
CCTGCTCTGACCTGGTGTAATGCACATGTTTTTGGAGTCTCCTGGAGTCTCCTGGTCGACCATAATCTTTACCCAGTGAACTGGCATGTCCTTAACAACAAGAGACTTGAACAACACTCCGTGCCTGACCCTAAAATGGCTGCCACTGATCCCACCCAGTCTCAGAGTTACAGTGATCAATTACCTCAACCTACCTGACTTAAAGAGGGCAGCCAAGCTATATATCCTCTCAAGCTTCCCACGAACTCACACACCATTGTATTTGTTTACTGTACCTTTCCTATGCTCTTGTAACTGATGTAACTTGCAGTACAACGATCCTCTTGTAAAGTGCTCTGATACCTACGGGTCTACCTGTCTCCCACCCAGCCGGACTTCAGACACAGTTACTTCCCCTTCTCCTCACTGTGTCTCCTACCCCCTCCCACACCTTTTCCCCCCTTCATTCTTTGCTTGCCTCCTCTATTCCTTTCCTCTCTCCCCTGAATCTGTCTCCCCTGCCTGCTTTGTTTATCCTTGTGCCTATGCTCCGCTTGATCTCCCTCCCCGTCGCCCTCTTACATTACCCTCTTAACACCATGAGCCAACGGATGTAACTTGTAATTGACATACCTTCTGTAACAGTGTGTAACTTGTATCCAATGTAACCCTACCAGCCTGACTCCCTATGATGGCCCTCATAAGTATGCCCTTGTCCAAAGCACTCCTACTGCCCTTCTTGGGGATGGATCCAGCATTTTATGCCCTTGAGTCTCAGAGACCCTTTTGAGAGAGTCCACGGTGACAAGGGAGTCACACATAGTGGAGGATTGGGATTGATCTCCTTACCACTGGGAACCGTCTTCTATGCTGCCAGAAGTCAGTCACTGTGTTCACGCTGGGTTTTTTACCCCCTCCCTCTCCTCTTCCCTCCTTCATTCTTCTAAGTGTGCCTGTGACCAAAGCACTCCTCTTCCCTTGTTGGGGATGGATCTAGCATCTATGCCCTGGAGTCTCAGCAACCCCCCTGAGAGAGTCCACAGCGACAAGGAAATCACACATAATGGAAGACTGGAAATGATCCCTTTACCCCGGGGAGCCATCTACCACCCAGCCGGACACAGTTACTTCCTCGTCTCCTTGCTGTGTCTCCTGACCCCTCCCCCACCTCTTCCCTCCTTCTTTCTTTGATTGCCTTCCCTATAACTTTCCTCTCTCCCCTTAATCTCTCTCCATCTGGCTGCTTTGTTTATCCTCGTGTCTATGCTCTGCTTAATCTCCCTTCCCATTGCCCTTTTATATTACCCCCTTACCCTTCTACACGCCATGAATCCAACGGATGTAACTTGTAATTGGTGTACCTTCTGTAACAATGTGTAACTTGTAACCTATGTAACTCTCCTCATGTAAAGCGCTCTGATACTTTAAGGTTTATCCAGCGCTATATAAAACTCAAGTAAAAAAAAAACATGTTACAAACTCACATACAACGTACCAAACAACATGCCCAGCTGCCAGACACGACAGCACAACTTACTGTGGGAACCTGTGCTAGCCATGTACACAAGCCATCAACGGCATGGCACCTCGACCACACAATATCACATTGTGGGGGGAGAGGGGAACCAGGCATGCGCGAAGGAGGCAAGTGACCCATGAATAAGCATGCACACAATGCCAAGTGTGGCGTGGATGTGCTTGCCAGACTGCAGTATGCAGACAACACGCATATCCATGGCAAAACACACCGCTGGTGTTTGGAGTGTAGTGGACAGTGGTCGCAACCATGTCACCCCAGCCAGTGGGGGAGATCAAGGAAATGCAGCTTGCCACGTCCCCCCCCGTAAGCGTGAGCGGAGTGGGCTAGCCCAGTGTACTCCAGGCCAGCATAGGGGTGTGAATAAAAGGCACGTAACTCTGGGTGTGGTCCTCTTCCAGAATGCCCAATGTCTCTGCCAGGGCAGCGACTCTCACCCCGCTACAAGGCAGTTGCCATTACCGCGAGCGGTGTTGCCTGCGATCCTGTGGGCCTGATGCAGACCGGGCCACTGGACCCAAACCAGTCTTGCCCGTAAGAGCGCACCCAGGCCTCAATGCCCAACTGCCAACACCGTGTGTGTCAAAGAGGGCCAACCATGTGCCGGTGCATGCTCCAGGCCCACGACCTTGGCAACCTTCTCAGACCATCACGGCCTCCGCGACACATTATTTAAGTCTGAGGTTAAGTCACTATACTCATTTCAATTTAAATCCATCAAGGGTGTGCACAGGACTCGCACCAAACAACATCTGTGGACACTTGCTGACGTCGGCCTTTGGCCTACACTGCGGTCCTGTAGGCCTCACACCAATCCAATGCAGTTCATCACAGGCAGGACACGGCACCGTCACTGGCTAAACACCCGCTCAGCTCTGGTGCCATTACCTATGTCAGTAATAAACAATACAAACGCCAGTACTGGACTCTATTCTCTAAATTTTTGTTATAACCCATATGAACAAAACATACCGGTCTGTTTGATTTAACGTCACTAGTTTAGTGACATTAAATCAAACAAACCGATATGTTTTGTTCATATGGGTTATAACAAAAATTTGGAGAATAGAGTCCAGTACTGGCATTTTATTGTTTATTACATATATTTGGCTTAGCCTTACTGGGTTAGCTATGTTACCTATGTCAGCCACAAATCTAAAACAAATAGTGGGCCCGATTCACAGAACTAACTTAAGACAAAATCCTAAACTTACTACTTTTGGTATTCACAGAAGTTACGATTTTGTCTTAAGTTTGTCTTAAGACAAACTTAAGACAGACTTAAGACAGACTTAAGTTAGGATTTTGTCTTAAGTCTGTCTTAAGTTTGTCTTAAGACAAACTTAAGACAAAATCCTAACTTCTGTGAATACCAAAAGTAGTAAGTTTAGGATTTTGTCTTAAGTTAGTTCTGTGAATCGGCCCCACCATTCCAACATCGTGTGCTAGAGATCCAGGAGGAGATGGCTGGACAGCGGTTAACCCACGCTGACCGCAGCCTCTGTCTGACACTGTGGCCAACTAGGTCACATTTGTGGGCCTGAGTCTTGATTTCTTCATGTCACAGTAGGCAAGGAGAGGAGTAAGGGGAAGACGCTCTTTATCCTGGAGAAGAAAAGGCTCACCTTTACGGAGGGGATGGGACACTACCAACAACTGCACTGGTGCCACTGACTCTGTGCAGAGCATGCCTACCACACGTGGCTGTGGGCCCCTGATGACCGCTGGCTCTGGCACACACTGCGGTGGGTAGGATCTAATTTTGAATTAAATCTTGCCCTTTAAATGGCAGAGTCCATGTTATTGTACAGTCCTCATCGCAGACTGCATCCCCTTCCACCTCTGGTGCCCCTGAGTGTGTGCAATGAAATTCATAGTAGATCTCTGTTTGTACGTCAGTGGCGTCTGTGTCCATGGGCTGGAGGATGTCTTCCTCTACATGTAGCTGATACTGACAAGGTGGAAAAGTGGAGTCTGTAGCATTCAACTACGCCAGTTGCCCATTCCTGTTTGCTTTTGCCCTCTGCATCATGCCCTGGAGGGACACCTTCCACTGTCCCCCGCAACCCATCTCAACATTCCCCTTGGACATTGATGAGTACACAATTAGCTTGCGTGGCCCTAAATCAGTGCACCGCAAGTCACTGTCCCATGGCTGTGTGCCTGTGCCGGCCGCTGTGCATCCGGGGCCACAAACTCTGTGCTGCTCAAGTCAGTGACCCATAATGTCCGTACCTTGTACTGCTGATTGTCTGCTCACAGTTGTGGTGTTTGCCAGCACCAGCCTACCCCTGAGTGGTGGCTTACACTACCCAACACCCATCCAGCACAGGTGTCACTGGAGATGTGACCCTGGCAATAAAAGGGGCGCACATGCCCTTAGCCAGTCCCACAAACCCACTCAGTGTGTCCGTGTGTTCATTATGTATGCATGTTGGACCGGGGCCATTCTACAATTCATTGTGAGGTGTACAGCATGCACAACGCAGGCAGTGGTGTAGACCTGGGACATGTAACTGTGTCTTATCTTCAAGTGAGCGTAATCGGGATGGACAGGCATACAACAGTACTGCCTAGGAGTGTGGCTCCTCCACACGTGGATCTGGGTGTGGTTCAGTGTGGGCATTGCCAAGGATGTGGCTGATGCATGTGTCTCTGTTGTAGTGTCTGTGCCACCCGTAATGCAATCAACAATGTTGCTATCTGGCATTCCCCCGGTGTGCGTGGTCAGCTGAAAGGGGTACATGGGGGAGGGCATGCCTGCTCGGAGTCAGGGATCACCCATGCCAACTGCTGTTGTGTGTGTCGCTATTAGTGCAGCATGAGCCAAAGATGTACCCTCAACTGCATGTCGAGTTCAGCCAGGCAGGTGCTCTCCATCTTTGTCAGCTCTGTCCTTGCAATGGGCCTACACACACGTGGTCGGCCACATTCTGCGCAGCATTATCACGGTGTCATACTCAGTCTTGTAGACATGCGCAGACAGGCATTTCAATGGTGTGCCGTAGGAGTGCATGTGATGTAATCACGCTGCGCACACTAGTGAATGTGCTCGGGGGGGGGGGAAGTGCAGCAGTGAGGCTACGTAGTACACACTGATGCAGTTCATGTGCAACACGCAGTACATGTCATACAGAAATCACTAAGTCACACATATCACACACCAATGAACCAGTGAGCCTGCCGACACATCATGCAGTACGTAGTCGTGACTCACGTCACTCTGCACTGTCACAGGTGACCAAAGATATGCACTCTGCACTTGGATGATGACACCCCTCCGAGCCTCGAACACACAAGCCTAGAGGCAGTACAATGTAGCCCTGAAACTCACGAGAGAAATCGTGGAGAGCACATTTGGCATGTTGAAGTCACGTTTCGGGTGCTGGACATCACAGGTGGTAAGCTCCTGTACAGCCCAGACCTCGTGTGCAAGATGCTCGTTGCATGTTGTGTGTTTCACAACATATGTGTACGCAGCAAAACCCCATGGATACGAGTGCCAGATGCACCGGACGATGATGATGAAGGTGATTTGCTTTAAGTTACTTTTGCGACGGTTATCTATCACACGTTCTTGAGAATATGCCCCAAAGTGTATCTCACCATGCCTCAGTAGTTCACAAGTGAACACCAGTACTTGGTTTATTGTCACAGTCATTGTCAATCACAATCCTGGTACACTTCTCAGAGTCTCCTTGGGCTTCTAGCAGGAGGACGTCACCAAAACGCAAATAAATATTGGCACGAGTAAGCAGAGAGGATGATCCCAAGTTCAGACTGGAAACAGAATTGCAATTGTAATAAAAAATTAACATTACAAAGCAAACCTGTCACATAAAGAACCACACTCATGGCCTCCTGTGGTAAGTAAGCAGTGACCAGAATTCCTGCTCATCTGGAAAGTATAACAATGGATGTGTGATTAACGCATGTCGCATTTCCAGTCAAAGACGAGATGGAGGGTAACAGCCCTTGAGAGATGGAAAAGAGCTCCCCCAGAGTTTGTCGTTCATGCCACTTACCCCATGGCTGAGCTTCTGTTTTACTTAAACAGTCTGATCAGATGACTCCTGCTCCATAGGGTAAAGAGAGTTCACTGGCACTGAGTATATTCTTGCGAGATGGCATGGGTCAGAGAACAACCTGAGGACCTTGGTGTGTTTTTCATATATAAAGTGAGGCTTTCTGAATTACCTACAACCCTCCACCTGTTTTTCCAATTCTATTTTGATATTTTTTGAGGGATGTAATGTTTCAGTTTGTTGATCCCTTTTTTCTGGAGGCTCCTTTAAAGGCTTCTGGCTCACATGCACCAGATACACAGACAAACAAAATGACTCTCACTCGGTCAACCACCATATGGGCTTCATCATGGAGCAAATTCAACCACACCCTGCGTGAATATTTCTAGTGATCGCTTTGGAGGTCACAGTTGATAAGTTTCAGACAAAACCTCCCTCCAAACCCCTCACACATACCAAGTTACACACACCTCTGTCTCGTTGGCAAACTGTGGCGGTGTTCACAAAAGTGTATATTTTAATAGTGCACAGCATTTTTAGGTTTCCATTGCTAGACCGTGCACTACGTCATCAGTGTGTAAAGACAATTTACATTGCTTTTAATGTCAAACACAGTTTCTAATGTCATAGAGTTACATTAAACCAACAAAACGCTTAGTTTAAATTCATAGTGTGTTAGTAAACAACTGAGCCCAAAGACAAAACGCGTGACAGAAATATAAAAGAGAAAGAACGTGCCATGAGGGAAAATGACCTAAATCAATCCCTGGCGTTTCTCTTTCTTTGTGGGAAATTCAGTACTATTATGGTCTTTTTTAGGCAACAGCAAGTAATGTTTGTCTTCCCATATGCCCTTGTTAGAGTTGCAGAAGTGACAGCTAACAAGGACAGGGAGCCACTTCTCCATGCAGGCATGTGGAAGCTGACAAAGCACATTATTTGTCTGACAGTCTCTGATCCCTCTTTCAACATGTCATTCTCTGTCAGTGAAGTTCAAGCCGGAGCCAGAAACCCTACAAGCCCTGTCTGGGTATGTGTCCGCAGTCTATGTTTGAAGGACCTGTCTCATCGAATTCTGCTTGGACTGCACAGGTCATGCATGGAAGAGCTGAAACTCGGCTTGCACCAGCTTGTGCATGTCCTGTTTTATGATACACTTGGTAAATAGCATCTTTTCTGTTCATACATATTCACCCGTTACTTCTTAAATTATATTATACATTTATGAGACGCTAATAAAAACACAAACAGTGTTGTAATTGCGGAGAGACAACAGAGTGCCACCCAGAATCGATAACTTAAATATCAGTAAGAGAATCAGAGTGCTTTGGTCATCAAACGTAAGGAGTAAGAATAGACTCGTTTGAGCATCAATTGTACTACCCTGTACGTTTAGAAATGTTTCAATTGCATTGGTAATAAATGCATTTTTAGTCGGGCATACGGCTGTAATGATTTTATTCATGAGTAATTAATTAGCGGAACTGCCTATATAACAGCCACATATGGTCCCAGAGCCCTGAGAATATCGAGGCTAAAGAAAAACCTATTGCTCACATTTGCCGCTCTATAAACAAAAAACTTTTGAAGAGCTGCAAATTGTGGCATGGCCAAGGTTAATGTTGCAACTTAAGGGCTTCAAATTGACACTCATGCCCCCACATGTTGAAGCATGTTTTCTTGATGTTTGACACGTGCTTTTTAAAACCACTAAATGAGCATTTTTAGAAAGCATGCATAATGTATTCTTTGTCACCAAAAGCTGGTAAACACAATGGCTCAGGATTCCGGGTTAGGGGAGGGGCGATTTACTAAGGTTTTGCGTCTGGGTTGCATTACCTTCGGGCGCAGCCCCGACATAAAGTCCTTTTTGACATTTTCGAAGCCACGCAAAGCCACTTTGTGTGGATTTGCATGGTTTAGTAAATATGAAGTAACGCAGGGCAGTGCATAGCGCTGCCTTGTCTTCCCTTGCATTGGGAAGGCGTTCCATGGGTGGAGCAGGGGCATTCCCATGCATCCACCTATGGATTTTGGTGCATTCCCAGATTTACTAAGGCTTGTAAATCTGGGAATCCTTCCCAATTGAGGCAGAACAAGAAGAAATATGTTTATTTCCTCTTCTTAATTTCTCTTTCTCTGCATCCAGCAGCTCACATCGAAAGAGGAATAGGCCCTTAAGGATTGTTTTTGTGAAGTTTTTGTTTAGGAATGTATACCAGGCTATTCACTGGATGCAGACCGACAAACTATGCACTATGGGAAAATGTTACAATGGAATGGAAATTGGCAAAAGAATTGTGTTTCAAAAAGGTCTGCTATGACCAGAAAGTATAAATGATGGGGGCCAGCACTCCACATTGCAATATCTCATCGCAGAGGTCCTGCCGCAAGTGCAGAGGCCCTTTGTGAATCAGGCCTTGTGAGTCCACAAGAAAAAGAGGACCACATTTGCAAAATGCGTGCATGTTTGAAAGGCAAACTGTGAAAGAGTGGATTTTTAGTTCGGATGGATGTCAGTCTACCACAAGTAATAATAGTGCTATTTTCATTAGGTCCAGTAAAGGTTTCAGTAATTCCCTCTTGTAATTATGACACAGAGCAGACAGGCATAACTTAAGAAAATGCGTAAAGCATTTAGAAGTACCATAACAGTTAAAAAGTCAGAAACACAACATCATTAAAATCCCACTCCAATTTATAAAAATAGAGATTGAAACAAAAGCAACAAAATTGCAATATAGGAAACCAGAGATATGAATTTTTAAATTTTTACGTAAAATAGTACCAGAAGCCGCCAGGCAGCCTCCAAATCTGATCCTTCCTGGCAGAACACTAAAGGGAACAGGATGGCCCTACTACGGGTGCATGCCGGCAGCAGTGTGAAGAGTTGGTGGCTGAATCCCTTTTGCAAGTCCAGGCATTTAGCAAATGGGTTAATGCATTATGAGGTTTAATTTGACAATAAGAATAATGGCTTAAAAAACCAAACAAGCAGAAACTATAGCATTAGAAGGAACTTCACTTTGGGCATTTCCGGGGTGGAAGGTTTGTACTCCCCGGGTGTGGGGAGGCACAAGTCCTCTGGCCACCTCCACAGAGGATAAGCCAACACTTTGTTCCAGACCAGCAGCAAAACAGTGACTCAACCGGCTCCTCTTCATGGGAAACACAGCTGTGGTGGTCCGGCAGTGAGTCCCCTGTACTTTCTCCTCTCTTCTCAGTTCGTGCTTCAGTCAGTGGACTGCACACAGGCCTCCATTACAGGTCTTAGGACAATGCTCTGCCTGCTCAGGGTCAGATGCCTGAAATCTCAAAGGTATGGAGTGCGGTTCTGCTGGAAGTCTCATTACTGCTGCTCGCTGTTCCATTGCTCCTTGCTCCCAGCCTACAGCCCACAACTCTCCTACACCAGAAGCTTATCCCTCATGTAAAGCACCTGTGTTATGATGGGCAGAGGAAGAGCGTGGACAGCAGGAATGCACAGCGCTCTGTCCACAACACTGCAGCAGAGCCAGAGGGCAGAGCCCATGCAGAAGCAACATGGCCCCCTGTATGCGCCGATGGCCTCTGAGCTTGCCCTGTCTGAGCTTCAAAAACTTCCACAGCCTAAACAGACTCAGTTGGATATGATATTCTAGTGCTAAAACAAGCCCCCCCTTGCCACTGAAAACTGGTTCTGGGGGCAGCTACACTTTCTCTGGGAGTGGTGCCTGGCTGGCTAGGAAGACAAAAGGGAGGCAGACCCAGGTGTGAACTACACCTGCCAGTAAAAAAGTAGGCATTTTTTAAAGCTAATTAAGTTCCTGGGTACAGCCCAGATGGCCATCCTGTCAGAGGAAGATCAATCTCTTCTCCAACCCAAGACCTTTGCCTCAGCTCTCTGAGTCAATTCAAACCTAATCAAGTAGCTATTCAGGTCCTGGGTAACAGTTGGAAGGTCAGGCAAATTGACTTCCAGAGTCTTTAAGAAAGCTAAAGGTAATATTACAAGAGTACCTTTTGTAAAATGTTTGTTACAAAGTCAACTTCACCAATGAAGTGGACAAGTAACAAATATTTACAAAAGATAACATTACAAGAGTACCTTTTGTAAACTTTGTGTTACAAAGCCAACTTTGCCAATGAATTGGACTTGTATCAAACAATTTAAAAAGTCCAAGAATGAACTTTGTATTTGATTCCTAGGCAGAGATAACTTTATTAAATATAATAAAGTATCCCAATATTTTCCTGAAACAGCTAAACCCCCTACAGTAAAAATTGCTTTTAGGGCATGATTTACATCAACGTTTTGCATGTCCTACTTTTAGGTATTACACGCCCTGCCATAGGGATTACTTCGGAATGACACATTCATATTTAAAAGGAGGGTTTGGGCCTGTCAAAAAAGGTTTATTTTTATAGGTCAAATGTGCAGTTTAAACCTGCGCAGACAGGTTACTGGTGACAGGCCTGCAGCCATGTTTTGCATTGTCACTTTATTGGTGGCAGGGTATCTGATGCACCACCACACTGTTGACATTTAACTTACAGATCCTGGATACATGTTGTACCACATACTAGGGACTGGTAGGAAAGTTAGATATGCCAATTAGGTATATACCAATTTAACATGTTTTTAGGGGTCAGAGCAGTTACACTGGGTAGCAGTATCCCAGTTTGCAGAGTTAAAAAAAAACAATAAATTGTAGCAAAAAGTTGGAGTAACCATTCAGAAAGCGGCCTTTTCATACATAATCTAAATGGTGTAATTGATGAGAGATAATTAAATGTAATATCAAAGTGAGTATTCATGGTGTTTGTGTATAATACTGAAATGTGCTAGAGATGCACGTTGAACATGAAATGTTAACAGTGCTTAATTTGTGAAAGAATAAGTGTAGTGACCAAAGTTTTGCTCATGAATGGCACTCCTTGTTGAATGCGAAGTGTGACTAGTCTTCGTTCCATCTCATGCCTATTTTAACCACCTCCAGTCGCTCCCTGTACCTTTATTTCACTCTTGATGGTACCTGCGTTCTCCCTTTGTATAGTTTTGTTTTATCTTTCTCTACTCTTTTGTGTTCCCTTGTTGTGTTTTTGTCTCTCTTACTCTAGGTCAAAATCTGTTGAGAAAAAATAAATTCCAGTCCTTAAAAATTAGTGCAAATGGGCCCCACCTGCGACCACCTACTCAAATTGAGCACTGCATTTTAAACCCCAATGAACCATATCCAAGCACACACTCACAGCATCAGTTCTGTTAAATTTCTTATCTTAGACAGGGCTATTCTTCTAGGATATTTCCCTGTTCAAGGCTGGACGTTTATGCAGGTCTTCCACTATTTGAGGTAAGGGCAACTATTTCTGTAAGCCACAGTGTCACCACACAATCTAATATGTGGTAGGCAAGTGCCCCCAAAGAAGCTGTCACCTTCTCATGATGAAGAAGCAAAAGGCATAAAAATCTGCTTGCTGAAAAAGACTTCACTGGGTTGGAGAAAACCGGGAGTCATGAATCCAGGCGAGGAAGTCCCAAAAGTGAAGAGTCAGGACCAGCAAGTTGAGGGAGTGAGAAAACAAGAGAAGGAACACAGCTTTATTGCAATGCACCATTCATCCAGACTGAAGCTGTTAATAGTAAAAGAATAGGAAAAGCAAATTACGTCAAACACCACATGAAAGAAGACACAATGGATTGGGAAAGTCAGGAAGAAACCAATCGAGAAGTATGATCTGAGTGCATCAGAATTGTTTCTGTCTGGCTCTACCAGTGCCCCCCCCCCCCGCCCACCACCTTCTGGAATGTTCCATAGAAATACTTTGCTCAACCCCTTCATGACAGGAGCCTCCACATTCTCAGAAGTACTGTATGATTGGCTTCCGATTTGTCTTTGCCTTTACTGAGCAGGAGGCTTAAACCTCATTTAAGTGCTCATCCCAATCTCTCCTGTCCTGATGGCGACCTCCTATTGCCAAGAGGGTGAAACACTGTCGACTACAGGCATTATAAAGACTCAATTTTTGTACCCCAATTCTATCAGTCAATCAAGGAGTCAAGAGTCATAAGTCTATCAGTCTGATGTACTTTTCACTTTCTGTTCACTTAGCACCATTTCACGTTTGTGAGCATTTTTTCACGCACATTTTTTGCTGATTTTACATGTTAACTTTCTGAATAGATTGCATTAATTATCATTCGCCATGGTTAGTATGTGAACTCTTCAGTCAGGTCACCAAGGGCCATATGTAGGTAAATACTATTTACCGATTCTAAAATACCAAATTTTACCGATTCAGTATTTCAGAATCGGTAAATGGTATGTAGGTATTGATTCGGTAAATTTTACCGAATCGGTAAAATTCGGTAATTACTGATTCGGTATTTACTGATTCGTTAATTCCCATTCATTCCGATGGGCCTGGAGGCGGTAGGAATGAATGGGAATTAGTGATTCGGTAAATACCAAATCGGTAATAGGGGGAAGACTTACAAGGGTGGCAGGGTGTCACATTGACACCCTGTTGCACCCCTGAATAGTGCATGGGTGCACATGTGGCACACATACATGTCCTAAGGGCATGTATGTCTGCCACATGGCACTTTTGGAAAAGCACAAATTAGCTTTTTCAAAGGTTTTAGATATTTACCACCAACTTTTAGTTGGTGGTAAATACCGAATCCTTAACTCAGAAATGCACTCACTTGAGTGCTCCCTACATTAAGGATTCAGTAATTTACCGAATCGGTATTTTAAGGAATCGATAATTTACTGATTCCTTAAATTACCGATTTGGTAAATTACAGAATCCTTAAATTTGGCCCCTACATCTCAAATGCCCAATACTGGTCGGTACGGGCCGAAATTCGGTAATTTCGGCTGTTACCGACCGGTATTGGACTACCTACATCTGGCCCCAAATGCTTAAATAGTAAACATCTCTTGATTTATGTATCTTCTGTGGATAGTGGTTGCGTCCACTAAATTATTGAATTGTTATGTTTTGAATGAGGCTACAGTGAGCCAGTGTTGTTTGCTATATTCTTTTGCCCCAGGTTCCTAATTTAGCAGTTTGGCATACCCTTTTTTCCTTTTTCAGGTCAAAAGAAAGCATTGGAACACATATTGTCTTTCCCTTTTTATGTGTGAAATATAGGTCGTTCAGGGGATTTTTTTGCATAGTTTGAAGTGCTCCCTCTGAGCGTAAGTTCCCTTTGTTCGATAATTAAGATGGCATGAGAGTTTCTTGAGTGAGAAGTAAAGGCACAATTCAAGACTCAGAAAAGCTTGTTGCACTGTCTGATTTTTCAACATTTCATAAGAGTCATCAATAGAACTATCCGCAGCATCTACACATTCATCCCCAATAGTGCGAAACCCCCAAAAGCGCAAAATTGAAAAGACGCACTCCCCTTAGTGCTGGAGAAGCCGGGAATAACATTGATCACTGTGACTGATCCATGCCAACTTCTTTCAGGACTCCAAATCCTCGTCGTCCCCATCCTTGTCTTTCCCCACGTGCATCAGATAGGGCCCAGATGTACCCTTTCTTCACTTCAGAGTGGCATTTCAGAGAGCCTCAGTTGCGAAGCATTGCTTTTCTCTTCCCAGAGTTCAACAGCTATCCCCATTCAGAAGTGTCATATTCCCCATTGTAAATGAACATGCGCACATGAATGTCTTCCATCTCCTCACTACAATGCCAGCTCCTCCCCCAGGAATGCTGCAGTATTGAGAAGGGCAAAGAGCCAGCATATTGCATTTCTTTAGGCTTACCTTGTGACTCCATACATACAGGCATGTAGACAGGCCGGACAAGGGCATGCTCAAACCTTAAAGGGTGTAAAGTTAGATGAGTAACAAATGCCTAAAGAATGAGATTCAGAGTAGGAGGAGCTTCTCGCCCCTGGGATTATACGAAGAAGGCAGTCTGGTCAATCAGAAGTAGGATGCTTAAGTAATATGTGATTACAAAGTATGGGAGGCATTAACACTGTCTGAGGATGGGATAAAGAGGGACAAGGATGTTGACCAGACAACAACTGCAACGAGCAGCCCTTTCTTCTCTTCTTGCAAGTTTAATGGATGCCTGGGACTACAGTCTTTTAGGCTACCCAGCTCCATATTTAGAGAAACCATTTCATACAGGAACACAATTGAAAATTCCAAAGGACTTTGTCTTGAAATGAGACACTGGGAGAAATCAGTTTCATGCTAGAATGGCATACGAGACACATGCAAGAAGGACTGAACCTTATATTTAGAGATATTAGGAAAGATCATTAATTCTTCAAACATAAAGTGAATGTTTCTGTTGTATTGAATATGGGAATAGAATTGCTAATTTCTGATCATATTTGATTACCTGCTATCTGCTTCTTGGATATCGGAGGGACCGAGTATCAAAAGACCCAACGGTACAAAGGCAGGACTTCAGGGTATCAAGGTCAAATAGAGCACTGAGGAAATAGCTACTAACCAGTAAAGGTCACCAGAATCCATGAAGCTCTTAGAACTGAGCGCTGTTGTGCTCTTCCTCGCAATTCCCCACTCAGTGCTTACACCACATAAATAAGGCTTAATGGCTTGATTACAAATGAAGAGGTGATAATTACAAATGAAGAGGTGATGATTACAAATGAAGAGGTAATCGACAGCGACATGCGAGAAGAAAGACTCAGCAATAACACTAGAATCGAATATAATTGAAGCTTCTCTTTCAAAATCACCTGCTACAGCAGAACACTAAAAGGAAGAAAGAGAAAGTCTCCGTAGTAATTATTGCGCTCTGAATAGCTTCTGCGTTTTCTCCGTCAATTACAATACGGCGCCGTTTTCAGCACCGTCTTGCAGTAAAAAGAGTTTTAAGGCGGGTTTGCCCTTTAATAAGAATATAAAGTTCGAGAATACGAGGAAATGAAGAGTGGGATGGGAGCAGTGAAATCCATAAAATAAGATTTCACAAACCGAAAGGTGCCTCACTCTTCCAATTTTTTATGAAAGTCTATAGTCCTGGAATAAAGCCGCTCCAGGCTTGATAAAATTCATACTGACTGGCTTCACCTACAAGTCTAGAAGCTACAGGATTTCGGGAAAAGTAAGGGTTCATCCTTGTTTGAAATAATTGGCTGAAAAATAAATGGTCCTGATGAAGACACTATAGCGTGTCGAAACGCGTTGACTACAGCCGAACCAACAATATACAGGATAACAATGCTGTCCCTTGACTATTTTAAGAACACATGTTTTACTTTTGTTTATCAGCAAAAACTTTTAACTGTATAAATTATCGTATGCATATGTGTTTAAATCTCTTTTTATCAAAACAATTAAAAATCTTTTTTATCAGTACAAATGATTGTGCTATAGTTCTATGTTTGTGTTAGAGTTTTTGTTAAATATAGCCGGTGTGTCTCTTCTGTTAAAGTTAGCCTGGGTAGATACCTTTGCATTTGAAACTTTTTCCCTGACCCAGGTACTTTATCCTCATCAGGGGGTCCTTGATACTTTACAAAGACATCTGGAGAAAGCACACAATGGAGACTGTGGCCATTGGGGATAGTCCACACAGCAAGGGGCTCCATGATACACCCTGACCATACTGGGATCTGGAAGCTGCTGGCAGACAACCTCTGCATTTATAGTGTATGTAGCTCACTTTGGGGGCGGAGGGCTACCCTTTCACACATATCCTAGCCATCACACCTGAAACCTGTTGAAAATTTCAGAAAACCCTATAAAATCGAACAGCCTCAGAAGGGCAGAATAGCTGCTCATTGTTCGCAGTACCCTACATGGAATACAACTATTCTTTCTCCTTTGCAACTTGTGCATATCCCCTCCAGAAGTAGTCACTGTTCAATGATGCACCTCATTTTCGAAATCCAAATATGAAAATGGTTTCAAGATGGTGGATCAGTGTTTTGGGTGCAGACAGCAAAAATATGGAAAACAATCCCTGCTCAGATAAGAGATTTTCATGACCACTAAGTCTTTCACTGACCTCTGTATTTTCATGTACATAAACCATGGCAAGTGATCTTCATGATAAACATGGCATTATACATAATATGAACCAGCTGAGAATGTGCCTCCACTTCCTCCTGGATCCTAAGGTAAGAACACAGGAAGGAAAAAAAACTGGACTCTTGAAGCGCCCACACGTATGGTAAGTATAGTACTCACAAATTTAATTGAACTTACAACTTGCTGACCTAAGACAGGAACACATCTTTGAACATCATGTAAATCACATACTCACATGCATAGCCCACTAGTCAATGATGTGCTCAAGCAGTATGACCCTCTTTACCAGTGGAAAACGATGTGATATGAAAACCCAGATTTTCTGATCCTCATGCGGCTTCCACTGTGTTGCTGCTACACTACATCAGCAATACAAGTTGAGAACATCGACAGAACGTCCGTCTCACATGCATGCCGCACGGACATTCTTCCCATCTAACATGCATGGTCCTGCATTCTTTTGAGGACACAGCAACAGTACTTTGGGCCACACTGAAACGGGCACAGTGCTACATAAATACAGTGACATGAAGTGATTATGCAGAGCAGGAAATATGAGAGTATCTGTTTGTGTCTATGAATCTGTGTTTCTAGGGATTATGTATATATAACTAGGAGTAGGAAGTTGTAGAACTTAATGTGTGCATTTGAGTATAAATGCAAGGGATGGATTTATCTTTGGGTGTCTTCAATTGCAGTCGAAGAGGAAGGCACAGGACTGGAGCAGATCCTGAAAGGCAGCCGATACCTCACTTCCTTTGAAGGCTAAGGAGCAATGGTAAAGTAAAGTGTCTCGCCCGGAGTACACATTATCTCTACTCTGACAGCGGAGTCCGAGCATTTTGTCCGACGCCCGGTGGAGCTGCTCTGTTCAGCCAATGAGGAGATCGGCGTTGGTTCATCCCCTGACCGTCACCTGCCCTGCCGGACCTTGGGCACATTTTCTCCCTTTCCCCTGTCTCCCCACCCTCCCTCATCGTATTTCTGGCACTCTGATTTCTCCTCATCGTCTTTCTTTCCAGCTTTCGGACCGATGCCCGTTGGAGCCACCTAGAGAGCTATAGAGGAGACTGGCTTTGGATTATCTCTCTGGCCAACCCCTACCCACTCGGTCTTTGGGCTGACTTTCCCTTTATTTCTTTTTCCTCTTTCCCCTCGTCCTCTCCCTTCTCATTCCACCTCTCCCCTTTTCCTCTCTATTTGTCTCTCCAGACATTGGACAAAGTTTTTCCTCAACTCCCTGCTATGGCTCCTTTCTCCCCTCCTTTCCTATAAATTCTCTCAACCTCGTTTGTTTGTTTACTGTACCTTACTACGCTATTGTAACTGATGTAACTTGTAATGCAATGTTCCTCTGTTATAGCGTTCTGATACCTACGGGTCTAGCCAGCGCTTTATTATCCTTTTGATGTACCTACTAATGCAACGTTCCCCTGGTTATGCGCTCTGATACCTCCGGGTCTAGATAGCGCTATATCACCTTCGCAAATCAAATAAAAGAAAAACTGTTGCTTCCTGAATGCGGAGACCTAAGCAACATGGCTGAGGACCGGTGGAGCTGCTTGACAGCTAATGAGGAGATTGGCCCTGATTTCCCCCTTGACCGTCACCTACCCAGCCGGACATCGGGCATTGTTCCTCTTCGTCTTCCCTTCCTCCCCTCCCTCCTTCGAATTATTGAAACATTGTTTATGTGTACTGTACCTTACTATGCTCTTGTATCTGATGTAACTTGTAGTGCAACAATCCTAAATGTAAAGCGCTCTGATGCCCTCTTGGGTCAAGTTTGCGCTATATAAAACGTTATAAATAAATAAATGTCTCTCCATGAGTTTCCAGAGAGATGCAGGAGTGCGCACGACCCAAGATGATGGGCGCGATGTGACCTCTGACCTTCCCTGGACAAACAAAGATATTTTTGCACTAATTAAAGGTGTTTTGGTTGTTTTGAGGCATTTTTCTAGTCAGTGAAACCTGTGCATTCAGAACTCCTGTGTTACAGCTGGTCACAGTGACTGGGGACTGCATAATCTCAGATTGCAACTTCTTGTCGGGTGACTCTCTGGGAGCAAGGCTTGTCTGAGGAGTGGAGGGGGGCTTCAGATTTCCTTTGTTTTTTAATTAAAGGTGCTGCCTTTCATTGTTTGAAGTTCTTAAAACATATTATATTATTTTACACTGGAAAATAGATTATGACCTATTTTGGCTTTTAGTCAGGTGAATATTCGAGATGCTACCTTTCATGCATTCGAGATGCTATCAGTAGCTTGTGGCTCATTTGAATTTTGGTTGGATATTCCTGGAAGATTTCCCACATTTAAAATCTAAATTAAGTAGGTTTAACAATGTCTTATCTGGAAATTAAAGATACCTTAAATAATTCTAATTAGAGGAGGTAAACTACTTCGCAGCCTCCTCCTAAATCTAAGGTGATTGAGCCACAAGATGAGTTAATTATGAAAAGTCTGGAGGAAGTTCAAGCTATTTGTTCTGATATCAAACTTATTAAAAGAGGTCTGTCGATGAAAGTATCTGATAAGTAAATTAAATTTGTGATATGCGGCACAATTGCTCAGCTGGCACCTCACGTTACACCTGTTGTGCATTTGTCACGCATGCTTTTAGATTTGGAAAATAGAAATCGCCAATATAACTTGTGTCTCTTTAACCTGCCGGAGAATATTGAAAGTCAGGATTACAGAGACAGCCTGGTAAGTTAATTGCCATCCTTATTGAACTAAAAAATCACATTGGAAACCTAACAATTCTAAATCTCGACAAGTCATATTTAAAGTGTTGCATCATCAGCACCTCATTATGATTCATAAACAGGGCTCCCGATATTATGGTACTTAGTTGTTTTACATTTCCGTCTGTATTTCTCCATAGTTATTTTTTTGCAAATTTTGTCTGTATTTATCCATATTTGTTTTGGGTTTCGTGAAAAAATGAAGCTAGAGCGAGTATATTCATACATTAATTTAACCAAAAAAATATGCATGTATGCTAGAACCACTGACAGGTTTCAGTGATATAAACACACTCAGATGATAAAATATGCACTTATAAGAAAACATTTACATTTTAATATCCAGGTTGTGCATATCTACTGCTGTTAAAGGATCTGTACTAAAATTCCTTCATTTATTTTACCCCCTTCACCTGTCAATCAGTACAGCTATTGGCCTGGCAGTCATAATTGATGGCATTTAGAATCATAGTCTTATTCCATAGACACATTAGTCAAGAGTCTGCATGTGTGATTTCACAATTTTAATCTTCAGGTGGTGAATATTCATGCATATTCAACTTCATTATGGTGATATAAACCACTACAAAGTCTATAACTCAAGCATTGTAATCCTTAACACAAGATCCCGATGCATTTCGGGCAAAAGCCCTTTCTCAAGGGAATGCTCTACAAAAGAAAACAAATATAACCAGAGTGAATCGTCTGTATGAATAGTAAATATGCCCGATCGAATACACTCATGCATTAGCCGGCTCTTAAGTGGCTAAACAGGAGGTGACGAAAACTAAAACTAAAACCGTGTGACAAATTACACAAAACCATGCGGCGGTATCCAAAGTTGTGAAACAAGGAATCCAAAGTAATGCAAACGGAGTCAGAATATGAAAAAACAAACAGTGACAACCGGCGATAAAAATAAAGCGTCTTAAGCGGTTTAAAACCAGTGTAGAAGTAAAGAGACACGCGAGCGTGCCAAAGTGCCCTGGAAAATGCTCCCACAGTTACTCACATGAAAAGGTGTACCGGGTGCCTCGCGGCATGCCAGAACGGAGGTGATACGGTGACCAGAGGGTCTAGCGCGGAAATACAAACAATGATGGACACAAACAAGGGACTCATGGCTGGGAGTTAGTAGACAGGAAAGAGGGACCAAAGTGTAAAGACAAACTGATGAAAAATAAATCGCCATTATGGAAGACACAAAAAACACAGTGCATCTAGGTAAATAGAAAGATACAAACAAGTGATATGTACAAATAAAGGCATAAAATAATCATAGGTAACAGAGAAATTCAATTCGATCGTTCAGACCGTTGGGCGCCATCGTGGAAAGGAAAAGGATCCAGAAGTTCTCACGTTTTAGTAAAGTGTTCTTATTGTTGTGGGTTGCAGGTACTTGTTCCAAAATCTGAAATTTAGGTTGGGCTACAGTATGTCTAGATTCAGCAAAGTGGGAAGCTACGGTGGATTTCAGATTGTTGGTACGGATGTTGCTTTTATGTTCTAAAATCCGGGTGCGGATTTTTCTTTCGGTGTGCCCCACATAACATTTACCGCACGGACACTTCAATAGATAGATGACGTTATTCGAGTTGCATGTGGCATTCACTTTAAGTTTGATGGGATGCCCTTTCATGGGGTGAAAGATGACATTGCCAGTGATGCAGTTGTTACAATTGGAACAGTTATAACAAGGTTTCAGTCCTTTGTATACCATCTGTGTATCGTCCTTGCTGGGTTTCGATAAGATTTCTTTTAAGTTTCTACCCCGTGTGAATGCGAAGATCGGAGGTTTGTTCAATCAATCAATCAATCAGTGACACTTATAAAGCGCGCTACATACCCGTAGGGTCTCAAGGCGCTGGGGAGGGGGGGTGCCGCTACTGCTCGAACAGCCAGGTCTTCAGCTTCTTCCTGAAGGAGAGGTGGTCTTGGGTCAGGCGCAGGTCGGACGGGAGGGAGTTCCAGGTCTTGGCGGCCAGGTAGGAGAAGGACCTTCCTCCTGTAGTCGCTCTTCGGATGCGGGGGACGGCGGCGAGGGCGTGGTTGGCTGATCGGAGGTGGCGTTTGGGAGCGTAGAAGTTGACTCGGCTGTTGAGGTAGCTCGGGCCTTGGTCGTGTAGGGCTTTGTGTGCGTGGGTGAGGAGGCGGAAGGTGATTCTCTTGTTGATGGGAAGCCAGTGAAGGTCTCTCAGATGTCCGGAGATGTGGCTGGATCGTGGGATGTCGAGGATGAGTCTGGCTGAGGCGTTTTGGATCCGCTGGAGTCTCTTCTGGAGCTTGGCGGTGGTCCCGGCGTAGAGGGCGTTGCCGTAGTCCAGTCGGCTGGTGACGAGGGCCTGGGTGACGGTCTTCCTGGTCTCTGAGGGGATCCACCAGAAGATCTTCCGTAGCATGCGTAGGATGTTGAAGCACGCCGAGGAGACGCTGTTGACTTGCCTGGTCATGGAGAGGGAGGAGTCCAGGATGAAGCCCAGGTTTCGTGCATGGTCTGTCGGTTTGGGTGCGGTGCCCAGGGCGGGAGGCCACCAGGAGTCGTCCCAGGCGGAGGGTGAAGAGCCCAGGATGAGGACCTCCGTCTTGTCCGAGTTCAGTTTCAGGCGGCTGGTCGTCATCCACTCGGCTACCTCTTTCATCCCTTCGTGCAGGTTGGCTCTGGCGGCGGCGGGGTTGTTGGTCAGGGAGAGGATCAGCTGGGTGTCGTCGGCGTATGAGATGATGCTGAGGTGGTGTTTGCGTACGATGGCCGCGAGGGGGCTCATGTAGACGTTGAAGAGGGTGGGGCTCAGTGATGATCCTTGGGGGACGCCGCAGATGACTTCGGAGGCCTCTGACTTGTACGGTGGTAGGCGGACTCGCTGTGTTCTTCCGTCGAGGAAGGAGATGATCCATTCCAGCGCCTTGTCCTGGATTCCGATGTTGCTGAGGCGCCGTATTAGGGTGCGGTGGCAGACCGTGTCGAATGCTGCGGAGAGGTCTAGGAGGATGAGGGCGGCTGTTTCTCCTTTGTCCATCAGGGCTCGGATGTCATCGGTGGCGGCGATGAGGGCGGTCTCGGTGCTGTGGTTGGCTCGGAAGCCGGACTGTGAGGGGTCGAGGGATCCGTTCGTCTCGAGGAAGGCGGCCATCTGCTTGTTGACGGTCTTCTCGATGACTTTGGCTGGAAACGGGAGAAGCGAGATGGGGCGGTAGTTCTTGAGGTCGGTGGGGTCCGCTGTTGGTTTCTTGAGTAGAGCGCTGAGTTCGGCGTGTTTCCAGCTTTCGGGGAAGATGGCGGTGTCGAAGGATGTGTTGATGATGTCTCGCAGGTGGGGTGCGATGACAGCGTCGGCCTTGTTGAAGACGTGGTGAGGGCAGGGGTCGGTTGGTGATCCGGAGTGGATGGAGTTCATCGTGCGGATGGTGTCTTCTGTGCTGATCGGGGTCCAGACGTGGAGGGTGGTGGTGGGGGGGGGTGGCAGGTCAGCCGTGGTGTGCGTTGGTTGGTTGTTGAAGCTGCTGTGTATGTCCGTGATCTTGTTGTGGAAGTATGAGGCGAGGGAGTTGCAGAGGTCTTGCGATGGGGTGATGTCGTTATTTCCTGCGCTGGGGTTGGAAAGCTCTTTCACGATGCTGAAGAGTTCCTTGCTGTTGTGTGCGTTGTTGTCCAACCGGTCCTTGAATGCTGTTCTCTTGGCGGCGCGGATCAGCTGGTGGTGTTTCCGGGTGGCCAGTTTGTAGGAGGTCCTGTTGTCCGGTGTTGGGTCCCTTTTCCAGACTTTCTCGAGGGCTCGGCAGTTCTTCTTGGAGCTCTTGAGTTCGTCGGTGAACCATGGGGCCTTCTTGCTGCCGGGTCTGCTGGGCGGGGTCCTCAGCGGGGCGAGTTCGTCCGCGCAGTTGCAGATCCACTTCGTGATGTTATCGGCGGCCTGGCTGGGGTTCGCTGAGCTGGCAGGAGGGTGTTGGCTCAGGGAGGTGGCGAGCTGGTCTGCTGTGATCTTGTTCCAGCTTCTGCGGGCGGTGTGTTGCTGGTGTTGGTGGGTCGTCGTTCTCTTGAAGGTGAAGTGGACGCAGCTGTGGTCCGTCCATTGAAGCTCTGTGGCGTGGCTGAAGTTGATGTCTGTGCTGGATGAGAAGACGGCGTCGAGTGTGTGTCCGGCGAGGTGGGTGGGGGTGGACACCAGTTGCTTGAGTCCCAGGTTGGCGAGGTTGTCGAGCAGGGTGCTGGTGTTGTGGTCGTTGTTGTTCTCCAGGTGGAAGTTCAGGTCCCCCAGGAGGATGTAGTCAGCGGAGGGGAGGGCATGCGGGCTGACGAAGTCGGCGATGTCCTCGCTGAATTGCGTGCGTGGTCCAGGGGGTCGGTAGATCAGGGTGCCTCTGAGGGTGGTGTTCGGGTTGGTGTGGATCTGGAAATGCAGGTGTTCGGCGCTGGTCAGGGTGTTGTCGGTGCTGGTCGTGAGACGGATGGTGTTCCTGTGGATGATGGCGATGCCTCCTCCCATCTGGTTGGCGTTACGGTCCCTCCGGACGATCTTGTAGCCCTCCGGGATAGCGATGGCGATGTCGGGAGCTGAAGAGGCGTTCATCCAGGTCTCCGTGAGGAAGGCAACGTCAGGGGCTGTGGCGTCTAGGAGGTTCCAGAGTTCGATGGCGTGTCTGTGGACGGAGCGGGTGTTGAGCAGGATGCACTTGAGGTGGGTGCTGCTGGAGTTCGACTTTGCGGGTGCTGGTGCGAGGCAGGTTCGGATGCAGGAGAACTTGCAGGCGTGGCAGCTGAAAGGTCCGTTGGTGTGTCGTGGCGTGGCTTGATGGCATTCAGGGAGTCGGCCGGGGTTGAGAGCGATGAGGGTGGCGGCGGAGTACGTCAGGCGGGTCGGTCGGGGTCTTCGTGGGCCAGGGGTCCTGGCGCTGGTCGCGATCCGGTCGCGGACGGGCGCAGACGGGCTTACCTTTGGCGCGCCTTCGGCGCACAATCGGCGCTCCCGCTGCGCGTGGCCGCTGCGCGTTCGCACGGTCGCCATTTGAGGCGAAGTGCGCGGGTGGGCGGAGCAGCTGGGAGGCGGGAGCGGGGAGGGAACAGAAGGCAAAAAGGGGCGGGGTCTGCGGAGGTGGCGGGAAGCGGGGAGCGGGGAGGGAGGACGGAGGGCGGCGCGGTAGGCGGGCAACCAGGAAGGAAACACTGACACGGCAACGCAAAATACAATCCCAAACCAATGGGGATAAAGAGTTAACACGGACACAGAATGTAGACAGCAAGCACCAATTACGGTCGAAACAAGGGGAAAAACACAGAATTTAGACAGCAAGCACCAATTACGGTCAAAACAAGGGGAAAAAACACAGAATTTAGACAGCAAGCACCAATTACGGTCAAAACAAGGGGAAAAACACAGAATTCAGACAGCAAGCACCAATTACGGTCAAAACAAGGGGAAAAACAAAACAATCGGCAGCGGAGTCAGCCGGCAGCCGGCAGCGAGGCGGGCAGTGAGCGAGGCAGGGTGCACACGCAGCAGCTGGTGGCCGTGCGGCGCGGGGGTGTCCCACAAGTGGGTCACCAAGCCCCTGAAATCTGGTTCCAGGGTGAGGATGGACCAGTGTTTTCGAATGATGGCCTGAAAGCGATTGGACGTTTTAGAATATTTGGATACAACAACCAAACGTTCTGATTTGTCTTTTGGTTTAGGTTGCAACAAGGCAGACCTGCTTTTCTTGTCACTTCTTGCCATGGCGAGATCCAATATGGGTGTGGGATATCCTCTTGCTTTCAGCCTGTCAAGAGTATGTTTCATTTGTATCTTGCATTCATCTTCATTGGAGACTATGCGTTTTATCCGTAAGAGTTGAGCGTATGGTAGATTGTTCTTAAGGCCAGGGCGATGGAAACTACTGTAGTGCAAAGTGGAGTTTCTGTCTGTAGGTTTCCGATATACAGTGGTGGACCAGTCTCCTTGACTCCTGTGGATTTCCACATCTAGGTAGTGTATAAGTCTTTCATTGTGTTCCCATGTAAACTGGATTCTGTCATTAAATTGATTCCACGTTTCCAGAAAAGCATTCAAAGTGTCTGTGTTGCCCTCCCATAGAAGGAAAATGTCATCGATGAAGCGTAAGTACAGTCGGCCATGTGCTTGCCAACTGGACTGACACAGGATGTAAGACTCCTCAAATTGCCTCATGTAGATATTGGCATAGCATGGAGCTGCCGAATTTCCCATGGCAGTGCCATTGAGTTGGAGAATCCATTTGTCCTTGATTGAAAAATAGCTGTGATATAGCGTAAATATGGTTAATTGCATTAGGAATAATTTGAAGTCTGCATCTAAATCAGATGAGGATAGAGCGTCTTCAATGGATTTGATGCCTCCATCGTGTGGAATGGAGGTATAAAGTGAACATACGTCCACCGTACACATGATGAGTTGAGTGTCTCTGAGCTCGTTCATGATGGGTTCAATTTTGAGTAAGAAATCAGTTGTGTCTTTAACATGCGATTTAGTGGCTAAAACAAAAGGTTGCAGATATTTGTCCAAAATTTTGCCCACATTTTCGTGTAGGCTGCCTCTAGTCGACACGATAGGTCGAAAAGGGGGGTGCGTTGGATGCTTGTGCATCTTAGGAAGCATGTATAGTACCGGAGGTCTGGGATTTACTGGTGTCAAAAATCTGCGAGTCTTTTCATTGATGGTGCCTTGGTCAAATGCTGTCTTGACAATGGAAGTCAAATCTTGCGAGTATCCCACAACAATAAGAACACTTTACTAAAACGTGAGAACTTCTGGATCCGTTTCCTTTCCACGATGGCGCCCAACGGGCTGAACGATCGAATTGAATTTCTCTGTTACCTATGATTATTTTATGCCTTTATTTGTACATATCACTTGTTTGTATCTTTCTATTTACCTAGATGCACTGTGTTTTTTGTGTCTTCCATAATGGCGATTTATTTTTCATCAGTTTGTCTTTACACTTTGGTCCCTCTTTCCTGTCTACTAACTCCCAGCCATGAGTCCCTTGTTTGTGTCCATCATTGTTTGTATTTCCGCGCTAGACCCTCTGGTCACCGTATCACCTCCGTTCTGGCATGCCGCGAGGCACCCGGTACACCTTTTCATGTGAGTAACTGTGGGAGCATTTTCCAGGGCACTTTGGCACGCTCGCGTGTCTCTTTACTTCTACACTGGTTTTAAACCGCTTAAGACACTTTATTTTTACCGCCGGTTGTCACTGTTTGTTTTTTCATATTCTGAATCCGTTTGCATTACTTTGGATTCCTTGTTTCACAACTTTGGATACCGCCGCATGGTTTTGTGTAATTTGTCACACGGTTTTAGTTTTAGTTTTCGTCACCTCCTGTTTAGCCACTTAAGAGCCGGCTAATGCATGAGTGTATTCGATCGGGCATATTTACTATTCATACAGACGATTCACTCTGGTTATATTTGTTTTCTTTTGTAGAGCATTCCCTTGAGAAAGGGCTTTTGCCCGAAATGCATCGGGATCTTGTGTTAAGGATTACAATGCTTGAGTTATAGACTTTGTAGTGGTTTATATCACCATAATGAAGTTGAATATGCATGAATATTCACCACCTGAAGATTAAAATTGTGAAATCACACATGCAGACTCTTGACTAATGTGTCTATGGAATAAGACTACGGTCCTTACGCTGTGCACCGGATTGTTCCCCTCCCAGTAGGGGGACCCTCGAATTTTCTAGCTTCGTGCTTTCACTGTTGGGTCAGACAGTGTCACAACCCGATTGCACGCCACAATCCATTACCTATACAAATCTGTTTACCTACGCTGTGCGAGATCCCACTCTCCTTAGATTGGCATTTAGAATCACTCAAAAAATACAACCGAAATTCTGTTTTTATTCACATGTAAATATAAATACAGACAGAAAAAAAATGGTTTTCTGTTTTTATTTATCTGTAAAAATCTGTAAAAACAGAAAACAGGGAGACTTATTCATAAAGAGGTCCAGGAAATTCAAATATACATAAATACATCAAAACTTTGCTAAAGAACCTGTAGCATCACCTAAGCAATTTTCTGATTTGTGTCCTTGGCTTCATGAAGCAGGACTAAGGTATGGACTACTCAATCAGTCATGAGAATATGGAAAAATGACATTTCCTTTTTATTTCTGTTTAGAATGCTTTATTGAGATAATATTTAAAGTAAAATATAAGTATAAAATAAACATATAATGTTCAAACACTTCTATCACTTCTAATCAAGTACTGTGAATAAAATAATTTAAAAAGAAAGATCAATATTAACAAGTATAATTCTAAAAACCAATTCGAACAATATAAACAATTTACATAGGCATATGCATTTTTGCATTTTAAGCAAGGGACAAAAAGGAGAGGAAGGAAAAAAGAGGGGAGAAATATAATGAAAAGCATGTAATGAGCAAAACAGCTGTGCAATAATAACATTAATAGCTTGTTAAAAATATTAATATTTAAACATATTAACATTTACGGGGTTCATATCTGGTAACCATAGAAGTGGGTTGAACAACTTGCCCAGCTAGAAATGTCATGAGCGGTGACTAGAGTAAATCTTTTTTAATAATTAAGGGCATAGAGGTGGCATGAGCATGATCTAATCTATGATGATGGATTAAAAGATTCCAGCAGCCAGTATAAGAGATGTTAGTGGTATCCTTCCAATGTGTTGTAATAATCTGTAGGGTAATAGCTATTAACAATTCAATAAACTTACCAACAGTCCCTTGAGCACCCCATATAGGGGAGGAACCACCCCAAAAAATGTATAAAATGTTAAAAGAGATGTTGTGTACAAAATTTCATTCAACTTCTTCCAAATGAGCAAACAAAATCTTGTAACCAAAGGACAAAGAAAAAACATATGTAGTAAATCACTCTTTTCATGAGGACAAGACCAGCATTTTACATTATCCATCAGCTTAAACAATTGAAGATCTCCGGGGGGGTTAGAAACAGCTTTTGTAGAAATAATATAATGTCTGTGTTCTACTTGCCGATCGGGAGGAAGTGTGAACTTTTAGCCCATATGAAAGCCCAAGTTTGGGAGGAGAATTCTTGTTGTAAATCTTTTTCCCATACATTTCCTACCTTAGATTTAATTCTCCAATCCGTGGGATGAGACAAAATCTTGTAAATAGCAGATGCTTTAAACTGAGTGGAGGAATCCAAAGAGAGAGAGGTGGTCTGATTATGAGGAACCAAGGAAGAATTTGGAGAAAGGAGATGAAGAATGGAAGTTCTAAGATGAAGGTAGTGAGAAACTTGTTGGAAGGATATATCGTATTTTTTCTGGATCTCTGAAAAGTCCATAAGAGACCCCTCAGTCATTATATGCCCATTGGCAATAATGCCTTTGTCAAACCATTCTTTCCACAAAATAACTCTGTTATTTAATTAAGGTGTTTACTATACCAAGTAGGAGCCTGTGCAATAATATCTGTATGAGAGCTATGGACGGTAACCAAATAATTAGCTACAGCTGCAGAATGGGTGAGAATAGGAGAGGAAAAGCTCCTAGGAGCCTGTGGATAAAAGAATTGCTGCGTTTAACGAGAATGGTGTATATTGGGCCTGCTCTAATAGGCTCCAAGCCATTAATATTGTATGTGGATTATCTCATAGAAAAGTCCAGATTTGTTTTATTGTAACTGTAGATTGGTAACATCTAAGATTAGGGAAATTGACTTCTCCTAATTTTTTGTGTTGTCGAAGTCGATTTAGTGAGATCCTAGTTTTGTGATTATTCACAAGAATTTGATCAAGGAACGGTTTATGGTTTTAAAGAAAGAGAGTGGAAGAGTAATAGGGAGCATGGGCAGATAAAAATTAATTATCGGAAGCAGCATCACTTTAATTGCTGCTAATCTACCCCATCAAGACAAAAATAATGGGGACCAACAGCTATTAACACAGAAAGGTTTTGTAATTATCTCTGTAAGGTTAATTTGAATGAATTCTTTATTGTTATTTGAATATAAATTATCTAAACATATAATATTTTTCAGTTCCATTTGAACCCCGTATTTTTAAACATGTCTGGGAGACAATGTTTATTTAAGGGCAAGACCTCAGATTATCGACATTGAGTTTATATCTCGAAAGTATAGAATACTCCCTTAACAATGAGCACAGAATTGATAGGGTTTGCTAGATATAGTAAGATATCATCCGAATATGCAGTACATTTAATGTCAACATTTTTAAGTTGGAAGCCGATAAACTGAGGAGAACTGTAAATAGTTTCCAAAAAGGGTTCTATGGTAAGAATAAAGTAAAGTGGATTTGAAGGGCAACCTTGTCTGGTTCCTGTGTGAAGTGAAAAGTAATTGGATTGACATCCGTTAACCCAAATGGAGGTCAACAGTGCAGAATATAACAATTTAATATAACAAATGGTGTGAGGACTAAAGCCATGCCATTTTAAAGCTCCAAAAATGAATTCCTAATTTACTCCATCGAAAGCCTTTTGGGCATCTAATGTTTTTGCAGAAACCGGTGAATCAACCTTAGAGGCTAAATGAATAATGTTAAGGAAGGTTTTAGAATTATCTGTAATCGAATGTCTTTTTACAAACCCTGTTTTATATATATATTAAATCTGATATAGCCTGATTAATGTGAAGAGCTAATAATTTGGCAAAAATCTTACAGTCCATGTTATGTTATGTTATGTTATGTTAAGGTGAGCTTATAGAGCGCTCTGTCACCGTGGGTTTCCTGGCGCTGATCTGGTGCTGAGGGAGGCAAGGAGATTAGCCAGATTGTGGGAAGAGCCATGTTTTTAAATATTTGCGGAATTGAATGAGCGAGATGGAGGATTTAAGCAGGGGAGGAAGAGAGTTCCAGAATTTAGGGGCCAAATGTGCGAATCTCCGGCCTCCGATTCTGTAGAGTTTGATAGAGGGAACAACCAGGAGGTGGAGTGAGAAGATCTGAGGTTACGTGAAGGGCAGTAGGGACTGATGAGGGATTTCAGGAAGGCAGGGCAGGGACCGGTTAGAGATTTGAAGGTGAGGTAGCCGATCTTGAAGGCTACCCTCGAAGTGACAGGAAGCCAATGCAATTTGGCAAGAAGAGGTTTAGCGGATTGCCATTTCGAGACCCCGAAGGCCAATCTCGCCGCTTGGTTCTGAACGATCTGTAATCTAAAGAGAAGGACCTTAGGCAGACCGTGGTAGAGCGAGTTCGAGAAATCCAAGCGGGAGAGGACGAGAGCCATGATGACTTGAATCAGGGCTTCGGGGGTCAGAAGATAGGCCACCTTCCTGATCCTGCGCAGCTGGTACATGCAGGAAGAGACCACCATCCCAATCTGGGGCTTAAGGGATAGCTCGGAGTCAATAGTGACCCCGAGGCTCTTCACCGAGGCCACAGGGGTGGGGGGAGGGCCAAGCTCTTCCGGCCAGAAGTGCGGACCCCAGTGGGTAGAGCTCTTGCCCGGGAGAAGGAGCTCCGTCTTCCCGGGGTTCAATTTGAGTTGATTCTGGCTCATCCACTGGAGAATGTGGGACATGACCGCCTGAAAATTAGAAATAGCAGAAGAAGAGTTAAGAGGAAGATGAGTTGCAGGTCGTCAGCGTAGTTAAAGACGGTGACGTCCCACTGCCTCAGAGAAAAGAGAAGAGGTCGGAGATACAGATTGAAGACTTAATTAGAGGGATAGGTCTAAAATTACCACAATAGGAAGGGCCTTTGTCCTTTTGGGGAATCAAACAGAACATAGCTTGAGTGAAGGATTCATGCATCTTTCCAGTAGCTAAAAAATGATTTATGAGGAGTAGCAGACGAGGAACAAGTAATTGTTTGAAATGAAGAAAGAAACGTACAGAAAATCCATCCAGCTCCGGAGTTTTATCCTTTGGAAGTTGATTAATAGCATTTGTAATTTCTTGTTCTAGGATTGGAGTATTGAGAGATGTCAGGCCAAGAGTGTTTTCTGAGGATTTGGGAATGGTTTGAAAATATGCGTCTATCTGATCAGTTGAATTGGAGGACTCAGGAGTATACCGAGTAGTATAATATTCAGTAATGCATTCTAATATTTTAGATTCGCTAAAATGCCTAACCCCTGTGTTGTCCGTAATAGCAACAATCTTGGATTTCTGTTTTTTAATTTTAAGGTAGTTAGTTAAGGATTTGCCACCTTTATTCTGACCGCTGTACATTTTAGCATTACATTTGAGCAGACTACCACAAGCATTATCACAGGACTGTTTATTGTGCTGCAATTTAGGTTTAATGAGATAGAACAGTGGCAGCATGATTTGAGATAAAATATTCTTGTTCTAAGTCCTTAACTTGTTTTAAAATTAATGTTGTATCTTTAAATGCCTTCTTTTATTTGGGGCAACAAAATCTATTATAAATCCCCTGACAGTTGTTTAAATGTATCCCAAATAAAGTTCAGTTGTGAGTCCGAGGGAAGATTATTCTTGAAATATTCTTGTAAAAACAATGAAAATTGTTCTGCAAATTGAGTGTTTTTCAAAAAGTTAAAAAATGACATTTAAGTCTTTCACTTCCCCTGCAGATCTGTTTGCTTAATTGGATCTTCATGGTCTAGTTGCAATGGACTTTCTGACTTCTGTACTTAACACATAGAGTTCTGCCATGTCACCTTTGTAACAATTTTCTTTCTTCAGCAGGCACCATGGCCCTCTATCTCCTCTTTGCTGTTACACTTTTCAATTAATGTCTTCAAGCCTTAGGGATATGTTTGTTTTGTTTACCCTGTTTGATTTGTTTGTTATATATGGGCTACACCCCATATTAATCTCTTTTTTTCAGTCCCAGTCTCCTATTTTCTTTCTTTTTCTTTCTTCCTTCTTCTTTTTTCTATAGCAAATAACTAACTATACTTTAAATATTGCCTTGTAAAATGCTAATGGTTTTCGTCACCCAGTAAAGAGAAGAAACATTTAAATGTAAAGTAGATATATGTTTCTTACAAGAAACTCAGGTTGATGATACTACTCTTGCATATATGTCAAAATTCATGGGTTGGCAATATAGTCTCATCACCTGCACAGGGACGGAAAAAATGGTGTGGCTAAACATTTCTCATGAAAATTTCAAGTTAAAGTAGTACATTGCAAACATGATTCTGATGGTCGATGAGTGTATGTCTACACATGAATTGACAAATATGTTATGTTATGTTATGTTATCCGGGGTTTTATAAAGCGCACAGCTACTCTACTGAGTGTCCCGGCGCTGGTGAGTATGACTGAACTAGACAGGAAGAAAAACCAAGTGTACCGTGGGCAAAGTATTGCGTTATTGCTGAAACAGCCATGTTTTCAGGGCTTTTCTGAAAGGAGGCAGATCGTGGAGGAGTCTCACAGCAAGCGGCAGATCATTCCATAGATTAGCCACTTTCAGCCAAAAAGAGCGGCCTTCAATACGAGAGTATTTCACCACCCAAGTGCATGCTAAAGCCAATGCGGCAGAGCAAAGATGAGGATGATAAAATCGCACCCTCTTCCTCAAGTAAGGGACACCATACCCATGTAAATGCCATTCATTTCCTTAATATTTATGGTCCTACACATGATGATCCTAATTTTTGGAAATGTGTTTCCTCAGAAATTTTGCCTATAGGAAATGTAGCTCTTGTCATAGGAGTAGACTTTAACATGATATCAGACCCACTTCAGATACAATATTGTCTATTAGATTCCGTCCCCAAAGTTCATATGCTTTGTTTAAAGCGTTCCTAGCTAATACCGACTTCACCTTTTATTCTAATGCTCATTCCACATACCCACATATTGACTACTTACTTTCCTCAAGGAACCTATGTCATGCAATTTCAAATCCTAAAATAGAACCCATAACTGTTTCAGACCATGGCCTAATCTATTTTTCCTTATCCCTCAAGGATATTCTCAATCATGTACCTCAATGGAGAATAAATACGGATGTTGTATTATCCGATGTTATTAGAAACAAATTGTTATTTGGTATTTCTGCCTACTTACATAATAATTAGCCAGAGGATATGTGGTGATGTAGATCTGGAATATTGCTATGTCATGGAACCTCAATGTGATTGAGTTTCCAGGAAGAGCAGTTATCCCAGGGCCCCTGTTAGTGTAGAAGTGTTGTTATGCTGTTGCTACGAATAAAATATGATATTTAATGAATACGTGTCGGATTCTGCTTCAGTATTTTGACGACGGGTACCTTTGAATAACCCCCTACAGTTACGTGGAACAGACAGGGGCTGGAGGAACGGTAACATTTTTTAAACTGTGGCTGTTATTATTTTATTGAAAATATTCTATGAAGTGAGATCCTTTTTGTTTTCCGACAATATTTCACAGGTTTGCGCATCTCACTGATTAAACCGCTTTCGTTTGAAATATTCAGTTAGCACGAGCACAGTTTCTCAATGCGCGATGCAGATTTATGGCGAAGAGTGAATGCTTCATGCTGCGCACGCTGAACAGCGCATGATTCCAAGAAAGACTGAATGCCTCATGCGGCGCGTGCTGAGTGTAATTCAAAGGAAGACTGAATGCCTCCTGTGGCACGTACTGATCAGCGCACAATTTAGTGGAAACACAACGTGAAGTGAACAGCGCGCTGCGCTGAAGTGTCTTTTAAACTTAAAGAAAGAAAAACTTCACACCACGCAGAGTAAATGACACAAGACGTCTACTTACCTTAACTCTATGCTCAGCATTTACTTTTCAACAAATTCAACTGTCTTTGATTTCACCGGAAGCTCTTCCTGCTAGCAACAAATTGTACCCCGGGAAAAGTCCATCAACACAAAGATAGGACTCTCAGCTTGAACTAACCTTCAGTGCCTTGCAATTTAAAATAAGCTTCCTAGATACCACAACATTGCTTCATTAGTTTTACAAAAGAGAAGTTAAATAAAAAGAAAAAGTTCTAAACAACAATATTTTTCACGCTTTGATAACACAAAAAGGGAAGAGAGTCTTAACTTAAAAAGAGTGCAAATTACAGCGATTTGCATGCTTATTTTTTTTTATCTTCTTCAGTTTTATTTCAATCTTTTCCCATTCATACAAGGTGCAAATGACTCCCAATTGAAGACAGTTATGAGTATGATTGCGAGACAGAAGTTGAAGAATGCTTTATTGCATATATTGGAGATTTCAGCATTTGCAAAGAAGAAAGTGAATGGGTACAAGAAATTAATAATGACATTGTGTTAAATAATGGTATACAAATGGTTACTTCTGGATGGCCTAAAGAAAAATAATTATCTGACGTATTTCAAACATTCTGGAAAGTATCTGACGAATTTTCATTAGAAAGAGGTAAATTAATGCGTGGTGATAAGTTAATTTCTCCCACTTGTTTTCACAAAAGCATAATTGAATTAGCACATTCTGGTCATTTAGGTTCTACTTCTACTAAAAGAAAAATCTGAGAACATTTTTGGTGGCCAAAAATGGATCATGAAATAAAAACTTACGTGCATAGTTGTGAAAAGTGCAAAATTAGTGACAAGGTGTTGAAAACTGAAAAAATGATTGAATTTCGCACCAACTGTCCAGGAATAGCATGGCAGCATATCGGAGTAGACTTTTTAGGACCTTACCATATTCTTCCCAATCACATGAAATATTTTATTGTCATGATTGACCATTTATCTAGATGGGTGGAGGTTAGGGGTGTTATGCAACCTACTAGATAAAAATGTTATCAATTTCTTTCAAGATGTGTTTGCTAGAGAATGCATTCCAATTGAAATTTGAACAGATAATAGAGTACAATTTACCTCCTTAGAAAGGAAGTTTTTTTTTGAAAAATGTAACATCAAACATATTAAAACACCCCTATATAATCCTCAAAGTAATGGAAAAGTAGAACACTTTAACAGAATTCAAGTTGAATGCATCCAATCTACGTTAAGATGTTACATGAATGTTAAAAAAGCTTTGAAAGAATTGATTTAGAGTTATAGAACAACTCCTCATAGTGTAACTACAAAAACACCATTTGAACTTATGCGTGGCAGAAAAGCAACCACTGATGTATGCCCATTTTGGCTGATTAAAACCACTAACTAGGTTTTTTTTTTCTTTGCTTTCTTCTCCTTCTCTCGCTTCGCATTTCAAGGGGAAGGAAAGAGTATTGTTTAAGTTACATTGTTAAATTATCCATTACTGTAATGCATTTTAGATATATGTTCTTTACTACTTCATTCTTTTAATATATTGAGTTTTTTCATCATTTGGGGAAGGTGAGAAGATGTGGTAATGTAGATCTGGAATATTGATATGTCATGCAACCTCAATGTGATTGAGGTTTCAGGACGAGCAGTTATCCCAGTGCTCCTGTTAGTGTAGACGTGTTGTTATGCTGTTGCTACGAATAAAATGATATTTACTGAAGATGGGTCGGATCCTGCTTCAGTATACTTCTCACATTACTCACTGGGATGCTTTTAAGGATATTGAGTGGAAGAGGTTTTTGCGCAGCGGCCAGGCAGCCTTACTCTTGAACACGGGGGCTCATGGTTTGATCGCCCAAGGCAGGTTAGCCCAGCACCATGTGACTCTGGGAAATATCTTGCTTAATCTTCCCGACAACCCCCAGCGCCTTGACACCTTTAGGGGTGATTGTTTGTGCTTTACAAATACCGGTATTATTATCAGAGGAGTGACTATTTCTATAAGGGCACATAAGAATACAATTATCTACTTAAAACTTAATAATCTAGAACAGCAAATCTCCAAAACTGAAAGGCTGTTCTTATTGTCCTCTTACATTCAAGTCAAGAGTCCAACTGCAACAATTATGCTTTGAACATAATACTTTGCTTAGTAAAGAACAGTTCTTTTTATTTGCAAACAAAAAGTCAATTTCCAATTTATCGCAAACAAATCTGTCTGCACATTTGCTAATTACTTATGAATCAAAAATGATAAAAACCAGATACATGCTATAAGTAATTCAGAGGAACATTTATTAATGTCTGCAAAAGAATTAGCTGCTCAATTTAAGAACTTTTATTTAAACCTCTAAATTAAACCTCAAGATATTCATGATTCCATTTTAGATCTTTTTGCTACTTAAGTGCAACTTACCATCCTTATCACAATCTGACAGAAGTTCTCTTGATGCTCCTTTAACTATGAAAGAAGTTGTCAATGCCATTAAATCTACTAATGGTAAAAAAGCACTAGGTCCTGATGGCATTCCTGCAGAAGTTTATAGCACTGTTTCCAGAATTTACTCATAAAAACTTCTTTGGCTATTTCATTTAAAGAAGCAACACGTATTATCCTTCCTAAACCTGATAACTCTTACGTTACTCGCTAATCATCACCCCATTTCACGTAATAATCAGTATTGTAAAATGTATGCAAAAATTCTGACTAGGTGTGTGAGTAACTCTGGATGAGTGGTGGTGTGTTAGTTTCTGTATAGGTGTATGAGTGCATATGATAGTGTTGTAGTGATGAGTGACTGCATGTATGAGTGATTGTATGGGTGAATGAGTGGATGTGTGTGTAGACCTAGGAATCAGTGAGTGCTTATGTAGTAACTGGTATTGGTTTGTCGATGGTTTCGAAAATGATACTCTGTATTTTACAGTGGGTGTATCAAAGATTGTATTAGAGTGTGAGGAGGTGCGTCGGATTTTCATGTGGATGATGTCATCAGTGATGTCATTTGAGATGCAATCAGTGATGTCATCAGTGATGTCACTGACCATGCCATGAATGATGTAATATGTGACATCATCAGCAGTGCATTGCAGGGGCACGAGTTATAGTTAGCTGAACTAACTATAACGGCCAAATTTCTCTGGTTTTGTACGAGTGAAATGTCAACTAACTGTAAAGTGCTTGAAACCTGTATTTTTTTCAGTGAATTTCAAAGGTTTTTTAAATGCTAATTTCTAACTATAATGTTTTTAAAACCTATGTTTTTTCAGTGAATTTTTAAGGTTTTTTAAATGCTAATTTCCAACTATAACGTTTTTAAAACCTATGGTTTTTCCAGTGAATTTCTAAGGATTTTTAAATGCTAATTTCTAACTATAACATTTGTAAAACCTATTGTTTTTTTTCTGTGATTTTCAAAGGTTTTATAAATACTAATGTCTAACGACAATGTCCCTGAAACCTATATTGTTTTTAAGTAAATAATTGTTTTAAACGTGCATACTTTTTGCAGTGAAAAACTAACTTTAACAGTAGTCTGTTATAAGTTATAATTTAACAATGTTTAAAATTTAATTAGCACTAATTAACATCTAAGTGTGGAAAAAGTGTGACGCAGCAGCTATAATACCTGACTTCGAACAACAGCCAGTTCGATTCCT
The DNA here is from genome assembly GCF_964263255.1 of Lissotriton vulgaris. Classification (NCBI taxonomy): domain Eukaryota; kingdom Metazoa; phylum Chordata; class Amphibia; order Caudata; family Salamandridae; genus Lissotriton; species Lissotriton vulgaris. Next base: position 331,131,059 of record NC_141691.1, on the reverse strand, counting down.
GGCACCGGCGGCACATTAGTCCACCACTATGTCAGTGTGGGCAATACCATGCTTAATCTTCCCGATGCCACGAGCGCCAGGACACCTCTCTGGAGGTAGCTGTACGCTTTAAAAATACTGGCATTTTTTTATTTAAAACCATAGTGATGAGAAATATTAGCACATATTTTTTTTCTTCTATTCTGAACGAGATTTTTTTTATATCTTCTATTTTGAAATACACCAATTAATAGATGTTTTTATTCACGAGAAAGGAAATGACACGGTTTGCCGGGTAACAGTTTTAGGCTCTCCAATGTATGTACATATTAAGGAGCTTATACGTTTGAGGCTTGAAATCGAACCCTTTACCGCTTCACAATTTTGTAACTTTTCCCAACACCTGCACAAGTTAAACAGTGAAAACATGAGCACGTGTCCACTGTAAAACGTGACATCTAAATGGGCGGAGCCGCATGTTCCTTCCATAGACTACTTAATAACCAAAAACTATATAAACCACACCCTTTGATTGATACGTTTTGTTTTTGTGAGTTATTTACGCGTGTCCATTCTGTGATACAGGTTCAGTTTTCTAGCATCGGATTCTTCTTTTGCGACAACAAAACCTATTATGGAGTTGTAAGTTGTTTGATTATAGCATAGCAGATATTTATAATGCGTAGCTATTTGTGATTATTTTAAGATTTGTATTTAGAAAAAAGTGTTATTGATTGTTTTTGCCATTTATTTTTAACATCAGCAGCTTGTATTCAGGAATAGACAGAATAGAGAAAACACTGTTCCTTTTATCGCTCCTTTAACCTCATATAGTGTGGCATTGTATATTATAATATTGACACAATACTTGACTTCAGAGATGTTGCTGACCCGTGGGCGCGAAGACTAAAGATTTATATGTAACGTCAGCACCTTCTGGTTCTTATCTGTTTCCCCCTTGGGATCATATAGTGTGAGTATGTATATTGTAATATTCACATTCATACTAACCCCAGTGGAGTTTATGACCCGTCGACGCGAAGACGAAAGATTTCGAAGTCCCGGAGAAAAGAAGCTTTGAACATATTCACCGCTGGAAAATATTTTGTTATTCTTCTTGTTTTGTGTTCATGACTTTGTTTTCCTTTTCCTATTGTCTGGCATAAGTGACACTTTGTATATTGTAGTACAGTGTAATTTTTTCAGATAACAAGAGTTGGAGATTTGTTGGCGCCAGGAGTAAACCATCTGAAATACAGCTTACTGACCTTTATAACTTAATTGATCAGATATTTTTACAAGGAGAATATTTTTGGGAATTGCACTTTAAAAAAGATTGTTTGCATAGATACTTTCTAACTGAATGCCTTTGATAAACCCTACTTTTCTGAATGCTATTTTGGTATTTCTCTTTTTCTCTGTTGTGGTTCCTATTCTCCTTCTCTCTATAAAATATACAGGAATAGTAGTGTATATTATACTACTATCCTATATGTTCTTAAAGGAGTACGTGAGCTCTTAGTGGAGCAGTGAGCAACCTCTAAGCACTACAACAGAATTTTCCTGAGTTCTAAAGAACAAAAATTGTAAACATTTAGATTTTTTTTGTTGTGGTCCTTATTCTTGTTCTCCTGTGGAATATTATAACCTCACCCTGTATATTTTAATGCTGTGACTTTATAGTAGTTCAAAGCAGTTGGAGATTTATCTGCGCGAGCAATCAACCTCATATACTACAGTTATTTCCGTTGATAACTTACTACCTCACAGTTTGTAACACTGCCAATGTTTTATAAAATAGTAGTTGTTAAAATAAATTATATACATAGTGCTTCATTTAATCAGCTCCATAAAAACTCCACTTTCTACTCCCTTCCAGCTTCGATCCCTTCACTATCCTTTTCAATCCAGCTAACTGACTAACATGTCCACCGCTCAAATTAATTTCATATTTCCCTATACTCATTCCCTAATAATCTTGATGGGGTTCTGGAGTAGCATGCTACCCGCTGAAAAGCACTTAAACACCTCATCAAGGGTAGCAAGTGCTATATAAATGGAAACCTTTCCCTCTTCTAAAGCTTCACTATCCCTTTTCAATCCAAATAACAAACTCACTGGTCCACCACTGAAATAATTTAATATCTCCCTAAACTAATTTACCAATAATCCTCCATGGTTCCCGAAGTAGCGTGCTACTCACCGAAATAGCGTTTTAACACCTCGTCAGGGGTAGTAAGTGCAACATAAATGCAATTACAATTACTATGAATTGGAAATCTGCTATTAATATATGTTCAACCGCCTGGTGGGATTGGATAATATATTTCAGAAAGGGATTGAATTTTCATCAACAAGACTAAGACGCCACTTTATCTCACATCCTCAGTTTGTAAGACTTTGGATATTTCTCTTAATGCTAGTTAAGCGCTTAAAGTAAACTGGTTTGTCTTAGATAGTATTAGCCCTTTAGTTGTTTTAGGTTCTCAAATTAAGCACTGAAGCCACTTGTGCTGGGACAGTGAACATAGCGACATTCGGAAAGGGAGGCTTTTACAGTTGGACAAGCATCAGTTCGGGGAGCGACTTGCACTGGTAAATGGACTGTATCACCACAAGAACCAGGAGCCACCTATAGTGGGATATGGAATGCAGAAATACATGTATAAAGTGATGGTCACTATTCTAAAAAAAAAACCGAGATCCCCTCTAAGTCAGGGAAACTAGGACAGACAATACATTGCCAGTGGGCTAGGAAGAGACATACTATGCTAAAGGAATACACTAAAACTGCGCTATTGAAAACACTGCCACTAGGTCAGGGGCTACATGAATACTGCAGCAGTGAATCAAATGACACTAGAATATGAAATGTTCTGATGTTGGGAAATGAGCTCTACTAAGATCAAAACATGGAGACTTACCGTTTACAGGGAGACTAAATATATGGAACATAGGGACAACATTCATCTTGGGTACTATTCACAAAGACAAATTTAAGCGTAAACTTAAGCCAGGGACTCATAAAGGTAATGCAATTACTACAGTGGATTTCTCAGGTGCGAGTGCAGAGAAATCTGAAGTAGTAAATATCACTCAAGGAGTGGAAAATGTCAGTTGCAAGCTGAGATTTGCCTTGGAATTTTTATTATGCCTACAAACATGGACATTTGTGGGAATTCCTACACTCCAATACAACTATTTTTCACCCTGGAAGTAGTTGGAGATTTTCTCCAGTCAAAGGTTGGAGCAGATGGGAGTGGGAATGGGAATGGATCACCCCCACATTTTCTGTGGTGTAGAGGGAAGGAATTCACCAAAGGGGGGAAAATGTTTTCCTTGTGGACAAAAATGTGCATGTGCATAGGGGGCTCCATTCCTTCCTTGCAGACCAGAACAACCCATGGAGACGGGAACAACGTTGGTGGTGGCTGCAGAATTTATCTGAAGTTACAGTAGGAATTAATGAAGCAATAAAATAACAGTTTTATTTTCCAACGGAGCTGGATGAATGCTTCTTCATTCACGGAAGGCATGTGGGCACATTTCGCTCTTTAAAATGTATTCCGCAATATAACCTTATGTTGGTTCCCATGTGCAGACTGGAAACCTTCCGGAAGCAGGAACTAGAAGCCGTGGGACATGTCACCTGACATTGCAAGTAGTACACCTGAACATCTGTGTCTTTCACAGTTTTCCAGGCATATTCCTACAAATATTAATGAATGCAAAATAAATGCAAAAATAAGTTCAGGTGAAGGAGTAACTCTTGTCCAGTACTTTTACGTTTTTTGTGACTACCCTTTGACAGAAATACCTTGGCACTAGGACAGAGGAGACGATGACATAAGAAAAAAACACACCAGCATTTTTATGAATTTATTTATTTAGCAAACCTCCCGATTTTATAATACGACAGGGAGCTGCTGGACGTAATAGACGAATATAACAAGTTTGAAAACTATTTTCTGGTGATTATAGGTTTTGCATTAGTTCTGGAAGAGGCAAATGTGATGGCCTTGTAATTGCCCCTTGAAGGCAAGGAGGGTGGGCTCAGCTCTGCTAGTTCGAGGAAAGGTAGTTGTCAGAGCCCGAGCAAACATTGCTCTAAATAGAGCGCCCTCAGTCTGGACAGAGGTTTGGCTTCTGAGGCCTCTTAGTCTGCCCGAAACGGGTTGCAGTTCATAATACTAAAGGGATGCTATGGTGGACAGGGTTGTATAAACTGCAGCATAGTTTGAATATGATTCTTTCATTTAGAGGGTAGCCTGTGGAGCGCACAGAGTAAGAGGACAGTGTGTTCATATTTTCCCAAGGTAGTGATCAGTCTGTCCCTGGATGCAGCATTACACTGAGCAGTGCAAGAGCTAATTGAGAGACTCTTGCTAGGTCTGCGTTCCCAAAGACCAGTCTGTAAAAAAATGACAATGACCAGCTATTATAAGTAATCTAAAGAGATAAGGTGTTTGTCTTTCTGATAGGAGACATTGGGACAGTAAAGAGGCATGACATACTTTCACCTCACACTAACAGCCTAACAAAAGGACAGAGAATAAACTAAGACTGGTACAAAAGAAACATGTTTATTAAGACAAGGCAAACTGTGGTAGTAAGCCAGGACACAGAGACATATATAATTCATTATGGAGAAACAGACTCAAGGGCATTGAAGACACTGGCATCAGACAAGGGATACACTGACTAGTGGACAAGAGCACTTGAAGACCGGAGAGATACTAAAACATTACTAGCCTGAAGCACATACTTCAATGTCACTAGGACAGTGATATCATGATGGGGATATGATCTGGGCCCAGGGAATGCACAGACTTTGAGTCTGTGAAATATTTTCAATTCCTTCATTAAATGAAAGGCTTTGTTACTGGGTCACCCCCACTGGAATGATCTGAATGATCCTGCAGTTAACAGCTTTAAAACCTTCATTGCTGACCTCAACCTAACCCAGTTTTGTGACAGCCCTACACACAACAAAGGGTCGACCTTAGATCTTATTATTGCGAAGCCTAATTCAATTCAATTGGAATCTATCCTCCCTTTGGCAGGACCGCATAACACCGCATCACATTCCTCATCACAGAAGCTGTAATAACTAACACAGCTCAACTAACAAACCCCAGCCTCTGGAAAAGGAGCATGCATAACATAAATTGAAAGTAATTGACTTCTCTCAGCCGCAACATCCTGCCTCCTTCTGGAGAGATGTCCATGATTTTACAAATCACTACATTCATTCCCTGGAGACTGTTCTTGACTCGATCGCCCACATACAACTAAAAAGACCAAAAGACTACAAACCTTGGTATAATGGTAGCCTCGATACAGAAAGATGCAATCAGAGGCTAGCTTAATGCCAGTGGAGATCAACTCCATCCCTTGAACACCTCAAGCACCTGAGATCATTGAGGAACAGATGCTACAAAATCATCAGAAGTTCGAAAGCAAATTTCTTCAGAAACCAGCGGGATGAAGCCAGTAACCGACCCATAAAATTATTTGAACTCATAAAAGTACAATCGAGCTGCACACTCAATCTGACCCTTGCTAGATCTAGTCTGCTACCAAACTGCAAATAATTTGCCTCCTTCTTTCTTCAGAAAACAGAAAGCCTGAGAAATGATCTGCAGAGAGCTTTGGAACTAATGGGCCGATTACTATGGTGGAGAGATCGCCACCGCCAGCCATGCAGTGCGGTCCAGCTGCTATCTGAAAGCCCATTTCCCCTGCCACATCAGGATGGTGGGGGGAATTGTTCCACAAGAGTGTTGGGTGCAAAGAGCGCCAGCCACGCTTCTGCCAAAGGCAATTGTTGCGATTGCCTGGCGGAGCGGATCAGACTGGGGATATGGTGGCAGTGCCTAGCAGGCACTGCCCGCTCGATCAAAATGCTTTCAATGGGGGTGGAACTGGCCACAACTGGCCCCTCTGTGGTGGGGGGGCCAGTTGTGATACCCCCCTACATTTCCATGCACAAGGTGGCTGATTGCCTAAAGTTCGGTTAGGTTTTCCCCATCCTAAAAAAATCAAAAGCATCCAGGCCTTCCATCCAGGGCACAGCACTGAATCGACTGTGACACACATAGTGGACGATGCATTAAAAATGCTGGATCAGAACCAATATTGCCTTTTAATCCTCCTTGACTTATCATCGGCATTCGATATGGTTAAGCATGACAACCTACTAGACCTTTTGGAACACCGTATGGGACTAACAGGATCAGTCCCAAACTGGCTCACATCTCACCTTCAAAACAGAACTCAAAGAGTCACGGTTAATCATTCCCTATCACAGACTACTCTGGTCACATTAGAGATCCCAAAGGCTAATCCCTCTCGCCCACCCTCTTTAAACTGTTCATGGAGCCTCTAACAGGATTTCTGAGTTATCCAACATCGATTACCACATATTCGTAGGCGACACCCAATTATACTTAAACGTCTCTGCCCCAGAAGACATCAGTTCCCTGCACACAACTCTAGAGAAAACTTACAGTTGGCTGACAGCCAATCACCTCAAAATAAATACTCAAGAAAACGAACTCGCCCCATCAGTCACCTGTCACTGAAAAATTGTTGAAACATCAAACAGCCCTCAACTGCATTCCAACAAGTCATTGATTCAGCAAGATCATTGGGATTAACTCTCGACAAGACCTCAACATGCAGAAGCACATTAGTGCCGCTTCCGAAGGAGCGAATCACAAAATTAACATTCTTAAAAAATGAAAACCCTTCCTCTTCCCAACAACTTTAAGTATGCAGTGTAAGTCCTAGTGATTCCCAAGTTGGACAATGGAAGTGTAACCCTCCTTGACCTGTCCAGATCCAAAATGGCTCCTCTAAAGGCCTTACTCAGCTTTGCTGCAAGGCTCTTCAATGGCTCAAAAAGAAACAACCACTTCACCCTTGGTCTGAAATCCCTCTATTGGCTCCTTTACAAAGTAAGAATCCAGCAACAAATTTACCTCTGTGACACATAAAGCTCTCCACCTCAAAATTCCTAGATATCTTGCTCAGAAGCTAAAACTTTCTTGTGCCGGCAGATCTTCCAAAAGATCCAACACCTTACTTCTGAAACCTCAGAGATTCCACAAGAAGAAAACTCACAACCAATCTTTCTCTGGAATTGCCAGAGAAATTAGAACATCTTGCCCTTTGAAGTCATGATGAACCTCTTAATTGTATCCTTCAAAAAAGACATCAAAGTACTCCTTATGAACAAACCTTCTACCCAAAATCTTAAGATCACCTCTGCTCATACCCATCCTGATTCCTCAATCACACTCATGACCTCTGCTCACCTGCTATTTCACTTATTTTCCATTGATCAGTCCTGACATTATGTCGTACCCTCCATTTTCTCCATACTGCCTGATGCTGTAGTTTTCTTGACTATGATATTATTATTTTTATTGGTTATTTGCCTCTGCTCTCTGAACATTTATAAAGTGTACCCTCCTTTTTCTGGGTACTACCTTCCCTGTATTGTTCTCGAATAATTATATTATTGTTACTATTGTGTTTGGTCTTGCTCTCTGCACATTTGTAAAGCACTCTAACCAACAAGGGTCACGTGTGCGCTATAAATAGCTCTCAAAAAAAATAAATTAATACTAATAATGATAATAATTCTTGACAAAATTGTAACTCTTTTACCATATGATATGCTTATTGAATTTCATTATGCTTGAACTTAATTATGAGATTCTTTTGCTAAATAAGAAATGCATTAAATTGCCTTTTTCCCTTAGGTTTGCATTTTTCACAGTTGAGGTGTAAGAACCTGGCTCTGTATATACTATACCAAAGTGAGGTATAGTGTGCACAGAGTCCAATGGATCCCCAGAGGTAAAGCAGAGGCTAAAGAAGATAATACCAACAGCTCTATTTGGGGTAGTGTGGTTAAGCAGTTAAACTTATCAGAGGACAGTGTTAGGCATTTATTGTACACACTCAGGCAAGAAATGTTATCACATATTCAAAGACTCAAACCTGGCCAATTGGTAAGTATATAACTTTTACTTTGTATTGTATTGGGTTACTTAATGCTGGCAAGTTGTAGTACTTTCAAAGCATCAAAGCTTTTCAGGTAGAACGTTTTTTAGAGTTTCAAGCAATACTTTTAAGTCTGAAAGAAAATACATGGTATTCAGGATATACAGTTAGTGCAACACAGAGAGAACGCTATGCAATCCTGTGGGAAAAAAGACAGGTGATGGACTTACAAGTAAGTAACAGCCTTACAGTTCCAGTCTCTGGATGAGCGCGGGCCAACACTGCAGGCGATGTCGGTCATGGGGGACTGGGAGCACCCAGAGGTGCGTGATTCAGTATCTATGCAGCAGGTGGTCGATACCAGCAATGAGCTTTACCCTCGTGGTCTGCAGAGTGTAAAATAGCAGGTTGCTTTTCAGCAGACCGCCAACACGGTTACTCATCGCAGTTGCTGGCGGTTGGCTGCTGCTGTTGGCCTGGAAGAGTTGTGCCATAGTCGGACTGTCACAGGCAGGTTGTGGTAAGGTGGCAGGGCTGGAGGAGGCCGCCAGGGCCACTTACAAAAGGGTACGGTCTCTCAGGCATCAGCTGGGCACAGCTGGGGTCGTGGGGCTGAGATCCAATCGAGGTCATGGAGGCTGTCCGGCTGGAATGCTTTTCATTTGGCAGGGCAGAGAGCCGTTGACACAAGTGTCAGTCCTCTACCACTGTAGTTGGGTAGTCCTTTTGTAGCAGTGAGTCGAGTTAACACCAGTGTCTATCCTCACTGTAGCAGTTCTGGTACTGGCGGATGTTCAAAGGGAGAGTCTTGGCACTTTGGCAAAGGTTGCAAGGCGTCCAGGGTTTCTTGGAGGTCAGGGAGGGTTTCTGAAAGAATATCAGTTCCAGTGGTCAACCCAGGTGCAGGTGAAAGGGTTCTTGCCGAGTTTTGTTTGCATCGGTTCAGTTCCTGGCCTAGCAGCGGTCCTGGTCTGTCTTCTTCTTTGGTGCGTGCGTGTGTTTCTGCCTTCTGTATTTAACCTTGTTATTGTTTTTTAACTGTTTCCTTCCTCGTGCATGTATCACTGCCTTCTGTATTTAACCTAGATTTGTATTTAACTCTTTCCCTCCTCGTGCGTGTATCACTGCCTTCTGTATTTAACATAGATTTGTATGTAACTGTTTCCCTCCTCGTGCGTGTATTACTGCCCTCTGTGTTTAACCTAGATTTGTATTTAACTATTTCCTTCCTCGTGTGTGTGTCTCTTCGCTTCATTGTTGTTCAGCCCCCTGTGCCCGCCCCGCTCCCCGCTTCCTGCCGCCGTCCAACGGCCACGCCCCCTTTCTGTTCTGTGCCCTCCCCGCTCCCGCCTCCCAGCTGCACCTCCCTCCCTCCCACTTGGCTATAAATGGCGACCGCGTGGCGCAGGTGAGTGTGACCTGTTCTCAGGACACCCCCGCGCCGCACGCCCACCAGCTGTGTGTGTGCCCCTTGCCCCGCTGCTGCCCGTAGCCTCGCTGTGACTGCCTCCATGCTCCCCGCCCCTACGCCGCATTTTGCGTGCGTGTGTTTCAGCCTTCTGTATTTAACCTTGTTATTGTTTTTTAACTGTTTCCTTCCTCGTGCGTGTATCACTGCCTTCTGTATTTAACCTAGATTTGTATTTAACTGTTTCCCTCCTCGTGCATGTATCACTGCCCTCTGTGTTTAACCTAGATTTGTATTTAACTATTTCCTTCCTCGTGCGTGTGTCTCTTCGCTTCATTGTTGTTCAGCCCCTTTTGCCCGCCCCGCTCCCCGCTTCCCGCTGCCGTCCAACGGCCACGCCCCCTTTCTGTTCTGTGCCCTCCCCGCTCCCGCCTCCCAGCTGCTCTCCCTCCCTCCCACTTTGCCATAAATGGCGACTGTGTGTACGCGCAGCGGGCGCGCCGATTGTGCGCCGAAGGCGCGCCAAACGTAAGCCCATCTGCGCCCATTCGCGCCTGGACCGCACCCAGCGCCAGATCCCCTGGCCCCCAACGACGCAAGACGACCCGACAAACCTACGACGCCGCCGCCCTCAACGCACTCAATGCCGGTCGGAACCCTGCCTGCTGCCGGGCCACCCCGAAGCGCTTCCACGAACCCTTCACCTGCATAGCCTGTAGGTTTACCTGCCTCCGAACATGCACCGCGCCCACCAAGCCAAACCCCAGCAGCGACCTCAAGTGCATCCTGCTCAACACCCGCTCCGTCCACAGACACGCCGTCGAACTCTGGAACCTGCTCAACACTACATCACCAGACGTCGACTTCCACCTGGAGAACAACAAGGACCGCAACACCGTCACCCTGCTGGACAACCTCGCCAACCTCGGACTCAAGCAACTGGTCAACACCCCCACCCACTATGCCGGCCACACGCTTGACCCCATCTTTTCATCCAGCAAGCACATCGCCTTCAGCCACTCCACCGGACTTCACTGGACCGACCACAGCTGCGTCCACTTCAGCTTCAGAAAAACCACCACCCACCACCACCGCAACAGGTTCCTCACAGGAGCTGGAGCAAGATCACTGCCTACCAGCTCACCGCCTCCCTCAGCCAGAACCCACCTACCAGCACACCGGACCCCAACGAAGCAGCCCGCAACTTCACGCAATGGCTGACCGCCTGCGCCGACAACCTCGCACCACTGAAGAACCCCCCAGCAAACCCAGAAGCAAGAAGGCCCCCTGGTTCACCGACGAACTCAAGGACTCCAAGAAGACCTGCCGCACCCTCGAGAAAGCCTGGCTCCTCGACCGGACTACAGACAACATGACCGCCCTCAAACACGCGACCCGCAGGCACCACCAGCTCATCCGCACCACCAAGAAGAAATCACTGAAAGATCGACTGGACAACAACGCCCACGACAGCAAGGAACTCTTCAGCATCGTCAAGGAGTTCTCCAACCCCAGAACCAGCAACAACGACATCACCCCTTCACAAGATCTCTGCAACTCCCTCGCCTCGTTCTTCCACCGCAAGATTGCCGACATCCACCACAGCTTCGGCACACCATCCTCGCACCCAACCGTCGAACCTACGCACCCCACTGCCACGCTCCGCACCTGGACAGCAGTGACCACCGAAGACACAGCCCGCACGATGAACACCATCCACTCCGGATCTCCGACTGACCCCTGCCCCCAACACATCTTCGACAAGGCCGCCTCCACCATCGCACCCCAACTCCAAGACATCATCAACACCTCCTTCGACACCACCACCTTCCCGGAGAGCTGGAAGCATGCCGAGCTCAGCGAAACCAACAGCGGACCCCACCGACCTCAAGAACGTCCGCCCCATCTCGCTCCTCCCTTTTCCTGCCAAAGTCATCGAGAAGATCGCCAACAGACAGCTTGCCGCCTTCCTCGAGACAAACGGATCCCTCGACCCCTCGCAGTCCGGTTTCAGAGCCAACCACAGCACCGAGACCGCCCTCATCGCAGCCACCGACGACATACGAGCCCTTCTCGACAACGAGGAAACAGCGCCACTCATCCTCCTGGACCTCTCCGCCGCGTTTGACACTGTCTACCACCGCACCCTAGTCCAGCACCTCAGCAACACCGGCATCCAAGAGAAGGCACTGAAGTGGATCATCTCGTTCGTAGCTGGAAGAACACAGCTCGTTCCGAGGCCACCGAAGTCATCTGCGGCGTCCCGCAAGGATCATCACTCTCTTCAACATCTACATGAGACTCCTCGCAGCCATCGCACGCCAACACAACCTCAACATCATCTCCTATGCCGAAGACACCCAGCTGATCCTCTCCCTCACCAGAGACCCCGACACCGTCAGAACCAGCCTCCATGAAGGGATGAAAGACGTCGCCGAGTGGATGAAGATGAGCCGCTTGAAACTGAACTCTGACAAGACGGAAGTCCTCATTCTTGGACCATCACCCTCCGCCTGGGATGACTCCTGGTGGCCCCCTGCCCTGGGCACCGCCCCCAAGCCGACAGACCCCGCACGCAACCTGGGCTTCATCCTGGACTCCTCCCTCTCCATGCCCAGACAAGTCAACGCCGTCTCCTCTTCATGCTTTCACACCCTCCGCATGCTCCGCAAGATCTTCCGATGGATCCTGATCGAAACCAGGAAGACGGTCACCCAGGCCGTCGTCACCAGCCGGCTAGATTACGGAAACACCCTCTATGCCGGAACCACAGCCAAGCTACAGAAAAGACTACAACGTATCCAGAACGCCTCCGCCCGACTCATCCTAGACATCCCTCGACGCAGCCACATCTCCGGCTACCTGAGGAACTTGCACTGGCTCCCCGTCAACAAGAGGATCACGTTCAGGCTCCTCCCCCACACACACAAGTCTCTCCACAACCTGGGCCCCAAGTACCTCAACAACCGCCTGACCTTCCACACGCCCACCCGCCAGCTACGATCCGCTAGCCTCACCCTCGCCGCAGTACCACGCATCCGAAGAGCCACCACCAGAGGCAGATCGTTCTCCTACCTGGCGGCCAAGACATGGAACTCCCTCCCCATCCACCTTCGGCTGACCCGGGACCACCTCGCCTTCAGGAGACAACTCAAGACCTGGCTGTTCGAACAGTAGCGGCCCCCTTCCCCCAAGCGCCTTGAGACCCTTCCGGGTGAGTAGTGCACTATACAAGTGATATGATTGATTGATTGATTGATTGATTGGTCTGTCGAATCTGACTTCTGGATTCAGGGCTGCCTCCTAAATACTGTAGGGGTCTCAAGGTCAGTAGTTAATGGCCTACTGAAATTAGGTTGACTACACCCTTGGTTGTGCTCAACCCACATGGGCGAGTAGGCACAAACCCTAACCATGATTGGAGGGTGCTGTAGAGTGGGCTTCACTTCACCTCCACCACCTGAGGGGTCGGGTTGGCAGAGGTGGGCACACTTTCTGTGCTGTTCTAACTTTTCCTGCTTGTCTTCCCACTAAAAAGTAGGTTAGATAGGAAGGGGGCCTGCTCTTGATAGTAGGAGAGGCTGGGGGTTGCGTTGCAAAGGCGGCAAGGCATTTGAAGCTCCCCTGTCACAGATGGCTCTTCCTAAGCTGGGGGAGGTGTGAACATCTCCACCCAGGAAGCTTTGTTTCTGGGTCCAGGGTGAGAAAGCTCCCTCCCCAGGGGTCCAGAAATGTGTCTTGTGATGGCAGACTGGTGTTCACCAGTCAGTAACCCACAAGTGGTTGGTTTGGTTAAGCGGTCGCCTCTAGAAGGGACCCCTGAGTGCATGGAATAATACATCTGGCACTGGAATCAGGGCAGATTAATTATTCTGACATGTTTGATACCAAACATCCCAGGATTCACTAAAGCCATTATGGTGCTAGGAAACTCATAATAACCAGTTTCCAGACCATATACTCAGGATGGCTTTACTGGGCACTTATAATATCTGTGAATGGCCTTAGATATTATAGGGGCCTGTCTGCTCATGAGGTATAGGGTATGAGGTATAGGGTACCCTTCCTTAAGGGAACTTCCCTAGGCCTCATGCAGTGCTTGGCAGGCATGGAACACAGGGATGTGTGCCACATTGACTCTTCAATTTTATTTGCACCACAACATGCAAGCTGCAAAGTCAGTTGTGCATGTCTGTGGTGAAAGGTCTCTGAGGGTGGCATAATACATGCTGCAGCCCTCAGAGGCCTTTCCCTGGCTACCATGCCCATGGTATCATATGTACTCTTTACCCTTTACAAGGGTCTTACAGGTAAGCCAGAGTTGTGCCAATTGTGGAAACAATGGTGCAGGCTAGGGAAAGAACACAGGCCCTGGGAACCTGATTGTCAGGGACCCAGGTCACAAAAAGTAGGGGGCTGTTACAACAGAAACCCATTTCTTAAACAAGACTCCCCCCACCCCCAAACCAAAGGCGAGGAGACTCATCCAAACCTGGGAGAGTCTTCCTAGTCTTTCAGGTGAGGAAGAGTAGAAGAAGTGGTTAGAAAGTTGGAGGGCCTACTCTGCCTTACTTCCTTCTGTCCAGGCCAATCCCTTTGGGGAGCTGGCTTACCTCAACAGTTTCAGGACCTAATTCCTAATGCTCCTTTCCTAGCTCTTCAGTGTCCTTACTCCAGCGTTGGATTTAGAGGTGCCCACCTCTGTAAATACTGACTTGACTGAGACAACATATAGCTTATGCGCAGGGGTTACCCACAGCTTGAGTAACCCCACCATGACCAACAGAGTCAGAAGGCCTAACATATTATTTGTCATGGGGCTAGACCACCATGCCAAGGACAGTGCAGCCATGAAGGCTACCACCAAGCAGAGGCCACTGACAGCGGTCAGTGCCCAGAACCACACCTTTAGCTCTTCACTAATAGGTGAAGGGGCAAACTTATAGGTTCCTCTGGGTTATGGTTACCTGTCTGCTGTTTTAGAGTAGGGGGCCACTACATCTTGTAGTGAACAACCTTCTCCCACCCTCTATTCTGTAAGCTGAGGAGCCAGCCTGAATAGTCTGGCCATTTTGTGGGTTAGGGAGGACTTCACCAGTGCCAATTTTGGGGTACTCCCCTACTGGGGTAGAATCACACCGGGCCACTGGATTTGTGGCTAACAGTTGTCTACCTTTTCTACACTTCCTTTTCTTTTTCTTTTGGGGCTTACCTTTACTTGCTGCATGCCTCAGAATCATTGAGTGAGGACTGCCACTTGACCAGTATCTTATTTTGGCTCAGACCAACCTCTAGGAGACAGTCAAGGGGGAGACCTTTATTGACTACCAGCTTTCTCCAACTAAGGGACCCAGTTATTTCTAGGGGCACCTCAGCCACTGGCCTAACTGTGACCTCCCCCGGGTTAGCCTTACTCTTCTTGTCTCCCCTCGGACATACTGGTTTGAGAGTACCCACCTGTCATGCAACACCATGTGATGGATACAGGTATCTCTCAGGGCATTGGTAGGGATTCCATTCACCATTAGGTGGTGGATGTGTCTACTCCCCTCTGGAATCTCCAACTCACAGTTGGGCCCATTTTCCAGTTAAAAGCTATGTGGACTTCCTCATCTGAGGAACTACCTTCATAGGCTACACTGGCAACCCCTGGAGCTACACTAGGGGCTTTGTTTTTAGGACAGCTAGGGTCCTTGGTGAGGTGTCTTGTGTTTTGACATTTGTGACATCATACATTGTTGGGATCCTAATTTTTAACTTGGTACCCAGTTTTAGTTTGTGAGGTGTCTTTGGGCCAAACCTCATGGACAGGTGTTTGGGGGCTACCTGGGACTCCTTATTTTTATCTTTAGGATGTTCACCCTTTTTGTCATGGGGAGGGTATGTTACACCTTTCTTTTGGTCACCCACAGTGGACATCTTGGTCACCCTAGTCTTGCCCCAATAGTCTGCTTTCTTTCCATATTCTTGAAGGAGAAATTAGACCTAGGTCTAATAGATACTGATGCAACCTTTCATTTGTGTTATGTTATGTTATGTTATGTTATGTTATGTTATGTTATGTTATGGTAAAAGGGGTGCTTCTATAGCGCACGGCTACTCCGAGGAGTGTCCCGGCGCTGTCGGAGCCTCACAGGTCAAGGGGAAAAGCAAAAAGAAACAAGCGGTACAGGCAGCGTGATAAGAGGCCAAGGTGGAAGAACTTATTGCTGAAACAGCCAGGTTTTCAGATCCTTCCTGAATGTCAAAAGATTGGAGCAGGATCTGAGCGCGAGAGGAAGATCGTTCCACAGCAGGGGCGCCAGATGTTTAAAGGCGCATCCGCCGAGGCGAGCCCGATGTATCCTGGGGGTGACTGCCCTAGCTTGTGACGAAGAGCGAAGGGATCTCGAGGGAAGGTAGAAAGTGATCCAATTACTTAACATGTGTTCCTTCATAAAGAGATCGTACAGTCCAGTAAAATCATGCACATCACTTCCAGTACACAAATCATTTAGGGCCAGATGTAGGACACCAAATACCGGTCGGTATCAGCCTATTTCGGCCATTAGCGACCGGTATTTGGTTTTTGATATGTAGAGGGCCTAAAATCTACAGAATCGGTAAATTTACCGATTTGGTAAAATACCGAATCAGTAAATCTAGATGTAGGTGGCACTGAAAACAGTGCCACAGACCCTTAAGAATTCGTTATTTACCACGAAATAATATTTGGTGGTAAATAACGAATTCCTGTGTACATGCACATCTGTGCATGTACACCTGTGCCATGTGGCACACATACATGCCCTGTGCCATGTGGCGCACATACATGCCCTTAGGGCATCTGTGAATGGCCTTAGATATTATAGGGACCTGTCTGCTCATGAGGTATAGGGTACCCTTCCTTAAGGGAACTTCCCTAGGCCTCATGCAGTGCTTGGCAGGCATGGAACACAGGGATGTGTGCCACATTGACTCTTCAATTTTATTTGCACCACAACATGCAAGCTGCAAAGTCAGTTGTGCATGCCTGTGGTGAAAGGTCTCTGAGGGTGGCATAACACATGCTGCAGCCCTCAGAGGCCTTACCCTGGCTACCATGCCCATGGTATCATATGTACTCTTTACCCTTTACAAGGGTCTTACAGGTAAGCCAGAGTTGTGCCAATTGTGGAAACAATGGTGCAGGCTAGGGAAAGAACACAGGCCCTGGGAACCTGATTGTCAGGGACCCAGGTCACAAAAAGTAGGGGGCTGTTACAACAGAAACCCATTTCTTAAACAAGACTCCCCCCCACCCCCAAACCAAAGGCGAGGAGACTCATCCAAACCTGGGAGAGTCTTCCTAGTCTTTCAGGTGAGGAAGAGTAGAAGAAGTGGTTAGAAAGTTGGAGGGCCTACTCTGACTTACTTCCTTCTGTCCAGGCCAATCCCTTTGGGGAGCTGGCTTACCTCAACAGTTTCAGGACCTAATTCCTAATGCTCCTTTCCTAGCTCTTCAGTGTCCTTACTCCAGCGTTGGATTTAGAGGTGCCCACCTCTGTAAATACTGACTTGACTGAGACAACATATAGCTTATGCACAGGGGTTACCCACAGCTTGAGTAACCCCACCATGACCAGCAGAGTCAGAAGGCCTAACATATTATTTGTCATGGGGCTAGACCACCATGCCAAGGACAGTGCAGCCATGAAGGCTACCACCAAGCAGAGGCCACTGACAGCGGTCAGTGCCCAGAACCACACCTTTAGCTCTTCACTGGTAGGTGAAGGGGCAAACTTATAGGTTCCTCTGAGTTATGGTTACCTGTCTGCTGTTTTAGAGTAGGGGGCCACTACATCTTGTAGTGAACAACCTTCTCCCACCCTCTATTCTGTAAGCTGAGGAGCCACCCTGAATAGTCTGGCCTTTTTGTGGGTTAGGGAGGACTTCACCAGTGCCAATTTTGGGGTACTCCCCTACTGGGGTAGAATTTCACCGGGCCACTGGATTTGTGGCTAACAGTTGTCTACCTTTTCTACACTTCCTTTTCTTTTTCTTTTGGGGCTTACCTTTACTTGCTGCATGCCTCAGAATCATTGAGTGAGGACTGCCACTTGACCAGTATCTTATTTTGGCTCAGACCAACCTCTAGGAGACAGTCAAGGGGGAGACCTTTATTGACTACCAGCTTTCTCCAACTAAGGGACCCAGTTATTTCTAGGGGCACCTCAGCCACTGGCCTAACTGTGACCTCCCCCGGGTTAGCCTTACTCTTCTTGTCTCCCCTCGGACATACTGGTTTGAGAGTACCCACCTGTCATGCAACACCATGTGATGGATACAGGTATCTCTCAGGGCATTGGTAGGGATTCCATTCACCATTAGGTGGTGGATGTGTCTACTCCCCTCTGGAATCTCCAACTCACAGTTGGGCCCATTTTCCAGTTAAAAGCTATGTGGACTTCCTCATCTGAGGAACTACCTTCATAGGCTACACTGGCAACCCCTGGAGCTACACTAGGGGCTTTGTTTTTAGGACAGCTAGGGTCCTTGGTGAGGTGTCTTGTGTTTTGACATTTGTGACATCATACATTGTTGGGATCCTAATTTTTAACTTGGTACCCAGTTTTAGTTTGTGAGGTGTCTTTGGGCCAAACCTCATGGACAGGTGTTTGGGGGCTACCTGGGACTCCTTATTTTTATCTTTAGGATGTTCACCCTTTTTGTCATGGGGAGGGTATGTTACACCTTTCTTTTGGTCACCCATAGTGGACATCTTGGTCACCCTAGTCTTGCCCCAATAGTCTGCTTTCTTTCCATATTCTTGAAGGAGAAATTAGACCTAGGTCTAATAGATACTGATGCAACCTTTCATTTGTGTTATATTATGTTATGTTATGTTATGTTATGTTATGGTAAAAGGGGTGCTTCTATAGCGCACGGCTACTCCGAGGAGTGTCCCGGCGCTGTCGGAGCCTCACAGGTCAAGGGGAAAAGCAAAAAGAAACAAGCGGTACAGGCAGCGTGATAAGAGGCCAAGGTGGAAGAACTTATTGCTGAAACAGCCAGGTTTTCAGATCCTTCCTGAATGTCAAAAGATTGGAGCAGGATCTGAGCGCGAGAGGAAGATCGTTCCACAGCAGGGGCGCCAGATGTTTAAAGGCGCATCCGCCGAGGCGAGCCCGATGTATCCTGGGGGTGACTGCCCTAGCTTGTGACGAAGAGCGAAGGGATCTCGAGGGAAGGTAGAAAGTGATCCAATTACTTAACATGTGTTCCTTCATAAAGAGATCGTACAGTCCAGTAAAATCATGCACATCACTTCCAGTACACAAATCATTTAGGGCCAGATGTAGGACACCAAATACCGGTCGGTATCAGCCTATTTCGGCCATTAGCGACCGGTATTTGGTTTTTGATATGTAGAGGGCCTAAAATCTACAGAATCGGTAAATTTACCGATTTGGTAAAATACCGAATCAGTAAATCTAGATGTAGGTGGCACTGAAAACAGTGCCACAGACCCTTAAGAATTCGTTATTTACCACGAAATAATATTTGGTGGTAAATAACGAATTCCTGTGTACATGCACATCTGTGCATGTACACCTGTGCCATGTGGCACACATACATGCCCTGTGCCATGTGGCGCACATACATGCCCTTAGGGCATCTGTGAATGGCCTTAGATATTATAGGGACCTGTCTGCTCATGAGGTATAGGGTACCCTTCCTTAAGGGAACTTCCCTAGGCCTCATGCAGTGCTTGGCAGGCATGGAACACAGGGATGTGTGCCACATTGACTCTTCAATTTTATTTGCACCACAACATGCAAGCTGCAAAGTCAGTTGTGCATGCCTGTGGTGAAAGGTCTCTGAGGGTGGCATAACACATGCTGCAGCCCTCAGAGGCCTTACCCTGGCTACCATGCCCATGGTATCATATGTACTCTTTACCCTTTACAAGGGTCTTACAGGTAAGCCAGAGTTGTGCCAATTGTGGAAACAATGGTGCAGGCTAGGGAAAGAACACAGGCCCTGGGAACCTGATTGTCAGGGACCCAGGTCACAAAAAGTAGGGGGCTGTTACAACAGAAACCCATTTCTTAAACAAGACTCCCCCCCACCCCCAAACCAAAGGCGAGGAGACTCATCCAAACCTGGGAGAGTCTTCCTAGTCTTTCAGGTGAGGAAGAGTAGAAGAAGTGGTTAGAAAGTTGGAGGGCCTACTCTGACTTACTTCCTTCTGTCCAGGCCAATCCCTTTGGGGAGCTGGCTTACCTCAACAGTTTCAGGACCTAATTCCTAATGCTCCTTTCCTAGCTCTTCAGTGTCCTTACTCCAGCGTTGGATTTAGAGGTGCCCACCTCTGTAAATACTGACTTGACTGAGACAACATATAGCTTATGCACAGGGGTTACCCACAGCTTGAGTAACCCCACCATGACCAGCAGAGTCAGAAGGCCTAACATATTATTTGTCATGGGGCTAGACCACCATGCCAAGGACAGTGCAGCCATGAAGGCTACCACCAAGCAGAGGCCACTGACAGCGGTCAGTGCCCAGAACCACACCTTTAGCTCTTCACTGGTAGGTGAAGGGGCAAACTTATAGGTTCCTCTGAGTTATGGTTACCTGTCTGCTGTTTTAGAGTAGGGGGCCACTACATCTTGTAGTGAACAACCTTCTCCCACCCTCTATTCTGTAAGCTGAGGAGCCACCCTGAATAGTCTGGCCTTTTTGTGGGTTAGGGAGGACTTCACCAGTGCCAATTTTGGGGTACTCCCCTACTGGGGTAGAATTTCACCGGGCCACTGGATTTGTGGCTAACAGTTGTCTACCTTTTCTACACTTCCTTTTCTTTTTCTTTTGGGGCTTACCTTTACTTGCTGCATGCCTCAGAATCATTGAGTGAGGACTGCCACTTGACCAGTATCTTATTTTGGCTCAGACCAACCTCTAGGAGACAGTCAAGGGGGAGACCTTTATTGACTACCAGCTTTCTCCAACTAAGGGACCCAGTTATTTCTAGGGGCACCTCAGCCACTGGCCTAACTGTGACCTCCCCCGGGTTAGCCTTACTCTTCTTGTCTCCCCTCGGACATACTGGTTTGAGAGTACCCACCTGTCATGCAACACCATGTGATGGATACAGGTATCTCTCAGGGCATTGGTAGGGATTCCATTCACCATTAGGTGGTGGATGTGTCTACTCCCCTCTGGAATCTCCAACTCACAGTTGGGCCCATTTTCCAGTTAAAAGCTATGTGGACTTCCTCATCTGAGGAACTACCTTCATAGGCTACACTGGCAACCCCTGGAGCTACACTAGGGGCTTTGTTTTTAGGACAGCTAGGGTCCTTGGTGAGGTGTCTTGTGTTTTGACATTTGTGACATCATACATTGTTGGGATCCTAATTTTTAACTTGGTACCCAGTTTTAGTTTGTGAGGTGTCTTTGGGCCAAACCTCATGGACAGGTGTTTGGGGGGCTACCGGGGACTCCTTATTTTTATCTTTAGGATGTTCACCCTTTTTGTCATGGGGAGGGTATGTAACACCTTTCTTTTGGTCACCCACAGTGGACATCTTGGTCACCCTAGTCTTGCCCCAATAGTCTGCTTTCTTTCCATATTCTTGAAGGAGAAATTAGACCTAGGTCTAATAGATACTGATGCAACCTTTCATCTGTGTTATGTTATGTTATGTTAAAAGGGGTGCTTCTATAGCGCACGGCTACTCCGAGGAGTGTCCCGGCGCTGTCGGAGCCTCACAGGTCAAGGGGAAAAGCAAAAAGAAACAAGCGGTACAGGCAGCGTGATAAGAGGCCAAGGTGGAAGAACTTATTGCTGAAACAGCCAGGTTTTCAGATCCTTCCTGAATGTCAAAAGATTGGAGCAGGATCTGAGCGCGAGAGGAAGATCGTTCCACAGCAGGGGCGCCAGATGTTTAAAGGCGCATCCGCCGAGGCGAGCCCGATGTATCCTGGGGGTGACTGCCCTAGCTTGTGACGAAGAGCGAAGGGATCTCGAGGGAAGGTAGAAAGTGATCCAATTACTTAACATGTGTTCCTTCATAAAGAGATCGTACAGTCCAGTAAAATCATGCACATCACTTCCAGTACACAAATTATTTAGGGCCAGATGTAGGACACCAAATACCGGTCGGTATCGGCCTATTTCGGCCATTAGCGACCGGTATTTGGTTTTTGATATGTAGAGGGCCTAAAATCTACAGAATCGGTAAATTTACCGATTTGGTAAAATACCGAATCAGTAAATCTAGATGTAGGTGGCACTGAAAACAGTGCCACAGACCCTTAAGAATTCGTTATTTACCACGAAATAATATTTGGTGGTAAATAACGAATTCCTGTGTACATGCACATCTGTGCATGTACACCTGTGCCATGTGGCACACATACATGCCCTGTGCCATGTGGCACACATACATGCCCTTAGGGCATCTGTGAATGGCCTTAGATATTATAGGGACCTGTCTGCTCATGAGGTATAGGGTACCCTTCCTTAAGGGAACTTCCCTAGGCCTCATGCAGTGCTTGGCAGGCATGGAACACAGGGATGTGTGCCACATTGACTCTTCAATTTTATTTGCACCACAACATGCAAGCTGCAAAGTCCGTTGTGCATGTCTGTGGCGAAAGGTCTCTGAAGGGTGGCATAATATATGCTGCAGCCTCAGAGGCCTTTCCCTGGCTACCATGCCCATGGTACCATAGGTACTCTTTACCCTTTACAAGGGTCTTACAGGTAAGCCATAGTTGTGCCAATTGTGGAAACAATGGTGCAGGCTAGGGAAAGAACAAAGGCCCTGGGAACCTGATTGGCAGGGACCCAGGTCACACTCAGTCAAAGTGCATCATAAATCAGCAAAAAGTAGGGTGCTGTTACAACAGAAACCCATTTCTTAAACAAGACTCCCCCCCACCCCCAAACCAAAGGCGAGTAGATACTGATTCGGTAATTACCGAATCATTCCGATTCGGTGAAAATTACCAAATTATTTCCTACATCTCATTTACCGAATCTAGAATACCGAATCGGTAAAATTCTGTATTCTAGAGTCGGTAAATGAGATTTACCTACATTGGGCCCCTAGTGTTTTTACTGAGTAGTCTATGGAGTCAACCCAGGATTGACTCTGGGTTTAATGAGGCCCCCCTGAACTTGATTCTATACTCCTCAGTTGTAAAGTTACCGAATCGGTAAATCTAGATGTAGGTGGCACTGAAAACTGTGCCAAAGGCCCTTAAGAATTCGTTATTTACCACAAAATAATATTTGATGGTAAATAATGAATTCCTGTGTACATGCACATCTGTGCATGTACACCTGTGCCATGTGGCACACATACATGCCCTGTGCCAAGTGGCACACATACATGCCTTTAGGGCATGTATGTGTGCCACATGGCACACAAGCTAGAATCAGGGGTGCAACAGGGTGTCAAAGTGACACCCTGTCCCCCTTGACAATTCGGTAATTTTATCGAATCGGTACTTACCGATTCAATAATTGACATTGATTCCTATGGGTCTCAAGGCAGATAGGAATCAATGGCAATTACTGAATCGGTAAATACTGATTCGGTAATTACCGAATCATACCGTTTCGGTAAAAATTACCGAATTATTTCCTACATCTCATTTACCAAATCTAGAATACCGAATCGGTAAAATTAGGTATTCTAGAGTCAGTAAATGAGATTTACCTACATTGGGCCCCTAGTGTTTTTACTGAGTAGTCTATGGAGTCAACCCAGGACTGACTCTGGGTTTAATGAGGCCCCCTGAACTTGATTCTATACTCCTCAGTTGTGAGTCCAAATCCCTCAATCAGGATGCCCTTCATGAGGTCATAAGACCAGTAAGGGTCAGTAGTCTGCCCTGACAGTTACCAGTGAACAGTTCCGAAAGGAGTGCCCCCCAGTGTGACTTCTTCACTTTTCTCATGGCACAGGCCCTCTCAAAGGCTGTGAACCATTTTGTGATATCATCAACCTCCTCAAATTTAGGGACAATCCCTTTTGGGATTTTGGGATCTTGAGATCCTTCTTTTTCTCTGCTTACTAAATTGCTGTCACCATTTATGGGTGCTAGACCCAATTCTGCTATTTGTTTTTCTAGATCCAAGAGTTTGGATTCTAGGGCTATTCTTTTGGTTAACCTTGCTAGAAGGATGTCTTCTTCATTGAGGGTTTCTTCAGCAAAATTCAGTAGAACCTGGTCCATCTGTGTGGGGCTTAAGTCCTCTGCCAAGTATTCTGGGGACAGGGGCATAGTGTCCTTGTCCTCCCTCTCCAGTGGAAGAGGTTGGGAGTTCACTTCTTCTCCATCTTCAATTACCTCCTTTGAGTTCTCATCTCCCTGCTCAGAGGAGTGGTCTTTAGCATACACTGCCAAGAGCTCCTTGAGCTTTTTTTGGAGTGGTGAATCCCCGTGTTGATATTCTTAAGTCTACATAGCAACCTAACCTCACTTATCCCAAGATGAGCATAGGGGGTGAGGTTCAGCTCCTCACTCTGAATATTTAAAGCAGCTATTATTACACTAATGGTTGGGGACATTTTGTTTTGTTTAAGAAGCTAGAACTTCTAACTACTGTCCCGTAATTCAAATAAGTCTATAAATGTCTAAAGGTATATGCTAAAGGGACTTAACGAAGGCCCTAACAAGTTTTTTAGGAATTTAGAAAAATTGTCAATTCAAAAATGGGCTACACTAAAGTACATTTTTGGATTCTAGTTGTGTGATCAGGTGTTGATTAAGTTAGTCCAACAAATACAAAGTCGTAGACCCCACCGCTGATCCACCAATGTAGGAAGCTGGCTCTGTATGTAATACACAAAAGCGAGGTATAGTGTGCACAGAGTCCAATGGATCTCCAGAGGTATAGCAGAGGCTAAAGTAGATAATACCAACAGCTCTGTTTGGGGTAGTGTGGTAAAGCAGTTAGGCTTATCAGAGGCCGCTGTTTAGCATTTATTGTACGCACTCCGGCAAGAAATGTTATCGCACACTCAAAGACTGAATCCAGACCAATTGGTAAGTACAAAAAATGATACTTTGTATTTTATTTAAGAACCAAGGGTTTCTTGATGCAGGCAAGTTGTAATACTTTAAAAGTATTACAGCTTTCGAGATAGAAAGGTTTGTAGCATTTCAAGTAATACTTTTCAGTTGGAAAGAATATACTTGGTATTCAGGATAGCTCAATACAGAGAGAGCAGTATGCAATACTGTGGGGGAAAAAGACTGGTGATGGACTTACAAGTAAGTACCAGGCTTACAGTTTCAGTCTCTGGATGGTCTCAGTCCAACACTGCGGACAATGCCGGCTGTGGTGGTCTGGGTCACCCAGAGTTGTGGGATTAAGTATCTACACCTCAGTGGTTGATACCGGCAATGAGCTTTACCCTCGCGGTTTGTGGAGAGTAATGTAGCAGGTTGGTTTTCAGCAGACTGCCAAGATAGTTACCATCGCGGTCGCTGGCATTTGGCTGCTGTTGTTTGGCTGGAAGAGTTCCACCGTCGTCAGACCGTCACGGGGAGGTTGCGGGCGGGTGGTAGGGCCGGAGAAGGCCAACAGAGAAGGCAACAGGGCAACTTGCAGGAGGGTACAGGCTTTCAGGCACCAGCTGGGCACAGCTGGGATCATGGAGATGAGATGATCTCTTGAGGTCATGGAGGCTGTCTGTCTGGGATGCTTTTTGTCAGTCAAAGCAGAGTCGCATCAAGACAAGTGTTGGTCCTCCATCACTGCAGTCGGGGAGTCCTTTTGTAGCAGTGAGTCACATCGACACCAATGTCAGTCCTAACTGTTGTGGTTCTGGTACCGGCAGATGCCGGGGACTAGAGCCTCTAGTCCAAATGGAGATTCTTGGCACTTTAGAGAAGGTTTCAGGGCCTCCGAGGTTCCTTGGAGGTCAGGCAGGGTTTCTGGAAAGACAGCAGGCCCAGTGGTCGACCGGGTGCAGGTGGTGGGGTTCTTGCTCAGTTAAGTTCCTGGCCCAGCAGCAGTCCTGGTCCGTCTTTTTCTTTGGTCCATTAAGCCTGACTTCTGGGGTCAGGGATGCCCCCTAAATACTGCATTTAGGGGGCAATTTTTAGGGGTCTTGAGATTAGTAGCTGTTAGACCAGACATCATTGGCTTGAGTCTCTCCTCCATTTTTTTTTTGCTGTTTGCCTCCACTGTTTTACGATGTTTTGCTGGATAATGCTTTGGGAACTGTGCCGCTGCTGATCAGTGCCACAGTGCAAGTGCTCCCAATGTTAAATTAATGTATCGATTGAATTCCATGTTTGGCTTATTTGGTTTACTGTCAGTCCCTAGTCTAGTGCACCAGGAGTGCCAGGGCTTGTAAATACAAATGCCGCTCGTGGGCTTGCAGCACGTGTTGTGCCACCCACCAGAGCGGCCTCGTCAAAGAATGTCTACGGGTCGGTCATTGCGAGACCTACGTGCCGTCTGGTACTGTCACGCGGGCTGCGCAAGTACACCTACTTGCCAGTCCCTCAAACCCTCCCTTAACTTCATGTTAGTCACCCCTATGGTAGGCCCACGGGCAGGGTGCGTTGTAAGTATAAGGTAGGACACGCCTGACCAAGTCGGCATGTCCTAATAGTGAATTACAGCCATCGTCGTTCTTCACTATTGCGAGGTAACCTGCTCTCCGTTAGTTAGAATGGACCGCCGGGATTATTAATGCTATGATCCTAGCTCGCTCGGGGAGCATGGTGCAATGTCGAGTTTGGTATCCCTGAACTCGGGGTTTAATTACGCATCCGTTGGTGTGGATGGTTTTTGGACTCTAGGTTTGAAAATAGCACTTTTAGAAAGTGTTTGTTTTCTTGTCTAACCATTTCTGGTCTCTGCTGGTTTTGCGTGTGTGTGACAGGAGCTGGGTGGCTCCAGAGGTCTGGATGAGTCAGTGTGGGATGAGTGGGACATTTGCGTTGAGAGTAGGGGGAGAGTAGTTGCTGATAGCCTGCCCTGCCTGATACAATGCTGGCTCCACCTCCTGCCAAGCGGCTGATGGCTCTGTGCCTGCCATGGACGATCCTAGCCCCACCTCCTACCAGGAGGCCGATAGCTCTGCTCCTGCCAGTGACAATGCTGGCTCCACCTCCTGCTGGGCGTCTGAGGACCCAGCCCTGCTCAGTGAATAGGCCAGGTGCTTCTGCCTGGCTCCACCCACAACAGACCCAGGATGTTGGGAAATTCCCCTGCATGGACAAAGGGATCAAAGCCGAAAAGGGGTATAAGAGAAGGACCCCTGAACCAAGAATGGAGATCACTTCTGACAAGGAACCCTGAAACCAAGGACAAGAGGCCTGCTGATCTAAGGACTTGCCTACCCCTTCTGCCGGTGTGCTGTTTGCTGGGGGGAATCCTGCAGTACTTCTTTATTTTCGCCAAGGAACCAGGAGAGAGGAACTGTGTGTGCACTCTCACGCTTGCTAAGAAAATCTCCGAGGACTGGAAGAGTGCCAGTCTCCTGTTGAAGTCACAGGGCTAAAGGACTTCATCTGTTACAAGTGCTATTTGCTGGAACCTGTGAATCCAGCACCTCTTGAAGACACCAGCAATCTCGACACCGACGGACGTCGCCGAATCCAGCTCGACACCGTGAGTGACGGCTCAAGTGTCCCGCTTCCTCGACCCCGGCCGCCGGGCCTGATCGACGCCAGCAGCAACGCCAGTGAGTAGTGAGTTCGGCTCCAGCTCCAAGGGACTTCGTGTCTGCACCGCTGCTGATCGCATCGACCTCGTGCCCTCTCGACGCCGTGAGCGCTGCTCACTCTTGCAACTGCATCATCGACATCGACGACTACTGAGGCCTGATCGACACCGAAGACGTGACGCCGGATTGCTCGACGCCGCTGATCATCCTGTGCTTCATTTTCCTAAGGTACGGTGTTGTTGGGGGTCCGTGTGACTCCGGGCTCGACGTAGCGCTCCTCGCGGTCGACGCCGAACCTTTGGATTAACTTTGCCTCGACGTCGTGTAACTCCCGTGTGGGTTACATTGTTGCTAAGAACTGTGTTTCCAAGAAGAAGAGTTGCTTTTGATACAAAAGACTTTGTGCTAAAGAAGAAACTACCTTTGAACTATTATTTTTCCTTCCAAGAGTATTTATTAAGATTGCATACATTTTTGTCGTTATTTGGTCTTGTGCTAAGCCTTATATAAAAATCCTTATTTTTATAATACTACTGTGTCGTGTCCATTTGTAGTGTATTCACTTTATTACTGTATGTGGTCATAAATGCTTAACACACAGCCTCTGAGATAAGCCTGTCTGCTCTGCCAAGCTACCAGGGGGGTGAGCAGGGGTTATCAAAGGGTGTGATCCCCTTGCCCTGACTAGAAAAGGTGTGTCCCTATTTGTCAGAAGTGCATACCTCTGCCAACTAGAGACAGCCGGCTCTAACAGTAGCCAATGGCCTATTGACCTTAGGATGACTTCACCCTTGATGTGCTCACCCCACGTGGGGAAGTGGGCACAATCCCTAACCCTGATTGGAGGGAGCCTGCCATCCACATGATGGCAGGCACTGAATAGTGGACTTCCGCTCATCTCCCCGACCTGAGGAATGGGGTTGGCAGACGTGGGCACACCTTCTGGGCTGTTCTAAATGTTCCTGACAGTCTTTCCACTGAAAAGCGGGTGAGAGAGAATGGGGGCCTGCTCTCGAAAACAAGAGAGGCTGGGGGTCACATTGCAAAGGCAGCAAGGACTTTGAAGCTCCCCTGCCACAGATGGCTCTTACTGGCCTGGGGGAGGTGTGAACATTTCTGCCCAGGAAAGGTTTATTTCTGGGCTCAGATACCAAAGGCTCCCATCCCAGGGGTCCAGAAACGTGTCTTGTGGGGGCATGCTTCTGTCCACCAGTCAGGAACCCACCAGTGGTTGGTTTGGTTCAGGAGTCCCTGAGTGCAGGCAATAATAAATATGCCACTGGAATCAGGGCTGGTTCATTATTATGGGATGTTTGATACCAAACATCCCAGGATTCAGAAAAGTCATTGTGGTGCTAGGAAACTCGTAATGACCAGTTTCCAGACCATATACTCAGGATGGCTTTACTGGGTGTTTATAATATCTGAGAATGGACTTAGATGTTATAGCAACCAGTCTGCTCTTGCAAATAGGTCCTCACATGAGGTCTAGGGGACTGTTATAATTAGTTGTCTGCTTGCAGAATATAGAGTGCATGACATCATAGACACCCTGCCTTTAGGGTGAGTTACCGAGGCCGCATGCAGTGCTGGGCAGGCATGGTGCCCTAGGATGTGTGCTACATCGACTCTTCACTTTTATCTGCACCACAACACACAGGCTGCAATTGCAGTGTTGCATGTCTGTGTTGAGCGGTCTCTGAGGGTGGCATAATACATGCTGCATCCCTCGGAGGCCTTTCCCTGGTGACCATGCCATTGGTACCATAGGTACCCTTTAGAAGGGACTTACAAGTAGGCCAGTGTTATGCCAATTGTGTAAACAATGGTACAAGTTAGGGATAGAACACAGGCCCTCGGGACCTGATTGGCAGGCACCCAGGGCAATGTCAGTCAAAGTGCATCAGAAATCTGGCAAAAAGTAGAGAGCTACTGCAACAGGACTACACTTTCCCTCATGAAGGACTTTACCTATGTTCCTTAAAATGTAGCTTAATATATTTTCTTCATGTCGTATTCCCTCGTAAATAATCTACTTTTTCTTTAACCCTTTGTGTGAAAGCATGAAACTTGTTTCCTTACGTCAACACAGGAAGAACAACAAAGTAAATCAATTCTGTGTCAACTAACCTGTGAGGATGAAATGGACAGTAATGTTTCATGCGCAAAAAATATTGTTTTTTCAACCTTGTAGCTTGTGAATGGAAGAATGGTCACATGATGGTCAGACCATTGTATGGTGACAACTGATGTACCAAATTAATAACTTGGAGTATAAAAAGTGATTTACCCAGGAGGAGGGAGCCCTTCATTTTGCCAACTGCCTGCCGCACTATTTTTATACCAAAAGTAGAGAAGCAACAGATATATTTATGGATGACCACTTTTAATATTAAAAGATGCTTGTGGGTCTTGAATATAGATTTAGTATTTTTAGGTTTCGGCTACCGTCCCACTGCGTATGCAGTGGGTGGGCGGAGCCGAACTCTTTTGTTAGTAGTATAGGGGCCTGAACACGCCCCTCTTCTCCATTGGCTGGCCTCGTAAATGCTGGCCAGCCATTGGAGGAGAGGAGCGTCACTGAGTTCAGGGCCTGCCTTGACGCGATTGGGGGGCATTTTTCTCTCTTTTTTTAAGTCCCGCCCCTTTGTCCTGGGCCGCGCTGTCATTGGCTGCCGGCCCGGGACACCCCCGTGACATCATTCCCCGGGCCGCGCTGTGATTGGCTGGCCGGCCTGGGATACCCCGTGACGTCATTTCCCAGGCCGCGCTGTGACTGGCTGCCGGCCCGGGACCTGACTTTTTTTAAAGGCGATGGTTGGTGCTGCAAGACTGGTTAGGTAGAGTTATGTTTCTGCTACATTGGCAGACCACGTTAAAAATGTGTCTCCTGTGTCAAAAAATAACCCTTTTAAAATGGCAGTAAAAACCAGAGATTTGATTGGTTTAAGAATTGGAGAAGTGTGCTCCTGCCATGGCAACCCATGCTTGCTGCAGGATGTCGGTGTTTGTGCTGTGATCATGTGGGCTTCTTGAAACTCGGCGACTCGACACAGAGGAGCTCTTGAAAAGTAGAGGCTTGCTAACATTGTGCGTCCTCCGCGGGAGTGAAGCCGTTGTCGGTATTGCATCTATTTAAGCGTGTGGGGTGCAGTGCTCGGTCGAGGCAGTCACTTTTCTTTCAGAGAGGACATGGTATACGGGATTGCTTGTGCCCTGTGTTTATTTATGGAAGGATGTGTGACTTCTGACTAACAATGGCTCATGTTCGTGTTGAGAATCTCATCCACACATGGCACGTCCTACAAGCTAGCGGGGCTCGTCGTGTACATTTTTCGTTATCTCATGATTTTTGGTTTGGAACAGGCGTCCAGCGAGGCTTCGGAATTTGCCTCTGTCTTGTGCACCAAATTTCAGTAGCACAACAACCCACATACAGTTGCATATGTAAAGTTGTCACGTGCACATCCGGCAGCCATCTACTTTAGTATATACAGTGCAGTAATACCACCGCTGTACATTTTATTGACACTTCAAATAAAGCACAGAGGGTCACGCCTGCGGCGTTCGTGCAGTTCCATTGTAGGGTAAGAGACTTCCACAGACCAGGATCTCCTGTTTGTATCCGCCTGTGCTGCTTAACTAAAAGCTAGCGGTGGATTTAGCTCAGATGCTTGCCAGCTCGGAGCTCTTTGTGATCGGAATTCCCCCTTTTTTTTCTCTCAGCTTTCAAACTATTCACTAGCTGACCACCGATACAAAGGGTCTCCCGTGCTTTAGAATAATATAATACAGAGGATGCACAAATGCAAGGACTCTCAATGTCCACATTCCTGCACAATTATTATTTATTTCTTCGGTCCTTTGGTTTGACCCGCCAATTATCCCTTTTATCTCGTTTAACCCCCTGTCCGTTAGCAGTGGATTGTCGAATTCATAATTTGTCAGCTGTGCATTAAAGGAAACATAAACACAGATCCTACAGGGGCGTCCAGGTTTCTGGCTTGCTCCTGTAGAATGTGAGTAATTGGGCGCATGATGCCTTTGATGTTGTTCAAGAGAATGGAAATTCCTGATAAACAATGCAAGTGATAAATTTGAAAGCTTGCAACGTAGGTGCTTGTGGCTTATGGGAATCTGAAATATCTAGTAGCCTCCTAGTGTGCATTTTGGTGTGTGATAAACCAGTTATGTAGGTGCCTGCTCGGAGTTTTTCCCTTTCGTACATAATTGCATACCGACTTGACGTCTTGGCTCCAGTGGCCAGACCGTGAATGCACAGCTTGACACATCCTTTATCAACTGTCTCATCTTAGTGCTTCAAGCGTTGTAAGGTCAGTGGCCTCATTCTTGGTTAGAATGAGCACCAGTGTACTTGCAGCCTGTCTTTCGTTGAGACGCCTGGATTGTCAAAGGTATGTAAGTGTTGCTTTTATTGCGGATGGTCAGCTGCCGTTAAGACGTTTTGTGAAGGGGTGAGTTGAGAATGGAGCTGACATTTATTTGAGCATGGCTGGACCAAGCAGTGGAATTCTCTTCTTCGAGTCCAGGAAATGTCTTAGAATTTCGCTTAAGGACTATTGAGGTTTGACTAAAGTCCATTTCTGCACAGAGTTCTAAACTTGGATTTGTTTTTTTGCTGAGGTTTACATTCTTTTGATGTTTTATTATAACTTGTCTCCATTTCGTCTCTGCTGCTGTGTGTGTGCAAATGCAATAGGTGTCGCATTTGCGAGAGATTAGGCTATTGGCTTTGTAAATGACAATGCCATTTATTTATGTTGTCAAAGCCAACACAGAAATAAACATGTTGTCATTTACAATGTCAATAGCTCTAACTTTTCCAAAGGCGAAACCGTTGCATTGTAAATGCTTGTTCTTTATTGTGTACATCCAAGATAGCACAGCCAACTTGTTTCACCTTACAAAGGCTTCATCAGGGCTACAAATATACATATGTGTGTCACAAATTGATAAACACATATATGCGCTCACGACTAGAAAACTGATATTTATATAAAAACATGTTACCTACACAACAAATGCAGTTTCCTTATAGACCATCAACCCACAGTGCTGTGTCCTGTCACACAAACCAAGGAGACATGAGTAAATAACAACATCTACTCAATCCATGACAATGGAAGAATCAGAAAGTCAAATCAATCCTATACCACCTTAATACCATTGTTTATCTTCTGAAAAGACAAGCAGCTTAAACATGTGTACACACAAGTCCAGATATTAAGAAGCAGCAGAATGCATAATAGATTTAACATAAATAGACCAAGAGAGCATGGGGAATGGTTCAATGTTCCAAAACATGTGAACACCCAATTCTAACTTGATGTTTAAAAGATTAATCGTGAAAAAGCAAGAAGAGGGAAAATCGTCGGTTTTCAAGGACACCAAGCAAATTCCCATACTTTTGCCCATGCAATATAGACTACGAAAGAGATCTGAACCACTGGGATAACAAGGATCTTCTTGGTGTATAATAGGAGCATCAAAGTCCAAAAACACCTAAAATCAACATAAGTTGATATTTCATGTTTGTGTTTCATATTAAATTCAGTGCTAAGCCAGCATCAAACATGAACTCCATATTATTCCAAACCTACATGTGCTTCAAAATTGGGTCCTGATGAAAGATTAGACCATTCAGGAGCCACTGCATATATCTTCTGATTATAGCATGTGCTGCATTATTCCAAGTAGATAAATCATACCACAGAGGCTTTTTATGTCCCCAAGCAGGTGAGCCTCCTGAAATAAGCTACATTGCTACAGAGACAAAGGTGCCCATGTGAAATCCAGTTCCTAGGACATCCTTTACACAATCTGGAACAAGCAGAGATATGTCAAATGGAGATTTGCATTCAAATGCTCCAGGAGAACAATCGGGTTTCATTTCACAAGAATGCAATCATTAATACTATATAGCTTAGTACGTTCCTGGGCCAAGATCAAGAAAAATGTATGGATTAGCTATTTTAGCGTCCTCACCCCCATATGGAGCGCACCAGGTTCACCAGGATGGACTAGACATGTTTTATCAACTCCTTTAGTCAAAGCAGGAATTCAGCGATGGGGTCAGTTAGCCCTGAATGGAGTTCTGCTATCTTGGGAGGAGATGAACTCATTGGTGGATAAAAGATTATCTAAATTTAAATACTGGCAAACAAGAAGCTGGCATCAGACAGTTGGGATGGATGTGGGCATATCCAATGAATTGGAAACAACACTATCTAAGAATGTTGTAAAGAAAAAAGAGGTGGCGACTCTATATTGGTTACTTCTTGACCTGGAAGAGGGTGGATTTAAATTACCAACGTAGCTGTGGGAAGAGAAGTTTCCTGGCTGCTACATTGAAGCATTATGGCAAGTATCTCATTACATTCTACACACGACAGTGCAACCTGCAAACTTAAAAAGAAACTATATCTTGTTTATTCCCAGGGTGTATTGGACTCCTTTATAGCTCTCAAAATTTACGAAGGGTCCAGTGCCAAAGTGTCCAAAGTGTCTCCAGATCAATGAGGATGACATCCATATATTTTTAACTTGCCCAAAGCTAAGCCATTTTTGGGCGGAGGTGAATAGAGGTATCGAGAGTATTTTTGTGGTATAACTACTCAGGTAAGCATACATTGTTTTGGTTTTCTTTGGGTTCTTTCCTCCTTACAAGTCTATGTCAAGAGGTGAGAATAGATTATGTTTATATTTGATTTTTATAGCACCAAGAGAAATTTGCAAAAAATGGGTCAAAGATATTTCTCCAACTTTTTTAGATTGGGTGATCTCTAATAAATATATAATAACAGAGCTAGATTAGATGTAGGTAATAACAACAGGAAATATTTTTGGGGCCCATGCGAAGAATGGTTGGACAGTTTGGATCAACAAAATAAAAGCAGCTTATATCCGTCCAATGATTAAGCCTTTACACTAACATTAATTCTCTCTGGTTTCTGCGAGGTGCCCTGAGAGATACAGAACCAATCTGTAGAGAAGCCCTGTGTAAAGCATATTCATCTAGTTATAGAGCTATCCAGTTGGTGCCAGTTGGAAGGGGGGCCACAGGAGTAAATTGATTGAACAAGTTCTAAATTATCTGATGGCGAATGAGGACAAAAAATAAAGAATTCAATGATTGGCTTAAAGGGTTTATTGAAGTCAAGTCAAGTGAGAGGATTTTTTAGAGCACACAATTGCTGAGGCGTCTTAGAGCTAAATATTCCACATAAAAGGACCAAGTTAAAATAGATGAAACGGGGTCAAAACAACGTTTTCAATAGTTTCTAAAAAAGGATAAGTTAGGCTGAGCACTCAGCATGAAAGTCGAAGAAATCCACAAATTTCATACCAGATAGAAAAAACTTCTACCTCCCCATCTAGATCATTTTATTTTGGGTACTACTATAAGATTGGCAGTTCCCGATCATACATTTTATGTGGGGACATGACAGGAGAAGTTTTTCTGCAAGGACAATGGACCTCCGTGGTGTAAGGCTTTATGGATGATGCAGAGAACCTTACATTTGATTCTATTAGACACTGCCACCAATGTAAATCACTGATGCCTTTGGAAGTTGAATCAGACCTTGGAATCTTCAAAAAAAGATGAGCTGCCTCACTTTAAAGAGAATGAAGCTTTAGCACAGATTTTTTTCTGTCAGTCCGTATTTCAGGGCATTACAGTCGTCAATGCGTGATAACACTAACAACTGATTTCTGCAAGTCCACTGGAATAAGTGGAAAGATCTTCATCAATGCCCTTAAAAGTTAATAGCAGGATTATGTCACTTTGTTTGTTCGGTCTGAAAAACGTAGCTGTTAATCAAACCATATCCCTAAGTTTTTCGCTTTTTGAACTGGACATGGAGGTGTACCTAGAAAGAAGGCCACCAGACTGGTTCCAGAAAGAGTTATTGGAACCAAACAGCATAATTTCCGTTTTCTCAGAATTTCAACTTTTGGCCATTATCTTGCATCCAGACCACAATGTTAGAAAGACAGTCCTTACATTTGGGAGGCAATGGCATCAACCTCAGAAGAGATGGATATCGTAACCTGTGTGTCATCAGCATAGGACACAACGGCAAATCCATAAGATCTAATAAACTTTGCCAGAGGGATAACATATATTTTGAAAAGAGTTGGCGAGAGTGAAGAGCCCTGGGCACACCACAGGTGAGAGTAAAAGAACCAGAGGTAAATTCTCCAATAGTCACACTGTGTTTAGGAACCCACATAATAATAAAAGTCCTGGAACTGTTCAAGTCCGGAGAGGGATAGAACATTAAATGTGGCAAAACTAAAGGTAGAACGAGAAGAAATGATTCAGGGAACTCTTAGATCATCTTGATTAGATACCTACCAGAAGGAATAACTATTGTTTCTCTGTAAAGATATTACTCAGCGAGCTAGACAGACACATGAAAAACTGATTGAATTGGCTCAGGAATATGAAATTGATGTTAAAAAATCAAAGGTTTTGCAAAGGACGTACAGATTAGATTTCAGGGACATAGATTTTGCTAACTAGAGGCTAACATGAGGCCAGCTGGTATGAAGCTATAGATTAAAGCAACAATTACTTTGATTAAGAAATGAAGTGAGAGAGAGAAATGGGAAGGTACATGGTTAACAAAGAAAGAAACAAAGAAAGTTAGGATGCAAACACGTCCTGATGTAATAGATGGAGGGAATCGTGAAATACAAATGCTTCCTATGAGAGAAGTACCCAGTGGTGGAAATGTGCATGTACCTTGGCGCTGATATTTTGCCTTTCACAAATTAATTCTCTAAATTGCGAGAAAAATTCAGTTGAAAGATGTAGGCAGATTGAAAAGTTTGTGAAAATTACGACAGTTTGAATACGTAAATTTCATGATTTGAATACCATATTTGACATTGTGGTTCCAGGAGACTAATGGCCCGAGTGTTACATTTCTGGGGATTGGCATGAAACAGAACTCTATATAGATTCTAAAACAGGTCCACTGTCACCAGTGGAATCCCAGTAAGTAATATATTTCCTGAAAACTGACATTGCTCCTTAAGAGATTGATTGACTAAAAATTTACAGAACAACTCAGGAACTTAAAGAATCAGTTCATGTCTATTACAAGAGATTGATCCAGGTTTACAAAATCTACAGTGGAATGGAGAATGTGGCTGCAAAAGATGTAAGACATTCTGTTTGCAGATTCATGACTATGTTTAGACCTGAGATTTCTTCCATGATTACTCAACATTTAGGGGCCGATTCCGATGCGGGAAAAACAACTCCGAATAGCTGTACAGAGCATTTTTTCCCGTACGAATCGTACCCTGCAACGTCCCCGTGCATACGATGAAGTACGATTCGTACCAGGAGCAGGACTGCGTACAAATCGTACAAAGACCGTACGACTCTAATCTCTGTACGATTGTCCCTCGGAACCCGCTGTACACGACATCCATACGGTTCGAAGCAGGTTTTCCCGACCCAGCAAGTACGATTCGTGTCGGGTACGCACCGTACAACACTTTTTTTACGGGAGCACAAAACGTCCGAAGAAGCAGAGTTCGCCTCGAAACAGGATGGAACGCCCCCCCCCGGGTATGGTGCGTACACCCCATGATCGCAGGGGTACGGTGCATACCCCTGTGATCATGGGGTGTACGCACCGCACCCCATGATCACAGAGTGTACGCACCGTACCCCATGATCGCAGGGTGTACGGTGCGTACACCCTGCGATCATGGGATATGGTGCATACACCCCATGATCACAGGGGATCATTGGGTGTACGCACCATACGGTGTGTATGTGATTGTGTGGTTGTCCGTACAAATTTCCCTTACATGACGTGGACCGTACGAATCGTGACCTCATACCCCGGTCCGGATCGTACTCGTCGGGTCGTACAGCATGTTTAAGAATCGTGCGATTCACTGTGAGGGTCGGTGTCATACGGTTTCTCCCTTGTAATTCGTACGTTTCGCAACAATTTGGTCGGATTGACGAGATCCCTATCGTACTACGCGATTCAGACAGACATGTATGATTCGTACGGAGAGGGCTCTGGATATGATTCGGACGGACGTTTCTTTTTCCCGAATCGGAATCGGCCCCTTAATGTGTTGGCAGAACAAGCCGATTGATGAAATCCTGCTTTATGCAAAATATTGCAGAGATGAAATTGAAGTGAACACACATAAAGTTGAAGGAAAAGTTGATGATAGCACAAATGAAAGCTATACAGAAAGGTCAAAATCCATCGGGTTTTGAAAACACAATTTCAGTGCAGGAAGGATATAATCAGAATCCAATGATGCCCGGTGTCAATGGTTTTCAACAGCAGAATTTTCAGTCACAGGGTAGAGGACATGATGTTCCAATAGATTCTGAAACAGGTGGTGATGTGCCAGCTTTGAAGTAAACAAATCCATATCATGAGTGTGGAGAATTCGAGCAACGGAAACGCGAGTGTAGGTTTAATGTGAATAATGCTGGAAATCAAATACAGAATGGAGAGTATACACAGTCTGAGGGAGATAACATGGTTCTGACTCACTAGGCACAAAGGCAGCGATTTCAAAATCCCAATTTGTCCCAAACAATGCAGATACCACAAGTTCTGATGCCACAACAGAATGTTCATGTACAAAGGTACAATGTGAATTAGAATCAGGAGATAAAAAGAAACTCTTTTCCAAATCAAAGCACATCACAACAGTGTTTGGTTTCAATCAGGTCCCGTCAGCATGACGGTGCCTGAGGAGGGAGGAGGCCTGTATGCTTTTGCACAGCCACAGAGGTAGACCAAAGTGGTCCATATGTGGATGGAGAGGAAAATGGGAATCATGTCTCATTCCTTGTCAACACTGGTGCTACCTGCTATACTGTGAGAACTGGAAAAACAACAGGTGATGTAGATGGATTTAGGCCCAGATCTCTGTACTGGGGTGAATGTATGACATTGTTCTGCATTCTGTCCATCAATTGTTGTTTTTGCTACTGTGAGAACAACAGAGGTTCCAAACCCATGCCTCTCGGAAGAAAGTATCCAAGTTGTAGGAGTTACAGATAAAAAGTTGTCCACCCCAATTTCTGAAGCATTTACTGTACAAAATAGGGCTCTTTGAGGATCGACATTGACTTTTGGTGTGTGATTCAAGTTCAGTGAATCTACTTTGCCACTTATTATGCAAGCTTAATTGTTCCTTTTATTGCACTCCAAAAGTTATTGAGTTTCATACCAATGATAAAGATATTGCTTTTAAGCTTGACTGACAGAGTTTCAGTGTAGGCATGTACCCTATGCTGACAAAAGGAAATCTACCCATTGAATTGAGAGACACTGTATTGTCCAAAGTTTGGGACTTTATAGGTAAAGATAGTAGACTAATCAAAGGTGTTGAACCAGTCCGAATCACAGTAAAGTCACATACAGAATATCCAAGAATCCCACAATACAATTGGACTCCAGATATTATTGCTGGTATTACTCCTGTGATCGACTCAATGATGGAGCAAGGGATCCTGAAGGAGATAATAGGGAATCCATGTAACTCACCCTTTATGGGCTTACAGAAGCCAAATGGCAAATATCGTATTGTGCAGGATTTGAGGAGGTTAAACAACATTGTTGTTCCCTGTTGTCCTGTGGTATCGAACCAGGCTGTGATACTATTTCAAATTCCATACAAGGCCGAATGGTTTTCAGTCATTGACTTAGCAAGGCCTTCTTTTCTATTCCTTTGCATGAGGATAGTCAATTTATTTTTGCTTTCTGTTTCAGCAGTCATGTTTTGGCATGGTGTTAAGTCTCACAAAGGTATACGGAAAGCCTCTCAATTTGTTTATCAGATTCGCAAAAAGAATCTTGAGTCTCCGAAAATGGCAAATCTTTCAGTGCTAGTGCAGTACATTGGTGATCTATTGGTGGCATCACATACTTTTGAATGATCTTGCAGAAATTGTACATAAAGTGTTTCCAACTAAGTTACAACTTTGCCAGTCCTGTACTTAGGACACCACATTAAAGAGGGTCCAAAGAAAGTGTTTCAAGAACGAATTTCTGAAATTCTTAACATGAGACTGCAAAGTACACAGACAGAAGTCCATATGTTCTTAGGAATAGTGGGCTACTGTCGACTCCAAGCCATTCATTAATAACTAAATCTCTTAAAAGGTTGACACACAAAAATGTGTCTGATCCGGTACCTTGGGATGACAATTGTATGAGTGCCTTCACTGAACTGTGAGAATGCCTTTGTAGGGCACCAGCTCTGGGAATGGCTTGTGTTATTCTGCAGTGAAAGGGAAGGCTGCACTCTTTCAGTGTTGACACAAATGCAGGGAACTAGTCGCAGACCAATTGCCTACTTTTCAGTGACGCTTGACCTGTTGCTGCAGCATTGCTTGGTTGTTTGAAAGCAATTGCATCTGCATGTGTGAGTCTTGAACAGTGTAAGAGCATAGTGATGAGGCATCCACTTACTGTGTTTGTACCGAATTTGGTCGAAGTACTCTCTACACATACTCATACACGTTACCTCACTATCAGTAAACTTATGATGTAGGAACAAATTATTTTGGGCGCAGAGAATGATACCCTTAAAACGTGTAGCATAGTAAATCCATCCACTCTGTTGCCACTGCCTGGAAATGAAACAGTGAATGATAAAGTTGAACATGATTGCATGATGTGACTGAATTATGTACAAAGCCCAGACCAGATATTCAAGATGTACCTTTGCCTGAATCTGATTATGTGTTGTTTGTTGATAGTTCTTGTTTACAAGATTATGAAGAAATTCTGAAAACTGGTTATGCTGTATCTACAGTTGTAGGTGTTATGGAAGCATCATGGTTGCAAGGAGTGTATTTGTCTCAGGGTGCTTAGTTGACTGCATTGACATGGGTATGCAACCCTTCCGAACAACTCAGGGTAACAATCTTCATAGATAGTCAGTATGGCTTTCGAGTCGTACATGACTTCGGGCAATTGTGTGCACTTGTGAGTTTAAGACCTCCTCTGAATTGCCTATACGAAATGGAGAAAGTGTAACAAACCTTTTGCAGTCCCTACGATTTGCAGCCCAAATTACAGCAGTGAAGTGTGCAGCTAATAGGCAAGGCATTGACTATGTAACAGTCAGGACTAAGAATGTTGTCAAATTAGCCAAATATTGTGCATTAAATGCACATATATATAGACCGTTTATTATCAAACGATACACATTGTAAATTTTTGTCAACTATGATTGAAATGTGAGATGAGGTCAGAAGGTTACAGGACAAAGATACAGAAGCAGAACAGCAAAGCTGGGTGTACTAAAAAGTTTGGGTTTACACTGAAGGCAGACCTGTACTACTTGACCGTTTATTACCTACTATGACTAGACATTATTATGGTCCCATGCATGTAGGAAGAGATGCAATGATGCGCCTCTTTTGACAGACATGGTTTAATCCCAAATTTAGATTGATTGCTGATAATCTTTACCACCGTTGTATGGTATGACAACAACAAAATGCTGAAATAAAAACACTGGTTACGATTAAGTATGGGCGGAAAATCCGTTCCGCTCGCGGATTTTGCGGATTTTCGGTAAATT
The DNA here is from genome assembly GCF_964263255.1 of Lissotriton vulgaris. Classification (NCBI taxonomy): domain Eukaryota; kingdom Metazoa; phylum Chordata; class Amphibia; order Caudata; family Salamandridae; genus Lissotriton; species Lissotriton vulgaris. Next base: position 331,090,379 of record NC_141691.1, on the reverse strand, counting down.
CGCAATCCGCGAGATTCGCGAATTTCCCGCAAAATCCGCAAATCCGCGAGCAGCGGATTTTATGGCTTGCTCGCACTGTTCGCGTGAGTTCGCGGCTTCCCAGTTCAACTTCACCCCCCGCGAATAAGCGCTAAATTGCAGAAATACGATCTTAGCAAAACTGAAACTACTTACCAGGTTCAAAAGTTCAAGCTCATCATTAGTAGCCATTTCCTGTAGTGCTTCCTGAGGGGCCCCTCCAGAGTTCAGTTGCCTACTTGCAACTATTATGTGACCCTGCTCTGACCCTCAGAATAGTTACACATATGCCACAAAGGTCCTGAATTACAGCTAAGGGAGACAAGCAGGAGCCAGGCTGGAAGTTCAAATCCAGTGACACATTAATCAGCCCCTAATTCATTATTGTCAGTTGGGGCAGGGCAGGTGTTGTAACTAATTTTGCAACAATGAAAGCACTTAGCAAGTGCAAAAGATCACTAATCAGGAAGCACTGAGGAAGCAGGTGCCAGCTAAAAAAATATTCTGTGACACATTAATCAGCCCCAAATTAATTCAGGTCACTTGAGGCAGGGAAGGTGTGCTTTGCTTTGCCACAATAATGTACACTGGACAACCAGAGGGTGCTGTGATGAAACAGAGGGTGGCATGGGTGAGCCAGAGGGTGGCATGTGGTGACAGAGGGTGGCAGTGATGAAGAAGAGTGTCCCAAACAGGCTGGACACGTAGAAACAACAAGTTCGCAAAACTTGCGACCCGACAGGTAAGTTCGCGTTTGCGAAATTGTACAAAAACCCTCGCGACCTGGCAGAAACCCGCGCGAACACAAAAAAAAATAAAAAATCTGCAAATTTGCGAGAATTCGCGGATTTTGCGGATTGCGAGTTCGCAAATCCGCAAAATTCGCGAACGCGAGATTCGCAAAATTCGCCCATGCTTAGTTACGATGAGTTATGTAGGGAGATCGGCAGGTCTCTTTAACTGGATGCAAATGGATATAATTGAGATGCCACTTTGCAACGGTTTGCGATATGTTTTGGTCATTGTTTGCATTTTCTCAAAATGGGTGGAAGCTTATCCAACAGGTAGAAATTATTTCAAGGTTTGGATTTCCGACTTTTCTTGAGTTAGACCGAGGAACTCATTTTAACAATGAGGTCCTGAGAATGTTAACTGCAGCATTACAGATAGAGCAGAATTCCTTTGCAGTTACTGTCCAGAGGCCTCTGGATTGGCAGACCAGACTATTGACACATTCAAATCCAGATTGGCAAAGGTGTGTGCTTCAACATCTTTGAAGTGGCCCAAAGCATTGCCTCTTGTATTGATGAATCTGAAAAGTACCCCAGGCAGAAGGACAGGATTGTTACTCAGGAAGTCTTCATGGGAAACGTTATGACACAGCCAACTGTTCCCACAAAGGCTTTCGTGAATATCACTGATGAGCTGATAAAGGACTAATGCAAAGGTTTGGCTCATGTGGTACATTCTGTGTCCCACTAGGTTGGAGAGGCTGCCCTTGTGACTCAATAGGAGCATTGCCATGACCTCAGTCCTGGTGAATGGATAATGATAAACCAGCACATGTGAAAATCATGCTTGGAACCTTGTTGTTACCAGGTGATATTGGGTACCACTACTGCTGTGAAGTGGGGAGGTCTCCTGAACTGGGTATATGACACACATACTTGCATAGTCTGATGTCCTGTTGATGATATAACAACACGTGTTCCTGGTGTGCTGGTGGTTACAGTGAGACAGAGGGAGCAGGTTAGCCAAGCTATTGGGGACCAGCAAGCAGATGGGACTGCACTCATTTAGCTGGCGGGGGATCAGAGAAAGTTGACTATTGACTGTACGGAAGGGTCTCAGCCAGTAAAGTCGACTATGCTTGATATAGATCCTAGTGAAGAGCATAGCGCAACAAGAAAGTGATTTTACCTAGAGACCATTAGCCCAGAAGAAATAAAAATATTGAGATGCTGCCTAACTGAAGAACGAGTCTGAGTGCAACAAACCATTCCTGAAACCTCCGAGCAGTCCAATCAGACTTACAGTCAGGATGAGCAAATAGCTATAAGGAGACCAAAAAGAGAGGGAGTATCCAGTCAAAAGTAGTCATCTTCTGAATGGACTTATCTGGCAGCAAATCAATGGGAATGGGAGTTTTCTGCTTTTCGTTTTAACAATTCAAGTCCACCTAAACCTCCATAAAATGAACTGTGTTGTAGAACTGAATTTCAATCACGGTGTACCACTTGAAGGACTGGCACAATTTATCCTAAATATACTTATTAACAAAGCTGATCTGCTTATTTTTTATCCTGAACAGAACCATTGAACTGTGCCTTGGTGTTTTTGTGCCGCGTTCTTGAAATTGTTCAAGCCACTTGCTGTCATATTTTTTTATTTCTTTTAGTTAAATGACACAAACATGTGTATGCAGGAGTATTTTCTATCTTTGCTTTAATATTAGTTGCATTGCTTATTATTTGAAACTTGCCACATTATGTATCCATAGATGATAAAACTAATAGCACTAATTTTATTGCTTTGAGTGACAAACCTTTACATCCTAACTTTACAAAAACTGACCCTTCACTGAATGTATATACTAGTTTATTGCAGGAGTATATTGACACAATTGATGTTAGTGATTGCTATATAGGAATGCAATTTCTTACATTAATTGCTGAAAGTTTTACCTATCAAAGTTTACTGTTAACAAATGGAATTTCTTTTTTTTTTATGAATCTGTCTATTGTGACAACAACTTTGTCTCCATGATGACTTACTTTTGCATCACGATTATGCAATGAAGCATCATTTCAACAGTGGATAATGTATTTGATAATGTACAGCAATCAATTTATTTCTCTACACCCCATCTCCACTTGTTCATCTCATTCATCCGGACATTATTGTCTCTCAATCTTTTCTTAGTCGCTCAACAGGTCTACATATCATCCCCCGATATTCGATCCATTTCCCTCAGATTTTTGTCCATTTATGTGGGCAGCCTCTGCTCTCGTAAACTGCTCTCTCTGCAAGAATACACCCAATCCATATCAGCCTCCCATTCTTTCAGTATCCGGCTGATTCCGCTCTCCACCTTTGTGAGGTATTCCGTTTTGCTAGCATGAATCCTAGCATAACCCATAGTCATTCCCTATTGGTTAGGTCTGATTCCCCCATATATTCAGCAGACAACACCCTGGCGAATTAGGGGTCGATTACGATGGTGGACGGACTTGAGTCCATCCTCCATCTTCAAGAGAATTGGGACCGTCCGCCTAAATGGCGGCGGTCCCACCCATGGCATTACTATGCGATTGCCACGGTGGCGGTTGCATTGGGCATGTTTACCATTGTGGCTGGTGCTGCAGGCTGCAGCACCCGCCGCAATGGTAAAAATGCAGGATTTGCATTTCCCTGCACTACATGGCAGGCACCATGCGGTGCCTGTCACATAGTGCAGGGAAATGTGGTGCCCCCAAGTCCAGAAGGAAAGTGCCCCTGCTGAAGGGGGGCCGCAACTGCCCCCAAAGTAAATCTCCACCAGCCTTTGAATGGCGGGTGAACCTCCATTCACGGCTGATGGAAATGAAGCATCCTAATATGGCAGAAAGTGCCTGTTAGGCACCGCCACCATTTTAGGTATGCTTTCTGTGTCCACCAGGCAATCGGAACGATTGCCTGTGGTGGACCTTTGGCAGACGGACTTTCTGTCCACCAGCAAACCACCTGCGATTATAATTTGGCAGGCGGAGAATACCCACAAGGTGGCAGTGAATCACCGCTATCATTATGAGCCCCTTAGTCACCTCACCCTTATATACTTCTCTCATATTTGTCAGTATCACCTCCCAGTACTCTTGAAGGAGTAGGCAATCCCATGTCATGTGGAAGAATGTGCCATCTTTCCCGCACCTCTTAGAGCAAAGTGGTGAATCCATTTTCCCCATCTTCACCAGGGTGGTGCACGCAAAATAGGCTTTTTGTCGGATCTTTAGTTACACCAATTTTAAACGCGAGTGTACCGCCACCTCTTTAGGGGAGGTCATTGCCTCTAGCCATTCCTCATCTTCAAGGCAACCTATTCCCCCTCACAGCAAGTTCGGAGGATCAACAAGGGTTCCAGGGCGTTATTCATATATCTTTTACGGTACACTAAGGAAATCGCTTTCCTGTCTAGCTAGTCATCTAGCAATCTATCCTTTAGCAGAAAGGATTCAGGTAATTCAGACCCCTTCTGTAGTGCTGCCTTCAGTGAGTGACAGATCTGGAGGTACCAAAAGGCCTCTGACTACGCCATCTGGTATTCTTTGTGTAAATTTGAGAAAGCTCATACATCTCCTCTTTCCCACAGATCACCAACCATAGAAATTCCAATCAAATCCCACTTGTCAAACCCTTTCTGTTCTGCCAATAGATCCAATCTCGCGGAGTCCAACAGTGGGGTAATTTGGGTAATTCTATTTTGCCAACCCAAAGCTCTTTTTGCCTCTTGCCAGCTGTGCAGTGTGGTTAAGGTCGGTACGTGGAACGAGCCCGCCTTTTTCTCCATAGATCGCTCTGAGGTAGCCTCAGGGTTGCATGTTGTGACGGTCCATTCTGTATGCAGGATCATCCTGGAGTTTGTGTACCCAGTAATTGATCACTGTAAGTTGAGCCACCTAGTAGTATCTTTGGAGGGAGGGAAGCACTATCCCTCAGCCAAACCAGCCCCCGGACAATTTTGGAAGTGAAATTCTTGATACGTCTCCATCCCACGATACCTGTCTCACTGCAGTGTCTATTTACTGAAAGTAAGGTGGGGGCACCATGTAGGGTGTATTGTGAAGCACATACAAAAAACCTGGGCAGGAATAATGGTAATGAATGCCAGTGCTGGATATCTTTCCTCAGACAGTCTAGTGGGGGTTCCAAATTTGGTTCATAGAAAGTCTTAGGATCCCCGGTAATGTATATTCTAAGATATCGGAACCCGTTTGTGTCTATACATATCTCGCATCATCTGGGGAGCCTCAGCGGGTCTCCTGCAAGAATATAAATCACCAATTTCTCCAAAATTATGGTGTATCTCAAGTATTTGTAGAATAGGTTGAATATATGCAGCATTCTATGGAGCATAGTATTAGGGTTCCCCACGTACATTAGAATATCGTTGGCATAGAGGGAGACTCTGTCTTCCCAGTCCGGGGTCCATCACAGTACAGTCCCCGAATGATGGGATCACCAAGTGTCCATAACGCCAGGGGCTACAGCACCAGCGTGAAAAAACAACGGGGAGGGGGGGCATCCCTGCCTCGTACCACTCTGCACCGAAAAGACCCTGGATACGTTCATATTAACCTAAACATGTGATAGGGGTTCCAAATATAGAAGTCTGGTCCATGCTAGGAATCGCTGCTCAAAGCCCTGCTTTTCCAAAACTGCATATAGAAATGACCATTTTACTGTGTCAAATGCCATGCGAAGATCTAGGGACACTACCACTGTATCTTCCCTGATGTTCACAGGCCTGCCTTTGGCTCCATGTAACATTCTAAGGTTGAGTGCCGTATTGAGCCCTAGCATAAAGCTGGACTGGTCAGGGTGAACTAATGTTTGCAATACCCGAGACAGGCGAGTTGCTAGCAACTTTGCCAATATTTTTATTTTTGCATTTATTAAAGAGATTGGTCTGTATGAGGCGCATTCATTTGTGGGTTTACCTTTCTTATGTATTACCACAATGTTAGCTATTCTTTGATCTCTTAGGAGTATCCCATTGTCACGTCTCTCACTAAATATTTGTCTGAGAAGGGTTGCTAATTTCATAGCAGTTTGTTTATACAACTCAATTGCTAGGCCGTTTGGGCCACTCGCCTTCCCAGACCTTAGGTCGTGAATTGCTCTAATTATCTCAGAGTCTGCCAGCTCCTGTTCGAGGAGGTCTTTATCCTCCGGTCCAAGTCTGGGTATGTGGAGAGTTGCCAGAAACTCTGGAGCTTCCTTTATTGAGGCCGTAGAGTCCCACATGTGCAGCCATTCCTAATGATCAACAAAAGCTTCTGCTATACTTTTCCCCTCATGAACTGTGGCGCCATCCCTCTCCTTCACCTCGATCACCCATCAAAATGCTATTTTCCTTTTGTCTAACCAAGGGCCCAATTATGATCGCGGACGGAATTGAGTCCGTCCGCGACCCCTGAGGAGGAGGGAACGTCCGCAGGGGCTGCGGCGTTCCCTCCGAGCAGATTAGGATGTGACCGCCAGGGTGGCGGTCACATCCTCAATATTTAACATTGCGGCGGGTGCAGCTTCAAGCTGCACCCGCCGCAAGGCTAAAAATGCATAAATCGCATTTCCATGCACAAAGCGGCAGGCACCGTGCAGTGCCTGCTGCTTTGTGCACGCAAATGCAGGGGGGTACCATAGGTACCTCCCATGTGCACCCATACCCCCCTTCACCCAGGGGGCCCACAACGGGTCCCCGAATTGAAAGTCTGTATGCTTTTCCACGGCAGAACAACTGCCGCAGAAAAGCATGTCTTTCCCACCATCCTAATATGGCTGGCGGTGTCTGTTAGACACCGCCACCATATTAGGGCTTTTCCGCCGCTGTCGTAATGCGATCGCAGCGGAAAAGCGGCAGACGGAATTCAAGACCCACCAGCCATCCAAATATGGCGGTGGGTCTTTGGAGGCTCCGCAGAGGTTTTACTGCATCCTCCGGGCCGGCGGTGACTTCCGCCGGCCCGGAGGATGCGGAAAAACCGCAATCATAATCGGCCCCCAAGTCTGAAGCTTTCCTGAACTGTCCCCTACCTTGTAGAGATTGTGTTGTGTCGCTCAGTAAATGGCTCTTGCTGTCTCTTGGGCCACCCTCTTAAATTCTGCTTGTTTGAGTGCCACCTGATCATTGTTGTCTGAGGTCAAAAGAGTCCCCAATTCCTGGAGTTCCTACTCTGGTGCATCGAGCTGTTACCGTTTCTCTTTTAATTGGCCTGCTGATTACCGTTTCTCTTTTAATTGGCCTGCTGAAATGCACTGCCCTCTAATTACTGTGCTGTATGTTTCCAGAGATTACCGGTCGACTTGACCATTCCCTAATTTTCAGATATATAATCGTTTGTTGCTTCTTGGATTTTTGGCTTAATATGGGTTACTTTGAGATACCAGGGATTTATCCCACACATTTGTGTTTGACTCGGTTTATCCAGCCCATAGAAGACACACATTGACGAATGGTCTGGAATACCTCGGGCAAGGTGGTGGGCCTTGTGAAAGCAGGGTAATTGGTAAACCAGAGTGAAGATATAATTACTACGTGATAGACTGCCATGAGCCCCAGAAAGGGGATATGCATATTGCTGCATCGTGGGGTTAAGTACACTCCATATGTCCTGCAGACCCATCGCCAACAAGAAATCTTTCAGTATCGTGCCCGTGTGGTTCTGTCACTACTCAGGGAGGCCTAAGAGTAGGGCCCCTACCCTGGTCACTACCTTGGGCAGCAGTCTAGGAGGAATATAAAGCGAGATTATATTGAATGGTTGTCCTTCCCTGTAGCCAGAGATCGCTACAAAAAGTCCCCGGGTGTTATTTGTAACCTTTTGGCTCATAAAGGGGCAGGAGGAGCGCATCAAGATGGCCACAGCTCGAGACTCCCTGGTGTAGCCTGTGTGTGCCACTAGCTTGTAACCCCATCTATTAAATGCTCCATATTGTGTTCCCTGGATATGTGTTTCCTGGTAAGCAGTCAGAATATCGAGTTTTTAATGTCGACTTGCACTAATATCGAGTGCAAAATATCGTGATACAAAAATATCGACTGTCAGAATATCGTGGTCAACAATATCGAGTCCAAGGTAGGTAATATTGTTTTTAATAATATCGAAGTCAGTTATATCGTTAAAAAAATATCAAAGTCATTAACATCGTTTTCAAAAATATAGTTGTTAAAAATATAGTTTTTTTAGTTAGTGCTATGTATTTTAAATGTGTGTTCTATTTTTTGTCTAAGTATTGCATTTGTTTTTTAATATATGTGTTAAAGTTTTAAAAGTTATTAATTTTATTTTTAGTAAATTTTGCGTTTTAATTCCGTAGCGGGTTGTGGGTTTATTAGGGAATAGGGTGGGAAGTAATTTAATTACAATAAATGTATTAAGAATTTTTAGTGGTTATTAATTTTATTTTAATTACATTTTGCGTTTTAGTTCAATAGTAGGTTGTGGTTTATATAGGGGAATAGGATGGGAAGTAATTTAATTATAATTAATTATTATTTTTATTAATTAATATTTGTGTATTTAATATATTGTTATTTGTGGTAATTAATTTCTTAATAATAATGTATTAATTGGTTGTTAATTATTAATAATTAATTGGTAATTATGGTAATTGTGTCTTTTAGTGTTTTGTGGGTTGAAATTGGAGTACGGTGGGAAGTAATTTAATTTAATTATAATTGATTAATTACTCTTTATTGATTAATATTTATGTATTTTGATATTTTTTATTGTTAATTGTGGTAATTAATTTATTATAAATTACTTATGAATTGGTTGTTAATTATTATTAATTAATTGGTAATTATGTTAATTTTGTCATTTCTTTTAGGAGAGGGTTGAGGGTTGATAGTGTATTAGGGTGGGAAGTAATGTCATTTTAATATTTTTAAATATTTTTAATATAATATTTATTTAATGTTATTTTATAGTGTTAATTGTGTGAAATAATGTATTAATAAATATTTTTATTTTGCTTGTTAATTTTATTAGTTAATTCATTAATTGTTAATTAATTATTTTAATTGTGTCATGTTTTACAACATTTTTGGTGTCGTTTATAGGGGAATATGGTGGGTGGTAAATTATTTATAATTCATTCATTATTTGTTCATTAATCCTAATCAATTAATTTAATATTAAATATGCTAATTGTGTTGTGGAGTAATTTTGATGTGTGAGTTGTGGGATTTATAGTTGTAAATTTTAGGAATATTTGTTTTTAATAATAATTAATGATTTGTTGTTAATTGTTATTCATTTATTAATGTTAAATTAGTTGTGGAAATTAGATAAATATTTTCAGGTGTGTGTTTTGCTTTTTATGGGGTAGAGGGTGGAAAGTAATTTAGTTTGAATACATATATCATTAGTTGATCGTTAATATTACTTTATTAATTGATACATATTTTTGGTAATTCTTTTGTTTTTATTTTGTTTGGGTATTTGGTTCAATAGCTGTAATCTTTGGTTTCATCTCCCCTGCTATCCAACACTTTCCCTACTGTTGCACTCATTGGAGTGGGAATAGTAATGTATTCCCCACCGCTATCCAACACCTTTCCTACTGTTGCACTCGCTGGAGGTGGAATAGTAATTTTTATCCTCTGCTATCCAACACTTTCTCTACTGTTGGACTTGCTGGAGTGGGAATTGTAATTTTTACCCCTCCGCTATCCAACATTTTCTCTACTGTTGAACTACCTGGAGTGGGAATAGTAATTTTATCCCCTCCGATATCCAACACTTTCTCTACTGGTGCACTTGCTGGAGTGGGAGGAGTAAATGTTTTTCCTTCGTTATCCAACACTATCCGTACTGTTGCACTCCCTGGAGTGGAAATAGTAATTTTTACCGCTACACTATCCAACACTTTCTCTAGCGTTGCATTAGTTTGAGTGGTAATAGTAAATGATTCCCCTCCGCTATCCAACAGTTTCCCTACTGTTGCAGTCATTGGAGTGGGAAGTGTAAATTATTCCCCTTCGCTATCCACCACTTTCCCTACTGTTGCACTCGCTGGAGTTGGAATAATAATTTTTACCCCTCCGATATCCAACCCTTTTCTACTGTTGCACTCCCTGGAGTGGTAATAGTAATTTTATTCCCTACGCTATCCAACACTTTCCCTACTGTTGCACTTATTGGAGTGTAAAAAGTAAATTATTCCCCTTTGCTATTTAACACTTTCCCTACTGTTGTACTCGCTGGAGTGGGAATAGTAATGTTTATCCCTCTGCTATCCAACATTTTCTCTACTGTTGCACCTTCTGGAGTGAGAATAGGACATTATTCCCTTCGCTATCCAACACTTTCCCTACTGTTGCACTCATTGGAGTGGGAATAATAAATGATTCCCCTCCGCTATCCAACACTTTCCCTACTGTTGCATTCATTGGAGTGGGAATAGTAAATTATTCCCCTTTGCTATCCACCACTTTCCCTACTGTTGCACTCGCTGGAGTGGGAATAGTAATTTTTACCCCTCCGCTATCCAACCCTTATATATTGTTGAACTCCCTGGAGTGGGAATAGTAATTTTTACCCCTCCGCTATCCGACACTTTCCCTACTGTGCACTCGCTGGAGTGGGAATAGTAATGTTCATCCCCCCGCTATCCAACATTTTCTCTACTGTTGCACTTGCTGGAGTGGGAATAGTACATTATTCCCTTCCGCTATTCAACACTTTCCCTAATTTTGCACTCCCTGGAGTGACAATACTAATTTTTTACCCCTACACTATCCAACACTTTCCCTACTGTTGCACTCGCTGGAGTGGGAATAGTAATTTTTTATGTGTCCGCTATCCAACACTTTCCCTACTGTTGCACTTGCTGGACAGGGAATAATCATTTTTTCCCTTTAGCTATCCAACACTTTCCCTACTATTGCACTCATTGGAGTGGGAATAGTAAATTATTCCCCTCCTCTATCCAACACTTTCCCTACTGTTGCATTAATTGGAGTGGGAATAGTAAATGATTCCCCTATACTATCTAACACTTTTCCTACAGTTGCACTAGCTGGAGTGGGAAAAATAAATTATTCCCCTCTGCTTTCCAACACTTTTCCTACTGTCACAATCGCTGGAGTGGGAATAGTAATTTATTCACCTCCGCTATCCAACACTTTCCCTACTGTTGCACTCAATGTAGTGTAAAATGTAGTATTGAAAATAAATAATATTTTAATTTATAATATATATTTTTATTTAATTTTTATTTTACAGGTGTATGTATATATATATATGTATTTATATTTTGTAATATAGTTCTAACATTTTATAATATAATTAAATAAAAATGTATTAATTATTATTAAGTAAATATATGTTACATTTTATATATATTTATATTTTATACATTTTATATATGTATGTTTAATTCGTTTTACATTACATTTATCACTTATAATTATTACGTTTTTAATAATTCTAAATAATTTTTTAAGTTATATGTATTATTTTATTTCTTTTAAATCATTTTTTATATATTTAATAAAACAGTATTTTGCACTTCGATATTTTTAAAAACTATATATTTTTTCTTAATATTTTAGTACTTACCGTTATGTCGAGATTTTGACATTGATATTTATGTCCAGACATTTTGGGAACTCGATATTTGGACAGTGATCCATGTTTCCTGCAGGAAGGCTACGTTGTGTATGTTGTTTCAAGTATTGTAGGACCACAGTACTGTCTCTGTGGAGCCCACCAGGTTGTGGCCCGGTCTTCTCTTTATTTCTTCATCCCCTGGATTTTTTGTCTCTGACCGTACATCATCCTTCCAGCCAATTCTACACTTCTTCAGGAGTCTCAAAGAACCAGGTCTTGTCCTCAGACACCACTCTCAATCTGGCTGGGAATAGCATTTGCATCTTTCAGTTCTTTATCTCTCAGGAACTTCTTCACTTCCTGGAATGAGTGTCTCATTTTGTGTACTCAGAAGGTAAAGTCCGGGAGGGACGTGATGGTGCTGTTGCCCCAAGTGATTGATGGGGCGCTATGTGCTGTTTCAGTATAACATCCCTGTCCCTATAGTTGAAGAGGCTGGCTATGATTGGGTGCAGAGGGGCACCTGGTCTTGGGGTTGCCACCAGAATTCGGTGGGCGTGCTCTACCACAAAATATTTTGACAGGCCTCTGGGTTGGAGGTGTTTAAGTATTCGATTTTTGACAAATAGGTCCATTGCAGAGCCTTCCACTCTTGCCAGAATTCAAATAATGTGAATGCTATTTCATCTAGATCGTCCTTCTGAGACTTCAGCTTTGGGTTCTAACACCTCTATGGTCACTCAGTCAATCTTGCCCTCCAAGGACGTCTTAATGCTTTGTATTGCCGTCACTATGTCCTTCAAGGTCAGGGACTCCTCACTTTTCAAGCTTTGTTTCAGTACTGGAGGCAATGGGGGGTCTCTGATCTCGAGTGGGTATATTTTTCCATTTTTATCTGGAGGGATGATCAGTGCCACTTCACCGTCATAATGTTTGTTATAGCCCATTTTATTTACTTTCCCACCCAATAGCACTCCTCAGCTTGATCAGGGGGGTCTCCACTGCCACCTACCAAGGGGTATAACATCCCTTGTGGCCTGTCGGGTCTCTACCCCTCCTACGCCTTCACCGCGCCGCTCAACTGAGTTAGGATCCTGCTGCATTTGTTACTAATTCTACTTCTCCCGCCATCAGTTCATAGTATCCCACGAGCTCTTCGCTTCATTACTTTGCAAAGGTGCCACCTCATTGGATCCTGCATGTCAGTGTCCAGGGTGGGGATAAGCTTGTCTCTGACCCATGTGGCACTTTGTCCCCTGTGCTGTACACAAATCACTGTTTCTCTAATTTGGCCAACACTTCACTATTGTCTGAGACTGTGTGCTGTATTAGATTTGTGGGACATTAGGGAAGCACTGATCTCTGTTGACTTTGGGCGGGCTCATACCATGGTTTTTATTCAACAGCCTACCTCCTGCAGGCTGCTCCAGTCTATCGGTTTCTGTGTGCACAGCTCCCCCGTTGTTGGAAACAGCAGAGGACTGGCTTTGCTCTCCCGGGACCCACCACCCAATCAGTGTCAGTGTGTGGCTCCCTCTAGGCTCGGGCGTTGTTTGGGGTCTCGTTCGGTGCCTAGTTTTTATGTTGCCTGCACTTCACATGCTCCTTCACAACTTACGGTCACTCAAAAATTAATTGGTTAGTCGAGGCTCTCGATTGTCATCAATGCCTCATCTGGTCTGCCACTGCCTTTCTCGTTGGTCAATGAGGGCAGCGACTTCTCAGCCCTTCATCAGGCAACCAGCACTTCAAGTCTCTTCGACTTCACTCCACCACTCCTTGATGGTTCCCTTTCCCACACAGGCCGCCGTGCCTCGATCGCATTCAGGACGATCCCTAGGAAAATTACCCCCGTCAGGTCACTCTTGAGGATCTTTCCTGCAACTACAGTCTTGAATGGCAGTTTTGTGGATACTTTAGCGGATATTCAGGGTTTTTTCTCCAGTGGCTGGTCGGAGCTCCGCTAAGCTGCTGCCATTACAGTTCTCCACGCCCCACAATGGATTTTCTTGTAGTATGATAACTGTTTTATTTTATGGTAATGGTTATTTACAGTATTATTATTCAAATGATGAACTAATCTTTTCTGAACTTCCTGTGCTATACTGCTTAAATTGACATGCTGAATCTTTATATGTTGAGACAGTGGGCTATCTTTTTAGAACAAAGCTTATGCATATAGGAATAATATAACGTAAAATAGCTGAAAAGATATCCATAGATTTAGTAGAGAGTAGACAAAATAATCATTCAAGTAAAACTGATGCACCTTTAAAATTACCCTTGTATATGTATGAAAAGGTCAACTATTAACACAAAAATTTGTAGGTATTGGTGAATGTAAACATACGTTTGGGGGTCGATTCCGATTCGGGAAAAACTGCTCCGAATAGCCGTATGGAGCGTTTTTCCCGTACGAATCGTACCCTGCAACGTCCTCCGTACGTACGCCGAAGTACGATTCGTACCAGGAGCTGGACTCCATACGAATCGTACAGAGACCGTACGAATCTAGTCCCCGTACGAATCTCCCTTGGAACCCGCTGTACGCGACATCCGTATGGTTCACGGCTGGTTTTTCCGACCCAGCAAGTACGATTTGTGTCGGGTACGCAACGTACAATGCTTTTTCTACGGGAGCTGAAAACATCCGGAGAAGCAGAGTTCGCCTCGAAACAGGTACGGAACGCCCCCCCGGGTATGGTGCGTACACCCCATGATCGCAGGGGTACGGTGCGTACCCCTGCGATCATGGGGTGTACGCACCGTACTCCGCGATCATGGGGTGTAAGCACCATACACAATGTTCGCTGGGTGTACGGAGCGTACACCCTGCGATCGCGGGGTACGGTGCATACACCCCATGATCGCAGGGGTACGCACTGTACCCCTGCGATCATGGGGTGTACGGACCATTCTGTGTGAATGTGATTGTGTGCTTTTCCGTACGAATCGCCCTTACCTGACGTGGACCGTATGAATCGCATCCTCATACCTCGTTCCGTATCGTACTCGTCGGGTCGTACGTCATGTTTACGATTCATACGGAGAGGGCTCCGGATACGAATCGTACAGACGTTTTTTTTCCAGGATCGGAATCGACCCCTTGATGTCAATGAAAACTGGGGAAGGCATTTTAAAGGAGTCAAACTTATCTTTCATGAGGTATATTATGTTTGTGGTAAAAATGCCTTTTATAAAATCCTTAGAGGGTGGTATGGAAGTTCTTAAGTCGGTGTTGTTTTTGCAAATATGTATCATGTGAAACAAATTGAAGGAGACTTGAATTAGCAGAACTGGAGAATGAAAGTGCCTGTGCAAGTGAGATAGTGTGTGATAGTTATGGAGCTTTAATACCTTCTGTAGGAGTTGAATTAAACTCACATAAAATTAGAAAACGTTCTACCATAGCTGATACATTAGTTACCTGTATGGCTGGAGCACTTTCTATTGAAATTTAAATGATTTCTGTAAGGTCAATGGTGACGCAAAATCGATTACCCTTGACATCCATCTTGCAAAGGAGGGCAGAGTCTAATGGATGTTAACGGTTCAACAATGTTGTATCTACATACTGCATAAAAGTAGATCTTCAGAAAAACGACATTAAAAACATTACTAATTTAAACAAAGATCTGAAAGGGTTAAAATCTGATGGTGCCTAGGAAATGATAGGAAAAGGGTTGTCAACTGTTATTAACTGGTTAGGTAACTTGGACTATTGATTTCTATCTTGAGACCACTAGTGCCAATCTCTTTGAGCATAATGCTGATGTTGCTGTCTATCAAATTCAGTAAATTTAAAAAGAATCAACAAGGAGTGAAAAGATCAAGAGGCTGATTAGGATGACAGGCAGACTTTCCTCCGTCCGCCACCCTACGGGTGCTGGGACCGGCCGCCGACGTGTAATGGTCCCGCACCACTGATTAGGATGCAACATGGCGGTCGCATTCCGCATTCCCAACATTGCGGCGGGTGCTGCTTACAGCAGCAACTGCCACAATGGTGAAAAGGCATGTTGTGCATTCCCATGCACAACGTGGCAGGCACTGCGCGGTGCATGGGAATGCAGGGGGGGTACCCCCAAAGTGCAGCCCCCAGGCCCCCTGGGGGAACCACAACGGGCTCCCAAAGCACATCCCCGCTAGCCTTTCCATGGCAGCATGCCTCAGTCAAAGCCTTATGCGATTTTACCAGGCAGTATTATATCCCAGTAAAATCAGGCCCTTTGTCCCAACACTTGGAAAAACCAGGTGTGGGAACACCGGCCCACTCATGCTCAGGCAGAGTGGAGTTCCATATTGTAATACTGATTTGCCTGACTCATAATCGGAGCTTAAGTGATGGAGAGGTTGCAGATGACTATCAGTGTGTGTTATAAGGAATATTGGATCCCACGAAATATGAAAAAGACAATGTCTGTCTCTGTGAAAACCTGTGACTTTAAAACATGTTTAACCAAGCACCTACAATGCTCTTGGATAACCTATTTTCCCTGCATATGTATCTGTACAGTCTTTCTCTGCAATTCCAAAAGTTTAAGCTTCTAAATTATATGTTGTTTTCAGTCAGATATTTGCACATTGTTTCCTGTTGAAATTCTCACAGTGTGCATCCATCATCAGCCTGTGAAATATCACTACCTCCAATATCTGCAGATGTCACACACGGTTGAATGTCCAACTCTTTTAGCTGCATATTTCCTACACCTAGCACAGCAGTGTAAGATGGTTACTAAGTATGGGCGAATTTTGTGAATCTGGCGTTCGCGAACTTGTGTATTTGCGAACTCGCAATCCGCCAAATCCGCGAATTCTCACAAATTTGCGGATTTTTTTTCTGTGTTCGCAAGGGTTTCTGCCAGTTCGCGAGGGTTTTGTACCAGTTCGAAATTGCGAACTTACTTGTCAGCTCGCAACGGTCGCGACTATGTTGTTTCTACGTCTGGTTCATCATCACAGGTTCCCAGCACCCTCTGTTTCACCACTGCCACCCTCTGTTTCACCCATGCCACCCTCTGGTATATCAATGCCACCCTCTGGTTCATCATCACTGTAGATTATGGGGGAGGGAAGCAAGCACACCTGCCCTGCTTCAACTGACATGAATTAATTTGGGGTTGATTTATTAATGTGTCACTGTTTTAAAATTCCAGTCTGGCACCTGCTTCCTTATCTGTAATTTGCTTTCTGTTGCAGTGCAATTTTTTTTCCAGGACCTTTGTGGCCTACTTGTAGCTATTCTATGAGCCTACTGTGAGGGTTAGAGCAGGGTCATAGAATTGTTGCAACTAGCAACTGAACTCTGGAGGGGCCCCAGTCAGGAAGCACTACAGGGAATGGTTACTATTACTAATGATCAGTTTGAACTTTTGCACCTGCTGAGTGCTTTCAGTTTTGCAAAACTCGTTTTTCTGCAGAACAGCAACTGTAATGCCCCAAACAAACATAGGCAACTGAACTCTGGAGGGGGCCCTCAGGAAGTACTACAGGGAATGGTTACTAATGATGAGTGAACTTTTGCACCTGCTGAGTGCTTTCAGTTTTGCAAAACTCGTTTTTCTGCAGAACAGCAACTGTAATGCCCCAAACAAAGTTACTTGTGAAAGTTGATTTCTAACCCAAAAGTGATCCAAAGAAAGTCAAAAGGCCTCAAATCCAAAAAAGTGCAGGCCAATGTCAACCTGAGGAGTTATTCTGATAAAAATCATCAAATTCAGAAGGTCTATGCTGCAAGTGGATTTCTTGTGCAGAATTGCAAATTTTGTAATTTCGCGGGTGCGAGATTGTTGCTGCCCGCCGCACCTACATGTTCGCAATTGCGAACTCTCGCGATGGGTCGCCAAACTCCCGCGGGATCCCGTAGCAAGATCCAAAATGGCGCAGCACTCGCAAAATATCGAGAAAAACAACTCGGCAAACGCCGAATGGCGGTAAGTGAACGCCGCACGCCGCAATATTGTATCACCAAATAAAAAAATCCGCTGTGTGCGAATTTGCGGATGTTCAGTAAATTCGCAAGAGTTTGCGGATTGCGAATTTACAGAAAATCCGCAAAATCCGCAAGCGGAACGGATTTTCCACCCATGCTTAATGGTTACGTCATGGTTACACCATGCAGAATGAATCTGAATTAGGTGTTGAAACTATAAAAGGGTTTCAAAATAGTTAAGAATTAAGCCTGTGCATTTACACATGTAAATTGTCCGCTTTCTGTAGTGCAGGTGTTTAGATGAGAGTGTAGGATGTTCAGTGAGGAAAATACTTAATTCTGAAGAGCTTTAGATCTCTTTGCCTCCAAAATGAAGTATTTGACGATGCAACTAACTACTTTTACACATGACTCATGCTCAATCACACCATACTGTACTGAATTGAAAACTACAAAAGAGGAAAATCAAAGACTAAAGTCAAAATAGCAGGAACAAATTTGCCCTTTGCCTATTCTGGGGTATCATGCCGGCATCAAAGCATATAAGAAAGCCATCCTTGAAACAAAGAAGGCCTTATCACATTTGATAATTAAGAAAGCAATTAGTTTTCTAATGCTTTAGGTTTAACTTACCAGACAGCGCAAGCTGTCTGGTTGCAAAACATCTATTGTCAGCTAACCAAGAACTTTCAGTGGGCTTAAAGCACGCCTATTGCTTACCATTGGTTGCCTTTATTGTGATTCTAATTTTCTTGCTTTTATTCAATGACTTGCCTTATCCATCTTGAATTTGACCTGCCCTGGAGCAGAGTCACTTTACTTCAGTCCTTTCACTGCTGGGGAACTGCTTTTTTTACTTCACGGAAGTACATGTATTTTCCGGATGTCTCCCTCAGGTGCTACCCCATGCTCTGTATTGCTCTCTCTCGCATCCCTGTGCTTCTTTTGCCCTTACACTCCATTTTGCTCTCCCTAACCTGTGCAGTTCTTTTTCCCCTTTGCTCTGTATTGCTTTCGACTGTGTGCTTCTCTAGTCACCCCATTATTGTTCCTTCCCTTGTATGCATCTTCCTCTGCTCCCCATGTTGCTTCTTCCTTAATGATTTACAAAAAGGGGGTGGTGATGAACAGAGTGTCTGAGTTAAACAGACCACTCTTACCCAGTCCAAAGATCAGGGCTTGATCCATCACCGTTATTTATCTCACTGCCCCATCCCAGCTCAGAACCTGGCTATATGCAAATCAGTCTGTCCCTGGCCCAGTGCATCATGGGAACAGGGCAGACTAAACTACCAAGCCAATTCTTCACCAGAAAGGAAACAAGCTACCGGGGACCGGTTTCTGGCATTTCAGCCTTCTTCGGCCCGGCTTGCTTGAATCCTGATGGAGCAGTGAGAAAGGGACTCATGTCTGAGTATACCCTGCCACACCTATAGTGGCCAAAAACGATTTACAAAAAGGGGGTGGTGATGAACAGAGTGTCTGAGTTAAACAGACCACTCTTACCCAGTCCAAAGATCAGGGCTTGATCCATCACCGTTATTTATCTCACTGCCCCATCCCAGCTCAGAACCTGGCTATATGCAAATCAGTCTGTCCCTGGCCCAGTGCATCATGGGAACAGGGCAGACTAAACTACCAAGCCAATTCTTCACCAGAAAGGAAACAAGCTACCGGGGACCGGTTTCTGGCATTTCAGCCTTCTTCGGCCCGGCTTGCTTGAATCCTGATGGAGCAGTGAGAAAGGGACTCATGTCTGAGTATACCCTGCCACACCTATAGTGGCCAAAAACGATTTACAAAAAGGGGGTGGTGATGAACAGAGTGTCTGAGTTAAACAGACCACTCTTACCCAGTCCAAAGATCAGGGCTTGATCCATCACCGTTATTTATCTCACTGCCCCATCCCAGCTCAGAACCTGGCTATATGCAAATCAGTCTGTCCCTGGCCCAGTGCATCATGGGAACAGGGCAGACTAAACTACCAAGCCAATTCTTCACCAGAAAGGAAACAAGCTACCGGGGAGTGTTGGATCTAGCCCTGATCTTTTGACTGGGTGAGAGCTTTCTGCTTAATTCAGAGACTCTGTCCCTCACCACCCCTTTTTGTAAATATTTTTGTCCACCCTAAGCGTGGAAGGGTATTCTCAGATGTGAGACCCTTGCTCATTGCACCATCAGGATTCAAGCAAACCGGGCCGAAGACGGCTGTAATGCCAGAAACCGGTCCCCGGGAGCTTGTTTCCTTCCCAGTGTAAGAATTGGCTTCTGTAGTTTGGTTTGTCCTGTTCCCATCATGCACTGGGACAGGAACAGACTAATTTGCATACAGCCAGGTTCTGAAACTGGGATGGTGCAGTGAGCTAAAAAACGGTGTTGGATCTAGCCCTGATCTTTTGACTGGGTGAGAGCTTTCTGCTTAATTCAGAGACTCTGTCCCTCACCACCCCTTTTTGTAAATATTTTTGTCCACCCTAAGCGTGGAAGGGTATTCTCAGATGTGAGACCCTTGCTCATTGCACCATCAGGATTCAAGCAAACCGGGCCGAAGACGGCTGTAATGCCAGAAACCGGTCCCCGGGAGCTTGTTTCCTTCCCAGTGTAAGAATTGGCTTCTGTAGTTTGGTTTGTCCTGTTCCCATCATGCACTGGGACAGGAACAGACTAATTTGCATACAGCCAGGTTCTGAAACTGGGATGGTGCAGTAAGCTAAAAAACGGTGTTGGATCTAGCCCTGATCTTTTGACTGGGTGAGAGCTTTCTGCTTAATTCAGAGACTCTGTCCCTCACCACCCCTTTTTGTAAATATTTTTGTCCACCCTAAGCGTGGAAGGGTATTCTCAGATGTGAGACCCTTGCTCATTGCACCATCAGGATTCAAGCAAACCGGGCCGAAGACGGCTGTAATGCCAGAAACCGGTCCCCGGGAGCTTGTTTCCTTCCCAGTGTAAGAATTGGCTTCTGTAGTTTGGTTTGTCCTGTTCCCATCATGCACTGGGACAGGAACAGACTAATTTGCATACAGCCAGGTTCTGAAACTGGGATGGTGCAGTGAGCTAAAAAACGGTGTTGGATCTAGCCCTGATCTTTTGACTGGGTGAGAGCTTTCTGCTTAATTCAGAGACTCTGTCCCTCACCACCCCTTTTTGTAAATATTTTTGTCCACCCTAAGCGTGGAAGGGTATTCTCAGATGTGAGACCCTTGCTCATTGCACCATCAGGATTCAAGCAAACCGGGCCGAAGACGGCTGTAATGCCAGAAACCGGTCCCCGGGAGCTTGTTTCCTTCCCAGTGTAAGAATTGGCTTCTGTAGTTTGGTTTGTCCTGTTCCCATCATGCACTGGGACAGGAACAGACTAATTTGCATACAGCCAGGTTCTGAAACTGGGATGGTGCAGTGAGCTAAAAAACGGTGTTGGATCTAGCCCTGATCTTTTGACTGGGTGAGAGCTTTCTGCTTAATTCAGAGACTCTGTCCCTCACCACCCCTTTTTGTAAATATGCTTCTTCCTTCATGGACTTATTTTCCCTCCCTCACCCCACACACAACACTGATCCACTCCTCCACTGACGGTCTCTCCCCGCCCTGCAGTCTTATGTTTAGGGCATGTCATTAAATTGCTGCTGGCCATTCCAATGTATAAAAAAACGGTTTTCATTCTACTTAATTTTCTCCTTTTTCTTTTTATTTACTGATCTGTCTCGAATTGATAAAAAAATGGCATCCACGTCACTCTCATGTGTCATGACACCTACGTTTGCTTACAAAATGTCTCATATGCAAGAACTATTGGCTTTTCCAATACACATTTAACTAGTTGTGGTTGTCCATTTCATTTTACATTACAATCAATTGAATGATTTTTTCATTAATATAAAAAAAGATTAGCAGAATCCATCACATGTCCCTTGTCAGATGTTGCTGATAATTAAAACTAAATTCTTTGTTCTAAACTGACAACTTGCGCTTTTAAAGCCGATAAAATGGAGGCGACCATGGCGTGGTGTCTCTAGCGTCCGATATATGATTTCGCCACCACCGCTAGTCTCTACACAATTGTGTATATCCAGCAATCTGCTACCTCGCTAGCTACTTAAATTTGGTTGTCCAGACAGGTTTTGCATCACTTGGAACGGTTACATCAATAACACATAGTCAGAATTTAAATGTGCAGTTTTTTGCCGACTCGTCTAACATTCTAAACCCAACGCGTGGTCCATTTTAAATGACACGATCCATGCCAACTATGTAAGGGAGAGATTTTTGGTCGCATTATTTCTCTTAGTACCGTTCACATCTCCACAACGCATTTACCCATTGTGTAGCACTTGTGGCTCCCAGTGGTCATTTACCAGCAGCAACCGTTGCAACAAGGTGCCCATTTATTGTAACATAAAGTCCTATTTAAATGTACATTGATTTTGGCTCTATAGGTACATCATTATATGCAATCATGTTATGCCAATGTTTTTAAGTATTTGTTGCCCTTTTTTCAGATTGTGCATGAACATACAATTTTCTGCAGCCATTTCAGTTGTATGCATATAAACTATGTTCTAAGAAGTAGTACAGGAAATTCATATCCCTAACTACATGTATGCCTGCAATTAGTTCATTCTGATGGCATCCATTTGAATAAGGATAGGTAGATTGATTACACATCTATGTTCCCCTTTTTTTTAACAGCATATCATCTGCAGCGGCAACCATTACTTTTTCATGGTACCAGGCTGCCTTAGCCAATTCTAAATCAGCAGTAGTGACTATATTTCTAATACATGGTACTTATACTTTGTTAAAGTAAGCAACATTTTCTATGCTAGCATAAAAGGGTGAAGGTGTTGACATCACTTGACTCTTCCTTGGAGGTGCACAAACTTAATATTTGCACTCTGTGATTTTTTAACCACTTTTCTGTTTGCACACGGGTTTCCTAGTTCTTTGTTTTCATTATTGTGAAATGTTTTTTTTATTATGGATAGGTAACATTTTGTATCATGTCTATATAGGAGTCTTTTGTCCAAGCCATTATTCACATATCCTAAAGATGGTCTGATGGACTACAACCGAACAGACCGAAACGTCGACTTCATCTTCTATTCCTCAGAAATGTTGTTATTCTGGAGCAATTTGTACTCTCATTCAGAGATTTTTTGCTTTTGATTTAATTGGAATAGATGTTTAGTCATGCACTGTTAGGTTAATTTGATTTGACTTCTTTAGATGACTAGTTCCTGAAGTGTTTTATTCATTTGTACTCCAATTTCAATTTAAATATAAAACAAGATACAGGTTTCAAACTACTAGGTTCTCCTGTGTTTTTTCATCATTGGACTTAGGCTGTGTCCTCACATCGCACAGCTTTATATTGGTTATTACCACTGAGTGTTCACTTTGCTGTAGCGGATGATCAGAGGGATTAATAGTCATGGTTAACTGGCATCAGGGCTAACCCCTCTGCCACTAATTCTTTATGTGATGGATCTTTGCTGCTGTTTTACAGAATGAGAGAGCTAAATATCACAGAAATATTAATTGCAATCACTAATCTATTATCAGACAATAATGAGAGCATGGAATGAGTTAAAGGGTTTTTTCAAAATCAATCTTTTAGTAGATCGTCTTTATTGTAATTCACAAGGTAATTTCCTATTAATCGCAATCATCAATATGTGACAGAAATAGAAAATCAATATTGGTCAATCATTGGTTATTCAAATGATATAATAAATGTATTAAAGTGTATTCCATAAAAGAAAGTATCCCTAAGAACGTATCCCTTTTCGAAGAATCTGGTGAAAATTGAGTTAGAGCGTTGGAGAGAGTGAGGAAAAGCATGAAGCTTTAGCATTCAACTTAGCTCAAATAGATCAAAATATCAAAGCAGCACTTCCCTTAAAGAGTGGTGCAAGAAACTTAGTAGAGTCTCAAAGCAATGTGACATTAAGTCTGGGCCATGGAAAAAATGGTCTGGAAAGTTGAAAAGTCTCTCTAGCAAGAGAGGTAACCTACTCTAGGTACATGCACCAATACAGAAACCAGATTCTGAATGTTAGAAATGGGGGTGAACCTTGTCCTAGTAGGGACCTTTGCCTCTAGTCAGGATAAGGGATCTACACAGTTTAGATAACACATGTTCACACCCTTGGCAAATTGTCACGAGTAGACAGGCTTATCTCAAAGGCAATGTGCAAAGTATTTGTACACAGACATACAGTACACAGTGAAAACACTACAAACGGACACCACACCAGTTTAGAAAAACAAAGGGGTATATTTACTATTTACTAGAATGTGTGATAACTACAGCAAGAGTAGCGTAACACAACTTTCAACATCGCAGCCTATTGCGTGAAAATAACTCTGTGTCAACGTAGAATTCACAATGTCCGTGTGAAAATCAACGCCACGCTGCTAAAATGCGATACAGGAATACAAAAAAACATGCGATGAGGCCAAACCCGCTACAAAAAGTAGCAGAAACCAGCCACAAGCCTGCAAATCCCACGTGTCTGTTAGGACAATGTACCATAAAAGAAAAACCACAGAAAATATACACCAGAAACAAGTCAAAGCATGTAGCAACATGCATGGACCCTGACCCAGCGCAGAGGCCAACTTAACCCCCACAACCCCCACAGACGACCAGCAAGGAACAACGGGGTCTGGGAAGGCCCAGGAGAAGAGGGAGAGGAAGATGAGGTGCAGATTGCAGGAAAACAAGACCAGCGTCACGGAGGTGACAGAACACTACCAGCAACTTACCCACAAGCAGACCACCTGGAATGCAGTCAAAGTGCCAATCCAGGAGGGCAGTAGGCGATGGCATGACGTGACTACCTAAACCAGGCACAAACCTGCTGCCAACAGGAAGGCAGCAATGGCGACAGGAGGTGTCAGTCCAGTGCCACCGGAGGAGCTGAAGGAAACCCAGGCCACAGTCATCAGTGTGGAGACGGTGCATGGAGTAGGAAGGACGGACACAGATTGTGAGGACCTGACACAACAACAACAGGGAGTGCAACAAACAAGGACTGGTCAACGAGGGAGATAGGCACAATGGCACCCATGCACAACGAGGCCTAGCACACTGCACACCCACAAACACCCAGGATCATGTCCCAGATCCCCTTGGCACACTGCAGCACACACACATAGCATGAACAGCACACCCACATTGACAACAACGTGGAACACCGCGCATAGCCGACACTGAAGAACAGAGGACACAACTGGCTGCGCAAATGCACAGAAACATACCTACTACATATGACAGAGCCAGAAACTGTGAAATGGAAATGTACGTGTACGACCTCACATCCGTCATGTAGTCCAAATGTACACTTACCCGCAGAAGAATCCAGCACCCCCCAAACAATCACAATGTACACTGCCATACAGTCTGCATTTAAACTAGCACAATGCGCCAACATATATGTCAACACAAACCTCCCCTTCACATTGCAGAGGGGCACACAACACCTTCAACAGAGCACAGAATACAACACATCAGTGATGCCAGAGAGGACCACCGCACCGTCGACACCGATGCCCTATAACAGCACACGGATATCCCACGCAACCCCCCACCAAGACCCGGACAGCCCAGCTACTCAGTGGAGAACACAGAGCCTGCAACAGACCACACAGCAGGAAGCACACGCAAGCACAACTTGCTCACAACACTTCACCCACCCAGAATGGCACCCCAATGTATAACGAGTAATGGGGGCCAACATCGGGGGGACAGCAGTGGTCTGAAAGGCTGGCCGATTGCAGGCCTCAGGCTTGGAGGTTACACTGGCACGTGGTGGGCCCTCCTTGACACACACCGGTGTTGGCTGCTGATCAGTGTGGCCTGACTGTGCAGGGTCGGCCCTGACGAGTTCGTGGTCCGGCGGGCCGGAGTACGGCAGGTGCACAAGTTCTCAGGCTACTCCACTAGCGAGGATGGCGTTGGCCTCGTGGCGGGGTGGGAGGCACCACCCTGGCAGAGACGTTGGGCTTTCTGGAAGAGGACCACGCCCATTGCTATGTGATTTTTATTCACACCCCTACGCTGGCCTGGTGTACACTGGCCCATCCCACTCTGCTCACGCTTACGGGGCATAACAGGCATCATTTACGCAAGGACCCCCACTTGCTGGGGTGACATAGTTGTGTCCACTGTCCACTACACTGCAGAGGTGTATGTCGCCATGGATATGGGTGTATTCTGCATATTGCGGTCTGTCTAGCACTTTGCTGCCACTCTTGGCATTGCGTACTTTCCCAATCATGGTTCTACTGCATCCTTCACACATGCCTGGTTGCCACCTCTCCCCACATTCATCTATTGTGTGGCTGAGGTGCCATGCCGTTGATTGGTCCTGTTCACGGCTTGCCAAGGTTACCATTGTTAGGTGTTCTATCGTTTCTGGTGGGTGGGCATGTTGTTATGCATGTTGGTTGTGAATTTGTGACGTGTGCTTTGTGGAGTTGAGGTGCGTGGGGTGTTAATTGGGAACTTGTCAAGGGGCTGTGCATTTCCCTTGGTGCCATCCTGGGAAGGCTGGTTGCTGATGGACTGTCAAAGGGTGAGGGGATCATGCACACAGGCTGTGTATTTGGAGGCGACATTGGTGTATGTCCCACTGTGTTTTGATGTTGCCTGCACATTGATGTGTGATGGGTGCTACCTGTTGTGCTGATTGTGTGCTGTGTCACCAGGGGGCATAGGTGGCACAAGTGTGCAGTAGATTGCCCCCAACACATACGTCCATCCGGCTATGGCGTATGGTCCTTGCTTGGTCTCCAGCGTGTCCTGCGCATTGTGTTGGCCGTCCGGGGCCTGTGATGCCAGGGTGATGGTTATGTCCAGGACAGGTGTGGGGGACTTGGATGTGGATGGCTGTGAGACTCCGCCGACTCTAGCAGGTGTTGGTTGGGGTGTGCCAGGGGCCAACAGGTGCAGCATAGCCAGCAGCTTGGTGTGAGGTGGGATGTTTGTTGTCCACTGTGTTGGGCGATGATGGCCAGGATGTGTAGGATGGTTGTCCCTTTCAACCTGTAGTAATCAGTGACATTGTCAGATGTTGTGCCTGTGAGGCAGGTGGGGTTCCTGACGGGCCGCTGTCTTTGTCTGCACTGCCTCTGCAGTGTGTGGGGGGGTGCTGGGTGGGTGGTGTGGCCCTCTTGGTTGTCCGGGCTGCATGATGTCTGGTTCCATGGCATCTGTTGCCCTTCCGATGACGCCCTGGGCTGGGCTGCCTATTGTGGTGCAAGCTGCCGTCCGACTTTACACCAGGTCAGAGCAGGTGTAAATTTCCTGCTGCTCACGCGCCTTATCGTGTGCTTTGTGTTCTTATCGCCGATCTATCTGGTCGTTGTGAATGTTGAGGTGTGGTGTTGTGGCGGCTTTGTGCCCAGGAATGCCTACTCTGCATCTCATTAGCGATAGTTGCAGGAGTCCTTTGTGGTGATGTTTTTGCGGCTGCTATCACAGCAAAACTGGTGGTGTTGTCTGTTAGCACCGGCTTGTGAATGGTGGGGTAAATTTATCATGACTTTGGCTGCGATAAAGTGCTGTTAATTGGGCGATATCTCCTTGTGAATATCCTCCAAAGTATCTTTATCTAAACCAAACAAAACCAAAATGACAAAAATCCAACACACACAATTCAAAATATGACTTGTAGAATGATTACTGCAAAAATACAGCTCATAGAAACATATAGCTCCAACTGGGATTTTTACGACTTCGTGACAGGCACAAATTTAAGGTACGGCACTGTGCTCAGCCTGTTCACGGGGTCACATGGGCCCCCAAGTAGCTGTACCTTGAAAAACGAAGTCAAAAGCCTTTGCATGGTGTCGTGGAGGTGAGGCATCGATGGTCAAGGCAAGGCTGTCTCCTTACAGCCACAGGGGAGGCGAGGTGTTGAGTTCGCAAGGAGGTGAGGCGTCGAGTACAGCTGGCAGGAGAGGTGAGGTGGGATGGGCGGCGAGGCGGCGGTTCCATTCTGCAACGCAGTGTTGATGAGTTTGCAAGTCACCCATGTCGGTTATCGAATCTGCGATAACGAAATGTAGGTGCTTGCTGCGACAGGCATCAGTGCGAGCGCTGGCACCGGAGTGATTGCTAACTTGCAGGCATTGGTGGGTATTGGAGCAGCAGTGTACGCAGGGTGGTGTGTTATGCACTTTGTGAGTGTGCCCATGGCATCTGTGCATTTTGCGGCATCAATGGCAGAGTCACTGATGG
This sequence comes from Lissotriton vulgaris, assembly GCF_964263255.1. Classification (NCBI taxonomy): domain Eukaryota; kingdom Metazoa; phylum Chordata; class Amphibia; order Caudata; family Salamandridae; genus Lissotriton; species Lissotriton vulgaris. The sequence continues at coordinate 331,062,868 of NC_141691.1, read as the reverse complement.
CATCAGTGTTGTTTTTCTTAAGTTGCTGCTTCAGCCTCATGATTTCAAAGGTCCAAGAACTGGAATGGGTGCCCTTTCGGAACCAGGAGTCAGGCAGCAGAGGCCAGGTGCTCTTAAGGAAGTTGCAGGGGGAGTCATGGTGTCCCTGAGACTTCCGAACAGGAGTCAAGCTTTACTTCAAGCCCTTGGAGAATCTTCCTAAGCAGGATACCACATTGTTGTAATCAAAGTCTGGAAGCAGTGCAGTTTATTATAGTAGCTTTATTGGAAAATAGTTCCAAGTAAGTAAGATTTTTTTTTTTTTGTAAATCTTTTTATTGTTTCAAAACACAAAGAAAACACAAAAGGGGACCAATACAATTACAAAGTATTCCTCATTTCTTGTCAACATGATCTTCAACAATTATTCTCCCAATAATTCAATATAGAGTCCCTCTGCAGCCTGACGCCATAGTGTCGAACCCTTCAACCCCCCGCAGTCCGTTGGAGGTCAGGCTCTGAATTCCTAACCAAGCCCCCTTCGTGTTTCCTCTTAATGAACCGCAACTTCCAACCCCCCACCCCTGCCGTTGGTGCTACTATATCAGGAAGAATAGAGTGTTGCCAACGTATTACTCTCATGTGTGATATATAATTGGGTCTCCTCATGTGCTATACTAAAATTTCCCAGAACCTCTCATGTCGCGGGGATCCCCCACTACGCTAAATCCTCCCAGTCCAGGAAGTGCCACTCATGCCTCCCCTCCCCCACCGATGTCACAGAATCCAAATCAGCCTCCGCATCTAACATCCGGAGGTCCGCCACCAGGGACTCCCACTCCCTTGCCGCCTCTAGCGCTCTGTCACTATGGGACCTATGCGCCTGCTGCATCCTGATTGAACTCTCGCTGCCCACCCATAGGAGTAGGGCAGCCCTCCACCTAACATAGCTAGGGCCGGCCGCTGCCTTCCAATGCAACATTATGTCTCTCTTGGCCAAGATGAGTCCTAAATCTAGGAACTTACTAGTTATTTTATTGTTATTAGTATGCGGCAACCAGTGTAGGAGACACGTCCCCTTGTCCATATCTATCTTCTGCTCGGTTATCCTGCAGAGTGATCCCACCACCTCCTCCAAATATGTGCCCAACTGTGGGCAAGTCCACAACATGTGGACCAGATCCGCTCCTTCAGTCCGACATCGAGGGCAGATCGCTGTATTAATTCGGAAGTATTGATTTATTTTAGCCGGAGTAAGATATGCCCTGTGTAACACGAAGAATTGGATCATCTGAAACCTGGCATTCCCGGTGCCCTTCCATGCTCTTTTAAGAATTTGTGACCAGGCCGCATCCAGGATATCCTTCCCTAAGTCCGCCGCCCACCGCTCCCGCAATCTCTGCAGCGGGGCTAGTCCATCTCCGGACATTCGTTTGTACAAACATGTAACCGCCTTATGCGTGCCCGCAGCCATCACCATGTACTGACATGCTCCGCTTACAGGGGTTCAGAGAGGCCAGTACCCCAATGTTTTTGCAGAGCAGCAGTCAAAGCTGCATGTAATAGAAAGTTAGCACAGGGAAGACCGAAGGACTCCTGTAATGCATTATACGACAACAGTGCGCCGTCAGCATACAGGTCGCCCACCATCTGCAGGCCCATCTCCTCCCAGTCCGCCAGACTGGACCAGTCGCCACCATGTGGTAACGCAGTACACATGCCTAGTGGTATCTCGGGTGCAAACGGTCGCAGCACCCCAATTCTGCTATGGTACCGTTTCCAGCAATATCGTAGAGTACTCTCCATCATGGACAAGTCCACCATCCTCAGTCTCTGCTGCAATATCACATATGATAGGACGTGCCTCGGTTCGTCAGGCATAATCTCACTCGCCGGTCCTCGAAATTCCAGAGCCACCGCCTGGGTGAGAACCTGGAACTGCGCAGCCAGGTAGTATAATTCAAAATCTGGAGAGGCAAGGCCTCCCTCCTCTTGCGCCCTCATCAACGTGTCCAACGCCACTCTTCGCCGACCTGCACCCCAAATAAAACCGCTCACTACCGAGCGGAGCTGTCGGAAAAATGACGCCGGTATCCGTATCGGTAGAGTCCTGAAATAGTATAAAAGTTGCGGAAGCGCCACCATTTTCAGGAGCGCGACCCGACCCATTACCGACAAAGGGAGAGATCCCCAGAACCGCATACTACCTCTCAAACCTCTCATTGCTCTCTCAATATTGCCTTCAAAGAGATCCGCCTGTGTGTGATATACTCGTGTCCCCAAATAGGGAAGGCACCGTGGCTCCCACGTTAGTTCAGGCGGCAATGGCGGCGGATCGCACGTACTAAATATCGGGAAAACACAGGTCTTTGTGCAGTTAACCCTCAGGCCCGAACTGTCCCTGAAACGATCAAGCAGACTGCGCGCCCCGTTCAGGGCATCCCCGGCATCCTCCAAAAGCATAAGGAGGTCATCCGCATAGAGCGAAATGTGGTGCTCGCGGCCTCTGAGCTGGAGGCCCCGCTACGCATCTCCCAGTCTCGTGCGCGCAGCCAGCGGCTCCATCACGAGAGCGAATAGCAGCGGGGAGAGCGGGCAGCCCTGCCTAGTACCCCGCCCCACAGGATAGGAGGAAGAAACAGTTCTCCCCACCTGAACTCTAGCAGTTGCCGACAAACACAAGATTTTAGTCCAGCCGATATACCCGGCCCCCAGCCCGAACGCCGCCATCACTGAAAACAGATAGGGCCATTCCAGGCTATCAAATGCCTTAGCTATGTCGACCGAGAGAACCACTGCCTTGCCCTGCCCTCCGCTCCCCTCGTCCAGGAACCCGATCAGTCTGCGGACGCTACTGGCTGTGCTGCGCGTTGGAATAAAACCCGCCTGGTCTGCATGCACCAGCCCTGTCATTAATGGGAGGAACCTAGTGGCGAGCACCCGACTCAGTATTTTGTAGTCCGTAGTAAGCATGGAAAGGGGCCTATATGCCGCCGGGTCAGTCGGCGATTTCCCAGGCTTGAGAAGCGGCACAATTATGGCCTCTCTAGTCGACCGAGGTAGTCTCCCCGTCTTCTGAGCTTCCCGGTACATCATCAATAGCCTCGGAGCCAGTAGGTCAGCGTATGTGGAATAGAATTCAATAGGCAAGCCTTCGCTCCCAGGAGTTTTATTGCGCGTCAACTGTTTAATTGCACAGCGGATCTCGGCCAATGTAATATCCTGCCCCAGAGTCTCGGCCTCTTCCTCCTCTATTGCGGGCAAATATAAACCCTCCAGGAATACTTGGGACTCAGTCTCATCAGTCCGTAAGCAGCTGGTGTAAAGGTCCGCATAAAAGGTGCAGAACAACTCATTGAATCGCCGTTGATCATACTCTAATCGACCAGCAGGGGAGGCCAGAGCCAGAATAGGCACGCACTTGGGGACAGGATCTGCAAGCCAAGCCAACAACGTGCCCACCTTGTCCCGTTCCGCATGCGCGCGTGCCAGGAATGCCTTATAATCGAAACATCGGAGCCGCTCCACCCTCTCCGCCACCACCTCCTTTTGAGCTACGACGTCATCATGCGTCCCAGAGCCAACAGAATGGGCCCTCCCAGCCTTGCGCAGTGCCAGCTCAGCATTCTCAATCTCCCGTAAGAGCAGCTTCCTAACCCCCACCCACTTGGTGATACAAATCCCTCGGACCACCACCTTAAAGGCATCCCATTCTAGGGCCACTGACGAGGCGGTGTCTGCATTTTCCGCGAAGTAGCTCTCTATTCCCTTATTAAGCTCTGCGCGGAACACCGGGTCCTCCAATATCTCAGGGCACAATCTCCAGTGAGGGATTCTGGGGCGTTCCGCCATCCAGCAGAAATTCACCAAAAGGGTATTATGGTCCGATAAGGTACGCGTCAAGTATTCACTGCTGATCGCCAGAGAGGCCAAGCCAGAGCTGCAAAAGACAACGTCCAGTCGAACATGGAGGTCGTGAAGTGCCGAATAATAAGAGTAATCCCTTTCTATCGAATGTTGCGCCTGCCAAAAATCGATAAGTCCCCTATTGTCCTGCCAATTGGCACGAACCTCGGCCAGTTTATTAATCGGGCCAAGGGGAGCGGAGGATGAGATCTATCTATGGTCACATCGGCAACAGAATTAAAGTCTCCCCCCATCCGACCGGTACCGTGAAATAATCGGCAAGGGAGGAGGACAGAGTCTCTAAGAAGGACGCCTGCTCCACATTAGAGGCATATACACTGCAGAGGGTCACCTCACGGCCATACAGACGGCCTGGTACCTCAACATAGCGGCCTCCAGGGTCTACCAACAGGTCTATCATTTGGAATGGGACCCCATCCCTAACCCAAATCAACGCCCCCTGCGCGAAGGCCGAGTAAATGGTATAATAAAGCTGCCCACGCCACCTACGCTGCAAAGCTTGCCCCTCTGGTTTGGTAAGGTGCGTCTCCTGTAGGAAGGCAATCTGTATTCCCCTACAAACCAAATAGGAGTGGATCTTATACCTACGCTGCATAGAGTGCAATCCCCGAACATTCCAGGTTATACATTTCACGTCAGGAGCTGGACCCATATTAACGTTGCAATATCCCGCTCAAAGCAGCTCACCTCCCCCACATGCCAAGCAGGGTCATCTACACAAAAAGTGGCAACATTTGACAACACCATCATAGCAATTAGGCGCATCAGCCAGCAACTTCCCCAAAGCAAACAAACCTCAACCCCTAGCTGTCTCCCTCCACCCACTGCACATACCCCCCCCCCCAAAGAACAGGCACTAACATAGTAAAACCCATCCAAACCACCCCAACTGCACACCCCATGCAAAATCAAGGCAAACTGAACAGTACTATCCGGTGGGGGTTGGATAGGTCAGAGGGTACGATCTGCAACAAGACAAAATACACTTCCCATGACCGCCCCCCGGGTCCCTGAATTCTTCCCGCCTCCCAGATCCCCCCGGATCCCCACTCGAGTCCCCGCTTCCAGTGCAACCCCAGGCACACACAGACCAATCACCCAGCACCCCCAATACACATCCGCCCAACTACCCGCAGCCAACCAAAACAGGCACCGCAACACCTCAAACCAGGGCCCAACTACCGTCCCCATAGGCAATCCCGCATCTACTCATCCAGCAGTCCATCAGTTGTCCTAGGGGTGACCGTTGGCAGTCCCCGATCATCTGATATCGAGGACTCCCCCTCCGACTGGCCCTTCCCGCTGCCCTGCTCAGATGCTTCCGACACAGCCTGCAGTAGTTCTCCAGACATCGCCTCCTGTCCGTCCTTCCCCGCTCTATAGGACTCCAGCCATTCTCAGTCCTTCTCCGGCGTATCATGGAAGTGGGACTTGCCATCCAGTACTATACGTAGTTTAGCCGGGAAGAATAGAGAATACTGGATCCCTTCTGCGCGCAGTTCCTTTTTCACAGCCTGGAAGGACATGCGGCGCCGCTATGTATCGAACGAGTAGTCCGGAAATAAAGTGACGTTGCTATTGTCCACCTGAAAGGGGCCATATCTGTGGGCCCTTCGTAAGAGTAAATCCTGATCTCGAAAATGTAGCAATCATGCCACCACCGGTCGTGAAGGGCGGCCCTGCAGTGGCGGCCGAGCCGGGACCCGGTGCGCCCGCTCCAGGGTGTAGAAATTCGAAAGAACCTCAGAGGCCACAACTGTCCGAAGCCAATCCTCTAAGTACGCCACCATGTCCGATCCCTCAACTTTCTCTGGTAGTCCCACCACGCGGATGTTATTGCGTCTATTCCTTCCTTCCGCATCCTCAGCTCGCCGCTCCAACACCGCGATACGATCTACGACCCCCACCAGGGAGGCGGTCAACGCAGTCTGTGCCGGGCCGACCTCTAGGAGTTTGGTTTCAGTCTGTTTCACACGGTCGACGAGTTTTGAGTGGTCTGCACGCAGGAGGCCTTACCCCATAGTAACCTGCGCAATGCCTGTTGAAGGGCAGCGCTAGTGTCCGTGATGGCTGCCAATATCTTATCCAACTGTAGCTGGAGTCCTGAGTTCAGTGGTAGCTTCTGCTCCATCTAATTCTCCTGGGGCGGGGACTCAGCATCCAACGGAGCTGGATCTCCCTCCGGCCGGCCCCGAGGCTTGCCCATGGCTACTACCAGCGATGCACTCCAGCCCCTCTCCACCGCTCTCTCGCACCCTCTATTCAGTCCTAGTGGGCCTCACCTTCCGTGCTACGTACTCAGGTGCTCCGGTCCTATAACTGCAGGGTCTCTCCTCCAAAGTCCATCCACTCGTGCCCACTTCAGGGGTGCCCACCCTGACGCTCTCTGTTCATAAGCCACATGCACAGTGGTCAGCTGTAGGGGGCCTCCACCCTCACCACAGTGCGGATTGTGTTAGCCCGTCACCTACAGGGGATTCCATCACCTCCAGGGAGTCCCACGCCTCTGCTTAAGGTCGTCACAGCCTCTTCTGATCTGATGCCCGCTACAGCAGCTGCCCAGCCTGTCCGCCGCTCCAGGGTCTTGTCAAGGAGCGCCCCCAGCCCCCTCTTTGCCACACCTGCGGTGCAACCCTTCAGTGCCAATGTCACGCAGGGCAGAGTCAGGGCCACAGCATCTCCAAGGCCTGCCGCCAATCGCCCTGCATGGTGTGGCCACCACTCCAGTGAAATCAAGGGGGTTTCCCCGCTAGCGGGCTCCTCCGGTCCCTTGCTCACTCCGCCCGTAAGGCCCACAGTCCAGTACAGCCTAGTTGTCTTGCCCAAGCGCTACATGGCAGGGTATGGGCCGCCAGCAGATCACCTTAGATGTGTCTCATTGGGCCCTCCGAGGCTTCAGCGATACGATCGCTGGGTACCCCTCTCGGGTATGGAGGGTGCGACCGGGGGGCTCCAATCAACAAGGCGTCCCACAAGCCCAGCGCCTCCCCCGCCTCACCTCCAGCGCAGAAGCTCTTACGGTGTCCTCCGGGTGCCGGGATTCCGAAGCCAGTCAGGGAAGGAGGGCCTCGCACAGTGCCCGCTTCCGCTCCCAGCAGTCCTCCCGCTAGATTGCGCACTGTAGGCGCAAGCCGCTCTGTCGAGGGCCCGGGCGCCGATCTACGGCCTACCTCAGGCCCCGCCGCCAATACCAGGCTGGATGGCCGCCCGCGTCCCTCAAGTAGGGGCGCTCCCATTCACCCGGCCAAGGCACCGCTTCCCGCGCTGGTCCAGTCACAGTCTCCGCCCTGGTCTCCGAGGGCCCAGCGCTCCGCGATCGACCGCAGCCTCTATCAGCAAGGCTCGGTCATGATGGCTCTCGAGAACGATGTCATCTTGGATTGCTGGCGACCAGCGCCTCCACACCTTCTCGTGGCTAATTCCTGTTCCAGCTATTCGGCGGTCAGGTCACGGCACCCCCTCCTCTCCAGGGCACCTCCCGCTGCAGCGTGATGATTTTGGGGGATCGGGAGGCGTCCTTTACAGAATCATTACGGGGATCGGGCGTGGAGCTCCATGCTCACGCTGCCTGCCCCATTGGCACCTAAGCCACGCCCTTTCCAAGTAAGTAAGATGATGGTTAATCTCCACCAGGAGCAGCATCCTACTGCTCAGCCCATAACGAACAGCCACTCTATCCCACCAGAAATTTACATTCTAGATCACCTCACACTCTGGCTGAACAGCAGAGACATGAAACTCTTGGGAGGATGCATAGCAACTGATGCAAGTCACAACACACATCAAGGCAAAAGTCCAGTCCTTTCCACGGCCCGCAGACAGATCAGCAGCTGCAGGCCAACTCAGCAAAGCAATACACAGCAAAGGGGCAGTAGACTCCCTGGCAGCTCTTCGGCTCTTCTTCTTGGCAGGGTCCTCTTAGTCCAGAAGTAATCTAAAGTTCTGGGGTTTAAGGTCTAATATTTATACCAAGTTTTCTCTTTGTAGTCTTTGTTGAAAGAGTCTCCAAGCTCAGTAAAAAGCAATTCTGACCTCCCTGGCTCAGCTTCATTACAGGAGGTGGAGACAACATTGTGCAGAGCAGGCACAGCCAATTCAGGTGCTAGTGACAACTCCTCCCATCATTCTAAATGCTGGAAGGTCTATTCAGCCTGGCTATGAAGCACACAGGAAAGGCAGACGCCCTCAACTCCCTCCCTGTTGATTGTCTAGAGTGAATGCATATCCCCAGCTATCATTCAAAAACTAGACAGTGAATACACAACCAGGCAGAGGCACACAGAATGATTAAAAAGGAAAATCTCCATTTTCTAAAAGTGCCATTTACACAATTCAAAAACCACCTTCACTAAAAGATGTGTTATTAAATTCTGAGCTGAGAGAGCCTAAGCGCCAAACATCTATCTTGTGGCAATTAAAAGTTACACAGGTAAAATGTTACAGGGCAGCTCCAATGATAGCGATGGGACAGACAGCCTTTCAACAGTGAAAAACGAAATACACTTTTTTCCCTATCATGACATGTAAAACACACCAGTACATGTCCCACCTTTCACATACACTGCACTGTGCACCTTGAACCTACCTGAGGGGTACCTTCCATGTAAGAAAAGGGAAGGTTAGGGCCTGGCAAGAAGAACTTACATGGTCAACATGGCAGTGGGACACACCTCACGCAGACACTGCAGTGGTAGGTCAGAGACACATTTACAGGGAAACTCATGTGGGTGGCACAACCAGTGCTGCAGGCCCACAAGTAACATTTGATATACACGTCCTGGCACACTCAGTGCACTTTACTAGGGACTTACAAGTAAATCAAATATGCCAATTGTTAGACCTGGCACCTTGGCGTGAGTCTCCCTTCCACTTTTTGCTGATGTGCCTCCGATGTTTTGCTGGTTTTCCGATACTCAGGGCACTGCGCCACGGCTGATCCGTGCCGCAGTGCAAGTGCTCCCTACTGTAAATTGTACATACGATTGGTATCCATGATTGGTGCATTGGATTTACTGTTAGTCCCTAGTAAAGTGCACGAGAGAGTGCCGGGGCTTGTAGATGCCAATACTGCTGGTGGGCCTGCAGCGCTGGTTGCGCCACCCACCGAAGCAGCCGTAAAGATGTGTCTGGGAACTGCGACCGCAGAACCCGCGTGCAGTCTCGTACTGTCACGCTCGCTGGGCAAGTGTCCCCACTTGCCAGCATCGACCCTTCCCTTAACTACATATTAGTCACCCCTAAGGTAGGCCTGCGGGCAGGGTGCGTTGTAGGTGCAAGGTAGGACAAGCCCTGAGATGCGTGGCATGTCCTGGTAGTGACTTACAACGAAGACCGTATTTCACTATTGAAGGCTACCTGCTCCATTAGGCCAGACTGAGCTGCGAGGATTATTACACCCTATAATCCCCGCAGGCTCAAGGAGCATGGTAGCGAGTCATGTTTAGTATGCCTGAACTCAGGATGATAAGATATTTCTTGTAGTCAAGTTTATTTTAATATCCTGGGTTTGCAAATGCTACTTTTAGAAAGTTAGCCTTTGCTTGCTTAACCATTTCAGCCGCCTCTGCTGGTATGTGTATCTGACTGTCTGGGATGTGTGAGTGACAGGGCTGGAGGGATGACAGGTGGTGAATGCGCAGATTACACCTTAGTGGGAGGTAGGAGTGCCTCTTGACTCGAACTGTCACTATGCTCGGCCACCACAATGCTGGCTCCACCCTCCTGGGGAGCGGCGGATGACTCTGCCGGCACCTGGCCCAGGAAGGGCGAAGCCCCCATCAACAAGGTACTCTGGCCACCCCTGTCCGGACAATGCTGGCTCCACCTCCTGTGGGGCGTCTGATGCGCCTGCCCCTCACACTGAAAGCAGAAGCCGGAGTACACCCGCGGGGGTACTCCAGAACTGAGAGTGGCTATGCAAAGGCCCCCCTGGCCTGCGAGAACAAAATAATTGGCCTATAAAAGAAGGAGCCCTGCTCCTTGAAAATTAGATCCGGTTTGGGCCACAGAAAGACTCTGCCCTACGAGAAGGACCGTGAGAGACAAGGAAGGGTGCTGACTCTTGCCTGTGTCTGGTGCCTTGCTGCTGAAGGAGAGGAAGACAAAAAGACTACGAAAAGACTTTTGTGCTACTTGTGCCAAACTCTGCAAAAGAGATCTCCAAGGGCTTGCAACTGAACTTGCCCCCTGACCAGCGTCCCAGGACCAGTGGACGCTACCCCCTTGGAAGAAAGCGACTGCGGGTGCTGACCATCGCCGCAGCACTGACGGAGGAATCTCCTCTAAGGCATCAACGACCTCCCGACCACCGTGACCGGGGCCCAAAGCAACAGCGGAAGCAAAGTAAGGACCAGCCGCCTCTGACCCGAACACCGTGACCGCAACTGCACCGGGAGCCCGAGAGCAAAGCAAAGGAGGACCCGTCCGGTCCGAGCTCTCGAGGTGACTGCACAACGAGCGGCCACTCACCTGCAAAGACGGACAGTTGCCCTACGAGAATCCGCAAGGTCGGTAAGCCTGCCCGACAGCCCAGCTGTGAGCCCACAGCTGCACCGACATTTGGCTGGGTACGTCCTGCACTTGGGGACCGTACTGCCACTTGTCACCACCGCACAGCCACCGCCTCCAGGGTCGGAGCGGACGACGAGGAAAGGACCCTGCCGCCACAGAACACCGCTGCCCCGGACGACCAGTGACCTGCTCGGCCGAAGAGCCGCAACGATCAGCGACCCCGGGAAGGCAACGCGACGTGGGACAGATCCCTTGGAAGCCGCCGGCTCCACAAGAACTTTGAGTAACACCGGCCTACGGGCCTCAAGAGAACTGCAATAAGAACTGTGGTAATCCGAATTAAGTAACTTGCAACCGTCTTCATAAAGTTATTGACTGTATTTCCAAGCCTGCTTAAAATCTATATAAAGATATATATTTTTACAAGAATACGGTCTGGTCTCGTTGTGTGGTGGGTTGGTTGTAAAGGTGTACTGTTGCAAGTGTTTAACCCAATGTGCCCCAAAGATTAGCCTACGACTGCTTAAGCCACACTACCTAGAGGGTAAGCAGAGGTTGTCTGGAAGGTAACCCTCAGCCCTGACGAGGAAGAGAGAGTCCCTGCTTATCGCTAGTGTTGCACTGCGCCGACTAGAGCCTCCCCCTTCCTACATTGGACGCAGCGGTGAGGATTTTCGAATTTACACTTGCGATAGTTATACCTGAGCTTCTGACCACTACACAAGGATTACGGTCCAGTTACTAGCCACAGACTTTGATTTGTGAACTTTGCTGAAAGAAGATTCCGAGCGCAGAAACCATGCCAGGCACAAAGAGCTTGGATGGAGCGGAGTCCACAACCTCCGAGGTGTTGGAGATAGAGTGGGATGCCGCAAAGCTGGACAAATACTCAAAGATGGAGCTGAAGTTTTTCTGTAGGAAACTAAAGGTTCCGCACGCTGGTTGCAAAAACAAGCCGGAGCTCTACAAGGCCCTGAAAGCCTGGGTGGAGTCCAGAAAGACCCCAGAAGAGCAAGACGTCCTCGCCGAGCAGAATACGACGGAGTAGCAGAATGCGCTTGGGGATCTGATCGATCTAGAAAGGCAAGACAGCGAGAACAGCTTGGGTAAAGGCCTGTCGCCAGAGGAGCTGGCGGACAGGAAGGAAACCCGGAATCACGAGAGAAAGTTGGCAGAAATGAAAATCCAGCTGGAGCTGGAAACCAAAAGAATGGCGCTGGAAGAGCGAAAGCACCAGATGGATTACGAAATCAAGATGAGGGAGATAAGTCTCAAGGAGAGAGACTTGGATCGGCCTCCCTCTGGTGGCAGCACATCGCCAGTGCAGGTAGAGTCAAGAGTGCACATCCCGAAGGACGTAGTTAAGGAGTTCTTTAAGGGGGATGACATAGGACAGTGGTTTAGGGCATACGAGGTAGCCATGTCCTCCCACCGGGTCCCTGACAAGGATTGGGGAGCGGGGTTGTGGGGAAGGTTCCTTAGCGAAGGGAGAGATACCTTGCTAGATTTGCCCGTTGAGAATCAGAGATCTTATGCCCACATGAAAGAAGCTTTATTAAACAGGTACGGGCTTACCCCTGAAATGTATAGACAGAAGTTTAGGGGATGTACTAAGCGGCCTGGGAATACGTATGTGGAGTATGTGACTTACTTTTGCAGAGCACTGGATGGTTGGGTGAAAGGTAACAAAGTTAATGATTTTCAAGGTCTCTTTGATTTAATTGCATGGGAGCACTTGTCTGATCACTGTTTTCCTGAGTTACGCCAACACCTGATCGATAGCAAGCTGTCCAACCCGAGGAAGCTTGCTGAGGAGGCGGACCGCTGGCTCAGCACCAGGGTCCACAAGGGTCCCGTGGGAGATTCCGCCAAGAGTGGGCAGGGTCCCCAGCAGAAGAGTGGGGGGGGACAAGGGGGGAAAACAGAAAGGGTTCCAAAAAGGCCCCCAAAGTAGTTCCCAGGGGAATCCGCAGCAGGGTTCTCAGCCTCCCCACCCCGAAGCAGAATGGGGCCCCGACAGGTAAACCTGTTCCAAAGGGGCCCTTCAATTGTTTCAAATGTGGCGAGCCTGGGCACATATCCAGTGACCCCAAGTGTCGCCTATTTGGAAAACCCGCACCCACTGGTGCTCCGCCCCGACAGGTGACTAGCGTTCACCTGGGAGAAGAAATGATGGTCCCGGGGGGTGGAGATCCCGTTCACATGACCCTGGTCTCGTTAGGAGACAGCGAGATGATCCCTACGAACTACCTGCCCTCTAACACTAAGAAATATGGGCAGGTGGTGATCATCAATGGTAAGGAAGATGAGGCTCTTAGAGACACAGGAGCCAGCGTGACTGCGGTGAGGCAGCACCTGGTGTCTCAAGAGCAGGTTGTACCCCATGCCTACTGTAGGGTTATCAACGCTGATAATTCTGAGAGTCAGTGTCCGATGGCTCAAGTTCCCTTCGAGTGAGGGGGGGTCTCTGGTACTCTGCAGGTCTGTGTGAGAAAAACCATGCCTGTTGACTGTTTGCTAGGGAACGACTTGGAGCACTCCCCTTGGGAAAAGGTGGAGAAAGCGACTCACCTGCGGATGGTGGGTCTGCCTGACTGGGCGTGCGTGACCACCCGGTCGATGGCAGCCAGTAAGGGTGACCGAGAGGTCCTGGGGCCTGATGGAGAGGCCCAGGAACCGGCCTTGGGGAGAAGGCGCAGGGGGCGCGGGAAACCGGCCCCTGAAGTTCCTACGGTCCAGGAGGAGGCAGACCTTGAGGGGGATGCCCTGGAGCCTACAGGGGAACAGATCGCCGAACTGGGGGACCTGCCTGACCTGACCCATTGGCAGCAAGAAGGAGGACCCTCCAGGGAGGAATTCTGCAGGGAGCAGAAAGAATGCCCTTCTCTCATGGGTATGCGGCAGCAGGCTGCAGACCAGGCCAATGGTGTTCAGGCCAAAACACATTACGTATACTGGGAGAACGACCTCCTGTATTCGGAGCCTAAGGCTGCTGAACCTGGGTCAGCCCGTGTGCTGGTGGTACCCCAGAAGTTCAGAGCCTTCCTACTGGGTCTGGCTCATGATGTGCCTTTAGCAGGACATTTGGGGATGGACAAGACCTATGACAGGCTTGTCACCCACTTTTACTGGCCCCAAATGCACAAGAGTTCCGATGCGTATTGCAGAACCTGTCCAACTTGCCAGGCAAGTGGGAAGACGGGAGGGAAGAACAAGGCTCCCCTCCAACCCTTCCCTGTGGTCGGTACGCCATTCCAGCGAGTGGGTATTGACATCGTTGGGCCTCTGGACCCCAAGACAGCCATGGGCAACAGGTTCATCCTGGTCTTGGTGGACCATGCCACCCGGTACCCTGAATATTTACAACAAGGGGTGGTGAGGGACAGAGTCTCTGAGTTAAACAGAATACTCTCACCCAGTCAAGAGATCAGGGCTAGATCCAACACCGTTTTTTAGCTCACTGCACCATCCCAGTTTCAGAACCTGGCTGTATGCAAATTAGTCTGTTCCTGTCCCAGTGCATGCTGATTTGCATATAGCCATGTTCTGAGCTGGGATGGGGCAGTGAGATAAATAACGGTGATGGATCAAGCCCTGATCTTTGGACTGGGTAAGAGTGGTCTGCTCAATTCAGACACTCTGTTCATCACCACCCCCTTTTGTAAATCGATTTTGGCCACTATAGGTGTGGCAGGGTATACTCAGACATGAGTCCCTTTCTCACTGCTCCATCAGGATTCAAGCAAGCCGGGCCGAAGAGGCTGAAATGCCAGAAACCGGTCCCCGGTAGCTTGTCTCCTTTCTGGTAAAGAATTGGCTTGGTAGTTTAGTCTGCCCTGTTCCCATGATGCACTGGGCCAGGGACAGACTGATTTGCATATAGCCATGTTCTGAGCTGGGATGGGGCAGTGAGATAAATAACGGTGATGGATCAAGCCCTGATCTTTGGACTGGGTAAGAGTGGTCTGCTCAATTCAGACACTCTGTTCATCACCACCCCCTTTTGTAAATCGATTTTGGCCACTATAGGTGTGGCAGGGTATACTCAGACATGAGTCCCTTTCTCACTGCTCCATCAGGATTCAAGCAAGCCGGGCCGAAGAGGCTGAAATGCCAGAAACCGGCCCCCGGTAGCTTGTCTCCTTTCTGGTAAAGAATTGGCTTGGTAGTTTAGTCTGCCCTGTTCCCATGATGCACTGGGCCAGGGACAGACTGATTTGCATATAGCCATGTTCTGAGCTGGGATGGGGCAGTGAGATAAATAACGGTGATGGATCAAGCCCTGATCTTTGGACTGGGTAAGAGTGGTCTGCTCAATTCAGACACTCTGTTCATCACCACCCCCTTTTGTAAATCGATTTTGGCCACTATAGGTGTGGCAGGGTATACTCAGACATGAGTCCCTTTCTCACTGCTCCATCAGGATTCAAGCAAGCCGGGCCGAAGAGGCTGAAATGCCAGAAACCGGTCCCCGGTAGCTTGTCTCCTTTCTGGTAAAGAATTGGCTTGGTAGTTTAGTCTGCCCTGTTCCCATGATGCACTGGGCCAGGGACAGACTGATTTGCATATAGCCATGTTCTGAGCTGGGATGGGGCAGTGAGATAAATAACGGTGATGGATCAAGCCCTGATCTTTGGACTGGGTAAGAGTGGTCTGCTCAATTCAGACACTCTGTTCATCACCACCCCCTTTTGTAAATCGATTTTGGCCACTATAGGTGTGGCAGGGTATACTCAGACATGAGTCCCTTTCTCACTGCTCCATCAGGATTCAAGCAAGCCGGGCCGAAGAGGCTGAAATGCCAGAAACCGGTCCCCGGTAGCTTGTCTCCTTTCTGGTAAAGAATTGGCTTGGTAGTTTAGTCTGCCCTGTTCCCATGATGCACTGGGCCAGGGACAGACTGATTTGCATATAGCCATGTTCTGAGCTGGGATGGGGCAGTGAGATAAATAACGGTGATGGATCAAGCCCTGATCTTTGGACTGGGTAAGAGTGGTCTGCTCAATTCAGACACTCTGTTCATCACCACCCCCTTTTGTAAATCGATTTTGGCCACTATAGGTGTGGCAGGGTATACTCAGACATGAGTCCCTTTCTCACTGCTCCATCAGGATTCAAGCAAGCCGGGCCGAAGAGGCTGAAATGCCAGAAACCGGCCCCCGGTAGCTTGTCTCCTTTCTGGTAAAGAATTGGCTTGGTAGTTTAGTCTGCCCTGTTCCCATGATGCACTGGGCCAGGGACAGACTGATTTGCATATAGCCATGTTCTGAGCTGGGATGGGGCAGTGAGATAAATAACGGTGATGGATCAAGCCCTGATCTTTGGACTGGGTAAGAGTGGTCTGCTCAATTCAGACACTCTGTTCATCACCACCCCCTTTTGTAAATCGATTTTGGCCACTATAGGTGTGGCAGGGTATACTCAGACATGAGTCCCTTTCTCACTGCTCGATCAGGATTCAAGCAAGCCGGGCCGAAGAGGCTGAAATGCCAGAAACCGGTCCCCGGTAGCTTGTCTCCTTTCTGGTAAAGAATTGGCTTGGTAGTTTAGTCTGCCCTGTTCCCATGATGCACTGGGCCAGGGACAGACTGATTTGCATATAGCCATGTTCTGAGCTGGGATGGGGCAGTGAGATAAATAACGGTGATGGATCAAGCCCTGATCTTTGGACTGGGTAAGAGTGGTCTGCTCAATTCAGACACTCTGTTCATCACCACCCCCTTTTGTAAACCCGGTACCCTGAAGCCATCCCTCTGAGGACAGTGACGGCTCCCGTGGTGGGGCGTGCACTGATGGGAATTTTCTCACGAGTAGGATTCCCTCTAGAGGTGGTGAGCGACAGGGGGACCAATTTCATATCGAAATATATGAAGTCCCTTTGGCAGGAGTGTGGCGTAACGTACAAGTTCACCACACCCTACCCTCCCCAAGGTAACGGGTTGGTTGAAAGATTCAACCGAACCCTCAAAGGCATGATCATGGGCCTGGAAGGTCCGATGAGGCGTAAGTGGGACGTCCTCTTGCCATGCCTGCTTTTTGCATATCGCGAGGTACCACAGAAGTCCCTAGGGTTCAGCCCCTTTGAACTGCTGTACGGCCACCCCGTGAGAGGACCACTGAGTTTGGTAAAGGAAGGCTGGGAGCAATCTCCCAGGAAACCTCCCCAGAATGTATATAGCTACATGCTGGCCTTCAGAAACCAAACCAGACGCTTCAGACAACTTGCCGAGGCAAATCTGGAAGCGAGCCAGGAAGAAATGAAGCAGTGGTACGATCAGAATGCCACTCTAGTCGAGCTTCAGCCTGGACAGGAGGTGTATGTCTTGGCCCCAGTGGAGCCCTGTGCCCTTCAGGATAAGTGGACAGGACCATTTGAGGTTGTGGAGCGCAAGAGCCCCGTGACATACTTGGTGGACATGAAGACGCCCAGGAACCCTTTGCGGGTCCTACATGTCAACCGCCTCAAGCCCCACTTGCGAAGGTCCGAAGTGGGCATGTTGTTGGCAACCGATGACGGAATGGAGGAGGAGTCGGAGCCTCTTCCTGACCTCTTGGTGGCCTGTGAGAAGGATGGGTCAGTGGATGGAGTTAACCTCTCACCCTCCCTGACCGCCGGACAACAGGAGGACTGCCGCCAGTTGCTGGGGCAGTTTCCAGACCTGTTCTCCCTGGTTCCGAGTGTCACAGATTGGTGCGTCCATGATGTGGACACTGGAGACAGCTTACCGGTGAAGCATAAGGCTTACAGGGTAACTGACAGGGTACGGGCCTGCATCAAGGAGGAGGTCTCCAAGATGCTTGCCCTCGGGGTGGTTGAGTCTTCCAGCAGTCCTTGGTCCAGCCCCGTGGTCTTGGTGCCGAAGGCTGCTGCGCCGGGGGCCACACCCGAACTACGGTTCTGTGTGGACTACAGAGGACTCAATTCAGTCACGAAGACTGACGCGCACCCCATCCCCAGAGCTGACGAGCTCATTGATCGGCTAGGGGCTGCCCGGTTTCTCAGCACGTTTGATTTGACGTCTGGGTACTGGCAGATCGCCTTGACCGATGGGGCAAAGGAGAGGTCGGCATTCTCTACACCAGATGGGCATTTCCAGTTCCGGGTTATGCCATTTGGAATGAAGAATGCCCCTGCTACCTTTCAGAGATTGGTCAACCAGGTGTTGGCTGGACTGGACGAGTTCAGTGCCGCCTACCTGGATGACGTCGCGGTGTTCAGCGGCACCTGGCCCGAACACCTGCGACACCTCTGGGAAGTGTTGATGGCCCTGCACAGAGCAGGCCTCACAATCAAGGCAAGCAAGTGCCAGATTGGGCAGGGTTCAGTGGTGTACTTGGGACACCAAGTTGGGAGTGGCAAGGTAGCCCCCTTGCAACCCAAAATCGAAACCATCCTGGCTTGGGAACCCCCCAAGACCCAGACTGCAGTGAGAGCCTTCCTTGGGCTCACTGGGTATTACAGGAGGTTTGTCAAGGGCTATGGCACGATCGTGACCCCCTTGACAGAGCTGACTTCGAAAAAGCAGCCCAGGAATGTGATTTGGACTGACACCTGTCAGAAGGCTTTCGACACCCTGAAGACTGCCATATGCACGGCGCCCGTGCTCCTGGCCCCCGATTTCTCCAAAGAGTTCATTGTGCAAACAGACGCTTCAGAGCATGGTGTAGGGGCTGTTCTTTCACAGATGACTGAGGAGGGCTTTGACCAACCCGTAGCCTTCATAAGTCGGAGGTTACTTCCACGGGAAAGTAGGTGGAGTGCAATAGAGCGTGAAGCATTTGCTGTGGTCTGGGCGCTGAAGAAGCTAAGACCCTACTTGTTTGGGTCTCACTTCCGGGTTCAGACGGACCACAGGCCCCTCAGATGGTTAATGCAAATGAGGGGTGAGAACCCGAAACTGTTGAGGTGGTCCATTTCTCTACAGAGTATGGACTTTACGGTGGAACACCGCCCT
Source organism: Lissotriton vulgaris (assembly GCF_964263255.1). NCBI lineage: Eukaryota > Metazoa > Chordata > Amphibia > Caudata > Salamandridae > Lissotriton > Lissotriton vulgaris. The sequence continues at coordinate 331,044,497 of NC_141691.1, read as the reverse complement.
GGCACCGATCACGCCAACGCTGACGGTCTGTCCAGATTTTTCCGCCTTAGTGATGTGGAACTCCCTGGGGAAGGGTAGTTCCCACCACCTTTCAGCTGGAGGGGACACATGTTAGACCTGGCACCTTGGCGTGAGTCTCCCTTCCACTTTTTGCTGATGTGCCTCCGATGTTTTGCTGGTTTTCCGATACTCAGGGCACTGCGCCACGGCTGATCCGTGCCGCAGTGCAAGTGCTCCCTACTGTAAATTGTACATACGATTGGTATCCATGATTGGTGCATTGGATTTACTGTTAGTCCCTAGTAAAGTGCACGAGAGAGTGCCGGGGCTTGTAGATGCCAATACTGCTGGTGGGCCTGCAGTGCTGGTTGCGCCACCCACCGAAGCAGCCGTAAAGATGTGTCTGGGAACTGCGACCGCAGAACCCGCGTGCGGTCTCGTACTGTCACGCTCGCTGGGCAAGTGTCCCCACTTGCCAGCATCGACCCTTCCCTTGACTACATATTAGTCACCCCTAAGGTAGGCCTGCGGGCAGGGTGCGTTGTAGGTGCAAGGTAGGACAAGCCCTGAGATGCGTGGCATGTCCTGGTAGTGACTTACAACGAAGACCGTATTTCACTATTGAAGGCTACCTGCTCCATTAGGCCAGACTGAGCTGCGAGGATTATTACACCCTATAATCCCCGCAGGCTCAAGGAGCATGGTAGCGAGTCATGTTTAGTATGCCTGAACTCAGGATGATAAGATATTTCTTGTAGTCAAGTTTATTTTAATATCCTGGGTTTGCAAATGCTACTTTTAGAAAGTTAGCCTTTGCTTGCTTAACCATTTCAGCCGCCTCTGCTGGTATGTGTATCTGACTGTCTGGGATGTGTGAGTGACAGGGCTGGAGGGATGACAGGTGGTGAATGCGCAGATTACACCTTAGTGGGAGGTAGGAGTGCCTCTTGACTCGAACTGTCACTGTGCTCGGCCACCACAATGCTGGCTCCACCCTCCTGGGGAGCGGCGGATGACTCTGCCGGCACCTGGCCCAGGAAGGGCGAAGCCCCCATCAACAAGGTACTCTGGCCACCCCTGTCCGGACAATGCTGGCTCCACCTCCTGTGGGGCGTCTGATGCGCCTGCCCCTCACACTGAAAGCAGAAGCCGGAGTACACCCGCGGGGGTACTCCAGAACTGAGAGTGGCTATGCAAAGGCCCCCCTGGCCTGCGAGAACAAAAGAATTGGCCTATAAAAGAAGGAGCCCTGCTCCTTGAAAATTAGATCCGGTTTGGGCCACAGAAAGACTCTGCCCTACGAGAAGGACCGTGAGAGACAAGGAAGGGTGCTGACTCTTGCCTGTGTCTGGTGCCTTGCTGCTGAAGGAGAGGAAGACAAAAAGACTACGAAAAGACTTTTGTGCTACTTGTGCCAAACTCTGCAAAAGAGATCTCCAAGGGCTTGCAACTGAACTTGCCCCCTGACCAGCGTCCCAGGACCAGTGGACGCTACCCCCTTGGAAGAAAGCGACTGCGGGTGCTGACCATCGCCGCAGCACTGACGGAGGAATCTCCTCTAAGGCATCAACGACCTCCCGACCACCGTGACCGGGGCCCAAAGCAACAGCGGAAGCAAAGTAAGGACCAGCCGCCGCTGGCCCGAACACCGTGACCGCAACTGCACCGGGAGCCCGAGAGCAAAGCAAAGGAGGACCCGTCCGGTCCAAGCTCTCGAGGTGACTGCACAACGAGCGGCCACTCACCTGCAAAGACGGACAGTTGCCCTACGAGAATCCGCAAGGTCGGTAAGCCTGCCCGACAGCCCAGCTGTGAGCCCACAGCTGCACCGACATTTGGCTGGGTACGTCCTGCACTTGGGGACCGTACTGCCACTTGTCACCACCGCACAGCCGCCGCCTCCAGGGTCGGAGCGGACGACGAGGAAAGGACCCTGCCGCCACAGAACACCGCTGCCCTGGACGACCAGTGACCTGCTCGGCCGAAGAGCCGCAACGATCAGCGACCCCGGGAAGGCAACGCGACGTGGGACAGATCCCTTGGAAGCCGCCGGCTCCACAAGAACTTTGAGTAACACCGGCCTACGGGCCTCAAGAGAACTGCAATAAGAACTGTGGTAATCCGAATTAAGTAACTTGCAACCGTCTTCATAAAGTTATTGACTGTATTTCCAAGCCTGCTTAAAATCTATATAAAGATATATATTTTTACAAGAATACGGTCTGGTCTCGTTGTGTGGTGGGTTGGTTGTAAAGGTGTACTGTTGCAAGTGTTTAACCCAATGTGCCCCAAAGATTAGCCTACGACTGCTTAAGCCACACTACCTAGAGGGTAAGCAGAGGTTGTCTGGAAGGTAACCCTCAGCCCTGACGAGGAAGAGAGAGTCCCTGCTTGTCGCTAGTGTTGCACTGCGCCGACTAGAGCCTCCCCCTTCCTACACCAATCATGGATAACCAATCATAATCACAACTTACACAGAGAGCATATACTATTTAACACTGATCAGCAGTGGCAAAGTGCCTAGAGTCCTATTGTCAACAAAAACAGGGTCAGAATATTGGAGGCAAAAGGCAAAGATTTTCGAGAAAAACCTGAAAAATGGGCCAGGTTCAGAACTGAAGCTTTGCAACATGTTGCCCTTCTCTTCTGCCAACAGCGTGCAATGCTCTCCTGAGACCAGGATAACTCTTTTCTTCTTACAGAAATACAATGGTCCACAAACAGCAATGTCACGTTTGCAACTAAATTGTAAGGATTATATGTTCATATGGATTTTGCCTCATTTAGGCCTACTTCCCAACATATTTACTACATCTTTAATCTTCTAATATCAAGTCTCTAAAGAACGGTTTATATAGAAGTCCAAACATCTGTATTAATAAAAAGAAGACATTTAGCAGAAACACCACTGACTGGAAAAACAAGTTAAAAGTCAAGTTCATATTTTAAATTCTGATTCTCAATGTATGAACTCTTCATTACCCCATTAAATGACAACAACTAATCATGAGTTAACAGTGGTCTTTGTGTAAGTAGAACCATTCTGTGAAAATATATGAAAACATTAATGCAGCTATTATTTATTATGAAAACATTTTCATGGAAAGGTCAAAAGTTAAACATTTTGTTCATAGTTAGTGTTTTTAGCTAAGTGAGCATGTCAAGAAATATTGCTTTAGGCATTTGAGGCCTAGTACTATTAAATGTGACTACTTACTATAAATCTACAATTAAAAAACATTATTTTCATTAAGATTTGCACGTTAAATCTGCACATTTATTATAAACTGTATTATTTTTTAAATGGCTGTCTCAGCTCTAAAACACACAATCATCAAGCCCCTCAGTATCTCATCTACAGGCCTCAAATCTTTCTTCCAAGTTCTAACTTAGAACGCAAAGATGAGACTCTGTCAGCGTTCCCTAACTTCGGCCTCAACACCCAAGGCAATCTGAGTTTTCTCAGTAAAAGCCACTTTTCGTTTGGTGTTTGTGTGTGTCATATTAGGGCTATCTGTTTTTCTTATGTTATGTTATGTCAGAAAAGTTAGTATAGCCATATTTTGCCATTAGTCTGGGTTCGCAGCAGTGTCGCAGTAGTTCTACTACCTTCACTTCATGGTTTTGCAGACTCCATCGCAGTCAAGAGACTGTTTTCTCATTTGTTGAGATGAATCTCAAGTTGTGTGGATGTAGTGAATATGTTCTTTAGGTCGAGCCCTGAGCCAGCATGCAAGCGCAGCTCTGGAGTTGATCTGGGGTAGTTACGTGCAGGAGAGAAGCACCGCCGCCTACCACGCCCATATTTTTCATTTGCTTGTGTGTTTGTCCTTCGTAAATGCTGTCCTACTGATTGATAATGAGGCTTGTTAGTCCCTCCTTATTATGCCCATGTCGTCATCTGTACCATCCCATGGTTACTGGCCCCTTTACTTTGAGTGTTACACCGTACGGTAGTACTGTCAACACTATCTTTTTCCGTGCCTTTTCACCACCTCCCCCACCCGCATTTGCATTGTCCGTACCTACTCTCCCCTGGTACCTCAATGCCAGACAAGGGAGGGTGTACATTTTAAGCCTCACAAAATGAAGATTCACCTGGAGGAGGCAGCTCTCATACTAAGTGGGTAATTCGAGTCCCAAAGGCAAAGGGTACGTTTTGCTTACTTTTCCACCAACCAACCCCTTGTTGGCAGAAGGTCACGTGAAATTACTTGTTTGTCCCGAAGACGACCTTAGGCCAGTCAAATGAATAGTAGTACACGAGAATCAAAATGTGGGTGTGGCCTAGTGCCTGGCCGCCACTCCCTCTCTAGTTTACTTTGCTGCAGAAAAAGCCTGGTCCTGGAGGAACATTAATGTAAGATACAAATTAAAAAGAAACATAGTGGCCATGATTGGAACGGTGTTTACGGTGATGACTGAGAAACAAAACTAACAACCAAACAAGGAAGGTAAATGTCTAGTTCTTTTAAGTGTCACAAGCCCCTATTCTCTGGGAAAGGAACCCCCGTATACTCAGTTTATTTTATGCAGATGATCCATGTCACTCTCCAGGCATATCTTTGTAATTTTAGTAAGCTTTAATATGAATTGTTTAAATTTGTCTACATTTACGGGCGATTTTTGATGAAGTTGGTTTTCTTGTTGACAACAATATTATATGCCACCCTTGCGATATGTGATGTTTCACCAGTTCAACATGGCCATAAGAGTTGTGCTCCTCTCTCTGGCTCTGACTGTTCTCTTTGCTGTTTCTTTTTCTAACAGTGTAGAACGTAGGCGAGGCCATGGTTGAACCTTGCACGTGTAAGTTGCGCATGGGCATTACACAGAGCAAAGCAGCATGTCTTTGTTTTTTCTGAAGGAGAAACAGGTTTGAGCGCCTGGAACCAGGACCGGAGCTGCAGCTGCAGCCGGGGTGGGGTTGGAAAGAGACGCAAGAAGGTAAGAAGGATAGTAGAGTCCTTCACCGCCCCACTTTCATCTTGCTATTCTAAACATTTAGGGCCTATTACGATGGCGGGCGGATTGCGATGGTGGTGGTGACCACGGCGGTGTGAAAATCCTTCCTCCGCTTTTCTGCTGGCAGCAATCTGCCCGCTGGCCGGCTAAAATGCTTCCGGTGCCTAGCTTTTTCCGCTGTCCGGATTAGGATGCATGCGGAAGCCAGCTTTCCACTGTGGTCTCTCCACTAAGGAAAGGCTGGCGAGGATTGTGTTTGGGGGTCCGTTGCTTGCCCCCCTCATGTTGTGGGTGCAGTGGGGGGTACCCACGGTAACCCCTACTTTTTAATGCACCAAGTGGCAGGCACAGTGCAAAGCCTGCCACGTAGTGCAGTGAAATGCACAACATGCTTGTTTTTGCAACACAGAGGTGCTGCTGCCAGCAAAGCCCGCCACAATGTTAACGCTGCTGAATGCGACCACTGCGGTGGCGAGCTCATCATAATTCAACGGGCGGGACCGCATGGCGGTCGGACCCAAATCACCGCCATGCGTGCGGCGGTCACATCATAAGGCCAAGGGCGGTACCGCCGCAGGCATGGTGGTGGGACCCAATCTCCACTATGGTGGCAAAAGGAAAAAGTATGACCTCCATCCTAATAGGCCCCATAGTTACTCTGCCACATAGGGTGAGAGTTGCATTCTGTTGCACAGAATGGCATATTAGAATCTTACAGCCGACAACCCCCTGTATTAATGGGAACATGGATACCACGTCCCATCATGCAGAGAGTTGCTTCTCAAAATGTAGTTTGGATGCGTTATGCATGACTCTGGGCTTCTTGGCGATTAACGTTAGCAAGATCAGGAATAAATACTCAAGTTAGTTGCTAATTGTTTAGATAATATGAATGACAGATACATTTTGAGGGTGTAGGATACACTTGTACCTGCCGGAGATTTTCCACTTTTGTTCGCTTCCAGTGCCTCTCAGTTTTCGAATTTTGTCTGCGCGCTGACACAGGCATTGAATGCATATGACCACTCTGTCTCCACTGGCTTCAGCGGAAAGTAGTGAGGAGTTATTGCACTTTTAGTGTTTAACAGTGATGAATGTGTTGCATAATGTTGCGTTTGGTTCTAGGAGTTTGGTATTTTGAGAGGTGTCTTGACAAGTCCTCGGGGGGATATAGTCTTGTGAGCGAACTGCCCTACCTGAATGCATTTCTTAAGCAGCCCGGGAAACATCCCTCTATACTTTTTTCATATTTGCGGAGATTAGTACCCGTCAAATAATGGAGGACCATGGCAGTGATTTCAGTTACTACTGTGCATTGAAAAAAGGCCCTATGTCTGATCTTACAACTCCAGCTAGTATGATCATGTGTGGATAAGATCTTGTTGAGTTCTTCCAAGACAATGTCTGCTGAGGGATTGACCTCTGCCTTGAATCCTGAGATCCTGGAGAACAGGTTCATGACGGAACCCAAAATCCATTGTAGTCTCCTCCCATATGTCTTGCAAGTGTCAAGATATCACTAGGGGTTCAGGTGAGCTGTATTTGATCTGGCTGACATGACGTGCTGAGAATTTCTCCCAGCTTTTTGTCCATGAGAGCCATCAAGAACTTATGTTTCAAAAATTGTTTTGTTTGTGTGATTTATTTTGTGGTCTCCATGAGCCACATTGATGACTTGGTTCCTCAGCATACGACCGCCTTCATCTTCCTGTCAAGTTATCTCTCCATGAACATGACTAATACCCTAACACCTCTATACTGCTGTATTTGTAGCCTCTTGGTGCAGTCTCAAATTCTCCATCACGAAGAGTGATTGAGAGTGTCCTAGCAAATGTGTTTCTCAGCTCTCAGTGGTTGGTCAGCCGCCTCCCCCGTCTGTGAATGAGTGAAATCTGTAGTCTCTAATCATAAAATCAGTATCCCCATTGGAGAGACCTGTTGACTTTTAGGTTCAAAAAGATAGAAATTGGTACATGATTAACTCATAGTATGGTGAAGTTCTTACTATACAAGAAGGTGAAAGTGCTCACATGCAGACACCTCTTCTTGGCGCTCCTTTTTAGCTTGAAAGCAAACTTGTCAGGTGCTGTCAGGCTCAAGTTATTAGATGAAACAAAGCACTCAGTAATTTGGTGGCCTTGTTTGTTCTGGGCCAGCATAGCCCACAGACTGATATTCACATTAAGTTCAGTCTGAACCATGGAGTTGTGGTAGGCCTTGTGATATGTTAGTGCAATGCAGTTTCTGATGGTATCAAGCTGTTTATACTCCAGGTCTTTTATACACCTAATTTTTTAGGTCGAGCCTGGGCAGCGCTTGCGCTGCTCTGTGAGCCGTGCTGTATTGGAGTATGTACTTGAAGCCTTGCCCACTCTTCACCCATATTTGTCATTGACTTGTTTCATTGTCCTTTGTAAATGCTGGCTTCTGATTTGTTATTAAGCATGTTACTCCATTCTTCCATTCTTCATTTGTAACTGCCCATGAGGACTGGCCCTTTTATTTCATTTGTTACACAGTATGTCTTATTTAGTCTTTCAAGCACGAATTTCTTTAATGAGTTTCTCCTGCTGCAGGCAACACATGCTTTCCTGAAACATTCAGCACACCATGCATGCTTTCACTTTCCAAGCAGCCTCAGATAAATGGCGGACGCTTCTTTAAAATAAAATAGCTCTCGCATTCACAAGAGTTTTAGTTATTGGCATTGTAAATGACAATGCCCTTTATTTATTTGTTAATTACCAAAACAGATGAATAAAAGGCATTTTCATTTACAATGCCAATTACTTAAACTCTCACAAATGCGAGACCTATTGAATTGCAAATGCTTGTTTCATGAATGTGTTTCGTTCTTAGTGAATTGTATTGGGGCGTGTAGCCAGAGGTCTTTACCAACTAGGGCTTGTGATATCTGGGAGGAGTGATATTTGTTTCGCCAGGCAAATATATCTTTCTCAGGTGAATGAGAGCATGGGTTTTTTAAGAGACCACAGTATCACTCTCAGGCAGACTTTCCGTGTATTGGTTTAATATATTACATGTCCCCATAGGTGCTTTTTTGAATAAAGCGTTAAGTGTTGTTGCGGTCTACGTGAGATCCAGCTATATGGTGCCTCTGAGCTGCGTTGGGTCTGCCTTTGGACTAATGTGTCCTATCGTTCTTACAGTCCCTCCAGCTACAATGAGTTTCGGTTACAATTTTCGTTCGCCAGAGACTCGTTGGTTCTTTTTGTAAGGTTGCAAGAATCCATAGCTATAGTTTGTGAGCGGCTCGTGAGTCCCAAAGAACTTAAATAAACGAGTTAAAAATCGTAAATTCTTCCCAATCAACGTTGAAAGCCCAACATGTGGGAAAGAGGAATTTTTGTGTTACCAGAAGCAGATTCCACCTAAGCAATCACTTCAGCTGAAGTTCCATTCTGCTGGAAATCAGTATGCGCCTTCTTTGCTCGTGGAAATGCACTAAGTGCCATTCAGGGGTTCAATTGCATTTTATTCTTGAAGTGGATTTGCCCAGACATGCTTTCTTCTTTTTTAAATTCTCGCTCCGCTGAAAGATGAAGAGGGGGGAGAAGAGGGCGAGGGGGTAAATAGCTTCGTGATGAAAAGAGGCCATCTCTCCTGATTGTTGTTACAAGCCTGATTAGGCCAGAGGACGTGACATTTCATTTGTAGCACACTGACAGATGTTAAACGTCATGAGCAAACGCCCTGAATGGAGCCTGGCGCGCTTACAAGCAAGGGAGACAAACTACATTAAAACTCAATGGTATTATGCAATACTTAATGGAAAAAAACGAATTGGTTGAATTGGAAATGTTGTGGTTGACATATTTGTGATATAGCCGTTTGGTAGTTAGTGTTTTTTCTGTATCAATCATTGCAGTATTCTGCATAACAACGTTTTGTTACAAAGGTCATGCGAGTTTGTTCTCAGAGAGTCTCCAACAGCCTGCTCTACTGAACGATTCTTGGTCTCTGGAGAGGATGGCACGTTTCAAAGATGAGAGCAGAAACTCATTTTGCTGTCAGTGCTACACTTATATGAATAAAGAGAAATAAATTATCCACGTGTGACCCAAGTCAACCCATATTCTTTCCGTTATCTTCCTAAAGGGCCTGATTTAGATATTGTCAGATCTGGTTCCACCATCACTTTCCCAATGGTTTCACCTCCCCCCAACTTGGCGGTCCACCTGCTCTGTTTAGATGTTGGCGGGTTTATGGATGATAGTCAGTCTAAGTGCTGCCCTCTTCACCAGAATTGTCCTCCTGCATCAACGGCATCATAGGCAAAAGCGGATGTCGGAAGGAGTCAAGCCAAGATTACCGCTGGCCCAATCATGATGTGCCTTTCCTTCGAGGAAACTCTGGCGAGGACACCTCTAACTTTGAGTTGGCACAATCTAAGCAAATGAGGTATGAACTTACCTTTTTTCTGTTTTCAGCTTCCGTTTCTGTTTTGAACCCCTCCTTTGCTTCTACTACTTGACCACAACGCTTATCAGCTCCATTGTCACTGGGATCAAAGGGAGCTCCTTTTTCACTTGTCTTAGTATGAATGTGTGTTAAAATGTGCTTTGTCCCCCAAGTATTTTTACATTGCTCTTACATGGATTTTTTATCTTCTATGTAATGCAGTAGTGTTCATTTCACAACTCATCAAGGTAAAATGAACACACCCGTATTGACACTTAAAAAAATATTTATTTGGTGTGGTGGTTGTGGGTGTTGTGCTTGTGGTGGCTGTGGGTGTACAGAAAACAGTGTGTTTGTTGTATGTGTTCGTTGTTATATGTAAAAAAAGGGGGATAACAGATTACCTACATATATTTTAGGAGAAAACTCATCATAAATGTGAACTGTCACATTAATAAGTAGTACTTACCAGTCTCCAGTCCACCACAGACTCACTCCATCAGGAATCCACCACAAGGAGAACGCCAGTCAATGGTGAAATCTAAAATGGCCCGGCGGAAATCCGCCAGTCAAGCGGTGATGGAGTACTGTTAGTCAGAAGAGGAGTCTGCCGCGTCGACTGAGGTGTGCCGCTTACATGACTGAAGACAGTATGTTGATGCAAAAGATGGGTCAGCCAGCCCACATCTAAACACAGTGGGAGGGACTCCATCAGCTCGATGGAGAACTTGTTACTTCCACAAAGAGACAACGGCAGTCCTGCCAAGATTTAATCAGACCCTTAGTAAATCTTATATTCTCGTTCTTCCCTAATATCTTCCACCAATCTTTGTCTTGTCTCCGAAACATCTGAATTAATGTTCACTCTGCCCTCCCCTGCACACCACATCATCCCAGGTATATGCACTTGTTTTCTCCTAATCTATCTAAAACCTTCCGTATGCCTATATTACTTCCAGTCCCCAAATGGCTTTCAGTTGCTGCCCTGCACATGTATGCCTCAGGTACTCCTATAAAGGTCAGTCTTTCTCCACAGCAGCAGACCATCCTCTTTTCCTCTCATTCTTTTGTGTGTGTCATATGTGCTCTACAATTTAGCCTGCGGTTCCCCAGCATCCCTTTACTTTTTTTCTCCACTGAGTCCCTTGCATGTTTTTCCATTGTGCATACCTCTGCTCTTCTCTCGTTTTAATCTATGGTGTCTCTTGGTCTTGTCTGTTGCCATATATACATGTGACCAAGTGCTTCATACAACTCCCGGGTAATTGTTCACTCAGGGGGTCTGCCTGCTGGGATGATTTACTGACATCTTTTCAGAAATTCTGAATGATAAGCCACACGCGCTCTGAAACACATACTCCTAAATATTCAGAAAGGTCTCTAACTGTCCTTTTTATCCTATCTTGCAAATTCACAACTCAGATCCACACGTTCATTGCTTGATTGCATAGGCCTATCAAAACCGCAATTCAAGAAAAAATATCTCCTCTATACCAAGAGCTTTACCACGTCATTAATGTATAGTGTGTGTCAACTTAGCCAAAAGGTGCAGAGTTCTGTACAAGGTCAAAGATAAGGATACAATCAATGAGTGATAGGAAAGGTAGCTATGTTCTGAGAAGAACACTACTACTGCATTGTGATGTAGTGTTCTTCAAAGAGGTGCGTTTTCAACTCTTTCCTAAATTGGAGCACAGGTTGTGATGGATGCGGGAATATCATTCAGATCCAGGGTATATAGATGCGAAATGCCTGCAGCCTTTTTTTTCTATTTTACACTTAGTCTTTGGTCTCATGATGTCCTGATTGCCGGTGTGCCAAGATGCATCAGAGCTGGTAAGTTTGCCTGCAAGACAAGCGAAGATGCTGGTCATGATGGATTTGTCAAAAAATCCAGCTGATTTTGCAGATGCCAGGCTGGCAAGGGGAGCCAATAGAGTTCCTACAGGATGGGTGTGATGTGATCATATTTTGTAGACCTTGGATGAGGTGGGATGTGCTGCAGTGTCTTAGGTTGCATTTAAGGGGAGGCAATGAGGAATCTGGGAGGGCATGGAGTAGTTTATTAAGTACTGTCCAGATTTGAGAGCATGACGGCTTGAACAGCAGTTCTTTATTTATTTATCTCATATACAAAGCACCCTGTCAGCAAACAGGTATCCTGGCGCTGAGAGAGAGAATTACAGGAGAGGAAGAGTAATCAATTCCTTAGGCAATAATCAAACTTGCTAAGGTAGACAATTTTTACTAGTTTCCCAACTTTAGGGACCAACAAGTCTTTAGTGCCTTTCTGTGATGCAGTAAGTTAAGGGAAGATCTCAGGGTGTCTGGAAGATGGTTTCATAGATGAGCGCCAGCAATCATAAAGGCTCATCCTCTCTTACTTGTTTTCCTAACTTTGGCCACATAGACCAGATTAGCCGATGAGGGGTGTAGGCTCCTGCCTGGGGATGCACTATTTAATCTTCTTTTGCGGTGAGAATGGCCCAAATCAATGTAAGCAATTCATAGACAATACAGAGGCCTTTGAACGAAATTCTTTGTCTTAATGCTAGACAACGTAAGTCTCTCAAGGGCAATGACACACATGACCTTATGGGTCTATTCAGGGCTAATTTAGCAGCCACTGCTTGGACTCTGTGTAGCTGATTGAGCAGGTATTCCAGAGCTCCCAGCAACAAAGCAGTCAATAGTCTAGCCTGCTTAAAATGACATTACAAACTACCAAGAATCTAGATGAAGCAAGTAGTAGCGGAAGAATTTTATGCAGTAATTTAATTAAGGAGAAACAAGACCCAGGAGTCTTATTTATGTGAGATTCCAGGCTCAGTGTTTTTTGTCAAAGGTAATCCCCAAATTCCTAAAAACCACTGAGGGAACAGGAGTCAGGTCAGAGGGAAGTGGCCAAATGTTAGGAGGATGTAAAACCGGGGTTTTCATTGCTGAGTAGCCGAGAAATTCTGTCTTGCTTCCATTAAACTTCAGAGAGTTGGAAGTAAGCCAGCTGATGATGTAACATTCATTGAAGGCACCAATTGACATCGTATGATTTCCTTCTAGTGATAAAATAAGTTGAGTGTCATTAGCATAGTTGACCAGACTGATGTTGTTTGATTTAATAAGTGAAACCAAGGGGCTTAAATATATATTAAAAAGAATTGAGCTAATTGACGACCCTTGAGGGACGTCATGTTGCACAGTCCTAAACTCATTGCACTATGGTAGAAGGAACACCGCTTACTGTCTATCAGACAAATAAGAATAAAGCCATTTCACTACTGTGCCCTTAACCTCAATCATGGTTAGTCTAGCCAAAAGCGTATTCTGATTTATGGTATCTAATATGGCAGACAGACCTAGTAACGTCAGTACCACAGTTTGACCATTATCTACTTTCATTCTAAGCTCATCCATTGTGGTGAGCAAAGATGTTTCAGTCGTTTGTCCTGGTCAAAAACTAAATTGCTCTTCTTCCACAATTTGGTTGACTTTCAGAAACTGAATTAATGTTTTGCTGACAAAATGCTCCAGAATCTATACGGGATATGTTAAAAGAGAAATTGGTTTGTAGTTGCCTAAGATTGTATGGTCCAGCATTGATTTTTTTAAATAAAGGTGACACAATTTCCTTGTTCCAAACCACTGGGACTTTGCCAGTTTGCAAAGATTGGCAACACATTTGCAAGAGCCATAGAAAATGTTTTCCCGCCTGTTGCTTCAAAACCCAATGAGGTAAAGGATCCAGAGGAGAGCCAGATTCTAGATTTTCTCTTCGAAATACCCAGCCAAATTATCACATGGGCTTGTGAAGCGGGAATACAATGGGTCACACACTACAGATTGGACAGTTCTCCTATAATATTGAACACTTTCTTAGCGCTTTTGGGTGCTGCCAAGATAATGCTAAAGAAATATTTGTTTTCAGCTTTCGCATTTTCAATCTTATACTTTGCCAGAGCTATTTTAAGATCTTTTTTGTGCTCTGTCTTATAGGACTTGCTCCATTTTCTCTCAGCTTTTTTACAGATAATTTTTTGAACCATGAGCAAAGCATTATATCAAGTGGCACAAGGTCTCCATGGGGTTTTCAGTACTTTGAAAGGGATAACTTGGTCTAAAGTAGTTCTAATACTATTTCCATTCACTAGAAGGGGCAAGATTAAAACAGTGGTTATCCACCAATGGTTTACCAAGTTTGTTCAATTCCCTACCAAAACGCGGACCATCTTAATTGATCTTTTGTGGGATAGATTCCCTAAATCGCAGGGAGAAAAAGACTACAAAGTGATCTGTCCAACAGAGAGGGAGGATGTTCCCTATTCTAGCAAGAACATGGTTGGAAAACATATTATCCAGGATATGCCCATCCTGGTGAGTTGGACATGGAACGATCTGTTGCAGTCCTACATGTTCACATGACTCACAAAGATCTTTCAGTGCAGGCCCAGGGTCTCCCTCAGATCACATATTGAAGTCCCCCAAAATATCAATTTTGAGTGAGTCAGAGCCATATTACTATAAATGTCAACAAGAGATTGTAGATAGGTGCTGGATGGGCCTGGGTGGGCGATAACACACAATACCGGATAACATATAAACTTTACTGTTCTTAAGGGAGAAGCCCAGGAGCTCAGCGTCTACAATCTCATCTAGACTAAGTTGCACAAATTCCCATTTATCCTTGTAGATTAGGGCCCCCCTCCTCTCCCACCCCCTCCCCCTAATGCTGGGTCCGGGGTTTGTGGAAAATCTTGAAGCCAGGCAGACAGGCAAAGATGTATCTTAGTTGAGTGAGAGTTCACCAGAGAGCTCAGGTTGAGAATTCCAAATTTTAAAGCACTCAGATCAGGAATCGCGATGCTATCGGAAGTACATGTAGTCTCTTCCAGAGTGGAATTCATTTCAGGGGCACAGAGCATCAGATTACCTAGGTAAAGCAGCTCCTCTCTAGTATACCATAAGCTTTCTTCAGTTCCTGTATTAAAACTGGCAGCATGGGCGCAGACGACCTTGCCTTTGGTGTACCTGCAGCCATGTCAGCATCATTCTTTTGTAGGTTCCTCCTAGTTGGGAACCTCTTCTCACAAGCGGAAGTACACCACACTATCCCCCCAAAATTAAGGCTAGCAATCCACCCTATAAAACTTTCCCATTCAGTGAATATAACTTAAAAAAAACAGTCTAAAACTATTTCAAACAATTGTGCCCCATTTCCAGTGCTAAACCATTGACAGTCGATGGCTGCACAAGGAATTAACAGCCCTCTAACAGTAAAACACATATTTCCAGGTGGATTCTAAATAAACAATGTTCTCTTTGAAAAAGTTCACATAAACAGCAGTGTAACAGCAACATTATCACATCACTATGTCCCCGTAATAAGTAAATATGTTCTCAAGTCAAGTCAAGTCAAAGAGGCTTTATTTCGATATACAAAATATCTTAAAAAGCATACAGCGTAAAAACATTGTTAAAAAGACATTGTTAAAAAAAAGAACCATCCCGCACATATAAAGAGTTAAGAAACCCACAGTATGCATAAATAGCACAATCCTAACTGCAGTACGGTGGGATAATAAATTAACTAAGACGGTCTGTGTATACAGACCTTAATTAAACAATTTGGCGAAGCCAGTTTGACCTTATGCGCCAAGCCCAGCCTAAAAACTTGGCTATGGCACATACATATATCGAACGAGTGTCCGTCTGTAGAATTCTTAGGGCAACACAACACTGCCTAGTGCCCAAAACCAGGCACACTGGTTTAATCCAGCGTCCACGAGGTGTCTTGTAGGCAGGGCATTCGAAGAGCAGATGAGGAATGGATTCAGGTCTGGTGGGGCAAAAGGGACAAGAGGAAACAGTTTGGTGTGGTGGTTTCCACCGGGAAGTGAACTCCCTTACCGGGAGCATGCCAGTTCTAAATTTAAAAAAAGAGGGCTCTGTCCCAAGGGGTTGTGATAATGTCCAAGTAGGTCTCGCGCAGTGGGACGTCTTTAATCAACAAAAAAGACCTGGATGATCTACACAAGTTGGTGTTGGTGTTCCTTTTGGCCGTAATCCAGGACCAATAACGTTTTTTGAGTGCTATCTTGGGAGGGGCAGTCCGCTGGTGCCAAGCTTCTCCCAGCCCTAAGTTCAACAATAGAGCTTTAATGTCTCTAAGCCATTTCACTTTCGCCCAACTTGGGGAATCCAGGATTTCTCGCAAGCCCTCCGCATAGCTACTAAGTTCCTTCACCCTCCAAATGCGAGCCCATAGGAGGAGGGGGCGGAGCCTCGCGTGATCTTCTATAGAACGACAACCCATGTCTAATTGGAAGGGAATGATAGGAATGGAAGCTTGGAGACACATGAGGTTTCTGAGAAAAGTGTTTTCAGAGATGGTCAGCTGACTCATTTTCAATGCACCCCAGAGCTCCGCACCAGCGCTGACGCCTCTGGCATTGTAGATCTCAAGCATAGTCACTATTGGCTTCATTGACGAGGCTCTCTGCTCCTTCAACAAAGCCCCCGTTACCCTTTTGTGGCTCAGGAGCATTTTATTCAGATGACTGTCCCAGCTCATTGTGTCCACAAGTCGAATACCCAAGTAGTCAAACTCCCTCGTTCTCTCTAAGGGGACAGTGCCCAGCAAGGGAGGTGGACCAAGTTTTTTGGGGGGGTTCAAGATGAGGTATTTAGTTTTATCTGTGTTGATCTTGAGACCCCTGGATGCACAGAATTGCTCAAAGCTAGTTAACAGGCGCTGGAGACCCACAGGAGATTTCGAGAGTAACAGGGTGTCGTCCGCAAATAAGAGTGTGGGTACTAGCCGCCCTGCCAAACGGGGAGCGTCAGCCGGAGATGACAAAAGGTGATCGACTACCCCGTTTACATAGAGTGAGAAAAGGGTGGGGGCTAGTACACACCCCTGGCGAACTCCTCTGCTAACCTCGATGCGAAATGTCTTTTGCCCCTGGGTCCCCCAGCGCACTTGCGCATAGTTGGATTCATGGAGCCTCATAATCAGGGACAACAGATAATCGGGCATTCCCAATTCTAATAAAACCCTCCACAGGTGATTCCGGGGCACAAGATCAAAAGCAGTTCGGAGATCAATGAATGCTAGCTACAAGCTGCCTTTCCCCAACAGTACAACTTTCCAGTATATCATGAGTAGTCGCAATGACTGCTCGATTGTTCCAGTTCCTGCCCTAACCTCGGCTTGAAAGTCAGATAAAATATTGGTATCTTCCACCCAGTCTAAGACCCGACCCAGTACAACCTTACCAGCCACTTTTTGGGAAGAGTGAATTAGACTAATAGGCCGGTAGTTGGCTGGGTCGTCCCGGCTACCTTTTTTATAGATCGGAACAACCTCGGCGCCCATCCAGGAATCTGGTAGGGTGGCGCCCTCAGCGGATGCATTGAGCAGGGAGGCAATCATAGTTCCCCACTCCTTGGGATTCATGCGGAGCAGGTCCCCCCGCAAGCCGTCAGGTCCAGCAGCTTTTCGTGGCACTGTGGAATTTGACTAAAAAGCTCAATTTTTCCCCTGGTGTCCCATCATGCACCCTATCTACCCTGACATCGACCAGGCAAGCAGATCCTCCTACTTCAAGCACAAATCCCGTTGTACCCCCTCTTGCCTGCTCTCTTTCTCATAAAGCTGACACATGCAAAGAATAATGTCCAGCTACCATGTAACCTATGGGTTTCCGTCCCGTTCGATATTTTCCTTTAGACAAGAACGGAGTCAGTCGGATGGGTGACTCGGAAAACCCCCCCTCCCTAACTCTGTCACCGACCGAGCAGCCCTCGCTCATCAATGATTTCCTAGTTTGCGAGGACAGCCACGGGTTGGGTTAACTACCAAGGGAAAACCTAATCAAACACACGAGACAGCCACGAAGAAGAATAGCTTACTAGAGCCAATTCTTCCTCTTCCCAGCTACACACACATACCATTGTGAGACATCACCGCTCTTGTGTACGAAGTAAAGAACGCACAATGCCTCGTCCTCTTTACCTTTCCGACCCTGTAACAATGCCTCGATTCTCTGTCCTCAGACACTAGCAACTCTGTAACTTGTCACCACAATCGCCCCGATGCAATATGTTTGTCTATGTGTAAATGCTAATCAGGTTATTCTTTAAGCGAGAACAAGTATGCTATGTCTTCTGTATGATTACATCATGAAATGATTGAATCAAGTCTAAAGGGAAACTCCTTCTTTTTGATTGTACTCGTACTGTATATAAGTGCTGTTATGTTTCAAGCAAAGTAGACTACTCCTGAACCCGCTTGGTGAAGGAGCTCTCCCTTAACTCGAGTTTTGGAATAAAACCCTTACAACTCGAAGACCACGGACTCTGCTCCTCATTTTATGCATTACCATTTTCTTGGGAAATTATAGAAATTCCGAACGGCGTAAATAACTAGTTTTTTATTTACCACATTAATTGGCGCCTGAACAGGTGCGCTCCCTCTTCCCTACACGCCGGCGATGTAAGTCGGGTCCTTGTCCCTTCCATACTTTCGATGGACTTCAAGTGCACAACAGCGGGAAGTTCCAGCTAACTCCCTCGAGACGAGGAGGAGGCAGACTGTGACTGATCATCCACACGAGGCGGTGAAGAAGATAGCGGAGCGTCCCAACCCAGAGCCTGACCAGTGAGAGTGCCGAGTCCGAGGTCTTTGGAGCCCCGAATTCCTGCGCAAGCGTCAAGAGTCCGATGACCAGGTCATCAAGTTTTGCTTCTTGGTGAGTACCACTGAGATAGTATAAAGACGGGTTCCATTTTTGGAAAACGGTAAAGACGTGTTTCATTCGTGAAACCGGTACGGTTGCACTATATTCTAGTGTATAAAGTGTTCGTTTTGGTTTTGTATATTCCAAGTCTTTTAAATCGTAATTTGGTGAGTTTAAGAATGCCTCTGTTTTCCAAATTACGTACAATTGGCACCAAAAATAATCTGTTAGAAAAACCAGTTAAAGTCCCGCCTAGAGACACTCCTGGATATTTCATGTACAACAAGCATGGATTGAGTGCCATATTATTTTTAGACCTTTGGGTAGACTATACCGAGAAATTAGAGATGGCGTATAGGTGGCCTGCCACAGGTACATCGGATATAGAATGCATTATGAGAGTGGAGGAAGAGTTATGGAAAAGAAAGGCGAGGCCCTCACAGACAGAAGCCATTGAGTTATGGCGTAAGGAAGCGCATAGGAGGGCCCAGAAAGAACTAGGGAAAGTAGAGAAAAGTAAGAGAATGACGGAACAGGCTAAAGAAAAGCAATTACAGGAAGAAGGTGAGAAAGTCCTAGCTGAACAGGTAGAGAGAGAGAGAAACGCCCTTGTTACTGGTATTTATCCCGTTTTGTCTGAAGAAATTGTAGAAGAATCTCCCAAATCCCCAGTGAAAGTAATTCCCACTGCTCCCGAAAATTTCGTCCCTGCCTATCTGTCCGAACCACCCCCGCTTATGTAAACATGCCTAGAACACGCCCGTCCATACGTGCTCCTGAACTAGTAGCCGGTGGTTCGACCTCTGATTTAGGAATGTCCGGGAACGGGGCTGAAGATAAAGACGATGTACCGCCTCTTGAGTGTCCTTACGACCCCGAACCCGGTAGTGGCCCAATGACCACGATATCAGAGAGATTAAGACTAGCCGTGGGTCAACTCCAAAAGGTCCCTGATATAACGAAGCATTTGGATAGAGTTTACGAATCCATATGGACAGGTGAAGGTCCGGATACTCTGGTCCAGGTCATGAAAAACAGAAAAGTTCCCATCAGAGGACTGCTCCTGCGGTTCATCGTAAATTGTCTTATCCGGGAACTAGACCCGGGTAATGGAAGCGTAGACTCTGAGTTAATAGACCTTAGCGATCAGATACACCGAGGAGCACACGATCTGGGACACCAGATCGACAAAATAACTAAAAGACTGGTTAAGAAAATTGTCACTATTCACGCTGAGAAAGTCACACAGGAGGACGACTCAGAGGAAGACGATAGTCCAACACTAGATAGAATGAATTTCCTGGGTGTAGCGCGACATTGTCCTGGCTCCGAGTGGCGAACCCCACGAATGTCGCTGAAAATTAAAAGATTAGATCCTTCTTCAGAAGATCTTTTTCAGTCCACAGAAAGAGCCCTAGATGAATGGATGGACAATGAGCCTCCCCTTACACAGCAAGAAAAAGAATTGGCCCAGTCTGCCACCCATTGGATATCACAGCATCGGGTGTATGGCCCAGATATAGTAGCACAAATGTTTCTGGCTCTTCCCCGAGCAGAACAATGGCTAGCAGGTATTTATATGGTCCAACACCTGGCTACCCTATACGAGAATAACTCCCACCGACCAGACAAGCTATACAAATTGTTACAGGAAGTAGTGACAGATAGATGGAGGTCTCGGGGACCGGAATTGATCAACACCATTCTGGACCTGCGCCTCCGTTTCCTCCAACTTACTTTAGCCTCATCAGATCATGAACCTTACAGTATAGGCCAATATCCTTTACGTGAAAGTCCACCCCATACCCCAGCCAGATGGTATACTGCAACGAATACATGTGTATACTCCCCTAACCAAATTAGAGATAATGGAAATGAAAAAGATGGTGCCCTCTCACGAAAAAGATCCCGGAGGATTCCATAGAGAGTTAAAAGACATCCTCCAAATGGGTAGTTTTACATATCCAGATATAATAATACTCCTTAAAGTAATTCTACCTACAGGCATATTTGACAAATTGAAGGAAAAGGATTGGGAGGTGGGTGGTAAAAAAATCACGTGGACTGCCCTAGAACAAGAAGAGACAGACAGAAAACCAGGTGAAGGTTTAGGTGAGCGCGTAAGAGAACTGCCCAGTCTCCTCATACAGGTCTTGCCTCTGTTGTTGACAATGAAAAAGGAAGATTGGGATGCCATTTCTGCCTGTAAACAAAAACCAGACGAGGATACAGGTGATTACTACACCAGATTAGAGAAATGTTTTTCTATAAATAGTGGTCTTGCACATAGCAGCGAGGCATATCCTCATCTTTTTGTGTCCAAATTGGTGGACAACGCCTTACCCTCCATCAGGAATAGAGTGTTGAAAATTAAGAGTACCTGGCAAGCAAATAGTCCTTCACAAATGTTGCAGATGTTACAGTACCACCACAACAGAATAAGGGAAGAACAGGAACAGGAAAAGAAGAGGGTAAAAGACACAAAAATGAAGGTACTGGTTGCACAGAGGGCACCAGTAAATACGGGTCCCAAAGGTAATGTGGGGGCCAATAAAGGTACTTGCAACTACTGCAAGCAGCAGGGCCATTTTGTGAAGGAATGTCCTGTTCTGAAACATAACATAGCGACAGGAAAGACGAAAGAACGCCCACATACTCCTAGACCAGGTAACACTCAGCAGCCTCAAACCATTACGCTGCCACAGGTTCAGAAACCCGCTACTGCTACCACACAGATGTACCAGTACGCACAGTCAGATTACCCCAAGTTCGAACCATGTGCATGAGACAGCCTTGAGAGAGAAAGTGACTTGCCCCTTATTCCAGTTCCAGTAGATCAGAAAGGTCCATATGTACAAGCTCACTTACTGGGACAAGACAGAAAATTCCTCATAGATACGGGGGGCGAGTAGGACTGCCATAAGTCATAAGGAAGTCCCAGAGGTTCCTCTCTCTCGCTCACATAATATATCTCTGGGCTTTTCTGGAAAACCGATCATAAACAAAGTATCTGAACAAGTCTCTTTAGGAGTAGGCCCTCTGACACGTACTACTGATTTGGGCCTTACAGAAACGTGCCCAGAGAATTTACTAGGTATCAAGACGCTCAAAGAACTAGGAGCAGTAATATGCTGTTTACCGGAAGGAGTAAAATTGTTCCTACGAGATTTCAAAGGACATTTCACAGTCAAAGAATTCGACCCCAGACTAAAAGACATCCCACAACATTTATGGGCAAAAAGCTCGACTGATGTCGGTTACATGGACATCACCCCACATCAAGTCACACTCAAGGAGGGTGTAGTCTTACCCCGTATACGACAATATAAGATTCCACCCGAGGCTGAACAAGCCTTACTAAAAATAATCCAAGAACTCATAGAGCATGGTGTGGTATTCGAGACTGATTCAAATGTTTGCAATTCTCCAGTTCTTCCGGTCCTCAAAAGGACTGACCCTCAGGCACCCCCGGTCTACCGACTGGTGGTTGATCTTCGGGAACTGAACAAATGTGTGATCCCACAATATCCGGTGGTCCCAGATATTTCTTCACTATTGACTGCCATAGATCCCGAAGCTGCATTTTTCACAGTCATCGACTTGAAGAATGCGTTTTTCAGCATTTCTATACATCCCGACAGTCAATATCTTTTCGGATTCTGTTTAAAAGGACAAAGCTTCAGGTTCACTAGAGCTCTCCAAGGCTTTAGAGAAAGTCTAAGCATCTACAGCCAAGCACTAAAAAGACAACTTGACAGTATCAATATGCCTGCCAACACAGCGTTGATACAGTATGTAGATGACATCCTCGTCACTGCAAGGACAGAACCAGAATGTGAAAAAGCATCTCTCACAGTCCTACATTTCCTGACAGACAAAGGTCACAAGGTATCTCCCTCAAAATTACAGTTCTGCGCACAGCAAGTAGCTTACTTAGGACATTTACTATCGAAAGAAGGTAGGCAGTTAACACAAGAACGAATCCGACTGATTTCGACAATCTCACAGCCAAAGTCACAGAAAGAAGTTTGCGCATTCATTGGTCTCACTTCATATTGCAGACAATGGATCCCTCAGTATGCCCACATAGTCAAGCCACTCATACAGTTAACCACAGTGGAAGCAGCCACTCATACAACTCTCCCTTGGACATCGGAACACTCCCAAGCATTTGAAGCTCTGAAACTAGCTCTGTGTCAAGCACCCGTTCTGGCCACCCCGAATTATAGCAAGCCCTTTACCCTGTTTGTGACAGAACGTGACGGAACAGCACTATCCGTCCTCACACAAGACCAAGCAGGAAGAAACAGACCCTGTGTTAATTTTCTAGCACATTGGACCCCGTAGCACAAGCTTTGCCTGCATGTCTGAAATCCGTTGCGGCTACAGCCCTGGCCATAAGACAAAGTGACTCAATAGTGTTAGGACATCCCCTGATAGTACAAGTACCACATGCTGTGGAAGTCCTTCTGAACAGAACGCAGACCCAACACCTGACTGTGGCAAGACTGACAGGATACGAACTAACGCTCTTTCAACCACACATAGAGATCAGACGATGCAGCGTGTTGAATCCTGCTACCCTTTTGCCCTCAAGCTCAGATGACACAACACAACATGACTGTGTGGAAATGATCGACGTAGTGACAAAACCAAGACAAGACCTAACAGATGTTGAACTCCCAGACTCTGATGTAACACTCTATGTGGATGGGTCGTGCATGAGCACAAGTGCTGGAGAGTTAGTGGCAGCCTATGCAGTAACAACGGACTGTAAAGTTATAGAGACCCGAAGAATTGACATTCTGTCAGCCCAAGCAGCAGAGCTCACCGCTCTGACACAGGCCTGCATATGGGCAAAGCAATTGAAAGTGAACATCTATACCGATTCCCAATACGCATTCGGTGTAGTTCACAATTTTGGAGTGTTGTGGCAGGAAAGAGGTTTCCTTACCTCACATGGGGCCAAGATACAACATGGTCCCCTGATTCAAACCCTACTAGATGCCATACACCTACCTACAGCCATAGCTATTCTGAAATGCAAAGCACATACCAAAGCTAAAGACACCATATCCAAAGGAAATGACTTAGCGGACCGGACTGCTAAACAGACAGCCCAGAGTCCAGTGAACACATCAGACTCACAGGTACCAACACAGACTGTCACTATGATAGTGAGAGACCCCTTGAAAGATGTGCTAGACATACAGACACATGCCACCACAGATGAAATAAAGAAATGGACTGAACAAGGAGGGGTCCAGACTGATCAAGGTTGGATGACCAAAGACCGAACAGCGTGGTTTCTCCCTGATTCCATGGTACAAGTCATAATTGACACGGCCCATAGCCCCGCCCACCTAGGCGAGAAAGGTATGCTGGATAGTTTACGGAATACCTGGTTTAACAAACATCTGAGATCTGCAGCCAAACAAAAATTAAAAACTTGCATGATATGTTGCCAATTTAATCCTGGTAAAGGTGTATCAGTAGAACAAGGTGGATTCCAGCCTCCTGATCATCCTTTCGAAGTCCTCCAAATGGATTATATCCAGATGGACAGATGCAGAGGGTACAAGTATGTACTAGTGGTGGTGTGTACTCTGACACGATGGACTGAAGCATACCCCATCCCAGACTATGGTGCCCAGACAACCGCTAAACAATTAGTGAGAGAGTTCTTCCCCAGGTATGGGTTACCAAGGGTCATTTATTCGGACAATAGAGAGCCTTTTTCATCCAAATTGATGGAGGCTGTTTCTCTTTTGTTGGGATATTCCTGGAAATTCCATTGTGTCCGACACCCTCAAGCAGCAGGTTTGGTAGAAAGGCACAACCAGACTTTGAAAACAAAACTAGCCAAAGTATGTGCAGAAAAAGGGATAGACTGGGTCACTGCCCTCCCGGTCGCTCTCTTTTATATGCAAATGGTGGCACATTCCCGGACGGGACTGTCCCCTTTCGAAATAACATTCGGGAGACCTCCTAACATCTGGGGTGTCCCTTCTCCTAGAAAACTGACTGACATTGATTCTAATATGTTGACAGATTACCTGGCTTCCTTGATGTCTGCACTCCAATCTTGTCGTTCACAGGTTACAGCAGCATTTCCAGACCACACCACGCCTGGAGAACACGCCATCAGGCCCGGCGACTGGATATTGATCCGAAATTTCGATCGTACCAGCCCCCTGGAGAAGAGATGGACAGCTCCTAAACTGGTCCTCCTGACTACGAGGACAGCCGTCAAAGTGGAAGGACGCAAAGGATGGCTCCACGCTAGCCACTGTCGGAAATTTTTTGGACCTACACCCACAGACACTGTGCCTTGTTCAACAGCTACAAACGCCCCGGATATAATTTCACCAATTCCAGAACTCACTCCTCAACAGGAATACCGATCGCGGCTGCGATCTCACCAAAAACAGACTAAAGACATTGCACCTGATCATAACGCACCGGTGGCTAATTAAGCCCAGGAACAAGCTCTTGGTGAAGCGGCTGCTGGGAGACGTTTTGATCTCGTGCCAGAGACATCTTGATATTAAATACATAGACATTATGAGGAGAAATGACGCGGTGCGTCAATGGAAAAAGACTAATTATGTAAAATTACTGCATAGCAGGTTCTCGATCTTTCTGTTTACAATGTTACTTGTTTGCTGTGTAGCAGCCTGCCTGGGATGGATCTTATGTACAGTTTTCACTCCACATTCTTCCACGTTTGTAAAGAATACCACTATGCATTCCTATGTTGATCTTCCCCCACACCTCGAGGACAGAAGAAAGGAATTAATAAATAATACATTCATTTCCACCCTCCATAAACACCAGCTCATAGTCAACAAGACAAACTGTTGGGTTTGTGGCTTGATGCCACATTCCGTGCATAAGGGAATGCCCTTTTTCTCCCGCCCTTTTGGTTATTCAGGATCCGCCTATGCCTTAGCCATGATATTCTCTGCCTCAATCAGAAACATTCCCCCGACCAAATTGAAAAACGAAAGTAATTGGAACGAGGTAAAGACCAAAATAGTAAAGGCTGTTTCTAAAATGGTGGATCTCACTGTTACCTGGGGGAGGGCCGAAGATCACGAAAATATCAGTTACTCTCAGTTCCATGACATTGCTTCCTTCAGGGAAATGTTTTCTGTCGATCAAAAACGGACAGATCTAGGAGGTTGGGTAGTACCGCAAAACGGCCGGTTTTGCATAAGGGGGAAAGGAAAAGGGGAAGTAATGGGGAACAGCGAGTGTGATAGGACATACACACTGCCAGCTCCCGATTTTCCAACCATAGTAACTGCCCCAAACACCTATTTCATTTGTGGACCCCATGCGCGCACCTGGTTTCCCCAAGGCTGGTCTGGAAAGTGCTACATCGCATTCCTATTACCACCGACTTACACAGCCCCCGCCAACTACCACCTGATTGTCCCTCTGGCCCAAGTTAGAAGACAACGAAGGGGGGTCATAGATGCAGAAGATACTACAGGACAAGAAGTAGGAGACTTCTTTAAAGGTTTTCTCCCTTTTTGGGGACCTATGGCAAATAGTTGCCACATCCGGCAAGTAACCCGTGTAGTTCAGGCCGCCATAGATGAAACAACTGGCGCTTTAAATAACATTACAGCTGAGGTCGCTGCAGACAGGCTCATGACACTACAGCACCGTATAGTTTTAGATGTCCTGTTAGCCGACCGTGGTGGTGTGTGTAAGGTAATAGGGTCCAGTTGTTGTGTATTTATTCCAGACAACGCCCCATCAGTTTATTCTGCTATCTCCCTCCTCCATGTTTTATCCGACAAATTGGATATGGACACCGGCACATGGTCCCTGACCTGCTGGTTGTGGGACCTCCTGTCCGCCTGGGGGTTGAAGGCACTAACTGTCCTGGGACTCGTTTTGGCCACTATCCTCACCTGTTGCCTCTGTGTCCAGTGTGGCCCCGCCCTTTGTGGACTGTGTGCCACTTCCTGTACTCCTCGTCCACAAAACAGAGGAAAGAAAAATTAAATGATCATGTTACAGGAGCAAGTATACGACCTGATGAATATAGAAATTGATTAAGAATTTCTGTAATAGGGTTTCTATGGGACAAGGAGGGAATGTGGAATTTGACTAAAAAGCTCCCTTTTTCCCCTGGTGTCCCATCATGCACCCTATCCACCCTGACATCGACCAGGCAAGCCGATCCTCCTACTTCAAGCACAAATCCCATTGTACCCCCTCTTGCCTGCTCTCTTTCTCATAAAGCTGACACTTGCATTGAATAATGTCTAGCTACCATGTAACCTATGGGTTTCTGTCCCGTTCGATATTTTCCTTTAGACAAGAACGGAGTCAGTCGGATGCGTGACTCGGAAAACCCCCCCTCCCTAACTCTGTCACCGACCGAGCAGCCCTCGCTCATCAATGATTTCCTAGTTTGCGAGGACAGCCACGGGTTGGGTTAACTACCAAGGGAAAACCTAATCAAACACATGAGACAGCCACGAAGAAGAATAGTTTACTACAGCCCATTCTTCCTCTTCCCAGCTACACACACATACCATTGTGAGACATCACCGCCCTTGTGTACGAAGTAAAGAACGCACAATGCCTCGTCCTCTTTACCTTTCCGACAGAAATGACCCTGTAGCAATGCCTCGATTCTCTGTCCTCAGATACTAGCAACTCCGTAACTTGTCACCACAATCGCCCCGATGCAATATGTTTGTCTATGTGTAAATGCTATTCAGGTTATTCTTTAAACGAGAACAAGTATGCTATGTCTTCTGTATGATTACATCATGAAATGATTGAATCAAGTCTAAAGGGAAACTCCTTCTTTTTGATTGTACTCGTACTGTATATAAGTGCTGTTATGTTTCAAGCAAAGTAGACTACTCCTGAACCCGCTTGGTGAAGGAGCTCTCCCTTAACTCGAGTTCTGGAATAAAACCCTTTCAACTCGAAGACCACGGACTCTGCTCCTCATTTTATGCATTACCATTTTCTTGGGTAATTATAGAAATTCCGAACGGCGTAAATAACTAGTTTTTTATTTACCACAGCGCAAGACTATTCACTACATTCTCAACTTCTTTTGGGGTGAAGATAGTGCCCACACCAAGTAAAGGGCCAAAGTGGATTGGCGAGAGGGCAAAATCCCCCTCCTCCTCCGCTGCTACATTGTACAAATTAGAGAAATGATTGTACCAGGCTGCCTCAGGAATGTTACAAGTAAAGAGGGTATCAATGGGTCTGTGTTTCTCCCTAATGAGATTCCAGAAACCTCTTGAATTCCTATCCCCACTGGCTTCTTTTAACTCATTCCAAAAGATGTCCTCCCAGTCCTTTTTTGCAGAAATTAGGGCAGCCTTATAGAGTTTGCGCTTGGATGAGACCTCGGCCCGTCCCCACGTTTGACTGCCATAATGACTGCTCTCTTAGCTGCCCGGCATGCAGGAGAATACCAGCCCAATTTCTTTTTTGCGCGAACTTGCCCATGCGCCCTTCTCTGGTTGCTCATTACAGTGAACATATCCCCTCTGGACCTTAAGGTCTCACAAAATAGGCAAGAGATATCCTCTGGACACAGTTTCCCATGTTCTAACTTCAGCATAGCATTGGCCATAATCCCCCCAATGCAGCTAACCTTTTCGGGGTCAACAACCACCTTATCCCATTTTAAGCGTCTAAGGCAGTTTGCTGGTACCACTTCCCCAGTTCCCCTTATGGTGAATGTTGATGGTACAGCTACAGTAGGTCCATTAGACCTCCACAAGGGGGTCAGGGATAGGGTGAGGGGGTTGTGGTCGCTGTCGGTAGATGCAACAACCATCATGTCAACTAGATGGGCCCAAAGGTTAAAATTAAGAAATATGTAATCAATTCTAGAGGTGTGTCCCACCCTATTGTAGGTGTGGGCCCCATTTGTATCAGATGTGGTTCTTCCATTCGTCGCCCTTAACCCAAATTCCAGCATTAGTGCGTTCCATTGCACAACCCTCTGTGACCATCTTTTCACCGGAGGCAAGTTAAGAGAGGGTATGCCTCTCCTTGAGTCCTATTCGTTTAGGTCCAGAATGTCATCGGCCGATAGTGGCTCGAAGGTACAGTTGAAATCACCCATCAAAAGGATGAGTGAGTTAACTGGACACTCTCTAAATTCTGCCTCTAATTCCGACAGGGTCGGAGAAGTTGAGCTCCCAGTGACCCCTCTGGTGTAGATGTTAAAAATTTCCAGTAAGGAGCCTCTCACGGGGCTCCTCACGGAAAGCCTCTGCAAATCCGGGATTATTAGGGTATGCTGCTTCACCCGAAGACCAAGGGAGACATCAACCCACACGAGCAACCCACCCGAGGGCCTGCCTTTACCTGCTACAGGAGGACAAGCAGGAACAGAAAAACATGTGAAGCCTACTCTATGGCGTGGCTCTAAACCCCAAGTTTCTTGGAAGGCACAAATTCCGTATGGCTCAATGAAAGAATTCCAGTCAGGCAAATCTAAGTTGCGACTAAGCCCCGCAACATTCCAACTGACTACTTTCAGAGTAGGATAGAGAGTATCCTGAGCAACCAAGGTATTCAATGCAGGCAATCCAGAACGACGGGCACCAGGTACAGGACCCGGAATATCATTGGATGGCCCCAAGTCTCTCTCGGGGGTCTGCACGCAGCTCAGCCCATCTGGTTCGGAGAAATTTGGCAAGGGAGCAATATAAAGGGTAATCAGGATTGGAAGACTAGGGGGGGGGGAAGATCGCGCAGTTCCCCAGAACACCTATCCAATGTGAGCCTACTGCTAAATAAAGGGGTTGCTAACAGTGAATCCTGCCCACTAAGTCAACGACCCCAACCATGGGAGCCTTGTACTTGGGAGAAATTCCGAGCCATAGCACTTGCATCAAGAGTTTCATGGCGAGGGTACCAAGCACCACTGCCCTCACCATAGAACGACTGGTTTGGCCTGGGAGATGGCAAAGGGCGATAAAAGTATCCCAAGTCCCTAGTCTGAATGCCATGCGGGTCACTATTAGAAGTCTGGCTACAAATAATGCCTGCTGCTCTTGGGTCATTGAAGTTAACCAGTACACAATCTCCTCTAAGATTTTTGTGTCTGTTACCAACACACCCTACTCGTCTGACATGAGTAATCGTCCCATCTATATAGCCTGGTAGAGGCATGTTTTCCCTGAGCCAGAAGATGGTTTTGTTTTTGAGGTCAGAGAAGGACTCATGTGTCCCTGGCTTAAGGACAGGAACCCCAGATAGGATCACAACGAAAGGCTGGCACCCAGGCGGAAGGCTGGCGTGAGGGGCCTGCTTGTCTTTTCTTGTTCGTGCTTGTGTTAGAGGGGGTGGAGCAGGTACCTGCTTAGTGGAGGATGATATACTAGCTACTCTAGGACTAGCTACAAGGGCGCTATTATCAGTGGGAATGCTACTAGGGGTTCCTGAAGTGCTGGGTTTAGGGGGATTTTGGGCTTTTTCATTAGGCACTCTATGTTAAGAAGTAAGGAGGGATCACCCGGAGCAGCTTCCTGGGCTGGCTTGTGGGAGGTTCCAAACACAAAGGGCTGTTGGGTACTGAACAGCCCTTTATTAGCAGCGCTCATTAAATGGTCTTTCCCCTGACAAGTACCAATCTTAGTAAGGCCTCCCCCTAGATACATTTTTTCTTCTGACCTTGTTATATGGTTTTGATACCATTCCCCTGCGCGGGCTGATTGGCTGCTTCCTTTTGCGTGGAATGGCAGATGGCGCGTTCCCTGAATGGGCCTCACCCATGGCTGAGGGAACAGGTCCTGTGCCATCCAGCGCAGTTTCCTCTGGCGTCGGTGAAGCATCTACAGAGACAATGGAGGAAGGGACAATATGCACAGCACTAGATGCCAGAGGGTCGGGAGTGGGAGGTGTGGCCCTACTATGTGAGGACATGGACAGCCTATCAAGACTCGCCCTAATCCTGATAACACGTTCACCTATATCAGGAGATGGGGCCACAGTCAGTAGGGAACTTGGGGCGTGGCTTGGGGAAGGAACCAGGGCAAAGCTTCCCATGGATGAGCGCTTATCTGCAAGACGGGATGATTCCCTCGAAAGTCTGCGCTCAGTCAAGGCGATCTCCTTTTCCACGATGGAGAAGGCCCGAGTAATTAATTGGTCCATGGTGCCGGTCACTTGGTCCCCTCCACCTTTGCGGGATTTATTAGAACGCGTACCTGTAGCCATTTTAAACTTTTTATCCTCCAGCCAAGAGGGGTGGCCCGGCCTGGCCTCTTCTGGCCCCTGATGGCCACAGATGGCCCCGCCCTTGTCCCGGGCTTCTCCCGGCGCTCGACCGCGCGCAACCGCGCTGCGGGAGTCTGGCCCAGATTTATACTATGTGTGGCAGCTGGGGGCGGGGCTAACAGGGGGCGCCGAGCAGGTGATCCGGGTCACGCAGGAACTCCTGGTAGAGCGAGTCCCTGCAGCGCAACACCCCTGTAGCAGTTGGACTTCCCCGCCGGGGTCACAGGCTTCTTCTTTAGGCGGCTCCCAGATTCAAAATGCCGCGAAGCGGAACCCGCGAAGCGGGTGCGGCGAGGAGCGGCAACAGCAGCAAAGCCTGTCACAAGGCTGAACAGGGCCATGTCCGAGAGCTTCCTGTAGCTCCGTTTGGATCAGCAATCCCAAGGAATCACCTGGAGAAAGCACTTTTGAGTTGCTTGCCGGCTGGGGCGGGGCAAACAGGGGGCGCCAAGCAGGTGATCCGGGTCACGCAGGGACTCCTGGTAGAGCGAGTCCCTGCAGAGCAACACCCCTGTAGCAGTTGGACTTCCCCGCCGGCGTCACAGGCTTCTTCTTTAGGCGGCTCCCAGATTCAAAATGCCGCGAAGCGGGTGCGGCGAGGAGCGGCAACAGCAGCAAAGCCTGTCACAAGGCTGAACAGGGCTGGTCCCAATGTCCGAGAGCTTCCTGTAGCTCCGTTTGGATCAACAATCCCAAGCCAGGCAGACAGGCAAAGATGTATCTTAGTTGAGTGAGAGTTCACCAGAGAGCTCAGGTTGAGAATTCCACATTTTAAAGCGCTAAGATCAGGAATCGCGATGCTACCGGAAGTACATGTAGTCTCTCCCAGAGTGGAATTTATTTCAGGGGCACAGAGCATCAGATTACCTAGGTAAAGCAGCTCCTCTCTAGTATACCATAAGCTTTCTTCAGTTCCTGTATTAAAACTGGCAGCATGGGCGCAGACGACCTTGCCTTTGGTGTACCTGCAGCCATGTCAGCATCATTCTTTTGTAGGTTCCTCCTAGTTGGGAACCTCTTCTCACAAGCGGAAGTACACCACACTATCCCCCCAAAATTAAGGCTAGCAAACCACCCTATAAAACGTTCCCATTCAGTGAATATAACTTAAAAAAAACAGCCTAAAACTATTTCAAACATTTGTGCCTCATTTCTTGTGCTAAACCATTGACAGTCGATGGCTGCACATGGAATTAACAGCCCTCTAACAGTAAAACACATATTTCCAGGTGGATTCTAAATAAACAATGTTCTCTTTGAAAAAGTTCACATAAACAGCAGTTTAACAGCAACATTATCACATCACTATGTCCCGTAATAAGTAAATATGTTCTGAAGTTGCTTTAGTGAAAATCAGGTTTCCTTTCTTTCGAAGAGAGACCTGGTAACACGCCATCCCTATTTTTTTGCCAATATGTTCCTTGAGGATAAAATTGGTCTCCCCAAATGCTTTTCCTCAAATGCAAGAGGCTAATGGAATGTTGCACAATTGGTTTTTGGTAATTGGCAGGAGGCTGTTGCCTTACTGCCCTGGAGTAACACTTGGGAAATTTTCTGATGGGTCTAAAGTGAACATACAAAACTCAAGGGAAGCTGGACTAGTAACAATGTGTACGTTAAGGTGTGGGGGTGGGTGGCAAATAACCTCTTTTGACCAGAAGTGGCAGTGGATAGAAAGCTACCACAAAATAAAGAAAGATGATAATGACCCCGCAAAACAAATGTGTTTCTGACTTGGAATGTTTGGGACATAAATAATGTTGCTGAAACGTAGGATATACACTCACATGTCAGGAGAAGAGGTGCCAAATAATCCTATTGCAACAAATGTACTTTAATAGAGAGAAAGGTTTGCACTGAAGCATAGATAAAGGGGGCAGTTTATTTTAACACAGAGTATTCAACGTAAGCCAGACCTGAGGTTGATTAATATTGGAATTCTTTTAGCTGCTTGTGAAATTACACCTAATCTAGTAGGAGACAGTGTTATGGCAGTGGGCAGATTGAATGGATTGAATGCATTTTCACCAGTGTGTACGCGCCCTGCAGTGACCAAGCTTGATTCCTTGAGCAGTAATTAAAGTACAGGAGAACATACAAGTCCAGAGAAACAACGGGGGACCCTTAGTCGCGCACCTCATTCTAGTTCCAATTCGTATTATCCCTGCGTAGCTCACCCCAACACCAGCCGTTGCTTGGTGCCTATGTGCTCCAGATCCAAAGTTTTGATTAACAAGATGGGGGTGCGCCAGGTCATGAAGTCCAATACTCAGATAGTGGTATAAAAATATTTCTTTATTTCTTATTCTTAATTCAGTGATACGAACACGTGTCTTTCCCTCATGGGGAACTTCATCAGGGCAAGATAGTCACAATTGAATTTCGCTAGTTCAAATTGTTGCAGTGTAGATAATGTTGTGGTAGGTATCACAGGTACTTCCAGAAGGGATTTCAGATCATCACAGCATGTGTATAGAAACCTATTGAGGATCAATGATGGTAATTGAGTGTGCCTATTTTAATTCAGTTTATTATACTTGAACAGACTGGAAAAGATACATGTATATTAACTTCTGCATAAGAAGACCGTTTGCAAAAAAATCGTCTGGTCGTAACCTCCGTGAGTCAAAAGATACCATGACATTAGGATTATAGAGCAAGGGATGTGATCCGAAGTAAATCTCAATAATTCAGACCGAATACCTCTGTAAATAATTTCAGACCATTGTCCATTATTGCAGGGATTTTGATTAGGACCCAGGAAAACCACTATACCCTCCTGGAGACTGGAAGTTACAATTTAAGAGGATATGTATTTTCCATGTACTGTGAACAAAGCAATACCACATTATTGCAGGGAAAATGAGGATTCAGCATCAAACTCCATCATAGAGGGGGAGGTGTCCAAAGTAGTATTCAGTGGTCATTTCTTTTACATCACACTATCCACATTGAGTAATTTAAGTACAGCAATGGAGATGAGAGATTATTTGGATGAGGCAATTGTGCATGTGTGTAAGTGTATTTTTAGTTGGGGTGGATGGTAGTTGAGGAAATAGAAATTTTTAGGTAGCCAATGTGTCCCCCACTCGCACCCCATCCATACACACGTGCCCCATGTATGTCATGTAATTCCTTTTCCGTGCCTGCAAGAAAGACGCATATGCATTTGCGTCCAGCGTTGACATGTCAGTTATACAGTTCTCCAAGAAAACTACGTTAATTCGGCTTCTAGGCCTATGGTGCCAACGTCTTTACATGGTGCACTTTTGAATAAAGCACACGTTTTCTCCATGTTTTCTGGCTCAGCCGAGCCAGGCCCTTAATTGAGGCTCCGAGTCTCTTCTGTCTCTGAAAGATGCAGTTTAGGTATGCATCCCTGACCTCTACCTTAAATCCTGCCCAGACGAGCGGTGCCCGGCTCGGCCTGGCCTGCCTGCCAAGACAGTATTTTGCCTACAGCCTCTGCGAAAACACATTCCAGTCTCGTGAAATAGGTAAACATATTCCCGGCTGCAGAGCAAAGGGCCCTGCCTTCCTGTCTCCATGCAAGTAATTTACTGCACCCGTTACCATGGTAGGCCCATGCCCCCGTACCTTACATGAAGATCCATATGCACGCACTAGCATTCAGTGATGAACGGCCTCTGCCCGAGAGACCTTTTACTTCAGACACTACATCCTCTAAACACAAGATATCAGATATGCTATAGGTGCAGGTCGTTCTGACATCCCAGACATTAGTCTCCTCTACTAGTGCTAAAGTCAAAGCCCCCAGCTCTCCCCAGTGGCACGTCATGCTCAGTTGCGCGCGCATACATGCCAAAGGTTTCTGCTGATCCTGCAAACTTTCTCTAAGTATCCACCCACTTGTGACGTTTCTCTGACTCGTCAAGTGCACGCCTACGTGTACGCCTTCTTACACGCCTCCTGTTACGCACATGTGTTCTTATCTCTCTCTTTTCACCTGTTACGCCTACTGTATTCATTTCAATTATATGCTTTTACTATATATAATGTGTGATGTTAATAAAATGTTGAATATCCCTTCCTGAACCTTAGTGGTGATGGAACCCGATGTCCCGTGTCTCGAGGCACTTCATTAAAGCCCGTATGACTCAGATACCACGGACTCTGCCTCTCATTTGATTGAGCTATCCTTATTGCCATTTAATGTATAGAAAAATAGTCCGGTAATTTTATTTACCACATAATCTGGCGCCCGAATAGGGACCCCTCCCCTTCCCCACTCGCCGGCGATGTAACGCAGGCCCCTGACCCCTTCTACAGCCGTGACGGATTCCGTGCACACCTGCGGGTTTTCCTGCTATCTCCCTCAGGCCCACGGAGGAGACGGAGACTGCGACCCGGCATCCAGACGAGGCGGTGAGGAATGCGGATGATCCCGACCAGAGCCCCAAGCCGAGAGAGCAAGGTCCGAGGTATCCGAAGGCCCACCTGTTCCGAAGCGCATGCGTAGTAGAAGTCGTAGCAGTCCAGTCCAGTCCAGTCCAGTTTCCGAGGCCTTCAGTTTCTGCTTCCCGGTGAGTACCGTTCTTGGGAACGCATCTAGACGGGTTCATTAATTTGTGCTCGGTCAAGACGGGTCTGGGTACACAGACTCGGTCCTGACGTGTTCACTTAGGTGAATACGGTATGACGTGTCGCTTTATGAGACCGGTATGTCTGTACTGTTCTAGCAGTGCATCTAGTAATTCAGTATTCTAGAATCTCGAGATTTTCCAGAATTGTGTTTTATGTACTAGGTAACATCTGTTTGAAAATGTTTTAATGTATTCAATGTTGTGGTATGAATGATTGTTTGCAATTCATTATTGTGTTTATTGTGTCCACGTTCAAGTCAGTTTAAATATGCCGCTGTTCTCGAAATTACGTCAGATAAGAACCAGGAAAGGGATACTCGAAGAAGCAGTTCCCGTCCCGCCTAGGGACACTCCCGGACATTTTATGTACCAAAAGCATGGCTTAGATGCCATACTGTACTTAGACTTATGGGTGGACTATACAAAGGATCTGGAAGAAAAGTTTAGATGGCCTGTCTCAGGGACATGGGATGCTGAATGCATCATGAGAGTAGAAGAAGCATTATGGAAAAAGAAAGCCAGACAATCCCAGAAAGATGCCATAGAACTATGGCGTAAAGAAGCGCATAGAAGAACAGAGAAAGAGATCAGGAAAGCAGAGAGAAGTAGAGAAGAATCCGAAAAAGCTAGAGAAAGAGAGTTACTAGAAGAAGGAGAACGAGTCAGAATAGAACAAGTAGACAGACAAAGAAATGCCCTTATTACAGGTCTGTATCCTGTTCTCGCTGAGGGCCTGCCCAAGGCGACCCCAGAAGTACCCCGTAACTTGCCACCACCATTGGTCCCGACTAAACTCCGTCATAAACAGACCGCAGCGGACATTTTCCTTTCTTCCGATTTAGATGATGTTGCTCCAGAGTATACCAATGTACGTGTGCCACCTGCTAATAATAATGTTCAACCCCTTGTTCAAGACACGGCTCCCCCTATTGTCACTACCCCCACCGTCTCTCCTGCCACTGGTCCTGGCAATCCTTTTTCTACACCTGCAGCCCAGAGTCTGCCTACATTGCCTACACCTACTTTACCAGCAATGACATCAGTAGCGACAGCACAGCCAGTTGATGGTCACGCTTCAGCTTCAGGAGGCGCAGTAGGAGGTCTCCCTATCACCCCGCCTCAAGTAAAACGAATAACGCTTAGAGAAGCAGCATTACAACGCACACCAAAAGTAACTACATATGCAGCCCTTAGACAATACCTTACTGATTGCAGATATGATCCAGTACCAGGCGAAGACCAGATGATACTATTCTCAATACGTTTACGACGAGTCACAAACTATTTGTCTATTCTACCAAATATGAGAGAACATTTAGATAACATATATAATTTTATTAGAACAGGGGAGAGACCAGAATGCATTCACGAGGCCATGGCACACAACAAGGTGGAGACACAAAATATGATCCTACAGTTTTTGATAAATTGTTTGATAAGGGAACAAGATCGGCCAGGTAAAAGCAAAGAAGAAATGGACGTCCTGATAAATTGGAGTAACAATATAGCTGATGGTAAACACAGTAAACAAAATTGTATAGAATCCATGTACAAAAAGATCCGTAAAGAAATTCTAGCCATACATGAAAAGGAAAAAGCAGCTAGAGAAGCCGAGAAAGCGGAGGAAGAAATCTCAGAGGATGACGATATAGATGATACAGAAGACCCAGATAGAATAGCGCACGTAGGTAGAGCAAGACCATTTGACAGACCCATACGCCTAGAAAGCAAGAAACTTTTTCTTTCTCCCATACCAGAACAATGTTCTCTTGAGCATTTATTTCAAGCCACTGATAAAGTACTGAAACAACGAATAGGTTACAGTGAACTTAGTACCATGCGTAAACAGGAACTAGCACGGTCAGCAGTACAATGGGCTGGAAATACCAGTGTATATAAAGATGATTCAGTAGCGCAAACATTTTTTAATCTTTCCCCAGTCGAACAGCGATTAGCTGGTATGTACATGATCCAGCATCTCATTACACTATATGAGAGTCAGCATTCTGATCCAGGTCCCCTATATAATATATTGGACGAGTTACTCCTAGGTAGATGGAGAGGCCTGGGTACCGATTTAATTAATACCATTTTAGAACAACGACACAAATACAGAACTTTCCTGACTCCACATTTCGTTCCTGTTCCACCCCCAGTAAGGAAAACATTTTACATTGACAGACAGAATCCCTTACGAGAAGTTCATCCCGTCCGGAAAACAGACGGTGAGCTTGAACGAGTATTCGTATATACACCCGTGACCAAGATGGAATTATTGGAAATGAAAAAATTAGTGCCCTGTCATGATAAAGATCCAGCAGGGTTCCACCGTGAATTAAAAGACATGCTCCTCATGGGGGAGTATACATATCCCGATATCCTTAAAATGTTAAAAGTACTGTTGCCTGCCGGCATATACGAAAAACTTATAGAAAAAGAATGGGAGGTGGGAGAGAAAAAGATTGATTGGACAGTATTAGAAAACGAAGAAAATACACGAGTTCCAGGTACTGGTCTCGGGGAAAAAGCCAAAGCATTACCCGAGTTGTTAATACAGGTTTTGCCAAGATTACCAACTACTAAAAAGGAAGACTGGGATGCAATCTCAGCCTGCAAACAGAAACAAGACGAAGACACTAGTGACTTTTACTCCAGATTTGAGAAATGTTTCATTATTAATAGCGGCCTGAAAACAAGTAGTGAATCATACCCACATCTTTTTGTGACCAAATTAGTAGAGAATTCCTTACCACAAGTTAAAAATAGAGTACTGAAAGTCGAGAGTACATGGCAAGCTAATACCCCTTCTCAAATGTTACAAATGTTACAGTACCACCAGAACCGTATTAGAGAGGAACACGATCATGAACAGAGACGCATTAAAGACACGAAAATGAAAGTACTAGTTGCTCAGTCTGTTCCAGCTGACGGTCAGAAAAAGGGTACGGCCCAACCCCAACCCCAACCCATCGCTGCCACACAACATGTCACGCAACAAATGTACCAGTATGCACAGTCAGATTACCCCGATTATCAGCAGTACTCATGAAACAGCCTAGAGAGGGAGGCTGGCTTGCCTCTTATCGAGGTTCCTGTAGATCAAGAGGGTCCCTATGTACATAGTCAGGTATTAGGGAAAGACAGAAAAATTTTGATTGACACAGGGGCGAGCAGAACTACCATCAGTCATGACGAGGTTCCAGGGGCACCCCTCTCAGGCTCACAGAATGTTTCCCTGGGTTTTTCAGGAAAGCCTATTGTTAACAAAGTGTCAAAGCCAGTTTCCCTAGAAGTTGGTCCATTGTCCCGTACTACAGACTTGTTACTTCTGAAAGCATGTCCAGAGAATCTGCTTGGTATTAAAACATTGAAAGCACTAGGAGCAGTAATATGTTATTCTCCGGAAGGAGTGAGATTGTTTTTACGTGATTTTAAAGGACATTATGTGTTGAGAGATTTTGATCCAAGATTGCAGAATGTACCACAGCATTTATGGGCACAAGGTCCAACTGATGTAGGTTGTATGCACATTACACCATATCGTGTTACTCTCAAGCAAAGAGTTGTACTACCCAGAATCCGACAATACAAATTGCCACCCGAGGCTGTAGCAGCCTTACTGAAAATTATTGATGAACTGATTGCCCAAGGAGTAGTTGTAGAAACCGACTCAAATGTATGTAATTCTCCAATCATTCCGATTCTTAAACGAACTGACCCACATGCACCACCAGTCTACAGATTGGTGATCGACCTTCGAGAATTAAATAAATGCATAATTCCCCAATACCCAGTGGTTCCAGACATTTCTTCCTTATTGACTGCTATTGATTCCGAAGCAGCGTTCTTCACTGTTATCGATCTCAAGAACGCCTTCTTTAGTGTCCCCATTCATCCGGAAAGCCAGTATCTTTTCGGATTCTGTTTAAATGGCCGAAGCTTCAAATTTGCACGTGCTCCTCAAGGGTTCACGGAAAGTCCTAGTATTTACAGCCAAGCCCTGAAACGACAACTAGACAGTATTCACATGCCTACTGACACTGCTCTACTCCAATATGTTGATGACCTGTTAATAACAGCACGGACCGAACGTGACTGCGAGCGCGCGTCACTGACTGTCTTGTATTTCTTGGCCGAAAAGGGGCATAAAGTGTCCCCTTCGAACCTAGAATTCTGTGCCCAGCAAGTGGTATACCTTGGGCACTTGCTGTCCAAGTGGGGTAGACAGTTGACACCAGACCGCATCCAGTTAATTGCACATCTGCCACAACCCAAGATACAAAAGGAAGTGCGGGCCTTCATTGGCCTTACTTCGTACTGCAGACAATGGATCCCTCAGTATGCATATCTAGCCAAACCACTCATACAGTTGACAACACAGGAGGCAGCGACTTCGACTGTCCTCCCTTGGACTCAGGAACATACACAAGCTGTTGATGAATTGAAGAAAGCCCTATGTCAAGCACCTGTTTTAGCGACACCATGTTACAGCAAACCTTTTACACTTTTTGTCACTGAACGCGATGGCACAGCATTATCTGTGCTCACACAAGATCAAGCAGGAAAACACAAGCCTTGTGCTTACTTTTCTAGTACATTAGATCCAGTGGCCCAGGCTTTGCCTGCGTGCCTCAAATCAGTTGCAGCAACAGCTTTAGCAATCAGACAAAGCGACTCAATAGTGTTAGGACATCCCCTGACAGTACAAGTTCCACACTCAGTGGAAGTTCTTCTGAACCGAACCCAGACACAACACTTGAACATAGCAAGACTGACGGGATATGAACTGACATTGTTTCAGCCATACATAGAGATCAGACGTTGCAACACCTTAAACCCTGCCACGTTGTTACCCACAAGCACAATTGACCCTACACCACATGACTGCGTGGAAGTCATCAATACTGTGACAAAACCCAGACAAGACTTGACAGACATTGCATTGCCCGACCCAGACCTGACACTTTACGTGGATGGTTCATGTATGAGAACAAGCACAGGAGAGTTAGTGGCCGCATATGCAGTGACCACTGAAACTGAAGTCATAGAAACACATCGTATTGACACATTGTCTGCTCAAGCAGCAGAGCTCATCGCTCTGACCCAAGCCTGCATCCGAGCCAAGAACCTGAAAGTAAACATATATACAGATTCACAGTACGCATTCGGAGTTGTTCACGACTTCGGTATCCTCTGGCAAGAAAGAGGTTTTTTAACTTCTCATGGCGCCAAGATACAGCATGGTCCCCTCATTCAAGCCCTGTTAGAAGCAATACAGTTACCTGCATCCATTGCTATCATGAAGTGCAAAGCACATACGAAAGTTACTGACATTCTTTCCCAGGGTAACGACCTGGCAGATCGAACAGCTAAACTCACAGCTCAGACTCAAACAGACATACCGACTGACGCGACAAAGACTGAAGTATCAACACAGACACATAGTATGACAGTGAAGGATCCCACTCTAGATGTACTCGACATACAGACACATGCCACTCCAGACGAAATCAAGAAATGGACTGAACAAGGAGGGATCCAGACAGATCAGGGATGGATGACGAAGGGAAGAGCCACATGGTTCCTCCCCGACTCTATGGTTCAAGTTATCATAAATACAGCACATAGTCCAGCACACTTAGGAGAAAAAGCCATGTTAGACAGCATACAGAATCTCTGGTCCAACAAGCATTTACGTGCAGCAGCAAAACAGAAAGTGCGTACCTGCATGATCTGTTGTCAGTTCAATCCAGGCAAAGGCATTCCTGTGGAACAAGGTGGTTTCCATCCTCCTGACCATCCTTTCGAAGTCCTCCAGATGGATTATATCCAGATGGATAGATGTAGAGGATTCAAATATGTCCTCGTAGTTGTATGTGCCCTTTCCAGATGGACAGAAGCGTACCCAGTCCCAGATTACACTGCCGTGACCACTGCCAAGCAGTTGGTCCGTGAATTCTTCCCGCGATACGGCTTGCCCCGTGTCGTGTACTCAGATAATGGACAACCATTCTCGTCCGAACTCATGAAACAGGTATCACTCCTGTTAGGTTACCAGTGGAAATTTCACTGTGTACGACACCCCGAAGCAGCTGGTTTGGTCGAGCGACACAATCAGACTCTGAAAACACGATTAGCGTAGGTCTGTGCAGAAAAAAGGTGTAGATTGGATAGTAGCCCTGCCAGTTGCCCTCTTTTACATGCGTATGGTAGCTCATTCCAGAACCGGACTATCTCCCTATGAGGTAGTCTTCGGCAGACCTCCCAATATGTGGGGTACGCCTATGCCTCGAAAAATTACCGATGTCGATAGTAACATGTTGACAGATTACCTGGCTTCCTTGATGTCTGCACTACTATCTTGTCGTTCACAGGTCGCGGCTGCCTTCCCGGACAACACCCAAGTGAAACCGCATGAAATTGTTCCAGGTGACCTCGTATACGTCCGCAATTTTGATCGTACAAGCCCTCTGGAGCCCAGGTGGAAGCAGCCGAAATTGGTGTTGATGACCACGAGGACCGCAGTGAAAGTAGAAGGCAGAAAAGGGTGGCTCCACTCCAGCCACATAAAGAGATTTCATGGACTGTGTCCAGAGACTGTTTTCAAGGACTGCCCCGTCTCAGACACTGACTCTAAACTCCCCCTGTTAGAAAAAACTCTGCAACAGGAGTATCGAGCTAAGCTAAGGTCTAGTAAGTCAGACAGCGTTTAATTGTTTAAGTCCCCCTCGGGTGAAGCGGTTAGACAGGTTTCTGACATGTATAAGATAGACCCAAGTAGTCAGAGAGATAGGCGAATCGAAAAGAGAGAAAAATATTGCAAAAACCTGCATAGCAGATGTGTCATAACGTTAATTTTCATGTTTATTCTGAGCATTTCGATTATATGCATAAGCTTGATGCTACATGTTTTCTTTCCTCCTCTTGGTTCACATGTACATACTTTCTCTAATGACTCTGTAGAGCACACTTTCAGCGACCTGCCCCCTCATGAGCTGTCCTATCGATTAGCAATGCGCAACAA
This sequence comes from Lissotriton vulgaris, assembly GCF_964263255.1. NCBI lineage: Eukaryota > Metazoa > Chordata > Amphibia > Caudata > Salamandridae > Lissotriton > Lissotriton vulgaris. Next base: position 331,002,465 of record NC_141691.1, on the reverse strand, counting down.
TACTTTCATTCGTATGTTACACCATACTCACCAGACCAGCAATGCCACGAATTGCTGGGTATGTGGCCGACTCCCACCTTATCAGAAATACAAGGGAGCTCTGCCCCTCTTTCCCTACCCGTTTACACATAATGGTTCGTGCAGAGCATGGTTTGCTTTAATGTCTTCTTTAGACAGTAAGTCCACAGTTTCCCAAGGCAATTGGATATGGGGGAACCTGAATACAGTCATGAATAAAGCATGTTTCCCAGACGCAGACGGTCTTCCCCAAAGGAGAGGGACCGATCTAGAAAATGAAGTGTATGAATTAGGTAACTTTTCCCTCAATCTCATGATCCTGAACGTCCAGTCCGAGACTAATTCGAACTTGCCGTTTATAACAGTTTTACCAGTGAAAGGCGAATTATGCGTTAGAAAGAATGGTTCAGTACATCTAGGACACAGTGATTGTAATACTGTGGTTGAATTCAGCGATAAAGGAAAGTCTACTTTCAAAGCCTCTTGCCATTCCTATTTTATTTGTGGTCAGACAGCTTATGTACATCTGCCCCCTGATTGGGATGGGACGTGTTATATTGTGTTCCTATTACCACCTGTTTTTCTAGCCCCACCTGATTATCATCGAAATTCACGCCTTATGCATGTCAGACACAAAAGAGACCTTCCTCCTGTTATCGATTATTCCGAATCAGCATGGGACCAGTATAAGGATTACATCAAAGGATACTTCTGGTTCATAGGTCCTGTCCAGAACAGTAAAATAATACGCAGGTTAACAAGAACCCTTGAAGTAGTAGTGAACGAGACTACTTTTGCTTTAGGTAACCTGACCGAAGAGCAATCCGCTATGAGAATTGTTGTTCTTCAAAATCGCCTTGTCCTTGACGTCATCATGGCCGATAGGGGCGGGGCTTGTAGAGTGATCGGATCCAGTTGTTGCGTGTTTATTCCTAATAACGCGCCATCCGTATATAAGGCCATAACAAGGCTCCACGAAATTGCTCACCTGATACACCAGAATCCAGGCACCTGGACTTGGTCCGGTTGGCTCTGGAGTGTGATATCCGCCTGGGGATGGAAAGTGTTATCATTCCTAGGAATAATACTGCTTATTCTATTCAGTTGTTGTCTCTGTCTGCAATGTGGGCCAGCGATTTGCGGCTTGTGCGCCACAGCTTGTATTCCCCGTCCAAGTTCACGTTCCCATTCCCGAATGAAGAAAGAAGAGCAAATGATGTTATATGAACAGATAGATGGTCTCATGAGAATAGACATATCCTAAAGGGTGAAGTAGGGGCCAAGAAGGGAATGAGGAAATAGAAATTTTTAGTTAGCCAATGTGTCCCCCATTCGCACCCCATCCATACACACGTGCCCCATGTATGTCATGTAATTCCTTTTCCGTGCCTGCCAGAAAGACGCATATGCATTTGCGTCCAGTGTTGACATGTCAGTTATACAGTTCTCCAAGAAAACTACGTTAATTCGGCTTCTAGGCCTATGGTGCCAACGTCTTTACATGGTGCACTTTTGAATAAAGCACACGTTTTCTCCATGTTTTCTGGCTCAGCCGAGCCAGGCCCTTAATTGAGGCTCTGAGTCTCTTCTGTCTCTGAAAGCTGCAGTTTAGGTATGCATCCCTGACCTCTACCTTACATCCTGCCCAGACGAGCGGTGCCCGGCTCGGCCTGGCCTGCCTTGTAGAAAATTAGAAATATTGATGTACATAAGCAACGTTCATTTCCCTTTCTCCACTCCTCTCCCTGCGCGCACCATGAATACCGTAAAACATTGACCGTATCGCTCTGCCAGCAAGAGCCCGTACCCATATGCATATGTACAGCCATTCTAGGCACCATGGCCTTTTACCCATTGGAATCCCCGGCTTCCCTCCTGCGTGTATCTTAAACCCCCCTCTCTCATGCATAGACCATGAAACCCTCTCCCTCTGCGCGGCCCTGCTGTGAAAGGCAACCCTTCTGCTTGACCCGCACAAACCCCCCCATTCCCTCTTGAAGAGGCATCCTTTACCTTAGCTGACATAGCCCTCCCCATCTGCACCTGATTGCCCCCGCTCTCTCATGTACGGGTCATAAGATCTCTCTCTCTCTCTCTCTGTGACTCTGTCCCTGTGTCCACCCTGGCTCCCCCTCCCTTCTCCTCACATGAGCAAGTCATAAACCTTCTTCTTTTGCAAGACCCTGTCCTTGGGAGTCATGGCCGCGCCTGACCAGCACCTCTTCTCCTTTTCATAAATAACCCCTCTGTTAGTAAACCCTCCCTCCTCGATTGCCTGTCCACACATGTCTGAGGTCATCGCCTAAGCCAGGAGATGCTGTGTACTGCTTATTATATGGAGTCACTTCTCTTCAAAGGACCCACTATTGATCCTGGCCACCCCTCCCCCTGGGCTATGATCAGGCGCACACATCCTAAACAGTTGACGGAACACTCAGCTGCGTGATTGCCCTCCCCTCTTATCAGCAGGTCAAGGGTCCCTATTGTGAACACATGTGGGGTAGGATTGACACGAGGATTATGGGGATGTATTTTCCTTGTTTCACAGTATCATGATTGTAATGCCAAGTGTTTTGTAAAGTATAAAAGACGGAGTCTCAGCTCACTTGTTAGAGCACCTCCTGAAAGACACTGTGTTTCGTGTCCGAAATGACTGGCTCTCCTCATGAGAAATAAATCCTGTTCTTGTGATTCCTGCTCCCAGCGCCCGTCTCTTTATTTGGTAACTATTCAAATGGGAACTAAGAGGCGGTTTGCGCCAGCGGCCTGGGCATCGATGGTAATATGGGCTCCTGTTCCACAATTGGCGTCCCAACGCGGGGTCCATCAGTGACATAAGGTTCGGTAAGAGAGATCCAGACGAAGAAGTGAACATCTAAAATGATCGGAGTATACCTGCCTTGAGAGGGCCCTCGCCCGGCTGCCGATCGAAAGAACTTTACCAATTCTGAACGGACCTCTCTCGAGTGACCTATTGTCCTGACTGGAATCCCACAGGAATGCTGCATGGAGAAAGAGAACAATCGGGCGCTGGAGGAGGAAGACGAAGAACTGTCCGTATGGTCCGGTCCGGGTAAGATTAAGTAGGGCGTTTTGCGCCTGATTGGTAGGATGGTTTTATCCATCTGATTGATTGATTGATTGTATTGGAATCGGTATTTGTATACTGATATTGTTGCTATTGGTTCATTTAGCTTTGGATGCTACTTGAAATATTGGTTCTCTTCTTGAGAACGAGACATTCTCTGTTTGCAAACGGCGGCGAATAGGAACGTTCGTCCCTCTTTGCAGATAGAGAAGGGTAGGTAATGCAGACTTTTGTCCCCGTTGTAATCCGTCATGCCTACTTTTCTCCCCACTGATTGTTTGAAATCGATTAATAATCGATTGTTGCTCTTTGAGATCTTCCCTGTCCACAAACAGAGACAAATAGGAATATCCTGTTTCCTTTATGGATAGCGAAGGGCAGGTAATGCAGACATTTGTCCCCGTTGTAATCCGTCATGCCTGTTTTTCTCCCCACTGATTGATTGGTTTCCTGGACATTGTTGTTCCAGGAATTGTTTCGTTTGAGGTATTTTCTGCCTGCAAACAACGTGGAGTAGAAATATTCTATCTAGTCTTTGCAAGTAGTAAAGGGTAGGTTATGCCCCTTTGTGAATTCGTCAGTCCTACCCACTCCCCACTGATTGGTTATTTGGGGGGTAGCTCGCATGGTCCGCCCAGGAGACTACCCTTATGGAGGACATATGCTCCCCACTCATGGGCCATTTAGTAGAAGTAGATCATCTGGTCCGTCCAGGAGGCTATCCTAGTAAGTGGAAGTACATCCTTTGGTCTGTCCAGGATGATACCCTAATGAAGGAATATATGTTCCCCTTTTGATCGATAATCTAGTTCCAACCCGGACCATTTATTGGAGGGAACCCGTCTGGTCCGGCCAGAAGTTCCCCCTAGTGAAAAGGACACATAAAAAATATGAAGTGATCACCGTCCCCTACTAACAGAAAACTTTAGCTCGAAACACGCTAAGGAAAAGAAGGAAAAATAAAAAGAAATCGGGCTAAGTCAGTAACTCCCTGATGAGCTCTTGACTTCACTAAAAATAAGAAACATTAGAAACAGTTCGTAATAAGAAATATAAAATGGCGAAAAGTTTGACAGCAAAGATAGCCACGAGGTAGCTAGGCTCCACTGACTATTCTTGCTCCCAACATGTCTGCCTCATTGCCCACCACGCCCAAATAACGGTCACATGAAATAGATACAAATCAATAGGTACCTACCCCCATTCCGGAAGCTCCCGAAGTGCAGCGGGTCCGCGGTTACGCCCATCCGGAAGGCGAGGCCTCGAGGCATGCGAGGCTCGCCTGGCCGCGGTCGGAAGGAGACGCTGTTGGGCAGGCGGCCCAAGGAATAATAAGGACCTCTCCACCTTTCCCTCTTCTGCCGCCCTGCAGGCCGCGGGGAGAGAGGGGGCTGTCTTGCCTTAGCCACCGACCACCCCCCCTCTCTTCCTCTCGCCTGATCCGGCCCGCAAAGAAGGCCGAAGCCGAAGCAAGGACAGCGGCGCTTACAGGTAGTCCCGCCACATTTCAAATGCCTGGACAATTGTAGGTAGTCCCGCCACATGTCAGCGCCTGGACAATTACAGGTAGTCCCGCCACATGTCAAAAAGGGGAGGGGATGTCTTGCCTCAGCCACCGACCCCCCCCCCCCATCTTCATCGCCTGGCACGGCCTTACCGAAACCCTGGAGCCGGAGAACGGCGCGGGGTCGCTGGAAGGGGGAGGGCGCGAACGAGCCTCCCCCACCTCCCTCCAGGTGGAGGCTTCCAGCGACACCCCAATGCTCTTACTTAAAGAGGGTCAACATCGAAAAGCGGTCTTTTGCCCAGGACGGGCACACGCCCCATGCCTTCTCTCCTCAACTTTGAAGATTCTATGAGAGCCAGGGGGCACCCCGATCCCTCCGCATGGGCGCCCCCGTCCCCCTCGCTGGGAACCGCGACATCGGTGCACTCCTGCCGGCGCCAGCCTCGGTTTGGAAATGGCTAAAATGCAGCCACGGCACAGACTTGTTCAGTTCCGGTGGAACACCAGAATGACCCGGTAGGAAAATTGTTGCCGCCCGCCCCACTCTTTGACTGTTGTTAGACTGTTACCACATGGTGCAAAACTTTTTGAACTACCAACGGAAGGTTCTGGTCCAACCACGAGTCATTGGAGACATTCTGACTATGCTGGAACCAGCCTGACCTCGCCCAAAATGGCGCCGACACAAAATGAGACTTTTTGAATAAACTTTGTTGCACCCTGACCGCGCAGCTGTTTGTCCCGAGATATGTATGCAGTCTTTGGATAATGAAAGTAGATATGAAGGATATTGAGTATGTGCTCGAACAAAGAACTGACTTAGGGTGGGTACTGATTATGATTTGGAAAATGAATTGGTGTAATTTAGATAAAGAATGAGCATTGGATAATGAATTTATGAATTAATTAAAACTGAATTACTGACATGCATCATGCTTGCTCTGTAGGGAAGTTTAATACGATTTTATTGCACTGCTGCACTTTATGCAATGAACTGCCACCAACTTCGTTCTTCTTATGTACAGTTTCAATCTGCTCCGTGGCCGGTCCACTGGGTTGTAGGCCTGTATTTATACATCAACACTTTTTATTAAAAGTATTTTGAAAAAGAAAGCATAGTTGTAGCGGTTGCATTAATGAGTTTTGGATGTTTTTGCTACTATGAGCGAAGAATAAGTATGATGAAAGCTGAAGGTTAAAAAGGACCAGATATTTAGCAGCTACATTATGTGTCACAGGCAGCCGGAAAGGTGTTTTAGACGCCCTTAAAACGACACCACAGAAAGGCCACCTGATCGCCTCCCTTGCACCCAGCAAAAGGGGTTGCGACCAAGTAACTCATGTAGATACGCAGATCGTCAATGATTATCTATCTGACATTACTGGTCCCTCTGGGCTTAAACGCCGAGATGGTAAAGAAATGCAGTACGTGGAGATAGGTCGAGTATGTGGTAGGTAAAAACATTTTCGGACTACTGCATGCTGATGTGCTTTGAATGCTGCCCCCCCACCCCTTCTTTTCTCCTCCCTTCTGCAGGTCACGTCAGAACGTCGGCTGAAGTGTGGGAGAACGATGGTCAAACCACCGACGAAAAAGGGAAAGAGGAAATATGTGCGTAGTCGTTATGACGATAAGTTTTCAAAAAGACGTAGACTTAAACATGACTGTTCCTCCTTAGAACATAGCGACTGGGATGATGGACTGACATAGAAACTGGACGGGTACCGTATGACGAAAATTGACTAGAAATAACACGTTAGATAATGTAACTAGATGTTTGACTAGGTCGGGAAAGGACAAAGAAAAATGTGTGGGTAAGGGTTACCACGGCACCACCCGTCTGGGAAGTTAGAAATATTGCTGATGTTCAAAATGCACTGCCCCCCCCCCTTTCTCACACTCTTATAGATATAGCCAAGCTGTCCGACTGTTCTCCCGATCCATACTTGCCGTTGCCTCAGCCTGGAGGACCTCCCACCAAAGGAAGAAACTGAAAAATGGTTTAAAATCCAACCATGGGTAAATAGCGCGACCAGGTTAATTTCTGATCGACTAACCGAGGTGTAAGTATTGGCAATTGAGAACACTCACAGAGATAACAGGCGAGAAAGAAAAGGAGGGAAGGGTAAAAAGAGCTAAGCACGTAGATAAATAGGATAGTAAAGATACGTAGGATATAAAACAGATCTTGTTGGCTAACAATTGTTTTCTGTCTTGTCGTGAATGTCTTATATATATGTAATGCATGTGCTGTCTTCCTTGTCTGAGTTTGTGTGTATGTAATGTACGGATTTATGTCTTCCCTCTGTCTGTATTTGCGTGTTACCTGACCTCTGCTGTTCTGTGTTGTGAGCGCACTAAATGACCTATTTTCGTACACGTCTCTCTCTCTCTCCCTCTCTCTCTCTCTCTCCCCTCTCTCTCTCTACATGTCATACGTGTACCGAATGGCTCGTTTAGATTGCGGACGACTCTCACTCTCTATGAGAGTCTCCCTATTTTCTCTCCCTCTTCGTGGTAAAATTGTGCCCCACCGGCACTAGTCTGATTGGATACTTATTGAACACGAAGGTGTTCAGCGAAATTGACCGAAACTAAAATGATTGTATCTCGCCATATTACTGCCTCTCCTTTCTGCAAAATGAATGAACTCGAATTGGCTGAGAAGGAAAGGACAGGTAAGACGACTAAGGTCCCCCAATCTGGCCATTTATAGGGGAACAGTATGTCAATGGCACCTTATTTCTGTTCATCAGAGACGAACGCCAACGTCTAGATTGACCCCCAATGCCCAGATTGCCCCACCCCCTTTTGCACCCAAGCGCGAGCGCCCGAAGCATCCCCGCCCCATTTGATAGACCCCAGCCGCTGTCCCGGATATAAACATGATGACCATGAGTAACTGTCGTCCCTCGAGAAAACCCTGTTTTACCTGACTCTCGATGATGGCACCCCCGACCTGTTTGAAAAGGTTAGCCAGCCTAGAAGGGAAATGCTCCGAAATGTTGAATATGATGAAATGCACAGTTGATGGGAATCTTATTTATCCTCACTTGAGTTATAAATAGGACGATGAATAAACTTGGCATGAACTCAGTAGGAATGCCGACATATGCGCTGCTTGGTAATAGACCTCTGACTGTGACCAATGATCGTACCTCCCAAATGCGTAGGATTAAGGGAGGAATTCACATGCATAGATGTCTTCGTCTACCAGTTCTCTAAAAGATTGTTTTGTACCTATTCAAAGATTCACGATCACCGAAGGAGAAGGGTCAGACGTGACGCACAGCCTGGCTGCAGATCTTGAGACACATGTGACCTCGACCAAAGGTGGAGCTGCAGAGCAACAAGATACGGGACGAGACAGCAATTTCAACGTGGAAAATGAGAAACGACGGGCCACCCTGAAGCCCTTCGCCTGCTAACCCACGTGTGCCTGGAGTCTCCGCCCTCCTTCTTTGGGCCCGGTTGATGGCCCTGCCTGCTTGTTATCCTTTGCTCCCTTGGTCTCTTTTGTGTGTCCCAGGAACTCTGACCCAACTCCTTCTCTCTCCTATCGACTGTTTGAACCACACTCACCCTCTTTTCCACGTGACTTTTTGCCAAAAGGAAGAACTGCATTCAAATGGGAATAGGGTGTTGCCACGGAAATATAGGTGCCGAGCATAAGGCGCCGCCAAACGGATTGTTTAGGGAACAGGACTGTGGTCTAACAGCAGAGGACTGACCGCACCCTGCAACGCGTAAGGATAGAACCAAGCTGGACCTATAGCTCCACCGCCGGTGCTCAACAGCGCCAACAAAGATACACGGACTAGAGCCTACCAGTGATGGCTCACTACAAAAAGACACTGTGACGAAGAGATCTTGTGTATTGAACTGAACTCCACCCTCAGACTACTTGGTCAAAATGTTCATTGGTCACATTTTTAAGTCAGAAACATTTATGCTATGTAGTGTTTTGAAACAATAGGAACTTGACAAATGCAATCTCCTATGTGCTGCATTTTGCCAAACACATCAACTGTCCATGATTATATGCCATATGTTAGTATTGACAAATGCTAATTCTTCGACCGCACCTGTTTATATGTACCATCATCGATTGCGAAAATGAACTTTGCTATGTAAAAAGGGGCGACTGTAGAAAATTAGAAATATTGATGTACATAAGCAACGTTCATTTCCCTTTCCCCACTCCTCTCCCTGCGCGCACCATGAATACCGTAAAACATTGACCGTATCGCTCTGCCAGAAAGAGCCCGTACCCATATGCATATGTACAGCCATTCTAGGCACCATGGCCTTTTACCCATTGGAATCCCCGGCTTCCCTCCTGCGCGTATCTTAAACCCCCCTCTCTCATGCATAGACCATGAAACCCTCTCCCTCTGCGCGACCCTGCTGTGAAAGGCAACCCTTCTGCTTGACCCGCACAAACCCCCCCATTCCCTCTTGAAGAGGCATCCTTCGCCTTAGCTGACATAGCCCTCCCCAGCTGCACCTGACTGCCCCCGCTCTCTCATGTACGGGTCATAAGATCTCTCTCTCTCTCTCTGTGACTCTGTCCCTGTGTCCACCCTGGCTCCCCCTCCCTTCTCCTCACATGAGCAAGCCAAAAGGTGTGGTTAAACCTCTGATGAAAAAGGCAAACAAACCCCCCTCTGATCTAACTAACCTTCGTCCCATCACCCTGCTACCTGCATTGGGCAAAATCACGGAACAATTAGTCCATAAAGAGCTCAAGTCCTTCCTCGATGCCCACAACCTACTTCACCCCCAGCAATCCGGTTTCCGGTCTAGACATTCTACCGAGACCGCCCTGATCGAGCTGACCGACACCATTAAAAACCTTCAAGATCAGAGGAAGAAGGCCATCCTGATCCTTCTTGACCTCACGGCGGCATTCGACACTATTTCCCACTCCATACTGCTCAACAGACTTATGGACATTGGCATCACCAACTCAGCCCTAGCCTGGATCAGTTCCTTCCTCAGTGACAGGTCTCAAACCATCTCACTGGGCCCTTTCCAATCCAAAGAAAAAAAGATCTCGTGTGGAGTCCCCCAGGGCTCCATTCTAAGTCCCCTTCTATTCAACATATATCTCATCCCCCTGCTCTCACTCATAGAATCGTTCGGCATAATTGTCACGTCTTATGCCGACGATACTCAGCTTGTCATCCCTCTCGATGACAATTCCAACTCGGCCGAACTTAACCTTAAAAGCTGCCTCACAGCGGTCTTTCAATGGATGGACACCAACCATCTTCGCTGTAACTCCAGCAAAACCGAGATCCTGCCCATTGGAAAGAACGCATCCTTCTGTCCCGCTCTGTGGTGGCCTGATAACTCTGCTGCCCCACCCCAGACAGTTTCATCGGCCAGAAACCTCGGAGTCATCTTCGATTCCGATCTTTCTTTCGATTCCCATGCCACAACTGTAGCAGGTAAATGCTTTGGCATTATAAAATCCATGAGAAAGTTCTTTGACTTTCTCCCGCTCGATTCCAGAAAGACCATTGCGGTAGCCCTCATTCTCTCTCGAGTGGACTACTGCAATGGCCTCTTGGCAGGGACCAAGAAATCCACCCGACTGAAACTGCAAAGTGTCCTGCACACTGCCGCGCGTCTTGTCTTAAAACTCCCACGCAAATCCTCTATTTCCACTGCCCTCAGATTCCTTCATTGGCTCCCCTTGCACAAGAGAATACTCTTCAAAATTCTCGTTGTAGCCTTCCGAGCCTTCCACAAATCCGGCCCAGTCTACCTGTCGAAACGCTTCCCTCATTACATCCCGGGTCGCATTCTCAGATCCTCTCAAGAAAACCTCATGACCCCCCCTAAATTCAACCTGAAGTCCAAAGGCGGAAAAACTCTCAGCACCCTGGCTATTAGAGCCTGGAACAGTATGCCAAGGCATCTTAGACTTCAGACGCATGAGAAACCATTTAGGAAGCACCTTAAAACGTGGATTTTTAATCTTTCTGACGACTGGACTAAAGCAGCCATCTAACCCTCCACCGTCCTCCCTCTGATCTGGTCCCAGGTTTTTACAGCGCCAAGATGCTCCCTTCGGAGCGAACGTTCGCGCTCTATAAATACCCATCCAATATCCAATATCCAATATCCAATAAACCTTCTTCTTTTGCAAGACCCTGTCCTTGGGAGTCATGGCCGCGCCTGACCAGCACCTCTTCTCCTTTTCATAAATAACCCCTCTGTTAGTAAACCCTCCCTCCTCGATTGCCTGTCCACACATGTCTGAGGTCATCGCCTAAGCCAGGAGATGCTGTTTACTGCTTATTATATGGAGTCACTCCTCTTCAAAGGACCCACTATTGATCCTGGCCACCCCTCCCCCTGGGCTATGATCAGGCGCACACATCCTAAACAGTTGACGGAACACTCAGCTGCGTGATTGCCCTCCCCTCTTATCAGCAGGTCAAGGGTCCCTATTGTGAACACATGTGGGGTAGGATTGACACGAGGATTATGGGGATGTATTTTCCTTGTTTCACAGTATCATGATTGTAATGCCAAGTGTTTTGTAAAGTATAAAAGACGGAGTCTCAGCTCACTTGTTAGAGCACCTCCTGAAAGACACTGTGTTTCGTGTCCGAAATGACTGGCTCTCCTCATGAGAAATAAATCCTGTTCTTGTGATTCCTGCTCCCAGCGCCCGTCTCTTTATTTGGTAACTATTCAAATGGGAACTAAGAGGCGGTTTGCGCCAGCGGCCTGGGCATCGATGGTAATATGGGCTCCTGTTCCACAATCTGCCAAGACAGTATTTTGCCTACAGTTGTCTGCTCAGCCTCTGCGAAAACACATTCCAGTCTAGTGAAATAGGTAAACATATTCCCGGCTGCAGAGCAAAGGGCCCTGCCTTCCTGTCTCCATGCAAGTAATTTACTGCACCCGTTACCATGGTAGGCCCATGCCCCCGTACCTTACATGAAGATCCATATGCACGCACTAGCATTCAGTGATGAACGGCCTCTGCCCGAGAGACCTTTTACTTCAGACACTACATCCTCTAAACACAAGATATCAGATATGCTATAGGTGCAGGTCGTTCTGACATCCCAGACATTAGTCTCCTCTACTAGTGCTAAAGTCAAAGCCCCCAGCTCTCCCCAGTGGCACGTCATGCTCAGTTGCGCACGCATACATGCCAAAGGTTTCTGCTGATCCTGCAAACTTTCTCTAAGTATCCACCCACTTGTGACGTTTCTCTGACTCGTCAAGTGCACGCCTACGTGTACGCCTTCTTACACGCCTCCTGTTACGCACATGTGTTCTTATCTCTCTCTTTTCACCTGTTACGCCTACTGTATTCATTTCAATTATATGCTTTTACTATATATAATGTGTGATGTTAATAAAATGTTGAATATCCCTTCCTGAACCTTAGTGGTGATGGAACCCGATGTCCCGTGTCTCGAGGCACTTCATTAAAGCCCGTATGACTCAGATACCACGGACTCTGCCTCTCATTTGATTGAGCTATCCTTATTGTCATTTAATGTATAGAAAAATAGTCCGGTAATTTTATTTACCACAAGTTCACCACAAGTAATACGTCACTATCTCTGTTAGTTCCTGGAAGGTTTCAGTCATTTAAACCTGAGCTCAACTGCTAACTATGGCATAGAAGAGACAGGCTTAATTTAGGAAAATGTATAAAGCATTCAGAAGTCCCAAAATAATTTAAAAAGTGAATACAGAGCAGAATAAATACACCACTCCAATTTATAAACATAGACAATAATTGAATTAACAAAATGACACCAAAACAACAAGAGGAACTAGAGATATGAATTTTTTACTTTTTAAATAAAAAAATCCCAAAAGTGGTAATCGCCAGCCATGGTCATCTAGATGCCCTTGATCGACACCCAGGCAAGATTTAAGATCAACCATGATGGAGTGCGTGCCAGATCCAGAAACCAGTCTTCGCCTCAGTCATAATTTTTACCTTCTGACAAAGTATCTGAAGTGGAGGTAAAAAATTATCAGCAGGGCAAGGCTGAAGGCAATGGGCGAAAAGGGCTCCATGAAGCCAGATAGCAGTTGGACAACGCCCTTGGCTTTTGGTAGGAAAGGTCAGAGCAGGAGACATTTAAAATCCCCCCCCCAATAAATGGTCTCTCACTGGCTGCATACTTTTGGCAACTTTGCCCAGTGAAGAGATCTACGTTTGGACTTGGTCTTTTTTTTGGAGCTCTGATTCTTCCAGTGGGGCAAAGCTGCAAGTTGTAACTTAACAGGACTCCATGAGACTGGATACTCTCTCTGACATCCCGCTGAAATGGATTTGCTGCTACAGAAAAGCTCCGACCCAGTGCAACCTGTAGTTTTGGCCCAGGGGCTGCACACTTTTGTCTGATTGACTTGGCAGACTTTTCCTAGTCGTTCAGAGGTCTTTGGAGCCAAAAAGTGTCTAAGTCCTAGGTTTCTCTCAATGTTAGGAAGAATACACTTTGACAGAGCCAAGGGTTCCAGGATTTCAGGAACAGCATTTGGGGGTCAATATTTACTCGAGCAGATTCCACCAGCAGGGTTCAGGGCAAGTGAAATTGGAACTGATCACCTGGGCTCCCTAAGAAAAGGGCTTCTAGCAGCTTGTTGTTTCCCTGCAGCTTAACGGGAGGTTAGCTAACTGACCTTTGGAATTCACTTCTTCTTCCTGGGTACAAGTTGGACCAGGTCCAGCCTCTTTTGTCTCCCCACAATGGTGAACAGCAGGTGCAAACCTTCCTCTGTTTTCCACAGGTTCAGTAGTGTTCTTAAGAGGCTGCACAGGGGTGCCACATTTATGCCTGGCACTAGTCTGTGGGAAGGAGTTGCTCCTCCCTAACCAATAGGTGTTAGAAATTGGTTTACTGGTTGAGTGGGGTATGATCCCTGGTCAAGAAGCAACCACAGTCTTTCTGAGGGTAAGGTACAGGCAATCCCCAAATTGAGCTGTGCTCAACCTCTGGCAGCTCATGCATTCAATTTAAACCCTCCTGGAATTTCCCATCTGGTTGTAATAAACAAGGGCTTGTTACTGGTCAGTACCCACAATTGATTTCCTGTGGAAGTATAAATCAGATTGGTCATGTGTTTTCTCCTGTAGTCAATACATGTGTTTGGCCATGAGGGATGTTTTTATCCTCCATTCATTTTAGGTGTTACATTTAATGGGAAACACTAAAGCAGGGATGGCTCCTCCATTATAGCGGAGGAGCATCGCCCCACTGGTCATTGTGAGGAAAATTAAAAAAAATTATAATAAAACTATTTACTATCAATTTATTTTTAGATGGCACTTTTGAGTGGCCTGAGTCAAGGGTGAGGTGAAGCTATCGTCTTTGATGATAGCAGGCTGAGCAGGGAGGAGGAGAGTTGTACATTGTTAGTGTGCATGTCAGTTTGGCCAGCTATCTTAGGCCGACCAAACAGACAGCCGCATTTGAGAACAAGCCCACACTCCCAGGCACTGTCCGAGCGGCAAACCAGGCCGCTCAGACCTATCCTGGCCTTGCTCTCATGCTAGGTATAGCATGAGAGTGGCTCCAGATTGGGTGGGGAGCCTGTGGAGTGCATGTGAGGAAGAAGCTGGACTCCTGCAGCAGCAGGGCCAGGTAGTCCTATTTTCATAGATTATCCCCCCTCGCTGCCCAACCACTTTGTTTCAGAGGTAGTCACTACAGCACAAACGTATTCAAAGTGATAAATGGAAGGCTTGCATCTCTCATGGTCGCATCCCAGTTTATTATTACGCCCACGCATCAGTTGGGATCCAGCTATATGCAAACCAGTCTTGACCCTCTTCTAATTTGTACAGTCCACCCTGAGCTGTAATGCCGGGTCCTTCCTGAACCATAACACAAGCAATCAAGGACCGGTTTAGTTCTAATTACAGCTCTTCTGCCAGGTGTAGCTTGGCTCCAGATACTCTGTGTGCATGGCACCCACGTGTGGGCATACCCATCCCTCTTCAGGGGACAAACTAAAGTATACAAAGTATACACATGAGAGGAGGGTCAAGATGGATATGCATATGCCTGGGCCCAAACTGAGGTGGCATGGTATGCAGATAACAACGGACTGGGATGTGGCTCAGAGTAATTACCAGTGGCTGAGATTAATTCAAGTGATCCATTCATCATTTTGTTTTACACTTTAACATTTATTGGGAAGTATATTTCTAATCTAGTAACCCTGTGACAGACTCCTACACTTGTCCTGTCTTTGCCGTTTTTAAAGTCAAAGTAGCAGAAGCATGGAATCAAGGAGCATTATGCCACACTTTCGCCTACAATGCTTAGTCAGTCAAATTGAGAGAGCCTTGTGTGAGTGAGAGCCAAGCATACCATGCCAAGATTGCAAGAGCTGCATCTGGGTCCATCCTCATTGTCATGGTACATCCAAGGCATGAATGCGCATGTGCATCAATAAAGTGAGAAAATATCTTCAGACATCCTCGCCTTTTGTTTTCATTGCTTGGATTTTATGATGTTAGTGGCATACATTAGGGAGGTAACACGGTTACGCTGTGAAATGTCACTGAATCAAAGTGCCTCTGTGTCACACACAATGGGGATGGCATTTGTCTCTGCTTTTCTCATACAGCAGAAATGTAGCTAGTTTGTTCAACTGTCCATTTAGCTCACATATGCCAATGTGTGTATTTTTGTACAAATGTTTGCAAGCAAAGTCTTCGCCTCTGGTTAGACATAATATGAGAATGTTACCATAGATACCAATTTATGCTCAAATTACTTATGTTCGGTATATTTGTCTTATGATGTAATACCTTACAAACATACAAACAAATAGTCACACATATTTATAATTTATAGGCAATATACTGCATTATTTTTTCACTAGGTCTATGCAGCTTTTATTTTTTATAGATTTATTTTGAATTTACTATTCATACTCATGCATGCATGATGTGTTTGATGTTGCTTTAGACAAGATTATATCCCTCATATTCATACCTGTGTAGTCATGTACAGAGTCGGACTGTGACAGAAAGTTGGCCTGGGCAGTAAAATAAAACTCGTCCCCAAAAAGGAATAATTAGATATAAAAAAAGTGCTGGTATACGAACCTCAGATCCTTGCGCTGACATTATGTGTATGTGTTGAGTGGATGAGTAGCTAATATATAGTAGTAAGACTCTGCCAGTACTGGGACCAGTGGGTTCCATTTTGGGTTGCCCCTGGTTTACCCTGGCACAAGCTAGAGGGTGAATGCAGCATCACCAAACAGCAGAAGTATACTGACTACATTACAGTGGCTGTAAGCACAGACGCTGAAGTGAGGAAGAATGGCGTTAGGGCTACACTTAGAAATTCAATGAAGAGGACTGCTGATTAGTTCCTCCTGAGCTCAACCATTTGATAGGTGGTAGAAGTACCTGGTGATGGGTGGACTGCAGTATTTGTTGCTGATATGGAAGGTTCTAGACAGGGCCACGGAAGATGCTATTTGAAAGAGGGCCAACCTAAATCAGTTCTGGGGCTTTATATAGTGGATTCACATACCTTATCTGAAAACTCAGCATAAAAGTGGGATCAAGAACTCCCTACCTTTTTCTAAATCCAGGAAGGTAGTACTCCACAGAGTACTCGAAGAACTGTTCTGAGACCAAAGCTGTAGTCTGACAGATTTTTGTATTGTTTTTGTTTGTGCATTAAATATTTAATCATGTCTGAATTTGTTTGATCTATACTTGCTTATTTATTTTAGTTTATTTTAGTTTACTGTTTCAAGGTTCAAATCATAGAAATCACTTACATTGGGGTATGCCAAGTATGGATCAAACAAATACACAAATTCTGAAATATTTAATTCACAAACACAAACATCTAAAAGTTAATTTGCCCCAAAACGCGCATAGAGCAGTTATCATGCAGGACTACAATATAGTGAGAGCTATTCATTCCCTGGTGAATTGGATATCAAAATAAATTGAGTTTACTTTTGGATTGGATTGTTGCTGTCAGCCACATTTACATATTTTGGAAGTATTCAAATGCTTGGTACAATTTACACTAAAGGCTGGCCCTGAAGAAGTGACCTGAATGCCATAAAACACGTGTTGCCCATTTTCTGACTGTGCTGTCCAGTTGAATGGCCTTGCTTTGGTTCTGATAATAAATCTGAGCTGAACTGACAATATTTGTCTCTAAGCAATTATTGAACACGAATTCTTATTTAAAAGGTAATGCCGTATTGCTTTCCTGAAGACCTCAGTCCAAGCCTGTAGTTGTCTAATAGGTTTGTGAATGCTTGGGCGAAGTCGCCACATAATTCTGAGCTCCAGCTTGTCTGATTAGAAGCACATTTTTACCTCTCTTGGTTTAGGTAGCAGGTTCTGGGCTATTGGGATTTAGTGTCTTGTCAAGCGCTCCTATATCTCCCCATCCCATCCAGTGGAGAAGTGCGGCTCAATGCTTAGAGCGGCAGACGTTGATGCAGAACGCTGACCAGGGTTCGATTCCCGCCTCGGCAGGTTTCGGGCTTAAATTCCTCTGACCGGATATTCTCGCCTCAGTGCCGATTCAAACATGGGTCCCACACTGCAACTCTGGGCAATAGCTTGCTTAGTCTCCACAAAGGCCCCCTGATACACAGGGGATGCCTGGTTTCACCATGGGATGCCCAGGAGTGGACACCCCACAAGGAAAAGCCAGGAGGGGTTCCCTTGTGGTAGGAGTACAAGCGCCAGGATGCCTCCGAGTCACTGTTCGCGCTATACAAATACGCCACATTTACATTTACATTTACATCCCCACACTAAAGGTCCACTAATAGATAGATACAGGTTTCTTACAGCCCTCTTGTATTTAAATGTAAACCCAACTTCTTTATATCCTAGCATTTCTATAGTCTTGCCAGTGAAACTTTCCAGCCTAATATCAGAAGGTTCCAAACAATCACTCAAAACGTCAAATAATTTTCCCCTCCCTACATTCTTGTTAATTATAGTGTATATAAAACCAGAATCCGCCACAATGTGCATCATAGCACCCCCAAAATTCATGTCACACATAGGCTTCTTTATATTCTCACCATTCACCATTTCAGCTACTGCATATTCAATACTCCTCCACCACATTTCCCACTTCCTCTTCTTCACCTACTGAACCACACTTAACTTTCCAATTATCCTTTAGTTCGACAGAACCTTGTTTTTAATTACGCATGCACACATAATGTCTAATTAAGCCACCACTAACACCTCTGCTTTGTAGAATGACCAGTTTTGCAATACATCAAGTGATCATAATTTACACATCTTTAGCATTTAGGTTGATCATTTCTATTATATACTTGTCTCCAGAAATTCCTTTACTTTCCCAACCCTTTGTGTCTTTTTCACATCTGTTGTAATTTTTATCTTGTTAGATGTTACCAATCCCACCACCTCTTGGTCATTCACATCCACTACAGCTTTTGCACACCTACTCCTTGGTTCTTCTTTTTGTACAATAGCAACAATATCCATTCAGGATGAATCTCCATTAACCCATGGATGATCTTGAATGGTACTGTCTTTATATGCATAATGATTTGATCTCTCTCTGATCAATTCATCATCAAGATTCCCAAACCGAGATATCAAAGCCAATTTTGAAAGTGCTGCCACATAATCCTCGACCTTTTGATTTTTCCCTTGTACCCTCTGGAAAAATGGAACCGATCAATTCCTGCACAAATCAAAGGGGAGAAATATGCATCAAGGTCTTCTAAAGTATTAACAAACACATTGCCTTGACCTTCTCTTCTAGATTTTTACCATCCCATGATATATTTGTGAACCTCTTGGATCTAGGCAATGTAGTAGAATTAAGTTTTTCTTTCTTCAGAGATCCCCTCTTCAAACGTGGATATATAATTCAGAAAGCAATCCTTTCACTCTTCCCATGTAAGTGATGGCGAGTCTCCAGAAACAAGAAATGGTTGTTGAGGTGGGAGATTCAAAGCTTGGGACAAGCTCAAGTTACTACTAGTGTAACTCCCCCCGGAGTTAGTCAGAATTCAGTAAAACGTATTCAGAATTTCCACTAAAATACCTATATGCAGCTTAGTGTAGTTCTTAGTTCTTACTTCACTTCAATGATTCTATCACAGCATTACATATTTCATGATGTGTACCATGTATGTTCGTTGCCTGCAGTGTTGGTAGAAGCGAATGGCTTCGTATGCTTCACGCTCTGCTTAAATTGCTTTGCGAAATCTGACTTTTACTGCTTAATGAATGTAATTATCTCTTTTTAAAACTTTGTGTTCTGATGTGCACTGACATATAACAACTGAATTTTACTGCACCTACTCTGCATTATTCCAATTGTATTTGAGTGTACTTACTTACCTGCGGTGATTACGTGGTCTCTGCACCTACCCGGTCCACCACAGCCTTTAGGGCTGATTGCTTTGGAGGGAGTACTGCCCTGATGCGGCCGGCGTGGTTTGCTCACCCACTTCTGGTCGCCGTCTCACGGCCGCCATTTTAACAGGGGGGCGGTCTACTCTCTACCTCCCCCTGCTCCAGGACACATTACTTAAGCTGCCCATGGTGTGGGAGCCCTTTTAATTCCCTGCAGCGTCGGTAGAAGCGAACGGCCTTGTATGCTTCACGCGCTGCTTAAATTGCTTTGCGAAATTTGACTTTTAATGCTTACTGAATGTAATTATCTCTTTTTATTACTTAAGCTGCCCATGGTGCGGGAGCACAGCGGACGTGCAAGCGGGCGCGCCGGCGACGCACGGAAGGCACGCCAAAGGCAAGCCCATCTGCGCCCGCCCGCGCCTGGACGTTGCCAGATGCCAGACATGCCGTCAGTCTCCATACAGGGGTGCCGTTCTATTCCAAGGAGCTTTTCATAACTATCGGCCAACAGATGAGCCCATGCAGTATTCTCTTAGGGGCTGCAGTGGAAGGGCCTTTTTGTTGTTGCAAGTGTGGCTATAACTCCTGCCCCTCACCGCCGCCTGTTCCACCTAGAATCACCATGAAAATTTTACACCTCAATGTCCGTTCTCTGGTGAGACACTATATGGAGATCCATGACCTCATTGAGGATGAATCTCCTGACGTGTTCTTCATAACGGAATCTAGGCTAACTGATGCCACAGTGACTGAACCAGGCCTTGCTCTCCCTCCCGGGGTTCAGTATTCGGACTCTTAACAGGGAAACTAGAGGCGGGGGCATAGCCGTTATTTTTAAGTCCCACTTCCACTGCACTTTCGTTAAGGAGGATATAGCCGGGTGCAAATGCGCCCGCTTCGTAATCTCCTTTAGTGCACATTCCTCCGTCACAGGTCTGCTAGTCTACCGCCCCCAGGACCGACTTCGGAATTCAAGTCAGTCATTATTGAGGTTGTGAGTTCCCTAGCACTGACAGCTGCTAATTTTATTCTCATTGGTGACCTTAACTTGCACTTTGACCATCCCTCCGACCCTGAAATCAGCAGCTTGCTCGCTGACTTCGCCGCCTGTCAACTAAGTCAGCTGGTAGTGGGCCCTACCCACTCCGCTGGGCACTTGACCCAGTTTTTTCTAACATCTCTACTCTCATGGTCAAAACACCTAGCCCTGTATGTTGGTCCGATCACCTCCTAGTCTCCATCTCCCTCCCACTTCTCGAGCCAGCAAACAGAGCTGATCTTAAAGCCTCTTTCAGACGATGTTGGCATAAACTCAAACTAAAGGACCTACTCACATGCCTGGCATCCTGTCCTCCTATTTTTGACAATGACCCAGAGAAATCGTATAAAGCACTCTGTGATTGGATAATACAGGCCCTGATACAACGACTCTCTAGCCACCCTGGATAGCACGTGCAAAAAGTTAGAACGGGATTGGAGAAAGGAATACGACGCTGGAGCTAAAAAGCTGAACCAGGACGAGATTAACCAATACCACAAGGCCGTACATCTGGCACGAGCGGCCTACCTCACTAACGAGATCTACTCCAGCAAAAACCCGGCGAAAAGCATTTTTAAAATACTCAACCAATTAAAAATAGAAAAGATCCCCCCACTTTGGCGATCACGTCCAGACAGCAATGCGAGGATTTGGCCACCTTCTTTGTTCAGAAGGTAGAAGCCATTTATAAATCCTTCCCCACATGTCCGGTGGATATTGTGGCTCCACTCACATCCCTTCCTACTACCACTCTAGTAGCTATACCCCCTATCTCTCTAGACGAGCTTCTGACATTGAGCACAAAGATCAAATCAGGATCCCCCCTGGATCCTATGAGGCCGGCCCAATTCAGAGACTGCTTACCGATACTTCTCAGGCCTCTGTGCCAGATAATGAATTCCTTTTTCACTACGGCGGTGGTGTATTCGGCATGGAAGCAAGTAAGCATAGTCCCCTTGCTAAAGAAACCTTCAATGGACCCTATTAAGCCAGAAACATTTTAACCGATCTCTCTTCTGCCTTGGGTCGCTTAAATCGCCATGGCCCACATAAATAAAAGCTCAGATATATGGTATTTAGTATAGGATTATGGCGCCTCTTGGTAGAATCACACAATTGTGTAGAGTTTGAAACAAATGAACAGACGGTGCTGTAAGGTGTGGAGAACCACCAGACTCCACAAAACCAAAGCCTGAGCTCTATGCACATACTATTTCACTCCCCAGGACACGTTAAAGTAGTCAGGCAGGTTTCCCTATTACATAAAGATAAACAAATCCGTTGGTTCTTATTTTCAGGCTTTTTTTTCCTTGTCTTGTTATTCAATTTGAACAGCCACAGCCAACACGTATTTCGTCGCTAATGGGGCATTATCCCGCGACTTCCTCAAGGCTGTATAGACATAAACACAGAAAATGCCTCTGTACTTAGTGTGTTGAACCTCTTACAGGTAATATACAGAGTGCATAGGTGATACAAGTAATCAACACAAGGTCTGGCCATTGTGATCAAAAATTGCCATAAGGTTGAACAGGCATTAAATCTTATACTAGTATACAGGAACCTTTTATAAGGAGGCATAATATAACCCGAAAGCGATGGAGAGATAAATTGTGAAGGGGCTTCAAATCGTCTATAGAGTGCAGTGCAACCTTACTGCCCAGGAGTGTATTTCAATGTGTGAGATGCTGTCACAAATTGGCTGTTTGGCCTGTAATGTGAAAAGTGCTTGGTGGAAAGCAAAACCTCTGATATTCCTGATACACACACAATAACCAATTTCAGGTGAGATAGTGAGTGAAAGATGAAGTTCAAGCGTAATTTACCCAAACCATATAACCAAAAATACCTATATCCTTATAACGTTGAGATCTGTAATGTAGAAGAAGATAATATATACGTTCTGTTAGATTCAAACCAATCTGTTCCAAAGTGTTGTAACTCCAAATTAAACGATAAGTCCACCCTTTATTTGAAACTATTAGACACCTACTTCAAATGTGGTGATATTTCCAACCCACATAGGGGTTCCAATCTTATGCGGCGGGTCCTCAGTTGTCAGCCAATATCTTTATTCTTCCTTTTCTATTTCAAAATGGTTTCTGTAAAAAACGTATATAGTATATTAGCCAATGATATTTACAAATACTGGACATTCAGTCTATATATTTCCCCATAAAATGATCTGCTATAATACTGAAAGCGTCTGTGTATTCCGGCATATACCATTATTGTAACAATACCGTCTGTCTGGTATCTAAGTAAACCCCTTTTGGGAAAGAAACCCAATTATGGCCCTTAGTTGACAAAATAATTATACCAATCCTTATGCTTTAATATATCTCTCAGTAATACGATTGCCAACAGACGTGTGCTGGGGAGTGAAATAGTATGCCCACACAAATAACTCCCTTTCGGTCTTCCTAAACAACAGCGGTATCTTAGACCGCTTCCAGAATGGTTTCCGCCCCGGTCATAGTACCGAGACCGCACTTCTAGCGGTGAGTGAACATCTGCGGACCATACTGGAAGAGAGACAAACTGCGGCGCTGATACTGCACTATCTCAGCACTACGTTTGACACGATCTCCCATCAGATCCTCCTGCGTCGCTTAGAGGAGGCTGGGGTGACCGGCCTGGCACTGGACTGGTTCCGCTCCTTTCTGACTGACAGAACCTTCCAGGTCTTCACCCCCCTTCCTCTCTCCCGTCCATTCCATCAAGGGCTCCACATTCAGCCCTGTCATTTTCAAACTCTATGTCCAACCCTTGGCAGGAGTGGCACGGGACCATGGCATGACCATGGAGTCGTTTGCTGATGACACGCAACTGGTGGTGGCCCTCTCCGATGACCATTCTCGGGGCGCCACACAGTTCCCGAACTAGAGCCGGTTGCACGCTGGATGACCACCAACTGCCTTCAACTTAACGCCAACAAGTCAGAAGTGCTGTTGGTGGCGAAAGACCAGGGACTCTGGAGCACGCAGTGGTGGCCGGTGTCCTTGGGCAGTGCCCCCACCCGTAAGTCAGTGGTGAAGAACCTTGGGATTTGGTTCGACTCCACTCTTGGGTTCCAGGAGCATACCAAAAAGATTGTGGGTACCTGCTTTGGACTCCTATGTGGTCTAAGGCCCATATTGGGCTTCTTTGACCCATCCACATGTCAGGTGATAGTACAAGTGACTATTTTGTCCAGACTGGACTATGCTAACTCCCTAATGTTAGATGCCAATAAGGCGAAAGTGAATCGCCTTCAGCGAGTCCAGAATGCCAGTGCTCGAGTCCTGCTCAGGCTCCCAAAAACCTGCTCTACGACAAGTGCTTTACGACACCTCCACTGGCTACCCGTTCCTAAGAGGATCAAATTCAAGGCACTCTGTCCTTCAAAATACTAAAACTCTCATCTCCTGAGATTTTGTCCAATTTATTGGTCCCCTATGTACCCGCACGCCAGCTACGCTCTGCTGAGCAATTCTTGGCTACGGTCCCTCATGTAAAACCCCTTAGATCAGGAGTCAGGTCCTTTCGCAGTCTTGCCGCGAAACTGTGGAGCTCTCTCCCTGTCCAGATCTGCCGCTTAGACTGCCTTTTACCCTTCCGCAGGGCCATCAAAACTTTCCTGTTCCCTATGGTCTAGCCCCTCGCTCTCTACTGACACTGTTGTTAGCTCCGGGACGACCCTTCACTGGGGCAGCTGTGCACTATACAAGATTACTTTACATTACATAGATATGTGTTCCCAATCCAAAATGGTGATACTTAGAAAATGTAGAGTCACATATGTTGTGCCCTGGACAAGGGCACTAGGACCCTGGGACACAGGGTAGAGGACAGGGGACACCGGACACCACATCGGGTCAGGGAGGGGACCTGGGGACACTCTGGAGTTGGACCTCGAGGTGAGAGGTCAGGGAAGCCGCACGCTGTACCACAACTAATAAAAGAAATACCTGAAACGCCCCATCGTTTCCCGTGTGTTTCCTGGGGTCGGGAACACGACATCTGACGACGAGGGTTGACGATATTCCATTGTGTGCCCATCGACGACGAGAACAGCGATTTTAAACCAGGAGCCCACCCTGGATCGCATTGTGCCCAGAAAAGATCTGCTGCAATTGCCATAGGAAAAGAAGCGCAGCGACGTGGGAGCTCACCCCGACCGCTGTGAAAAAAAGACTGCTTGTGCTGGTAAGCGTCTGTGAAACAGAGCGAAGTTTGAAGAAATTGGCGCGAGCTGTCGCGAGAGTCTCGGCGGCAATTTTAAAATCTGGCGCGAGAGCCAATAAGAGCAAAGGAAAGTTGGGCGGCCATCTTGAAATCAGGCAGTGCACCAATTGGCTGCGAAATCTCGCGAGAACCTCGGCGGCCATATTGAGGTCAGGAAAACTGACCAATCAGAACGAAGAACAGCGCGGCGGCCATTTTGAAGTCAGGAAAAAGTCAAAAAGTATAGAAAAGTGCCGATCAAGAAGAGATAGGCACAAAGAAGCACAAGCAAAGACAAATGAGCAGCAACAAAGGATAAATGAAGGATAAATAAAGGAAAGAAAGGCAAATAAGGCAGCAACAAAGAATAAATACAGGATAAAATAAAGAAAAGAAAGGGAAAATAAAGGAAAGAAGTAACAAGAAGTAAAGGACAAACAAGGAAACAAAAGAAAAGGGGCAAACAAAGGATAATCAAAAGAGATAAAAAGAAAGAAGGGCAAATAAAGGCAAGGAGGCAACAAGAAGAAGGAAATGAAAGCATAGGCACAAAGGAAATAAAGCAGAATGGCAGACCCGAAACCAAGCGCGCAATACAGAAGACCACTACCATTCAACTTATCTGAACCACAGACAGGAATCAGATGCGAGAAGTGGGTCAGACATTTCGAAAGGTACGTGGAAGCAACAGATGTAACAGATACCAAGAAGTTAGACTTATTTCTGAATTTAGTAGGAGATGAAGTTGAAGACTTACTAGTGACATTCCCAAAAGAAGAGATTGCCACCTATGAGAAATTTAAAAAGTGCCTAACAGACAAATTTGATACCCAAAGAAATGTTGACTTCGAACGATACAGCTTCATGATTGCATTTCAACAACTGGAAGTAACATTAGATGACTTCGCAACAAGGCTGCGGAAACTTGTAACTCATTGTGAATTTGACAAGTTTGACAATGAACAGGCAATAAGGCTGCGAATCATTGAGGGCTGCCGCGACACGGAGTTCCGCGCAAGAGTCCTCAAAGAACCGATTTCGCTAGAAAACATCCTAGCACTGGCAAGACCTGAGGCTAGAGCGACAGCACATGCAAAATAAATGGAGCGAGGAAAGACAAGAAGTGTAGAACAAGTACAACGAATGACGAATAACAACCGCTCAGGAGGTTGGAAAAAGGATAGAAGTGAACAAACGGCAAAGAAACAACCGGAAGGAACATGCTACAGGTACAGCCTTGAGTTCCCTCATAGAGGCCCATGCCGGGCGTTTGGCCAGACCTGCAAAAAATGCAATGGAAGAAATCACTACGCCAGTGTGTGTCAAGGGATGCAGTTCAGAAATGATCGATGAAGGCAGGAAGACCACGAATGCCAACCAGTAGACACGTCAGGCATGTCGAGACGGGATCAAGAAGCTCCTCAATAGAGTCAGGCGAAGAAGAGGAAGAGGAAAAGACGGAACGAATGTATCTTATGTCGGATGTCACTACGGAGTCAGTGAATGAAGAGAAATGCGAAGAAAGAATATGGCTTGTAGACAAAAACAAGATGAAAAAGACAGAGTCCGTGACCATAGGTGTAGAGCCACACAAAGCAAATTTTGTCCTGGACAGTGGCGCAACGTGCAATATTATGAGCGTCTCTGAATATGAAAAGATGAAGATAAAGCTGACTCTAAGGCCATCACGAGTAGAAGTATTCACAATCAGGGTCCAGAAGGCCAGTGACAAACATGGGAAAATTCATGGAAGAACTGACAAACAAGGACAAAAAGACAACAGAGGAAATACATGTGTTGAAAGGCGACATCCCAGCGCCATGCCTGCTGAGCAACATCACGGCTCAAATGATGGGTCTTTTGGAAATGACATACAACATGTCAGAAAAAAGAAGCATCCTGAAAGAATACCCCAAGTTACTGCAAGGACTAGGAAAGCTGAAAGGGCGACAAATAACATTGCATATTGATGAAAAAGTAAGACCAATAGCACAACATCACAGAAGAGTGCCAATACACCTGCAGCCACAGGTAGAAGAAGAGATTGAAGCACTACTAAAGTAGGACATAATAGAGCCAGCGGAAGGACCAACGCCTTAGGTGTCACCCATCGTCGCTGTCCCAAAGAAAGACATCGTCCAAAATAATATTATGTGTTGAGATGAGGATCCCGAACAAGGCTATTGAAAGTGAGCGACAACCCGGACCACACCTCGATGACATGATTAGCTGCCTCACAGGCACCAGGCATTTCTCCAAACTGGATTTGTGTAAGGGATACCACCAACTAGAACTAGATCCTCAATCTCAATATATCACAACATTCTCCACCCACCTAGGTCTCTTTAGGTACAAATGTCTGAGCTTTGGGACCTCATCCGCTGCGAAAATTTTTCAGGAGACGATAAGACAAATAATAAGGCAAGTAAAGAACAGCTTAAACTATAGCGATGACATTCTAGTGTTTGGAAAATCAGACGAGGAGCACAACAAAGCTTTAAGAGAAGTGTGCTCCCACCTGGAGCAGGCAGGTCTGACGCTGAACGAAGATAAATGTGAGCTAGAGCGTGATGAGCTAGTATTCTTTGGCCACATTTTCTCCAAAAAAGGAATGCGACCAGATCGCAGCAAAGTGAAAACACTAGAAAAGGCAAGGAAACCAACTGATGTAGCAGAAGTAAGTTCATTTCTGGGTCTTGCTAGTTACTGTGCGAGGTACATCAAAGACTTTGCCTCTGTAAGCGCACCCCTAAGAGAACTAACAAAGCAAGGACAAAGTTTCTCGTGGACTGACGAATGCAGCAAAGCATTCGAAGAAATAAGAAATGCCATAACAGCAGTGGATCACCTGGCATATTTTGATCCAAGGCTGTGCACGGAATTAACTGTAGACGCAAGTCCAGTGGGACTAGGAGCAATACTGGCACAGCATCAACCAGGAAGAGACTCCCCAAGACAAATAGTGGCATATGGAAGCAAGAGCTTGTCAGAGATAGAAAAAGGATACTCTCAACCAGAAAAGGAGAGCTTGGCAGTGGTATGGGCCTGCGAACTCTACCACATGTTCATCTAAACCATTTACAATCATAACAGATCATCAGGCACTCATAACAATATATGTCAATCCGAACGCGAATATACCACCAAGGATAGAGAGATGGGGAATCAGACTAATGGACTACAACTTTAAGATAATCCACAAACCAGGGAAGGAGCATAACCCAGCTGACTATGTGTCAAGACATCCGCTGCCACAAGCATTACAAGCAACAACAATGGCAGAAGAATATCTCAATTTTGCATTGAAGCATAGCACACCGACAACAATAACAATGGAAGAACTGGAATAGGAAACAAAACAAGACCCCACCATGCAAGAGACAATAAGAATAACCAAACAGCAAAGATGGAGACATGTGAACAGTAACAGCAGCGTGGGAAAAGGGGTAGAAAGAGAAGAATTGCTGGCCTTCAAAAAATTAAGTGAGGAACTGTTGGAAAGTGGAAATGGAATAATAATGAGAGGCACAAGGATAGTAATGCCCCGGACACTGAGAAGAAGAACGGTAGAACTGGCACATGAGTCACATCGAGGGATTGTAGCAACAAAAAAAATGTTGAGAGAAAAAGTATGGTTTCCAGGACTAGACAACATGGTGTAAGAAATTGTGATGCACTGCCACATCTGCCAAATAACAGGGCCCTCATCAAAGCCGGAGCCACTGCAAATGTCCCAACTGCCAAAAGCGGTGTGGACAGAGCTGGCAGCAGATTTCTATGGCCCCCTGGAAACAGGGAGTTACTTGCTGGTGATAATTGACGAATTCTCCAGGTTCCCAATAGTGAGGCTAGTTGCATCAACATCGGCAAAAACAACACTGCCATTATTAGATGACGTAGTCGCAGCATGGGGCTCGCCACAGACATTAAAAACAGACAATGGTCCGCCATTCTCGGGCGAGGAATTCAAAAGGTTCATGGCATACCTTGGGATCAATCATAGGAGAATAACACCACTGTGGCCACAAGCGAACGAAATGGCAGAGCTGTTCATGGGAACCATCAAGAAAGCGATACAAAGGGCAAAACTAACGCAAATATCAACAGGACAAGCACACTGTCAGGTGCTGAGGGATTATCGGAACACCCCTCACAGCTCCACGGGAAGGTGCCCTGCAGAATACTGCTAGGACGCTCAAGCAGAACAAGACTGCCCCAAATGAAAGAGGTGGAGAAGACTGAACAAAAATACATTGCTGCAAGAGACCAAGTAGAGAAAGCGAAAATGAAGGCCTACGCTAACCAGAGAAGACATGCAACACAGACAAAAATAAAAGAAGGAGACACCGTGCTGGTGAAACAGAGAAAAGTGAAGAAATCAGACAGCGCATTCTCAAGAGACCCCTTGACGGTGACAGAAGTGAAGGGACCAATGATCACAGCGTCAGCCGGCCAAAACCACATCACTAGGAACAGCTCACATTTCAAGGAACTGAAAACAAAAGAGGAGGAGATGCCAAAGCAAGAGCTGAGGGAAGACACACAAAAAGAAGAAGCACAAGCTGACAGCAGAGAACAGCGACCAAGGAGAGAGTGCAAAAAGACAAAAAGACTAATTGACGAGATGTAAAGAGACAGAGGCTGTGGACACTTATAGATCAGAG
This sequence comes from Lissotriton vulgaris, assembly GCF_964263255.1. Lineage (NCBI taxonomy): Eukaryota > Metazoa > Chordata > Amphibia > Caudata > Salamandridae > Lissotriton > Lissotriton vulgaris. The sequence goes on along the minus strand of NC_141691.1, from coordinate 330,973,544 downwards.
ATGTAAACATCTCTCTCTCTCTCTCTCTTTCTCTCTCTCTTATCTCTCTCACACTATCTGACACCAAAAGGCCGAATGCAAAGAAAATATTTTGTTTACAACAAAGGGGGAGATGTTGTGCCCTGGCCAAGGGCACTAGGACCCTGGGACACAGGGTAGAGGACAGGGGACACCGGACACCACATCCGGTCAGGGAAGGGGACATGGGGACACTCTGGAGTCGGACCTCGAGGTGAGAGGTCAGGGAAGCAGCACGCTGTACCACAACTAATAAAAGAAGTACCTGAAACGCCCCATCATTTCCCGTGTGTTTCCTGGGGTCGGGAACACGACATCTGGCAACGAGGGTTGACAATATTCTATTGTGTGCCCATTGACGATGAGAACAGCGATTTTAAACCAGGAGCCCACCCTGGATTGTGTTGTGCCCAGAAAGGATCTGCTGCAATTGCCAAAGGAAAAGAAGCGCAGCGACGCGGGAGCCCACCCCGACCGCTGCGAAAAGAAGACTGCTTGGGCTGGTAAGCATCCGTGAAACAGCGCGAAGTTTGAAGAAATTGGCGCGAGCTCTCGCGAGAGTCTCGGCGGCCATTTTAAAATCAGGCGCGAGAGCCAATAAGAGCAAAGGAAAGTCGGGCGGCCATCTTGAAATCAGGCATTGGCTGCGAAATCTCGCGAGAACCTCTGCGGCCATCTTGAGGTCAGGAAAACTGACCAATCAGAACGAAGAACAGCGCCGTGGCCATTTTGAAGTCAGGAAAAAGTCAAAAAGTATAGAAAAGTGCCGATCAAGTAGAGATAGGCACAAAGAAGCACACACAAAGACAAATGAGCAGCAACAAAGGATAAATGAAGGATAAATAAAGGAAAGAAAGGCAAATAAGGCAGCAACAAAAAAATAAATACAGGATAAAATAAAGAAAAGAAAGGGAAAATAAAGGAAAGAAGTAACAAGAAGTAAAGGACAAACAAGGAAACAAAAAAAAAGGGGCAAACAAAGGATAATCAAAAGAGATAAAAAGAAAGAAGGGCAAATAAAGGCAAGGAGGCAACAAGAAGAAGGAAATGAAAGTATAGGAACAAAGTAAATAAAGCAGAATGGCAGACCCGAAACCAAGCGTGCAATACAGAAGACCACTACCATTCAACTTATCTGAACCACAGACAGGAATCAGATGGGAGAAGTGGGTTAGACGTTTCGAAAGGTACGTGGAAGCAACAGATGTAACAGATACCAAGAAGTTAGACTTATTTCTGAATTTAGTAGGAGATGAAATTGAAGACTTACTAGTGACATTCCCAAAAGAAGAGATTGCCACCTATGAGAAATTTAAAAAGTGCCTAACAGACAAATTTGATACCTAAAGAAATGTTGACTTCGAACGATACAGCTTCATGATTGCATTTCAACAACTGGAAGAAACATTAGATGACTTCGCAACAAGGCTGCGGAAACTTGTAACTCATTGTGAATTTGACAAGTTCAACAATGAACAGGCAATAAGACTGCGAATCATTGAGGGCTGCCGCGACACGGAGTTCCGCGCAAGAGTCCTCAAAGAACCGATTTCGCTAGAAAACATCCTAGCACTGGCAAGAGCTGAGGCTAGAGCGACAGCACAGGCAAAAGAAATGGAGCGAGGAAAGACAAGAAGTGTAGAACAAGTACAACGAATGACGAATAACAACAGCTCAGGAGGTTGGAAAAGGGATAGAAGTGAACAAACGGCAAAGAAACAACCGTAAGGAACATGCTACAGGTGGGGCCTTGAGGTCCCTCATAGAGGCCCATGCCCGGCGTTTGGCCAGACCTGCAGAAAATGCAATGGAAGAAATCACTACGCCAGTGTGTGTCAAGGGATGCAGTTCAGAAATGATCGATGAAGGCAGGAAGACCACGAATGCCAACCAGAATGCCAACCAGTAGACACGTCAGGCATGTCGAGACGGGATCAAGAAGCTCCTCAATAGAGTCAGGCGAAGAATAGGAAAAGACGGAACAAATGTATCTTATGTCGGATGTCATTACGAAGTCAGTGAATAAAGAGAAATGCGAAGAAAGAATATGCCTTGTAGACAAAAACAAGATGAAAAAGACAGAGTCCGTGACCATAGGTGTGGAGCCACACAAAGCAAAATTTGTCCTGGACAGTGGCGCAACGTGCAATATTATGTGCGTCTCTGAATATGAAAAGATGAAGATAAAGCCGACTCTAAGGCCATCACGAGTAGAAGTATTCAGATGGGGGTCCAGAAGGCCAGTGACAAACATGGGAAAATTCATGGAAGAACTGACATACAAGTACAAAAAGACAACAGAGGAAATACATGTGTTGAAAGGCGACATCCCAGCGCCATGCCTGCTGAGCAACATCACGGCTCAAATGATGGGTCTTTTGGAAATGACATACAACATGTCAGAAAAAAGAAGCATCCTGAAAGAATACCCCAAGTTACTGCAAGGACTAGGAAAGCTGAAAGGGCGACAAATAACATTGCATATTGATGAAACAGTAAGACCAATAGCACAACATCAAAGAAGAGTGCCAATACACCTGCAGCTAGAGGTAGAAGAAGAGATTGAAGCACTACTAAAGCAGGACATAATAGAGCCAGCGGAAGGACCAACGCCTTGGGTGTCACCCATCGTCGCTGTCCCAAAGAAAGACACGTCCAAAATAAGAATATGTGTTGAGATGAGGATCCCGAACAAGGCTATTGAATGTGAGCGACATCCCGGACCACACCTCGATGACATGATTAGCTGCCTCCCAGCCACCAGGCATTTCTACAAACTGGATTTGTGTAAAGGATACCACCAACTAGAACTAGATCCTCAATCTCGATACATCACAACATTCTCCACCCACCTAGGTCTCTTTAGGTACAAATGTCTGAGCTTTGGGACCTCATCCGCTGCGAAACATTTTCAGGAGACGATAAGACAAATAATAAGGCCAGTAAAGAACAGCTTAAACTATAGCGATGACATTCTAGTGTTTGGAAAATCAGACGAGGAGCACAACAAAGCTTTAAGAGAAGTGTGTTCCCACCTGGAGCAGGCAGGTCTGACGCTGAACGAAGATAAATGTGAGCTAGAGCGTGAACAGCTAGTATTCTTTGGCCACATTTTCTCCAAAAAAGGAATGCGACCAGATCGCAGCAAAGTGAAAACACTAGAAAAGGCAAGGAAACCAACTGATGTAGCAGAAGTAAGTTCATTTCTGGGTCTTGCTAGTTCCTGTGCGAGGTACATCAAAGACTTTGCCACTGTAAGCGCACCCCTAAGAGAATTAACAAAGCAAGGACAAACTTTCTCCTGGACTGATGAATGCAGCAAAGCATTCGAAGAAATAAGAAATGCCGTAACAGCAGTGGATCACCTGGCATATTTTGATCCAAGGCTGTGCACGGAATTAACTGTAGAATCAAGTCCAGTGGGACTGGGAGCAATACTGTCACAGCATCAACCAGGAAGAGACTCCCCAAGACAAATAGTGGCATATGGAAGCAAGAGCTTGTCAGAGGTAGAAAAAGGATACTTTCAACCAGAAAAGGAGAGCTTGGCAGTGGTATGGGCCTGCGAACTCTACCACATGTTCATCTACGGAAAACCATTTACAATCATAACAGATCATCAGGCACTCTTAACAATATATGGCAATCCGAACGCGAAGATACCACGAAGGATAGAGAGATGGGGAATCAGACTAATGGACTACAACTTTAAGATAATCCACAAACCAGGGAAGGAGCATAACCCAGCTGTGTATGTGTCAAGACACCCGCTGCCACAAGCATCACAATCAACAACAATGGCAGAAGAATATCTCAATTTTGCATTGAAGCATAGCATACCGACAACAATAACAATGGAAGAACTGGAACAGGAAACAAAACAAGACCCCGCCATTGAAGAGACAATAAGAATAACCAAACATCAAAGATGGAGACATGTGAACAGCAACAGCAGCGTGGGAAAAGGGGTAGAAAGAGAAGTATTGCTGGCCTTCAAAAAATTAAGTGAGGAACTGTTGGAAAGTGGAAATGGAATAGTAATGAGAGGCACGAGGATAGTAATGCCCCGGACACTGAGAAGAAGAACGGTAGAACTGGCACATGAGTCACATCGAGGGATTGTAGCAACAAAAAAAATGTTGCGAGAAAAAGTATTGCTTCCAGAACTAGACAACATGGTGGAAGAAATTGTGATGCACTGCCACATCTGCCAAATACCAGGGCCCTCATCAAAGCCGGAGCCACTGAAAATGTCCCAACTGCCAAAAGCGGTGTGGACAGAGCTGGCAGCAGATTTCTATGGCCCCCTGGAAACAGGGAGTTACTTGCTGGTGATAATTGACAAATTTTCCAGGTTCCCAATAGTGAGGCCAATTGCATCCACATCGGCAAACGCAACACTGCCATTATTAGATGACGCATTCGCAGCATGGGGCCCGCCACAGACATTAAAAACAGACAATGGTCAGCCATTCTCGGGCGAGGAATTCAAAAGGTTCATGGCATACCTTGGGATCAATCATAGGAGAATAACACCACTGTGGCCACAAGCAAACGAAATGGCGGAGCGGTTCATGGGAACCATCAAGAAAGCGATACAGAGGGCGAAAGTAACGCAAATATCAACAGGACAAGCACTCTGTCAGGTGCTGAGGGATTATCGGAACACCCCTCACAGCTCCACGGGAAGGTGCCCTGCAGAACTACTGCTAGGACGCTCAAGCAGAACTAGACTGCCCCAAATGAAAGAGGTGGAGAAGACTGAACAAAAATACATTGCTGCAAGAGACCAAGTAGAGAAAGCGAAAATGAAGGCCTACGCTGACCAGAGAAGACATGCAACCCAGACAAAAATAAAAGGAGACACCCTGCTGGTGAAACAGAGACAAGTGAAGAAATCAGACAGCGCATTCTCAAGAGACCCCTTGACGGTGACGGAAGTGAAGGAGCCAATGATCACAGCGTCAGCCGGCCAATACCACATCACTAGGAACAGCTCACATTTCAAGGAACTGAAAACAAAAGAGGAGGAGATGCCAAAGCAAGAGCTGAGGGAAGACACACAAAAAGAAGAAGCACAAGCTGACAGCAGAGAACAGCGACCAAGGAGATAGTGCAAAAAGACAAAAAGACTAATTGAGGAGATTTAAAGAGACAGAGGCTGTGGACACTTATAGATCAGAGATGTAAACATCTCTCTCTCTCTCTCTCTCTCTCTCTCTCTCTCTCTCTCTCTCTCTCTCGCTCTCTCCTCTGTCGTATCTCTCTCACACTATCTCACACCACAGGCCGAATGCAAAGAAAATATTTTGTTTACAAGAAAGGGGGAGATGTTGTGCCCTGACCAAGGGAACTAGGACCCTGGGACACAGGGTATAGGACAGGGGACACCGGACACCACATCCGGTCAGGGAAGGGGACCTGGGGACACTCTGGAGTCGGACCTGGAGGTGAGAGGTCAGGGAAGCAGCACGCTGTACCACAACTAATAAAAGAAGTACCTGAAACGCCCCATCATTTCCCGTGTGTTTCCTGGGGTCGGGAACACGACAACATAGACCACCTTTCATTGATTCGTCGTGTGTGTGATGACACTCATATTCCCCAAGTGCAATCACTGTGTTATGTGCATGTCCAGGCAACATGATTATCCCAGGAAGACCACCATGCTCGCAGCAACTAGGTAACCAGCGTGATGTTTCCTGGAGCTTGCCCCGAACATTAACTTAACTTTTTCCCAATTGAGTAAACATGTTAAAGTCCCATCAGCTTTAAAAACCGCTGAATTGATAAAAACATTTACAGTACCTCAATTGTGCCCCACGGTTCCACAATGACTTGTTCCTCTGTGCTATGTAGGTATTTATACATAACGTTGAGGTGAGTTCTAGTTTCCGCTGGTTTCTTCCAACTGATCCTGACTAGGGCTGCAGTGTGCTATTCATTGCCAACTTTGTGACTTTAGATACTGGAACAAATCATACTTAACTCAGATTTATTGCAGCTTTGGTACATACAACTGCTTGCTGCAACTGTCTGCTCCGCTGTCCCCTACCTTCCAGAACTTAGGGGCATATTTATAGGGAAAATAGTGAAGGGTGTTGTTAGGCCTAGAAGGCTAACGACACGCTCGGTCATTTTTTAAATGCAGGGCTGCACCATATTTACAAGAATATGGTGCAGCCCTGCGTTTCCTTCTGCACTGGCACTAAATTTAGCTACCTATTGCCAACGCTAAAGAGCAAGGGTGCCTGCATAGAGGGTAGTGATTGTTAATGTGCATGTAGGTGTCGCTTCCTGCACATAAACAACCTTTAAATGGTGTTTTGTAAATTACATGTGAATTTGCAAAACTTCATTTTTTTTATTATTGTTTATGTGGAGGAAGGGACACCTTCCTGCACATAAACGATCATTGGCGTTTTGCTGTTTCCATGTGTGCTGCGTTGTGCAGCACACATTGAAACAGCAAAAACAAGGAAAAATGTAATATTTCTCCTCGTTGTGCTAGGGTAAGACCAGGTGTTCCCTGGTCTTAATTTTGGCGCTGCCCCATATTTACGCTGACCTTGTAAATACTGGTCAGCGTCAAAATCAATGGGTTTTGCAGTGGAACGCCCACAGCAACACCTATTGCCCTCCCTTTTCCTGCTAAGTATAGCATGAAAGGGGATCTTATTTATTATAAGACATCGTTAAGCCACATTTAGTGGCTTATTGCTGCCTTGTAAATAAGGCGAAGCCTCTATCACCACCACAATGATGTGGAAAGTGACGTTGTGGTGGCTATAGGGGCTTGTAAATATGCCCTTTGGAGTTTATGACAACAGGAAATTACCTTAACTCCAACTCTGTACATAAGTTAAGAACCACTGCCCTTTTGAATGTTGTAGTATTTGGTGAAATCAAAGTACTTTCTTCTAATAAATACTGCTCTGGGTAATGCATTATTGGGTCTGTTGGTTGAGTTGCGACCTCTTGGCCTCACACACTGTTTCCCTCGGAAGCCTTCAACTGCTCGCCCTCACCACCAGGAGAGTCAATTGTCATAGGGGATACTCGGTCTACTTTGCAGAACCATAGTCATAAACCAGAGCACCGGTGGCAAACTCCATCTGCCACCACGGTTGAGGATAAGTAGCCCCTGTCTCAGGGGCGGCTCTAGGCTTATGGCGGCCCTGGGCAGGGAGCATAGGTTGGGGGCCCTGGAAGAGGGGGTCCTGGCAGGGCGCAGCGTGGAGGCCAGTGAAGAGGGGGGAGGTCAGGGTGTTTGGAAGTGGAACAGAGCCGGAGGCCGCCAAATCCCTGCCAAGGTCCGCCACGCAAATATGTATCCATCCTCAGAGGATTATTATATTAAGGATATATATTGGCGTGGTGGCCCCTGGGGTTTGGTGGCCCTGTGCTGGTGCACAGCTTGCACATGCCTAAGGCCGCCCCTGCCTGTCAGCCCCGTGGCCCCATGAATGGAGTGCCAGAATTCACGTGTCACTCTATTAGTTTGCCGTTTTTAGGTTATTTTCCCGAAATTGGAGGGTGGATTTCCACTGAAGGTACATAACTCAACTGTTCTTCACATTATTTATGAACTTTGCTTTGAGCATCACAGTTGTCTTGTTACCCTAACAAAGTAGATATCAAACAATTCATACTGCACAAGGAAAAATCATAGATTTGCTTGAAATAATTTTGCATAATTGTTCAGATGTGTCTATTTGTTTTACTGCTCCTAGCATTTGTATATGTTAGGACTTTTGTAGTTTACTTTGGTGATAAAAAAAGCATAGTGCTAACGTTATTTGGATTTGAACCATGTGTCGACGCATCTCCTTCTTGATTAAGCAAAGTTTACGAAGTTCAAAGTACACAACATTATTCTAAAAGTTCAAAAACTTGTTGGAAGTTCTGGGAACTGTCAAGTATAAAGAAGACCCCTTAGAATGTAAATGTGTAAAACCCAGATGTTTTTCAAGAATGATGTATAACATTCTTTCAGAAGCAAGAACAGGCGTCATTAACCGAATTCGAGTGTGAATTATAAACATCAACTTCGTAAAGTTCACGAAAAACAGAAACATTCACATCTGCAGTGTCCCATCATCCACTTCGACACCAGCCATAAGGTCAGCACTTTAATCCAATGGTTTGTGGAATGTACACCCTCCCCATTCTTTCCCGCTGAAGTAATTAAACAATTTCGATTGCTTATTCATTTTAAGACACTTTCTCCTTGGTTATGGGCAGAAAATGTGCACTGTAGCATTAACAGAATCCCTGTTGTCTCAAGCAAATGATACATAAATTGGCACCTTCATAAAACTGAGAAAGAACACCTGGAAGTGGCGGCTTCACTTTAGGGGCTTTCGGCTCCATCCTTGAATTGTATGTGACAACCTTTAAGAGAGAGCATTCCATGAACTGCACTGTGCCGCTGATGTCTGGCTAATCGGCGTTGGTGCACAATGTGCAACCACTTTTTGCGACCAGTATATTAGTACATTTGGCCCACAGTTCTTTGGGAACAACATAGTCCGAGGTGGTCTGTTTTTTAACCTAAAAAGTCTACCGAATCTTCAACCGAGATTGCTAGTCCAGCAGCAGCACTCTGTTCTGCCTTAACCTTTCCTAGCAGGACACAGAATAACTGCACTTTGCAAAATAGTCTTATTGTGGTATGGTGCAGCTGAGCCAACAGATTAACCACATACTACTGGGACTACTAACCACCTCCTGAAGGACTTTTATTCTGTCTGAACAGGAATCCCTAATACTCTTGGTGACCCCATGGGGTACCTAACATTGCTAAACCCATGCATTAGACAGCTACCTAATACCCCAGGATCCTCACTGCACTAAATTGTGGTCGAATTGTATAGCCTGCTCATATCTTGCAATGTGCCATTATTTACTGTGTCTCGATTAAATAACGTTCATGTGCAATTTTCTAAAGAGCTCTAACATCCTTCCTGGATTATGTCTATGCTGAAGAAAAATTAAAATAAATCACAATAATGAATCATCAGGCTTTCCTATAATCACCGTAGCATCGTTGTTTAATTGAACCAGCACACGGTACAGGCTTATGAAGCATATTAGGATTATAGTTTGTATTTCATGTTGTGTTTTTTCAGATTGCTACGTACACGTAATCAACGATAGGTCAGCTCCGGGAAATTGGGGGTTCTCATTTTTGAGTTTTTGTTGTAGGACACTGCTGCATGCCTTCCTGCTGCGCTGCCGTACAGCAAAAAAAAAAGGGAAGGAATGTGCCCTATCTATCAGATACGGTGCATTCCTGTCCTTTTCTCCTGCACTGGTGCACAATGGGCTGCAGTGCACAACGCAGTCACCTTTGCAACTTGATGTAAGGTGTCTGCATTGCGGGGATGATTATTTTTGTGCAGGAAGAACAAAAACATTCACAAGAGTCTTTTTCCTATTTCTATGTGTGCTGCAAAATGCAGCACACATATAAAATGGAAAATGAGGAGAAATAAAGATATTTCTCCTTGCTGTGCCTCCCTTATGCCTCCCCTGTGGAGCCGTACGTTTTTGGTGCTGCCTCAGAGTTACGATTTCTCTTAAATCTGGAGCAGTGTCGAAAAGCCATGTATGTTGCTGGGAATACCGCCAGCAACACCCATTGCAAGCCCCTTTGATGCTGAAAACTGCGTTAAAAGGAGCAATATTTACAAGGCAACATTAAGCCAAAAAAGTGGCTCAGTGATGCCTGGTAAATATGGAGCAGGCTCCTGCGCCACCGGAGTGTCACAAAAAGTGATTCACCGGTGGCGCAAGGTGGCTATAAATTAGCCCCAAGATATTTAGTGGCACACTTTTTTGCCTCAAATGAAAGGTGTTAAAGAGGGTATAGTACTAGCATGGGAAATATGTATCACAGTGGTATATACGTGCCCATGCATGTACTTTTGCAATGGTTTTCTTATTTTTTTTTTTTGTCCTCATTTGCCTCGTTCACACCATTTCACTTGCATTACTGACTGAAATGTACAAAACTTCATATGTTGAAGCTTGTGTGAGAAGTGGGTTCACGTGTTCTCGCCCTTGGGTTGTGACCACCCCCTTCTTTCTCCCCAAACACACCATCTCCAAGTGCGAACCTGCAGCCTTAGAGAAAGGTGTCAGCCGAGACGGAGACGTGCTTAATCATTGGACCAGCTCAAGAGGAGTTTCCTAAATTCATATCTTCTTTGACCCTTGTCTGAAATATCCAAATTGCCCAAGTTTTTCACAGAGATTAACCAGTCCTCATATCTTGGCGGGGCCTGTGACACCCACTGTCTACATATCTCTCTACGGGTTAGTAAAATAGCATAGAAAACCAACTTTGCATTGTTATTATTACTTACAATTTGCAGATCCAAACCCCCACAATAACTAGTAAAACGCTTACCTTTATTTGTAACTACAGGGAATTTGACAGAGCTTTACTCACAGCCTCCCAGAATTACTGAATCTTTGGGCAGTATAAAAACATCTGGAGGTCGTCTTCCTTCATGCTACAGCAATTTGGGCACGCAACATCTCCTCATTTCCCGAACTTAGATAGTCTTTTGAGAGTCCAGAAGGCCCTGTGATTGGTGAATAAATGTTCCTCCTCAGGTATGCAGGTTTTACTATTTTGTACACGATAGACATAGATACTTGCCATTGATCTTCCAACATAGTCACCGGCAAGCATCTTCCCCATAGATCCACCGGGAGAGTGAACTCCCCGTCTTCCATCTCTATCCTCAGCCATACTGCGATTTCTTTCTTCGGAATGACCCCAGACAGAAGTCTCTCCTAAAATTAATTGTGTTTGCCTATTTTTATGTCTGAGGCCCGATACCAACTCTGAACCTGACGGTGTTTAAATCTTGAAATTCTTTGGCCAAATATCTGATTACACCATTTTCACATAACCAAAAGGTCTTCGTGAAAGAGATGCTTCCACCTTAATATGCCGGCCTCCCTTAGTGGAATTGTCAACGCTTCCTTTGTCCATTCTGGTGAGCCTGGAGAGTCCCAAATGGGGGCGTACTGACTGAAATATGGCAGTCTTATAGCCTCCTGATTTTATACCAGGTCTCAGCCATGCCCCTTAAGATCTTCAGCATGACTCTTTAAAAGTACTTTGGATCCGCATATTTATACATGAAACCACATTCCCCCCTACTTTCTTTCTTCAGCAACACCTCAAAAAACTTGCCAATCTCCGATTTTGTGGGTCTGTCCAAAAGCATTCTTCCGTTCTTCAATAGAAAAGACCAAGAATATAAAAGCGGATCAGGTAATGATGGCCCACCTTTCTCCAACCTCCTTCTCAGCTTTGTCCAAGCAATCTGTGGCCCTTTAGATGACCAAATGAAAAAACGAATCTGACTCTGGATTTTTACAAACTACTCTTTATGAAAAGGTAGGGGGATGGACTTAAAAAGGAAAGTACATTTTGAGAGGATTACCCTCTTTACAAGGTTAACTTGACCAAACAGAGTTAACTGAAGATGTGTCCAGTTCTTCAACAAGACGCCCACCTCTTTCTTAACTATTTCAACATTTTCTTTTGGAAGTTTTGAATTGTCATGGGTGATCTTAACCCCTAGATATCTCATGTTATTTTTACATTTTATTTTGGCCACCTCATACGGCCTGATTCATCATTCTCCCGTTTTGCGAGCCCCTAATAGCGATTCATAGCGAATCGCTATTAAGGACTCGCAAAACGGGATTCATGTAGGAATTGCATAAAGAAATGCGATTCCTACATATTCCTTATTTGCGATTAGCAATTTGCTAATCGCAAATAAGGAATAACTCGCCATTCATTCCTATGGGCCAATAGGCCCATAGGAATGAATGGGGAGTATTCCTTATTTGCGATTAGCAATTTGCTAATCGCAAATAAGATAGCGATTTGAAGGGTGCCAGGGGTGTCCAAAGGACACCCTGTAGCACCCCTCAATTGAAATTTTAACCAAGCAAAGGCATGACCCTATTTAACCTTTCTGCTATGGTTTTTGCAAAAAGTTTATAATCACAATTTGAAAGTGATATAGGCCTTTAAGAATTACAGTTCGTAGGGCATTTACCAGGTTTCAGGATTAATGTGATGGTAGCCTCTTTTTAAGAGTCCGATAATTCCGCTCTAGTCAAGAAAATTGCAAATTGCAAAAAATATTTAAATCAGAATGGGGCTTAATATACCGACCAGGGCCCTATAAACTTCATGGGGAGACCATCTGTTCTGGGGTGTTCTAATTCTCCAAGGTTTAACCTCTCATTCAGCTGCGCACTTTTCTCTCCTATTAAAGGATCAACATGCTCCTGACTCAGCCAGTTCATCACCTCTTCTTCCGTGACATCGAAATCCTCCTGGTATACTTTACCAAAGTGTCTAAAAAGGGCTAGTTCAATGGCCTGATTATCTCCATGTAATGTTCCTGTTTGCTCATACCTGATCTCTTTAATCATGTTTCTCACTTGATCACTCTTGGCTTTCCAGGCTAATAGCTTACTACAACCTTCACCATATTCAAAGAGGGCCAGCCGACTTGTCTCCCATCTTTTCCTGACCCTATCTTGTATAATTACTGACAGTTATGTCTTTGTTACCATTATTTCGCTCAACCTACTATCCTGATCTCCCTGATTGTTTGAATTAATCAAGTCATTTTCAATTGTCTGGATTTGCTCTTCTAATACTAGTATCTTTTTATAATGTGATCTCCCTCTTGCCGCTGCTAATGTACTCAATCTCCCTCTCAAGTAAGCTTTATACCAGTCCCATACTATGCCAATCAAAAACGAACCCAAGTTACTTTAAAAAAAACTCCTTTGTCTCTTCTCTTAAAATATTCTCTTCGTCTTATAAGATCATGCAATCTAATTACCATCTTGGTTGAACCAACCCCTCACCTAGCTTTATATGGAGTATTATTGCTGAATGATCTGAGAGATGTACCCTTATGTTCCTAATATCTAATACTTGGTCCTTTAGCTTACTATCAATTAGAAAATAATAGATCCTAGAGTGATGTCTGTATTTCCTATTATGAAATGTGAAATATTTCTGAGGGCCTGCCCTATATCGCCAAATGTGACAGAGACCCAATTGCATCATCACTTGTTGTATCAAAGCAGACATTTTGGGGTTTACCGCAGTTCTACTATTCAGGGATCTACCTAACCTGTGGTCCTATATGGCGTTAAAATCTCCCGCCATGATAATCGTGTCAGGAAAGTTGAATAGCTCAGTAAACAGAGCTTGTAAAGGGCCCGTGTTATCTTTTTTTTTTTTTTAATTTTTGGAAGACCTTTATTGACAAAAATCGCACATACAATCCAGCAATGAGCACGAGGGCTCGCAAATACAGTACAGTGCAACAGAGAAGGCGCAAAGGATATGTTACAGAGCGACTGAGGTCTAATTTTAAAAGATTTTTTCTGAAGGATAGACAGGAGCAGGATATCGAAGAACAGTAAGTTGGTTCCGGCTTCGTAGAAACAGGATAGACAAATACGAAACGTAATAAAATGCCAGAATCACTGCTTACCACACATGTAGAACGTCTAAACCCAGAAAAGAAAGAAAAGAAAAAGAATAGAAGACCCATAGAACCAAAAGGAAAAAACAAACCCCCCCCCCGTCCACCCTCCACCCTGCACCCCTGCAGCTGGCTACGGCCTAACCCCCCTAGCAGTGTGCCTGTCGCCCAGTAAAAGGAGTCCCGAAATATAGAGAGTAAGAAAAGAGTCCTAATCTATAACTCTCAGCATATAAAGAAAGGCGGGGAGGAGCCTACCACCCGTCCCCCGGCCACACCATCCCGCAAGTTCAGCAACAACGCAAAGTACAAAGCCCGGTGATATTAAACAGCACTATCAGGATAAATTAGAGGTACAGGATCGACACACAGCGCAGTCAAAGGCAGCGACACACCACCCACATGCCCAGGTCAGCAACAGGAGACCACCAAACCATAAGAATAAATGTTCACCCCTGGCCCGTTCTCTCTCCTCCACCACAGCTAACCATGGAAACCCAGATAGTCCAGGGAGATGCGCACGATAGTCCAAATGGGGAACATTGACTCGAGCACTCAACCATGTCGCGTATATATAGGGCCACTGATGACAAGCTGGGCCAAAAGTACACCACATCTGTGGCACAGTGCGAAATCGATCCAAGGAAGAAAGTCTCAACGTCTGGCCCCTTCTGGAGCGATCTCCGGGTAGAGGGAGACACGGTGCAGGGAGAGAGCTCCCGTCGTGATTGCAGTCCGTGCTTTCCACTTCGGCCAGGGCAATAATCAGCAGTAGCAAGAGCCACCCCGGGGCCTGGGGTCGCTGGGCCAGCACCGCTACGCAACGCCGCCATCTTGTCGCAGTCAGACGTGGAACAAAGAACACCGCCACAGTCCGGCGAGGCGGCCATTTTGGAGCAACCACGAGCACTTATGATAACGTCCACCTTGTTGATCAGGGTTCTTGCAAAGTGTATCACTTCGGAATGAAGGGAGTTAATAGCCGCCAATAGGTCGCCATAGCCCCGAGCAGTTCCACACTCCCTTCCGGTCAAGTCCTCTCGCACCACACGTCCACGATCACTCCATGACACAGGCTCTCCAAAGCTGCCCTCCATTGTGCGCTTCGCGATCACCAATGGAAACACCTCGAGTGATGCAGGGCTGCTGGTGATGGGCCACAGGTTCACAGCTCAAGGGAAGGCATTAAGCAGGTCTGAAAAGTGGCCGTAAGCATTGTCCCTGAAACAAGCCGCCCCGCTCGATATTGAGGGGGTAGAAAGTTCGGGAGCCTCCCGCCGCTAGCGGGGCTGTGGTCGAGCACTCTTCCACAGTCGCAGTGTGGGTTTCTGCACCCGTGCAATCCCTCCGGATAACTCGCCAGGCACATCCAACACAGTACCTGCAGTCCAATGGGGCGCACGTTCCAAATTCGGCCGCGTCCAATGGAAATGGTCCGACCGGGTCAAAGCTGCTGCTGACGCCCGGTGTTGTTCACCCGGCAGCCGGCCCCAGCGTCCACTCGAGGCAGGATAGACGCAAAGAAGGAGATGGTCTCCGGAGGCGAGGGACTACATGTCCGATCAGGTCGCCATCTTGGCTCCTCCCCCGGGCCCGTGTTATCTTGATTCCGGCCTTAAGAACCCACCAATGTGTACTTTTGCCCGTAGATTTTTAATTTTGCCACAAGCCACCTGCCCGCAATATTTGAAACACAACCTTCCACCGAGATATTAATCTCCTGATAAAACACAGGCACGTGAGAAAACATGGTGGCCAGCTAGCGTCCAGGTCATGGGTGAGCGCGGAGAGCGCATCAGCCGAATAGCGAGATGAGAGGAAAATAATCACCAATTAAGATTACTCACCAATACACCGGTACAGTGGTATCTGCAGGGAGAGCTGTCGGGGACAGCTAAGAGCTGAGAGCCGATAGGAGTTCCCTCTCTCTGTTCCTCTGGTCTTGACAACAAGATTCAGCAGCATGGCGGCAGAGCAGCCATGTGCGAGGGCGGCTCTGGAGCTCTGCAGGGGATGACGTGCTGCGATCATGATCTCCTTCCGGGACAGAGGAGGAGGAGGCAGGGAAAGCGGATTCAGTCCGGGAGACGTCGGCAGCAGTGTGCAGACAGAGACTGACTCAAGCACTAGAGATAGTGCAGGTCCTCCAATTAAATCGCCACTCAAGAAGCCTCCCCCGGAAGGGGCTTCAGAGTTGGAATATACCAGTGCTAGATCGGGTAAGGGAAGGAAAAAGGTGCAGGGGGGGCTTTGGTGCAGCAGGGGTGAAGGGAGATTCCAGGTACGCCCTTAGAAGCACCATGTCTGTTAATACTCTGGCAACTGCAGCTTCAACCATGGTTATATCTCAAGCAGAAAAGGAAGTGGGGAAAGAGTGGAGGAGAGTAAGGAGAACAAGGCAAAACAAGTAAGTAGGGCCAGACTGGTAAAGGAGACTTCGGTTAAAGAGGCATTAATGCAAAAGAAAATATTTTTCTTGAACAGAAGTTACGGGTCACCCCCTCATTTAGGACCTACTTTAACATTTTGCCAAAAACCCTCACCCTTAGTGAGTGATAGTGTCATAACCGATAGTAGTAAGATGGAGTTGAAGGGGCACCAGGAAGAACTGAGTAGGGAGCAAGGGATAACTCGAAATACTGTTGAATTTCCTAATATGGGAGATTGGCCTAAGGATGAAAACCCTAATCGTTATCAGATCCTTGCCCCAGATACTGTGGACACTGTGGTGACTCCAGTAGCTGCAGGGGGAGTATCTCCACTCTTCAACCCGAAGGTCTCAATTATGCCCTGTAGTATTGCAGATCGTCACTTTACAAGCATCAGGGAGGCCCAGAGCGAGAAGGAAGCAAATGAGAGTGGAGATGGTGAGGAAGTAGGAGTCGGTTCTAAAAACTCGGATAAAGAAATGTTTCTATTAGCTCTCTGCCTACAACCCTTACGTTGGAAATAAAGAATCGATTTGAGTTCTCAGAAAAAAATCAGAAAGAGAACAGGACGGTGTGTGAGAGTTTGGAGAAAATAATTGATGACTTGAGCATGAGAACAGTTATGCTAGAAGGGGAAGTAAGGTACCTTAAAGAAGCGGTGAAAGTTAATGCCGCCGAAATAAGGTTCTGAAAATGAAAGGGAGAGAACAACAGGAAAGGGTAGAAAGGTTGGAAAACTTTCAGAGGAGGAATAATCTGAAGTTTCTAAAAATCCCGGAAGGCAAGGAGGGGAGGACATCAAAGCCTTTATAGTCCAGTTGATCAAAAAGGTGTTACACCTTGAGGAGACAGAAGAGGAGATTAGCAAAGACATTCAGAGGATCCACAGAGAACCCTATAGACGCAACCCAAATAGGACAACTCCCAGGAGAATTTTAGTTAATTTCCTCATGAACACCTTAAAGGAGAAGATCTTGTCTACGGCTTTGACTGAAAAGACAATGGAGATTGATGGGATTAGGTTTGAAGTCAGATCAGATGTGTCGAGTGTAACCTCCAATAGGCAGTGGGAGCTAGGGAAGAGAATAGAACCATTAAGGAAGCTTGGTGTGTCGGTACAGATAAAGTTCCCAGCTCTGTTGAAGGTGATGTTTAATAGTAAAATGCATTCCTTCTGCTTTGTTGAAGATGTCGATAAGTTTATTAAACATCTGCAGAATGGGCAATTGAATTGAATTGAAGATACAAGAGGTTAGCATTGAGGATTCTGGAATACTAATACTAGACTCCGGTGTATTAAGTAAGTCGTTTCCTTTCTTTTCAAGGATAGGTTTCATTAGAGATGTTTGTTGCACACTCGGGGTGGCAGCCATATGGCTTTTTGCCATGAAAAGTCAGGGAAGGGTTTACCATGGGGTGGGGGTGCAGGGAGCACAGGGTGGGGAGCATGTGGGAGAAAAAAAAGAAAAATATTCTCCAATTGTCGCGTTGGTTTTCAACTTGCATCCAACTGTCAACTGTAAGATGGACTTTATAGGGGATGGTTAAGAGCGGAACAAATTAGATAAAAATGTTATCTTGGAATGTGAATGGTTTGCGGATAAGGGGAAGACGGGAGAAAATACTGCAGTCTTTAAGGGACTGTCCTGTGCAGATTATTATTATGCAGGATTTTTTAAAGTTTTTTAAGGCTAAAAGGTGGATCTCTCAAGAAAATTTCACAAAGCACTCGGCAGTTACTAAAGGTGTGGCGATCTTGGTGCAATGGGTTTCTAATGGGTCTAGTGATGTAAACAGTCCCTAAACATATATATACCTAGCATGAACACACCTGCATGTGGATGTGTGCTTAGTGATGCCAAAGAGAAGTACTATAGCTATGGTTGGTCCAAAAGAATAGCCTGCATACTCAAAGTGTAGCATCTAAAGCATAGAGCTTACCAGCACAGCAAGTTAGTTTTAGTGCTGCAAAAGCACCCCTAACACCAGACACAGATGTGTCTGCATACTTGAGAGCCAGAATGCATCCCTAGAATACTAAGTATAACATGGGGTACATTGGAGATAGTATGATCCTTGGCACACGGACATCCAAGTCTCTTTTTATCAATATTTCATGCAACGCAATGCAGCAAGCCACCTTGCTGCACTGCGTGATAGGGAGAGAACAGGAATGCACCATATTTAACATTATATAGCACATTCCTGCTCTCTGCCTGCGCTAGCGCAAAAACTGCTGCCTAGCACCAATGCAGGCACCCTTGCATCGTGGTGCAAGGGTGCCTGCATTATAGGCAGCATTCGTTTTGTGCAGGAAGAGGCAACTTCCTGCATAAAAAAAATCCTCAGAGCTCGTTCTAAGTGTGCAACACACAGACATACAATTCTGTCACATTCCCAGTCCTACCTGTGTTGGTAAATCTGGGAATGTGTCAGAATGCATGGAGGGATGCCTGGGACCATGCCTCCCTGCAGCAGAGTAACATAAAGCAGCGATTTATCCACCCATGCAGGGCCATGTAAGGTAGCCTTGCATAGCTTGACAACTCTCATTTAGGTTTTGTGTCGCTGTTGCATGGCTCAAGTGCAACAAAACTTTGATAAATTTGGGACCCAGTGTGATGAGGTGAAGGCTTTCGTGCATGTTTTAGCACTACCACTGGCACTGAACACCAGTATCCTACATGAGCAGCAACCATTACAGACTTGCAGATGGAGGAGAAGAAGTCCAGGCATATTTGAAAAGTTTCTAGTAATTGCGTTGAACTGAAAACCTACGTTTTTTTATCAGAGTTTCTGCTTACATGTGACATAAAATGTACAATGTTCTTCAAACATTTATGTCACAAGAAATGACCCCCCTTTCAGTCCTTCTCCATCTTCTAATGAGGGTCAGCCTTCCTCTCTATGCACTCTGCAAAATTCATGATTGGGGGTTATGCCAAACCGGATATAAAGATCACCAACCGCCACTGGGGCCATCTTTTATTATGCACACAATTATTGTTAAAGGTCCATGGCATGAAATTGTAGACTTTTGGATTCAACCTGTTTAATTTCATGATTGGCATGCCACTTTCAGCAAAATTAGACTTTATAACACTTTATGATGACATGTAAGTATTTATTGCAAGGCAATTGAGGGGCAAGGAATAATGTTAACTTCAAACAATACACACAATCTCGGGGCCATCTCAGTTTTTGGAGTGGGAAACCCTATTTCCAACTGCAAACATATGGAACAAATGATAATAAAACAACTATGAGATTTACTGGAATTAAACTGACCCTCGAGGTTGCATAACTCATCTGGTGCAGGCCTGACACAAAATCTATTTGGGATTTACAAAGTGAAAGAAATCCTTGCCTTCTGTTACCTTGTGTCAGGTAGAGGTTAGATGGGTGGCGCATTGGCATTCCAGTGCAACCACCCATGTATTTTGGCATAAACTCATATTTGCTAAGACTTGTAAACATGGGTTTAACAGGGAGAAATATCTTCTCTTCATTGTATCTTCTATATATGCATGTTGCGTTCTGCAGCACAAAGAAGAAATTGACTCAAAGGATAGCTTTTGTGCAGGAAGAGAAACTTTCTTGCACAAAAAGCTGACCTCAATGCAGGCCCCATTGTGCCATAACGCAAGGGGGCCTGCGTTGGCGCTATGCAGCCCAAAGTGTTCCAGCACTAAGAGACAGCAGAACTGGTACTTCCCTTCATTGTCAGGGGCTAGTATGGCAATGTGGATGGTTTGAGACCAAAGAAAGTTTTTTTATATTATCGAGGGTCTGGCAGCTCCCCAAACATTAACGTTTTACTAAAGTCAAGACAAAACAAAACAAGCATTGGCAAAGCCAACAGCCTGTCAATGAACACCTGACCAATTGTCTTTTCCATTGCTTGCTTGTTGTGTTATTGGAATAAGGCGCTTGATTCATCAATTTGATTAAAAAATGCATCCTAAAAATGTGTGTCTTGAAGGTCTTTGACTGTGGTTTTATACAATATTAAAAACTATAGTTGTGACAATAAACTCAAATTGGTAGGTGAAAAAATTATGTTCTTTCTCACAATCAGGGAGATTCAACGTAATTGAGTTTGTCATGCTCTGGTCAGTGGGCATGCACCAGTCCTGCAACAGGCACAATGAAATTACAAAGCTCATCCCTGCCAATCTAGCCCCCTTTATGTCTGGTAATTGGGACATATTGCTAATACCAAGGCATCTACTTTTGCTATTGGCCACTCACTAACAAACTTCTCATCACTTACTCAACCCGAATGCTTAAAAGGATAATTCCAAAACATAACATCTGTCAAAGGCGATTTATGACAGCAATGCAACACCTTTGCACAAAAGTTTGACACACCCTAAATTCAAATCTGAGTTGTGTCACTAACCAACTGTGTCTCAGAAAAGGGCCAATTTTATCAAGGTTTTGGTCCACCCTTGTGCAACTCAAGGGGGTGCAATGGCGACGCATACCCCAAATCAGATTTATCAAGTCACGCAAGTCCACCTTTCGTGGCCCTGTATGGCTTGATAATTCTGGAGTAACGCACAGCAGCGCAAATCGCTGCCTTGCGTTACTCTGCCCAATGGAGGCATTCCATGGGTAGATCATGGGTGTTTTCATGCAACTCCCATGGATTTTGGTGCATGGCCAGATTTACCATTATTTGGAATGCAATGGCTCGCCAAGTGAGATGTAACAATGAGAAATATCTTTGTTTCTGTGCAGGGGGATGTACCGTCTACAATGCACCTTGACGCAAGGGTGCCAGTGTTGGTGCTAGGCAGCCAAAGGTGCACTTGCACTATGAAAGTACAGAAAAGCTATGTAAAATGTAATAATTCATGCCCTTTCCCTGTCACACAGCACAGTGCAGCAGGGTGGCTTGCTGCATAAAAAATGATAAATATGGGCCAGAGTTTTTCAAGTTGACCCAAACTAATGCCTAGGCAGTTCTTGAGAAAATTCTCGGACTGATTAGTGAAGTATAACAACCGCAATAATAACTCTTGTAAAGCTTACATCTCATCCTGGCATTTTGAAAACAAAATGGGAAGGACATCGATTGAAAGTGTGATACAAAAAATGTTTCAGGCTAGATCCAAGGCAATTCTTAATAAGAGAGGTATACGGCACAGATAGTGCATCTAATAAGTGGTTGGTGTTCATAACTGCAGAGGAATCAAATGCTCTCCTCTATTTATTGTTACATTGTTAATATTGGTGTTGTGGTGATCATTTTACTAAATGTCTGTACATCTGGCAATCCTTCTTAATCCTCTATATGCACAATAAGTCTATATAGTCTGTTATGGTTGATTCTATGTATGGTGTATCCGAGGTGTATAGCTGCTCATAATATTTCCTGCAGTGCTTCACTCTACTTGGGGTATCTCATCGGAAGTGAGTATTTGAGAGTTTTATGCTCGCAGTGTCATTTGAGTCCCATATACGGCTTCATATTTACTAGGCCCTTCACCCTCACCCTTATGTATTTGCTACTGCATATTTCCCTTGGATTTTAAATTCTCTGTCTGCCACGTCTTTGAATTGCTTCTGATCTAATGTGAAAATGTAAATTTCTGGCTTACTGATTTGAGGCCCGCTTACTGTTAAGTGATGCATATACCCTGTATGTAGGCTTTAAATGGTTCCCTGGGAGTTCTAAGTTTTATCATTGAACTCTAGTTGATGCTAAAGTATTCTAATATATCCTTGTAGATTTCTACCATGAGCACTGAATCAAGTAGTGCCTCAGATGGAAACCGCCACTTGAACACTTGTGGGATCCATGTCGGAAGACCTAGCACCAATATCACTGGTGCTTGTTCAGATTGGAATCTCAACAAGTGTTTACATTCATGTCTTCAGGGGGCCATGCTACATGTGGTTGACCAATAATTAATACTGGAAAACCCCTCATATACTGAGGAGTAGTATGTAAATTTGGAAATAGATGTGTTCTATTGTCTCCATTTATCTATCAGGCTGTCGGAATAAAACACGATTAAGTACAGTGCAATCAAGATTTTATAAATACAATGCTCAGAATAAGTGACTTTCCACTGCTACTCAATTATACAGTATCATTATCACTGACAAGAAATCAAATCAAAATCACACTTTCCACTGAAGACATATGGAACAACTGGTAAAAAAACACTTTTGAGATTTACTGGAATACAATTCACTCATGTATTTCAGATGTTCAAGTCTCTCTCTAGCCTTTCAGACTGAGACTCCCGTCGATAATCTGAAGACCAAATATTTGGAATAATAAACAATAACTATTTTACTGAATTTGTAGGGTATTTTAAAACAGTCTGTCCCTACACCTTGCTCAATGACTTCTCTAGGGACTCTGGGCACATGGCTTGCATCTTACATGGTGGAATATTCTTAGCAGGCAAAGATATGACAAACGTCTAGCTGTTGCCTATGCTGCTATAAAATGTTCTGCATCCCCATCTTTCTTTTCTCTTCCTTGACCCATATCACATAATACAATAAGATGGATTACAAGTGATTGACAATGCTGATTGATGCACATGTTTTGAAAATGGAGGTAAATCCCTTCAAATTGTCTAATAAATCACTCCACCATCAGATTGTTCATTATATATTTGAAGCCCTAAGAGACAGACAGAATACCTCTGGTTTGAAAGACAAGACCATGCTGAACAGCATAAGTCTAGAGACATCTATCTGTAAGAAAGAGACAACTTGAGTAAATACTCCTCTGTGTACACATTTATGTGTACCACACTGGGTGGCAAAAAGCAAACTTATAACTCTGACCATCACCCAAATGATCAACAAATGCTTATTTTTTACTGAGATGTCTGGAACAGAAATGGCTGCTTTTCTGGAATTCCATTTCCTTAATTAACATCTTTGAAATTCTTTTTTTCACAAACCTAATCTACTGGTAGAGGCCGAGGGAGCAGTGTTTTCTATATCCCAATCTTTGATGTAATCATTAAATAGCCCCCACCTCTGGTCATAAGGACCTTTGTTCGTCAACAAGGAGAAGTAAGTAGCAATCATTTACAAAGCAATAAATTATGAAATACCTTTAGTTCAGTAAATAAAGAGAATTAGTGTGAGATAAAGGGTATTGTTTTCAATTCTTTACGCCTTTCATTTTATTCTACATGTTTTTATCAATTAGATTTTCATCTGTAGATTTCAGCATTAAAGTTATTATAAGTCATCAATCGATATTTGGTTATAAAATACAAGAAAATGTGTGTTAGAAAATATTTAATATAGTAATAATACACCAAACATGTTCCATAAAGGAAAATTCCTTATTCTAAATTGAGTTGGAATAATGAGAGAAAAAGATGTAATTTCTGATATTCATAAAGAGTACTGATGAGAGAATCAGTGCACAAGCATAAAGCCTTTGCATATTAAGCTGGAAAATATTCTCAGCTCAAAGATAAAAGCAGAAAATTCAGTAAAATCTAAGTTAGGCAGCCTCTCATGATGAAAAGTTATAAATGGCAAGTCTACAGTAAGAGAGTCGAGGATGGATGTCTACTCTACTCTAGGAACAGGCACTAATATTAACACACAAATTATATGTTACAACATTATTTTCTTTCTTTTTCCGAGTCCTCCAATAGAATATCAGCAAACTCTTGAGTTGCGCAATAGGCTTTCTGACATTGAAGCTTGAAAATTTAAATGGTTGATGTTTTGCGGTACAGACAGGCCTTCCCATCAATCATTCTTCTGATCACCTCCTCTTGTTTCAGTGAGAATTTACTATCGGATACCTAGTACATAACAATCACCTATTCACTAGCTAGCAGAAGGCTTCTTGAAAAGTACAGCATTTCAAACAAAGAAAAAAAACATTGTGCACACACAACAGTTCAATGTGAAAATGTGCCTTCCAGTGTTAATGCATTATTTTTCATTTAGCATGGCATCGTCAGTTACTCTAACTTAAATCAGCAGTTTTATTCATTTGCAGGCCTATAACATTTAAATATGATTTCCCACTACAAATTATGTATTTAGCCTTTGTTTTATTTAAACGTAAGCTTTACACATTATTAGTAAAATCATTTTGTATTTAAATAAAATTCATGTCAACAGCTACCCCCCTCTAATGGTTGAAAAACCATCCCAACTTCTCCACAGTTTAATCTTTAGAGTGGACTCTCATTACTTGTTAAGTCTCCCTTCAACTTCTTATACTCCCTATTCATTCTCTCTTCCATTTCTAATTCTCCTTTGATCTGTCTTACTCTTTTTTCTTCTTCTTCTTTGTTAAATTCTATCTAATTCCTATATATAAGTCCTTTATATAGAGCAAAAGCAAATGCAAATGATTAGTATAGATCTTAATATTACCCTAAAACGCCCTCAACTCACTGTTGCAAACCAGTTACCAATAATTGCCTAATTTGCCTAAACTCTCTAATACAGTAGTGGTATCTAAAGGTTCTAATTCAGGTTTCAGGTCAGAAATATTCTTTGGAAATTCTTTTATCTATCTACTCTCATCAGGAATGTTGGCTAATAGCCGCTAATTCTGTGTTAATTGCCAGTAGGGCACCAAATGTGCTAGTAGATAGTTTATGTACTACTGTTAATAACTTTCACATTTTCTCCCACTAATTGTGTTCCTTCATTAATACTATGTGTATAAAGGAAGAGGTGTGGCGCCGCGGCTAGGGCGACTGACTCCGGCATCTAGGGATCACGGTTCGATCCCCAACACCAGTGGCAGATTAGCTCGGCACCATGTGACTCTGGGCAATAGCTTGCCTAATCTTACAGATGGCCCCCAGTGCCTAGAGACCCTTACAGGTGATTGTGAGCTTTATAAATGTGGATTATTATTATTATTATTATTATTATTATTATTATTATTATTATTATTATTATTATTATTATTATGTGTATGTCTGGGTGGTGGTGCCATTGTTAAATTATCTATGCTATTCACATGGTATAAAGCTAAGTAGCAAACACCCTCCCACTCAGCAGGTAACTGAAAATAGGCATCATGTCCACAAACAAAATAAACTCCTGGAATAACTGCTTCTTCCCCCGTTAAAATGTGCACAGGTCCTCCCAATTTATTCCAATAGGCCTTTTTCTAATTTGATTCCTCCTTTTATAAACACATCATTTCCCTTTTTGTCATCTATCTAATGTTTGTTTTGAATAAACCACTTTCTTTTTGTATTTATCTTCTTCATTCTTCCAAACATTTCTCAAAACATCTTCCCCTTTATTAGCATTACGTAAAATGTGAGCTCTTATCTCCTCTAACGTTAAAATGAACTTATTTGCTAATGGTATCATTAAACAGGTTAGGTTCTTCCTGTGTGCCTAAACAGAGTCTATAACTGTAGGTGATCTAAAGAAATACCATGCAATTTCTAAGTCTTTTGCTTGTCGAGGTGAATTCAATCTTTTCTGAAGAGGAGCTTTGGAAAGAATCAAATCATAGTTAGAAGGAATAATATTCAAAACATTTCTGTCTATAAAATAAACAAATTAAAATACTACAGGTAATTGCATATCGTAGTGGGATGTGATGATATGTCACTTCCTCTACAGCTGAAAAAGGTAAATGTACGCAGACATAATAGTCCTTAGTATCTAAAGCTTGAGAGTATTATTGTACTAATCTAGAATAAACATTAGTTGAATAATCTTCCTTTAACCCCTTGCATGCTGATGACGGAGCGGTTCCGTTATCAGCTACGAGTGAGCTGTGCTGATGACGGAACCGTTCCGTCATGACTCCGCCCGCGCAAGGCGGAGTCAGCATGGGCGGGGAATTCCCGCCGCACGCAAGGGGTTAAATATTCTACAAATGAAACTTAAGCTTTTAATTTCATCTCATCTATTGTCTGTACAGGCATTGTAGATGCAGGTGTAGACCTAAGTGTTTCTATCTCTTGGGCAAAACTCATCCCAACTGAAAGGACTATAATAGCTAATATAACAACTATAAATGTGACAATATCTATTCTACACTTAGCTTTGGTTAGAAAACATGTTTGTCTTCAGTCAGACTTTAATAGAATGTAGCAGCAGGCAGGTTCAATAATCTGCATTGGCTTCTACTTATGAAAAATGGGCAAAGCATTTGAGGATCAAATTGCAGTTATTTCGTACAGCTTATATAAAAAAAACCATCACGAGTAGTCCCCAGCCCCACTCCATCTTTTTCTGATATATGTTATCTCTACTCTTCTACTTCGACCTTTGCCCTAGGGAATTCTTCTTAATTCTTTTTATTCACTTTTGTTAATTGTTGCTGTCAATTTCAGTCTTTTATTTGTCTGTTTTAAACACAGATCATCATTTGTCGTCTCACTTATTCCAGTTTCGAATTACCAAAGTAGTGCTTGTCAAGTGTTTGTTTGTAATATTTACTTAACAAATATTATGTAACAAATGCTGTCTTTTAGAGTGGCATATCGTTGAGCTTCAAAGGTCTCTGATCTCAATTCATCTGGATTTTGACCTGCTGCATTTGGCACAATATCTAAGTAATACATTCATTCAGGTGCAGGTTACCTATGATATGGTACTCTAGCTCTCTTGAATCTCCTTGGAGTGTGCTGATCTTCGTTTTTCACTCACACCAGTAAATTCTGTTTCTTCATTGTTGGTTTGTGGTATAGGTTCAACTGGGGTGAAAAGTGCTACGCAAACAAACGATGGTCGGAATCCTGCATAAATCATACATTCACCCCCGTCAAGAGATCTGGGTTAAATCCATTGTTCTTTTGCTCACCATCCCACCCCAGTTTAGACCCAGCCATATGCAAATAAGTCTTGACCCTGTGCCTCATGGGAACAGTCCAGACCGAACTGCCAAGCCAGGTTCTCCCTGGACTGGAAACAATCATCCTGGGACCAGTTTCTGGTTTTTACCCTTCATCAGCCAGGCTAGCTTTATCTCAGTGGTGCAGTGAGCAAGGGACCCACGTCTGGACATACCCATCCCACTTAGGTTGAAAAGTGCTACTCAAACAAATGATGGATGGAATGCTGAATAAATCATACATTTCACTGGAGGCAAGCTATCCTGGCTGATAAGGGCTGAAAGCCCCACGCCGGTCCTAATATGCTAGTTTCCAGTCCAGGGAGGTCCTGGCCTGGCAGTTCAGGCAGGACTGCTCCCATTGGGCGCAGGGTCAAGATAGATTTGCATATTGCTGGGTTCACACTGGAATGGCATAGTGAGCAAAAAAACAATGTATTTAGGCCCAGATCTCTGTACTAGGGTGAATGTGTGACATTGTTCTGCATTCTGTCCATCAATTGTTGTTTTTGCATTCGTCACCCAGAGTGGGACGGGTATGCCCAGACGTGGGTCCCAGGCTCTCCATGCCACTGGAGTCAAGCTATCCTTGCTGATGAGGGCTGAAAACTCAAAACCGGTCCTAGAATGCTTGTTTCCAGTCCAGGGAACACCTTGCCTGGCAGTTCGGGCTGGACTGTTCCCATTAGGCGCAGGGTCAAGACTGATTTGCATATGGCTGGGTCCAAACTGGAATGGTGAGCAAAACATACGATGGATTTAGGCCCAGATCTCGGTACTGGGGTGAATGTATGACATTGTTCTGCATTCTGAGCATCAATTATTCTTTTTTGCATTTGTCACCCCGAGTAGGATGGTTATGCCCAGACGTGGGTCCTGTGCTCTCCCTGCCACTGGAGTCAAGCTATCCTGGTTGCTGAGGTCTGAAAGCCCGAAACTAGTCCTAGGAGGCTTGTTTCCACTCCAGGGAGGCCCTGGCCTGGCAGTTCGGGCTGGACTGTTCCCATTGGGCGCCGGGTCAAGACTGATTTGCATATGGCTGGGTCCAAACTGGAATGTCATAGTGAGCAAAAAATGATAGATTTAGGCCCAGATCTCTGTACTGGGGTGAATGTATGACATTGTTCTGCATTCTGTCCATCAATTGTTCTTTTTTGCATTTGTCACCCTGAGTGGGACGGTTAGGCCCAGACATGGGTCCCGTGCTCTCCATGCCACTGGAGTCAAGCTATCCTGGCTGATGAGGGTTGAAAGCCCGAAACCAGTCCTAGGATGCTTGTTTCCGGGAAACAACCTTTACGACGCAACTTTTACAACGCACTACCATTACAACAAAACTTTTACAACACAACATCCATTACATCGCATGCCATTACAACGCAACCATTACAACGCATGACACTACAACGCATACCACTACAACGCATGTCATTACAGCGCAGTCATTACAACTCATACCATTACAACGCATACCATCACCTCGCATAGTAGCCTTACACTATCCAACACTTACCCTACTGTTGCACCTCCTGGAGTTAGAATAGTAATTTTTACCCCTACACTATCCAATACTTACCCTACTGTTGCACCCCATGGAGTTAGAATAGTAATTTTTACCCCTACACTATCCAAAACTTACCCTACTGTCGACCCCCTGGAGTTAGAATAGTAATTTTTACCCATACACTATTCAATACTTACCATACACGCAATGTAATGTTATGCGTTGTAATGGTATGCGTTGTGAAGGTAGTATGCGTTGTAATGGAATGCGTTGTAAAGGTAGTTTTTAAAAATTCGTAGTAATGGCATGTGTTGTAATGGAATGCGTTGTAATGGATGTTGCATTGTAAAAAATGCGTTGTAAAGGTATGTGTTGTAAAAGTATGCGTTGTAACATCATACATCCCTTGTTTCCAGTCCAGGGAGGACCTGGCCTGACAGTTCGGGCTGAACTGTTCCCATTGGGTGCAGGGTCAAGACTGATGGGTCAAGAAGATGTTTCAACAGTTCCTGTATCCTCAGGTCTCAATTCAAAGGGTATTTCCACATAACTTAGTGAAATTTCATTAACTTGCACAGGTGTGAAATTTTGTTGTACTTCACACCCTCTGGTTCTTCTGAACTCACACAAATCTCTGACGTGGCTCAAAGACCACCACTTCTCCTTACTCTCGGTGAGGCGTAGCATGCATTCAATTAGGTAACCCAGCACATTGATCAGCAGTGTTGGTTATAAGGATTACCTGGAAGGGGCTTAAACTCTTGTGTCCAGGCAGGAATTTTGCATGTTTGTTCACTAAAACCCAATCTCCTGGGTTAAGGGCAAGCCACTTTTCCTGATATGGACTGGCAGTGGCAGCCCCATCCTGGTGATAAACAGAATGCACCAAATCACCTATCCTTTGCAGTAATAGAGTATCATGTCATCTGTGATGTTTACATGTGCATTCGGAGGAACAGCAAGAAGTCTCATGGCATTTCATGTGGAAATAATCTTTTTAAAGTAACATTTCCTATAGCAAGTATTTGTTGTTCACATTTGTAAGTCTGCAGTTTGTCAAATGCTTTGTACATGTGAGCAAAATCTCGACTGAAAGAGGGACTGTTGCAAAGTAATCCTTGTGCCCTGAGTGCCTCCCATATTTTGCTGACTGGTACTGGTTGTAACTGACTCTGACTGTCCCTGGTCTCTGCCTAACCAGGCCCAGGACCAGAACTTGCTGAAAAGAGACTTAGAAGTACATTGAAAATACCTACATACACTAGGGTACACCATGGGTTAGGGCACCCCATGATTGTCAACCTCTGCTATAAGAATCCAGTACATAATAGGGCAGAGGGATCAAAAGTACCTTTAAGTCCCTAATATATATTAGGGAATGGCAGTTTGGAGGCCAGCAGCCCTTCTTGTACTTGCATGTGTGCATTGCTGAGGCATAAGGTCAGTTTAAAAGCTTTTTGGGGCACTTGAAAATTCAAAAACTAAAATGGTTTGGTATATTAGGTACGTCCAGTGTCTCCCCTAGGTGTCTCGTTGGTGGGGGGGGGGGATCTGGTCATTATAAGGAGGATCCTTGTAAAATAAGTTTTATATGCCTGGGGTTAAGTGAAAGTGAACATTGTAGTAAAGTGCTTCCCCAAATTGTCTGTGTGTAAGAATCTGCAATATATTTACATATTCAGAACACCTAAAGATTCCCCTAGGTATCCCATTGGTTTGGGGTCCTGTAGGTAGAGGCAGAGGCCTTATAAAAGGTGTTTTTATAAGTCTTGATGCCGGACAAATTGCCCAAGTCATTTTCCCCACTGCATATCCCCAACCACATAGGTTAACATTGCAAGAATCTATTAAATAATAACTAACATCAAGAATGTCATTTAAATATCATTCAAGGACCTCCTAGAATGGTATTATTAAATACAACAATATGCCATTTATCCTAAAATTTACAGACAAGAAGTTGTAAGACTTTCCTGTCTGTAAGCCACAATTCAGCCTTCCAGTGGTCTGTCCTGATTGGTCAGAGTTAAGTGAATTAGCCAGGCTGCTTTGATGAGGTGATTAGTAGCCCCTAGGTTTAGAGAACCATTTTGGAAGATGAGGGTTCTGCTACGTAGGAATGCCAGAGAAAGGGGAGAGGTTGTAAACAATAATCTTCAATAGAAGGAGGAGACAGACAGGAGAAGCCAGCTTAATTTGCTCCCCTACTCTTCTAACAAAGCCAGATGGCAGTAATAAAGAAGGAATGAGCAGATGCAATGGGGAGGGACAATATGGAGATGAACCATCCTGAATGGTGGCTTTGCCATCTCTTCTCTCTCTGCTAAAAAATCAGCCATGTTGAATTTTGGAGAAATTGTGCTCTGTGGGAGACTATAGTGGCACACTTTAGAGGACATGCTCATACTCTGTGGTGTTGCCCTACACCTCATTGGAAAGGAGTGCCCTCCTGTTTGTCTCAGGGAACGTGGAATACGTATCTGAGAGGGTTATAGCCTCTCAGATCTGCTGCTTGAAAGTTAAGGAAGAAGAATGGTCCATGCTGGGTGTTTGATTTGCACGAACAAGATCCTGCACTCTGTCTGACTATGCCTGCCACACAATCTGGAACTACAGGCCTGTGGATCAAACCAGCTCCAAATGCACTAAAGAGTAGAATCACTGCAAGCTACAGGTTAACAGAGCTCACCTGTACTATCGCCACCTAGAATCCCCAGCCCGGAGTACTGCCAGTGGATTTTTAAGGGTTTTGTTTGAGTGAATTGTGGGAATTGAAGTCCCAAACTTTCAAGGACCATCTTGGAGCTTCCAGACCCTTGGAATAAGTATTGCACACTTTGGGACTCTCAAAATTACTTCAGGAAAAAGTGGCAGACATTTGAAGAAGTTTGAAGCAACTTTGTAAAAAAGCTCCATAAGTTGACCGACTAAACCTGACCAGTCCATCGAAGTTCGTCTCATTGAAAAGATCAGGTGGCTAGACTTCCAGAGTTCACCGGGAGTTTGTGGAAACCCAAGCTAGCAATGCCTCGCAGAATCCAGCCTAGTGAAGAGCATTGAGGGACCCCGCAAGAAAAAGCTCCTTTAAGGTTTCTAAGTCCAAATGTAGAAAAGGTGACTTGGACCAACCGTGAGAGTCAATCCGACCTTCAACCACAAGCCAGCCTGGATCTCTGGTTCATCCCGCTGGAAAGCTCCAGAGGTCTGACTTCCATGAGTTTAACCAGGAGCTTGTTGCAAGGCAAGCCAGTGAACCCTCACCAAATACTGACTGGCTGACAGCTTTGAGGGACCCCAGGAGATAAGCTTCTAAGTCAGAAGGTAAAAAGTTTGATGAGAGTTACACTGAGGAGTAGTCTCAATAGGCGCTGTAGGTTTTAAAGTGCTATGTAGTGCTACATCTTATAATTCATATTTCCGGTTACCTATGTTAGATTTCTTTTAGTTTTGGGGTAATTTTAAAGATAAAAATATTTCCAACTTTTATAAATTGGTGTTGGATTTTTATTACGTGTTTTTGAAGTTAAGCCTGTCTGCTTGCAGCCAAGCTACTATGGGTGAGCATGTAAATAATTTTCTAGGACCTATTCTGAGCCCTATATTGTGTTAGCAGTCTTATTTCCAGTGGTAGATGCATATGTAACACTACTAATAACCCACTTTCCAACAGGGACCATCACTGTAAGTGGATGATCCATCACTATGCTCTCACATCTCTCAATACTGACACCAACTGCAGCAAGTGCTTTTAGGCAGCTGGCAGACTTGCGACAACAGAGTTACGTGTGGTTGAAAAATATGCAACAGGTCTTCAAGAGTTTCCATGCAACTATAAATCACTGAGAGAGTGCATTCCTCACTCTCACTGCAAACCAATGTATACATGTTACTGTAATCAGGTATTCCTAGTGACGAGGCATGACAGAGACTTTCTCTTGGCTCTAGGAAAGCTTTCAAGAATTGTTATTCCATGGAGGAAGATCAGGAACATCTTTGTGTATTGTATTGTATTGCATTGTATTGTATTGTATTGTATATTGCACTTATATAGCGCAGACTGTCACCCTACGGGTATCTGGGCGCTTTAGAAAATCAGATGGAAATGGCAGAGACGGAATAGAAAAGAAGGCCTGCCAGGGATCCACAACAGTAAACCATTCTGCAGTACAGGGAATTTGAAATAATATTTATTGCTGGATTTGGTACCATCAGATAACAAGGGACAACTATGTTGTTATTTTTCAAAGATCCTGTACAATTCAATACTTGCTGTTGGGCTTCTGTAAACCCATAACCAGTGAATTATAAGGACATCCAACAATTTCCTTCAAAATCCCTTGTTTTAGTCTATTTTCAATCACTGGGATTATTCCAGCCACTGTCTCTGGTGTTAAGTTATAAGGCGGTGTTCTCTGGAAAACTGCCCTTAGTTTTATTGTGATTTGGACTGGCTCTACACCCTTGATCAGTCTAATGACTTTACCTGAAAAATCCCACACTTCCTATATTACTGTATGCCTCAAATCAGGAGGTAAATCCTCTAATTATGTTAGAGGCTGCAATTATACAGCTGTTTCTTGTAGAGTCATTTTAACTTCAAGATCTTCATCCTACATTAAAAATTCAACACCATCTGGTGTGCAGTAAATACTGCAATTTAACTATCACAAAGGATCTCTTCCTAACAGATTTACAGGACTTGAATCGCATATCACAAACTGACGGCCTTCCTCAAATGAACCTATTTTTAAAGGCACCTTCTTTGAAACAGGATGTTTACAGTTATTTGTGACACCTACAACTTCAACCTTCTATCCTGAGAGGGGTAGGTCTGGGACTTCCTCTGTTCTAACAGTGGAACGGATAGCTCCTGGGTCATTAAGAAATAACACCTGGTGTCCATTGACTTCTCCCTCTACAAACAGTGCACTTTGGTCTACCTATAAGACTGCGCCAAGTATGCAATCTTCCTTCCCCTTAAGTTACGATCATTGGAAATTGTTAGAATTGGAACTTTCACTCTCCAATCTGGGGAACTGTTGAATTCCTATTACATCTGGGATTACCCATATTCTGAGGGGCCATTGGAGCTTCTGGAACCTGCATTATAGGAACTTGTGATTGCGTTTGCATCTGTATTCATTAGACTGGAACCTGAAATGGAACATTTTGCATTTGTGTTTGATTTGCCCCTTGTATTTGTCCATCACCACTCAAACAATTTGAATTTTGTTTACATTCCCTCTTCCAATGCCTGAGCCTGAGTTACAATAGAGACAGGGAGTTGATTTCTTCAACATTGCTATGTCTATTTCTGAATTTGGATCAACCGGAACACCTTGATCGCTACCCTGTGAGACACCAACTCCATCCTGCGCAATTTGACTTCCAACCTGAAAACTAACACCTTGCATTCCACCACCATTTCCTCCATGCGATTGTTCCTAAAATCCCTTTTGAGCCAGCTTAGTATGTGCTGTCATACACTTCTCTTTGAGTATCTTCTGCTTATTTTCTTGCTCATCACTGCAGTATTTTGCATAACTCAGGTAATCATCTGAAGGTTTTGTCTGCCCAAAAATCACATTCTGTTGTATGTGCATACTGATCTCTGGTCGCAACCCAAGAATGAACTGTGACACAAAACTTACCATATCTCCCTCTGTTGGATTTTCTTGTCCACTTTGCTGTTTAAACACCTTCAACAGTCATTCATAGTAAGTTTGAACTGATTCTATAGTTACGTAAGTAGTTACAGTGATCTTTAGCCAACTAATGTCTCTCGCTGGAACTTTCAAAAAGGTAATCACCTCATCATACTTTGTCATTACCACATGTGATGGTGCACGAGTAGGCGCATCTCTTGAAGATTCAGAGTATGGCCATTGCACGGCCATCTTGCATTCAGCCCAAATCACTCAGTACTACCATATCAGAGAAAATATTCAAGTCTGTCCAGAAAGCCTTCTAAATCTTTACAAAGCTGTCTACCTGTGTATACTACTGAGCAGGATTCTCTCTCAGCTTTGGAAAGTTGTTTGTAAATGTTGCGAGATCCCCTTTACCCCACTGTACTTTAACATAACCTGCACCTGGTATTTTTCTCATAGGAAAAGTTAAAGCCTCATCTTTTTCTGGGGGTGCTGTTGGTGGCTTAGCCTTTACTTCTGAAGCATCTGATTGTTTCCTTTTCCTTCCCTGTGTTTTTGCCCATTAGCTTGCTAACCAGTCAAAATTGCTCCATTTGAGGATCCATTTTAGCAATTCCGCTATGTGTGATCAGATCCCTGAAAACCGCATTCTCACAATAACCTCAGCATCTAACTGTGCCCAGAAGCTCTTCTGTAACGGAATACTCTTGAAAAGATCCACCTCATATTTTCCTATCAATTCAGTTAATTTGTCATGGGTGGTACCCACACCTTATGATCTCTTTACTTAAATACATCATCTCATTTTCCTGGTATTGGTTAAACTGTGAAATGTCTAGGCATCTTCTGATTATCCCTTCTGCATTTAAGGGTCTCACTAGCTCATCTGTATCTCCCATCCTTTTATTTTCTAAAGTGTCTTCAAACCATGGGGGAAACATCCCATCATCAAATGATCCTGAGTCTTCCTGTGCAATTGATGTAGTAAAGACAATTCGTCTCCTTTCTCTCAATGGTTGAACATTTTGTGGTGGTTTCACTCAACAATTTGTAAATGTTGCAGCATTCAGAACAAAATGTATTGGTGCAGCTGCTACAACAGACATTGCCAATGTCTGAGCTGACACAAAGTATGACAATGAAGCAGAAACAGTCACAACGGAGGCAGTAGCCCAGAGCAATTACGGTTGCAGCTGCTTCAATAGGTACAGGTGCAGTCAGAAGTGCTGGAAGTGGTCTTTCGATCTCAATTGGAGTCAGATCAACAGGGGCTGTAGCCTCTGTAATATCAACAGTTGTATCACTCTCTGTATTCGTTGTGGGGGCCTAATAAGGCTGTGGGCATGTAAACAACAAGGCATCGAAAATGTCATCCCCTGAATCACTGTCAGTGGCTGTTTTCCTTGCAGCTTCCTTATCATTTCTGTGCATTTGCTTCTTTTTAGCTTTACCTTCTGTTATTGCTGGGTTTCTCCTAGCTCCCCAAAAAATAAATTTTCTCCACCTTTGCCGCCCTTCATTCCATTGAACATCAGCACAATTTCAAACTGCTCTCTTTGATGAGTTCTGATACCTTTCTTTCTCTTTCGCATGTGCTTACTCCCAAGCATGTAATGCTTAATGCTGTGTACGTCTAGAAGGTGGAATCATTTCATATAACTTTTCTCTTACGTTTTCAATAATTCTTAAATCAAAAGTATCATATTGTGGAAATTTAAATGCCCCTTCATTTTCAGTGATGCAGTCTTGCATTATTGACAGAGCCACAAACATGTATGAAGGTCTATGTTGGTGAAATATAATGAGCTGGCATACCTTCTGGTGGAGCCTCCTCATCCCCTGAACTTGAACACATACAATACCCCTCATCAAATCTCTATGGGCTTTGAAACACTTCATGATTGCAAGAATTCAACAATAAATGAACAGTGATCGTGGGGGATAGCGATCCGAAGTGACCCATGGCCTGCATCTCTCCCTTGCCCTGCCCCACAGCCGTCTCTGCCACTGAAGCGAGACACAGACTTGGGAAATGCTGGGAAACGGCAGCACAAACGATCCACTCTGAACTGCAATGAGCTGTGTGAAACTGTGAGAAGTCAGCCCTGAGCATTGCTGCTGCATCTTCCCAACAATTGAGCATCATGCGCCCTGCTTCGACATGTTTACTCTAACACACAATTGATTTTCACTCCGCCTGATAATGCAAGTACAGTTTGCCACCCATTCTCAATATCGAAAGGCTCTCTGCTATTCTACAAGTTTGTCCATGTCTGGGGGATCTCGGCAACAACATCTCTGGAGAGAAGTAAGCAAGGCTGAGTCCGGGGGAGGTGACCTTCAGCATTAGATGCCTTGTTGAGGGATGGGGGGCAGGGGACACCACAAAGCTGAATTTACTATATAAAAGGTAAAACAAGGATTTTGGTGTGAAGTCCCCTATACAACACCACTGATAAACACTGTATGATAGAAAATATTATTGAAATAAAAAACTCAAAAGAGGTATCCAACAGAAATGAGCCATGCCTACAAAACTGCTTAGGGGTGCACCAGAGTTAAGTAAGTAAACAATTTATTGTTTCTGATTAATTAAAGCCATTACAAAAAATACAATTGAGTGCACATTTCATTGATAAAAAGTCTTTAAAAGAGAGATCATAATTATTAAAAGATATAACAGTAGTAAAATAAAGGTTTGGGAAGTGTCCATAGTTCCTTATGTCTTGTCTGGGCCACCGACATCTTGGTTTGTTAATTTAAGCACCACTAGTTTAAGGAATTTCACCAACTTCCCGTTTAGTGATGGAAATCCTGGGTCTAAACACGCAAGGACTGCTTGTCTGCGTGTGAGTATTCTGTGTTAATTAAAAGACGTTTTTAGAAGAGCTACTCTTTCCTCTTTCAACTTCGAGCAGGTGCATAGCAAATGTTCGATATCTTCTTTCCCTGCACCGCATAACCTGCATGTTGTCCCACAGCTCCTTCTCAACCATGGTTTTAGATGTGGTATGGCTGGTAGGATTCCTAGCCTATGTTGTTATGTTGCCCTTTAATTCTTTTAGAATGTGTCTGTAGGTATTCCACTGTATCCTGGTTTCTCCTGCCTAGCAACTATGGTAGTTGCTGATGAAGATACAATTTTGGCGACTTGGCTTCCAAGAACACCAGGAATCTGAAGAACCCATATTTCTACAATTTTTCTTCTTATATTTTTTTTTTTAAAAAAATAGAGAAACTTCAAGGAAATTCATCTTGGAAAACTTCAAGAAAATTCATCTTGGAAACATCAATCTTCAAACGTTAACTTCGACCTACTTCTAGTCGATTCACTGTTTTATAACCTTGATGAACGTTTCCTGAATTCAACCTCGAGGAATTCTGTGAGTAACCCTTCATTGTTTACTCCGCTCCCCTCTCATCGGCCATAATTTATTCCATATTGCGCTATTCTACTTATTTGTGACTTTCTACTAACTTTGAATATCTGAGAACTTTGTTTACATTGAATGCGTCTTTTGAAATCTTCAAAACGATCGTTACCTTCATGCGCTTCAGCGCGCAGCAGCTCGTTCCATGCTCGCTCTTCGCCTTCGCTCCTTTGTTATGATGTGACGTCAGCTCGTACGTCTTCCACGCATTGACGAGCGTCAAGGATCAACGTCAGGGATCATCTCCTTGACAACCCAGAGCGTCGATCAGAGCACTGCGTGTAAACCTTCAAGTTCATCTCCATGGTAACACGTTTTCCCTACGCGTTTGAAAGCGCGTTTTAAAGCAAATTACACACGCTTTATTTTACCTTTCTGCACGCGTTTGAGAACGCGTTTTCAGAGCGTTTTCAGCACATTACGCTCAACTGTTAAAGGATTTAATTTTAATTGCCAAATACCTTTAAGGTGAATTATTAATTCTTTTCTTCGTTTTAAGTGCACATTCAAAGGATTCTTCTACCACCTAAGTCTTCAAGTAAGATTTTTATTATTCTTTATTATTCTCCTTATTCAAAATGACTTCTCAGAATTTTACTATTCAATCACCACAACCCTTTTGGCCTACTGGTTTGGAACCTTGTATGAAATGGCTTCAATGGAAAGCATATTTTATGAACTTTATTGACACTATTGATGAGGATGGTAAAATGAAACCAGAAAGAAAGAAAAAACTATTTTTACACTCATTAGGTGCTGGTGGTCTTAAGGTTTATGAAGAAATGCCCAAAAGTGGTGGAAGTGGTGATTCTAATGTTTTTGACGATATTCTAAAAGACTTTGACAGTCATTTTTCGCCTAAAGTTTGTATAGGTATTACTCGTTACAAGTTTTTTCACAGGAAACAAAGACCTGGAGAAAACATTGACGTTTATATTGCTGAACTTAAAAAGATAGCTGAAGATTGTAAATTCGATCACCTTCAAGAGCAGTTTATTAGAGACCAAGTAGTTATGCATGCTTCGGATCCTTCCATTCAAGACAGATTGTGGATAAATGGAGATTCAGATCTCAAAGATATATTGGCTATTGTCAGAAAAGCAGAACTTTCTGGTCGAAGTGCTAAAGCTATTAAAAATGAAGAAAAAGCCATTTCTGATGCTAAAACTACTAGTGACCAAACAGTTTCAAAAGTTCAAGGAAAATCCAACTATAAGCAAAAGCTTCAATATAAAAACAAACCTACTGAATTTAAAAAGAGTGATAATTTAAAATGCTTTCGTTGTGGTAGCAGTTCACACTTAGCCAATTACAAGCTTTGTCCAGCATTGAAGGAAAAGTGCTCTAATTGCAATTTAATTGGTCATTATTCAAGAGCGTGCAATAGACTAAAAAGCAAAAAAGTTAAAATTGTTTATGATTCATCGTCTGATGATGAAGAAGTTTTGAGTAACAAGGTTATGCATTGTTATGTTGATGATGACTGTGTGAAGAGTATCACACCTTGTTCTATGAATGAGATCTGCATACCTAAACCTCTTGAGAAAGTTTACATTTTTAACGTTAATGACTCAGGGAAAAGGAATGTCCTCAAGAAACCTATTTGTAACATGCTTATTGGTGGAGTTCCCATTGACATATATGCTGACTCTGGTTCCCCATATTCCATCATCAATGAAAATGTTTGGAATTCTAAATTTGTTCAGTATTTAGGTAATGAACTTTATTCTCCCGACATCTCTGCTGAAGGATTTAATGGTGGTAAGATTGAGGTAATTGGTTACAAACCTCTAAATTTCAAGTTCAAAGGAAGAGAAGCTGTTTGTAAATTATATGTTGCCAAGGTTGGACCTTCTGTCCTTGGGTGGAGAGATCAGTGGGATTTAGATATCGTTTTAAATCCTAACAGTCCAGATCCTGTTTTAGTTATCAATGAGGGAACTGAAATTGGTGACTCCATGCTTAAAAAGTTTCCTAAAGTTTTTAGTGGTAAAATAGGAAATTTTCAAGGTTTTTCTCACCACATTGTTCTCAAAGATAATGCTAACCCTAAAATTTTCAAAGCCAGAAATATTCCCATTCTGGTTCGGGGCGATGTTGAAAAAGAATTAGAGAAACTTGTCAAGGAAGACATTATTGAACCTATTGAGTCCTCTAATTGGATTTCTCCAGTAGTTATCGCAAGGCGTGCCAATGGCAAAATCCGTCTTTGCGTGGACCTCCGCCACTTAAATGAGAATATTGTCGTTGACAAATTCCCTTTACCCAAGATTAATGAAATGCTGTCTCTAGTTAATGGTGCTATGTACTTTTCCACAATAGACTTATCCTCCGCATATCATCAGATTTCCCTAGACACTGAGAGTAGACAACTTACTGCGTTCATCACTCCCATGGGGTGTTTCCAATTTAAACGCATGCCATTTGGCTTAGCGTCTGCCGCTGCCATTTTCCAGCGCATCATGCACCAACTTT
Organism: Lissotriton vulgaris; assembly: GCF_964263255.1. Taxonomy (NCBI): domain Eukaryota; kingdom Metazoa; phylum Chordata; class Amphibia; order Caudata; family Salamandridae; genus Lissotriton; species Lissotriton vulgaris. The sequence continues at coordinate 330,933,670 of NC_141691.1, read as the reverse complement.
TTGGGAAACATCCTAAAGTGAAATTCTTTCAGGACGATATTCTAGTGTACGGTAAAGATAAAGATGAGCATAACACCATCCTAGAAGATGTTTTAGGCATTCTAGAGAATAAGGGTCTAACCATTGAATATTCTAAATGCCATTTTGCAGTTAAATCTGTGACTTATCTTGGACACGTGCTGTGTTGTGATGGTGTTTCAACCAAGGCTAAATTAGTTGATGCCATAAAAGATGCCCCTCCTCCTGCCAGTAGAGATGATGTAAGATCATTTCTAGGAATGGTAGAATTCTATTCTAAATTTGTTAAAAATTTCTCTTCCAAAGTATTCAATATTAGACAACTCCTAAAAAGCAAAGTTAAATTTGAGTGGTCTACTTTTTGTGAAGATGAGTTCAACAGTATCAAATTGGACATCATTAATGCTCCTGTGTTGTGTCCTTTTGATTTAGATCTAAGTTCTGTAGTCACAGTTGATGCTAGTAATAAAGGCTTGGGAGGTGTTTTATCTCAAATTGACAGCTCAGGTAAAGAACGCATTGTAGCTTTTGCGTCAAGAGCACTTTCTGTTCCAGAGAGTAAATTCTCAGTCATTGAGAAAGAAACTTTAGCTGTAGTATGGGCTCTTGAGCACTTTCGCAGTTTTGTATGGGGAAGAGAGTGTGTTGTGCGATCAGACCATAAACCTCTCACTAAACTCATTTCTACTGAAGGTCTTTACAATGCTACTGCTAGAATTGCTAGAATGTCCACAGGATTTTATTGTTAAAATTGAATATCTACCTGGTAAAAGCAACGTTATTGCTGACTTTCTCTCCCGAATGCCTACTGATTTACAAGAATGTGAGGTGAATGAGTGGGATTCCCTTCACATTGCTTATATTCTTGATAGCAATCCTTTTTGTATAGACAAAAAATTGTGGAAGGATGATTATCTCAAAGATAGTATTTTAATTTCTATTATCACCTCCATTCGTGAAGGTTGGACAGATAAGAAAGATTTATCTTCCGATCTTAAACCCTATTGGGAGGTTAGAAATGAGCTAACTGTTTGTGATGATACAATTTTTAGAGGTGAAAAAGCCATTCCACCTTCTTCTTTAAGGAAGGGCATCATTGATCTGTGTCACAAAGATCATTGCGGTATTGTGAAAACCAAACAGAATGTTAAACAATGGTATTGGTGGCCAGGTATTGATGTCCTTACTGAAAGAATTGTTCGTGAATGCGTCACTTGTGCTAATTCTGATAAAGTTCTCAACACGCTCAAACCTGACATGTGTGAACCCTTGGTTCCAGAGGGTCCTTGGCATACTGTTGCCATAGACATTATGGGACCAATTGGAGACGATCATAAATTTATTATTTCTATAATTGATGTATTTTCCAGATGGCCTAATATCACCATTGTGGACAAGGTTGATTCTTCTTCTGTTTTGAATTTTATTGACAGAGTTTTCATTGAAGAAGGCCTGCCCAACCAAGTTATCAGTGATAATGGTGTTCAGTTCACGTCCAAATTAACTAAATCCTATTTTGAACGTGTGGGTATTGTACATAAGACTACCTCCCTTTACAACCCTAGCGGTAATGGACTTTGCGAGAGGTTCAACAGAGTTTTGAAAAATGCCATACAAATAGCTGTACAAAATGGTGAGGATTGGGAAACTTCAGCCTTCAAAGCTGTCTGGTCATATAGGACCAATATTCATGATGCTTTAAAAATGTCTCCCTTTGAAATCATGAGAGGTCGTGTTGCCAGAACTAAATGCAATCCCAAATGGTTACATAAAAAATCTTGCTTAGACATTTGCATGAATAAAGTTAGAACTGATGTTATTGATAAGCACCTAGAGTATAAGAGAAACTTTGATAAGAAATGTTGCTCTAGCACTGCAGAAGTTCATGTTGGTATGTGGGTTAAAGTAAAAAAACCCTGGAAAGTCCGTAAGGGAGATTCCCAATTTTCTGAACCTCTTATGGTCAAAAAGATACTTCGAAATGCCGTCCTTCTTAGCGATGGTAAAGTGTGGAATCTTAAAAGAATTGCCATCTACAGAGGGAAAAATTGTCTAACTAATGACTACTTTATTTCTCCTGACCTGCCATGTACTTCCACTCTTAATTCTACTCCTTGTGGGGATCATGGTGGTTTCAGTGTTTCTGAAAATCTTTCCTCCAATCCTAACCCTTCCTCCCCCAATGCATGTAATGTTCCTTCTAGTGCAAATGTAGTTAACCCTCCTTCCAATTCAGATGGGTCTGTTCCGTCCTCTAGTGTTCCTGCTACCTCTGTTTCTATTCCATCGAATCATGACGTCAATTCAACTTCTGTCAATGAACTTCCATGTGGCAGTGATGTATTTGTAAACCGGAAACGCATTTGCTCTAAACCCAAGTGCCTAGAAGATTTTGTTTGCTGAATGTCTTATTTCTCTAACTTGTTTTTTTTTTCTTACCTCCTTTTGTAAAAGGGGAAGATGTGTTATGTTGCCCTTTAATTCTTTTAGAATGTGTCTGTAGGTATTCCACTGTATCCTGGTTTCTCCTGCCTAGCAACTATGGTAGTTGCTGATGAAGAAGTCCTGTGTAGGCTGTTCCCTACCTTGCTCCTGTGTTCTTTTAATAAACTACACCTTCTACTTAAATTGTGTGGTTTCAACTTTACATATGTTTTAAAAAGGTTTATTTTGATTTCCTGCAGTACCCCAGTCCAAAGTATGCCTGTAACCCGTGTGATTTATATGTACTCAGAGTCATCCAGGCGTGACGCCTATGAGCAAAGATAGCTTTGTCCTCTATGAGCGAAAGTCTCTTTATACTCTTATTTACTACATGTTTAAATTGTGCGTGCGGTAATAGGATTTCCCATAGTTCTTTTAGTCCTGTAACAGTCAGGGACTCCTCTAAGTATTTTTTCCCCGGCATTTTGGAGTAGCTGCACAGATCTGGCCAAAGCTGATGGTTCAGTATGTTCTCTGGTGAATTCTTTATTTTGTACCAGCACTTAATGTACAATCCTCTCCTTGCGAGCATTTGACTTGTTAGTCTGAATTCTAGCCGGATCTGGGCTTGGGAGGTGTAAGATGGCAGATATAAGAGAAGTCTGTATGCTTTTGAAATGATTGTATCCAGCAGTTTTGCGTCTGTGCCTCTTAATGCTTCGCTGCTGTAAGTAATAGATGACTGTATTTTTAACTTGGGCGACACGAAGCAATGGTAGGAGAGTGGGGCCAGTCAGCTTAGTTTTAAGTTGTTTAAGTGTTGTCGCGATCAGCATACCTTTTCTCTTTGTGGCCTCAAGGTGGTTTGAGAAACGACCTCCTTTGTCGACTATGATGCCAAGATATTTGTATTCAGAGCAGTTCGTAACGACCTGTGTTCCAAGGAGCCAAGAGTGCGACTTTTTGTTCCCAATTATTGACAGTACTTTGGTTTTGTCAATATTTACTTCAAGTGAGTTCTCTTCTGCGTATCCATGCAATGTGTTAATGAGATGCTGCAGTCCTAATTTGATATGACTAACCAGGACCACGTTATCTGCATAGGATATGCTGGGCAGGGCTTTACCCCCTAGTCAGGGGGGCGTGTACGTTGCAGGCTTCTAGAGCAGGTGGCAGATTGGCAGTAAATAAATTGAAAAGGGTTGGCCCTAAAACGCACCCCTGCTTAAGGCCTTTTGTAGTTGGAATGCGCCTAGAGAGGTGGGTGCAGTTCCCAAGCTTCACCTGAACCCACGTTGGAGTGCAGCTCGATCAAAAGGTTAAGGAGAGGATCAGGGATCCCCCAGAAGGCTAATTTTCTCCAAAGGTTGGCTCGATTGATGTTGTCGAAGGCCGCCTTGAAGTCCACAAAGCAAAAGTGAAGAGTTTGTTTAGTCAGTTTTGCTTTGTCTATAAGTAGCGATAGTGCCAGGAGGTTTGTTGTAGTTCCCGTGTCTCTACAAAATCCAGTTTGACTGGATGGAATTTTATTGCACTTAGTAGCCCATTCGCACAGCTGTGTCAGTAGAAGCCCTGCAAAGTATTTTGCCTCAATGTCCGGAAGGGCTATCAGGCGATAGTTTTTTGGTAAAGTTCTGTCCCCTGCTTTATATATCAGTGAAATAACTGATCCTTCCATGATGCAGGGAGGCGCGCAGAGTAGCTGACAGACGTATAGAGTGGGGTCAGAGATTTTTCCCAGTATTCCAGGTCAAATTTGAAGAGGGCTGGAGGAATTCCGTTTGGCCCTGGAGCTCCATCCTTCCTTCCTTTGGAAATTAGTTTCCTAAGTGTAACAGCATTGATTTCGATTTCTGCTTTTTCATGTGGTTTCACTGTTTGTGGGGGATTGCCCTCCTGGGTGTCCTGGGGCGTGTTTGTTCCCTGTGACCGTGGAGCCGAGAGATAGGGAGTGCCGTACTGTTGTTGAGTATGTATTTGCAAATTCGGCCATAAAGGTTTCCCATAAGGTTCCTGGATTACCCATAGGATAGTTTAAGCTATTTAATTGTAATTTTGCTGCTTGAAGTACCTCCATCGTGTTTGCGACGGATGATTTAATTTGTTTGAGATTCATGGTATGACAAGCGTGTGGTCCTGTTGGATTGGGAAGAGTTGGATCCGGAAAGGCAAGAATGGAAGCTTCCTGGGGACGGTGGTCGCTATCTCCCTTATCTCCTAGGCTGAAGCCTAGTATGTGATGGAAAAGTGGAAGGGAATCTAGAATGTATTCTTTTGTAGAGGTTGCGTTGCCTGAGTTGAATGAGGCAACAGATGGTGGTCCAGAAACTCCCGGATCCATTACATGAACACTAGGATTCCTTGGATGTGAAATAGATTCTGGCAAATTTAACCCTTGTCTATGATTGTATATATGTATTACTTTATTTCACTGTACATTGCTTCATGCACTGAGCACCTTTCACCAATTGTCACATAATTTTCACTTGTGTTTGACGGTCTATTCTAGAATCCAATGTCATCATTGTATGAATCAATTCAGATGTAACATGAATGAATTCTGATATAAAATCACATCAAATCATCACTTGGCTATATGAGGTTTATCAGTAGATTGCTTGAGCATTTATTTTCTCATTGCATATGTGTTTCAGTGTGTTTATAAACATGAATTTGCATTTAGTAGCATTGTCAAAGTGATTTGTCTTACCCAACAGAAACACCATTGTATTTAACCATAGCTACCCAGGTTCTGAGGGACACAGGGTTACCCCTTTTTCTTTAATCGCTGCACAAGGAGTGCCTTGCCTTCTGACTAGTTGGAGTGGTTGGAGTAGTTGAGGAGTTAGTATGCTTGGGAGAGGGGGATGAGCCTAAGGCGGGATTCACCCTCCTGATGCCTATTTTTGGGGCGACTGGGCTACTAGTGCCCCTGTAGATGGACTACCCTTCTCCCACTGCCCCTAGTTTACCATGAGCAGGCGGACCCTGTACAGATGGACCGTCTGTTGAGAAAGGAATGTTGATGGTGTCTGAGACTTGACCTGTAGGTTGACCTTCTTGCGGTTCCTGAGGGGATAGCGGAAGTAGGGAGTCCTGAAGGCCCAAGATGTTTCCACTTGACGAAAAGATGGATGAAAGTGGACCCTTTGGAATCTTGATGTAATTTTTGGTTGGCGAAGATAGGAATGAAGAACCCCAGTCTGGAGAGCTGGGTCGCTGCATACCCCGACTTCATCCAGAGGTGAATCCGGGCTCACACTGACTGGTTTTGTGTTCTCCTTTTGTTTGACCGTGGACGTGGGCTTTGACTTAGATTTGCACTTAGTCTCGGGCTGGCCCCTTTTCTTGCCCGACCTCATGCCTGGGTATAGCCCAAGAGGTTAAAGAGATGTTATGGAGATGGCAGCTAAGTCTGGCTTTCCCCTGGCCCCTTTACAGAGCCCGGTTTTCGTAGGTCAATGTGGGTTTCAGAGACTGGGGACTTTGCCGATGGGCGCAAAGCACAGAGACCCCCCAACAGAACTGCAACTTGAGGAGATAGAGTTTGAAGACCTTTGGGGTCTGAGCTGTTGTAGAGCGGTTGAATGATGGTAGGAATCAAAGGAGATCAGCGTTCCGAGAAACAGAGTCAACCACCCAGCTTTACCGGCGGTCCCCCAGTTATTAATTTGAGCCTAACCTCCTCGGACCCCACGACAGCATGGAGGCTCAGCAATGATGCAGCGCTGGTCTGTGATCTGTGATCTGTGGTCTTTAATATGCCCTCCGTGTTCTCAAAGCTGCACAGTCAGCTACCAGCCAGGCTCAGCAGTCAAATCCAATAGCGGTCCAACAGTCGGGCAGTCGGGTAGTCCTGGTGATAGTAGGGACTCTGTTAGGGCCTCAATGGGAGCCAGCTGGGTATGCCTAACCTGGCCTCGGTGCTCTCAGTGATATTCCCCCCACCAAGCCAGGATCTCCGGGAGCCAGATCCTAAAGGCTCTATCTCCCCCCCTCTGCCCTCACTGTTGAGACAACAGAGCCGCAAGGCCGAAGCAGGTAAGGGGTTTTGCAAAAACTCACGAGTGTGCACCGCAGATCCGTCGTGCTGCCTCTCCGCTATCCTCTCTGCTCGCCTCTCTGCTTGCCTGCCTGCAAGACCAGGCGAGACCGGGAGCGAAAATCACGAAGCCTGTTAAGCCTAACAGCGTGCTGCACAAGCTGCTCCGACCGCACAAGCCGTGCCGCCCCTCAGGCCATCCGTCCGCTCTGGCACTGGGAAGCTGTGCGGGATGTAACAGGGCAAGGGCAAGTTGGCCGGCGGCAGGTAGCGGTAGCAGTCGTGGATGCAGGAACAGCGGCGGCCTCTCAGCTCTCGTTGTGCTCATTTGTGCTCTGGGCAATCTGCAAAACCTGGACTGGATTCCCTGCAAAGCCTGGACTCACCAGAGTTAGTAAAGCCACCTTGGCGGGGGAAACAAGCTCATTGCCAGCCTGAGAGATAGCTTGGCAAATCACGAAGGCATTCTAGAGAGGATACAGCAGAAATGCTGCAAGAATCAACATCAGATAAATGGGCCATCCAGTCAGTGGAAGTATCTTCTTAACTGGCACCTCAATGTGTTTCACAGGAGTTGGCGATGGCGCAAACTCCGGTTGGAGCAGCACCTGGTGAGAGCCGTGATGGTCTACAGTAAGGAATCTCTGGGAAGGGTCGATGTGCAGGGCTGTGGAAAAAGAGCCAGAATGTAATCTAATAAAGCTGTTATGAATCAAACTGAGCCACGATATACTGCAGGTGCATTAATGATCCTTGAAATGGCTGAGTTCTTTCCTATTTTTGTAAACAGGATAAATGCAACTAATATTGCAGAAGACCCTGTGCGTAAATTAACCTCTGTTATAAATACACAGTCTAAAGGAATGCTGGAAGAAGCTGCCCAGGCAAGGAGATATTTAAGGCCTGATAATAATTCCAGGGTGGCTACTGCAAGAGTAGAACTATATTCTAAGGAAAATAATCAACAATTTGAATATAACAGGTGCTGTAGTAAGGAATGAAATCCAGCCGCTCTGCAACCAATCCTATTTGAGACCTTAGGCGAGATTAAACAAATTAAAAATGCACAGCCAGAAATTGCAAGGCAGGCGGCAGATCACCTATCCAGCTTAGAAGGGAAACTCTATCAGGCTCTTGATAAGATGGATTAAATGGAGCATCGCATATCATACTGTGAAGAAAATCTTTTACAGTCCAATGGAGCAGTGGAGAAAATGGAAAAGCAACTGTGCCTCCTTCATAGCAAGCATGAGGAGTTAGAAAATCACTCCAGAAAATGTAACCTGATAATCAGTGGTATATCTGAGCATAAGGAGGATGCAGTAGGCCTCATCAACTGCATGAAGAAGTTAATAAACATTTTTGTCTTCCCAGAATACAGACAGGATCTCATCATTGTCATTGCTCATCGTGTACCTTTTCATCAGAAATGCAAAATTCACCAGAACATTTTGAATACATTTTACAGAGTTTTATGTCAATGAAAAGATACTAAGTAAGGCAATTTGTGAGAAAGATTTAGAAATCAATAAAGAATTTCCAATTCTGACAGTAGATTCAACTCACCGTTACAAGGAATTAAAGACTTTGCTACCATCTTTTCAACTGATAAGGACGCAGGCAACAATTATCCAGTCCACAAAGCTTAACGTACTTTATAATGGCCAGTTTAATGGGTTCGAAATGACTGAGGAGACAAGAGGATTTTTTTTTTTTTACAAAAAAAAACAAAAACAAAAAAGAGATAATCCCAGAGATAAGTAAATGATTAAAGTTTTTTAAAAAGAACGGTGGGTAGAAGAGAGCATTGCAGGAGCTGCAGTTAGATGAGGCACAAAACCATGGTGCCAAATGTTGGAAGAAACTGGGGACACTGGGATCATAACGGGTGAGGTCCTGGAGGTGAAGGGCGGCTCTGTGGGATGGGGGAGGCTGGGAGAAGCTGGGGGTAGATCAGATGTAAAATGCAAGAGTTTATAATGTAAGATGAAGAGGAGTTTAGTTTTCCAACCCACAGTATGGATGTGAAACATAGCTCAGCAGCAGAATCTTAGATAGATGGACATCCTTAGACGTAGCGGTCTGCACACAATGAAAAGACTTGAGACACTTTAGAGCACAGACACTTTGATACCTTTGCACTTTGGCACATGAAACTTTAACACAACAAGAGAAAGCATATCACAGAGCCACTTTACATACTTTAGGCTGTATAGACACTTTACACTTTTTGGAAGGATTTCTTTTACTATTGGGTGCAGGTAGAGATATCAGCCTCAACGCTTTCAATGTAGAAAAACATAAGGGGATATTGCATTCAGGCTCAGACTCCAAGTATTTAAAGATATCAGCATCGAGATTTTAGCACTGTGTGCTGTAGGGATAAAGTACCCTAACATAGTCATTTGTAGACGTCTAGGTGCCGCGTGGGTATGTGTTGCTTTTGGACTCTACTCTAAGCAATATTATCCATATCAAATGATTATTTTTGCACTAGTTTTCTATTTTACACAGCACTTTACTGAATCCAGTTATGTAATGTATTCCTTTTTTATGCCTCATTTTTTGTGTATTATTTGTGTACTAATTGGCTGACATCTGCTGAATTATGGGACAGCTTATTTAAAACCCCTATAATTATAGGGGGATTAAGGTGCTGGCCTGCTATGAGTGGAAACTTAGATGAAAGAGATTGACTAAGATGAGTGAGCTGTGGATAAATAAAATAGTGACGGTTATATCATTTAAGGTCAATGGTCTAAATATTAAACGGAAAGCCAGGGCAATAGAAGATTCAATAAGAACCTATTCCCCAAATATAAACCTGATCCAAGAGACTCTTTTCTGGGAGGGTACTAAGCAAAGCCACAGAATGTTTAAAAAACTGGGCAAGGTTCGAGTGTATATCTAGCTCCATGGCCACCCATAGGGGTGTAGCTATTTATATACATAAATATTTCAGGTTTGCTGTTAGTGCTTTTCAAAGAGACAGAAAGAGTAGGTGGGTGTGGGTGAGTGGGCAAATAAATGGAGCCAGTGTCATATACTATGTAAACCCCTTCTCCACCCCCCCTCCCTCCCCTCGTTCCCAGCAACCCGGCCCTATTGATTGAGTTGTTCCAATTATTATTTACCATCTCTGGGAAAATAGCTCTGGGAGGGGATTTTAACTTTTTTCAAATTCCAGAGCTAGATTCATCATCAAGTACGCAAAAGCCCGAATCGCTTAGATAGTCTTTGAATATAAAAGGGACTGAAATTGACTGAACTGTGGAGAAACAAATATACGAAACACAGAGAATACACATGTGTAGCAGAAAAGAGATGCTTGAAAGAAAAGAAAACTGCCTCAGAACAGGCCAAGGTGAAGTTTCTGCATCATAGAACAGCTTTCAATAAACCGGGGCATAGGAAAGCTAAACAGAAGATGTTAGATCACTATTATGAACCATATGTTCGATCACTATAATGAACAAGGCCTCCTCTCTAATAGCACTTATTTGCATAAGAGGAAAGTGAAAACGCTGGTAGGATTTTAGTTTGGCAGGTTTGGAAAAAGTGGGCACAGAACACTACTACATCACTGTATGATGAAGAGACCAGGACTCGGGTCTCCAACCCCCAGAAGATACGAGATAAATTTCAACAGCACTATGAGCATATTTATGGTATGGAACAGGTGGCCGATATAGGAAACAGCACTTACAACCCAGACAGAACAACGTAGTACCTTTACAAAGCAGGCACTACAATGAACGCATAGTTACCACACGTTGCATTTCAACACAAATCATTCCAACAACTTGCTTTAGGGAATGCATTGTAGGATTTTAAATCCAACACCTTCCATACTGTTGCACAGACTGGAGTTGGAATAGTAAAATATACCATTCCAAAGTCCAGTGCTTCCCTAAAGCAAGTCGTTGTGTAGTGTAGTTCCTAGTTTCCCACTAGGCCCTGCGCATTGGAATAACATAAACAGTAGTATCGACGTGGAACTGCTTATATTCCAGGCCTCCACTGACTATGCTAAACTTAATTGGGTTGTGTTACCAACTAGCTCAGAGGTCACTGGAAACTTTCTTCTCTGCATAGGAAGTGATCAGCTTCCTTGGCACAGACAAGAAGGGATTCAGTTTTCCAACAACCGTGCAACATGACAACTTTGCTCCTCAGATCAAGAGTCGATCTCTAGGGTCGTGTGAAACAATAGACATAGATTTCACTCAGTCAGTCTAGTGCAGTTTACTTTCACAGTATGTAGAGAATAGAGAGACGGGCGTGTATCAATAAAGGTTAACATTTATTGAACAGTCTTTCTTCTCGTACAAGAGAAATGTATTGCCACAATTGCAATAACTGTTATTATAAAAAGTACGTACAGTAAGATAAGTATTGCGAAATAGAACTGTAAAAGCATTGATATGGTTTCTTAGCCATACAATGGTTTAAAAGTAATAAAACATATATACAGTCATATATACATTAGGCTAACATACTCAACTGGTGCTTCTAACTAAGCCTACCCCAGTGTGCCTGACCTAAGCCTAACACGTGAGAAGGGGGAGTAAGTAAGTAGCTTTAAGTTAAGTTGGTTTTGCCAAGGTTTGTTTCAAGAATTCTCGTCTAAGGGTTTAGTCAACACCATACCTCTGAATAGAATGATGGAGGATTGGTATCTCCTTCAGGGGTCTCTCTCGATATCCCAGTCACCCGCGAGGGTAAACCGGAAGCGCCGGGACTGGATTTCTCTGCACCAGAAATGCAGCGGCTTCTCTCTTCAGCGCGTCGAGGAAGGAGGGGTGACAGCGTCCGCGGGCAGCTGGGCTGGATGTCTTCGCAGAGGACGGCTGCACGGCTCCTCAAGCGTACTGCACCATAGGTCGCGCTGTAGCGGCGATAATGGTAATCAGCAGCTTCACCACCACAGGATAGCAGGCTGCAGCGACAGAGTGCTAGTTTTTACCAACACAGGGTCATGCAGGCAGCTGGCATCAGCAACAGTAGCTTGCAGCTAACAGCTCACATTGCTTAAGGCAACGTTGGTAATATTTATACCTGACAGGTGCCGGGTTTGACGCAAGTTTGCTGGACATAAGACGTCAATTAAAGATGTCACTAGGAAGTGACAGTTATCAGTTGCTCATTAGAGTTCCATTACTAATCAAAACATAGCAAGCGGGGATTTCCAGGTTTGCTAAGTTTTTATCTTGTTGAAGAACTCGGAGTGTTATCTAGGAATATCAGATAGTGACTGCTGCTCTGTCATTGCACTAATTGGTCGCAAAGGAAGTAGCAGAGAGTCATGCTGGAATGTGGCTCTGTTCGTGTGAGGCCAGAGATGACTTTTCAGAAAATCGCACTTGAACGGTTATGCCAATATAGGGAATAAATGGATTTATAGCCGAATAGGGGCATAAGGTCACAGTATCGATCAGGAACCTAGATAAGCACGCAACAGTTGTAACGTCTTGCATTGTGATGGAGTGCGTGGTAATGACGCATTCGTTGTAATGCCTGCGTTGTAAAGGCATGCATTGTAAAAGCATGCTTGAATACTTCATACATCCGGTCGATATAGAGCAGCTGCAATTTCTTTGGCCAGACCCCTATTCCCAAGATGTGGCAAAATCAAGCTCAAACCATGGTGACTTAGTTCACGTTAATTGAAGTGGATGAAGCAATTAAGTCTACAGCTAATGAAAAAGCCTGTGGGGAGGATGGCTTCCATATTGAGTGCTACAAGACATTTATACCCCCCTTAAATCAAGAGATTTTAAATCTTTATAATCATATTTGAAAAGGCAGTAACATTCCTCCCTCTTTCAACACCGCCAACTTAGTAAATTTTCTTAAGAAAGACAAGACTGCAGAGAAAATCAATTCATAAAGCTCAATTAGTCTATTAAATACTGATTACAAAATGCTAATTAAATTATTAACTAATCATATGAACAGGGTAGTTGGTGCACTAATAATTAGGGATCAATGCAGCTTTATCATGGATAGGCAATTACACTTCAACACAAATTTCTTAAAAAAGACTCTGTTTTTTTTTAAACAGCAGCAAGTTCCAGCCCAAATACTGGTATTAGACACCAAAAAGGCTTTTGATCTAGTCTGCTGGAAGAGTCTTTTCTGTATTTTAGAGAAATTCAGCTTCCCCTTAAATTATGAATAGGTTTTGCATAAAATGAACCAGTGGGCACTTGCACAATAGTGGATTTGGTTGACATAGGTGGAGGAGTGTGGCTCAATGGTTAGAGCGGCAGACCCTGATGCAGAGTTCTGGTCCGGGACCAGGGTTCAATTCCCGCCTCGGCGGGTCTTGGGCTCATAATTCCTCGGACCTGATTTCTTGCCTCGGTGCCTACTCTAATCATGGGCCCCACGCTGAAACTCTGGGCAATAGCTTGCTTAACCTCCACACCGGCCCCAACAGCGCTGTGGATGCCTGGCTTCACCCTGGGGGTGCCCAGGAGTGGACACTTCACAGGGAAAGCCAGGAGGGGTTCCACAGCGGTATGAGTAATAGCGCCAGGAAACCGCTTGGTGACAGTGCGCTCTACAAATACCTTGACATTTACATTTACATTTACATAGGTGTATTTAAGGTTCAAGCAGGAACAAGACAGGGATGCTCCCTCTCCCTATTTTATTTGTCATTTTTATAGAGCGACTTACCATTACAATAAGGGAAAATAGCAATTAGAACCACTGGTCAGAGGAATGTCCAAAATCAGATTATATGCTCACGATATAGTTCATTTTTTTAAACCGGATTTAGAAATCCAGGAAAACGTTTTCAAATAATTAATTTATTTCAGTTGGTGAGTGGATACAAGATAAATAGGCAAATAAACGAAATTATTTGATGCAACTTAACCTCAGAGTTACGTTGTCTGGGGAATCATAAACCTAAACGATGTTTCGGCATAGACACCACGGAAAACATTGATAATCTTTTAGTTCTAATCAACATGCCTTTAGTCAAGATGATTAAAGCACCTTTTTTTTTAAATGGACAACTCTGTTCCTATCTATAATGGGCAGAGGGGCATTGATACGCCTTTCTGTTTTACAGCTTTTTAATTTTTTCTTCACCAATCTGCCCTGTGCTTTGCAAATGAAGGGCCATATTATCATGAAAGGGCGATACATTATCGCCGTTATTATCGTCAGGAAACTGCCGCTAAAGCGGCGATAAAGGGCTTGATAATATGCCCTTGTGAATTCCCATAGAAGCCCAGGTTAACACCAGAACCTGGGCTTCTATGGGAATTCACAAGGGAATATTATCAAGCCCATTATCGCTGCTTTAGCGGCAGTTTCCTGCCGATAAAAGCGGCGATAATGTATCGCCCTTTCTTGATAATATGGCCCACTGTTTTTTAAAGAAATAGAGAGGATGTTCTCAACATGTTTCTGGGTCAATAAAGAATAGCAATAGATATTCTCTATAAATCAGTAAAAGAGGGGGGCTTAGCATTGCCCTGTTTGAAAAAGTATGATTTTGCGAGTTTTGCATATTTTCCTTATTGATTTTCCAAAGCTCCAACTGCTGGAAGACCAATAGATACTTTTTTCTTAGATTTAATACTGCAGGAATATAAAGTAAATGATTTCCTAATATTAACTAAATAACTAAAAAAGGTCCGGCATAAACCTTTGCAGCGGGTTCTAAAGAGAAAAGAACAACTGTTTAAACACTATGTAATTCCAATTATTAATGGGTCAACCAAATTTGTGGACATATTTACAGGATCTGATCCTCTCCTGAATAAAACAAGAACCCATGGATAGGAATTTAATAGATATTATGCCATTGACGATTTTTTAAACCAAGATACTTGGAAATGCTCTGCAGGCACAGAATCAAACATTAGATATGCGAAAGCATCAATGGTCTTATATTCAAATAGTTTATTTTTTGAAAGAACTGGATCCCAGAATAATTAAGAAAAGTTTGGGGCTAATGGAAGATGTAATAGAGAGAGACCAGTGCACATAGATCTGTAAAATATTGGAAGGCTACACTTATATGTTAAAAAGAAGTTAAGGTTTTTATTAAAGCACAACAGATGTGGCCGTCAAGGGAGGGAATACATATTATGAGAGAAACTTAAAGTAAACCTGTACAACTTCTCCCTAATCACAGGTGCGAATCTCCATTATATGCAATTTGATACCAAGTGGCAACAATACAGTACACCGGCTTTACTGAATAAAATCAATTCCCAATTGGAGCAATCATTTTTGTCAAATGGTCTGACAATCAGAAAAAATAGAAAAGTGGCAAAGCTTTCTTGCGCACAAGATAATATTCGTACTCCCCAAATTAGATACAGGTAATAATCACAGTGTGTTTCCAATATTGAGTCCAGCATAAGCATACATATTGCTCATTTTGTGGAGATATGTTGATGAATTAAATTATAATCGGACTCATTATTTCGTGGTCTTTGTAGACTATAAATACTGCTCCAAAAACCAAGATGGCGCTTTAACTGAATGCCAGTCCGATGTTGTGAGGAGTACTCTCCCCGACCCGGTAAGTTGTTACATGAACGTGTTGGCTCCCGATACAACTAATGGGTTATTTTAAGAACTGTATAACCTATTGCTATGATAGAGAATAGGTTGATGGGACATTTGTTTTTATGGCGCGGGACGTAATTCTCGCGCATGAGAAACAGTAACGCAGAGATGGGTTATTATGCAAATTATATAACGTTTTGCTTAACTTCGAGAATAGGGATTTATGGTGATTGTTCATATACATATCGCGGGATGTTTTCAAGTCATATGAGATTTGTTATGACGTTAGTCACGCATGAATGGATACAAGAACTTGCTAAATAAAAATTGACAAATCATGAGTGTTACAATGGATAAGGGACTGATCAGTGTTCCATTTTGAGCAGTAATAGGACATGTATTTAATTCTGAATAGGATGAAACCTTATGGAATATATGTATGATTCACAGGATACAGAACTACAGATCCTGTGAACTTCTTATCTTACTTGGACACCAAATTGAATACTGAGCGGTAAGGGTGTATATCCCCAACGAATAACTATAACTTTCAAATTATGACACTTTAGAGTATGTATACTGTTCAGTTAGCGATACTGGGTTATTGATAGAGTTGCAATTGACTTTTACGTAGTGAAATCTTCTTCCTGTAAAACGGTGGTTTCGGTAATTTTGGCATTGGAGAAATATCTTGATAGGTGAGCAAAATTTTGGAACATCAGCATGGGGTTCTTTCACTGGAGGATTTTTGGTCTTTACTTTCTTGCTTTCTTTTTAGAGGTGTAGCACTGTAAAGTTGTAGTACCAGTTGAGTTTGGATGAATTAAAATAGACCCCTCGCAATATGATTTACTTGTAGTAGCTGAGTTTAATGAGATCTTGTATTAGAATTCGCTCTTTCACCTATGAATCACTCTGCGACTACTATTGAGCACATGGGTGACATGGTGGTGGTTTTTTGACAAATATTTATGTATGATATAGCAACGTCTTTTTAAATTTAATTGTAGCCCTAAAGAAGTCAGAGATGTGGAGGCATCATTACTGACGAAACACGTGTTGGCTTTGGATGATTTGGCTTTGGACGATTTAAAGATTGCCATATCTGATTGACAAGAAGATATTATCTGATTTGAAGAATAAAATCATCATAAAAGAAGATTGATTGGACCTCTTTACACTCAATGCGAAGTTGAGCGCAGGACATTGTTTTTATCTGGTCTGACAATCAGCACAGCACTCTGGATTTTAACATACCTAAAGTTGCCACCTTAACCCCTTGCATGCTTATGACGAGCTCAGCTCGTCATGAGGCACAGTGGAGCAGTGCTCATGAGTAGCTGAGCTTGTCATTACTGCCACGGACAGCCCACACGGGGCTAATTCCCCACCTGTGCAGGTGTTCTATAGGAGTGGGCGGAGTCGTGACAAGCCCAGCTCGTCATGAGCACAGCTCCACTGTGCAGCATGATGAGCACCGCTGCACCACGTGCGCCCCCACCCCCGCACCGCAGGGGAATTAGCTCTGCGTGACAGGGGTTAAGTTTGAACAGTATCTTACCATTGAGCCTAGCTCAGTCCATTTTCATACCCAATCTGCAACAATAATATAAAAAGCTCTCTCCTCATTACATCTCACAAGACTTGGGGCCAGATGTACGGATATTTGCATGCGCCAATGGGTTTTAGACCTGTTTGCGCATGCAAAAAATGAGTGGGCCATGTACTAACCCTATTTTGCAAGATGCAAATAATTTGCGACTCGCAAAATAGGGTTTAGGGACTTGCTATTAGGAAGTGTAGTGTAGTTCCTAGTTTCCCACTAGGCCCTGCGCATTGGAATAACATAAACAGTAGTATCGACGTGGAACTGCTTATATTCCAGGCCTCCACTGACTATGCTAAACTTAATTGGGTTGTGTTACCAACTAGCTCAGAGGTCACTGGAAACTTTCTTCTCTGCATAGGAAGTGATCAGCTTCCTTGGCACAGACAAGAAGGGATTCAGTTTTCCAACAACCGTGCAACATGACAACTTTGCTCCTCAGATCAAGAGTCGATCTCTAGGGTCGTGTGAAACAATAGACATAGATTTCACTCAGTCAGTCTAGTGCAGTTTACTTTCACAGTATGTAGAGAATAGAGAGACGGGCGTGTATCAATAAAGGGTTAACATTTATTGAACAGTCTTTCTTCTCATACAAGAGAAATGTATTGCCACAATTGCAATAACTGTTATTATAAAAAGTACGTACAGTAAGATAAGAATTGCGAAATAGAACTGTAAAAGCATTGATATGGTTTCTTAGCCATACAATGGTTTAAAAGTAATAAAACATATATACAGTCATATATACATTAGGCTAACATACTCAACTGGTGCTTCTAACTAAGCCTACCCCAGTGTGCCTGACCTAAGCCTAACACGTGAGAAGGGGAGTAAGGAAGTAGCTTAAGTTAAGTTGGTTTTGCCAAGGTTTGTTTCAAGAATTCTCGTCTAAGGGTTTAGTCAACACCATACCTCTGAATAGAATGATGGAGGATTGGTATCTCCTTCAGGGGTCTCTCTCGATATCCCAGTCACCTGCGAGGGTAAACTGGAAGCGCCGGGACTGGATTTCTCTGCACGAGAAAGGCAGCGGCTTCTCTCAGCGCGTCTGGAGGAAGGAGGGGTGACAGCGTCCGCGGGCAGCTGGGCTGGATGTCTTCGCAGAGGACGGCTGCACGGCTCCTCAAGCGTACTGCACCATAGTTCGCGCTGTAGCGGCGATAATGGTAATCAGTAGCTTCACCACCACAGGATAGCAGGCTGCAGCGACAGGCAACGCTCAACAGCAGTTAGCTTCGCTCTCACAGCTCACAGCTTCGCATTGCTTAAGGCAACGTTGGTAATATTTATACCTGACAGGTGCCGGGTTTGACGCAAGTTTGCTGGACATAAGACGTCAATTAAAGATGTCACTAGGAAGTGGCAGCTATCAGTTGCTCATTAGAGTTCTATTACTAATCAAAACATAGCAAGCGGGGATTTCCAGGTTTGCTAAGTTTTTATCTTGTTGAAGAACTCGGAGTGTTATCTAGGAATATCAGATAGTGACTGCTGCTCTGTCATTGCACTAATTGGTCGCAAAGGAAGTAGCAGAGAGTCATGCTGGAATGTGGCTCTGTGGCTCTGCTCGTGTGAGGCCAGAGATGACTTTTCAGAAAATCGTACTTGAACGGTTATGCCAATATAGGGAATAAAGGGCTTTATAGCCGAATAGGGGCATAGGGTCACAGTATCGATCAGGAACCTAGATAAGCACATGACACCCACTCCACGAATTCATGTCCATCAAAATTACTAAAACTAAGCAATTAGATGCATGTGTAACATTGTGTAACATAGCCCACCCCAAAATACATAAATGCATTCGAAATAGGCGTACTTGTAATACATGGAATTTAGGTACTGTACGTAGTTTTAAAACATAGTAATCATTCAAAAGGTATTGCATATGAAGTCAATGAACGATTATGCAAAAAGAATTACACATGAAGTATCTCTGACAGAAGAAATGCGAGATAAATCATCACAAAAAAATGCATTGTAATAATATGTGTGCTAGAGGCTGGTGTTATGTTGTTATGTCTCTAGATGTGTTTTTAGAAATAGAAGTGTGAAGCTTCTGTTCTCTAAGAATAGTTTTTACGTTAAGCAAAGAATTGTTCGTGCCAAAAGAGAGGGTCAATATTTTTTTAAAAAATTGTCCAATCCAAAGAAAAATCAGTTTTACCAAAGCTCCTGGCAGTTTTTTGTTGATCAAAACTGAAGGCCGAATTCAGAGTTCATGGGAACGCTGTGTGTCGGAAAGCTTCTCAAAAGTTATTGTTTCTCTATGGGTGAGAACATCGTATCAGACAGGCTCGCAAAGAATTGGTCTACAAAATCAGGTGATAGTTCAACCAAATTAGATAGCGCTGAAACTTGGCAGGTGTGAGAATGATTGCTGTCATCGAAGGCAGGATCAGCAATGCTCACAGAACGTTGTACCTGGATGATGTTGCTTTTGTCACTCGCTCCACTGTTACCACTTTGCTGTAGTACAGGAGTCTCCACGAATGCCGTCATCAGGATTGGTAGCCGCTGGGGACAACACAATGCGTGAGCCGTTATTGGACTTAGCAAAGTATCGACGTCCATTGGTACTGCTGATGGAAGTGAAAGACAGATGTCCAACACGCATTCCTCGCCGCAAAGCATACACCGTAGCACAGGTAAAATGCAATTTTGCCATATTGGTCTGAATGAAAGGAACCAGGTCATGTTTAGATCTCTCAGCCTGGCCAATCCGAGGACGTTAGTTATCCTGTCCCTGTAGCGCATTGCTAGGATTGTTTCTTCCATTTCCATGGGAGCTATGTCTGAGCCGAGGCTTGCCATAACGTAGCAGGATGGTCAAAAATAGAATCCCTGCGATGAGTCCAAAAAATAGTGGAATACCACCAAAGATGGAGTGCACAAAATTAGGAAAGATTCCCAAAATTGCCTGGAAGGGTGTTAGCAGTCCCGTAAAGACTGTCTTAAATATGCCTGGGATGCTTGTAGCACTAGACATGTTAAGGAGTTGGCTAAACATTTCTACGAAATGCACGGGGCAATTTGTTGATAAAAGGTCATGGACCTCAGTAGCCGTCCTTGCGACTAGAAGATCATACGTCTCTTTAGATGACGTTATAGGCACTGTTGTCTGTAAAAGTACAGATTTCATTTTGCTTAATGTATCAATTCGTATTGAATAGAGATTCAGACGAGGCCAGAGGGGAGTCACTATGTCTGGAGGCCCGCTCGGGAACAATGCTTGCATGCAACATTTGACCATGGACGTTACTTCTACTAGATAACTTAGTCCGGGCGCGAGGCCACAGCACCTGTGATCCGTTCTAAGAATGTAACTCCCGTTTGCGAGTTGCATAAAGAAGGGCTCTATCTGAGTTGCAGGTGTGACTAGCTGGTGGCATGAAAGGTTGTTTGAATTGCCATCACACGCTCCGTGTAAATTAATACCCTGACACAAAAGTATACCGCTTAGTGAGTGTTTACAGTTGTCACCACTAAGAAATACATTTTTGTCGCTGTCACTATAGCAAGAATGAGTGTATGGTAATTTCCATTCGGATTTAACATATCCCTTACCCAATTGTTCATACTGGCCAGCAGGTATGTATTCAAGGCATTTTTTAAAGCGGAAAGTTGTTATCGGAATTGTGATAATTCCGTGTATTATCCATTCAATGACAGGACTCTCTGACATTGTCAATGATAATTTCTCGAGTTTCTCGATGCTCAAGATTGTATAGTCTGCTCCTTTCTGTGCCAAACTGATCTGTTTATCAGTAAGGTTAAAAATGGAAAATAATGACGTTGTGTTGATTAAACGCCAAGGCACATAGCCTGAACGAAGATTTTGCAGCGTCCAGCCTAGTTCTATAATAGAGCGTAATTGAGACTGGCCATGTTGTAACATTAGCAAATCTCTGTCTATCACATCAAAGGCAGAGGATACAATATTGTCCAAAGAATATATTCTGGAAGACAGAGTCATTAACCCATTGTCTACCACAGAAAGTGATTTTTCCAAATTAATACGATCAATTTCTCGTATTTTTTCAGCAGTTTCAATTTGCTTTACTTTCCAAGCCTCATTGTAAGCAGCATAGATGCTGGTCGCTATGAAACGCTTTTGACGCTGTTTGCGTGGTCCAAGAATGAAATCGCGCAAATCAGCACCATCTTTTAATAAAGACAAGTGTTGCTTAATTTCAGCCAGTGTGGATGTAGTTAGCCATTCTAGGCAGAGTTTGCCTACACTGTATGTGGTTATAATTCCTGGATGTTGTCTCTGGGAGTATCTTGGGTCTAATCTGGTCATTTTTAACCCTTGTGTTTTATTCAGGAACCTATCTTGACAGCTATTTGTGTCTGTAGGCCAGATTAACCACTTTTTCCAATCAGGATGTGTTCTGTTGAAATTTAAAATGTGTGACACGTCTAACTCATTATCTGCAGTTGCATTCTCAGCTATTGGCTTTGGTATAGACGGTGTTCTAAGGTCTTTGATCTTAGCTAGGCCAAGACAAGATGTTTGGTGTACAGTGTCATTTAAAAATAACATTTGTTCTGGTATCATGCAGGTTCTAAACAGTGCTTCTATGCCTTGCACCTGCCAATCTTTTGTACCCCAAATTGTTTTCGTTTCAATATTATTTTTCCAATAATCAAAACCAAATGTCATCATTTTGTCATAAAATGCTTCTGAATATATCAATTTAGAATTTGTCAGCATTGTTTTCATTCCTGTTTTATCTAACAGTTTATAATAAAACGTTTCTGCATCACTGGTGTTAAACCCTGAAAAATATTTGAATTTCTCAAAAAATGCTTTAGAACTGCTTTTAGGTGGTGTAGAACAATGTTCCCATTGATTATACATAAAAACATTTCTAGGCTGTGCAGATTTATGCAAGTAATGATCCCCATAGTGGGTGTAACAGAATAACTGCTCATAACTAGATGAACCTTGTAAAAAATCATGATCTGTGAATCTAGCTGACATTACTAAATCAGACATCATGTCATTAATACTGTTAAAGTCCCAATCATCAGAGAATGTACTAGGTGTAACAAAGTCACTTAAGGAAACCTTTAGTTGATGAGGATACTTCAGGATTTCGACCGGACCATAGATCTCATAGTCTGTTTTCTCCCATACTACCCCACCAGGTATTGGAATTGCTGTGACATTTACTGTAGACAGTTCTCTTTTCTTCACGTGGGATGATCTGTGTGGTTTCAGGACTAGGTTGATGTTCTGACTTGCTGTGTCCATTCAATTGTAATGAACTTCCCTAAAATTAAAACTAAAATTAGGCATAGTAGGAGTATGAATACCCCTGAGATAATCCAATGCTCAATCAACGGTGAATCCAGATATAGTTCTTTTATTTGTTGAAGGAGTCCTGTTGTATTTTCTTTAAAAGACTTTTTTGTTTCTGGCATCACTTCCGGGTCATTTAAATCTTCAGAGAAGTTGTCGAAGTTGATGAAATAACCAGAGGCAGTTCTGTCAATTGATGGGATTGTTCTTTCAATCTGTCTCTCGGTAGCACTTTCTGATGCCACATCATTGTAGACTGGTGTTGTTTCTTGACGAACTGTTTCAATCTGTGTTTCAAGAGGCACGAGTTCCATGGCATTATTGCATAGTCCTTCATTGTGCACTGCAGGCTGATCGAATGTGATTAGTCTTTCAGTTTGAACCTCTTGGATTGTTGCAAGTTTGGGTATTCTGTTGTTTCTTGGGAGTCCACTGGGCCTACTGTTGATTATAGGCCACATGCTTGTGGTTTTACCAGATCGATGGACACGACTCTGTTCTCCTTTTTACCAGCAAGGGGCGGTAGCACAACTGATCTTGTTCCGGTGACTGCTAAGACAGGTACTGCTTTTCTGTAAGAAGGCCCAAATTCCTTCTTAACCGCGATCTTTTCTCTGACTAGATCCCCAATCTTTGGAATCCAGACAGGCCTTGCTGGGGCTGTTGCGGGTGGTGCCTCGTCAGTGGTACTTGGCTGTTGCTTTAACTTTATGTTGCTTAATGATTTTCTTGTTTCATTCAGTTCCTGTAAAACAGCCAAACGGTCTTTTACTTCAAACTGTTTTGTTTCTTTTTGTACCACTGACATCTGACTATCGAGGTCCTGAACGTTCATTCTTATTCCGAACAATAGTTCGTATGGGCTGAAACCTTTTAGAGAATTTCTTGGCATGTTGTTAAGACTAGTCTGGACACTTATTAAATGTTTGACCCACCCAGCGCCTGAACCTAATACCTTCGCTGTTATAGATTGCTTTATGTCCCGGTTTTTTCTTTCTACCACACTATTCCCTTCGGGATGCGACGGACAAGAATACCGCAACCCAATTCCCATGCTGGCCATGGCCTCCTTATAGGCTCGAGAGCTGAAAGCAGGACCCTGGTCAGAGTGGAACGTGGTAATTGCGTATATGCCGATATGGACTCGCAAATCTTTTATAACCGTTCTAGCGTCAGCCGAGCGCTGGTGGCCTCATTATTTTAAGTGCATTTCGTCTTAACTATTAATAGGACGCAGGATGGGGTGTAGGCAGCGTTACGCTCTTTCTGATTGGTAGCCGGTAGCAAGGTTCGCTACTGCGATCCCTATTGCAGTTTTCACAGTTGTTTGCATATATTTGGTGTTCTACACTCATTCCCGGCCACCAGAATACTGATTGTAATTCAGTCAGTGATTCCTTGATCTTTCTGTGCCTAAGACCCAAACCCATGTGTGCGTCTGCTATTAAAAATATTCTCCTGTTCATGTTTGGAATTACTCTATCCCCCACTCCAGGGATTCGAGCAAAAGGAACGGAGTTTGCATCGATTATGTATGCATAATTGAGTGGATAGTTTACGGGTAGTGCGGCACAGTCGCCCTTTACGGTCGTTTTTACTGCTAGCATGGTTTCCCCGTCTATATACTTATCTGTACGCTTTTTTGTGGCTACGGAAGCCGGTTTAGTTGCTTCCGTGGTGGCTGTATTAGCCAATGAATTCCCTGCAACGTGAACGCCATCACGTTGAAGACTCTGTGCGTGAATCACGTGAGTCTTTTGTAGTTCTTTGTGTAAAAGAGCTACTTGTTCCCAAAGCAATTTATGCTTTATTGTGGCACCTATGTCATCTTTGTAGTCGTTTTCGATCCAACTCTGCAGTTTATTGTTGTAAGAATTGACGCAAAAATGAGAATCGCACACGATAAGTGTGGGGAATTCGCGTTCTGCATTTTCGAGCGCCATCTTTAAAGATCTGATTTCAGTTCTCTGAACCGAACAGTTTCTTACAGATTCAGTTTTTGTTACTTTCGGTCTGAATTTACCGCACAGCCAACGACCTTTAATGATCGCACATGCTGCATCGTAGGATCTTCTCTCTACATTGAAATGCTGTACAAAGCTATCTGTATAGATTATACAGGCGTATTGTGGGAGAGGCAGAATTTCGATTGGCAGAGGATATTCTTCTTCATATTCTAAATCATTCAGTTCTTCAAATTGCGGGGCGAAATAGTATTTCACGTCTTCCGCTCCAAGAGAATCTATGTACTGTATCCATTTCGGATCCAGTGACACTGTAGGCAGGTTTACTGGGCTGAATAGCGCCTCGAAGGCGGATTCCGCTGTAAGGATATTAATCCGTTTGCCGTGTGCTAGTTCTCTTTCATTTGCTAATGCGATTTGCACTGCGTTCACAGTTCTTTCTGTGTGACTGAATGCTTTTTCTGCTTGTGTGTACAAGTGAGATTTAATTGAAATTGGTACCTTTTCTCCCTCATTAGAGGTTAGGTACGTGAATCCGCATCTTCCTGGGATGACACGGATTACAAGATCGATCGTGTTGTCACGTGTATCTAATTTTGTTTTTGCTAACATGTCTGTTTGCAGTGATCTCAAAATTTCTGTGTGTTTTTGAGTCCAATTGATTTGTTTTAAATCAGGTTTTATTAGTTCGTAGAGAGGTTTAACCCTCTCTGCGTAATTTAGGATGTAAGTTCTTCCGAAATTCAGAAAACCTAGTATGGATTGTAAATTCTTCAGCGTTTTTGGAGCTTGGAGTACAGCGCACTTCTCTAAGAAGTTGTCCGCTAGGCTTTTCCCTTCACTTGATAATTCGTACCCTAAGAACAGTACTGTCAGATGGGCAATTCGGGACTTTTTAAAGTTGAATTTGTAACCCTCTGCTGCGAACCCAAGTATAATGGTGTTCACTCTTTTCAAGTGAGTATCCAAGTCGTCGTCTGTGAGATAAATATCATCTACGTAAGATAATGCTTCATCATCATAGATTTGTAGTAACTCTGTTACCCTAGCTGAGAATAGTCCTGGGCTGTTCTTGAACCCCTGTGGGAGTCGACAGAATTTTTTCTGTGACCCAAATGCGGAGAAAGCGGTCAAGTATCTGCTTTCTGGTGCAATGTTTTGACAAAAGAAACCATTAGAAATGTCTAATGTCGTTTTATATTTTTTCCTAACTATGTTATTCATTAGGGCTGCACTATGCGAGTTTTGTACTGCAAAAGTTTTGCAACATGTATTAAGGTGTCTGTAGTCCAAAACTAGACGATATGAATTGTCTGGCTTGGAGACAGGAAACAAAGGATTGTTCATTTGAGAGGTGCATGTTTCAATCACCCCCTGGTACTCAAGTTGATCTAAGATCTCCCTGACTTGTTTTTTAGCTTCTTGCTTTATGGGATACTGCCGTTGGGCAGTTGGTTCACTTTTTAGTTGGATTTTGTGAGGTGGTGAATCCTCATCCCATCCTACATGATTTTTATACAATGCAGGTGCCTGGGCTACTGCCCATTTCCTTGCATATGTGTATTTTTTGTGAATCGGTATGTGATTCGAGAAGGCAGGCATAATTACCTCTTCGCCACGAGGGCACTCCCTGACAAACTCCGGGGGCCAATCTTTTTCAGCTAACAGAATATCATAGCCTTTTGAGAGCTTATCCCAAAATAGACCCTTAATTTTCCTAGTCTTATCACCCTCTATACGCAATGTTATTTCGTATATTTTATGGGGCTCGCTAAGCCTGGCGTCGGCAGTTTCAACCTGAATGTATTCATTCGTGTCCACTGTCTCCAGATGACTCATCAAGATCTTGCGCGCTATACTGATCTCTGCTGCACTGTCCAACATTGTCAATGCCCACTCCCCGTTTTTCAACTGTGTCCTCAGTATTCTCGGCATGGTTGATTACTCTAATACTGGCTACCTTCTTTTTCTGAAATTGAGATTTTTTACTCTGAGCAGGTTCCTTGTCTTTGGACTTGGTGTGCTCTCCTGGGTCTGACCGTCCTCTTCTTTCCGAATTCTGTGGAAGAGATCGAGAGGGACGTGTATCAATACTTTGATATCTATCAGGTCTTTTTAGATTATCCCTATTTCTAAGGTTATATCTTTTCTCAGAGTGCTCCCGCTGGGGAGACTGGCGTTCTCGAGTCGGAGTTCTTTCCCTCCGTCGAGGAGACCTTCCTCTGGACTGGAAAACTTTTTCCTTGGGAGTGGATTGTTTATTTCCATCCCAGCTCTTTTTAGGAGTGTTTAAATTATTTTTAATAAATAATTTTTCAGGATTTTCGAGCAGTTGGGGCTTTACTGGTTTTCCACCCAAGCTGTCTCTACCTAATTCTTCATAGCATTTTTCTATGATTTTTGCAAGCTCAACAGGATCTTTTATATCTGTTTCCTTCAACTTCTGGCGGATCGCCACAGATGCTGCTTCTCCCTTTACGTTGGCTAATAATATAGCCGTGACCTGCTTGAAATCTTTCAGTAATTTCATACCTAGATTTAAAGCGGGTTCTGGACCGAATTCATTTTGAATCTGTTTTAGCACGTCTGGTATTACCGCCATAGACGGAACACCGTGTGTTTTTGTGTAAATGGAAGCAAAGACTGTACCCCAAGTGTCGCAGTCCTCCACGTGTGGTGCGATTCCCATAGGAAGGCAGATGGTCAAGATTCTGTGTTTCTCAATAGGGGTAGTATCAGGAAATACTGCCTCTATTTGAGTGATTTTCTGGGCTAACCAGAAAGGAATTTGTTCCCGTTTTACGGGTGTTTTACCAAGACATGACTGTATGTTCTGTGGTGTAATTTTATTTGTGTTCCCCTGATGAGGGGTCAGCTGGTGTGAATTAACAGCTGGCTGGACTGTTGCAGTCCGTATTACATATTGGACTAATTGCCTATGTATTTTTATTAATGTGTTTAGCTGTTCTAACAGCTCTTCTCTAGACATTCTTGTAATGTCAGGATGTGGTGTGTAGCTGGCTAGAACCGGCCACGTGGCTCCTGGTCTACCTAGTGGACCGAGCCTAGTTATGTGATCATTGTGTTTTAGGGCGCCATTAAACCAGAGCAGGTGCTCTTGAAATTTAAGTGGAATTTCAACCTCCTCGAAAGGGGCGTACTCATCCGGAGGTTCCTCTATTTTGTAATAGTGAAACTCTTGTGTTATAGCGTTTACCGCTGGAAAGTTTATCCATGAATAGAATACCTCTGTCTGCCGATACTCGTGAGCCTCTATCACGAAAATTACTGTACCACCTTGAGGTGTCAGTCCGTGTTCTATAAGTTTTAAAGTTATAGATCTTCTTAACTGGACCGGGATGATAATAGCACCCGGGTCTGTGTATTCGGGACCTTGCTGAGTCGCATCTACTGCGGCCCCAGAGGTTCCGTTTTCTGGCATTGTAAAAATGCAGTTTTTGCAGAGTGGGTCTCCAAGGAGACAAAGATTAGATGCACAATATTTTGGAACACTGTATCCTTCAACGTTGAATAAACCAGAGCTTTACATAGGAATCTCTTCCTACTAAGGTCGGGCGGATTTTAACCTTTCACCCACTCCAGACGTCTATTGGAGTATTTACGGGAGAAAGGGGTGTGAAATATGCACGACTGAGTTACTCTACAAGTCTTACGTTAGTTTATCGCCTTACCAAACGTTAGGGCGCCATGTAGTGTAGTTCCTAGTTTCCCACTAGGCCCTGCGCATTGGAATAACATAAACAGTAGTATCGACGTGGAACTGCTTATATTCCAGGCCTCCACTGACTATGCTAAACTTAATTGGGTTGTGTTACCAACTAGCTCAGAGGTCACTGGAAACTTTCTTCTCTGCATAGGAAGTGATCAGCTTCCTTGGCACAGACAAGAAGGGATTCAGTTTTCCAACAACCGTGCAACATGACAACTTTGCTCCTCAGATCAAGAGTCGATCTCTAGGGTCGTGTGAAACAATAGACATAGATTTCACTCAGTCAGTCTAGTGCAGTTTACTTTCACAGTATGTAGAGAATAGAGAGACGGGCGTGTATCAATAAAGGGTTAACATTTATTGAACAGTCTTTCTTCTCATACAAGAGAAATGTATTGCCACAATTGCAATAACTGTTATTATAAAAAGTACGTACAGTAAGATAAGAATTGCGAAATAGAACTGTAAAAGCATTGATATGGTTTCTTAGCCATACAATGGTTTAAAAGTAATAAAACATATATACAGTCATATATACATTAGGCTAACATACTCAACTGGTGCTTCTAACTAAGCCTACCCCAGTGTGCCTGACCTAAGCCTAACACGTGAGAAGGGGAGTAAGGAAGTAGCTTAAGTTAAGTTGGTTTTGCCAAGGTTTGTTTCAAGAATTCTCGTCTAAGGGTTTAGTCAACACCATACCTCTGAATAGAATGATGGAGGATTGGTATCTCCTTCAGGGGTCTCTCTCGATATCCCAGTCACCTGCGAGGGTAAACTGGAAGCGCCGGGACTGGATTTCTCTGCACGAGAAAGGCAGCGGCTTCTCTCAGCGCGTCTGGAGGAAGGAGGGGTGACAGCGTCCGCGGGCAGCTGGGCTGGATGTCTTCGCAGAGGACGGCTGCACGGCTCCTCAAGCGTACTGCACCATAGTTCGCGCTGTAGCGGCGATAATGGTAATCAGTAGCTTCACCACCACAGGATAGCAGGCTGCAGCGACAGGCAACGCTCAACAGCAGTTAGCTTCGCTCTCACAGCTCACAGCTTCGCATTGCTTAAGGCAACGTTGGTAATATTTATACCTGACAGGTGCCGGGTTTGACGCAAGTTTGCTGGACATAAGACGTCAATTAAAGATGTCACTAGGAAGTGGCAGCTATCAGTTGCTCATTAGAGTTCTATTACTAATCAAAACATAGCAAGCGGGGATTTCCAGGTTTGCTAAGTTTTTATCTTGTTGAAGAACTCGGAGTGTTATCTAGGAATATCAGATAGTGACTGCTGCTCTGTCATTGCACTAATTGGTCGCAAAGGAAGTAGCAGAGAGTCATGCTGGAATGTGGCTCTGTGGCTCTGCTCGTGTGAGGCCAGAGATGACTTTTCAGAAAATCGTACTTGAACGGTTATGCCAATATAGGGAATAAAGGGCTTTATAGCCGAATAGGGGCATAGGGTCACAGTATCGATCAGGAACCTAGATAAGCACATGACAGAAGAGGCATTCCCTTCAGAATTGCAACTCCAAAAGACATGTAAGAATGTTTTGCAACTGCAATTGTGGTCGCGAAACACTTGCAGTTTACCACCCTTCTCAGAAGGGTGGTAAAGTACTCGCAAACAGGAAGGGGTCCCCAGGGGACCCCGGGTATACATGGGCACATTTTTTTTAGGGCAGGCATTGGTCCCAAGGACCACTACCTGCCCTTACAAAATGAAAATGAAAAGTTTCATTTTTATTTTTTAAATGCATCCCGTTTTCCTTTAAGGAAAACTGGTTGCATTTAAAAAAACTGCTTTATTTTAAAGCAGTCCCAGACATGGAGGTCTGCTGACCCCAGCAGTCCACCATCCCTCGGAGTGCTAGCATTTCCCAATGGGGTCGCAAATTGTGACAGCCTCATTAATATTCATGAGGTATGCAATTTGCGAAACCATTGGGAATTGCTAACAGTCTCTCAAACACTGTTTACATAGCATTTTGCAACTCGCAAATTGGGACTCGCAATTTGTCGCAATTTGCGACTCTCAAAATTCTATTGTCGTACATCTGGCCCTTGATCTTTTCTATCTGGAAGACTTCCTTGCACTCCTCCATAATCCCATCTTTGGCTTTCACTTTGGCCTTTAAACTGTGTCATATCCACCATCTACATCATAAAGGCACACATGACCCTCCTTCATAAATGGAGGATTTCTGTGTACCACTGAGCTCCTGGAAAGGTACTTAACTGCATTACCACAAACACCCTTTATGCAGCCCACCTCAAGCTGTCATAACCTCAGCACCTCATGTGAACAAGCTATGTCTTTCTATACTAAGGGCCAGATGTACAACCATGTCATTTTGCGAGTCGCAAATTGCACTCAATTGCAAGCCGCAATATGTGACTCACAAAATGGCATGTACAACAGTGTCAGAGATACTGTTAGGAGTTTCAATGGGGTCACAAATGGCATGCCTCGTCAATATTAATGAGGCACTCGCAATTTGCGACCCCATTGAGAATGGCTGGCCACGCCAGGAATGGTGGCCTGCTGGGCTCAGCAGACCTCCATGTCTGGGACTGCTCTTAAATAAAGCAGTATTTTTTAAATGCAGCCCATTTTCCTTAAAGGAAAACGGGATACATTTAAAAAAATAGAAATCAAACTTTTTCGTTTCATTTTTTAAGGGCAGGTAGTCGTCCCTGGGACAACTGACTCCCCTAAAAAATATTTTCCCCTGCATTTGCAAAGGGGAAAGGGTCCCATCGGGACCCCTTTCCTGTTTGGGAATCAGTTACAACCCTCTTGAAGAGGGTGGAAAATTGCGAGTGTTTTGCAACCGCAATTGTTGTCAATGTAGCGAGGGCAAGCAGCCACATGCTTCTCAGGTGGATAGTGTAGGGAGCAAGATCTCAGAACTCAACAATCAACAAACTAACACAATAATATAATATTCATCACACTGACTCTTTATGATGGAAAAAGAAGGTACATAAATCTTGAAGTAGAAATTAATACTATGCAATTAATAGGTACTTTATATAGTGTTTCCAAGCTGCATCCTAATAGTGATGCACTATACCTCCCTTCTTCTCAGTAATCCTCTCCCCTCCAGAAGGTTCAGGTTTCCCATTGTTACCAACCCTCCACATTTATGGATTAGGCAAGATTAGACTCAGGGGCACGTGACTCAAAAAGGTCTCACTGTTTCAAGGAGAAACTCAGTAGGTCAATGCCTCTTTTTTTTTCTTTACACAATAATCTCAGTTGGTGTTTCGGACTCACATGCATGCTTCAGCCTCTTGTCCCTGTGTGTGGATTAAGCCCAGCAGGTTACCTGAGTTTATTCACAGTGATCCGGGTTGTGTGCTGGACACTGGTTACACACCTACTCTCATTGTGTGTCTCTTCTTCCACAGGGGAAGCCTCGGACTTGGTTCGCTAGAAGGTTCACAGGCCATTCTGGTCGTGGCAGAGTGCACAGCATCACACGACTTTGGCAGCATAGGTCTCCGGGGTTGCAGCAGTCCAGCAGTCAGCATTGGCAGCTGCAGACCTTGGGCTGAATTTCTTGAGAGAATTACTATGGGGGCAGTTGCAGCCCCCAGGCCTTTCAGTATTCTCTGCTGCAGTGGTGACTTGTCAAACTTTCCCTTGTCGGCTTAGAGACTATCCATAATTTGAGCCAGCAACAGGCTGATGGACTGTACACTCTGGTTCAGGCTTGGAACATTTAAATCCTGAAATGTGCAGAAAGAGCGGGAACCACCTTTCCAGTGTGGCTCACTGCTGGAGGGCTCCCTTGGTTCACCAGCTTTTACTGGGTCTCCTCGTGCATGGGGCACACTGGGTTTCTCCTTCTAGACAGCCTCTCCTCCTGCTGGGTGAGGTACAATCCGTCCCTCCTTCTACAGGCAGGAAGACAGGCCTCTTTAGGCAGACCCTATTCTCCTCAAACCGAAAGTGATGACAACAGGAGATGTGCCCTCACATCTGGGATACAGGGTATCAGAGAGACACCATCCATGGTTGGACAGTAGCTCTACGAGTACTTTAGTTGGCAGACGTATGCACCTTTGTCCAAGTAGGGACCCTTGCTTCTAGTCAGGATAAGGGAATTACACACTTTAGATAACCCCTGCTGAGACACACCAGTGTTGGTACTGGGGGCAGCGCTGCGTGGCTTCGCATCGTCCAGTGTCGGTATCAAGGGGTATGAAGCTGTGCGACAGGACTTGGTGAGGCTTGACGTCATCCTGCGTCGATTCTGAGAGGCTTGTAGCTGTTTTTTGAGACTCGGTGGGGCCTCGTGTCGTCCAGCGTCAGTTCTGGAAGGTTTGCAGTTGTGCAGAAGTATTTGGCGAGGCTTTGGGTCATCAGACATTGGTTCTGAGAAGTTTTGCACAGCTTTGCATTGCTTTGTGCTGGTTCTTACAGAGCTCAGCTGCAGAACCCACTTCTGAGGCTCTTTTACTGGAGGGAGGTGGATGTATGACGTTAGCACGCATACTATTACCACGCATACCGTTACAACGCGGTATTTACAATGAATACCGTTACAACGCATATCGCTTTTTGGTGCTGGATAGTGGTAAGTATAATTTTATATTCCAACTCCAGTCCCCGTGGACACTAGGGAAGGTATTGGATATAAAATTAAACTTATTCCCTATCCTAGAGCGCCCCCCAGCGCAATGCGTTGTAATGGTATGCGTGGTAATGCCTGCGTTGTAATGGTAGTGCGTGGTAAAAAATGCGTGCTAAACGTTGTATACCGAGGGAGGCACCTCAGGCAAGGGTAGGACTCGCAGAAGGCAGAGTCCATCAGCATCACCAGGTTTGCAGGAAGTCTTTTGTGTCCCTGAGACTTCTTAACAGGAGGCACGCACGCACAAGCCCTTGAAGAAACTTCACAAGCAGGATACCCAGCAAAGTCTTGTCCTTTGTCCTCTCATCGGCAGAAACAGCAACTGCAGCCCAACCCAGCAAAGCACATACAGCAAAGGGGCAGTACACCTCCTCACAGCTCTCCATCTCTTCTCATTGGCAAAGGTTTCTCTGCATTCCAAAAGTAATCTAATTCTTTGGGGTTTAAGGTTCAATACCTATATCCCATTTTCTCATTGTTCTCTTCGTGGCAGGGGTCTCTGAGCCCAGTCCAAACCAGTTCTGTTCTCTCTGGTACAGCATGGCCACAGGAGGTGGAGACAGCATTGTGCAAAGAACACAATGCCTATTCAGGTGCAAGTTAAACTCCTCCCACCACTCTAAATGCAGCCAAGTTCTATTCAGCCCAGCTATGAGTCACCCAGGAAAGGCAGGGCACACCTCAACCCCCCTTTTGACTGTCCAAAGACAATGCACACCCCCAGCTCCTGTCACTCCAAAACTAGACAGGCAATACACAAATCAGCAGAGGCATACAGAATGGTTAGACAAGAAAATGCCCACTTTCTAAAAGTGGCATTTTCAAACACACAAATTAAAAACCATCTTTACTAAAAGCTGAGCCTAAACTCTATATTGCTATATTTTCCCAATGGAAAGTTATACATGTAAGATGTTACAAAGCAACTTCCATGTTAGCCTATATGACAGATAACCTTTTAATAGTGAAAAACGAAATTTGCAGTATTTCACTATCAGGATATGTAAAACACAGCCGTTAATATCTTACCTTTGACATACACTGCAGCCTGCCCATTGAGGTACCTTGGGCCTACCAGAGGGGTGCTTGGCAAGTAAGAAAAGGGAAGGTCGGGCCTGCAAAGTAGGTGCACTTGCCAAGCTGACATGGCAGTTTATAAATGTGCACACAGACACTGCAGTGACAGGTCTGAGAGACATTTACAGGGCTACTTATGCGGGTGGCACAACCAATGCTGCAAACCCACTGGCAGCATTCGATTTACAGGTCCTGACACACTCAGTGCACTTTTCAAGGGACTTACTAGTAAATCAAATATGCCAATCATGGATAACCAATCATAATCATAATTCACATAGAGAGCACATGCACTTTAGCATTGATTAGCAGTGGTAAAGCACCCAGAGTCCTAAAGCCAACAAAACCAGCTTAGGAAAATTTGGCAGAAGAAGCAAAAAATGTGGGGGTAACCCTGCAAAAGGCCAACTCCCTTCTTTAGTTAAAAATAATTTTGAACTTTTGGAACTGTAATAAAGAGGATTGTTTTTGGATTCTACTTTTATGCACCTTTTCCCAGACAGGGAATGTGGATCCACGTTCTCAGTCATCAGAATCAGTTTAGGTTGGTTCTCTTCTGAATTTAATTTCCAGGCTGTTATCTAGAAACATTATTTGTGTAAAGTGATGCTTCTCAAAGTAGGTAGGACTGCGGCTGGCTCAAAGCAGGACTGCACACAACAGGAGCACAAAAAAGGTGTAAGATGTATGCACATGGCTGCCATCAGCTTTCCTGAAGTAATCAGGGACAGACAAATGGCAAGGACTGGTCTAGAAAATCCCTCACCTTATAATAGAATTGCAGCCCCACTCCTCCCCAACCAGCTTTGCACCTACCATCCACCAAAAGCTCAGGAAGAATGAATCAGCAGCCACTTGCTAACAAAGCCTTCAAGGAATTTCTAAAGTTATTCTGTCTCCGCCCTCCAGTCACGGGAATGCAGGAAATGCAATCTCCCCTTCTGGGGAAGCTCTGTTACCCTTTATCTTATGCCATGTGAAGACCAGGCATCCAAAATAGTTCCCATTGGTGTCAGTAATCAGTCCTACTGCCATACAAGTATCACTCGGTTGTTAGACACACACTCACTTGACATGCCAGTTTCTGGGTTGCACATAACAGCATACTTTACCTGAGAGTGGTCAATAGATGCCTCTCTGACAGACACAAAAAAAACTCTGGTCACACTATAAATTGCAAACACATTATGCTGCTAC
Source organism: Lissotriton vulgaris (assembly GCF_964263255.1). Lineage (NCBI taxonomy): Eukaryota > Metazoa > Chordata > Amphibia > Caudata > Salamandridae > Lissotriton > Lissotriton vulgaris. The sequence continues at coordinate 330,899,130 of NC_141691.1, read as the reverse complement.
CACCGCTTTATGTGCCCACAAAAGACAGAACTGCAGCCCACTGTCTAACTTGAGGGCATGTTTGGGGTGGTCCACGAAGTAACATGGCAGTTCATGGACGATACATTGCCATGAGCAGGCCTAGGCCTCTACGCACATACTAGACTAGCATGACCCAGGGCCCAAATAAAAAAGCAGGATCCCTGTTTCACATGCAGTTGGCTATTTATGGCAACAGTACACACCTGTTTACCATTCAGGAGGCATTCCTGTCCCAACAATTGTGTACTAAAATGTTGCCTCATCTGTTTATAATAGAAAACATATACTCAATGAGAAGATTTTCTTTATCAATTTTAGGATACAATATTTTTTACCGTACAGAAATCTGTATATGACAGATCATGGGAACCTAGCCAAAGTGAAAGGCAAATAGGCTTATCTCAAATTGTGGGTGTGCCTATGTCGAAAAAGAAACGAAAATTGCTTTTCTTGAGTCCCCTCACTCACCCAGGGTTGCCCCTAGGTGACATTCTTCATCATAGGGGCCATCCCAAGCATCTACTGCTTGGGGCGTGCTGCGACTTGCGAGATACGTAGGAGCATTGATTTTGTGGAACTATGTGATGTGCAAAGTGTAGTTGAGTGGTGCTATGTGAAAACTTAAAAATACCTAACTAGTGGGCTAAACAACGTTATTACTGCTACTAGTTGGTATACTAAAAAGGGGGTAGATATAGGAAAAGTAACTGTTAGGTAGTCAAGATCCCTACCATCATGTCAACATGTTTCCAGGTGTCCCCTACACCTTTTCTTCAGGACAAATGAGGACCAGCCTCATGTGTACCACTCCTGTGGTTAAACCTTTATTCAGGTAAGTTTACAAATGAACACACCTAATGTGTTTGTTTTTCAATATATATACACATATACATACGGTTAAATGATGTACTGGTAGTTTTCTATATTTATAGAGAAAAAACACAGATAATGTTAATACACTGGCCTGCCCAGATGGGCAGGTCCTGGCAGTAGCAGTGTAATTGTGATTATCCTTGCCTAAAATGAAACAGTAGTGCATGTAGTCCGTGCTCCTAGGATAAAAACATAAGTAGAATTACACCACCATTCATCATTGTCCTGTGGCTGTTGTGGGTGAACTTGTGCAGTAAACTATAATGCACAGGTATACTGTTAAAAAACACTCGTAAATGCTGGACACATTTAAAACACACACATGACATACAACAAAACTTTCACATGACATGCAACAAAAACTTTGGTTGAATCAACATACTTTTTATAAAGCAATGTTATGCCCCATGGTCTGCCCGGGTGGAGGGCCTGTCAATTCTGTGGGTAAAAGAAGGAAAAACGCCAATAGTATAAGTTATGGCATATTATGTTTTTTCAGGAAATGAAATTGTGGTAATGCCCAGGTTTCGATCTCTCATGTAGTTTTCTGGTTGGGGAGAGAGGTTTCTAGCACTTACTTGTCTAGGCTGCCCTCCGTCAATACCACCTACTGGTTCCCGGCTCGACCGCATCTTACCATGTCAGAGTCCGGAGCCACTTTAGTAGTACAGCGCGGTTCTCGCTGCCGCGTGCAGCAGAGAGCTAGACCGCGTCTCAGGAAAGGAATGGTGGCGCGTAGTGGCCGCCATTGGTAGTGTAACCGGAGTTCTCATTATGGCTACATCTTATCATTCGTAGGCAGGATAGTCTTCCTACTTGTGGCATTATGTTACTTGGCGCACTGTCTGAAATTAAAGCCAATAATAAATTCTATGCTCAAAGCGATCTCGCGAAATGGGGGCTCGAACTCAGGGAGGATACACAGGTGTCCTACTTGTAGGACACCCCCGCGCCGCACGGCCACCAGCTGCTGCGTGTGCCCCCGCCTGCCGATTCTGCCTGCCTCGCACAGCCCTCCCGTCCTCGGGTCCGCCCTCAGGCCATGCCCCCGCCCTCAGGCCACGCTCCCGCCTGTTGATTTTCCGCGTTGTGAACCATTCCATTGTCTACCTGTCTCTGCTGTTTGGTATTTCTACCGTCTGTGCCCTGATACTTGTTATTTTTTGTGCCTGTCCTGCCCCTCGTTTCCCCCCCCCTGCACCGCTCCCCGCTGCCGATTCCCGCCGCCGGGGAGTGTAGCCACGCCCCCTTCCTCCCCGCTCCCGCCTCCCAGCTGCCCCTCCCTCCCTGCACTTGGCCATAAATGGCGACCGTGCGGCACAGGTGAGTGTGACCTACTTGTAGGACACCCCCGCGCCGCACGGCCACCAGCTGCTGCGTGTGCCCCCGTCTGCCGATTCTGCCTGCCTTGCACAGCCCTCCCGCCCATGGGTCCGCCCTCAGGCCACGCCCCAAACCCTAAGGCCACGCCCCCCGCCTTTTGACCCCCCCCTCCCTGCACCGATTCCCACCGCCGGGGAGTGTAACCACGCCCCCTTCCTCCCCGCTCCCGCCTCCCAGCTGCCCCTCCCTCCCTGCACTTGGCCATAAATGGCGACCGTGCGGCACAGGTGAGTGTGACCTACTTGTAGGACACCCCCGCGCCGCACGGCCACCAGCTGCTGCGTGTGCCCCCGTCTGCCGATTCTGCCTGCCTCGCACAGCCCTCCCGCCCATGGGTCCGCCCTCAGGCCACGCCCCCGCCCTCAGGCCACGCCCCCGCCTGTTGATTTTCCGCATTGTGAACCATTCCATTGTCTACCTGTCTCTGCTGTTTGGTATTTCTACCGTCTGTGCCCTGATACTTGTTATTTTTTGTGCCTGTGCTGCCCCTCGTTTCCCCCCCCCTGCACCGCTCCCTGCTGCCGATTCCCGCCGCCAAGGAGTGTAGCCACACCCCCTTCCTCCCCGCTCCCGCCTCCCAGCTGCCCCTCCCTCCCTGCACTTCGCCATAAATGGCGACCGTGCGCACGCGCAGCGGTAACACGCAGCGGGCGCGCCGATTGTGCGCCGAAGGCGTGCCAAAGGTAAGCCCGTCTGCGCCCGGCCGCGACCGGACCGCGCCCAGCGCCAGGATCCCTGGTTCCCGCCAGACATACGACGCCGCCACCCTCAACGCACTCAACGCCGGCCGAGTCCCGGGCTGCTACCAAGCCCCCCCAAGACGCACCCACGGACCCATCTGCTGCAGCGCCTGCAAGTTCACCTGCATCCGGACCTGCACCACTCCAGCAGTACCCAAGACCTCGACGAGCAACAGCAGCAGCCACCTGAGATGCATCCTGCTCAACACCCGCTCCGTCCACAGGCACGCCATCGAGATCTGGAACCTGCTCGACACCACAGCCCCAGACGTCGCCTTCTTCACGGAAACCTGGATTAACGCCTCCTCCGCGCCCGACATCGCCATCGCCATCCCAGATGGCTACAAGATCATCCAAAGGGACCGCATCAACCACACCGGAGGTGGCATCGCCATCGTCCACAGGAACACCATCCGCATCACGACCAACACCGATGACACCCTCACTACCGCCGAGCACCTGCACTTCCAAGTCCACACCAACCCCAAGACCACCCTCAGAGGCACCCTCATCTACAGACCCCCTGGACAACGCACACAATTCAGCGAATACATCGCCGACTTCATCAGCCCACACGCCCTCTGCTCCGCTGACTACATCCTCCTCGGGGACCTCAACTTCCACCTGGAGAACAACAACGACCGCAACACCACCACCCTGCTGGACAACCTTGCCAACCTGGGACTCAAGCAACTGGTGACCACCCCAACCCACTACGCCGGACACACACTCGACCCCGTCTTCTCATCCAGCAAGGCCATCGCCTTCAGCCACGCCACCGGGCTCCACTGGACGGACCATAGCTGCGTCCACTTCAGCTTCGCAAGGACCACGATCCACCACCACCAGCAACAGGCTGCACGCAGGAACTGGAACAAGATCACAGCCGACCAGCTCTCGTCCGCCCTGAGCACGAACCCTCCCACCTTCACAACGAACCCTAGCCAGGCGGCCACCAACCTCACGAAGTGGATCAACGACTGCGCAGACGAGCTCGCCCCCCTGAGGACCCCCCCCAGCAGACCCGGAAGCAAGAAAGCCCCATGGTTCACCGACGAACTCAAGAGCTCCAAGAAGAACTGCCGAGCCCTCGAGAGAACCTGGCGCAGAGACCCAACACCGGACAACATGACTGCCCTCAAGCTCGCCAACCGGAAACACCACCAACTCATCCGCGCCACCAAGAAAACTGCATTCAAGGAACGACTGGACAACAACGCACACAACAGCAAAGAACTCTTCAACATCGTCAAAGAGCTCTCCAACCCCAACGCCGGAAACAACGACATCACCCCTTCGCAAGACCTCTGCAACTCCCTCACCTCCTACTTCCACAACAAGATCGCGGACATACACAACAGCTTCAGCACCCAACCAACGAGCACCACGACCAAACCACCGCCCCCCACCTCCACCCTCCGCGCCTGGACTCCGATCAGCACCGAAGACACCGTCCGCACGATGAACTCCATCCACTCAGGATCTCCGACCGACCCCTGCCCTCACCACGTCTTCAACAAGGCCGACGCTATCATCGCACCCCACCTGCGGGACATCATCAACACCTCCTTCGACATCGCTACCTTCCCGGAGAGCTGGAAACACGCCGAACTCAGCGCTCTACTCAAGAAGCCATCGGCCGACCCCACCGACCTCAAGAACTACCGCCCCATCTCGCTGCTCCCGTTTCCTGCAAAAGTCATCGAGAAGACCGTCAACAAGCAGCTGGCCGCCTTCCTCGAGACGAACGGATCCCTCGACCCCTCGCAGTCTGGCTTCCGGGCCAACCACAGCACCGAGACCGCCCTGATCGCAGTCACCGATGACATCCGAACGCTGCTCGACAACGGAGAAACAGCGGCCCTCATCCTCCTCGACCTCTCCGCGGCCTTCGACACTGTCTGCCATCGTACCCTAGTACAACGCCTCAGCAACGTCGGAGTCCAGAAGAAGGCACTGGAGTGGATCATCTCCTTCCTCGCCGGAAGAACACAGAGAGTCCGCCTCCCCCCGTTCAGATCTGAAGCCACCGAAGTCATCTGCGGCGTCCCTCACGGCTCCTCGCTCAGTCCAACCCTCTTCAACATCTACATGAGCCCCCTCGCAGACATCGCACGCCAGCACAACCTCAACATCATCTCCTACGCCGACGACACCTAGCTGATCCTCTCCCTGACCAACGACCCCGGCACCGCCAGAGCCAACCTTCACGAAGGGATGAAAGAGGTAGCCGAATGGATGATGAACAGCCGCCTGAAACTGAACTCAGACAAGACGGAAGTCCTCATCCTGGGATCCTCACCCTCCGCCTGGAACGACTCCTGGTGGCCCCCGCCCTAGGCAGCGCACCCAAACCAACAGACCACGCACGCAACCTGGGCTTCATCCTGGACTCCTCCCTCTCCATGACCAGACAAGTCAACGCCGTCTCCTCGTCGTGCTTCAATATCCTGCACATGCTACGTAAGATCTTCCGGTGGATCCCCACCGAGACCAGGAAGACGGTCACCCAGGCCCTCGTCACCAGCCGTCTGGACTACGGCAACACCCTCTACGCCGGAACCACCGCCAAACTCCAGAAGAGACTCCAGCAGATCCAGAACGCCTCAGCACGACTCATCCTGGACATCCCCCGTCGCAGCCATATCTCCGGACACCTGAGAGATCTGCATTGGCTCCCGGTCAACAAGAGAATCATCTTCCGCCTCCTCACCCACGCACACAAAGCCCTACATAGCCAAGGCCCAGGATACCTCAACAGCCGCCTCAACTTCTACGCTCCTAAACGCCAGCTTCGTTCGTCCAGCCACGCCCTCGCCGCCGTCCCCCGCATCCGCAGGGCCACCACAGGGGGACGGTCCTTCTCCTACCTCGCCGCCAAGACATGGAACTCCCTCCCCACCCACCTCCGCCTGACCCAGGACCACCTCGCCTTCAGGAAGCAACTCAAGACCTGGTTGTTCGAGCAGTAGCAGATCCACCCCTCCCCCCCCCTCAGCGCCTTGAGACCCTCTGGGTAAGTAGTGCGCTATATAAATATGATGATTGATTGATTGATTGATTGATTGATTGATTGATTGATTGATTGATTGGGTTGGGAAAAAGTGGTATTTCTACTAATTTCTTATTTTGGACAGATTTAGTATGCCGGTTGGGACAATTAACAACCATGATCAAATACAGTAAATTAAATCAAAATAAAATATCTTAATTTAAGAATACTAAGGTTATATCACTTGGTTTTTCAATGTGTTGCTGGTTACTTCTGGCTCACCAATAGTTAACATGATATCATGCAGATATTAGTGTGAGGGGCTTCACCTCAGAAATTGTCCCCATGGTATATTGTCATTAAGGCCCCTTATGGCTGGTGTTGATTATATAGACTGCAGCACACCTCTCCAATGCATTGAAAGATGAAATCCATACATTAGAAGTAAAACTAAAAACCTATCAGACACCAGCTGAATTGAAAAAACGCCTAGAAGAATTAAACAAAACTATGACGGATTTCGATCTATCACTTAAAGACACCAAGTACCAGAAATTCAAAAAAGATGGGAAAAATTTTACAAACGAAAAAGCCTACCCATACACCACAGATGATTATCAGATGTCAGGTAGAAATCCTGGATACAATACAGACACAGACAGATCTGACACCAGCTCATGTGATTCAGACAGCAGTATCAGAGGAAGGAGGAACCAAAGAGGACGCCAAAACTACATAGGAAGAATAAGAAACAGAGGGGGCCACGGCAACTATGACTGGCCACCGTACCAACATCCTTTTCCGAGACAACCTTTTTACTACGGTCCGCCACCGTTCCCACCACAACTGTACCCATACAGGGAAACAGCCCCTCAAAATGAGTACCCACAGCCTCCTAATTTTGGGACGAGGCCGCGGCCCGCCGAGAGGCAAATCAAAAAGAGGTCAGCAAGTACAATGGGCGCAACCATTGGAAACAGCCAAGAGCCACACGAGGAGCATGGGCCCACCCGAACTACCGAGCACCCGCACACACCGAGTATAGTAATTAACCTATCTAACAATAACCTAACACAAGTACAAGTATCTGTACTGGAAAAAGGTTTGGGCTATGTACCTACTCCAACCCTGGATAAATTCCAACTCAGTTGTGAATTAAATGAATTCATTAGGAAAATAAAACTGAGAGTATTCTTTAATGACAAAGGGTTTTTAGGAAATCAGCTCCTTCCCCCTATGGTCAGCTATCCTCTCAACCTAGACATGGCTTTCTGATCAATGCTCGTTCCCTTATTAAAAATAACGTAGCTTTTAATAATTTTGTAAGTATTAGGCAACCGGACTGGATCTTTGTGACCGGGACATGGGCCACTGAATCCTTGGTCATGATCTCCTTCTGGCGATACCTGACGGATACGCGCTTTATAGGCTGGATAGAGTACGACAAAGAGGTAGTGGACTGGCAATCCTTTTAAAGGCTACACTCTCCTGTACGGTAAAGCCCCTATCTGTTCCTTCAAATCCTTTTGAGGCTCTATATTTTTGTATTGTGTGTTCCCCTTCGATTTCCTTTACTGGAATTCTTGTATATAGACCTCCTGGATCTAGAGCTAATTTTTGTTCTGAGCTCTTTAGAATTTTGGAAGCATATTTTGGGAGATCGCATCTCACCATTCTTGGTGACCTGAATTTTCATTTAGATGAGTTGGAAGCTAAAGACACATCCTCCCTAGTTAAGGCTCTGGAGGCTTGTGACTTTGTCCAAAGGGTATTCTGTCCGACTCATAGGGCCAGCCATACCCTTGATGGGGTATTTTCCAACGACCTTAGACTAACAGTCGGCATGCCTTTGCCGATAGTATGGTCTGATCATTTAGCGGTACCGTTGTATCTAAACACTCCCCGTACTGAGGGTAACTCGGCTACCACCAATAAATGTTTTAAAAGAAGCCTCCGAAATATTACTAACGAGGCTCTGGCCCCTTTCATCCAAAACGTTAGTACCTCATCATATGTGTCAGTTGATGAGGCGGCACAGGAACTCTCTGACTCTATTACTAGAGCTGTGGATGTGCTAGCCCCTGCCTCACTCAGATATGTGGCGCGACAAAAGCCGACAGCCCCTTGGTTTACTGAAACATTGAGGCTCCTTAGACAAAAATGTAGGAGGAAGGAAAGAGGCTGGCGCAAATCCTGGGATCCGATAGATCGGGAGGCATACAGGTGCCTGTTGCGAGAGTATAAAAGCAGAGTTATCAAGGAGAAACAGGACTACTTCACCAACCTGACCAACTCCCTTACTACATCTAAAGAGCTTTTTAAGATCGTGGACTCCCTTTGCACTCTTCAGGCACCTGACCCCGTAATAGCCACACAAGAGCTATGTAATAACATCTCGGACTTCTTTTATAAAAAAATAGATGACATCTATCTGGCTCTCCAATCTCAGAGGAATTCCTTGAGTGACGAGGTTTCCCCTTGAGTTAATCATTGTGAATCTCGGATTGGTGATCCCTCCCAAATCCTTACTCATTTCCCGGCGCTTACTGTAAATGGTCTTAATCTTCTATTAGATAGAATGAAATCAGCCTCTCCTCTGGACCCTGTTCCTTTGAAAGTACTAAAGGACTGTAGGGACAGCATTCTTCCTCCTATGCTGGAAATAATGAATGGAGCTATGGAACAGGGTATTTTCACTATGGCATGGAAGAAGGCCATAGTGAAACCGCTTCTCAAAAAGTCCACCTTGGACCCTGGTCTCTTGAAGAACTTCAGGCCAATATCTCTTCTGCCGGCACCTGCTAAGATGTTGGAGGCTCATTTGGACTGCCATTTATCCAACTTCTTGGATTCTTCGGGGTTTTTTGGACGGGTCCCAACATGGTTTTAGAAAGCTCCACAGCACGGAGTCTGCTTTGACTAAGGTTGTAGATAACATTCGCCGGAAAGTAGATCTGGGCCAAACCACCGTGCTAGTACTGTTGGACCTTACAGCAGCGTTCGACACCCTGTCTCCCTCCACTCTAACATCTAGGTTAAGGGAGGCAGGGGTAACAGGACCGGCCCTCAGTCTCCTGAACTCTTTTTTACAGCAGAGAGAGCAGCGTGTGATGCTTGGAGATTTCCTCTCCCCTGTTAAGTCTCTGCAATGTGGGGTGCCACAGGGGTCGGCATTGAGTCCGACCCTGTTCAATATCTACGTGGCCCCCCTTGCGAGACTAGTAAGATCTCAGGGGATGGAGGTGGTGTCATATGCCGACGACACGCAGATTATGGTGTCCCTGACCCACTCTGTGAGTACTACCGCTCTCAACTTTAGGTCCTGCATGCAACTTGTTGCAGAGTGGATGATTCTCAACTCCCTAAAGTTGAACGGTGACAAAACAGAGGTCCTGGTCTTTGGTAAAGACCAGGACATGTGGTCAGGTGAGTGGTGGCCTTCATCTTTACAATAAACCAAAGGAGAGAGTGAGGGAATTTGTTCACAAAGGTGAACGGAGAGTACTCCTGATCCCCTAGGTATCAATAATAAACAAAACAAGACAGGAGTACCATCAGAAGTAGCTTAGTTAAAGCGTTCTGAATGGAATGAATGAGATGAAAAAGAAGAGAGTCCTTCCTTTCTAAGAAACCCCTCACTCACCGACCTAGTCGGTGACATGCTTCATCATCGGGGTCCACCCTGACAGCCGAATGTCATCAGGGTGTGCTGCGACACCTGGACTACAGTGGAGCAGGTATTTTGTGTGTGAAGTGAAAAAAATGTTAAAAATTGTCCTGGTATACTTGTATAGAGAGTTTTATTATCAAGAACTGGACAATATTAAAATATGTGCGTGGATACGTTTAGGTGTTATGACCGTGTGTATCTCTTATGTGTGAGGTCTACATGTTTCAACCCGTCGTTGGAAGAGTTCCGGGTTTTCGTCAGGACCAAAAAGGAAAATGGGTGGTCAGAACACACTAACGCCCTGTCAGTCCCTATTTCCCTGTGCACAACTGACAAAATTAGGTCAGAGTGAAAAAGCTCATAAACAACAATGGTTGAGCTGAAAAGCAAAAAGACCTGTAGGAGAAGAAACGTAAAAGGTCATAAATATAATTAATACAAGCCTGTTACGAAGTGCCATGCTGGTTCTCACGTGTCTTCTGCTGTGTCGTACATTCCATTCACGGATATTTGTGATCGGTAGTGATTTGCTGTCACTAATGCTAGCACACTTCTTCCATTGGTGATGTGCTCGGTGATCACTAAATACTCACTATAGGCATTCAGTCAAATTAAGCACTGAATCGTGCGTGGAAACACAAACTCACAGTGCTTTTAGCGTGAGAGAACAATGAAATCTACGTGTTACACCTATGACTCATACTCGCACACTCTAGTGATGTTGGTGCGCTAAGTGGTTAGGTGGTTGAATAGTAAATTATCATTCAAAATGAGTAGCACTCAGCACTTCCGAATGCTTGACAGGTTAGCTCACGTGCAAGTTAGAGTGAGCACTGATTATCGTAGTGAATTTGCCCCAACAAACAAACACTCACATTCAGCAGTCACACAAACAACTCACAAACATGGACGCACAAAGGGGAAGTAAGGCTTACTCCTATTTAGGATCTTTTAGGCATCACGGGGTGGAGGGAAGGTAAAACCATGCTGCCATATTCTGCGAGGGGATTAAAGGAGATATCTGTTACGGATAGGGTCTAAGGATACTGAATCAAAGTTATCAGTACCGGGCTTGGAGTGTTACTTACAGTTCAGCTGGTCACAAAGTTCTAGGTACCTACTCGCCTCTCCGTGCCTCCTCGTAATGATACGGGCGCCGCCGGGATTGTTATAGCGGCTACTGTGCTTCCGGGTAGGGCGTGGCCCCGTTCATGCGTGATGACGTCATGGTATCTCCAGAGTGGAAAGAGAGGACGGGGCGAGTACGTTCCGGGCGTTGCTAGGCAATGCCAGGCAGGATTGTTTACATGAATGTAAAAAGCGATCCTGTAGCGGGGGGACTACTTGCAAGGAACAGAGGCTGTGAGTGCACCCAATTAAGGCAACACACACAAAACTCGGGGTTAGATTGCACAACTGCCGGAGTGAGAACTTTACAAGAGGAACGGAGGAGTCCCTGGCAGTGCTGTTAAGTTACCTAGGTGGGGGGTATGGGTGGTTCAAAAAAGGTTGTCAAATGGCAGACCTTGGAGGTATAGGGAAGCTCACTGACTGTGGTGGTTTTAGTTAATGTTGCCCCAAGGAATATTATCATTCAGTCCTGTGACATGAGTGGATAATCTATAAATCCATCTTTGCTCTTTTTCGAACAGCCGTTTTTGCATGTTAGGTCCAGCTTTGATTTGTTCAATCACAGTCCACCACATGTCATTGGGTGTGTGGTTATGTTCAAGAAAGTGGTCTGTCAGTTTTGTGGCATTCTTTCTGCAGCGAATGGTGCTGCGATGCTCGCATATTCTTTGCTTGATTTTCCTTGTAGTCATTCCCACATAGCGTTTGTTGCATGTGCATATGATCAAATAAACTACATTGCAGCTGTTACAGTTGGTGTGGGACAGCTGTCGCCAAGTTTTTCCAGTTTCAATGTTCAAAGATTTGGTGTTGCTTGTTAAGTGACAAACACAACAGTCTCCACAGCGAAAATGACCAATCACATCAGGTAAGCCCCAAGTCTTTGTGATAGATTGGTTGTCAGGTACTTCTTTTGCTTTAGGTCTAGTGTTGACCAGTGTGTCCTTCAGACTTGCTGATTTCTTGTAAGAAAACAGAGGTTTTTCCCAGCGGAGACTTCCAGTGCTGAGAATGGACCAATGTTTTTTGATACTCTTTGATACCTGGTTAGAAACACTATTGAAGGTAGTGACACAGGTGAGTGGTATCTCGTTGGATGTTGATGTCTTTGGTTCAAGGAGAGCCTCCCTTGGCTGATTTCTGGCTCTTTTTTGGCAAGTGTTTATGATTTTGGTTGGGTATCCACGTACTCGAAGTTTTTCAGAAAGGTCAGAGGCTTGCTTTTTGTACTCAGTTAGCTTGCTACAGTTGCGTCTGAGTCTCAAAAATTGACCATAGGGCAGGTTCTCTTTGAGAGGACGCGGGTGAAAACTCTCAAACTTGAGTAAGTTATTTTTGGCAGTGGGTTTGTAGAACGTTCTGGTTACTAGCCGGTCGTTCTCCTTGGTGATCACTACATCAAGAAAGACTATTTCTTTTTCGCTGAAACAGTGGGTGAATTTGAGGTTCTGGTCGCATGTATTGATCCAGGTGATGAACTCGGCCAGTTGGTCCGGTGGTCCTTGCCAAATAGCAAGGACGTCATCAATATAGCGTTTCCAGAATTTTAGGTTGTCTCTAAAGGGGTTATGATTACTAAGAATGAACTTGAGTTCAAAGTCATAGACATAGAGTCCGGCCACACTGGGGGCAAAAACACTGCCCATAGAGGTACCCCCAGTTTGGAGGAATATCGAATTCGAAATAGTTACGTTTCAGTGCTAGCCTGGCACACTCAATGATGAAGGCCCTTGGTGTATTATACTCCCAGTTTATGTTACCTAATGTTTTCTCCAATACTCTCAGGGTATCATCTTGCGGTATGCTTGTGTATAGACTCTCTATATCAAAGCTTAGTAGGATGGTCTCATTATCCACTTTGATTTCTTGTAGAAGATTTAGGAGACTTTTTGTGTCCTGTAGGTAGGTAACTGTTTGTTGCACAATAGTTTTTAGAAAAAAATCGCAGAATCTGGAAAGTGGTTCCAGTAAAGATCCGATGCCAGAGACAATCGGGCGACCTGGTGGAGGTAGTTTTCCTTTGTGCATTTTTGGCAGAGTATAGAAATATGGTATCTTGCCTTCAGTGTCACATAGGTATTCTGCTTCCTGTTTAGAGATTTTTCCCAATGCTTCCGCTGTTTCAACTAAGCCTTTGATTTCAGATTGCAATTCGGCTGTAGGATCTGATAGGAGGATCTGGTAGTTCTTAGTGTCACCTAGTAGGCGTAGGCACTCTTCACGGTAGGCACTGGTGTCCATAACTACAAGCCCGCCCCCCTTGTCGGCAGGCTTTATTGTTATGCTGTCACAGCTTCGGAGGTCTCGTAGGGCATTACATTCAGTACGGCTCAGATTTTGGAACTGTGAGTTGTTGGTCATTTTTTCTACATCATTGTAGACAGCTTGTTCGAAAGTGATCACTTCTACAGGAATGGCATGGGTCGGAGGTGTAAAGGTAGATTTCTTTTTCAATCCACTCTCATTCTGATTGTCACTTGTCAAATTAGGTTCCTGTTTCTCAAAGAAGGCTTTCAGTCTCAGCTTTCTGAAGAAGCTAGCTAGTTCACAATGCAACTGAAATTTGTCCAAACGAGCGGTCGGGACAAAACCCAAGCCTTTATTAAGTACACACATTTCAGTTTCAGAAAGTGTTCTGGAGGATAAGTTAGTAACTAGGTCCTCGTGTTGCTTGGTCCTGCTTTGCTCCTGGTCTGCCCGCTCACTGGTTCGTCCTCCTCCCAGTGTACCTGAGTTTGTTTTCTTCTTCCCTTTCCCCGCCTGCCTCTGCCTAAAAAAGGAGGGCGGTAAGGATTTTGTTGAAAAGGCGGTGGTTGGAAGTGTGGTTGGAAGGGTGGTTGCCAACCGTACATGGGAAACTGTGGTGGATGGTTATACGGATCATGAAACATCGGTGGATTAAATGGTTTCCACTGGTTCTGACCTCTATAACCTCCCCTAGCCTTTTGTTTTGGGGTGCTGGAGTTTGAACCATTGCTACTATTAGATGAAACACTTGATGCATCTGATTCGGGGGTAGGTTTTGTTGTTGGTACAAAGTCTGGGTCAGAGTATGGATAAGTTTTAACAAATGAGAAACGTTTCAAGTCTTTTTGGAACTTGGTACCCTTTTGTTGTGTTAAGTTTTCCTTATACTCATTCATTTCCTTATTAATTTCATCTAGCTTCTTTTTGTATCCCGAGATGGTGGCTTTTATATGAGTTTCTGTTTTCTGGATATCAATTAAGATGACTTCCGATAGCCTCAGAGCTGTCTTCAAGATCAGCATGATCCAATCATGCGTGCAGTGCCACGCTATTAGGGCCCAATCTTTTCTGAAGGTGGCATCTTCTAGAAAAATGCGTGGGGCATTAGTCACAAGAAGGCCCTTAGGGGCCATGTTGTTGGACACATATTCCTTCAGGATGGTACCATGAAGTATAGTTCTAATTCTGTTCCTCTTCATTTCAGTTAATTTTTCCCAATCCCCCGTCTGGGAGATTGTTTGTGATATGCTTGGATCAGCAAATCCAGAGATATCTTCCATGATAGCATCAATTTCCACGCACATATTTTAATATTGTCCAGTTCTTGATAATAAAACTCTCTATACAAGTATACCAGGACAATTTTTAACATTTTTTTCACTTCACACACAAAATACCCGCTCCACTGTAGTCCAGGTGTCGCAGCACACCCTGATGGCATTCGGCTGTCAGGGTGGACCCCGATGATGAAGCATGTCACCGACTAGGTCGGTGAGTGAGGGGTTTCTTAAAAAGGAAGGACTCTCTTCTTTTTCATCTCATTCATTCCATTCAGAAGGCCTTCATCTTTAGGCATCTGCCCCACTCCCACACAATCTGCCAGGAATCTAGGGGTCATCTTTGACACCCTGCTCTCCATGGAGCTTCAGGTTAATAGGACTGTGGCCACCTGTTGGGGCATCATCAGGACCCTCAAAAGAATCCTCCATTATCTTTCCCCACAGGCACGTAAGCAGACTGTAATTGCCCTTGTTGGCTCAAGGCTTGATTATTGCAATTCACTTTACGCCGGGGCCAACAAGGGGCTTCTGCAACGTTTGCAGGTCGTGCAGAATGCGGCGGCGCGATTTGTGCTGGCCCTGACTTGGCTTTCTTCCGCTACCACGGCAAGGAAGAGTCTACACTGGCTCCCTATCACCTCCAGAGTCTCCTTTAAACTTCTGTGCCTCACGTATAGTGCCCTTACTGCTGGCCCTACCGACGCTCTTGGATCCTTGCTCACTCGGTATGTTCCTAGCAGATGTTTACGCTCTCTAGAGATGAACCAACCGGTAGTCCCACGCTCTAGGAAGGCCAGATGGGGGAGCAAGGCCTTTTCCATTTTATCACCCCAAGTATGGAACACACTCCCCCTGGAGATTAAATCATAGCCCTCATTGGATCTTTTCAGGAAGGTGCTAAAACCTGGTGCTTCATTAAAGCCTATCAGTAAGTCTCTGTCCATCTGGTGTTTTCAGCTTTATATTGAGATAGGCGCCTTGACGCCTACTGGGCTAAGTTGCGCAGTTATAAATTCTGCTTCATTCACAAAACCGGAAGAGAAACAGAAAAAAGTGATACTGGTCTTTACCTGAAGTCAACATTCACACCACCTGCGATGACCCTTCCAGTAGAGATACTGGCTTTTGAGAAAGCTGTGCTGAAGGGAGTGGGAGACATAGACCCAAGCACTATAAAAGTGTTCCACAACACCTCTAGACAAGAACTAGAAGCCATCAAACTACTGGCAAATGATACCAACATCATCATAAAGCCAGCAGATAAAGGGGGCGGCATCATTATACAGGACACAATGACCTACCGACAAGAATGCTTAAGACTACTATCTGTAGTAACCTTAGTATTCTTAAATTAAGATAATTTATTTTAATTTTAAAGATAATTTATTTTAATTTTAATTTAATTTACTGTATTTGATCATGGTTGTTAATTGTCCCAACCGGCATACCGAATCTGTCCAAAATGGGAAATTAGTAGAAATACTACTTTTCCCAACCCAAAACGGCTGACACCTGTGTATTCTCCCTGAGTTCGAGCCCCCATTTCGCGAGATCGATTTGAGCATAGTTTTTATTATTGGCTTTAATTTCACGCACGGTCGCCATTTATGGCCAAGTGCAGGGAGGGAGGGGCAGCTGGGAGGCGGGAGCGGGGAGGAAGGGGGCGTGGCTACACTCCCCGGCGGCGGGAATCGGCAGCGGGGAGCGGTGCAGGGGGGGGGGAAACAAGGGGCAGGACAGGCACAAAAAATAACAAGTATCAGGGCACAGACGGTAGAAATACCAAACAGCAGAGACAGGTAGACAATGGAATGGTTCACAACGCGGAAAATCAACGGGTGGGGGCGTGGCCTGAGGGAGGGGGAAAGGCCTGAGGGCGGACCCGAGGGCGGGAGGGCTGTGCGAGGCAGGCAGAATCGGCAGGCGGGGGCACACGCAGCAGCTGGTGGCTGTGCGGCGCGGGGGTGTCCTACAAGTAGGACACCTGTGTATCCTCCCTGAGTTCGAGCCCCCATTTCGCGAGATCGATTTGAGCATAGAATTTATTATTGGCTTTAATTTCAGACAGTGCGCCAAGTAACATAATGCCACAAGTATGAAGACTATCCTGCCTATGAATGATAAGATGTAGCCATAATGAGAACTCTGGTTACCCTGCCAATGGCGGTCACTACGCTCCACCATTCCTTTCCTGAGACGCGGTCTAGCTCTCTGCTGCATGCGCCAGCGAGAACCGCGCTGTACTACTAAAGCGGCCACAGACTCTGACACGGTAAGTTGCGGTCGAGCCGGGGACCAGTAGGTGGTATTGACGGAGGGCAGCTTAGACAAGTAAGTGCTAGAAACCTCTCTCCGAAACCAGGAAACTACACGAGAGATCGAAACCTGGGCCTTACCACGATTTCATTTCCTGAAAAAACGTAATATGCCACAACTTATACTATTGGCGTTTTTCCTTCTTTTACCCACAGAATTGACAGGCCCCTCCACCCGGACAGATTATGGTACATAAGATTGCTTTATAAAAAGTACGTTGATTCAACCAAAGTGTTTGTTGCATGTCATGTGAAAGTTTTGTTGCAGGTTACAGTATGGTTCAGCCACACCTTAGCACAGCGGAAAACAAGGTTAGAAAGCTTGTAGAATTCCCCCCTATATCAATGGAGGAGATAATTGCTCTAATCACCCAAACAAAGAGCGGGTGCCCTTCAGATATTATCCCAGCACGGGTCATGCCACTCCTGAGTGACGATCTGGGTGCTGGAATTCGGTAGGTAGTCAATCTATCCTTAAGTACAGGGGAAGTCCCCCTAGACTGGAAGCACGCTCTGGTGAGGCCTTTACGGAAGAACAACTCCATTCCTTGGACCGACCTGACAAACTTGAGACCGATCTCTCTCCTCCCTTTTTTAGGGAAGCTCATTGAGAAGTTTGTAAATCAGCACTTATCTAAATACATCGAAAGTGCGGGGGGTCTAGATCCCTCCCAATCTGGGTGTAGGCCCAGGCACAGCACTGAGACCGCCTTGCTGTCCATCGCTGACGATCTTCATATGCTACAGGATAAAGGTTACTCCGTTATCCTGGTGCTTTTAGATCTGTCAGCGGCGTTTGACACTGTGTCACACGATATCATGACCTCCAGACTAGTTGACATCGGTCTGGGAGGCAAGGCGCTGGCCTGGTTAAGGAGTTTTTTCACCAAACGTACTCAAAGAGTCATACTGGGCCCTTACCAGTCAGAGGAGGTGGAGATCTCAAAGGGGGTTCCACAGGGCTCCTGCCTGAGCCCAACGTTATTTAACATCTACGTGGCACCCCTAGCTAACATCATGAGATCCCACGGGTTCATCCCCGTATCGTATGCAGACGATACTCAACTCCTCTTTCCGTTTAAAACCATGACTCCTGAAGTACGTAACTCCTTTGCCCGGGGGATGAAAGAAGTGGCACATTGGATGGCAGCAAACTTCCTTCAGTGTAACGTCTCCAAGACTGAGGTGATGCTCTTTGGGGAAGCCAAACGCCTGTGGACTCCTGACTGGTGGCCTCAAGACCTAGGCCCAGTCCCTGAGCCCAAAGTGGTAGTAAAAGATCTAGGAGTTAAATTGGATCAGGAGCTCGCCCTTAAACAACATTCCAATCAAGTGGTAAGCTCCTGATTCCATGTCATTGGCCTTCTCCGAAAGGTATTCCCCCTGTTATCTGACACCACCAGGAAAACACTAGTTCAGTCGCTCGTGCTGAGTAGACTGGATTACTGTAATGGTTTGCTGCTAGCCGCCAATGAGGGGATCATTGCCAGATTACAAGTTGAGCAGAACACGGCTGCACGCCTTGTTCTCAATGCCCCGGCCCGTACTCCCTCAAAACCACTACTAAATAAACTTCACTGGCTCACAATGAAACAGAGGGTGATGTTTAAAACTTGCTGCATCATCCACAAGTGCCTCACTGGTAAAGGTCCTGATTACCTAACCAAATAATTCATTCCATACATCCCCTCAAGATCTCTGAGATCTGGAGATCGAGAATTGTTATGTGTCCCCAGGTTCTGGAAGACAAGACAAGGGGGTGGGCTTTATCAGTAGCAGGCCCGAAGCTTTGGAATGAACTCCCTAATGAAATTAGATTATGTAAGGAACACTTTCCCTTTAGGAAAAAATTAAAATTTTTCCTGTTCAATTACTAGTTTCTGGTTGGGCATTTAAATATAAGACAGGGCCTTCTTGCTCTCAGATGCTGCCAAAGGCGCGGAGATACTCCTCAGGGAGTAGATTCCTAGCGCAGTACAAGTTTGCAAATAAATAAAATAAATGTCATGTGTGTGTTTTAAATGTGTCCAGCATTTACAAGTGTTTTTTAACAGTATAACTGTGCATTATAGTTTACTGCACAAGTTCACCCACAACAGCCACAGGACAATGATGAATGGTGGTTAGAGGGTGTAATTCTACTTATGTTTTTATCCTAGGAGCACGGACTACACGCACTACTGTTTCATTTTAGGCACGGATAATCACAATTACACCGCTACTGCCAGGACCTGCCCATCTGGGCAGGCCAGTGTATTAAGATTATCTGTGTTTTTTCTCTATAAATATAGAAAACTACCAGTACATCATTTAACCGTATGTATATGTGTATATATATTGAAAAACAAACACATTAGGTGTGTTCATTTGTAAACTTACCTGAATAAAGGTTTAACCACAGGAGTGGTACACATGAGTCTGGTCCTCATTTGTCCTGAAGAAAAGGTGTAGGGGACACCTGGAAACATGTTGACATGATGGTAGGGATCTTGACTACATAACAGTTACTTTTTCTATATCTACCCCCTTTTTAGTATACCAACTAGGAGCAGTAATAAAGTTGTTTAGCCCACTAGCTAGGTATGTTTAAGTTTTCACATAGCACCACTCCACTACACTTTGCACATCACATAGTTTCACAAAATCAGTGCTCCTATGTCTCTCGCAAGTCGCAGCACGCCCCAAGCAGTAGATGCTTGGGATGGCCCCTATGATGAAGAATGTCACCTAGGGGCAACCCTGGGTGAGTGAGGGGACTCAAGAAAAGCAATTTTCGTTTCTTTTTCGACATAGGCACACCCACAATTTGAGATAAGCCTATTTGCCTTTCACTTTGGCTAGGTTCCCATGATCTGTCACATACAGATTTCTGTACGGTAAATTTAAACTAAGGAGGCTGAACCTAGCTACCTCCTCCTTCTCCCTCCTTTCTGATAAAGTACAATATTCTTTAGATAATAATAATCTGACCTATGAGAACAAACAAACATGTACAGCATCAGGAAGGTCAACTTAGAAATAATTTGTTGCTTTAATGCCCCCACTCTAACCTCCTTTTTTCCGATTTTGCTCTTAAGATCTGTAAATACATCTCTCTAAATATTAGATGTGACACGTCCTAAAAACAAATCACCTATTCCTGAAACTGCTGACCTCATCAAGACTCTTGTAAACTCTTTTACTATAAATCACAAGTACACAAATTAACTACATACTCTGTGTGATCTGCTGTAACCCATCTACTGGGCACTAAGGGGCATATTATCAAGGGCAGACTTGGAGTCTGCTTTATTGCCAAACTTAACCTGATGCTACTTTGTCAAATAGGCCACTGAAAGTGTTCGTTTGGCATTTTAACATGTCCATCTATTTTATGTAAAGCGTTTTGACATCCTTTTGGATAATGCCAGTTTTATAGAAAAATCCAAGTAGATGATTAAATATAATTTCTGTATTGTTGTGACAACCTCTTATGAAACACGAGAGACGACTGCCGGGAAACTACAGAGGAGGGATTGCCTGCAGTGGCAAACCACTGCGGAGGACACGCACCCGTTTCCTTCCTTGTTTTGGCGCCATAAAGAATCCCCTCCCGGCTTTCCGTTTTACCACAAAACAAATAGCAGACATAGTGCAATTTCCACATAGAAAATTACCAGTAGGATAAGACAACTATTATCCTTATACTGCAACCGAATATTATGCCACACAGCATCTACTGTTGCATAATCTCCTAGAAAAACCCATTGCTCGACACAGAGCTTTCAGAGGTCCAGACTTACTCCATCCACATATTGGTATCGGAGTGGAAGCCCTGATGAGTCGTGTGACTCAACCACACACGACGAAACACGTGTCGGCGTTTGTATTATTTCAAGTCTGGAGAAAATAAACATCTTGCTGTGACAAGAGGACCTACATCAAAGAACCTGCTTCTGCGCTTCCTTTAGACTTTGGTCATTGTACCTTGTTGGAACATACATGAATGTAGTTGCGAGAGCCTGGCTATGTACTTATGTTTTGTCTTTTGACTTGTTTGGACGGTTAAGGGTGTTTGCCGTCTGCTCTTTACGCACTACATGTACTACTTTTTTGCTTCTTACACACTTTTGTAACGTATTAACCCAGGCAGCGCGCCCTTTAGTCCTATCTTCTAAAAACCCCCGTGTCACTGCAACCTCTTATGAAAACCCAACTTTGAGATGGAATAAATCCATTGAAAGCTGCAACTTCTTGGTTCCATTGATTTGCTGAGTTTCGTCAAAGCCGTTCTACAGCAAGATCCTTAGACTAAAAGCAACAAAAGGAATACACTTCCGGGGCTACATCCTTATGGTGAGCGTTGATGGGCATATGCCTGGATCCTATAAAGAGGATTTGATACCTCTGCCTCCTGGTAGAATCCAGGATTTCTCTGGGCATTCCGAGCAGTACACTGACTCAGATCTTCTTTCTGCACCTTGGAAGGCAGTGTCTGGGGTTTTACTTCACACATCAAAACCATTTGGGGACATTTCTCATCTTCTCCGCTTAACAGTGGAGCCCCCACGTTATTGCTTTTGATCTGACTCCAACACCACCTTTTAACGATGACAGGTCAGCCCAGCACAGTTGTTGCTCTGGCTTTGCTTTCTGTCATGTTTTAACTCACTGCAATATAGTTTTCCCAAAGGCATGAGATAGTATGCAATGAAGTCGAAATACTGATCTGGTTTCATTACATATGGAGTTCTGTTTCCTTTTTATGAGAGCTGCACACAACAGTCGTGTTAACTGTTTCCACAACTGAAATGTGAATATATAAAGAAAAATACTCATATGTATTTCGAGCTAGGCTTCGATGTAATATTTAGACGAGAATAAAATACAGAATGCACCCCAAAGTGAAAATCACATTAAACTGAAAATACGTTTGGTTCAGTTAACTCTGTAAACTGATCACTTTGCCCTCCAAAGTGCAAACAGGAACAGAATGTAGTTTCAGCTATTAAACTGCTGTTTATCCCTTGAGTCATTCCACAAAGCCTTTGATCACTCTTCGGAAAATGCAGCAGAAGAAATACGCAGTAACAGGAAATTGCTACAAGATGCATAACGTATGTTATAGCTTCTTCTGGAATATAAAGCACTGGATTTCTGAAACATTCCTGCATTTTCATATTGACCCTGCAGCTATCATATGAGTCTTAGGGCACGAGCAATTGATTGCGTGAGTGTCCCGGATGTGGATTTCCAGAGGCAGCAGGCAATGCTCCATCATCTCGAAGGCATCCCAGTCTGTGGTGCTCTGTGCCTCTTTCCAAAATGGCGCTCCGAACAGTCGCTGGGTCGTATACCTAACACTAACAGTGAGTACACAAACGGGGATAGACTTAAACAATTGCATCACAACAACACATGATTTGTTGCTGGCTATTCTCCCTTTTGATAGTAGTACAAAAAAAAACTATTTTGCCGGCTGCTTTAGCAGATAGATAAAGGGCCATATGTATCATAGTTCCGTTTTGCAATTCCTAAATAGCGATTTTTAATGAATCGCTATTTAGGAATCGCAAAATGGTATGTATGAAGAAATTCGCTTTTAATTAGCGATTCCTTAATCTTTCTTAATTGCAAATTCGCATTTGGCGAATTAGTAATTAAGGAATATTTTCCGATGCATTCCTATGGGCCAGGAGGCCCATAGGAATGATTTCCAAATAATTCTCAAATTGCGAATTCGCAATTTGCTAATCGCAATTTGAGAATTATTGCAAGGGTGCAGGGGTGTCTCAAGGACACCCTGCTGCACCCCTGTAACTTACATGTGTGTGCATATGGCGCACATACATGCCCTGTGGGCATGTATGTGCCTCACATGCCACAATCAAAAATACAAATTAGTGTATTTTGAACAGAAATCGCAATTTACCACCAACTAGAAGTTGGTGGTAAATTGCGATTCCTTAAGCTGAATTTGCAACAGTAAAATGCTTCATACATAGCATTTAAGGAATCGCAAAATTGCGATTCCTCAAATGCTATGGCAAATTAAGGAATCGCAAGTATTTGCGATTCCTTAAGATGCGATTGTTTGATACATTTCAATTCATGCTAATTAGCCTTTTGCGATTCGCAGAGGCCGAAATTCGGCGAATTTCGGCCTTTGCGAATCAAAAAAGGCTTGATACTATGGCCCAAAGTGAAGAGCCGCTGTACTGTAAAGGAGGAAGAATTTGTTGAGTATAATTTTTGGATATATCAGGGAACAATCTGAGAACTAAAACGTTTCGGAATGAGACAGTAGTTTACCCAATAGGTGAAAAAAAAGCTGGAGTCGCCTGTGTCTCTGCTTGCTCTTCTCAGACGTCCTTCTATAGGTTCTATTTGGTCAGAGGGGGCCTTAGGCATGTGCACGCTGTGCACCTGCACAGGGCCACCAAACACCAGGGGCCTCCACGCCAATATTTATCCTTAATATATTAATCCTCTGAGAATGGATACATATTTGCGTGGCGGCCCCTGGCAGGTATTTGGCCGCCTCCGGCTCTGTTCCACTTCCTAGCACCCTGACCCCCCCCTCCTAAGCTCCAGGGGGCTCCGCCCCGCCAGGACCCCCTCTTCCATGGCCCCCTGCCTACGGTCCCTGCCCAGGGCCGCCATGAGCCTAGAGCCGACCCTGCTTTGGTTGTTACACAGTTGATACAGAGCTCACAGCGACCGCTGAGC
The DNA here is from genome assembly GCF_964263255.1 of Lissotriton vulgaris. Classification (NCBI taxonomy): domain Eukaryota; kingdom Metazoa; phylum Chordata; class Amphibia; order Caudata; family Salamandridae; genus Lissotriton; species Lissotriton vulgaris. Next base: position 330,875,770 of record NC_141691.1, on the reverse strand, counting down.
CTCCCCTTAGGCGAGGTCACCCCACGCTACATTGCCTCCTGCCTCCTGCCTCCTGCCTCCCGACCTGCTTCCTGGATTGCGCCTGATTGCCGCAGCTCCTCGTGGGAGACCCAGCCTCCGCTGAGCCACCCACCTCCGCTTTTCCCGCCGATTCCGGCCGATTTCTTTTTCCGCCGCTGCCCCCTGCGGCCCGCCCCCCTCCTGCCCATTCGCCGCCCCGCTGACCCTCCCTCCCGGCTCCCTACTTATGATGCCCCCTCAGCAAGCGCACAGCGGACGCGCGCTGCGGGAGCACCGTATGAGCGCCGAAAGTGTGCCAAAGCTAAGCCCGTCTGCGCCCGTCCGCGCCTGGACCGCGCCCAGTGCCAGGACCCCTGGCCCCCACCGATGCAAGACGACCCGACAGACCTACAACGCCGTTGCCCTCAACGCACTCAATGCGGCCGGAACCCCACCTGCTGCCGGGCCGCCCCGAAACACATTCACGGACCCTTCACCTGCAGAACCTGCAAGTTCACCTGCCTCCGAACCTGCACCGCGCCCGCCAAGCCAAGCACCAGCAGCAACCTCAAGTGCATCCTGCTCAACACCCGCTCCGTCCACAGACACGGCGTGGAGCTCTAAAACCTCCTCGACACAACATCACCAGACATCGCATTCCTCACGGAAACCTGGATGAACATCTCCTCAGCCCCCGACATCGCCATCACCATCCCGGACGGGTACAAGATCATCAGGAGGGACCGCGTCAACCAGACCGGAGGAGGCATCGCCATCGTCCACAAGAACACCATCCGCATTACGACCGACTCCAACGACACCTTCGCCGCCGCCGAGCACCTCCACTTCCAGATTCACACCAACCCAAAGACGACCCTCAGAGGCACCCTCATCTACAGACCCCCGGGACCACGCACACAATTCAGCGAAGACATCACGGACTTCATCAGCCCACAAGCCCTCCCCTCCGCCGACTACATCCTCCTAGGGGACCTCAACTTCCACCTGGAGAACAACAAGGACCGCAACACCACCGCCCTGCTGGAGAACCTCGCCAACCTCGGACTCAAGCAACTGGTCAACACCCCCACCCACTACGCCGGCCACACACTTGATCCCGTCTTCTCATCCAGCAAGCACATCACCTTCAGCCACTCCACCGGACTCCACTGGACCGACCACAGCTGCGTCCACTTCATCTTCAGAAAAACCACAACCCACCACCACCCGCAACAGGTTCCTCACAGGAGCTGGAGCAAGATCACCACCGACCAGCTCACCACCTCCCTCAGCCAGAACCCACCTGCCAGCACAACGGACCCCAACGAAGTAGCCCGCAACTTCACGCAGTGGCTGACCACCTGCGCCGACGACCTCGCACCACTGAAGAACCCTCCCAGCAGACCCAGAAGCAAGAAGGCCCCCTGGTTCAATGACGAACTCAAGGACTCCAAGAAGACCTGCCGCACCCTCGAGAAAGCCTGGCTCCTCGACCAGACCACCCACAACATGACCGCCCTCAAACACGCCACCCGCAAGCACCACCAGCTCATCCGCACCACCAAGAAGAAATCACTGAAGGAGCGACTGGACAACAACGCCCACGACAGCAAGGAACTCTTCAGCATCGTCAAGGAGTTCTCCAACCCCAGCACCGGCAACAACAACATCACTCCTTCACAAGATCTCTGCGACTCTCTCGCCACGTTCTTCCACCGCAAGATTGCCGACATCCACACAGTTTCAGCGCTCCATCCACACACCTAACCGTCGAACCAACGCACCCCACCGCCACCCTCCACACCTGGACCACGGTGACCACCGAAGACACAGCCCGCACGATGAACACCATCCACTCCGGATCTCCAACCGACCCCTGCCCCCACCATGTCTTCAACAAGGCCGACTCCACCATCGCACCCCAACTCCGGGACATCATGAACACCTCCTTCAACACCCCCACCTTCCCGGAGAGCTGGAAGCATGCCGAGCTCAGCGCCCTACTGAAGAAACCAACAGCTGACCCCACCGACCTCAAAAACGTCCACCCCATCTCGCTCCTCCTTTTTCCTGCCAAAGTCATCGAGAAGATCGTCAACAGACAGCTTGCCGCCTTCCTCGAGACGAACGGATCCCTCGACCCCTCGCAGCCCGGTTTCAGAGCCAACCACAGCACCGAGACCGCCCTCATCACAGCCACCGACGACATCCGAGCCCTGCTCGACAAGGGGGAAACAGTGGCACTCATCCTCCTGGACCTCTCTGCAGCGTTCGACACTGTCTGCCACCGCACCCTAGTCCAACGCCTCAGCAACATCGGCATCCAAGAGAAGGCACTGGAGTGGATCATCTCGTTCCTCGCCAGAAGAACAAAGAGAGTCCTACTCCCCCCGTTTCGATCCAAGGCCACCGAAGTCATCTGCGGCGTCCCGCAAGGATCATCACTCAGCCCCACCCTCTTCAACGTCTACATGAGACCTCTTGCTGCCATCGCACGCCAACACAACCTCAACATCATCTCCTACGCCGACGACACCCAGCTGATCCTCTCCCTCACCAGAGACCCCGACACCGCCAGAACCAGCCTACACGATGGGATGAAAGACATCGCCGAATGGATGAAGAACAGCCGCCTGAAACTGAACTCAGACAAGACGGAAGTCCTCATCCTGGGACCATCGCCCTCCGCCTGGGATGACTCCTGGTGGCCCCCAGCCCTGGGCACCGCTCCCAAGCCAACAGATCACGCATGCAACCTGGGCTTCATCCTGGACTCCCTCTCGATGACCAGACAAGTCAACGCCGTCTCCTCATCATGCTTCCACACCCTTCGCATGCTTCGCAAGATCTTCTGATGGATCCCGACCGAAACCAGGAAGACGGTCACCCAGGCCCTCGTCACCAGCCGACTGGACTACGGAAACACCCTCTACGCCGGAACCACAGCCAAGCTACAGAATAGACTCCAACGCATCCAGAACGCCTCCGCCCGACTCATCCTGGACATTCCCCGACGCAGCCACATCTCCAGCCACCTGAAGGACCTGTACTGGCTCCCCGCCAACAAGAGGATCACGTTCAGGCTCCTCACCCAGGCAAACAAGTCTCTCCACGACCTGGGCCCCAAGTACCTCAACGACCGCCTGACCTTCTACACGCCCACCCGCCAGCTACGGTCTACTAGCCTCGCCCTCACCGCCGTACCACGCATCCGAAGAGCCACCGCTAGAGGCAGATCCTTCTTCTACCTGGCGGCCAAGACATGGAACTCCCTCCCCATCCACCTTCGGCTGACCCAGGACCACCTCGCCTTCAGGAGACAACTCAAGACCTGGCTGTTCGAGCAGTAACGGACCCCATCCCCCAAGGGCCTTGAGACCCTTCCGGGTGAGTAGTGCGCTATACAAGTGTTATGATTGATTGATTGATTGCAAGGCCGACTGACTGAAATAGTGCTGCTGGTCCACTTACTGCATGGATGGAACAAAGCTCCTCCGACAAGTTTCAGCTCCATCTGATGTGTTGTAAGCACTGAAGAACTCTTTCTTATAGTGATTTACTCCTTTTTACGCAGGACTTCCACACAGCTGAAAATGCGGAACATGGCAGTTTGTTAGACAACTTGAGAATACTAGAACATGGTAACAAAATACCTGAACCTCAGATTTCTTCAGGACTGTTTCCCCAGCCATAGCAAGGATCTCAACTCTGCGTTTATACCATTAAAAACCTGGCGAGGAAGCGGGAAGTATTCATTCTGTAAGGCGTACAAAAACCTCAGTAGCGTAATCATTTTAAACATGGCTGCGCGGCCCAAGATCGTGAGGGGGGAGCGCCTTCCACCTAGCAGCATCCTCGGGGAAATTATCCAACACCCGCTTGACGTTCCTCTTGTAGGAGAGGTTTCTATCCAATGTCATATACACCCCCAAATACACAAACCCCTCATCCATAGTTCTCATCGTCCCAGGCAAGTAGGACCAGTTCTCGCCCCCCGGGGGTCGTAGATAATTGACTTATGCCAATTAATCTGATAGCCCGCGTGGGCGCCATAATGGCCCAGCACCGCGAACAACGCCGGAATTGTGGTGACAGGGTGAGTGATATAAAAGAGGACCTCGTCCGCATACAACAATATTTTTTCTTCGTGCGGGTCAGACTGGTCGATTCTAAAGCCCCTAATATCCTCGTTCTGTCGGATCTCGCATGCCACTACTTCTATGGTTAGGGCGAAGAGCAACGAGGACAAGGGGCACCCCTGTAGGGTCCCCCTTCTCATGGGGAAAATCCTCAGATAACACCTTGTTGAATTTAACTCTGGCTCTTGGATCCGTATACAACAACCGCACCCACTGCCTGAACTTAGGTCCGAAGCAGAAACCTGGACAACACTCCTTCGAGGAAGGTCCAATGTACTGCGTCAAACGCCTTTTCGGTGTCCAGGGATGAAAACAAGTGAGGGTCCCGCCGAGCATACACCTCCATCAACCAGTTGTGGGTCCTTCTGAGATTCAGTCTGGTTGCCCTATCCGGCAGAAAACCTGTCTGATCCAAATGAACCAGGTCAGGGATCACCTGCCATAATCTAAGAGCTAAGATTGTTGCTAGGAGTTTAACCTCCACGTTCAGCAGCGATATGGGGCGATACGACGCACAGTCCTCTGGGGGTTTACCCGCCTTATATATCGGAATAATTGTAGCCATGCGTAAGTCAGGCGGCAGCATACCCTCCTGTGCCGCTCCCTCAAACAATACCAAGAGGTGGCGAGCAAGGAGATCTTCTGTTTTTTTAAAGAATTCAGCGGGAAACCCATTGGGGCCAGGGGATTTTCCCGGACGAAGTTTGGTCAAGGCCTCCTTAATTTCATCTATGGTTATACCCCCCTCTAGGTCCTGCTGGTCTTCATCCGAAAGAACGGGGATGTCGATATGGGCCACGTATCTCAATGTGTCATCTTGTGTACCCAGGTTCCTAGCCTCATAAAAGGCCCCGTAGTAGGCGGCAAAGGTCTGAGCTATCTACGTGTCCGTCCGCCGCAATTGCCCCCGTTAGTCCCTCACCTGCTCCACCCACCGAGCATCTCTCTCTTTCCTGCTCAACCACGCCAAGAGTCTCCCCGACTTATCCCCTACATCGTACAGCCTATGTAAAGTCGCAAGCGCCTGCGTCTTTGCCTCACCCGTCGCCAAATCCCTATATTGTCGCTGCACATCCAAAAGCCATCTAAGAGTCTGAGGGTCTTTACCGCCCACATGGTCGCGCTCCAAGTCTAAAATCTGAGCTTCCAGAGTCCGTACCTCCTCCTGCACTTTCCTCTTTTCCCATGCTAGTCTGTTCTGGGCCCTGTCCCGCAAAACTGCCTTAAGGGTTTCCCAGAGGACTACCCCTGACGAGACTGAGCCCTGGTTTTCCGCTAGGTAGACCTTCACATCCGCTCTTAGGCCCTTCAGTAGAACCTTATTCTGTAATTCCCAAGCCGTCAGCCGCCAATTCTCTGCCCCACTGCCCGTTGCACCCCCACCTGTGCCAGGAGAGGCGAGTGGTCTGAGATACCTCTCGCTTGATACTCTGCCATATCCTCCACACTTAATGCCTGTCTGGACATAAAAATGTAGTCCAGTCTTGAGTACACCCTATGGGCCCCATAGAAATACGAGTAGATGCTGGCGTCTGGATGCAGCCACCTCCATACGTCCACTAGTCCCAGGGTGGAGACAGTTCTAGCCAGAGGAGTTGGGGTCGAGTCCCTAGGTGTACATCCTGACCTATCCTGTGCTGAAGACATGACATCATTAAAATCCCCACCACCACCTGCAAGGTCTCCGATGTGTTCAGTAGAATGTCTGTGACACCCGACAGTGTCCTGGCCTGCAGTTTTAGCGGTGCATAAACGAAAATGATCGTAAGCTCCTGTCGTCCCCATGTTCCCCGCACCCCCACGTAGGTCCCCAGTGGGTCCATCCAAGACTGCGTGACCACAAAGGGGGGATCTTCTTAATCAGGATGGCAACCCCCCTGGAGCCCATTGTGTACCCCGCATGCGCTAGCACTCTGTAGGAACCCCTCACCAGGCATCCACACTTGGTGCCCTGAAGGTGCGTCTCCTGCATCAGGACAATATCAGGCCCCACAAGTTTCACATAGGCTTGTACCAATCCCCTTTTAACTTTGTTGCCCAGGCCATCCATGTTCCAGGTGAGGATTTTAGCCCCCCCCCCCTCGAGCCTGGACCTCCGTCCCATGACTATCTAGCAGTGTACAGGACATCCTACCATAAAACTCTCAATTGCAGAAGGAGTTGGGCTCCGGGATCCCAGGTGTGAATGACGGTCCCAATCATGACATGCTGAAACAAACCCCCCCCAACAAATAACCCCAACCAGAGTGTTGACTCATCCTGATCTGCCCTCTCCCAATCCCGAAAAAGGAGTAACTTCACCCCCATAGCCCCCCACCCCACCTCCCTCTCCCCTCCAGTCCCATCGCCATCTTAAGACAGAGATTAGGCCTTCCAGGTGAAGGAGGTCTCTCGCCCTCCCAATCTTACCTCCAAGAAACCCGCTCTGAATCCTTTAACCAAGAAACATACACAGGTATACTTGCAAGCAGGTACGAACAATAAAGAACATTAGACCAGAGAACAAAGCAAACTGTAGGGGGTTGTCCAACTTGCGTGCTCCCTGGCCATACTCGGTCAGCCCAACGTGTCCCAGCTTCACGAATTAGAGTCCAGGGGGTCGCCCTGCGATGTCCCCGCTTCCTGAACCGGTTCCTGTTCCAAGTTGTTGATCGGCACTACCAAGGGATGCAAGGATTGCTCTCCCATGTCTTCACCCTCCGAAGAAGTTCCACCTGGCTCTTCCTCCCCCTCCGACCGTGCGTAACAGCAAGGCAGTGAAACCTGGAACTCGTCAGCTCTCCGGGGTCCAGGGAAGCCGAGCTCCACCGCCGTACTAATCCTTTTACAGGGTAGGGGGTTGTCACCACGTTTCTGCTTCCACACGTCTGGCTCAGTCTCTGTGGCTTTGGCGACCCCCTCGGGGCCTCCGTAGGCTTTCTAGCATCCGATGCCCTCCAAGCCCCTGCCGCAAGTCTTGTCAGAGGGGGGCGCTCCTCCAGCCACTGCCATGCGTCTTCTGGGTGTGATAAGAAGTACGTTCTCTCCTTGTAGATGACTTTTAACTTTGCAGGGAAGAGAAGCATGTCCTGAATGCTGAGATCTCTTAGTTTAGCCTTCACCGCATCAAAGGAGCGCCTCTGCTTCTGCACTTCCTGGCTGTAGTCCGGAAATATCATGATCTGTGCGTTCTCCAGACGGATTTCCCCTAGCTTTGTAGCTTCCCTTAAGATCATGTCTCTATCCAAGAAATTCAGGAAGCGGGCAATGACTGGCCGTGGCCTAGCACCCACTGGCGGCTTTGCCAGCAGTTCCCAATGGGCCTGCTCTATCACAAAGCAGGTCGAGAACTTATCTTTCGGAAAAGTACGCAGCAGCCAGGAGTGCAGGAACTCCGCCATATTGGCCCCTTCAATTCCTTCCCTAAAGCCCACAAAACGGAGGCTATTACGCCTGGCTCCATCCACCTTCCACAGGAGCTGTTTATGTGAGGATTGGAGCTCCGGCATGCCCTTCTTCAAGTCCTGGATGGTGTCTTTGGCCTCCCCCAGTCTAGTCTCAGCCACTGTCACTCGCTCCGTTAAGTTTCGAAAGTCCTGTCGCAGGACCGTGATCTTGGAGCCCACCTCCCCGATCTTGGTTTCCAGGGCCGCCACGAGATGCCTGTATGTCCTCTCAGGACACTTGTATAGACCCCATCAACAGGGCCATGTCTGTGTGCCCTCCCAGGGAGTCGGTCTCTGGGGGGAGGGGCGCCGTGGTGTATCGGTCTAGAGTCCCCTGTCGGGGGGACCTAGGATCTTGTTGTAATTTATGTCTTCCTGCTGCTCAGCTAGAACGTGAGTGAGGTGGAATGTTGGATGGATGGAATGTGAGTTGTCTGTGTTGGTCAGTTGGGTAAGGGCTGAGCAGCAGGACAGCTGCTCCTGATGGGGTTTTCCTATTAACATCTTGAAATAACTTAAATAAAATAATCTACGGAATCTACATCAGAGATCCATCTTCTTTTTGATTACATCATTTGGCGACGCTTTTGTAGAAGAAGCCACGTGTGCAACTTGAAGGAAACTGAAAACAACTTAACAGAAACTTGACATGAACTGACAAGAGAAGCCCATGGATGTTGGAAAACTAAGACTCAACAGAAACAGAAAACTAAAGCCATGGAAATCATAAGGTAAAATACTTTTTTTGTGTGGAAATTAAGTATGTAACGCTGTTTGTCACCCAAACCCCACCAGTGACCCTGCCATCGGTCGCCTTAAAACCCAGGGAAAAAAAACGAAATATAAGTACACTTTATTTGAAGTCATCATTATAAAACAAGTTAGTTGTCTTTCATTGGATTTGACCGTTACCTTCAGTAAGGCGAGTTAACGGTTACAGTTTACTTTTAAAAAAAAGTCTGCACTAGATAGTCAAAATATCTGCAGGTTTACCTTCTCAGTGGCCTTCAGCGTCATCCTCTGTGACGACTCCTCACGCCATTCACGTCTGACTCTTGTGTGGCATTATTTGGTGCATGTTCGTGCCGTGAACCAGCCGACCCTACGTCGATGTGCGTGCCTCCATTTTGTAAATGGTAAACCCAGGTACACATTGTCTAGCCCAGGTATTGCCGATATAGTTGATATCAAGATGAAGATTACCGTGTATGTCGCTGCATAAAACGGGCATTGGTTCTCACACTGTGTAAAGAACCAGGTACTGACATTGCTTCAATTTACAGTTAGTGTTGCTAAAAGGAGTATGAGAGATGTGTAAACATGTTTCGTGAAGTTTTCTCCTTGCCCATGGATGTCAACCACAAAACTTACAATTGTATGGAATATTGCTCAGAGAATATCGGCAGTGGGTTTAGAGTCCGAGTAACCAGTATGGCAACAGCGTACATTTAAAAAAAAAAATTTCAAAAAAAGGGGCATAGAGACCGGAAGAAGATTAAATAGGACAAAGGTTTTAGTATTGGAAAGCGGGTCCGAGAGCCCAGAAGAAGCTGTAACGGGACAAAGGTCCCAGTAATGGAAGCGGGTATGAGAGCCCAGAAGAAGCTGTCACAGGACAAAGGTCCCAGTAATGGAAGCGGGCCAGAGAGACCATGTTGGGGCCAATGTCCTGGAACTTGAAACACAACGGAGAGCAAAAAAAAAAAAAAACAGGGACAAAGAGCCCATGTTGGGGACATAGGTTCCAGAACTTGAAACACAACAGGGACTAGGATCCCAAAAGCTATAGACTGTTGTGTATGAGTTGGTGTTGTGTTGTTAGGCCACTCATTGGTTCGAGTTGTGTATGAGATGACTGTGTCACGGTTAAGTCTCTCATTATTTGTTGATGATTGATTGTATGTGAATAAGTCACCATTAGGTATTGTGTATTGTATAATGGTGCATGAATAAGACACCTATTGTCTCTGAGTTTTGAGTAAGTGTGTGCATCAGTGTTATGTAGGTGCTTATTTATTTGTCTGTGGTGCGCACGTTGCTTCCTGATATATATATTGTGTTGGGTTTGTTCTTTGTGTGTTACTCGTTGTACCGGTCTGGCCAACTGGTGTGATCTGTGGCATATGGGTTTTGGTGTATGATGTAGGTTAGTGGTTTAATTCAGGAAGTGATGTGATGCTCTGTTCAGATTGTAATGTGGTGTGAAACCTCTAGTACAGTTTGTGCGAGTTGAGATGTAATATGGTGTGTCGTGATGTATCTTCTATGTCAGTTTGATGAGATGTGGTTTGGAGTGTGACAGGATGTATCTTCTATGTCAGTTGATGTATCTTCTATGTCAGTTTGATGAGATATGGTTTGGAGTGTGACAGGATGTATCTTCTATGCCAGTTTGATGAGATGTGTTTTGGAGTGTGTCAGGATGTATCTTCTATGTTAGTTTGATGAGATGTGGTATGGTGTGTGACAGGATGTATCTTTTATGTCAGTTTGATGATGGTGTGATTGGTTGTGATGTGAGGTGTGTAGTATTGTATTGCATGTTTTTTATTAGCGCATTGTATTCAATTTATTGACCATATGTATTAGCTATATTGTCATTATTTTAATTGTTTCATCTAATATATTTCACAATGCATTTGTTTCCCCTAACGAAGGGAGATATGTTGTAACTTATGTGTTCCTGCTGCTCAGCTAGAACGTGTGTGATGTGGAATGTTGGATGGATGGAATGTGAGTTGTCTGTGTTGGTCAGTTGGGTAAGGGCTGAGCAACAGGACAGCTTCTCCTGATGGGGTTTTCCTATTAACATCTTGAAATAACTTAAATAAAATAATCTACGTAATCTACATCAGAGATCCATCTTCTTTTTGATTACAACAGATCTCTATCCTTCTTGCCCATGTTGCGCTGTCCCCTAACAGTGCTTCGGCAGGATCCTGCTACTTGCTGTCCTCTCCGGTTCTTGCCGCCCCTCACCGTCCTCACTATCTCTCTTCAGGGCAGCCCTTCGATGTCAGCTTCCCTTGACCACTCCAGGAAGCCCCTTGGTGGTCTGTCACAAGGCACTCGGGGGGGTGTAGAGGGCGGAACCAGGCACCAGGGGCAAAATGGGGACCTCACCTCCTCAGCAGATGGTCGTCATATAGTCCCCCGGGGCTCTCTCCTCTGCTGTAGCCTGGGGCACTGGCCTAGCAACCCCTGCCCCAGGAAGTCCACACCCGACTCCCTAGGCCCAGCCGGCGCCCCCTTGCTGTTGCCTCTCTCCTCTGGTGAGCCACCGCCCCACTGACCAAGCTCTCGTGTCCCCGTGGGGGGTGCAGGCCTATCCTCCAGGTCAGCCTAGTCCAGTCGCCTGCCCCCTGAGCCGGCTGGGGGCTTTCTCCCGGCCCAGTCCCGCTCTCCTCAGGCAATGCGCAGCGGGGGAGAGGGGGTAGCCAAGGCGGATCACAGACTCCCCCTCCGCAGGACCGCTCCGATGTGGGCCTTCATCGTGGAACTCCCGGACCCCTCGGGCCCCAGATGCTCTCCACAGCCAATTATGGGGGGGAGAAGGGGGGAAGGTAGGGGGGACCCACCCGCATCCAGGCACAGTCCAGTATCGGGCCGTCTCCCCCCCTCGTGCCCTATTCCAGCAGGCAGTCAGAGCAGGCATCCCCCAAACCAGGCTGCGGCGGACCCAGGCCCGTCAGCGGTGCCTGCACTGGCTGCGCTCTCCCGGTTGGCATCCCTCACCTTAGGCCGTCGCAGGTCTCCGCGAGGCTGCCACGCCCGCCAGATTTCCACCACTCCTACAGACGGGACCTCAGCTGCTCCGGTCCGGCGCGGATCTGCGTCGGGCCGCCTATCCACTGCTGCCACCGCAGGCCGTCCACAAGGCGACACGCTCCCGAAAGCCTGGCTCCCCGCAGGCTGCCGCGTCCCCTGGCCGTCCACAGCGGCGCCATCTTGGGCCTCACTCCAGGGGCATCGAGCTCGTCGTCTCTTCTACGCCTAGCGTGGGCTCCTGGACCACCCACCGAGACCACCGGCGGGATCAGGGACCTCCGTAGAGTCAAACACGCTGTTTTGCAGGACTGTGGGCTACCATATTATCTGACGGATCACTGAAGCAAGCCAGAGCTCTGCAGGCACACGTCCTACTCGGCCATATTGTTTGCCATACCCCTCCACGAGCTTACACTGTTAACCAGAGTGATGTTAAAGATCTAGTGTGTGTACTACACAAAGGAATGCATGATTAAAGAATAGTTTACTCAATGTTAACTCCTTGGATCAATCCAAATCGTCTTTGTAAAACATTTGGTACTCATTAGGTTATTTACCTGTTTACCTAAAGTGAAGAGGAAAAAGGCAAGGGGAAATTGTTTTTTATCTGTGGATTTCTCATTTGGAGATCTCTAAGAGAAAGCTCATAAGCTAAATTAACTATTTCTGGAATAGGAAATCGCTTTTCTGTTATCACCCTGTCGTATTGCTCCCTGAGGCGGGTGAACCTTGAACATACTTCAGTGCAACTACCTTCCCTAAACATGACTGAGCAAGTGACTGATGCTAGCAAGCCAAACCTTCTCTAGGACAGGTCGCATTGTGAGAGTCCTGCCTATGAGAAACCTTTTAGACAAAATGGACCTAATGGTTCTTTTTATAACACAATTTTCACTTATTTTACATAGATGGACCATAATGAAATATTCTTATATACTTTTTTATTGTGCCAGAGAAGCCTTATACCTGGAGGGGGTACTGACACTCACCTTCGCTTTTGAAGAATTAGTAGCAAACCAGTGGCTTTTTCAAAATCATTTCCCCTAAATATTAGCTAGAGCGCTATATGTATTACACAGATGATCACAAATCCTGTAATGTTTCAAAATGTCATTATTTTTTATTTTTTTAATAATTTTTACAATTTTCTACATTAACAAAGTGGATTAATAGTTTACAGGTCGTGAGTGTGCAACACAACTCATCGCAACTCATCTTAGTATTGTTGCATGAATCAAATAATCAATATCATGTATAATTCAAGGTGAGAAAGTAAGGACCACACACACACACGCGCACATGCGCACAGGCACACACACACAAACACAGCAACACATTAATATGCCCATCAGTGGGCATAAACACTCAACACAGCATACCAATCATTCTGTTACACTGTCATGATGTAAGTCCTTCAAGGTAAGCACACAAGGGTGGGAGACACATGGAAAAAGTGTACCCTAAACTTGAAACACCAAGTAAAATGCAGCATAAACTAAACATGCCATTACAATGCATGCATTACAACACGTGTCTTTACCATGCATGCCTTTACCATGCATTTGTTTACCACGACCTGCCTTTACAACGCACGCCATTGCCATGGAAATTGTAAGTACAAAGGTAAGTGTTTTATATATGTAAGTATTAAGGTAAATGTATTATATATATATTACCTACTGGCAACAACCAGTAGGTAGTTATAGTTAGGACCAAAGATTCCATAGGAAAAGTGTTTTTTGTTTTGCCAATAACTTTGGCACTGAATCGTCACAAATTTTCAAAAATCTCCTCTTTTTGGTCCATCTACTGTGTTGAAAGTTTCGGGGTGATCTGTCAAGCAGGGGTCGAGAAAAAAGAGGGTCCCAAAACGTGCTTCCTCCATGTTATTTCTATGGGATTTTTTTTTAACATAAATACAAACCGAACCTCTAAATGGAATTACACCAAATTTGTCAGAAAGCTAGATGTTGGTCCAGAAACCGACCTTTTTGTAATTTGGTGCAAATCCATTTAGTAGTTTAAGGGGATATTTAAGTTAAAAAAAATAGATATCTGGGAGAACAAAATCCTCCTCAAATTCGATTGGCCGTCAACACTTCAACCAGGAAGTGTTTGGCAGCCATGTTAGGACTCGGCTTGAAGCTGAGTCGCTAGGCCTCTGGGGAAGGGGTCCCACAAGTACCCCACATGTCTAAAAAAGTATTTTTCTTTTTAATTTATCCTCCCGAATAAAAAAGAAAAATGAAGCACAGCCTCCCTCACTTCATTTTTATTCACCCCGTGGGTGGGCCAGGTCACGGGGGCATTGTAATAAAGGAAATGAAACACATGCCCCAATCCTGGGGCTCACTGATGCATCAGGGAACACCACCTCCATGTGACTTTGCAAACAAAAAATGTAGGGGAGGCCTGTATTGCCTCCCACACTGCACTTGTGACCACCACCTCCCTGGGGCTTATTTATTTAACAATGGGGTGACCTCTTGGACCCCCCTCAGCACCGTAGACCGCCACCTCCCCGGCTTTAATTTTAGAATCAATCATTTTTAGTTTGTGGAATACAAAAGCAGAAGACACAGCTTCCTGTCTACATCCCAAGGCCGGCAGAGCGATAGTCAAAGTCGTAATATGTCCAACCCGGAAACCACAGCTGCAGTCGCAACAATATCAAGCAGTGATTTCCACTTTAAAAACATTTCAGCTACTGTAAAGAGAAAACAAAGAAAAACACAGGTAAACAAACCCCTGCAACCCCATCTCCTTTCCTCCCCGCCCTTCTAAGCATCAGTTCCATTTTGCGATCTCGACCCTGAATACGAAACTTAGCATGCGTACGTGTATGCAGAGACCCGCTCAACCTTCTGAGTCCTGAGTAGCTCACCGGGTCTCTAACGGGAGGAGTCTGATAATCTGTAAGTACTTCGGGCATGTCACTTCCCTCATATCCTTTGTCAGTAAATGGTTGAAGGGTGCCCACAACTTCTGGAAGTCGTTGCCTTTCTCCTCCACACTAAGGGATAGATGCTCTATCGCTAGCAGATGCCATAGGCGATGTATTCATGCAAGAGTATCCGGTACAGTGGGCGTACCCCATAGGACTTGACGGGCCGCCAACAGCGCCAGCGCAATTTGCCTACCCCTAAAATAGCACAGCGGGAACACCTTTGGATGGGAAAGCCCAAGCAGAGTGTATTTGGGGCTTGGGGAAGCTCTAACTGGAACGCAGTGTCTATTTCATCAAGGATGTGGGACCAATAATGTTCCAGTTTCGAAAAAATGCCATAACAGATGGGTCAGTGATCCAGTGGACCCACATCCCCTCCAGCAGAGCTCTGTTCTGTTCCTGTCCCAACTATGAAGTCTAGCAGGAGTATAGTACCAATATGTGATGACCTTAAAAGCAGATTCCTCCCCTGCTCTACTGTGTGCAGTATGGCGCGCTCTGTAGATGACATGTTCCCCCCGGCTTTAATTTTAAATAATGCAGGGGTCTGCTTGGACCCCCCACAGCCTCAGAGACTGCCACCACCCCAGGGCCTTTCTAAAATGGAAAGCGGAAGGCCCTCAGCAACCCCACAGCCTTAGGGAACACCACCTTCCCAGGGTAAAATTGAGTATGAGAGGCTGGCCTCACAGCCCTTCTTCTTGAGCCCTAGACGGCCCTGGGAACTGCTAACCTCAGGCCCGGATCCTGCTATGTCCCATGGTGCACACCCCTGGGACAGAACTGTTTGCTATAGCATGGTGGGAGCATTACTGCTCCATCCAAGCCATAGTAAAGTGTGCTCCACTTTGAGCAAGCAAGAGCATTTTGCTCTCACTTGCTCAAAGCGTAGCACAATTGCTTTGACACAAAGAGAGCTGCTTGTTAGCAGCTTCCTCTGTGTCAAAGCAATGCCGGCTCCCGCATGAGGCAGGGAGCCAGTAGGGACCATGGGGGCTTTCAGGCTCCCCGTGGTCCCAGTGGACAGAGGGTGCCCTGAAGGCACCCACTTTCAATGGCCAGGCCCAGAGAGAGAGGCCGCACAGCCCCCCTCCACTATCTGCACATGACCACGTCCTAGGGGAGGGGGTCCCGGGCCGAAATCAATCCAGGGAGGGGGACCCCTCCCCAAAAAAAAAGATATATATTTTTTAAAAGCCAGGCCTGACGGATGGGTTCCCATGGGCCAAAATCGGCCTGGGATGGGGGCCGCACAGCCCATTTCCCCCATTTAAAAAATGGCTGGCCCCGTGGAATGGGTCCCAGGGGCAAAATTGGCCCAGAGAAATGGAGCTATGTGCCCCACCATCAAGAGTAAATATATTTTTTAAAGGCCATCTGGCAAGTCCCCAGGTTCCCCGTCCCCTTTCTCCACCACTCTGCAGACGTGCCTCCTGGCGCACTGCTGGTTGGGTGATGAAGTACCCTTAGGTCCAGAGAGTTCTTGGGGGCCAACAATCCCTCCTGTTACCTCTAGTAAGTCCCACACAGCGGGATTGCTGAGAGATCTTCAGAAGCTACGACCCCGTTCTCCACCACTCTGCAAACACACCTCCTATTGCACTGCTGGTTTTGGATTGAAGTCCCCTTGAATGCTGCAAGTCCTTGGGGTCAACAAGCCATCCTTTTACCTCTAGTTCTTTGGAGGCTATGCTTGGCTACGCTTAGTGCACATATAAAGAAGTTGATGTTTAAACAAGGCAATCCGAAGAAGACACTGTATTTTCAATGTTGATGTCAGTCGCTGATACATGGAAAGTACTAAAAAGAGTACAGGGGATGTTTCAGAAGCAGAACAGCAAGGTTGGATTAGAGCAGGTTATGAGAAAAATGCAAATAAAATTTGGATGTCAACAGATGAGAGACCCGTGTTGCCTGACAGTTTCTTGTTACCTATGACACAACATTTCCATGGTCACAAACACCTTGGCAGAGATGTAATGGAGTGGTTGTTCAGACAAAATTCGTTTAACCCCAGATTTGGGATGATTGCAAAAGAATTGTGTCATCATTTTGTAAAATGACAAAAAACGAGTGTAGGGAAAAGAACACCTGTCACATTGATTCACATAGAGAGATCAGGTGGTCCCTTCAACAGGATGCAGATAGGCGTTACTGAGATGCCTTTTTGCTGAGGGTTGTGATATGTTCTGGTTATAGTGTGTATTTTCTCTAGATGGGTGGAACCCTTCCCAACAAGGAGAAATTACAGTCTCACTGTAGCTAAGCTTCTACTGCGTGAGTTAATACCCAAGTACTGAATGACGGTTTCTCTGGGGAAAGATTGTAGGACTCGTTTCAATAATGAGGTCCTGAGGATGCTTTGTGCAGCATTACAATTGAGCAGAGATTGCACCGTGGTTATCCACCTGAAGCTCCTGGCATGGTGGAGCAGCTCAATGGCATCATAAAGTCCAGTTTGGCAAACGTTAGTGCTTCCACATTTCCGAAGTGGCCCGATGCTTTGCCTATGGTGTTAATGAGTATCTGAAGTATCCCTGACAGAAAGACTGGTTAATCACCTCACAATATCCTAATGGAGCGTGCGATGAGCCTGCCTATAGTGCCTGCAATTGCACTTGAGAGCATCACAGATGACATGGTATTTGATTACTGCAATGGATTCGCTGATGTGGTGAGTTCTGTTTCTCAGCAGGATGAAACTGCCACACAAGACTTGCATAGATAACAGTGCCACAACCTTAATCTTGGAGAATGGGTCATGATCAAATTCGGAAGACTTGTCTAAAACTGAGAAGGAACGCCTCATCTGGATGATCTTGGTTAGCAACACTGCTGTTAAGTGTGCTGGAGTACCAAACTGCAAAAGGCACACAGATATTGAACGTAATGCAGAGCAAATCAAACATTTTCCCCTAGTCAATAGATCTGCGTTAAATCCATCATTCTTTTGCTCACCATGCCACCCCAGTTTAGATCCAGCCATATGCAAGTCAGTCTTGACCCTGTGCCTCATGGGAACAGTCCAGACTGAACTGCCAAAACAGGTCCTCCCTGGACCAGAAGAGACCAGTTTCGGGGCATCACCCCATAACAGCCAGGCTAGCTTGAATCCAGTGGAAAATTGATCCGACGTCATTCCAGGAGTTTATGTAGTTTGTGGACAGGATCCTTATTTCCTGTTGCCTGCTGATTGGGAAGTAATTTGCTATTAGCTATATTGTTTCTTATGGTGTATCATGTATTTAGTATAGATGATTTAACAGTGACATCATCACACAGACACTCATGTAGTGCAGAAGATGGAACTCAGTTAGTGGAAGATATTTTGGGTGCAATTATACTGCTGGTAGGAGTCATAATGAATGACAAAAAGATTTAAAAAGTTTCAACTGTTGCTGACAAACTGCCGACCAGCGCTGCTGGAGCTTTATTAGTGGTGAAAACAGAATTAGTAGCTATTAGATCCATGGTTTAACAAGACCGCTTAGCAGTATACATTTTATTCATTGAGAAAAGCGGCGTCTGCAAAATGTTGAAAATTTTGCATTGTTGTTCATATATTCCAGACAAAAGTATGAAAATACAAGAATTTGTAAATAACATGTCTGATATGGAACCTGAATTAGAACCATTAGAGACACCTAGTGTTTTAGAAAACATTAGAAAGGGAGTTTCAACCATTGAAAAGTGATTTGCCACTGCAGGAGTAGGAATCCTGAAAGCTATTATTATGTCAATATTTTTTTATTTATTTATTTCTTTATTTCGGCCAGTTGGCCATAAAAGACACACATATATACATACATTAACCAGAGGCTCATACAATGTACATACGCAGATACGATAGAAACAAACGATTTTTAAAATACAGTACAAACTTAATTTCTAGCACCCTCTTATTAGCACATTTCGTTTGACAGTTGAGATAAAAACATATATAAAATTCCTACTCAAAGCATCTGGCCCAATTTCCTGCGAACAATATACACAGAGTAAAGAAACCTACTAATGCTGAATACAATAAACTGGGCAGTATTGGTTTTAATAATTCTGTATGCCGTCATACAAGATCTTGTTCCTAGGAGAGTGCACATGGGTTTCAACCATCTCTTTCGAGCTTTCGAATATGCTTTGCATACAAACAACATGTGAACCTCATCCTCCGTACAAGAATCTAAGCACATGGAACATTTCCCACTTATAGCATTCGGACATTCCATTTTTCTCTTGGACCAGCGTTCTAAATTGGAATTCGCAAAAACAACAAGTGATGGACTGAATGTGGATCAATGTCACACACTCCCCCAGTCAAAAGATCTGGGCCCAAATCCATCATTTTTTTGCACTCCACACCACCCTGGGTTAGACAATGGCGATATGCAAATCAGCTCTGACCCTGTTGCCCCATGGGAACAGTCCAGTCCGAACTACAAAAGCCATGTCCTTCCCAGAACGGAATCAAGCATCCGAGGACCGGACCGGTTTCGAGGTAACACCTCTCATCAGCCCGGCTAGCTTGACTCCAAGTGGTGTGGAGTGCCGGTCCTCGGATGCTTGATTCCGTTCTGGGAAGGACATGGCTTTTGTAGTTCGGACTGGACTGTTCCCATGGGGCACAGGGTCAGAGCTGATTTGCATATCGCCATTGTCTAACCCGGGGTGGTGTGGAGTGCAAAAAAACGATGGATTATGACCCAGATCTTATGACTGGGTTGAATGTGTGACATTGATCCACATTCGGTCCATCACCTGTTGTTTTTGCAAATACCGCTCTAAGTGTACTGGGGATGCCCAGAGGTGGGTCCCAGGCACTCCACACCACTGGAGTCAAGCTAGTCCGGTCCTCGGATGCTTGATTCCGTTCTGGGAAGGACATGGCTTTTGTAGTTCGGACTGGACTGTTCCCATGGGGCACAGGGTCAGAGCTGATTTGCATATCGCCATTGTCTAACCCGGGGTGGTGTGGAGTGCAAAAAAACGATGGATTATGACCCAGATCTTATGACTGGGTTGAATGTGTGACATTGATCCACATTCGGTCCATCACCTGTTGTTTTTGCAAATACCGCGCTAAATTGGAATTCAGCATGAGGTTACCATATCTGAATTTCAGAAATAAAGACTTCGCAACGGGCGGCTCTATTTCGTCCAAGAAGAGTTCAAAGCAGGGTTCATCTTTAAAAGTAAAAAATTCTTGGATTAAGGACCCAGTTCTATTTTCATATACTAGCCTATTAGTCATATAGGACCAGAAGGCTCGCTTTACTAAAGACTTAGCGAAAGGTGGTAAATTGTCTGGATTCTCCCACAGCTGGGGCAAGCCCATTATCGAGAACCATTTTTTAATATGTCTAAGCCATAGAATAGAATGGAAAGAGTCTAGGTTCAATAACTCTCGAAGGCCGTTCCTATATTCAGATAGTTCTGGGGTAGACCACAACCTTATCCAAAACATTAATGGTCTAATAGTTGTAAAATAATCAGTTCTTTTAAAATTTAAATCAAATTGGAGAGGGATTAGCGGTGTACTAGTGGGAACCCTTACAATTGCTCTCATAAATTTATTATCTAGGCCTTGGAAACTGTCCCTGGCCCAGGGTCCCCATATCTCAGCCCCATACAGGGCGGCCGATTGGATTTTAAATTTAAAGAGTTCAAGCACAGGTGTCACACTCTTACTTGTGCTAGCATTCAGTTTGCTCATAATCGGTTTAACATTATGAGCATATGACACCTTGCTTTTCTCGATTTGGGCCTTCCAAGTTAAATTTGAATCGAGTACTACCCCCAGGTAGGAAAAGCTGTCCACAGTTCCTAAGGTTTGACCATTTAAAATTAATGCCCCTCTATCCGGTTTGCTAGGGTTCAATGCCATACACTTAGTTTTGTCAACATTTATTTCTAATCCTTTCATCACACAATAGCTACTAAATGAGTTTAGGAGTGCCTGGAGGCCCTTCTTGGTTTGGGATATTAAGATGGTATCATCCGCGAAGAGCAACGCAGGCACCCTTTCTCCGTTGAGCTGAGGAGAGTCATTAATACAGCCATTCAGGTGATCAGGAACATCATTGACAAATAAGGAAAATAGGGTGGGGGCCAAGACGCATCCTTGCCGGACACCACGCTCAATTGGAATGTTACGCGTCAGTTCACCATTTGGACCCCACCTAATGTTGGCATGATTTCTAGCATGCAGCTCAATTATTTGGACCAAGAGACACCCTGGCAGACCGGCTTCACTTAGGGATCTCCAGAGCAAGTTGCGAGGGACAAGGTCAAATGCCGCTCTCAGATCTACGAAAGCTACATACAAATGGCCTTTCCTGATGTGCACATACTTCCAATCTATACAACAAAATCTGAAGACCTGGTCTATAGTGCTGGTCTTGCTCCTAAAGCCTGCTTGGAATTTGGAAAGTATTGTTTTTTCCTCCAGCCAGTCATTTATCCGAAATAATAGGTGTTTAGCATAGAGTTTTTGCAGGGTGTCCATTAAACTTATTGGTCTATAATTTGAAGGTACAGATCTATTTCCCTTTTTGAAAATTAAAACAACTTCTGCTGCACGCCAGCTATCCGGAAATTGGCAATTTTTAGACAGAGCATTAAACAATCGATTTATATATGGAGCCCAAACTTCGATTTCGTGCTTATACAGGTCGCCCGGTATTTTATCAGGGCCAGGAGCTTTACTGTTTTTTAGATCGTTGATTGCCCTTTTTGTTTCATCCAGTGTAAAGTCAAGGCATTCAATAGGTGGAAGCAGCCTTGGGGTCTCATCAGCACCACTATCGTATTGTTTATAAAGAGATGTGAAGTGTGTCACCCAAGTCAATTCATCTAAAAACGTGTCCTTCACAACTCTGCCTGCGTGACCCTTATTTGCAACCAGCCTCCAGAAGCCAACATTGTCATTAGATTTGGCAGCAACCAGCATGTCAGCCCAGATCGACTCTGCCCATGTTTTTTTTGAAATTTTTTGGACATGCTTGTACTCTTTCCTTGCAAGTCTAACATCTTCCTTCGATGTATTTTTAATAGCAAGCAGAAGCTCCCTCTTGGCCAACCTGCATGAATGGTCATACCATAGTTTACCATGGCATCCCACTCGTACATTTTGTTGCTTTTTCTTTGGCATTTTGGACAAGCAAGTTTTTAGCTCATTGAAGAAAGTCTTGTGTAGTTCAACAAAATGATCATACTTGTCGGGTAAGAAAGGTTGTCCAACTATAGGGCCGAACATAGTCCCAAAAAGTGTGTAAACCAAAGCTAAGGCCTTACCTTCGGCTAAAATGTACGGCCATTTTAGTGCACGTCTGTTATTGTTGACATGTACCTGCTCACATATTTTACGGTTGGCAGACTTAGTCGATGAAGAGGCAGAGATGCCACTGAACATATGTGCGTCGATATACAGTTCAAGCGGATAATGATCACTCTCAACCCTATTTGCCACCTTGAAATCAACCATGAAATGCCAAATGCTTAGTGAAACAAGTATAAAGTCTAGATTGCTTTTAGACTTCGCGAAGGTTGGCTGTTTTGTTAAATCCGATGGGAGGCATCCGTTACATGCTCTGAGACCATGTTCTACGGTTAGCCTCATTAGTTGGACGGCCAGAGTAGAGCATTTAACACAGTCTGAAGTCTCTAGCTGGGGGATATTATATACTTGATCTTCATCCTCAAAAACGTCCATGATACCAAAGACCGGTTCAAATTTGCAATTTAAATCACCTCCCAGAATCACAGGGACATCACCAACCACCCTTTTCAGGAAGGCATCCAAGGTTTCCAAAGTAGGTGAGACCTTGGAATGACCAAGGGGTCTATTATAAACATTGACAATGTAATATTCATCCCCATTAAAGTTTACAAGTTTTAATGCCAAAATATCAGGGGTTCCTGTGTCTACTGATTCGACCCTTATTTTCAATGTAATTTTGAGCCATATGATCAGTCCCCCAGACGGCCTCCCCCTATCGGACTGAACTGCCTCAGTACCAAAGGTTTTGTATCCTATCCTATGCGGAATATCCATTGCCCATGTTTCTTGCAGTAAACAAAAATCACTGGAATCAACATAATCAGCCCATTCTGGGTCTTTAAGGTTTCTGCCGACTCCAGCAATGTTCCATGACAGAATGAGTAACTTTGGGGTTAGCCCACTACCAGAACAGGTGGAGTCATTGATAGACGGCACTGGTACCAATGGAAGATTTAAACTGTCTAGCTGTGAGTAAGCTATTTGGTTCTCTACTTCGGTGATCGAAACCCCTACTAAAATGCTATTTCCTTCACCAGGACAACCCTCATCCACGTCGTAACATTTTGGGTTCACAGCTGATGCACTTTCCTTATTCTGGAAATCCCACGTTTTACCAAAGTTGTTAATTCCCACTCCCCCACTCTGTGGTATCTCACTGTTTCTAGTTCTAGGGTAGCTGTTGCCATCCCCGTGTGTACAATAGGTGTATTCTGAGAAGCAGTTTGGCAGGGTCTCAAGTCAGTCCACTGCATCTAAGCAACTGAACCTGTTGAAAGTGGGAATTCCATTCCACATATTTTGGTCAGCCTGTCTGACCATATTGGTTGCATAACCATAGTGATGTTTAACAGTATTCCAATTGGATCCATAATTTGGGGGCTTAGGTGGAGGATAGAAAAACGATAAGGGCCTGGCTTCAATAGATGAAGCGTCTCCATATGATTTCCATGTGCATATCTGATGGGCACTGTGGGGTTCCTCAAATGAGATACCTATACAGTCGCCCGGAATTGATTTGGCTATAGGACCAACCCATGGTACTCTACGGACCATAAGAATTTTACTTTTCATATGGTTTGGAACGGGTTTGTTTGAATTTAGCCAATAAATCACCTTATTTTTTAGGGAAAAGAAATTTTCTTCAAGTTGGTTTTCCAATTCGGGCACCCCAGTAAGGACAACTACAAAGGGGCTGCCATCGGGAGGCAGGTCTATAAATCCTCCCCTAAAGTTGTTATAAGCATGGGTTGTTTGGTAGTTAAGTGTGTTTATTCTGTTGGAAGAAGATCTATCAGCCAGGGATTTATTTAGACCCAGAGTAGTGTGTATGGGGGGAGGTATATGAGATGAGGACTTCTGTGGAACGGGAGTCTTAGGGGCAGAAGAATGAGAGACAGCAGCATTTGCCATTTGTGACTTCTTACTTTGTGCAGGACCCTTCGAAGAGGGTTTGCTAGTAGTATTAACAGATGGCAGGTTCGAGGGTGTGGCATTAGATTTTATTTGAATATTCGTTGTCGGAATAGTACTTATATTATTTACTACTCCCTCTTTTTGCTGCTGTGTACTAGATGGGTTGATGTTTGAGGATACCACAGGGACCATAGTTGGAGCCTGTCTGACATTTGCTTGTACATCACTACCATTAAGACTTAAACTAGATAAGGTGATAACACTTTTTTCTACCTCAAGTAGCTGATTCTCAATGCCGGTTAATCTGACTTCTAACGGCCTGAGGAGTTTTTTAAGCGTTTCCCATACAAGTTTCAAAAACTCTTCCCTATCCCCTTCTGGCTCAACCATAGGTGTGGAAGTTTTCTCTCGCTCATCAATGGGAAGGGCAACCCTTAAGTCCGAATTTGACGCCTCTATGTTATCGTTACTAGTTTGTACGGTTAGAAGCGTCTGGTCGGGCCCATTTATAGCAAAAGTTAATTGGGATGCCCCCCCTGTGATACACTGACTTGAGTCTACCTTAGCCTTTTTCCTGGCGTACACAGACAAAGTTTTCCGTTTTCTCTTTTGTTTGGGTATTGCCTTAGCGACTCCCTGGTTGTTTTTAGAAGCTGCTTTCCCCGACTCCTTCTCCCCCTCAACATTCTCTGCCAGAGGATCTGAAGACAAAATGCTTTCTGATACACCACTGAAGGACAACTGTGAGGGGTCTAAGTCATGGTTGGCAACGGGAGCAGTTTCCTCAGGTATAGGATGTACTTCGGCCAAGGTGATAATCGGTATGGGGCCGGTAGTGCGCTCAGGAGTTTTCGAAGAGGCAATGCTACCTAATGATGATTTTTTTCTTGATGCTATATCTGTGGACAGCCTTCTGGCAGCCTCCAACTCCAGGGACACTCTATGCTGAAGTTTTGTGATCTCATTATCAATGGATAAGCTAGTCCTTGTAATAAAGTCATCCAGGGTCCCTGTAGCCTTTTTCACGGGCTTTGTGGCCTTACTCCGGGTTTCACGCACCGACATTTTTTAGTGGGGAAGTTGGGGAAGTTAAGACACAATTGAGCAGGATACAGTTACAGATGCAACCAAGGGAGGTGGCCCGGTCCAGTCTTACTCGGTCTGGAACGGCCCGGTCTTTGCCCGGTCTTCGCCCTGTGCTCCGTCCCGCGCACGTCCCGCGTCGCGGTAGAGCTGAGGCCGGTAAAATACGAGGAGGCTAGGGGCGTGGCCGCCGGGGGAAGAGGCACCAGCTGTGTGAAGCTGAGGCTGCTGGTCCTCGCAGTCCCCCGGTAGGCTCCACCCACTGTGCACTTGCCAAAGGGCTCGACCTGGGAGCGCGTTAGCTCTCCACCGACTGTGGAGCCGCTCACACCAGGGAGCACGGGGTCAGGGGGCAGATGAGCGGCACCCGCGGAGCGGGTGTCGCGAAAAGTAGCAGGATTAGCTGGGCTAGAAGCAGCAGGAGTCTATCTCTCTCCACGCAACAAAGGTGAAATCCCAAAAGGCACCCACTCAGCAAACGGACCCAGGCGTTGAAATTGCTGGAGGCTGGGGGCGTGGCCGCCGGGGGAAGAGGCATCAGCTGTGTGAAGCTGATGCTGCTGGTCCTCGCAGTCCCCCGGTAGGCTCCACGCACTGTTCACTTGCCAAAGGGCTCGACCTGGGAGCGCGTTAGCTCTCCGCCGACTGTGGAGCCGCTCACACCAGGGAGCACGGGGTCAGGGAGCAGATGAGCGGCACCCGCGGAGCGGGTGTCGCGAAAAGTAGCAGGATTAGCTGGGCTAGAAGCAGCAGGACTCTATCTCTCTCCACGCAACAAAGGTGAAATCCCAAAAGGCACCCACTCAGCAAACGGACCCAGGCGTTGAAATTGCTGGAGGCTGGGGGCGTGGCCGCCGGGGGAAGAGGCACCAGCTGTGTGAAGCTGAGGCTGCTGGTCCTCGCAGTCCCCCGGTAGGCTCCACGCACTGTGCACTTGCCAAAGGGCTCGACCTGGGAGCGCGTTAGCTCTCCACCGACTGTGGAGCCGCTCACACCAGGGAGCACGGGGTCAGGGAGCAGATGAGCAGCACCCGCGGAGCGGGTGTCGCGAAAAGTAGCAGGATTAGCTGGGCTAGAAGCAGCAGGAGTCTATCTCTCTCCACGCAACAAAGGTGAAATCCCAAAAGGCACCCACTCAGCAAACGGACCCAGGCGTTGAAATTGCTGGAGACTGGGGGCGTGGCCGCCGGGGGAAAAGGCACCAGCTGTGTGAAGCTGAGGCTGCTGGTCCTCGCAGTCCCCCGGTAGGCTCCACGCACTGTGCACTTGCCAAAGGGCTCGACCTGGAAGCGCGTTAGCTCTCCACCGACTGTGGAGCCGCTCACACCAGGGAGCACGGGGTCAGGGAGCAGATGAGCGGCACCCGCGGAGCGGGTGTCGCGAAAAGTAGCAGGATTAGCTGGGCTAGAAGCAGCAGGAGTCTATCTCTCTCCACGCAACAAAGGTGAAATCCCAAAAGGCACCCACTCAGCAAACGGACCCAGGCGTTGAAATTGCTGGAGGCTGGGGGCGTGGCCGCCGGGGGAAGAGGCACCAGCTGTGTGAAGCTGAGGCTGCTGTTCCTCGCAGTCCCCCGGTAGGCTCCACGCACTGTGCACTTGCCAAAGGGCTAGACCTGGGAGCGCGTTAGCTCTCCACCGACTGTGGAGCCGCTCACACCAGGGAGTCTGGGAGCAGATGAGCGGCACCCGCGGAGCGGGTGTCGTGAAAAGTAGCAGGATTAGCTGGGCTAGAAGCAGCAGGAGTCTATCTCTCTCCACGCAACAAAGGTAAAATCCCAAAATAGGGCTTTGACGATTATCCTTGTTTGCTTTATACCTAGGATGAAGATATTACAGTAACAAATGAAAGAGTAGGGAAAGGAGAACAAGAATGGATAGAGAAATAGCACAAAAATATTGCATTCATGAAGAATAAATAGAATCAAAACAATTCCAAAGTTTAAAAACAAAAAACTCAACTGAAGATGAAGGCGAGCTTTAACAGATTCAGTGGTGTAAATGTGATGGTTAAGATAAAGATCACAGTGGGGAATTGTTGAGGTGTTTTGAGCAAAAACACAAATTAATATAGTAAAGACGTGTAATATTAACGTGCAGATTTTAAAATGAACACAATGCATATTTTATTACTGCAAAGTTAATAAGTAGCCATAATAACAAGTACTAGGCCTCAAAACTGTTTAAAGCAGCATTGCTGAGAAAGAGGTTTGACTAAAATGTGCTGATGCACGCCTTTAATGTTAAGTTTTCATGATAATGTGTTATTAAACAAATGTTACACATAGCTCTTCAAAATGTTTCTTCTTATACAAAGAAGAGTTCAAAATTGCCTGTTTAGAAGTTATTATTTACTATAATTAAGACAAATTGACAACATAGAAGTAGCACATAAATTGAATTTGTTTTCTTTTCACATACCTGTCTTAGATTCCAAGGATAAAATCTTGAAGAAAATGTGCCTTTCATTAATATAGATGTTTCGAGTTTTACATAACCCATTGTTAGATAACATGCAATTTTATCATTAGATGGATATAAATGTAGTTCCTGTTCCTTGGAAGAACCATAAAAGATGATTGGATGAGAAGATGTAACATTACCTGCAACATTGAGTTTTTTTTTTTTGTTTAGGAAATTTTAATAAGCATTTGAAAAATAATACAAATAGCATGTCATAAAGAAGCAGTGAAAAGTACAATGGAAAACAATAATTAAATGACATAAATAATCATAAAAATGTTTGCTTGAGGAGGAAGGGAAAAAGAATAGTGAGAGAGAAGATAAGGAAGGGAGAAAAGAGAAGAAGAAAAAAAAGAGAGAGGAGAGTAAAAAGGAAAAAAAAGAAAAGAAGAGGAAAAGCAAGATTTACTAAGTGGGATTAATAGCACGTAATAAGGGAGCAGGATTGGAAGAAAGGTAGAAGATGAAGGGAAGCCAAAGTAAATCAGATTTGATTTTTAAAGGGACAGAGGTGGAGGATGCAATAGATATTCTGTGCTCATCACATATAAAGTTCCACCAAGTGCGGACAGAAAGCTTAGAGTTATCCTTCCAACATGCTAAAATAACTTTAAATGCAAGAGCGATAAACAGGTCCAATAACTTAGCGGAAGAAGATACAATATCAATATCATCAGATAAGGAACCTAAAAACACATTTAGGAGGGATAATGGGGAGGAAAAAGAAAACATTGGCATGCAGATATTCCATACTTCAGTTCAGAATGATAAAACAAAGGGAACATTCGTATAGCTGATGTTTAAGAGTACCAGGTTCCTTGGAGCATGACCAACATAATGGAGAGGAAACTTGAGAGAACTTATGGATGCTAACCGGGGTAATAACCACTCTGTGATATATAAAGAATAAGGATTGCGTAATACGTGCAGCAACAGATACTTTAAAAATTTTGGACCGTAAACAATCCCACACTACAACAGATAGGGAGACATCAAGATCAGTCTCCCAAGCAGTCTCTACATTGGACTTAGAACGTTCGGAAACATTAGATAACAAAATTGAATATACAAGTGCAGCTTTAGGAATTTGAGTAGAAAATAAAGAGTACAGTGGAGTGGTAGGGGTGAAGGAAGAAAAAGAAACAGATGCGGAGAGGAAAGACAAGTGAGATTGAATGGCAGATGCAATAATGGTATATTCAGTGATAAACGATGAAGGCAAATGAAATACATTTTGCAATACTGGGAAGGAAATCAAGGATGAATCAACAAAAAACTGATGTACAAAAAGGATACCCTTTTCTTTCCAGTGTTTAAAATAAAATGATTTACCTTTGTATCGAAGGAATTTGTTGTACCACACCACAGAGGACAAGAAACATTGAAGAGGTGTCAAAGTAGAAGAAAAAACAGTTTGCAGTAGAAATTGGGAATATTTCAAAATGGGATATTTGGATAAAAAAGAGCAATTTGACATAAAGACTATATGTTGGAATGAGAAATCTTTGAGAAGAGAGCGTTCTAGGAGAACCCACTTAGGCACAGGAGTGTCAATAAAGTCATAAGCCAAGGAAAAGGACTGTTTGATCAAGAAGGCAGAAAGTTAAGATTTAAAGTCAGGAAAACGAACACCACCTTCTTGTTTAGGTCGAATTAACTTGTGCAATGCAATACGTGGATATTTGTTATTCCATAAAAATGTTATACAAAGAGAATTAATTCGTGCAAAATAGGATTTGGGAATTTTGAAAGGGAGCATGGAAACAGTATAGAGGACATGTGGGGTAATCATCATTTTGATGGTATCTAATCTACCCCACCAGGAGAGGAATAAGAGGGACCAAATTTGAAAAAGGGATTGAATTTTAGTAGTTAAAGAATCAAAGGTTAATTTGAGGGTGTCTTTCAGGGAAGAAGAGAACCATATACCAAGGTATTTAATTTTGGAGGGACACCATGCAAAATCAGTATTATTAAACATGTACTGGAGACAGATTGGATTTAGGGGTAGAACTTCCGTTTTAGATAAATTAAGCTTATAACCTGATATGGAAGAGTACAGACTAACCTCCTTTAGAAAATGTGGAAGGGAGGATGTAGGATTGGACATATATATCAGGACATCATCTGCATAGACAGACAATTTAATTTCAGTGGAGGAGAGCGTAAGGCCAGTAATATTAGAGTTGGAACGAATACGTTCCAAAAAAGGCTCAAGACATAAAATAAATAACAGGGGGGTCTTGTCTTGTCTTGTGCCTCTATTCAAGGAAAAAAATCTAGAGAACTGGTTATTAACAAAAATACTGGCACGAGGGGAAGAATAAAGAAGTTGAACCAAGGATATGAAAGAAGGACCAAAACGAAACCATTTGAGGGTACGTAACATGTATTGCCAATTAATACGATCAAAAGCTTTTTCAGCATCCAGGGAGAGGGCTGCCAATGGGGCTTTAACAGATTTAGCATGTGCAATGACATTGGAAAACAGGCGAGCATTATCAGAAGCAAGTCTACCCTTCACAAAACCCACTTGGTCTGTTTTAATTAAACGGGGAATAATAGAATCTAGACGAGAGGCAAGGATTTTAGCAAACATTTTACAATCATAATTAATTAAAGATATAGGGCGGTTGTTTTTACATTGTGAGTGATCTTTGTCAGGTTTGGGAATAATGACAATAAGAGCATCCAAAAAGGATCCAGAGGCCTTGGCATCTGAAATAAAAGAATTAAATAATTGAAGGAGTTTAGGAGCAAAAAAAGAGTGAAAGGAAGAATAAAACTCAACAGGTAGACCATCAGGACCAGGGGCTTTCGATTTTTTAAGACAGTTAATGGCTGCAGTAATTTCCTGGAGAGTAATTTCCCGTTCCAATAGAGCAAAATCCATCGGAAGGGAAGGGGGAGCTGGGAGGCCATCAAAAAATGTCGATAAATCTGCTTCAGAAGGATGTGTATGATCTGAGTATAGGGCCTGGTAATAGTTATGAAAAACTTCGGCAATATCTTCATCAGAAGTAGCTAATTTGTTTAAAGATTCATTAAAGATAGGACCAACAGATTTACGTCCAACATTGAGTTTTGACTGCTTATAATAGTATGTGTTGCTAGAATAGACACTCACAGCCTTTTCCGTTCTTTCCACACCACTCCCCTACTGCCATCCTGTTGATAGCAGGAGGGGAGTGGTGCATGTGCAGTATCAGTTGTTACTGATACTACACATTTACCTTGCCTTATTTCTATTTCTTTGAAACTCTACATAGTTTCATAAACATCTTTTCATGGGAAGTTTTTTCTGGATTGAATATTGATTTTGAATATATTTGAGCTTTATGCTGGATCTTAGCTCTCTTTCGAACCTGAGCCCTTTATGGGTTCTGACTGACAACGTTTCACCCCATTCGTAAAATAGGGATTTTCTTCCTTTATAGAAGACACTTAAATGATTGCATTTGATTGAATTAGCCATTATTTCGCTATCAATACTGTAAATGGTTGATTCATTGAAATTAATACGAATAAAAGGTATGGTTTTGAATATAGTCACAACATTTTGAAATAATAAAACCCTTAAAAATCTTCAATAGCTCTCATTATTGACTAAACTTAAATAGAGACTGTGTGTTGGACCTGGGCCTTTCTGCAGGATCATCCCCAAACAATTTGCCTTCCTTCTTCCCTTTTTGTTGAATTCGTTATTGTGGGCACTTCACTACTGCTAACCAGTGCTAAAGTGTGTGTGCTCTCTACTTAAAACATGGTAAAATTGGCTTATAAATCATTGGCATGTTTAATGTACTTATAAGTCCCTAGTAAAGAGCACTACATGTGCCCAGGGCCTGTAAATTAACTACCAGTAGGCATGTAGCACTGATTGTGTCACCCACTTAAAAAGCCCTTTCGACATGTCTCAGGCCTGCTATAGCAGAGCCTGGGTGTGCAGTTTAAAACTGCCATTTCAATCTGACAAGTTAACACTCTTGCCAGGTCCAATTCTTACTTTTTAATACACCTGTCTCCCTTATAGTAGGCCTGAGGCAGCCCTAAGGGCAGGGTGCAGTGTATTATAAAAGTTGCTTAAAGTTTACATGTGCAGGTAGTGAAAACCTCTTAAAGTCTTTTTTCACTACTGCAAGGCCAATCTCTCCCGTAGGTTTACATCGAGATTACCTTATTACACTTTATAAGTGTCATTTCCAGTTGGGAAAAGATGGATATTTTGAGTTTGGTGCCTCTGGACTCACAATTTAAAATCACAACTTATGGTGAAGGTGGATATTAAATTGTAATTCTGAAAATACCACTTTTGAAAGTTGGCAATTTCTTACTTTAGCAGTTTGGTGCCTTATGCTTGTCTCTGAATGCACTTCTGGGGTGGGTGACAGATGGGCTTTGTGCATTATTTTCTCTAGACACACACAACACAATGGGAGCTTAGGTGTGATTTGATGGGTCTTAATGGGCCATTAACTTAAGCAAAACCATGGAGAACATCCTTTAATTCATTGATTATTGAAAAGTATAAGGATAAGTATTCCTCCTTCACCAGAGCACACAGTATTATGGGATGTTATTTAGTTTTGATGGTGCCTGTTACTGAACGTCCCTTCACGCACTAGCCTGACCAGCATGTGTCCTCCTTGGCCGCTCCTCATTACATCAAGCCCATATCATGGAGGCCTATATGTTCTTGTCCAGTAGACTCTCGCATGACATTATTTGTTGCAATTATTTTACAAAATAAGGAGGGATATCCCCTTAGTTAAACCTAATCATGCACTATATCTAAGATGGCGCACACTCCTGGAAACACATACAGATACTTTGCAGTAGTCAGCTCGTGGTAAAACCCACACCTGCTCTGCATCGGCTCACATACCTGGAGCTTCCTAATGGCTGTCCACTCTACACTCCAGTCACCTCCGTGGCAGAGTGAGGGACAGGTCGACCTCAAGTCCCGCTCGCAGCATACCGTGAGCATTCTCTCCCCATGACCAGCTCCATTTCACTGGCCCTGCTGGCATTTTTGTTGTACTTGTCTCGCATGCTCACATACGTTTGATGCTTCCCATTGTGTCTCCCCACAGGGTACTTAAACTCCAGTGAGTGCTCTACTCTGTGATTCATTGTTCGTGTGCAGTTTTCCCCATAAAGGGTAAGCCTCTACGTTTGGGATATAGACACTTGCCTTTACTCCTGTCCCCTAGCTATACATCTGGGCTTACACAGAGTGTCAAGTGTCTGTTTGTTGGTGTGTGGTATTTTTGTTAAAGTCGTCTTTAGACTAGGTTGATCCACACCTGCACTATCAGGGTGGAGACGACCTAAGACTGCACTATTCAAAAATGCACATCATGCTATTGGAATGTCTGACAAAATATCGAAGTCACAATTATCGATATACAAAAATATCGGAACCAAAATATCGATGCCAAAAATATCGGAATCCTATCCCTAACAAGGTAAGTACAAATATATCGAGAAAAAAAATATAGAATGACAAAAATATCGTTTTTTGTAAAATATCGTTTTTGAATATAAAATAATTATGTAATATTAACAAAAATATACTTATAAATGTAATAAACATATTTAAAAATGTACTATAATAGTTAAAATGAATACATAATTTAATACAAATTAATAATAATAAATATATAATACATAATATTTTTTTCAATAATAATAACTCTAAATTAATTATTTTCATAACTTATAAATAAATAATAATATAATAAATTACTAAGACATTTATATACATTAAATAATCATATAAATAACAATTAATAACAACATAAAAGTAATACAAAACCAAAATACATTTTAGATAGCGTAGGAGTAAAAATTACTATTCCCACTCCAGAGAGTGCAACAGTAGGGAAAGTGTTGGATAGCTTAGGGGTAACAATTACTATTCCAACTCCAGAGAGTGCAACAGTAGGGAAAGTGTTGGATAGCGTAGGGGTAAAAATTACTATTCCCACTCCAGAGAGTGCAACAGTAGGGAAAGTGTTGGATAGCGTAGGGGTAACAATTACTATTCCAACTCCAGAGAGTGCAGCAGTAGGGAAAGTGTTGGATAGCGTAGGGGTAAAAATTACTATTCCCACTCCAGAGAGTGCAACAGTAGGGAAAGTGTTGGATAGCGTAGGGGTAACAATTACTATTCCAACTCCAGAGAGTGCAACAGTAGGGAAAGTGTTGGATAGCGTAGGGGTAACAATTACTATTCCCACTCCAGAGAGTGCAACAGTAGGGAAAGTGTTGGATAGCGTAGGGGTAACAATTACTATTCCCACTCCAGAGAGTGCAACAGTAGGGAAAGTGTTGGATAACGTAGGGTTAAAAATTACTATTCCAACTCCAGAGAGTGCAACAGTAGGGAAAGTGTTGGATAGCGTAGGGGTAAAAATTACTATTCCCACTCCAGAGAGTGCAACAGTAGGGAAAGTGTTGGATAGCGTAGGGGTAACAATTACTATTCCCACTCCAGAGAGTGCAACAGTAGGGAAAGGGTTGGATAGCGTAGGGGTAACAATTACTATTCCCACTCCAGAGAGTGCAACAGTAGGGAAAGTGTTGGATAGTGTAGGGGTAACAATTACTATTCCAACTCCAGAGAATGCAACAGTACACCCATAACCCGCTACAGAACATATTTATCAATTATTCAATTAATTAAAATTAAAATTAAAAAATCTCAATTAATTTATTAATAAATCCTACTAATTATTAATTATTTTAACATAGTTAAATTACTTTCCACACTATTCCCCTATAAAACCATAACCCGCCACAGAACATATTTATCAATTAATCAATTAATTAAAATTAACTTAAAATTATTCTCAATTAATTAACCAATAATTCCTACTAATTAATAATTAATTTAACATAATTAAATTACTTCCTACCCTATTCCCCTATAAACCTATAACCCACTACAGAACATGTTTATCAATTAATCAATTAATTAAAATTAATCAAAAATTATTCTCAATTAATTAATTAATATTTCATACTAATTAATAAATAATTTAACATAATTAAATTACTTCCCACCCTATTCCCCTATAAACCCATAACCCGCTACAGAACATATTTATCAATTAATTAAAATTAATTAAATATTATTCTCAATTAATTAATTAATAATTCCTACTAATTAATAATTAATTTAACATAATTAAATTACTTCCCACCCTATTCCCCTATAAACCCATAACCCGCTACAGAACATATTTATCAATTAATTACAATTAATTAAAAATTATTCTCAATTAATTAATTAATAATTCCTACTAATTAAAAATGAATTTAACATAATTAAATTACTTCCCACCCTATTCCCCTATAAACTCACAACCCGCTACAGTACTAAAACACAACCTTTAATTAAACTACATTAAAAATACATGAGAAAACATAATAAATACTATATAATATACACTAAATTTATTTAAAAATCGATTTTAGTAACATCAAAATTATTTACTTCGATATTACTGACATCGATATTTAAAACTTTGATATTACTAATATCCAAATTAAAAGTGTCGATATTACTTACCTTCTATATTATGTCCCTTCGATATTTAAACTTCGATATAATTGTATATCGAAATTTAAAACTCGATATTTTGTCTGTGTACCATGCTATTGTGTGTAAATTTTGTTGACTAAATCTTCTTTATTTTCGCCTCTAGTTCGGTTTCCTCCTAAAGGTATACTACATACTAGTGTGATTGTTGATGGGTACGGTTTTAACTCATATACACTTGATACAGAGCGACACATGAGTAGATTAGGATCTCGGTCCTGATGAATTGCCAGGATCACTTTGACAATAAATAGGCAAGATACAAGTTGGCCGTCTTTTAAACATCACCTTGTGCTTGATTGGAACATTGTACACACTTCTAGCCAGCCATTGTTTTTAACCATAACAAGGGGACCCAGTTATTAAAAATGTGTTTGGGTTTTCCCTAGTTATTTTTACTTCACTTCTACACCAGTCTGCTCCCATTATCACACCTACACTACACCTCACTCTTCACATCGGCAAAAACAAAAGAACATCAGCAAAGAGATCCCCAGAGGGGCCTGTTGGGCATTGCTGCACCGGCCCAATGAGGAGCCGCCCGATGATGAAGCAAGAGATCCCTTGGGGTTTGTGAGGGGTCAGATCCCCCGATCTGACTCTTCAGGCTCACCCAAATTTTTCCTTTTCTTTCACTTAGCAGGAACTGCGTGTCCTTTGATTCGGACAGCTGAGTGGTGGTGTGTATTCCAGACCTTCATTCACCCCTAGCCCCCGCCCCCCCTATTGTTTTCTTAATTCAATAGCAGCTAGAGAGAATACAGGTGAGTCTTATAGGATGGCAAATACACATTAATTGTCCATTTCTCTTCAACCTGAATTTGTGGACAGCAAACCCATGGAGAGCATGGATTATTGAAGGGTATAAGGATAAGTATTCTTCCTTTACCACAGCACACAGTATTATGGGATGTTAATTTAGTTTTGAACATGTTCAGTACTTAGTCTGCAAATTTTTCCCTTTCATTAAAATTTGTAACTGCAAAGTTTAAAGTGTTTTATGCCCTTTTTCTTTCAAGAGGGTTCAGTCATCATAGCTCTGAATGTTCTATTTCTAGCAGAATAAAGACATTAATATCCTTGATCAAGTATTCCTCTTTTATAGATGTTCCAAAGCTTTGCTCTCTATTGAATATGAGGATTGCAAGTCAGCTCTCAGGGCGTCCACTCCACAACTCTTCATTTTTATTCAGGAAACCTAATTTATCTCTTTCTTCAGCTAAGCTAGTGTAATTGAGCTATTGGGTAAGGTTCCGAATGGTTGGTTGCAACATTAGAGGAAAAAGACAATTCAGGATTGCCTTTCATCTCTCTCTATTCCAGAGTTCTTAAAAAGAACACAAATAGTTCTTAACATACTTCTTAGAGCCCGCACTGCATTGTATTACTTCCCCACCACCTCTAAACCCTAAACCGGGCACCCACCTATGTGAGCCACTTTCCTCTGGGAACATGGTGGAGTGGGGCACCTCTCTGCCTGGGTCATAGTGAGGGGACGCAGTGGCAGTGGGCAAACTCTCCTCTCTGTGATTAGTATACCGCAATCTCCATCTCCTCCATCAACTTCCCTGGATTCACCTGTTTTTCACAATGGACACACTTTTTTTCTTCTTTATTTCTTTCTGGCTTCATTTCCTTTCTTTCCTTGTCTTCTTCTGGGTTGATTCCCTGAGGTTCTTCTTTTGTTTCTACCTTCTTTATGTCTTTATTTACTTTTGGTCCAGTGACCAGAGGGTAGTTGCGACTGGAAGATCAAATAAGACATGTCTCCATTCTTCGGTTTCCTTATAATTAGCTAAATGGATTAAATGGACCATACTTCAAGAAGGCATTGATATTTCTAGTTTCGAGACCCATTCTTCAAGGGGAACTATGGCTTCTAAGCCTTTTCATTAAAGTTCAAAGTTTGGAGGACATTCTGAGAGCCGCCGACTGTTCACAATCTTCAACTTCCAAGATGTTATATTACAAACGTATGGTACATGCTGCTTCAACTTTTATTGATAGGCTTTTAATTAGCATATTATGAGCCTCCTGTCTTACAATAAATCTGGATTTTCCAAGTTTTTTTAATAATCAAAAGCCCTAGATTTATTGAAGACAAGCATATACGTGTTATCCCTTTGATATTTGTAAGTAAAGTATTACTTTATGTCACATTTACACGCCCCTTCCTTTTATCCCATGATTTTATTATCACATTCTTTCAGGTAACTCACTGTCAGTTCTATAAACTACCCAAACCATCTTTGTGAAACGGAGAGTGAATTGCATCTGTGTGACCTCATCATGTTTTTAGCTATTCATTCCTTATGTTGGCCTGTTCGGCATCAAGAAAAAGGAGAACTCACACTCATTTAAACTTTTATTGGACAATTATATACCTGTCTTACATTTTATGTAGTACATCTGTGAAGATTAGGATACTGTAATGGGATGCCCAAAGAGGAGTTACTAACGTCTCCATCTCTTTTCTTGGTGAAGCAACTCTAAAAAATTGATGTGCAAAGACGACTCTCCCCGAGACCGTACACCTCCAGTCGAGTATTGGCTGCAACGAGCTCCCTCATCCGGACAAACTTACATTGGATTCTAATAGTACATGTAGGGGAAAAATTGGAGATGGCTCTGCTTTATGAGGCAGTAGAATGTTCAAACCACCAGTAAGTTTCTTCTTTTATTTTAATATCCAGAGAAATTGTATCCTCACTAGAAAAAACATTTCTGAGATGGCGAAATCTCAACAACTATATATCACAATAAGGAAGTGGGCCTGGAAAAAACACTTGAATGGAAGATGCTAATTACTTCACAATCCTGTCTAAGAGGCATAAGAAGATGTAGGATAACGTTTCAAAGTGGGTCAATTCTTATTGAGTTATCTGAAGTTTGGACTCTCAGAGTTGAAGAGTGGCAGACATCGAGGTGACTTGAAACCCCAGAACATCGAATGCGTACAGGAATTAAATGTTTTCTCCTGGTGTATGACAAATCTCAAACTCACTATTAAGGCGATAGAAGGCTGAAGATTTGGAAGGAGTATTAGTTTGTTTTGAGCCTTGATAAAAATGCCATCTAGATATATGAGTAGACAGGCACTAAGAAAGTCTGAGATGAGATGCTAATGATCTGAGTAACTAGGTGAAACACCAAGGAGCTGATGAAAGGCCAAAAGAAAGTGATGTGAAATTATAGGTTTGATTTTCCTACATCAATTGGAGGCATTTTCATTGTTGTACACAGATTGGAATAGATAAATAAGCCTCTTTGAGATCGAATAAGATTAAAGGATGAGAGCATTCATTTTAAAGTGATGCTGTGTAACAAAAAGACTTCAGTTGATGGAGATAGATCACGGGACAACACATTGCTCTTTGTCTTGTCTAACAAAATGTTGCTTTCACAAATCTGATGGATGATGTATTGATTGCTCTATAATTGCTTTCACTAGAAGTTTCTGAATTTCCTAAGGAACCAAATTTCGATATGTGTGAGAAAGATGATAGGATTCACAAAATATAGCCTGAATCAGATTGTGGAAGAACTTGATGTCCTAATGGTTGACAGCTTGAATTACCCAGGAATGAGTGAAAATAGAAACCCATGATTTGTTTAGGGGAAATCTTTATTCATCCCCCTGGTAGAAGAGGCACAAGCTGTATAATCAATGCATTGAAACTGGCGATTGATTAGATTCTATTGTCACAGACTTGGTATTGTGAGCATGAGAATATTGATGCAAATCCCTTAGCCATTCCCTAGAGGCTGACTGACCCCTTTGAAATAGGTGAAGGATGGTGATGAAGAGCCAAACTAAGGAGAAATGTTAGTGAGGAGAGGGACAGACAGTGAGACCAGTTGCTATTCAGAAGATCCAGACTGGATTGATTTGACATTGGTGAGTGTACTGGTTCTCTAATGTACGTGACTGCATCTCTCTGTCTGGGGAATGTAGCTCTACATATAACATGGTGTATCTTTGCATTACCTTGGATGCCATTTCTTCCATGTTTGTGGTTTCTTTGGTCTCTTGTGTATACACGTGTCTAGTGCTGGAGCTGAGATTCTTGTACCTCAGTCTTTGAGTGTAATCATTTAAAAACCCCTCCACTTGCCGTATTGACCTTTGTTCATCGACAAGTAGAATTGTGAAGGAGCACTCATCTACATCGCACACCATGTACAGTGAAGGCCATTTGGGGCTTCACAGAAATCAATACAGAGAGTTGGTGTGAGTTAAAGGATTTTATTAACAATAACAGATCGATTTATTTATTCAGTAGTTTTTCATATGTAGACATCATCATTAAAGATTCAAATAATCCATTAGTCTAAATTTTAAGACAAGATAAAATACCATGAGGCATATGTCCAATCCCCTATCGCCACCACTACATCACTTTTATCGACGTTGTAGTGGCGATAGGGGCTTAGCCTTATTTACAAGGCAGCTGTAAGCCACTTATCATGGCTTAATGCTGGCTTGTAAATAAGGCCCCCTTTCACGCTATGGTTAGTGTGAAAGGGGTGGGCAGTGGGTGTTGTGGTGGGCGTTCCACCCCAATACCCATTGATTTTGACGCTTCCCCCTATGTACAAGGGCAGTGTACATAGGAGGCCGAACCAAAATAAGACCAGGGAAAACCTGGTCTTAGGTTGGCAAAACGGTGAGAAATGCATAATTTCTCCTGATTTAGCTTTTTCTATGTGTGCTGCCTTGTGCAGCTCACATGGAAAAAGCAAAATGCCATGGATTGTTAATGAACAGGAAGGTTCCCCTTTCGGTACATAAACAACCTTTTAAAAAAATGCAACTTTGTGACTTTTATGTGTGCTGCATTAAGCAGCGCACATAATATGATAAATGGTATTTCAGGATTGTTTATGTGCAGGAAGGGACATCTTCATACACATAAACAATCCTCCCCTGCATGCAGACATCCTTGCACTTTGGCGCAAGGGTGCCTGCTAAGGCGCTACACTGATAAGTGTAGCGCCATCACAGGGGAAAGGCAAGGCTGCATCAAATCATTGTAAATATGCAGCAGCCTTGCGTTTCAGAAGTGGGAGAGTGAGGCTTTACGCTGTGACGGCTAATGCCTCACTCCACCACTGCCTTGTACATATCCCCCCATGTTTGTAAGGATTCCAAACAATATAATGAAAATGCAGAAATTGTGTTCCATAGCTGAATTCCCTAATCTAAAATTAATAGACGTTTAAGCATTAGAAATCAATTATTCCAATTAGCAAGGTAAGGTGTCCGTTTCAGAAACCCAAATGAAGGGTTCTGATGAGAGAAATAACGATGCATACGCATTAAGCCTTAGCAATTATTCAAAGGAGATCAGCAAAAGCTGAAAAAGAATTCTTAGCTATAAATCAGCAAGCATCCCCTAAGTGAGAAATGGGAAAGGCTCTGATTGGGTCTGTGCTAAAAGAATCCTACTCTGCTCTAGGAACACAGACTAATATAAATCTGCTAAAGCATAACTATTGATACGTTCACCATACCCATCGTCCAATCAATTCACAGCAATCTCTGGGAGCAGGTAAACTCACTAGTTTCTCATGTCTTCACAATAAACTACAGAGTGACATCCTTCAAATGATACATCATCCACTTATTGTAGTTCAGACAGTTCTTCCATCAAGTTGTGGTTCCTGTCATCTCCTCTCCTCTCAGTGAGAACCTCACTATCAGTTGCCTAATACCTAACAAATGCCTAATTATTAGCTAATAAAAGGTTTCTGGAAAGTCAATGTATCTGCAGTGGAAGAGAGAAACATATTGGGCAAGCCAAAAGTTTAATGCTCAGACAGGCCTTTTATCCTAACATGTAAAATAAATATTAATATGGCATCAGTAGTTAGGCTAACTTAAGGCAGTGCGTTATGTTGCTTTATTGGTGCTAGTCATGCTTGAGCA
Source organism: Lissotriton vulgaris (assembly GCF_964263255.1). Taxonomy (NCBI): domain Eukaryota; kingdom Metazoa; phylum Chordata; class Amphibia; order Caudata; family Salamandridae; genus Lissotriton; species Lissotriton vulgaris. The sequence continues at coordinate 330,835,224 of NC_141691.1, read as the reverse complement.
TGATTACTTACTACAAAATGTGCATTTATTATACATGTGATATTTAGCATAAAATTGTGCCCTTTTTTTACCCTTTCGCTGCTGCGGCTATTCCGCCGCAGCGATAAGCGGGCGGGGCGGCCGCTCGGCGGCCGCATGCTGGTGACAGAACCGCTCCGTCACCAGCCGCGGTTGAGCTGTGCTGGTGACGGAGCGGTTCCGTCATGACCCGCCCCGCTCATTAAAACTGCTGCGCAGGCGCGGCGGCCGGGCCATGACGGAACCGCTCCGTCATCAGCACAGCCCAACCGTAGCTGATGAAGGAGCGGTTCCGTCATCAGCAGGGGAGGGGTTAAATAATTGTGTTAAATTTGTAAAATGTGGAAATTTGCTCTGTCAGTTTGTGACTGACATCTATATGGTCCTTATTTGAAACCTCTCTTTTTTGGCGGGCGAAAATATGGTGGGTATTGATTAGAATCTGTAATGTCATTTGTTGTGGAAGAACTGGTTCCTGTTATCATATATGTAATGAGCATAAAACGGGTGTCTTTTCTACGGGTTCTGTTGCCTTCAAAATTCCCTTAATGAAATTTGGACCTTGTCAATAGGAATAAATGTGTTCACATATTTTAATATTTCTTTGATAGGTTTTTCTTTAAACAGGAGAACCTGTGTTGAAGAACTTCCTTCCGTTACAGCCAGTTCGGCCAATTTCAGATTAATGTTCATTAATAACCCTTTGTGCCACTCATGACATAATGCAGTGTTCACATTTTTTATTAAAAACCACTCACTAAATACGGTAGGATACTTCTGCAAGATCGATGGAAATAAAATCCTGTTTGGCTTGTTCTGTCACATTAAAGCTCTTCACCATAGGCCCATTATATCAAGTAATTTGTCCTGACAAGAGGACCGCACTCTCTTTATACCTCTTATGTGGTCTTTGCCATACTTAGAGGAAAAGGCTAACACTTAGGGCGTAGTGATTAAAACCCAACCCTTGGGCATTCAGATATGAGTCTATTTCTTATTGGTTTTTTAAGAGTGACCTGATTCTAGCTCTAATATGTACAGCAACGTTAGGTAGGTTGGACAGTCAAGGGATAAAGGATGAAATAACAATAGAGGGTCAAATGAAGGTTCTCCTGGTCTGTCAAGTATCTCCAATACCCAATGCGAAGTATTCTCTTTATCAAATTTGGAAGTACTTTTAACTTTACTCTTTTTGGGGCATAACTAATATAAATCATTGTTCATCCTGTGTCTTAATCCATCTCGTAGCAATATGACGTGTACCAGACTCATAATCTGTATCTTGAATATGAAAGACTTGCATGCTTGCTGTTGTTGTTTGTCACCAGCTCTACCCTAGTGATAGAAGCCCAAGAACCTGACTGCAATCCAGATGCATGAAAGGATGAAGTATTTCTGCTCATGCCTCCAACAAAGGGAGAACATCATTTTGCAGTTTATTCATTCATTCATTCAATAAACTTTATTTCGGTTAGTGTTAACCATCAAAGTACATAAAATATAAATGTTCACTTTTCCACAATTCATTATAGTAATAAGAATTAAAATACGTCATATGCAATCGGAGGGGAGAAGACAAATTGTTAAAACAATAAAAATTTAAATAGTTTTAAAAAGTTTAAAAAAAAGTTAAGATAACATTTGTTGATCTAAATAGTTCTCACGTCTCAGCAGATAAATACATAAGGTGCCTTGTTATTTAAGTAATTTCCTTCGGATAGACATAATGGAGAACAGAAATGTAGTTATAGCAGACACTATCAAAGGATTCGTGTCAGACTTCAAGATCCTAAAGAAGACTTGGTAGTCCCTTATGCCCAAATTATTACATCATTGTATTATCCACTTTCTTCGTATAAGTGAATAGGCTGGACAGAAAAGAGTAACATGCAGAATGGTTTCATTTTCAGTTCTACAGCCTGGGCATAATTGTACGGAACCCCCCGTCCACCTGTCTGTCATAGAGTAAAGGGGCAGCGTTCCATATCTAAACTGTAAGTATAGCTTCTTTGCTAAAGTATGTTGGATTACGTCTATTTCTTGTTCAAAGCTGTATATGGACTTGTGACTCAGGAAGGCACCAGTCAGGCTCGTTGATGGTACTGAGCAAATGGTCCTCCCGAGGCTAAAGTCCTTCACAGCACCGGACAATGTTTTCTTAGAAATATTTGGGGATGTGACCTCAGGGTTTAACCATAGGTTTTCGTATCCAATTTGAGCAAAAGACTGTCTAACAAAACGTAGCCCTGGAATTCTACCTGCTCCTGGGGATGCTAGGACCACCTTTAATTCCCTTTTGTAGCTTTCCAGTTCGGGGGTGCTCCACAGCCTCCTCCAATAGAGAAGAGGGCGTGAGGCAATAGCTTCGGCTATGGGCCTAATATTCAGGTCTAGCCTAAGTGTGACTAGAGGAGTACTTCTAGGCAGGGTTAAAATTTGCCTAATAAAGTTGTTTTCTGTGGTGGTTAGATCGGTAGAAGAAACATGTCCCCAAAGTTCCGCCCTGTAGAGGGAAGAGATCTTGCTTGAACTTTGAAGATTTCCAGTGGGGCACTGTAGTAATAACTCACTACTCCAAATGTGGTTTCAAAGTAAGTACTTTTATTCAGTCTTGTTCAAACAGGTGCTCCCGGATTGGCGGCATAATCTCTTCTCACAACATTCTAACCCGTGCTCCCGGAGGTAGCGCGGACCATACCAAGTGGGCAGCAAGAGGAGGGGGAAACGGGGAATGGGAAATGAGTAAGGTTACAACACACCTTCCCCCCTAAGGAAAATAGAGGAAGGGGAAACATAAGAACTCCCAGCAAAAAGGGTGCGGGAAAGATAGGAAGAGAGAGGGTGAGGGTGGGAGAGAGAGAGAGAGAGAGAGAGAGAGAGAGAGGGATATATATATAGCACAAGAACAATAGGGTCGGGAACAGGGGACCCCATACCAAAGTCTAAATGGAAAAACACATGAGACTTCACAGTTGACTATGGTACATAAGATATGAAGAGTTTGATTTTAATTGACGTGACTGGGGATATACTTATTTGATCCCCTGGCATATCCAGATGGGATTACATGAGTAGCTCATGTCCAAATATTTGTCTGCAGAAAGCAGGATAAAGCTCTTAAGCATTCAGGTTGCAGCAAGTAAAGTTATAAGATTAAATCAACCAAAGCATAAACAACTGTAACTGTCTGGTGCAACAAGAGTGTGCCCAGTTATAATATGGGCTGTACAATTCAATGGATGCACGAGTACGTGCTTAGGCGTCCTGACATGGGTAGAACACAGGTATTAGTATCACATCCTTTTCACCCTTGAAATCAACCAACGCAAATAACACTGTGATTGTCTGGTGCACCATGGATGTGCACCTCTATGATGTGGGCAGTACAATTCAGGGGATTCACGAGTATGTGCTTTAGGCATCCTGTCATGGGTAAAACACAGGTTTATGAATCACAACCTTTTCCCCCTTGGCTCCCTTATGTCTGAACTTGCCACACAGTCTATTTCTCCCTTGGATTCCGAACTTCACCTGCTAGTATTACCATCCCCTTACGGAAGATTGATACTGGCTGTAATGTTCTTTCCCTTAGTCTGTAGCTTGGGCCAGGACACACCCCAAAGACTTCCTCTGACGCAATAAGTCTCTCTATCCTTGTCCATATCCATGCTTGGACTAGGCCTTCTTCTGCCCTCATTTCCTTGATCATAATCTGTAACACAACCTATACCGAATTTCATTTCCAACAGCCCCAGATCAATGGCATGAGCTTAATCAGCCATACGTATGCCCTCCTTTTCCCTCTTGGGCTTGCCATAAAATAACTTATTTATGTTTTCAGGACCATTACTCTTCGGCTTCCTCCAATGGTCATTGAATGGACCCATCTTCCTTGTTATGACTTTAATGGAGATTCTTTTAGTTTTTTCTGCGTTTTCTCACTCTCACTCTCCTTCTTACCACAATCGAACCCTTGAAAGTATAATTCTTGGTTCTCTCCCTTCGACTCAAAGTAACTTGAACCCCTCACTCTTTCCAGATCAAAATCGTCCACATTCTCTTCTGACATCTTGGTCCTGAACTCAGCCAATGTATTTCTTTGCCGCATCTCATTGCAATGGGACTGGTTACTCTTATGCATCTCCCCTCTTCGCCCTTTGGCAGTGGCATTTAAACACTCCACCTCCTTTTCAAATTCTCCATCTATCTCAATTTTTTGTTTCCTTCTGTCCTTTCTCTCTAGTTTCTTACGTATTTCTCTTTCCTCCACCAGACTTTGATAAGTGTTTAGTTTCTTGTTATGTTCGTCAATAGTAGCTTCTTTATCCCATTCTTTATTGCTTGCAGCTCTTTCAAATACTGTCAAACCCTTCAATGGCTGCATGCAAACATCAACAGTTTCACACCTATTTACTTGTATGCTTTGAATCCGTGCTTGCTCACTCATCCTCAACTTCTTTTGATCTCTCCACCCTAGCATGGTGAGACCCCCTTCCGTTATGTATATAGTACTCCTTGTATTGTTTTCCTCATAAACTAAGTCCATGACTATGTAGCCAATAGCCTGTACATCCTTCCCTGCATACGTTTTTAGGGCTATGTTGGCTTCTTTAAATTCATTACCATTTTTTTTTTTAATTTTCTGTTCCAATCACTCTTGCTTACCACACTACATCTTGAACCGGAGTCTGTGATTATTTCTATCTCAATTCCGCCTATAAAAATGGTACCTCTTTGGATTATCATACTGGCATTAACTTCCTCTTTGCCATCCATTCCTTCCTTGAACACTTCTTCCCTTTGTACCTTTCCACATGTGGCTTGTATATAATGTTCATCCAACACATTCAAGATGTTCTCATAAATATTCCTATCAGTTCCTTTCATGAATACTTTTTCCATATTTTTATACATTTTCCTTCCTCCCGTACCTAAGCTGTGAAGTAATATTTCCGCCTTTACTTCAGGTAAAAGAGATGCTTCCTCTTCCTCAACGACGGACAGATAGTTTTCAAAATACACTTTCCACTCCCTCCAATTTGCAATATTATTATTAACCTCCTCCATGAACGGCACAGGTGGAGGGAGATTATACCTTCGGCCCCACTCCATGTTTAGTGTGTTGCAATACTCAAGAATTTACACAGGAAGATGCAACCACCCACAGAAAGACAGCGCAAGGGTACCCAAACTGGAGTCTTCGGACACCGACCATTAAAAAATTGAATATGTTGCCCAGTTGTACACCTCAAGGGTATTAAACACTTGCGTTTGATGGGTGTCCCTTCAGAAAAGTGACTAGGGAAAACTTAAACTCAGACTGGTTAGCTGGTGTGGGATAGTATGGTTAATGACACCGAAGTTCAGCAGAGTGAATAAATATATAGCGTACACTTTAAAAGAATAACCCCATTCCGCTTCCACTGTGCTGTATGGTATTTACAGTGCTGTCTATACTGAGTAGGCTTTGACCATCAGACATAGTCTTGTGGGAAATTCTACGTGTGGAGCGTTCCGAATAGCGCAGTTAAATGAAAATTGTCTCCCTTAAACAACAATATTCACACTTTCCTACCTCTGAAATTACAGAACGAAACATGACCTTAAAATGAGCAAAAACAATGGAAGAAGATCCTAACACTTTGAGTACCTCCCCTCGCCTAATAAGTCAAAACTTGCTGATACCTATACTCCGGACTTATCTGACACCTAGCGTGAATGGAACTGGGACCCTCAGGTGGCAGTAGAGTAGGTCGCTTGCTTACAATACGTGCTGAGGGAATGAATGATTTTACAAATTGGGAAGATATCCTTTTCCTCTCTCCGGTCCTCCTCACATTCAATTTAAGTGCGCACTTCTGACCACATTGCCGTTTCACTGCACATCCACTTGGGTGAAACGTTTATTCCACGTATCATATAATATTACAGTTCAGAGGGATATCTAAATGACTCACTGGGGTTTCCCTTATACAGAGTCGACAAGGTAATACTTCAAATACTTCCAAGATAGATTGTCCCACGGTTAGGTTTACCACTTAGATGGCTTTGACAGTTCCTGACAACAGCTCCTGCTATTCATCAGCACTAGGGCTGCTTGAAACTGGCCAATCTTGTCACTAAACTGTAGATTTGTTGAACACTGTTGCTAACAGGTCCTGTCTTCTACTTAATGAGCGCCAAAGAATGACGACGCTCCTCAACACAGCTCCGACAGTTGAGCTCGATTCCTTGCTTACGTCAGCAGCAATCTCTCCTCCACACGCACTGCCCCTCAACGTCTTCACTCACTTTAATGGCAGATCCTTGCACCTCTTCAGGTTCACTCACAACAATTACGCGTTGTGCCCAGCAGCCTCAGATCAACATGCCGCTGCATAATTACAGGTCCGTGCACCTCTTCAAAACCACTCTCCAAATCACGCGTTGTGCCCGGCAGCCTCAGATCAACCGGTCACTGCTTGATTACAGATGCGTGCACCTCTTCAGGACCACTCACCAAGTTACTCGTTGTGCCCGGCAGCCTCAGATCAACATGCCTCTGCTTAATTACGGTTCCTTAAACCTCTTCAGGACCTTTCATAAAATAACGCGTTGTGCCCGGCAGCTTCCGCTCAGCATGCCGCTGCTTCTTCGTACGTCCCTTTCCTCACCACAGATCACACCAACGGGACTGTAACCACGGGCTCCACCAACGCCTGTGACTTCAAACGAGGAGGCAAGATTCCACTCCTCCCCTCAGCACCAGCTCACCGACTCCCAGGCTAAAACCACTTCCGACGTTTTAGAAGCGAAAGCCTAACGTCCCGCAAGGACGCTCTTCAGTTGATTCAGTCTGGTGCTGGAAAATCCACAGTTCACACGATCCGCTAAGTCCGCACAAGCATCAAGTTCATCCCGGGGGGGGAAAGCACCTCACTGACCCCGGCTCAGCTCCCGGTCCTCGTCGCCAAAATGTAGTAATAACTCACTACTCCAAATGAGGTTTCAAAGTAAGTACTTTTATTCAGTCTTGTTCAAACAGGTGCTCCCGGCTTGGCGGCATAATCTCTTCTCACAACATTCTAACCCGCGCTCCCGGAGGTAGCGCGGACCATACCAAGTGGGCAGCAAGAGGAGGGAGAAACGGGGAATGGGAAATGAGTAAGGTTACAACAGGCACAAATAGTTTTATGCGCACAGTTTTTTTGGACTTTTAAAATTCCCCCAGTTGTCTGTACAAGTTTTAGGTTGGCCTTAGCTATTTGTGCTCCCCACCCCATTCTGTCAGTTAGAGTCAGCCCTAGATAATCAAATGTTGGGACTCTTTCTAACGGTCTGCCTTCCATCATGGGATGTGGACAGTTAGTAGTATTGGCATTAAATACCATATACTTGGTCTTATCGATATTAACTACCAGATTTCTATATTTGCAAAATTTAATGAACTGGTTTAAGACCCTCTGCATGCCCATGGGGGATTTTGAGAGGAGCAGAGTATCATCTGCAAACATTAGTGCAGGAAACCTCTGCGAGGCTAATTTTGGGGAGTCGATATCTTTGATTGATAGTAGGTCTTCGATGAGCCCATTAAGAAAAAGAGAGAAGAGGGTGGGGGCAAGGATACAGCCCTGCCTAACCCCTTTCTCGACCGGAAAGTGCCCTGTTAGCTGACCATACTTCCCAAAGCGTACTCTGGCATAGGTGCCATCGTGTAGGTGTTTGAATTGGTGGCACAAATAGAGTGGCACCCCCATTGATAGTAAAATAGCCCAAAGTTGGTTACGGTCCACCATATCGAAAGCTGACTTTAGGTCCACAAACGTTAGATATAAACTTCCCTGGTCCAGGATAACGTGCTTCCAGTAAAGAACTTGGAGCCGGAAAAGTTGATCAATGGTAGATGTTTTAGCCCTAAAGCCTGCCTGGAGGGGAGTCAGTATATTATTATCATTTACCCAGTCCTGTAGGCGTTGTTGGAGTAATCTTGCATAGATTTTCTGGCTTACATCGATAAGGCTGATTGGCCTGTAATTTGATGGTTCTAGCGGGGAACCCTGTTTAAAGATGGGAATTATCTCCGCCCCCAACCATGTGGCTGGGAGAGGTAGGCCCTGCAAAATTGCATTATAGAGTAGTAAAAGATAGGGAGCCCAGACTACTGGTTCTTCTTTGAAAAGGTCGCCTGGGATCCTATCTAGCCCAGGTGCTTTGTTCGATTGCAGGGAGTGCAGTGCAATAAGAACCTCATCCAAGGTAAAAAGCGGTATGGGGCAGTTGGGGTCCATAACTGTCAAAGCAGTAGGGGCTGAGCTGTTTGATATTGGGGGGGGGGGGGAAGGGTAGAATAAAGCTCTTTAAATTGTAGAGACCAAGATTCTTCAGGTATATTTGGATCAATTGAGGTCCTACCTTCTAGTTTCCCTGTGTGAACTAGATTCCAGAAGGACCGTGGATCTTTGGCCTCGAGTGCAAATCTGATGGCATGCCATCGTTCTTCTTCCCACTCTTTTTTTGCATTTAAAATCATTAATTTATAGGCACGCCTAGCTTCGGTCACGGTGGCCGGGGAACCTTGTTTCAGTGCCGTAAGTAGCCCCTGCTTCAATTCTTTACAACTCCCATTTAAACCATGGGTGTTTAGTAACAAAAGGCTTAGGTTTAATAGGGTTTGTTTTATTGAAGGAGTTCGCCAATAAGATAGTTAGTTCCTCCTGCAACCCTGACAGGGACTTTTGTGCGCTGTTACCAAATGGTTGAGTCATGATTAAGTTTGCCCTTTCTAGGAGGGGGATTATGCTCAGGTACAATTTACCCATGTCTTCAGTGGATTTCTTCATGTTTGCCCATCTGATCCTCCTCCCACCTTGAATTATTCTGAGGTCACTATTTTCGTAAATTCCGTTGGCCTCAGTTATCAAGTCAAAGTTAATCTCGGTTGACAGGGGATTGTGGTCGCTTTCCGTGCGACTAGAGATTTGGAAGTTGAGGATCTTAGGCCATAGGGGCATACTGACCATACAATAATCAATTACAGAGGTATGGCCCCTACCACTGTAGGTTGGTTGCCCTGGGCTGTCCCCCTTAAAACGCCCATTGCATGCTCTAATGGAAAAAGAGTAGGTTATGGAGGTTAGCTGAAGTACCATGGTTGACCATTGTTTAGCTGGGTACATATTTGGGTGGGGGATTGACCATATTTCATCCTCGTCTGTTGAGATTAGGGGGACTCCAATAAGTGGTTCGTAATGACAATTTAAGTCGCCACCGATCACCTACTCAACATCTCCCAGGAGGGAGTACAAAAGAGTGGACAAAGAGTCTAGGGTTTTGAGATGCCCCCCCTGTCCTACTGGCCTCGAGTAGGTAATAATAAGTGCCAGTTTAGGTGTTTTAGTATGTAACAATATGATGCAGGTTATATCAGGGCTGCTGGTGTCTATTCTTTTCGCAGAAAACCCAAGGTGAGCACCTATCCAAATACATAATCCCCCCGATGGTCTGCCTCTAGGACCTTTCAAAGCTGGCTCCATAAACGTGAGGTAACCCAGTCTATGTATGGGGTTAAGAGCCCATGTTTCCTGGAATATACATATCCCGTGGAGGTCTACAAAGGCACACCAGTCAGGATTGTCCTGGTTGGCGGCGAGACCTGCTATGTTCCAGGTTAGAATTTTTAGGGTTGAATTTTGGTTATGGTTTCTAAGTAACTGATTACCACAATTAATCAAATTGTTTAAACCATAAGGAGCGTTCGTAGGCCCTTTTCGTACTGGGTTAGATGGTGCAGGGGTAGGGACAATAATGTGGGCTGTTGGTGAGATTATTACTGATCCTCTTGGTGATGAATCCCTATCCAGAGGGAGTTCATCACCAGAGGGTAACAGGTCAGTAAGATCTTCTGCAACGTTCAGCTCCAATCTCCCTCTGACATCTAAAGTTGACTGGGCAAAATCTTGTCCAAACCCCTTTCCCACAAATCCCCCGATACTTAGAGATATACTATTCTGTACTGACGTTTGGGACACAGAGCGTCAATCGCAGTCCCGCAGACCTGAGAGGGCATCAAATCTATTAAAGAGCATGATGTTCCCCAAAGGGTATGTGTTCGACAATTCGTCCTGTGGGAATAGGTCTCTTGTGGTTGGGTACTGGGGTTCATAAAAGTGGGGCAGTGGCAGTGTAAGAATTCCAGGCAACAAAATATTTTGGGGCCAATTACAAATAAATTCGACGCACCTCCAGTTTCTAAAATTAATTATAACACAGACCCCCACCATGGTTTTAGTGCTCTTGCCAATCCAGTTCACTCTCCTGGCAAACAGAATTTCTGCTGTAATGTTTGTCGGGAGTGGTCGTTTCTGGTTGAGCCAGAAGGTGCACTTATATTTTGAGTTCTGCGTATGTCTCCCTTTCCCCTGTGCCAGAACGGGGACCCCCGCCAAAACTACCACATAGGGCGCTGATTGTGGCGGAAGATCAATATTGGGCAGGGGGTCATTGTTCTGGACCAAGGGGGGTTTTTGGGGTCTTGTTGCTGTACTGCCGGCAGCTGTTTGATGGGGTTTGTCCCTTATAGCTGTATTTGCACCTGCTGACAAGGTGGGAGCTAAGTCATCAACAGAGGTTAAGGCAGGAGATCTTTGAATAGGGACAGTGCGACTGTTTGATGCTACAACAGCGTTAAGGTCAGTTGGCCTTTGGCCTGGAGTTTTTGTCTGCCTGTGAGTAGAGTCATTAGCCCTCAGACCCGCTTGCTTCTGGAGTGATGCGACTGAGAGTTCAAGGCAGACTAATCTATTCTAAATTGAGTCCAGTTATGTGGTAATTGGGATGCAGAATGTTTTGAAAGTGCTTTCCAGTATCTTCCAAAACAATGGGCCCATATCAGGTTGGTCTGCTCCCCCCAAAGTGATGTTTGGCCCGCTATGCTCTTCTATGTCAATCGTTGGTAGATGGGGTGGATTAGGTGGAAGTCTGGCAGCCGAGGCTTCATTAGGCACATCCATTTTACCACTTTTAGCTTTTTTGCCTCCTAGAGTAGTTTGTGCGCCAGTGCGCCTCCTTATGGCAGCCGCTCCCACATCTCGCTGTGGAAGACCTGATTTTGCGTTGGAGGCTGAGCGGGTTTTAATATTGGGGGAGAGTATAGCCTTGGCGGCATTATGGACATCCATCCCAGTAGGGGAGTTTGAGCTAATATCATGGATAACAACTAGCTGTGATGTGTCACTTCGCTCAATGACTCCCGAGGGAGGCAGTTTATCCTGAGAGTTAGATAAGTGGCGAATTGGTGATCTTGCCCTCGCCAGGCTTCCCAATGAAGATCTTTTATCAAATGGGGTTTCCAAGGAAAGTCTCTGTTCGGTGAGTTCGATATCCTTGGCCAAAGATGACGATACCCTAACTAGGAAGTTGTCCAGGGTGCCTAATAGTGAACCTCCGGTTGACTTCCCAATATTTGGGGCTTCAGGTGGCACAGTTGTCATGATTACTTTAGAGGGCCTGTCACTTATACTTATTGATGAGAGGGGCCAGATACAGTAAAAAGAGGGAAAGTGAACTGACCTTAATTCGCAGGGGCAGATGAAAAAGGGGTGGCCCGTCCCGTCCTTGTCCGTCCTTGAACGGGCTTAAACAGGCCCGCCTTTGGCCCGGGCTTCGCCCGGCTCACCCCGCGCACGTCCCGAGACGCGGGTCTGGCCGCTGAATAAATGCGCCTTCTGGCGCTCTCAGGACGTGTGTAGAGCACGCCGCCACTGAGCCTGCCGGGTAATGTAGTCCCGGGGCGGCGGCGCAAAGCTTAACGACTTGTGACTCCTGGTGGTGGCGGCGTGGAGACCTGGGCTCTGTCATGACTCCTGGCGGTAGCGGCGTAAGGACCTTGGCTGTAGGTAAGATTCCCCCAATGTTGCCGGGCTGGCCGCTGATTAAATGCGCCTTCTGGCGCTCTCAGGACATGTGTAGAGCGCGCCGCAAAAGCTTAACGACTTGTGACTCCTGGTGGTTGCGGCGTAAGGACCTTGGCTGTAGGTAAGATTTGCAGTTTATATAACTGTACCCAAATCAAATTTTTTTAGTTTAGCATACTTTCTTATGATATGAATCTGAAGATGGTTTCATTGGAAAAGACAACCTTCTCTTGTGGAGATTCCCAACTGCCTTCTTTTACTATATTTTTGGACCTGCCATTACCAGCTGGGTGAACAACAATCAGTCTTTCCAATATGTTGTACTAAGGACGTGGAAGCTCCTATTGCCTTTATTAGAGTCAATTACTGATTTTTCTACAAAGGTGCTTCCATTGCCTTTGAAAACGTGTTCACTCATCTATATGAGGTTCAGAATCAATACTATTCATCCTTTCTTAGGATAGTTTTAATTGGTTGTTAATTTTAAAATAAAATAATTACATTAAACAATTTTGAAACAAATATTCTCTCAACATATCAAGATCAGTATAACAGATATGAATAGTATGTGACAGCAGTATGAAACACAAAATCTTGTGAATGTGAGCTCAGAAATTTCCCTCAGAGCTAAACGCTATGACATGAAACACAGCAAACCAAGAAACAAAACAAATTATTGAAATGTGAGTCAACCTTGCGCATGAGGAAATAATAAAAAACACATTTTCATGCATTAAGATCCCATTGATTTAACCTGGAGGGTGGACATTTACGGCTGAGTAACAAAAAGCGTATGTCTTGTGATTGGTTGTGTTAATGTAGAAAACACAAGTATCCCCCTACAGAGACGGATATTTGTTATTAACGTGTCCTCTTAGGTTGCATTGTAAACAAGCACCAGTCTCCCAGTAATCCTCAAGTCAGACAAGGCGCTTCCACTTTTTGACTTTTGTGAGGAGAAGTTGTAGAAAGCACTTGTTCTGAATGCAAAAGGCCGAAATAATGCGACGACTTACTTGTGACAGCCCCAGCAGAGGGAACAATTTTGACCAAAATGCATCCATAACGGGCAAAAGTCACTGAAGGGGAAAGGAATAATAAAGTGGGACAAAACTGAAATAAAATTTGTGAAAAAAATTGAATGCTATTGCTATCAAGATAAAAGTGAGAGCCACATATATCAGACAGCAGAAATAACAAGCATTGGCAAAGTCAATCAGTCTTGCCTATTCAAGAGCTATTGGCTTTGCAAATGTGTATTAGCTATGTTGTACGCCAGCGAGGCTCAGCATGGCTAAAAGTTAGTAGCCTAGTGGAGAGTGGTGTAGAGTGGAGTGGTGTAGAGTGGAATGGCGTTGAGTGGCGAAGAGTGGAGTGGAGTGTTGTGGAACACAGTGGAGGGGCATAGAGAAGAATAAAGTATCGTTGAGTAGAGTGTTGCAGAGTGGCACGTTATAGGATGACATAGAGTAGAGTATCGTGGAGTGGCGTAGAGTGGAGTAGATTCATAGATTGGAGTCGCATAGACTGGAGTGGAGTCTTAGAGTGGAGTGGCTTACAGTGGAATGCTGTAGTGTGGAGTGGACTTTGTGGAATGGCAGCGAGTGGAGTGCCATAGAGTGGAGTGATGTAGAGTTGAGTAAAGTGACATTGAGTGTCGTAAAGTGGAGTGTTGCAGAATGGAGTAGAGTAGCCTAGTGTGAAGAGGTATAGTGTGGTATAGAGTGGAGTGTGTTGGAGAAGAGTTTCCGGTCATGGAGAAGAGCAATATACAGTGTTGTGGAATCGCTAAAATTGCTTAAAGTGGAAGGTCATAGAGTAGAGTAGAGTGCTGTAGAGTTGAGTGGCATAGTGTGGAGTATGCATGGTGTGTAGGACACTGGCATTACAGACAACACATTTCCAATTAAAATGACAATGAATGAATGAAACATGAATTTATACTGCATGGCTACCCTGGAGGCATCCCAGCGCTGAGGTGGGTAACTGAGGCAGCTACAATTACATTTGCACATACAGTTTTACTCATAAAACTATGCAGAGTGCCAATATCAATGTGCATAAATGATATCACAAAGTGTACTGATTTGTTTTGATTGCATTAAAATATTTATTCCCACCACTCTTCCGAATTACAAAAAAGTGCTTAATTTGTGCTTTCGAAATTCAGATGTACTATGAAATATTTTCACAGTTCAGTTTCAGACATTTAAATATTGTTGTGTGCTAGAAAACACCCATTTCTTTACCACTACTCAACAAGTTTAGCACATAGATCCTCTTACTTTGAAATCATAGAACGAAAAGTAACTACCAAGCTCCCTTGAAAGACAGAACCTTACATGTGACCTCTGTCTTTGAATGCACAGCAAATGTGACAAGATAAAAACAAAATGTAAAGGCCTGTTTATAGAAAGTGAGGACTCATGGAAGAATACAAGGAGATATGGCGAACAATTGTACATGAACATTTTGACCCCAGAACACAGTGCCAAACAAATAGTACAGTACAAATACTTCCCACCCCCCCTTCTTCCCACAGTATTCCATTGAGCCACATATGTAAATGCCTAAGACAGGAGAAAAAATAAGTGTTGATCGTTCTTCCATATGCGGTCCTACCCCCTCGTAGTCCTGACCTTCCAGTGACTCCTGTGCAACTCATCCAGTACGTTATCCTTCTATGTGTCTGGTAACCAGCCTGTACCTCCAGGATTCCAAGTCCCCCAAAACGTATCAAACTATTTCTGCCAACCTCTATGCTTGTATACCTCTCACTTTAGGATTTTACATTGTTCCATCCTGCTTACCATTCTCTGAGCAATGGAAGGGTCTGACATCCGCCACCATAAATCACAACTGGTATCTTCTGGTATCGCATGAGGTCTGAGAGTCCCCACACTCCCAGTAGAGCCGTTTGAGGTATCAACTCAATGGAAGCTCTAATTGCTCCCTACGGGGATCTCGCCACCTGCTCCCAAAAGTGGCGGATCCGAGGGCAGTGCCACCAGGTATGAATGAATGTACCATCTATAATACACCTCTGAACGCAATGAGCGTCACCCATCCTCTCAATTTTGTGAATCAATGTTTGGGTGTAGTACGTCCTCTGAAGGAGCTTTAGCTGAATTAGCCAGTAGCTGGCCTTAATTGCAGCTTCCGTTGGGAAACTCAATCCCTCCTGCCAGTCCTTGTCATCAGTTTCCCTTATGATCTCTTCCCACCTATCTTTGAGGTGTGTTAATGTCCCCTGTGTATTCCGCAGTAACGTGTCATATGTCAGAGATATCTGTTTGTGTCCGACTCGCATATGTAGCAGCCTCCTCTCCAATGGGGAGTCCTCCCTAATGAACTAATTTTAATACATGGCTATCCTTATGTGTGTAAAAACTTGGTGAAAGCCAAATGGTAATAGAAATGTAATGTACGCATTAATGTTACATGTACATACTTTAAAATGGTAGTTCTCAGCCACATTTGCCTTTGAATAATTTGATGATTTATAATGTGATTTATGCATCATGAACCAAACTTATTGATGAATTTCCATTATTTATGTTAAGCTGTGCACACGCATATTAAATGTGCATCAGAGAAATAAAGATTTAACTTAATGTACTCCAAAGGCCTGAATTCCTTTAGGCTGGTTTTTACATAGTACTGTGTTCTGGTTCTACAAACTCGATTTGCAGGTATTCACATGCATTGTTAGTTTAGAATAGATACATTCTGTACTAGAGATAGATACATGGCTTGAGAAACTTGATGAAAAGCAATGGGAAACTTGAAGACGAATAAAGGACTGTTATGTTTTAACCTGAGTGTGAGAAGGCAGCATCATTCTCATGTCTAGTGTGGTATTTTGCCAGGATATTAAAATGTGCAAAGTGGAGACAAACATCGACAAGGAACTTCTATTGATGATGTGACGACTTCTTGGAATTTCAGAACTATGCCAGAACTCTTTCAAAACTGTCCCCAGCTCCCCTGGAGATTGTTTTGGACTTCTTTGCTGAACCCCACTTTCTGCAGACCATATGCAGAGCCTTCCTTGGACTCCTAGCCAAACTCTTCCATAATCCCCCACTGCCCCTTGAGTGGACTTTGAGAGGATTTATCTCTAAGCCCTTTTGACTCGTTCCCTAAGTGGGGTTTAGGCTGACACTTATTCAAGACCAACTGAAGACTGTTGACCGAGCTTCTGAAATGTAAATGCTTGTCTTACCTATACTCCTGTGCCTTGTCCCTATCCCATAAATGGAACTCTTCAATTACTGAACTCTTTTAGTACTTGAACCATCCTTATGCCTTGGACTATGCTTCTAAGATTTAGATTTTTTATGTATTGAAAGACCAATTGAGATAGTACTCCAAGCACCAGGTCTGTATGCTATTGTTTTGCATTACAGCCCCTGAGCTGCTTGTTTGTTTGATTCTTGTTTGCCTAAACTTTTTCAGGAGGTTTGGCCTCCCAGATGTCATCCTGTATCTTTACAGTGTGGTGTTTAGGCCTGGGCATAGTTCGCTGAAGACTTGCTACGAGGAACTCCGCGAAGTTACAAAAAAACTCTGCGAACTTACGCGAGTGGCGGAGTGCAGTGAAAACTGTAGTTTGTGCTGGTATTCCTGCTGCTCGGGTAGAAATTCTCCCCGATGGCACCTCACGCTCGTGAACTTACTGTTCGCGATCGCAAACCTACTGTTCGCGATCGCAAACTTACTGTTCACGATTCAGAGCGGGGAAAAAACTCCGCTGCACATTGTGAAGCGGAGTTTTCTGAACTCTGCGAGCTCTGCGGAGTAAAGTGTGCAGAGAACTCAGCAAACTCCGCAAACCCAAGCGAAGTTCATCGCCCAGGCCTAATGGTGTTAAGAATGATTTATTTGAACTTGGTCACTAACTTGTGATAAACACCCTTGACCTTGGCAACCGATTCCTGGTACTCCTTGTGTAGCTAAATTGGTTGCACCGTTAAATATATTTGAGTTGATCGGGCATAAAATGCTAACTCTCTTTGCCCTCAGTGCGACAAAGAAAGATACTTTGGAGGACCAAGGTAGAAAGTATGTACTATGAGATATAATAAATGAAAGAGTTGTCAGCCCAGAAACACTGGATCAGTGAGAACAACCAGAATACAACCAGGAATGCCCACATATATGTCATAGATTTAGCAGAGATAGGCATACACAAGAATGACTATAAATATCATGGAGAGGTCACTAGTATGTGGAGATAGCCACAGTGTTGCTAAGAAAGCCCACACACATGTCAGCTATGAACTACTGTTGTAGCATAGATAGCCAGAATATCACAGAGTACATCCACAAATATGTCATAAATGGTCATTTATATGAAGTAATAGCCAGAATGCCATAGAAAATGGCTACAAATATGTCAATCATTGGCCACTATTATATAAAGACAGCCGGATTTTCTCTGAAAGAGTGCATGTTATTTCAGTAATGGGGCCCCATTAGGTGGGGATCGTGGGAATACATTTTGCCAATACTATTCTGGGGAAATCCAGAATGTCACAATTAATAGCTACAAATATACTACCATGGTGCTATGTCATGCAGCGATAGCCAAAAAGACACAACAAACACGCACATATATGTTGCAGATTATTCTTCTACTGCCCCTCAGGAAACGTTGCTGGCCTTTTGTTTTCACTATGGCTCAGCCGCCCCCTTCAACATACAGTCACATGTTCAAAGGAATTGTTGGAAAATTGATGACCTTAAGGCCCTAAGCTTCACTAAGGAACTCTTTGAGTGGACCCTTAAGGGGCTGGCTGTGACTGAGTGCTTCTGTAGGTAGGGTCAAAAGAAGGCTTGCTCACAATAACAACTACCTAAATTATCTCTCCTTGATGAAGATTCAATGACATGGATGGCATTGTCATTGGCATGTCCCACATCACACAGTGATTGATGGTTTTGGTTTGATTGTGGAGCCATTGGGATACATGCAGATTTAGGTTCCATCAGGTTGAAAAATCCTGTGTGAGCACCAGGCTATGCCATGTTTGCAGCTTCTGTAACTCCTTTAAAAGAATGGATGAAATGCAGTCAAATTGTAGAAAAATTATGGTGCCACAGTCTGATTTGTTTTTGAGGAAGAGGCACACATTGAGGTTTTAAAGAATATGCAAAGAATGCCCACAAAACTATGCCTTCATGGCAAAGCAGGAAAAATACTACTGACACCACAACAAGAACAGCAGTCAAATCTTTGCTTTATGTTTTTCAAACAATTTGATGTTTAATTCCATTACATTGCTCACAACTCAAGGGCCGATTACGAGGTAGGGTTGAAAGCCTCCTCTGACAGTTGTATTCTCCCGACCATGCCAGAGCCCTTCCAACTGACACTGTTGGTATGCAATCCGCTCGACCGATTACGATGTTCACAGTTGGAAGGTAAACCATGCGGTCATTCCGAATCTGTTCTGACCGGCTCCCAGAGGATTCCTGTCAGTCGGAACCGCATCGTACGGCCCTACAGACAGCGTTTCCGCCCTAGAGATTATGAAAAGGCTGTCGGAAATGTTACTTTGGGGGCCCATGGCAGGGCCCCTTAAGGCCTGCAACCTACGGTTGATGGCCGAGGGGGTACCTTAGGGGGTACCTTAGGGACCCGCTGTAAACCCCTGCACTGTGTGGCAGGCATTGTGGGGTGCCTGCGAAAGGGTGTAGGTTTTTCCACAAACACCCCATTTGCCTATAGGAGCTTGTGTTGTGGACAGTTGTCGGCCAGAACACAAGCTCACATAGGAAACAAGGGTACTCCAACTGAACAGTGTTTGGTTGCATCGTAATCTGCCAGTTGGTTCCAATTCTGAGTCGTTGTTGGGCAGAGGCTTTCCACTTGACATTGTAATGAGCCCCTGAGTTTGATGTCTCCATGCTGAGCACAGCAATACATACATTCTGATACCTGCTTGGCTATGAATGTGCAAGAGACCTGGAAACAAGTGTCTTACATTTAGCCTAATGTGCAGTTTTGCACAGTGCTACTGACAACTTTCAACACCTCCATATATATGTTGCATACACTGCTAACTTGTTGAAGTCCTACAAACAATAACATTCTGTGAAGTTCAGGTACAATGACACACAGAAAGTATGTCTGGATCAGTACCTGCCAATTGGGACAGATTAACAGAATCTAAGAAAGAGAAGAAGCAGTAACAATTTGGCAAAGTTTCATTGTCAAAACAGGATGCATTAAATGCTCAGGATTTCTTAGTTTCCTAGGTTAAAAGAGCCATGATACTGTCTTTTATTACTACTTGTCCCACAACTGAATGCTGTGACTTCGTGGTGCCTTTATGGGTATTTTCCAAACTACTACAGATGAAGAATGCAAGAGTGTAAAAGTGATATCTTTGTGGAGCCTTGCATGATGTCCTGATGGCTGCACAATGATGTACTAATTCAACCCTGAAATATTATTTCCTTTGCAGGCCATAAGTACTGTGGATAAGGAGGAAAGAGTCGCTGCTATTTTTCTCTCTCTGACTTTCCTTTCCTGGTCACACCATTTGCACTAAATGATTGTTATTCTATTGGTGGTTCTTTTGCTCCCCTGTGCTATAACCTGAGCCTACCTGTATGTCCACAATGCAAGGTGTGTTGTGGAGAGTGCTGCAGAATGCAATAATCTTACTGTTCTTGTACATGACAAATAAAAATCCCACACCAGGGGTGGTGATCTTATGACAGTGGCTGATGCTGTTGTTCAATGGACATAGAACCCGAAATGCTTCAGTTGTTCAACTCCTGTCTGCTGATTGACTTTGATGGTGAGACTAGTACTGTGCCTGGCCTGTTTGTAAAGTAGGTAGAAAACACAATGGTTCAGCTGGGAATTGATGGTTTTAGATAACATCCATTTGTATTCTTATGGTGGTTTATTCAGAAATGTAGGCCCTCATTTTGATGTCGGGTGGTCGGACTGAGCCCAACACCACGGTGGTCCGGGAACCACCCAGCAGCCAGGTGGCGATCTGACCGCCCAATCAGGATGTGTCCACCAAGCTGGCGGATGGAAAAGTGCTTCATACCACTGTGGCTTGTGCTGCAGCCCTGGATAAGAGCCGCAGCACAAGCCGTAGAGTTATTGAGCACTTTGTGCACATTCATGCACTGTGTGCTAGGCCCCATGTGGTGCCTGGCACATAGTGCATGAATTTGCGTGGAGGCATCTCATGTGCCCTGAGGGTCGCATTACAGTGGCCCATGGGGGACATGGACCCTGCTTGGGGCCCCCACAGTCCTTTCCGGCTGCCTTTTCATGGCGGTAGGACTGCCATGAAAAGGCAGTTGGAAAGAGACTTCGTGAACCTGACGGCGGTGCCTGAGCAGGCACCACCTCCATTCAAGATCACGATTCCGACCACTGTCCCATTGGGATGAGTAGATCCTATCCGAGGTGGTGGTATTTCCCCCAAAATTATCGCTCAGATCGCCTGCATCATAATGCTGAAGTTGGACTGATGCCCTGTATGTCGGGCGGACAACATCATATTAAGGGCCATAGTTTTTAACATTGTAAAAATACAAATAGTTAAATAATGAATCAAAACTGACACATTTGCACAAGTGATATAATGGTCTACGTTGTATTTCATACAGACAAAAAGTCATTTCATTGTCATGCAGTGCTCAATTGTTGTGCCGTGGTCTTTCGGGACGAGTAGGGGGGAGGGTCAGATTTCCTGTTCTAAATCGAATCTAAGCTAAGCAACATTAGGGAAAGCACTGAACTGGATGAATGGGGTAGATTTACCATTCACATTCCAGTTGTTCTCCCAATTAAGCAATAGTGAGGAAAGTATTGGACTCTGGTGTAGGGTGGCGGGGTGGAGGTCAGATTCACTAGTCTCACTTGTTGGTAAACAATGGTAGGAAAAGCATTAGACTCTGGGTGGGTCAGAGTTACTATTCCCACTCCAATCTTCACAGTATTTGGGAAAGTATTTGACTCCTGTAATTTTAGATATCTCCAAAAGTTAGCAACAATGGGGAAAATGGTGGACTCTGGGTCAAGGAGAGTATGGATGGGTGGCAGACTTACTACTTCAATTCTAAATGAGGCAACACTGGGGAAAGCATTGAACTAGATGGATTGGACAGATGTAGTATTCCCTCTCCAAATTAAGCAACACTGAGGAAATGTTTGGACATGGGGCAGGTGTCAAATTTACTATTCCCTCTTCAAACCAAAGTAGTTTTGAGGACAATGTCAGACACTGAGTGGGGAAGACATACTTTTCCCACTCTAAAGTAATCCAAATTGAGGATAGCCTTGGACACTTGAGGGGTCAGTCTTACTATTCCCATTTCAAACTAAGCATCATTAGGGAAAGCGTTGGCCTTGGGGTGGTCAGATTTGAGGTTAGACTTATTATTCCCACTCCAACGTAAGGAACATTAGGCAAAGTATTGGACACCAGGGTGGGGGATCAGATTTACTATTCACACTCTAACTCAGAAACATTGGGGAAAATAGTGAACTCTGGGAGGGTCCAAGTTACTATTTCAATTCAATTAAGCAACACTGGGAAAGTGTTGAACTCTAAGAAACTTTAAGACTGAGGTGAGAAGGTTCAGATCTACTATTCCCACTCACAACTAAGCTACATTGGGAAACGATATGGGCTCCTAGGTGGAAGGTGGTCAATTTTACTCTTCCAATTCCAAATTAATCATCATTGTACTATGGAGGGACCAGATTTACTATTTCCGCTCTAAACTAAACAACTCTGGGTAAGGTGTTTGACTCAGTGAGGTGGGTACAAGTTTATTATTCTCAGTCCGTACTAAACAACATTGGGAAAATAGAGACATCAGAGTTACTATTCCCCCTCCAAACTAAGCAATATTACAAAAGTGCTGGTTCTACACATTGCAAATTATATCAAATTGGGGAAAGCATTTGGCTTTGGTAGGGTTAGATTTACTACTCCCATTCCAAACTAAGAAATATTGGGAAAAGTAATGGTATGTCAAGGGGGTGTTGACATATTTATTACACTCACTGCAGGCTAAGCAATATTGGAGAAAGTGTTTAACTCTGTGGGGGTGAATTTACAGTCAGATTTAGTATTCCCACTTCAAAGTGAACAAAGTGGCAGAAAGTACTGGATGCTGGGAACGGGCAATGAAGTATTCCCAGTTCAAAATAAACGACTTTATAGATAATAATTGTCTCTGGAGTGATTACATTTACTATTTACACTCAGTACTAATTACAAAATTGACATTAAGGAAATAATGTTTTTTTTTAAATTAATAAAAACAAAAATATTTTAAATGCATCAGTAAAAAGTAGCAAAATAAAATTATTTAATAAATAAAACCTAGAAAAATAATATACATATTCATAATTATATGCTGACATCTGACATTATATTAATACATCATTGCATCCGCAACATTTGTTTGAAATGTATAAGAATGAACTAAATTAACTATTTTTTAAACTAAAGACAAACATATTGGAAAATTAAAACATATTGTAAAAAGTATGCACAAGTGAATATTTGAAATACATATTCTAAATTTAAATATTCTAAATTTATAAATAAGAAAAACTGCCTGAATAAACCCCTATAAAACCTAATCACCAGAAACATGAAACAATATAATGAAAAAATATATTTTAATTTACTAAATAGTAACATAAAATAATATTGAAAATCTAAATAACTAAAAACATTTTTAAAACATTACTTTAACCAGCTCCACCCAAAATATATATAAAACCTAACATCACAACACATAAATAAAACATTTTTATATTTTTATTAAACAAAAAAAATTCAATAATTGTAAACTACATTTAGAGCATGACTTTAAGACATCACCGACCCAACACCCCTATAAAACTGAACTACCTGACAAACATTACAATTTCACATTTAAATATAATTTAAAAAAATGTTAATCTAGAAAGCTTTGAAAAGTACTCCACTAAAAGTAAAGAACATTTAAAAATCTAAACAGCTAAATTAATTAAACATTATTAACATAAAACCCCCTGAAATTATATTAAAAACAGACAATTATGGTAAAAGATATTTAAAGCATCAATATCATTTTTTAGAGAAGAAAAATAATATACTTACTATTAATGTTAAAAAATGTGATATAATGTTTCCCACAGTACTATGACTTTGATATTAGGTATCATTGATATTCTGCCATTGATATCAAGAATATCAAGAATCCATACCCATGAGAAATAATGCTTATGGCAAGCATCTGCAAAAATATATTTCAACACAGTCAGTCACAAAGTCATCTGAATAACATTTGAAAGCACAGTTTATTGAGTAGCGTTGTCAAAATATGATGACTGCAGCTGGGACAAGATGGTTCCCAAAAGACTTGTTATTTATTGAACTGATCATCGTACAATCTGGCTTTTCAGACGTGTAGTTATTCAAGCTTACTCAACACTATTATGCAGTACTCCTAGGCACTCAGCTTCCTTGGAGGCAAAATAATTGATTCATCATGCAACAGTGCTGGAAAAAATATTTTGTGAGAAGTCAATATGGTCCTCATTGTACAGTGGTGATATCTCGTACAAAGGATTCAGATCGTATTGAACATTGTCTTAAAAACCAGAGATAAAAGGTCAAACTAATCCTTACAAGTACTTTGGAAGTAGGCAACTAAAGTTAATAGACATTTCAAGATGCGTACTGAATAGTAGTGTTAGGTAAGCAAAAAATAAATCATAAATTAAATAATGATTGCCATATCCCACTATGTTTCATCTTCAGGAACTATATTAACAATAAAAAAGTAAACATTTAGAAAGACTATGACAATGAGATATTACAGGTCAGGGATGTTTTGGAGTTGCTCCTCGTCTCAAGATAGATTCAACATTGGCTAGACATATGGCAGAAGTGGAAGTGGGGTACAAGGCTTATTTATCTCTTTGATCTCTCTAAGTAACGTTTCCTAATAAATTTGACATTTTTGAGGCTAGATCGTTTTTAAATTTCTAAATGCTTCCAAAGAAAAAACATCCAACAAAAATAGATGTGCTTGAAATATTGTCTTATAACTTGTTTTTTAGGTTTTGTAACTGAAAAGATGATTCTATAGCAAAGCTGAAGAAAAACAAAGGCATTTTGCCGCATTTATGTAGAGTAGTATTGGGAACTTGAAAAAACCTCTGTAGACAGAAACATATACTTCATGCCCCAGGAAGGTCCGGCAGCACTGATTCTGTAGCTGTGTAGCTGATTAACAGAATGTCAGAGTGGCCAGACGAGGGTTTTAGGGAGCGTACTGAAGGGGTGGGGGGAGGGGGTGGGGGGAGTGGGGGGACCTGGAACAAGATGAGGATTCCATTTAGACGATCATCTTCTTCTGACACAATGTATACTCAACCCTTCCGTTATGACTTGTTACTCAAAGCAACAAAGCAACAACATTTCATACCTGTGGAAGCTTTATCTTTCCCCAAAAATCATTTAATAGAAAAAAATAATTAAATAAAATGTCAGACATAGAGGGGTGTTCCATCCTGTTGGGACATAAATGTCCTTTGCATGGTAAACAGGCAAGATCCCTCACATTGACTTTTATTTTTATTCTGGTTTCATGCTAACTGAGCATGAGCACAGGGCCGATGCCTGTTCTTGACAATGCAAAGTCTATGACCCGACCTGTGACTTGGATGGGTACACCAAGTGCTCCATTATAGGAGGCAGTGGATTACTGTCCATGCCTTGTGGGTTTTATTGTAAGCAGTTGTCTCAGAGTACTGCGTTTTGTGAATTTGTAGAGTGAATAGACAGTTTTCTCCGTCAATAAACGAGTCGACTACTGACTTGACATGTATAAACGTCCACTGTTATGTGTAAAGCAAAAATGTTGCATTCCTTGTTTGTGTGTGTGTGTTGTGTATGCATGGTAATAAGACTGTGTGTGTGTGAATCTGAGTACTGGGGTCATGGGGATCCACTTAGGATGCCTCTGGTTTCATTTCACAAGATGAATGTCGCAGGTAGCTTTCCCGGACAGTGTAGGTGTAGTGCTGTCAGAGCTAATACTGGTTCCTCAGGAGCAGCACCCTCAGTATGCTGAGCTTCCGGCAGCACTGATTCTGTAGCTGTGTAGCTGATTAACAGAATGTCAGAGTGGCCAGACGAGGGTTTTAGGGAGTGTACTGAAGGGGGGGGGGAGACCTGGAACAAGATGAGGATTCCATTTAGACGATCATCTTCTTCTGACACAATGTATACTCAACCCTTCCGTTATGACTTGTTACTCAAAGCAACAAAGCAACGATATTTCATACCTGTGGAAGAAATTAGTTGAGGATACTCTTGTTCTGCACTTAGCGCTAATTAATCAAATACAGTGATGCACTCTGGACTGTGATCAGTAAGTACCTTTGATTCTGGGTTAGCAATTAAATCATGCAATATAAGCACTTGGCAACAATACTCTTGTCACTCTTGACTTGCTACTCTTTGCTTACTGTGTCCTTGACTAACTTAGTCTGCTCCTTCAGGCACTTCAGCACTATTAAACTTGTTAGATTCTCTCACCGTTGTTAGGCTTGTTTATCGGCTCAATGGTACATAGGAGCTTAGGCTAGTCAGCACTCATTCCTGGGGCATGCTTGAAGTTCTCTTAATGTGGGGCTTCGCTTGAACTGGAGCACAAGGCTGTTTATTCTCACCACTGAAAAACAGCAACCAATCTAGATCCTTCGCTGTTGTATCTGCAATTGCGATTGGTTGGCATTGGGTGGGGCTGTAATTTATAGGTCGGCCACACCCAAGATGGCGTATGAAGGCGTGATGCCCTCTCACGAGATGTCACTGAGGGCTCTTCCTTCACACCAGCTGGGCTAAAAGAATAACCCACAGTAAATAATTAATGCTGCAACATATGTCGTGCAACACGCAAGATGGGCTTTAACCAAGTGTTAAAATGAGGAACACGCTGCACAGACTATGGCAGATGATAAATACAGCTGCATAACGTGCATGGATACAGAATCAGTATGTTTAGAACATAGGGTCTGTTAGACCTGGCACCATTGGTGTGGGTCTCCCTTCCATTTTTGCTATTGCCTCATGTGTTTTTGCTGGAATTAGATGCTTTGGGCACTGCGCCACTGCTATTCAGTGCCACAGTGCAAGTGCTTCCCATTATAAATTGATGTGTTAATCAGTGGTTCCATGTTTGGCTATTTCGTTTACTTGTCAGACCCTGATGTCTCTGCCCTGCACACTGAAAGAAGAGAAGGAGTCCTGTAAACAAAGTACTCCAGGACTGTACTTGCCTTCCACAATGCTGGCTCCACCTCCTGTGGGGCGTCTGATGTCTCTGCCCTACACTGTGAAAGGAAAGGAGAAGTCTGGTAAACAGAGTGCTTCAGAACTGGGTTGGACTGGGCAAAGACCCTTCTCCCCTCAGAGAACAAAAGATTTTGGGGTATAAATATTGAGACCCTGATCCCAAGAAATTATATCACTTTGGACTACAAGAAGAAATCTTTACTGAGGAGAGAAACCTGAAGAAATTGAGGAGAGATTATTCCCAAGCTGAGGTGCTGCTTGGGGGATTGGCCTGCAGTGGTTGCCTTACTGCCAAAGGAAGGAGAAAGGAACTTTGTGTTCTTTGCTTTCAACTTGTGAAGGATCTCCAAGGGTTTGGAAAAAGAGCTTGCCTCCTGCTGAAGTCTCAGGAACAACAGACTTCAACCCCCAGCTCCCCAGAGTTCTTTTGGAAGTGCCTGCTGCTGTTTTGGGCCTTCTGAGGAACTGCGTGTCGCAAGGAGCTGGAAGTGTGACTCATCGAAGAAGAAGCGCGTCGCCGTCGCTGTGCCTGCCGTCGCAACTCCGAAGGAGGGTGTCGCTGCTGGAGCTGTCGCACTGCATCGCATCGTAGAGAGGCATGCCACAATGAAGAGGAAGCGTGTCGCCGTCGCTGCTGCTGCCGTCGCAACTCCGAAGGAGGGTGTCGCCGCTGTAGCTGTCGCATTGCACCTCATTGAGACAAGAGTCTTGCAACGAGGTCGGAGCATGTCGTCATCGCTGTGCCTGCCGTCACAACTCCAAGGGAGAGTGTCGCAGCTGGAACTGTCGCACTGCACCGCATCGAAGAAAAGCGCCTCGCAACCCAGAGAGGCGCGCCGCCATTGGAGCTGCTGCCGTCGCATCGTGGATGTCGCAGCTGTAGCTGTCGCATTGCGCAGAAGCTTCACGCATCGTGGGAGAAGAGTGTCGCAGTTGGAGCTGTTGCCGTCGCATCACTGAATAAGGGTGTTTCCGCTGCAGTCCACGAATCGAACCGAGAACTTCTCGCATACCCGGAGAAGCATGCCGCATCTGGAAGATCTTCGCATCTTTATTTCTTTGTACTTGAACTTTTCCGCATTTCCCTCGCCGTGTCATTGCTTGTCGTGGAAGCGCAACGCAACCTAAGGTACATTGACGCAAAGTGTCGCATCTTAAGAACTGAACTAAACTAAGCTACATCTACCATCTTAAAGTAACAGTATTGTGTATTTTTGTTGTTTATTGTCTTGTGGTAACTCTATATAAAGTATACTTATTTTTTATATAAAACCTTGTGTGGTTTCCATCTGTAGTGTTGTCACTGGGTTACTGTATGTGGTCACAAATGCTTTACACACTGCCTCTGAGATAAGCCTCTCTGTTCGTGCCAAGCTACCACGGGGTGAGCAGGGGTAATTTAGGAGTGTAATCCCATTATCCTGACTAGAGGCAAGGGTGCCTATTTGTCACAAGTACCTACCTGTGCCAACTAGAGACCCCCAAATCTAACAGGGCCTGATTACGATGTCGATCGGAAAGGCTCTGAACGGCATTCGGAACCCATGTTTCCGATTGACTCAGGCACATTTCCGATGGACCGATTATGATGGTAGGTAACCGTTCGCTCTGTCCGTCTCGGTTCTGACTGGTATTCAGAGAATCCTAGTCAGTTAGAGCCGATTTGTACAGTTCAATGGAATGTGTTTCGGACCGACCATTACTATGCTGGTTTCCGACCGCCTTTCCAACTTGGTCTGTCCAACACAAAAAGGCTGTTGGAGACTGACTTTGGGGGCCCGTAGCGGGCCCTCCTTTACCCAACGGCCTCTAAATGGGCCCATGGGGGTACCCTTGGGACCTCTCTTTACAACCATGCACAGTGTTCCAGGCACAATGGGGCGCCCACCACAGGGTGCAAAGTTTTCTGGAACAACCCCTTTTTCCAATGGGAGCCTGTGTTGACAGTCGGCACAAAGGCTCCCATTGAAGTCAATGGGAGTACGACCGAACAGTGTTCAGATCCATCATAATTGGTTGATAGGATTCCCCAAACCCGAGTCCGTCGGAAAGCATTCTGACACGAGTCGTCGGAATGCTTTCCAACCGACATCGTAATCGGCCCGATAGTGTCTCTGCACCAACATGATGATAAAGAGAGAGTAATGTCTCAGAACAGTGCCTCTATCTCTTTAAGTACAGAGGCAGCTCTATCACTGTAAGCAGAGCAATGTCTCTAGCCCTGTAAGTAACCACAGCAGTGTATCTATCACTGTAAGCAGAGCTGAGTCTGTATACCTTTAAGTAACCACAGCAGTGTCTCTGTCACTCTGAGCAGAGCAGTGTCTCTATCCCTTTAAGTAACCACAGCAGTGTCTCTATCACTGTAAGCTGAACAGTGCCATTATCACTTTAAGCAACCCCAGCAGTATCTCCATCACTGTAAGCAGAGCAGTGTTTCTATCACTTCTATCACATACAGTGTCCATATACAGTGTACCTAAGCCATAACTGCCACAAGTATGAGTCACTGGACAGACACAGAGCACAGGCAATGGCAACTGCCTATATTCCTGTGGCTGGAGAGTGGGGACCCAGGAATGCGTACCTTCCTGAAGATGATGTGGACAGGGTTCCCTTTAAAAATTGCATGAGGGCTTTGTTAGCTAAGGACTCGTGATTTGCTGCCATTTTGTAGATGGGAGGGGCAAGCAGTGGAACTCTAATTTGTTATTTAATGTAAGGGCGTTTTAAGCAGGCCCTTTTGTTGGTCTCTAATTCCTGCTTCAGGAAGGTGATGCCACCAAGTGCAGAGAATTTACACTTAGTCCTGCCCATGTTTTAGATACCTCCGTCAACACAAAGTCACTCTGAAAGCTCACACAGTAGATCTGACCCTGCCTGAAATATTTGTATAAACATAGGGCCATATTCTCAAGGAGGTATCGCCGAGTTATCGGCACCTTAACGCAGCCAAATGTGAGATAAACTTACAACCCCATTCACAAGCTGGTGAAAACAGCCCATATCACCAGTTTTCTGGCGATAGCAGCTGCAAAAAACATCGCCAAGGACGACCCCGGCAAATATCACTAATGAGATACAGAGTAGGCATACCTGAGAAAAAAGCTGCGACAACACCACACCAAAACATTCTGAACTACCAGACAGAGTGGCGATAAGATCCCTAAACATGCGATAAGGGGCATTAGCGCCAGGAAACGAACACCTGCTCCGACCTGGTGCAAAGTCGGACTACAACTTGCACCATAAACAGAGAGCCCAGCTCAGAGCCACACCTGAAGAACAACCGATGCCATGGAGCCAAAGAACATGCATCCCGGAGCCCCAAGATGGCAACAACACCCACCGCCATCCCCCCCAGGAACCCACATCCCCCCGGTCCCCTCAGTCCCTGGTCATTACTCACCCTGTTGCTGTTGTGTCCGGTCATGTTGAGCAGTGTCAGGTTCCCCCGACTCCAGTCCCCGTCTCCCCACTGATGACTGTGGACACCATTTCCTCCATGTCGTCCAGCTCCTCCTGTGGTGCAGGACTCCCACCTCCAGTCTGCATTGCTGCCTTCCGGTTGTTAGCGAGTTTCAGCTTGGTTTTGCGCTTGACGTTATTCCAGCACCTCTTGACCTCTTCCATTGTCCTCTTCAGCACTCCGACTGCATTCACCTTGTCCACGATGGACTGCCGTAGTCCATTTTTTGTTGCCAATGACACAGTGGAGGTGATGAAGGGTTGTTGATGGTGTTCGACCACCTCCATTATCAGGATTCCTTTTTCCTGAGGACTGAAGCGCTTCTTCCTACTCTTCTTCTCCTTAACCTTCCCTGACCCGAGGTCCCAGACAGGTCCTCCGGGGGCTTGTGGGTTTCTGGCTCTTCTCTCTCCTTGCTCCGGCAACGTCCATTGGGCTTCGCTGTAGTTTGACATTTGTTTGTCAGGTTTTTTTTTCTACTTTTATGGTGTTTTTTTCCGCCTGGCGAGTGTGACGTGCAGGCCTGTAGCTGGTTTTCACTGTTTTTAGTATTGCGATCGGCCTCATCGCATATTTTTTGCATTTGCGTTTCGCATATTTGCGGCGTGGAGTTGATTTTAACATGGTCAATTAAAACGTTATCTGGGGACTATCGCATGGTACTGCCATGTTGAGAATGCTTGGTTAACACAGCGTAATTTTCCCGCGATAGACTGCGATGTTGGAAGTTGCGTTAAGTAACTTTTGCGATGGTTATCACATGTTCTTGAGAATATGCCCCATAGACTTCAAACCACCCCACTTGAGTTAAGCATTAATGAATGGAGTTCAAAAAGTGGGAGTAAAAGTGAAATAATCTGCACCTGTGACTCTTTCATGCCAAGTCAAGTCAAGTCAAGTAATTTATATAGCGCACTACATACCCAGAGGGTCTCAAGGCGCTTGAGGGAGGGTGGAGAATTACTTGTCGAATATCCAGGTTTTAAGCTGCTTTCTGAAGGCTAGGTGGTTTTGAGTAAGGCGGAGGTGAATGGGAAGGGAGTTCCAGATTTTAGCCGCTAAGTAGGAGAAGGATCTTCCCCCCATGGTGGTTTTGTTGATGCGTGGAACAGCAGCGAGGACTTGGTTGGAAGAACGTAGCTGGCGGGAGGGTGTGTAGAAGGATAGTCGCGTGTTGAGGCATTTGGGTCCAAGTTCTTAGAGTGCTTTGTGTGCGTGGGTGAGGAGGCGGAACGTTATCCTCTTATTGACGGGGAGCCAGTGGAGGTCTTTCAGGTGACCGGAAATGTGGTCTTTGCGCGGGATGTCTAGTATGAGTCTGGCTGATGCGTTTTGGATGCGTTGGAGTTTTTTCTGAAGTTTTGCGGTGGTACCGGCGTACAGGGTGTTTCCGTAGTCCAGGCGGCTTGTAACCAGTGCGTGGGTGACCGTTTTTCTAGTTTCGGTGGGGATCCAGCGAAATGTTTTTTTGAGCATGCGAAGAATGTTGAAGCATGATGATGAAACAGCGTTGACTTGTATGGTCATCGAGAGTGAGGAGTCCAGGATGACGCCCAGGTTCCGTGCGTGGTCCGTTGGGATGGGTGCTTTTCCTAGGGCCGCTGGCCACCAGGAGTCGTCCCAGGCGGAAGGGGAGGTACCTAAGATGAAGACTTCTGTCTTGTCCGAGTTCAGTTTGAGACGGCTGTGCTTCATCCATTCGGTTACTTCTTGCATCCCTTCATGTAGGTTAGTTTTGGCGGTGTTTAGGTCTTTGGTGAGAGAGAGGATCAGTTGAGTGTCATCAGCGTAGGAGATGATGTTGAGGTTGTGTTGGCGTGCGATGGTCGCGAGGGGGCTCATGTAAACGTTGAAGAGGATAGGACTGAGTGAAGATCCTTGTGGCACGCCGCAGATGACTTCGGTGGCCTCTGACTTAAACGGTGGGAGGCGGACTCTCTGAGTTCTTCCGGCAAGGAACGAGATGATCCAGTCCAAAGCTTTTCCTTGAATTCCGATGTTGCTGAGGCGATGTATAAGGGTGCTATGACAGACTGTGTCGAAGGCTGCAGAGAGGTCAAGGAGGATGAGGGCGACTGTGTCTCCGTTGTCCAGTAGTGTTCGAATGTCGTCTGTTGCTGCGATGAGGGCGGTTTCGGTGCTGTGTTTGGCTCGGAAGCCGGACTGTGAGGAGTCGAGGAATTTGTTGGTTTCGAGGAAGGCGGCGAGCTGGTTGTTGACAGCTTTCTCAATGACTTTGGCTGGGAAAGGTAGGAGCGAGATGGGGCGGTAGTTTTTGAGTTCAGTGGGGTCTGCTGTGGGTTTTTTCAGAAGGGCGCTGAGTTCGGCGTGTTTCCAGCTTTCCGGGAAGGTGGTGGAGTTGAGGGAGCAGTTGATGACGTCTCGGAGGTGGGGTGCGATGATGAAGTCTGCTTTTTTGAAGATGTGGTGGGGACATGGGTCTGTGGGGGATCCTGAGTGGATGGTGTTCATCAGGCAAATGGTGTCCTCAGTGGAGATTGGGTTCCAGTCATAAAGGATGTTCGAGGGGGGTTTAGGTTCGGAGGTAGGTTGGGTGGGTTGGTCTCCGGGTTCGTTGTCGAAGCTGTTATGGATGTTGGCGATTTTGTCATGGAAGAATGAAGCTAGGGAGTCGCAAAGGATTTGAGAGGGAGTGATGTCGTTGGAGTTGGCGGTGGGGTTGGTAAACTCTTTGACGATGTTGAATAGTTCCTTGCTGTTGTGGGCGTTGTTGTCTAGTCGGTCTTTGAATGCGGTCTTGGCTGTCCGGATCAGTTGGTGGTGTTTACGGGTGGCGTTTTTTAAGGCGTCTCTGGTGCTAGTGTTTGGGTCTTTTTTCCAGGCTTTCTCAAGGGAACAACAGAGTTTCTTGGATTTCTTAAGGTCATCGTTGAACCAGGGGGCGTTTTTGCTGCCTAGCTTGATTTGACGTTTTTTCAAGGGTGCTAGGTTGTCGGCGCTGTGGGTTAGCCATTGTGTGAGGTTGATGGCTGCTTGGTTAGGGTTCGATGAATAGGCAGGGGGGTTTTGAAGAAGCGATGTGGAGATCTGGTCGATGGTGATTTTGTTCCAGTTTCTTCGCAGAGTCGGTTGAGGGTGGTTGTGGATTGTGGTCTTTTTGTAGTTAAAGTGAACGCAGCTGTGGTCCGTCCAATGGAGAGCTGTGGTGTGATTGAAGGAGATGTGCTTGCTGGAGGTGAAGATAGGGTTGAGTGTGTGTCCTGCGTAGTGGGTGGGGGTGTTTACTAGTTGTTTGAGTCCGAGGTTGGCGAGATTGTCCAGAAGGGTGGTGGTGTTGCTGTCGTTGCTCTTTTCCAGGTGAAAATTGAGGTCCCCCAGTAGAATGTATTCCTCGGAGGGGAGGGCGTGTGGGGTGATGAAGTCAGTGATGTCTTCACTGAATTGTGTACGGGGTCCTGGTGGCCTGTAGAGGAGGGTGCCTCTGAGTGTGGTCTTGGGGTCGGTGTGGATCTGGAAGTGAAGATGTTCGGCGATAGCGAGGTTGTCGTCTGAGCTGGTTGAGACGCGGATGGAGTTCTTATGGACGATGGCGATGCTTCCTCCTGTTTGGTTGGTGCGGTCTTTTCGGATGATCTTGTAGCCGTCCGGGATGGCTATGGTGATGTCTGGAGCTGATGAGGCGTTCATCCATGTTTCTGTTAGGAAGGCGACGTCCGGAGAAATGGTGTCTAGTAGATTCCAAAGGTCAATGGCGTGTCTGTGGACCGGGTGTTGAGCAGGATGCATTTAAGGTGGTTAGTGTCGGATCTCTGTTTGGTGTTTGTGGGTTTGGTGTGGGTCTTGGAGCAGTCGAACTTGCAGGAGAGGCAAGTGAAGGGTCCATGGGTGTGTCCCGGTGCAGCTTGGTGGCAGTTTGGTGGGCGGCCGGGGTTGAGTGCAGTGAGGGTTGCGGCGTCGTATGTAATGAGGGAGGGCTGGGAATTGCGAGGGCCAGAGGGTCTGGCGCTGGGCGCGGTCCAGGCGCGGATGGGCGTAGACAGGCTTACCTTTGGCGCACCTTCGGCGCGACCGCTGCGCGTAGACGCTGCGCGTAGGTCCATCTGTCATATATGGATAGAGGAGGGGGCGGAGCGAGGGAGGTGCCGCAGGGAGGAGTAATCGGGGTGGAGGGGCGGGCTGGCAGGCACAACAACAAAATGGCAGCTAATGTAAACACAAACACAACGAGATCGGCACAATCCGGGCAAATAATTCTAAAATGTGGGCAGAGGTACAGCTAGTCTAGAAGCAGGCAGTACCAACAATGTAAGTAGCGCAGCAGGCAATTTAGATTTAAACTCGCGCTACAACACTACAAATTACTCACGCAATGTGTGCTAGAGGCAAAGTTGACTAGCGCTACGATATTTCAGAACACAAACTGATGGCGGCAATTGCTGGTCAAGCGTTACGATACCCAATGTCCAGGAAGCGTGGGGAGCGACCGACACTGCATGAGTCAGCCAATACCTGGACATTACATGTGATTAGATCTAGTAGAATCATCGGAGTGGTAAAGGGTGTCTAGTTGAACTGTGTAGTGTTTAACTGTGTGATGAAAGTACTTTTCCCATAAAAGACTGAGCTGCAGATTACGTTATTGTGTCTTTTGGTTGACTGTTGGCTTCTGAGCTCTTGTTCCCACACATCCTCCCTGAAAAATCTGTGACCGCTCGCAGCAGTTAAGTGCAGAAGGATTTCTACTTAGCACAGTTTGGAGAAGCATAGTAGGACAGACCAAGAGGCTCCTGTGGCAAATGTGCTCCCACATCACAGTTAGATCCTAGTAGCACTTGCCTGTCTTGTGGCTTCCCAAAAGAGATCTGGCACACCCCCTTATTAATCATATTCTTTATGGGTATTTTACTGGGCAGTGGTTGTGTTAGCCCATATATTACATCATATATTAATTAGATTAATTTGTCATTACTAATGCAGACATTGTTAACACAGATCTGTGTCAAATGCAGTAGAAAGGGATTTAGTGCAGTATACCTCTGTGACAAATGGAGTAGGACAATATTTTTCATTGTAAACAGTCTGACAAATGCAATAGGAAGCGGTTTTAAAATGTGAAAATTCCCACAAACACAGGAAGGGACTTTACATTGTGACAAGCATAATAGGAAGGGGATTTGCATTGTGAATGTCACAATAAATATCTAAGGAAGGAGGGGTTATGTTGTTTAATACTGATAGACCTTACACTGTTGTATAGCTCATAAGGGGCTAAAGAAGTCTGATTTTAGTATTACGTTTTGTGTTAACTAAAGTACTTTGTCTTTTTTCAAAGGATGCATCCAGGCATGTTCTCTTATGAAACATACCTATTAGGTTTGCCAGAATAGTGTTAGCAACAACTGTACTGTGCACGTGCTTAGGGTAACATTATTGTGTGATCCTTTAGCCCTTGTGCAAGTTACATTGCAAACTACTATGAACAGATGATTGTGAGCTGTCTGAATCAAAGACCTCCGAGTTTACTGGATTCACTCACTAAACCCGGCACAGCCAGATGTGAACCTGATGCTCCTCAACCCTGTAATTAGCTACAGCTGACAGGGGTAAACTACAAGTTACAGAAACAAAACATGCCTATGTGAAAAGTCAAAAGGTAAGCAGGTATTCTAAGAAGTGGTCAAAGGGCTGGCAGGGAGACAAAGAAACAGAGAAAGGCTGACAGACATGCATGTAGTATCCAAGAGACAGCTAAATACACAACAAGACAGTATACTAGAGTCTGCTAAGAGAGGAACGGGATATGGATAAATTCAAGCAAGATAGTCAGATGACAGAAAATACTGTCAGCAAGACCAATAGCTTGAAATACAGTGATGGAAAAATATGAGCGTCAGCCATATACATATATATATATATATATATATATATATATATATATATATATATATATATATATATATATATATATATATATATATATATATATATATATATATATATATATATTCACTGAAAAAATAAAGGTTATAGAGATGTTATAGTTAGGCTCACATTTCACTTATACAAAACCAGTGAAATTCAGCAGTTATAGTTACATGAGCTTACTATAACTTATGCCCCCGCAATGCACTGCTTATGACCTCACATATTATATCACTCATGACATGGTCCATTACATCACTGATGACATCCCAAATGACATCACTGATTATATCAATGAGGTCATCCTCCAGAGAAGAACTTACACATGCTTACACCCCTATACAAGATCTTATACACCAACTCACACACCAATACAACCACTCGCATACCCATTCACAGACCCATACAAGTAACCACACAACCACTCACTCATCCATAGAGCCACTCAGGTACCCACTCAGTCACTTATACAAGCACTCACATAACCACTCATTCACCCATAAAGCACCTCAGACAACCAGTCACTTACCCATAGAGCCATTCACACAGCCACATGTTCACCCATACAGCTACTCACACACCCATATATTCACAAAAACAGCTACTCACACACACGCATACTCATTCACCCATACAACCTCTCAACACAGCGACTCACTCACTTATACTAGCACTCACAAACCCACATACCCACTTACATACCCATTCACACATCCATACAAACACTCATGCATCCTCTCTCTCACCCATACATCCATTCATAAAGACAGTTACTCTTCAATATAGCCATTCACGCATCAACTCGCTTAACCAAACACCCACTCAAATAGCTTCTCACTTACCTATACAGCCACTTACACAGCCAGTCACTCACTCATACAGCCATCCAGACACCCAATCAATCAATCAATCAACTAATCAATCAATTAGAAATTTATAGAGTGACCTACTCACCCTTGAAGGGCTCAAGGCACTAGCGGGGGGGGGGGTTTGGGCAGCTCTGAGGTCATCCGAAAAGCAAGGTCTTGAGGTCCTTTCTGAATATTTGCTGAGTAGGATTTTATCTGATGTTGAGGGAGAGTTCGTTCCTGGTCTTGGCCACGATGTAGAAGAAGGATCTGCCCACATTCCGGCTCTGTGGATGTGGGGGACCTTGGCAAGGGCTAAGTCGTGGAGTGGAGATTTCTCTTGGCAGCATGTAAGGAGATTTCTTTCATTGAGCTATTGGGGTCCGGTGTTATGCAGGTCTTTGTATGCATGTGTGAGCAGTATGAAGGTTATTCTCTTTTCGACAGGCAGCCAGTGGAGGTTGCGGAGGGGCTGGGTGATATGGTCATGTTGTGGGATGCCCAGGACGAGTCTGGCTGCTGCATTCTGGACGAGTTTGC
This sequence comes from Lissotriton vulgaris, assembly GCF_964263255.1. NCBI lineage: Eukaryota > Metazoa > Chordata > Amphibia > Caudata > Salamandridae > Lissotriton > Lissotriton vulgaris. The sequence continues at coordinate 330,798,230 of NC_141691.1, read as the reverse complement.
AAAGGAGAGTTTTGTTAATTCGGGCATATAGCGTATTTCCGTAGTCCAGCATGCTAGTGATGAGTGCGTGGGTGACGGTCTTCCTGGAGTCAAGGGGATCCAGTTGAAGGTCTGAAGAGAATGCAGAGGGTGGTGAAGCATGTGAAGATCATGGCATTGATCTGGTGGTTTATGGTGAGTGAGGAGTCAAGAATGATTCTGAGGTTGCGGGTGTGGTCTGTAGGGGTAGGAGGGTTTCCAAGGGTAGGGGGCCACCAGGTGTTGTCCCATGCAGAAGTGGTGGGTCTGAGGTTGAGGACTTCCATCCTGCCATGTGGGTGGGGGTGGAGACGAGTTGGTTCAGTCCAATATTGGCAGGATTCTCTAGGAGGGCAGTGGTGTTGGGGTCGCTGAGGTTGTCTAGATGGAAGTTCAGGTCTCCAAGCAGTATGTAGTTTGTGGAGGTGAGGGCGTGGGGAGCGATGTAGTCTGCAATAATGTTGGTGAACGGGTAGCAGGGTCTGGCTAGTCTGTAGGCGAGAGTTCTGTGGAGTGTCGGTCTGAGGTTGGGCTGGATCTGGAAGTGGATGTGTTCCATGGGGGGCAAGGCATCGTCTAAGTTGGTGGTTGTCAGTCAGAGAGAGCTTTTGTGAATGATGGCGAGGCCTCCTCCATGGCAGGAGGGACGGTCTTTCCTCAGGATCTTGTACCCGTCGAAGATGGCGATTTAAATGTCAGGACTGGAGCTGGGGTTGGCCCAAATCTCATTGGGGAAGGTGATGTCGGGCGAGTGGATGTTGAGGAGGTCCCAAACTTCTACTGAGTGTCCGTGCAGAAACCGCATGTTGAGGAGGATGCAGCTCAGGGGTTTGTGTGCTCTGGTGTTCAGTGGGTTGGCGTTAGCTGTTTAGGTCTGGAGGTGGGTAAAGGTGCTGCAGCAGTGTTGGCAGGGGAACGGGCCTCAGGAGTTGCTCAGCATCGAGAGCTGCTAGTTGTAATTACGTCCAGGGTTGAGTGTGTGGAGAGTGCTGAGGTCGTAGGTGATGGGGGACCAGGGTCCCTGGCACTGGTCATGGTCGGGTGGCGGACGGGGGCATATGGGCTTGTCTTTGGTTTACCTTCGGTGCACCAGTGGCACTGCCACGCAGCAACGGCTATTAAGTATTGGTAAGGGGAAGGAAAGCAGCTGGGAGGCTGGAGGTGGGAACATGCTGGGGAGGAGGGGTCGCGGGGCAGCAGCGGTGGGAAGGAGGGAAAAGGAAAGACAGAGAAAAACAGAAAACAGGCAAAAAAGCAAAGACAGAAAAACAAAGCAGAAAAAAGACAGGAAACAGCAACAGAAAATAGACAGAAAAGGGCTGACAGAGCATTGCAGCAGAAGAGCCGGCTCTTCCACTGGACCACCATGGATGAGGCACAGGGAGGAGCCTGTGGGTGGAGGAGGGCCTTGACCACCTACTTGGGAGTCCAGAAGGCGCTGGGGGCAGTGCATTAAGGACAGAGCTGCGCGAGGGGAGAGCAGTTACCCTGGCCAGGAGGTCAGAGGTCTTGCTCCCCACTCACTCACCCATACAGTCACTTACCCACCCACTCACACACACAGCCACTCACTCACCCATACAGCATCTGACACTCCTACTCACTCACCAATACACTCACTCACACAGCTACTTACTCACCCACACAGCTACTCACACATTCACTTATACACCCAGAGAGCCATACACATGTCTTGCACTCTCTTCCCTGTGATGGTTATGATGCCATTGATCTTCTTGGACATGTTTTGCCAAGATCTATCCATCCTGTCCAACACCTAGGTCAGTCTGTCCACCACCTGAGGGATTTGGCACATAACCTGCAGTGCCTCGGACATGTCTGACAGAGTAGCTCCTATGGCACGAATGCCCTGCCTCTCTTTAGCCTGCTGTTGGAAGAACTCCTCCTCCCACTGTCCACCAAGGCCATCTGCTAGAACCCTGCGCATGGGATGGCCATTGATAAGACCTTCAGGTCCACCGACAGGAGGGGAGGGTGGCAGATGGTGGCCTGTGGACAGGAGATTGGTTCCCAGAAGATACCTGCAACGCACCTGAGGTGGTACGTCCTCAGATGGTGGAGAGAATGCCTGGGATGCACTGTATTGGGAGGAGTGTGTAGGGGAACCACCACATCTGTCCTGGATGTGATGCCTGTGAGGGAGTGCTGCCTCTGTGGGGGTATGTGAGAGCTGTGGCTGGTTAGTGCTATGCTGAGGGCAGGCAATCATGGGCTCTGGATAATGAGCCACTTTGCTGGACAGAGGGGGTGGCCTTACACATTTTGGCCAGTGTACTGAATGCTCTGGTTAGGGCATCTGACTCCTCATCCTCTATGAGAAGGGTCATCCTCCAATTCATCAGCCTCCTCTAGTTCTTCCTCCGTCTTCTCCTCCTCCTCCTCTTGCTCAGTATTGGCAGCTGAAATGGCTGCTTGCAAGAGTAGTGGGTTCTCCCCTTCAATTGCCCATTGCCCACCACTGGTGGAGGGTCCATTGTCCTCATCATCCTCACCACCCGGAAGACAAAGGTTGCAACAGGATAAGTAATTGACCTAGTACATTATGTGGTGCAACACAAAGGTTAATTCTACTGTACTTTGCATCAACAGTTGATGCACAAGTGACCTGGTTTGGATACACTTACACTTGACATCTCACACCATGGTACTGAGGTTTTGAATGGAGATTCACAATGAACAAGCAAACTCACCAGCTCCAGCCACAGCTCTGTATTGCTTTGCAGCCCCCCCCCCCCCCCCAGATGTCAACTGCTGAACCTGGCTCCTCATAGGTATAGCTGAAGAAGTGGTCCTCGATCCAACAGCTTAAGAAGGAAGTGACACCTTACTTATTCTGTATGACTAATGTGCCAACAAGTACACCTGATACGCACATAACTGAAATAGTATGCATGTTACATTTTTACACACCAACTACAGATGTTATGCAGAAGGGGATATGGATCTTTGGAATGATTTTGGAATCCATAATAGGGAAACACTTTATGGAACGCCTACCTGATGGACAGATGAAAGTGTGTTTCACTGCTGCAGCTAGGATGTCTTGCATATCATGAGATGCTGCTGTCTGCCGCACTGATGGTACTCTGCCAGCAGATGTTATGAGACATACATGTCCATATTCAAGTACAATGGATGATAGCAATAACATGTAAATGTCATTGACCATTAATATGGTATTTCTGGCCAGTGTGCTGCATGTTTGCCTCCTGAACTTTACATGTGGGCCCCTGGTCACCAGCTGTTGCCTCCACACAACACTGACATCAACGAGATAATACATTAACAGACAAACGTGTATGAGAAGATAACATATTTGGAAGAAGGGGATAATTATGGTGAATGCCTCCACCTACCTCTGGTTACACCTTCATTGTTAGGCCAGCATGCCTCTTGAGTATGATGTCTGTTGACAAATCTAAAGGAGTGTACATCATCAGGCAGACCAATTTCACATTTGCACATCAGATCATCTCCTTGCATTTGAGAGTTAATGTGTGAGATGTCCAGTGGTCAGGTAGATTTTGTGGCACATTTGTCCTTCCCTCCCCATGAAATTTCAATGCCCATTTAGGACCGGAAGATCACACATTTGCTATGTTGAATCTTTGTGTGACCTCTGTTCCCATTATCCATGTACGACATTGAGGTAGAACTTAGCTGTCAATGGACGTTGTCTTGTACAGCACACATCCCAACCTCATATATTATCCTGTCACTTTCATATGAGAATACGGTAGAAGAGGATGTAAGCTGAATTCAACATTTGACTAAGATCACATATTGTGGTAAAGTGTAGAAGCTTGGATGGTTGCCTTCCATACTGGATTAGTGTTGTGCAGCTTAGCCACCAGATATATATATTTCACTTCCTCAACATCCAACTTAGCAGCCCAAACACCCCTCCCAAAACAACATAACCTAACTGACATCAGTGCAACCTTCATCCACATCAATGTCCATAAATTTTGTGCTCTGTGATTTTCCTTGAGGGTTTTCATATCATTGATTTACAATACAGTTGTGGCAACTCCATTTCATATGACACAATATAGTCTATTATGTACATACTGCACTCGCCAACATGGTGTGATATGGGATGCTGTAAAATGCCATATGTAGGCATATTGCGATGAGGAAAACCATACAATATACTGCAAACATTAATTCCACATTTTATGAGCATTCAGGTATGTTTGGGTTTACTTACCAGGGTCCTGCACCTGCCCAGTGTATGGTTTCTGACCGGATGTCACAGTCAACCTTGTAGCAGATGTCACTATGGGACTGGACGACATCATTGGGCATACAAAGATATGTGTGTTTGCCAGTTAATATTCCAGTTTCCACATTTGATGCACTCGATTTCAGAGTTCAGTTCACAGTTCTGGCACCGATGATGGAATACATGTAATATGTCCATGGGTTGTCTGCTAACAATGTAGGCTTTTGGACCCTCTGCTGACCACATTTACTTACCATTTTGTGATGGTGGTATGGATTCCTGTGGATGAAGTCATTTCCTCCCAGCAGATGCAAGGACCTATGCTACAGTGGATGACTGTACTTTGGCTGAATGTGTTAATAGAGAAGAACAGATAAAAGTCAAGAAACTAAAAATGTACATATGCAACTTGTAAGAAATGTCCTCACTGCATCTACATGCTGACAGTAATGCTAAGTGCGGCTCTGGCTGGTGCAGGTAGGAGCAATGGGGCAGTGGAACAATGTGGGGAGGGCATGGCAGGGCAGGGGCAAGGTGGGGCTTTGGCAGACAATGGAATAGGGAAAATAAAACTATGAAAAAAAGGAAACCACTTACCTTGCGCTCGGCAAGTGTTTTGATTCTTTTTTATTTTATTTTCCCTATACTGTTATCTGTCAATTTCATCCCGCCCTGTCCCCCCACCGCTTTTACCTGCCCCAACTGGCTAAGTGGAAGGGGCACTTTGTCTATGGCTATTTACCAGTTTCAGGTATACAAGCCAGCAGTGCAGGACCCCAATTTTTGATAGTGGGAATAGGATTTGCCATTTCCATCACAAAGGATTCTGGGACTTTTAGTGCAATGTAGAGAAGGAGACATGTGAGGCTCTGACTCACTATGTTTTTTACACATACTTTAGAAAACTTCCATAGTCACAATTGTGTAATGCAGACAGACATTTCATATCCATGTGCTTGTCATCACTAACAGGCAGCTCATGGAGCATGTGGGGGTGAATGGTTTGGAGGACATCCTCCTCTAGTGGGGTGAAATGTAGGCAGGGTCCAGATTTGACTCCAGGGAGAACTCTGGCCAGCTCAATCCTGGTGTACTTCTCCTTCGCCTGCCTCTTCTCGTCCTGCTGCTTCTTCTTTATGTCATTGACAGTGTGGACATTCTCCTCCAATGCTGTGACTGCAGTGGCTGAATGCGGCCATAGGGCTGCCTTCTGTATGCCAATGGTGCTCTGAGGGGGAAAACCATGGAGCTGTTTGTGGTGCCTCGCAATAATCTCCAAGATGATGCTGGTCTCCTCTAAAGTATAATTTTTCTTCCTACTCTGGAGTAGTATTGTTTTGAAGTAAGGCACAGAGCAGGCTACCAGGAACTCTATGTGGCCAAACTTGGGCCTTTTTTCAGTGCTGCTTTTATATGGTTTGTAGTGCAGGTATTGCAGGTGGTGCCAATCGACTGCAAGTGTAGGTGATTAGACTTCATCCAGCCCAACCGGGGTGAGGGTAAGCACTTGCACAGGTGTTTAACATTGAAAACAATGACCTTCCGGCTGAGGTGGAGATTCTGGCTCTACTGCGGAGATTCTAGCTTCGGTTTGGAGATTCCAGCCAGGGGGCGGAGATTCAGGCCCCAGTGTGGAGATTGCAGCCTGCGCTCCTTATGCTCGGGCCAGAGATGTCAGAAATAAGTCAGAACACAAGATATTCAGACAGGAAATACCATACAGGAAGTGTTAGGCAGGAAATACATCACATGAAGTTCCTAGCACCCATTTTCCATTCATTCTGAGTCATCCTCTATCACAGATCAGATCCTCTGCCATCCTGCTGCTCTGTAGCAAAGAATCCATAAATGAGCCGTAACAGATTTTACATATATTAGGAACATTAGAAACGTGAGACAAATGGTAGAACAGACTATTCCATTCTATTTGGACAGGGAAAAGGGTGTGGCCAGACACATCACATCCCAGAAGAATGTGCTCCTCTGCAATATGGTTCACGTAGTCCATACTTTGCGCTCAGCTCAAGTGTTGACTGTAGTGTTATCACAAATTTGGTGAAAGCAGTACTGTGTACCTCAGACACATTGGGCCTGATTCACAAAGCTCATCATCACTCATGGTCGGGGCCCCTCAGTTGTAGGGGAGTTATTTCAGTTGTGGGCAAATACTCCTCAATGTAATAGTTTAGTGACTTTGTGGATCAGGAACTCATTGTCAAAAGGTCCAGGGAGGTCTCACACATGCACAGACATTTAATCATCTGAGGCAATAGATTGCTTAGAGACATTGAGAACACTAATTGCTGACATCTGCACATGGCATATTACATGGCCAATCTTTTGACTCCTGTCGTGGCCTGCAAAGTAGGCTCAGAATAGAATTTTTGGACTGAGTCGTAAATATCCAGCTTTCATTATTGACAACAGATGGCTAACCACCCGTTGTCTGTAACACAACAGGTTGCTTATGTGAAAATAGTGCCGACCGGCTGATCACAGACTAGCATTCCCTGCCCTCTGCTCTGTGCAATTGCCCAGTTGCCCGGATTCAGACCTAGCTGAGGGTCAAGAGGTATGTGTAAGTCATGACTTAGAGCTATGTTGTGCAAGACACAACAGGCAAAATATGATCTTGCACAAAACTCTCTGGAGGCCATCAGCACCCCCTGTATGGTCACGACTTCAGGAGACAACGTGTGCACTATATGATGGCTTGAGTTTGTATGTGTGGCCTATTGTACTTATGTTGAGGTACAGTGGTTGCTTGTCTGTATGGTGTGAGGAGTTGAGGGGAGAGTGCATATCCAGTATCACCTGAGCAGGGAAAATAGGGAACTTGATTACATGTCCCTCTTGCATCTGTACGGAACATAATCTATACTTTGGTACATGCAGTGTCTGTTGAGGCCATGTATGTGGCAGGATGAATATTATTGTACAAAGGCTGTTCATATGAGATGGGATCTATACATTACATTTATACATACCACACGTTTTCTGCCTGGTACCTACCCAGTAGCCACATGTTGCCAAATTCTCCCACAGCCTTTCGCCGGGCAAGAGGTGAACTGTGGAATAGAGAGCTGTCATAGGTACTGTCTGGAAATACTGCATGCACATCAATGAATCTACCACTGACATCACAGACACCCTACACATTGATGGATTGTCACTGGTGTCTGATGCAGAAGATGTGTGCAATGCGGTGTGCTGGCTGAAGAGCCACATGGGTACAATCAATTGCACCCAGCACATGTGGGAAGCGGGAAATGAGGTAGAAATCCCTAACTACCCTTTGTCTCCTATGAAGTATGTGGGGCATTCATATGTGGAAGTGGGCTCTCGTATTGATGCAGCTCAGTACCTGATGCAAGCACCGGGACTGGCTTGCCTGAGAGACGCCCACAGGGTCACTGGAGACCCTTTGGAATTAACCCGTAGAGATACCGGCCTGAGTGCGGATGTAAAGATATGATTTGTAAATGACTTCTGTGAACACCAAAAATTGTAAATGACTCCTGTGAATATCAAAAGTCGTAAAGTTAGACTTTTGCCTCAGATTAGCTTGGTGAATCAGCCCCTATATTAATAAAATATAACATAAATAAAGCAAGACTCAATGAACATGAAAGTACCATTAGAACAAATTCTGAAAAACCGACTGAAGACTCATAATTCACACACCAGAGACCTAGATCTTCTGGCACCAGCTGCTCTGCAGAATGCCTCCTGATCCTGGGCATTTGTATATGCTCTCATATCATCAGTTCACTTCATAAAAACTTTATTATTTTCTTACTAGTTACTAAAACCATTACAAATAGCAAACACAGATGGATCAAATATTCAGTATGGTGTGTGCAAATAGGCAATTTACAGTACAATAGTTAGAAAAAGCCTTGCTATTGGCTAAAAACCACTGCATGACTAAAATGATTGAAGTGCAATCTGCGAGTATGGTAAAAAAAAGTACAAAAAAGTTAAAAAGATGACAGTAGGCAGGATCAGATAAAACAAGTAATGTGCTTATAATGCTGCTATGGAGGCAGTCGGTGCATTCTTACTGAGGTGCTTTACATCAATTGGATGCCCCAACAGAGCCACTTAATGAAAACATCTAAAATATTCAAAGTGTAATTAGCAATTGACCAGTGTGGAAATAAAATGTCTGTTTCTGCTGTGCTAGGCAAAACTTGGACTAGCGACCTCCTTGATCATTTGGTGGTGCTTTAGATTGATTGACTGTCCCCAATGGTAACACCGGCTACTTGGTGGCCATCCCAGCTTGGATCTCATATTTTGACATTAGGTCCTGACCTTGATTGCAATTGAGTGCTGCTGACACTGATTCGGAAAGCTGATGTCTGAGTGTTTTGACAAATTTTGTGCGTCTTTCCAGCGCCCAGGGAGCTTTAGTCTTGAAACAGATAGAAGATGCGTCCTGGGAAGTACTCCTCCCCACAGTCAGAAAGACCAGTGTGAGCAGGAGTTTTCTTTGATAGTCTAGCGCTAGACAACTGTATAACAAGTGTAACCATGATTCATATTTGGAATTGCATAGCCTGCAGACTCTGTCATATCTGGGTCCCGCACAGGCTGGATTAAAGTATTTTATTGGGAACACTAGTAATCTCATATAAAGAATCTGTCTTCCTGTTCTGCATCGATGGCTTCCGTAAAATAAGGCTGTGGTCTCCCCATGAGATAGGTGTCATTCAGATGCTAAAACAGCACCAATATATTAGCTGTTGTTAGGTCTTATTCCCAGGAGGTTTTCTTCAATTGCTTATTAAATGGCATTTTCCGAACAGGATATGGTATAGCTCCAACTCTTCTTCAATCCGTAGGGTCCAGATTGTAGCTCCTAATTGGTCAAATCAGGGATTACCAGGAATTAAATAAATTAAGTCCAGGTAGCTTTTTAAAGAGTTTATTGGGGTTATCCTGGTCCAAATGTAAAATTTCAACAAGGAAGCGTTACAATCACGTGCTTGATTGACTAGCCTCAATTATAGCCTTTGCCTAATGCGATGTGCATATCTCGGTTGTTGAAACGTTTTTTGATTGCTCTGAAATTAATTTTCTCCAAGGTTGATTCCAGTGCACCTGGTAATGCCTTGTGCCCATACTGTAATGCTGGGAGTAGAGTCACCTTCATAACTCTTAAAATAGGGGCCACCAAAGCCCTGCTTAGTAATCAATTCAATTTGCAGGTACAGTTGCTTAGATACTGTTGACTGACTTGAGACTATGCCAAACTGTATCCCCAAGCTGTATGACACCTACTGTACACTTGGCGATGGGAATTCTTATCCTAGAGCCAATAAAAGCAAGATATCACATAGCAAGGGAGAGGGAGTCAAGACTAGTAGCAGAATGTGGGACCATCAGAATAAGGAAAGGTCTTCAGTAGCATGCTATGACCTGGGTGAGGGTTGTCTTGATGAGGGAATTAATACTGTAGTAGGAGCTGTGATCACCGGGGAAGAGAGCCAAACCGTCGACTTACAGCTAGGTAGTGTAAATCGTCAGTTGGTGTCAATGCCGGCCATTGATGACTGCACCTGCTCCAGTAGTGGACTAACCCCACAGCTGCTTATCGTATCATGGAACATTGCTGGTGTCGGAAAAACCTGAAAAATCCAGAATGGGCGGATTATGTTGACTCTAGTGACTTTTGTTTATTGCAAGAAACATGGGCGATGGATGTTCCGCACAGGATCGGATACAAAACCTATGGCATTGAGGCAGTCCGGTCAGACAGGGGGAGACCGTCAGGGGGATTGATCATATGGCTTAAAGTAACCCTGACAATAAGGGTCGAAACTATAGACACAGGAACCCCTGATATCCTGGCTTTAAAAATTGTAACCTCAAAGGGGAACGAATGTTATATTGTTAATGTCTATAATAGACCCCTTGGCCATTCCAAGGTCTCACCCACTCTGGAAATATTAGATCTCTTTTTGAAAAAGGTGGTTGGTGATGTTCCGGTAATCTTGGGAGGCGACTTAAACTGCAATTTTGAACCAGTTCTTGGGATCATTGATGTCTTTGAGGACGAAGACCAAGCGTATAAAATCCCCCAGCTTGAGACTTCAAACTGCGTTAAGTGCTCTACTCTGGCCGTCCAATTGTTAAGGCTAATTGCAGATCATGGTCTCAGAGCATGTAATGGCCGCCTCCCTTCCGACTTGAAAAAACAACCAACTTTTGCGAAATCCAATAGTAACCTAGACTTCATACTTGCTTCACTAAGCATTTGGCATTACTTGATTGACTTAAAAGTGGCAAGTAGGGAGGAAAGTGATCACTATCCCCTAGAACTTTACATCGATGCACAAATGTTTAGTGATATTACTGCCAATCCAGCCACTACACCAACTGAGATTGCTACTGGCAAAATGTGTGAGCAGGTACACATAAATAACAATAGACGTGCACTAAAATGGCCTTATATTCTGTCTGATGGTAAGGCCTTAGCATCGGTATATTCGCTCTTTGGGGAAATGTTTGGACCTATAGCTGGACAATCCTTTTTACCTGACCACTTTGATTACTTCATCGAACTACATAATGTTTTTTTCAATGAATTAAAAACTTGTTTGTCAAAAATGCCTAGGAAAAAGCAACAAAATGTACGAGTAGGATGCCATGGAAAACTATGGTATGACCAATCATGTAGGTTGGCCAAGAGACACCTTTTGCTTGCTATTAAAAGTAAATCAAAGGATGGAGTCAAATCTGCAAGGGAGGTATATAAGCGCGCCCAAAAAACAGCAAAGAAACTATGGGAAGAATCGATCTGGGCTGAAATGTTAGTTGCTGCAAAATCAAATGACAATGTTGGCTTTTGGAGGTTGGTCGCAAACGAGGGGCATGCAGGCAGAGCCGTGAAAGACATGTTTCTAGATTAAATGACATGGGTGACTCATTTTACATCCCTCTATAAACAATACGATGGTGGTGCTGATGAGATACCATGGTTCCCTCCTCCTATTAAATCCCTTGACTTTACACTGGAGGAAACAAAAAGGGCAATTAATGAACTAAAAAACAATAAAGCTCCTGGCCCTGATAAAATACCGGGCGATCTATATAAACATGACATTGAAGTATGGGCTCCTTATATAAATCGCTTGTTTAATGTTTTGTCTAAAAGTTGTCAATTCCCAGACAGCTGGCGTGCAGCAGAAGTTGTTTTAATCTTCAAAAAGGGGAATAGATCTGTACCTTCAAACTACAGACCAATTAGTCTAATGGACACCCTGCAAAAACTCTATGCCAAACACTTATTATTCCGGATTATTGATTGGCTGGAGGAGTCAACAATAATCTCTAAATTCCAAGCAGGCTTTAGGAGCAAGACCAGCACCATAGATCAAATCTTCAGATTCTGTTGTATAATTTGGAAGTATGTGCACATTAGGAAAGGTCATCTGTATGTAGCTTTCGTAGATCTGAGAGCGGCATTTGACCTTGTCCCCCGAAACTTGCTCTGGAGATCATTAAGCGAAGCTGGTCTGCCAGGGTGTCTTTTGGTTCAAATAATCGAGTTGCATGCTAGAAACTATGCCAACATCAGGTGGGGTCCAAATGGTGAACTGACGCGTAATATACCCATTGAGCGTGGGGTTCGGCAAGGGTGCGTCTTGGCCCCCACCTTATTTTCCTTGTTCGTTAATGATGTTCCTGATTATTTGAATGGTTGCATTAACGATTCCCCACAGCTTAATGGAGAGAGGGTGCCTGCGTTGCTCTTCGCGGATGATACCATTCCAATATCCCAAACCAAGAAGGGCCTCCAGGCACTCCTAAACTCCTTCAGCTGCTACTGTGTGACCAAGGGATTAGAAATAAACGTTGATAAAACGAAATGCATGGCACTGAATCCCAGCAAACCGGACAGAGGGATCCTGACTTTGAATGGCCAGATGTTAGGAACCGTGGAAAACTTTTCTTATCTGGGTGTAGTACTCGACTCAAAATTAAGTTGGAAGGCCCAAATTGAGAAAAGTAAGGTGTCATATGCTCACAACGTCAAACCAATCATTTGCAGACTGAACGCCAGTACAAGCAAGAGTGTAACTCCTGTTCTTGAACTCTTTAAATTTAAAATTCAATCTGCCGTCTTGTATGGGGCTGAGATATGGGGACCTTGGGCCAGGGATAGCTTCCAGAGCCTAGACAATAAATTTATGAGAGCTATTGTAAGGGTCCCGAACAGTACACCTTTAATTCCTCTCCAGCTCGATTTGAATTTTAAAAGAACCGATTACTTTGTTATCATAAGACCATTAATGTTTTGGGTTAGGATATGGTCTACCCCAGAATTGTTGGAATATAGAAACGGCCTTCGAGAATTACTGAATCCTGACTCTTTTAATTCTATCCAATGCCTTGTGCATATCAAAAAATGGTTCTCACTTCTGGGCCTGTACTCGATGTGGGAGAATCCTGATAATCTACCGCCTTTTGCTAAATCCATAGTTAAACGAGCCTTTTGGTCATATATGACAGATAAGCTTGTACATGAAAGTAGGGCTGGGTCTTTAATTCAAGATTTTTTATCCTTTAAAGATGAACCCCGCTTTGAATCCTTTTTGGATGAAATAGAGCCACCTATTGCGAAGTCCCTTTTCTTGAAATTCAGATATGGGATCCTTATGTTGAACTCCAATATAGAACACTGGTCAAAGAAAAAGATGGGATGCCTGTATGGCAAAAGTGGGATATGTTCTATGTGCACAAATTCCTGTACGGAGAATGAGGTCCACATGTTGTTTATATGCAAAGCTTACTCGAAGGCTCGAAAGAGATGGTTAAAACCCATGTGCACTCTCCTAGGAATTAGATCTTGTTCTACACCATACAGGATTATAAAAACTAATACAACCCAGTTTATCGTATTCAGTATAAGTAGGTTCCTCTATTCTGTGTATATTGTTCGCAGGAAATTTGGTCAGATACTCTGAGTGGGGCCTCTGTATATGCACAAAAAATCCAGCTGTTAAAATGAAATGTGTTTAAATGAGTAGGCTGAAAATTAATTTTGTACTGTATTTTAAACTCATTGTTTTAAAGTCTTGGTGTATGTATTTTGCCATGACCCTCTATTTTACTATGTTTACATGTGTCTTTTATGGCCAAACTGGCCGAAATAAAGAAATAATAATAATTCAATTTGTTGCTATCTCATGTTATGGTGACAGCTTTGTTTTTAAAGTTCTCTTACTTGTGCCGCTGCTGTACCATTTTCACTAAACCACACAACCAGGTAGTTGTAATTCCTCAATATGCTAATTAGCTTGCTGCCCAAGTGCCACATCACCGTCCTCTTGTTCCATTATCTTCCAAAGATCAGGACTTTTGTTTTTTTCTGGTTAACCTGCAGATGATTGGCCTCATTAAATATATTCAGGGCATCCAGTGCCTGATCTATTCTAGATTTTGTGTAGTCCATGATCACATTTTCGTCTGCATATTGCATTATTTGCAATTTGATGTTTCCTAACTTGGGAAGGACCAGGCAAATGGAATACAGTGATTTTCCTAAATCGGACGTGTAGAGGTTGAATAGCAAGGGAGTCAAAATGCAGCCCTGCTTTAGTCTCGATTGATGCTCTTTTACGTATAATCGTGAAGGGCCATGTTTTCAACTGAACCCATGTCTCATTGTTTAAGGAGATTACTGCTCTGAGGAGCTTTGGGGGTATGCCTCAGGCATCTAGCTCCCTCCAAAGAGTTGCCCAGTCCACCCTGTCAAATGCCGCACTGAAATCTATGAAGCTGCAGAAGAGAGATAACCCATTCTTTTGAAGGGCTTGATGTCTGAGGAAAGATAATGTTAGAATGTAATCTATGGTTTAGTCCCCAGCCTCGAAGCCTGATTGAAAGAATGGCAGGATATCCTCATCTGTTACCCAGACCTCTAACTGCTTCAACAGGACTCATGCATAGACTTTAGCTTCTGTGTCCAATAGCGGGATCAGATGATAATTTGAGGCTAGAGTCCGACATCCCTTTTTAAATATCGGGCAGAGGGTGGACCATCTCCAGGCATTGGGCTAGTAGCAGTTTGAAAGGCAAAATTGAAAAGCGGAGTCAGCTACCTGGCCCAGCTGATTTGGGGACATTTGAATACCTTCACCACCTTAAAGAGAGCCTTCTGACAGTGTTGAGAGCTGACAATCTTTTCAGTAAAGTACTTGGCACGCGCCGATTTACAAAGTGCATGATATCTTTTCAGCGCCACCACATACTCAGATTTGGTCTCCTCAGTATAAAGTTTCCACCACTGTCCTTGCTTCTTTTTTAATCTAAGAGCATCAGGAAACCGGGGACCAGGAGGGTGAGGTATACACGTCAGTTTTAAAGTACATGGCAAGATATTGTCAATAGCCTCAGTAAGCCATTGATGAACAGAAATTTGGTCCGAGCCAGATTAAGAGAAAATGGTGGGCTTCGTGTTAAGAAGCAGCTCGTTTAACACTAAAATGTTACGTATCTACCAGTTCCTGGCTTTGGATTTCAAAACAGGATGAGAGATGGGGTTGGAGGGGACTCTAATACTGAAAGGCACAGCAAAGTGATGCGACCAACAGAGTAGAAGTGGGGGGACCATTTAAGTTAGATAAAATGGGGTCCAGTAGGTATGAGTGGGTGCAGAGTTGAGTAGTGCTAAATTGAGACTAGGTTGTTTTTAGTATCCTCAAGATGGAGATTAATATTGCCACGCAGAGTGAAGTAGGCGGTCTGCAGGATGTGGGGGTTGGGTCAGTTAATTTAGGAAGAGTGGAGCACCACTCACTGGGGTACGCAGGAAGACTATAAATCAGTGCCTCGGAGAAGATACATTATTATCATAGAAGAGAGAGTAAATAACAAAGATTCACAATTAGGGATCTGACGTTTCTCAATTTTGCATTTAAAGACCTTATTAAAAGTGATGGCAATACCTCCACCAATTTCATGAGGTCTGTTTAACCCCATAAGAGAGAAATTAGCGGAAAGGACTGTAATTATATCAGGTAGGGAGCCTTCATGCAACCAGGTTTCTGCAAGGAGTACTGCATTGGGATTGACGTCGCAAAGAAAGTTAAATAAGTGCAACTGATACTTAGGGAGAGAGCAGCAGTTCAGGCTAAAACAAAGAAAATGCTGCGACTGGGAGTGCTCAGCCTGGTGATTCGATAATCCTCACGCTCAACGTCCCTAGCCTACAACTCAACCAAAGGAGTAGCCAACCGAGCATCCCTAGGATAGGTGGTTACGGAGCCAGCGAAATTGCAGGATTCGTATGAAAAAGGTAGAGTGTCTAGGTTAAATATTTGACAGTGTGTTTTAGGTGTTGGCCTTAAGCCATGCAGAAACGTGGGAGTGTCAGATCTAAACCCTGGTTGTAAAGGACCAGGGTTCTGGGCCCTGGACGGATGTGGACGGGTGCAGACAGACTTGCCTTAGGCGTGCCTCCGGTGCACAAGTGGCATGTTGGCTTAGGCGTGCCTTCGGTGCACCAGCGGCATGCCCGCTATGCGCGTCCGTTGAGCCATATAATTTAAAAGGTGTTCCTTGGAGTGGCTAGACTGCTCCAGCACTGGAAGTGAGTGCGACCTCAGAAGTGGGTGCAGCTTCACGGTCCCCTGCACAGACAGCACTGCAGCTGCGGCGGACCAGGGCAAGAGCCGAGGGAGATACAAATACAAACCAGCAGGTAGACAAGAAAAAGTAAGTAAAATATATATCAAAGTGGCAAACGCAAGTGTCAAAAACAGGAATAAAAATTATTTTAAAATAATAGAAACAATACAAGATGGGCAAATGTGAGAGGATAATGAGCTGAACAAATGGAGCAGCATCTCACCAACTATCCAACTATCCATTCTTTGTGATTCATTTGAATCCTTTGCATCAGTTGTTCCAAGACATTTTTTTGTGGGTTTTTCTAGTTAGTTTTACTGCCGCAGCTGTAATGTCAGATGGTTTGTGCCGGTTGGCCAGCTGGGCCTTGCCGGAAGCTCATTTTGTAGAAATGATGGCTTTGTCATATTGGACTGCAGTTCTCTTCTCCCAACCCATCATTTGTAAGTTGGGCTTAATCTTGTTACTAGTCAGATGCAACGGTCCTCCATGCATTTTTTACACACCAGTGGTGCTGAGTCTCATTTATTTAAGTTTAATGTGGGCTCAAGTGTCCCTAACCAAGTACTGACCATTGTTGCATGTTCCAGCCACCACTTTACTGATCTTGCTAGGTTCACACACTTCTCCCCGTTGAAGTGCCGACATGATTGCTTTTGTCCAAGAGTTGGGAGGTTTGATTCAGTGTGCACTTCAGTGGATGTGGTCGCTTTCTGTTCTAACTGTTATTTTAAAGTTTTCAAGCGGGCCATCAGACCCTCGCATAGAAAAATGTTATAAATGGCTTTGCAAGTTGGAGGAAATACCCGTTCCTTGTCCTTTGCCTCAATACCCGTTTGCGCAAACATCAGTTTATGCTTTGACAGAAAGTCCTTTATATTATACCCACCTCTCAACTGGATTATGCATTCTGTCCTGAATGCCTTGTGTGCCTCGATCAGAAAGATTACAGTTCCATCTATTGATGGGAGGCCATAATCTACTACTTTCATAGCAATTGCATGTCTGCAATTTTCTGAAATGTTAAGAGCATCTTCCTGCTCAGCTTCCTCTGTACTAGCACCACTCGTACCAGTATCCCCATTTTTAGACATTATCAGCCTGATTCATCAAGCTGAAATCGGCTCGCAAAGGGTCAGATTCTGAGAATCTGGCCCTTTGCGAGCGCTATTTTTGCATTTGGGATTCATCATCCCAAATGCAAAAATCGGTAATAGCGATTTCGCTATTTTGCGATGAATTACATTTAAGGAATCTCAATTTGAGATTCCTTAAATGCAATTCATCAACCATTTTTAAATTGCTAAATCGCAATTTCGGGCCGCTATTTACCGAGAGGTCAGACCTCTCGGTAAATAGCAAAAACTTAGAAAAATGCTTCTAAAAGCATTTTTCTAAGTTGCATGTTGCACACACACATGTCCTTTGGACATGTGTGTGTGTGCAACACCTGTTTCAATTTGCATTTAAGGGGTGCTACAGGGTGTCCTTTGGACACTCTTGGCACCCTTTAAATCGCTATCTTATTTGCGAGTAGCAAATTGCTAATCGCAAATAAGGAATACCCCCCATTCATTCCTATGGGCCAATGGGGAGTTATTCCTTATTTGCGATTAGCAACTTGCTACTCGCAAATAAGGATTGTGTAGGAATCGCTATATATTTAGCAATTCCTACATGAATCCCGTTTTGCAAGTCCTTAATAGCGATTCCTTATAAATCGCTATTAGGGGCTCGCAAAACGGGAGATTGATGAATCAGGCTGTATGGGAGAAAATACTAAGAAAAAGACATAAGGTTTTGCACAAAGTGTGGAATTATAATCCTTCAAGCTTGAACAAACCTACAGCCAATACATAGGCTATACCTCCTGAGCTGCGGCTGATTTGTCCTTCCCACTCCAGACGTCTCTGGGTAAATGTGAATAGGTGTATTTGAGAAAGCAGGACTGAACTACTCAGATTTGACTGTTAAATAAGAACCAAACCAATGTTGGATGCCATGTTGTGTAGTTTCTAAAAGTACATAGGACCTGCGCGTTTAGACAACATAAACTGAGGGATTGGTGTCCAGACTGATTTCAGACACCCCCCACAGGATATGTTATGCTTTAGATCAGCTAGCTCACAGTGCCAGAAGATGCCCCCTAACCTTACCAAGGAGCGAATAGTTTGTGGCAACTATCAAACATGACAACCTTTGATCCTTCAGGGATCGTGGAAACAGTACAGTACTTTCCACTCTGTCAATTGTACTCACTTAGTCTCAGAGAGATACACAGAATAAGCGATGGGGACATTTTTAATAAGCATTCATTGAACAAGTGTCATTCTAGTATAAAACATGTTTGCTGCGAGAATTATTAGACAGAAGCAAATGCATAAGATTACAAGTTCCAACAGAGTGTACCTAGAATTTAGGTAGTTGTAGAGCCAAGAATCCCCTAGGAATGAACCAACCCGTTACCTGATTGGAGAGAATGGAGGACCCTGTCTCGGTCTCGAGGTTGGACACCCTGCAAGGGATGTCAGACCACTGCGTGCTGGAGCTTCTGCATATAGGAACCTCAGCGTCTTGTGTCAGAGTGGAAGCTTCTCCTCTGCCTATCAAGTGTTGGTATGGTTCTTTAATACCATAAAAATAGCCTTGGGGTTCCTTACAAATACAATATGTTGTGAGTACGGTCATGTAAATGAGCCTAAATCAATCAATCAATAAAGCTTTATTCGATTAAAAGAATAATCATAAAAGCACCTAAAACAATGGAAACTCATGTTACTAGTATAGATAAAAAACACAGGATTATGAAATAAATTATACAGTACAAATTCTTACATGAGAATAGTGTTTCTACAGTTAAAAACAGACTTTAAAAACGACATTACAGCTAAGATGATAAGTTCTTCCCCCAAAGATTGCATAACTAAAAGAGCAGGACGACATTGTCTCAGGCCTAATGTTCTATGGTCCGGAAGTATCCACCTTTTTCTCTGGACTGTGTAAAATGTACAAAAAAATAAAACATGCATAGTGGATTGCGCAGACAGGTCATCACTTGGGCAATTGGACAACTGTCTGGACCAATCGTTATGTATTGGGAAGCTAAGTAACCTGTGAACAATACACATCCTAAATCGTGTTAATAAAAATCTTTCAAAATCAGTACTAACATAAATTATGTATGGCTGCATCTTAAAAGTAGTCAAAAATTTTTGGTGGACCAAGAATGAGGTTTTTTGAATCTCTGTATTTGTTCTTATATATTCAAGATATTTCAGGCAGCTGAATTGAAAAACTTTCCTGTCAATCTTAGTCAGAGTGATGGGTTTTGTCAAAATATTCTCGATGGCCTAGCTTGCACATAAATTTCTTAACGTACTCAAGCCACCCTTTGTGTGAAGCCACATCTAACCCACAGCAGTCACTGATTATTTGGTGATTTAGACTGGTCTGTTCTGTGGTCCAGATATCATGCCAGAGAAGGATTGGTTGAATACTGATGACATCCTCTAAATGCGATAAACCCAATTCCAAGTAGCAGTTGAAAGTAGAGATACTGGCTGGGACAGCAAGCAATTGTCTAAGGAATCTGTTTTCAACCCTCTGCAAAGATGTCACGTCTACATGTCCCCAAATGCCCGCTCCATAGATCGCTATTGAGACGCATTTAGCTTTATAAATATGGAGTAGTTCTGTGGATGGGTGTCTACCCAATTTCCTACCAAAATTAGTCTGGGTTTCCACAGCCTTAGAAAATAGCAATCTCCTTACGTTTACAGCCTGTGTCCATGAGCCAGTGCGGTCAAATAGAACCCCCAAATATGAGAAAATGTTAGCACAGGTTAGACGATTCTTCTCTAGAAAAAACGGGCGACACTTATTGCTTCCCAAGCCACATTTCAGTATAAAGATTTTGGATGCATTAACTGTGAGGCCTAAATTGGACATAAAATTTGCAAAACTAGATAAAGCCTTCTGTAGACTATTTGGGGTGGGGGCCATAAGCACTGCGTCATCAGTGTACATGAGCACAGGGAGTGAATGCTTCCCTACACCCGGGAGCTGCTGGCACTCCTTTCTCAACACCAAGTCTAAGTTGTTAATATACAAGGTGAATAGAAAGGGTGCAAGGACACAACCCTCCCTTACTCCTCTCACAACTATAAAATGGACGGTATACTCGCCCCCTGTGCCAAATCGCACCCTGGCTCTGGCCCGATGTAAAATTCTTGCATTAAAGAGATTAAAGATGGTTCCAGACCCCGCTTCTCCATGATCGTCCAGAGTTTGTTGTGGATGATGCAGTCAAAAGCTGTGGACAAATCCACAAAGGCCAGATAGAGAGGGCCCCTTTTGGCCTTGGTATATTTAGTGATGGTTAGTTCTAAATTTAGGCACTGGTCTATCGTGCCCAGGCCCTTTCGAAACCCATATTGGATATTACTAATAATGGAGTGGTCAACTGCCAGACCTGTAATCTACATAAAATTACTCTTCTGATTATTTTAACAGTAGAGTCTAGGAGCGAGATAGGCCGGTAACATGCTGGATTATGCCTATCTCCCTTTTTAAAGATCGGGACCAGTACGATTATGTAAATGAGCCTAAATCAATACCTGCAATTATGCAAAGTAGTTCTTTCACCCTAGGATGAAGATGACCATGATTTTTATACAGAGTATGTTAAGCCTGTTATGTATATCATGTCCAGGGACTTTTCTAAGAATCCTTATGCAGAATAAATTAGGCTAGTTTCAAGGAAACCGATCGACATTAATTCAGCACATAAGCGGGTAAAAGGTCAATGCTATAACTGTTATGCAGAGCAAGGCAGGACAAATGTAGGTAAAAGGTTGTGTAGCTACCTACGCCTAGATTGGGGTACATAACACCCAGCTCTCTGTTATTAAAGTCTCCAGCGATTATGATTTCATAGCATGGAAAGTCCAGGAAAAGGACACATTGAGATGACAGTTTACCAGTATCAAACTCATTGGCGGTTTCTTGTCAAGGGCGTCAGGGCTCCGCCCCCTTTACTTTAGCCCCAATTACAATAATTCCTAAAATAAAATAAAAGTGCTTGCTATGTTTTTAAATCAATGCAGCAAGTACACACAATCATTATTTCTTCTAGCTGAGGCCAGGGCGGCTGCAGTCTGCCACTAACGTGCGGTGCGATGACATTTCAGATGCCGAGTGACACTTAAAACCTGCTGCCATGAAGTTTATACTATTTGCCGGGCGGAAGATCCCACAGACCTGAGGCCTATGAGGTCATCCTCTCGGCAAAGACATAGTCTGAAGCACTGGTCTCCACCCCCTGATGATGTGGGGATAAAGGTAACCCCAGGCGCCTCAGACTGAAGCCCTGAAGTGCTGGGACTTCATGTCAATCAGGGAGTGGAGAGCACTGTCACCCCTCCCTTTCCTAGCTCGTCACAGAGTGGGGTGGTTCCCCACCCTGTGACGAGTTAGGAAAGGGAGGGGTAGAGTCTGCAGATGGTAAGCTAAGAAATCGAGTCTGCGCAGTATGTCATCAGGTCTTTTGAATACACACTGCGTAGACTCGAGGTTTCTGCTACCCGCGCTGTAGTTTGTCATGGAGGCCATTAGCTCTGGTGCGTCGTGTGTGCATGCTTCACTCACTGTCTGGCTGCCAGGAGTTGAATCGGGGACCTATTATGGTGTGGAGCCACACAGCCCCCAACCCTGTGGACCAGCAGGTCAGTGTAAGGTTTTTACATAACACACGCATGACACCTTTCACTTGTTTAAAATGTTGTGTTCCCTCACTGACACCCTTCAAGTCTGCACAATCTCCCTTAAACATAGTTTGTTTAAAAAGCTACAGAGATTGTCACGTCCGTGCATCGACAGGCTAACTCTTGTCAACCGTCTGAAATGTTTTTATCTGCAGCAGACGCAGAATCACAGGTTATACATCGCAATGGCTGGCTGCATTAGTGTACGTCAAAGCAAAGAGGCCAAGTTCCAGGGCACCTGGTGGACAAACAGCTTATCTAGAACAGGGCTGTTGATGGGACAGGTGATTCTGATGATAACTTAAGCTTGCGCTGCACTCACCCCACTTCATAGGAGTGTAAACATTGCACTACACTATTCATGTGCAGTAAATAAAAAATGTAAACCACGGACCTAGTGAGTCAGCTAAACACTGTTTCCGGGTACACACACCATGACTTCTGCATGACTTAACTTGTTCGACATACGAACACATCACTACCGGCATACCATGAGTTAAACAACTCAAATGTTCACATTTCATCATGGAGACTAGGTATTATATATTTGAAAATGTTTGTATGGGCAGGGAAAGTAATGTGAGGCAGCTAAGTGATTTGCACAGAATAATGCGATTTGGTGAAAGGGAAATCTGTAATTTAGACGGGTATCTTTTGGTTCCATGGGCTTCAAATGTTCACTATTTCAGATTTCCCTGGCTACTCCAAAAAGAGATCCAGTCCAGACAGTCAGTAAGAGGCCTCCTACGGTATGGGCATCACTGGTAGAACAGGAGAGCCTTCTATACTGCGGATTCTGGTAGTCCCGCAGAGCACATAATTGGCACCTATTAGGAACCTAAATCATCAGAGAAGTCCGACCCCAAACCAATTAACTGAATCTAATGGAGTGGAGGGAGAAAGTGATGAATGTATTCAGGGGACGGAAGATGGGGAGGGGACGATGGGTTAGTGAGAGAGGGCGCTGGGAAGAAAACCCGAGAGGAGCCTTCTTCAAATCAAAGCTAATTGTATCAAAAGCCTCTGCAGGAAAACTGAGTAGGTGGACGGAGTGCAGTGCCTCGGCGGATAGTAGTGCATTCCTGTGGGAAAGGAGACAGTGACAGACTACCCGGGGAGGGTGCAGTGTTCTGTGAAGGAATCCCAGATCTGACCGAAGTCTAGTCTAATAAACATGCAAAGTCCCCGAATCCTTATCTGTACAGGTCCTTCTGTGTACTAACCCACATTATTAGCACAGCAAGTAAATATTGGGGGCAACTAGTGAGACTCACATGGGAAAATGGTGATGCAACAAAATGAGTGAACCTCTCAGTCATTCAACCACTGGCATATTTCATAGCATCGCTTTATCTTAGGTCGCTTGGTATTACAGAAGGAGAAGGAGTTTGCACACATGGTAGTCAGCCTTAGCCCTGCATTAGGCCTGTCATGCAAAGTTTCCAAAATCATTCCTTTCGCCATATCCCGCAATTTCTTAAATGAGACATAATTAAATTGTACTGATTTATTAACCTTCCTTCCTCCTCAAATTTGCTTAAAAATGCACCATTTGTCCACTCTTTTTTCTAAATTTTCTAGGGGGGAACACCCCCATAGATTGTTCAGGCTCGCTCGCTGCAGTGCAGTACGCCAATAGTTTTACGCCTCACCATTTTCAAATGTCACCAGCCGCCACTGATCAAACCTACATCTTTTTAATTAAATTTCACGCCCTGGATGAGGATTGCTTGTGCCGCCGTGCAGTTAAAATCCATTGGTATGGCCTCCAGTCTGGCTGCTTGCTTGATGAAAATGGTTAGGACCCTTGACGGGCACCCGCAAAGACTTGTGTGAGTTGCCGATATAAAAGACTTGTGGAAGCCTGACAAGTTCGTCAGGGCTAGACCCCGGGTGTCCTGAAGGCATAGGATGTCACTTGCATCCAGGTAAGACATTGCTTCACTACTTGCACTGATGTTTTTAAGGCCTGGCATGTTCCATGAAATGATTAGGAGTTTGGGGTGTAGCTTCTGAAATGCTGTTGTCAGCTCCTTTCAGAGCAAAAACAGATGGCCTGGTCTCTTGATTGTGGGACACAACCCCTCTTTCATGTATATACAACTTGGAATATCAGTTTGTACCTCTCCCTGATTTTGGGTACATACTATCGTTAAGGCTCATGATTCTATGGTTTCTACCGCTTCCCAACCTCAGTTTCCTCCTAACATGCCCTTGAGGACACTTGAAGCTGTCTGTCTTGGAGGAGAGTTTAGAAGGAAGTAAGGATATTTCGGTGGAATGGGTTTATACAGATAAATCCACATTCGGTGAAGATGTTCATTTCTCTCCACAAGGCATCTCTCTGGAACCCACTTCTCCATACCGTCGTGGTAACTTCGCCATTTGAGTTTAGTTGTGAGGGAGTGAATCTCACCCATTCAGGGTCCTCTGAGGTTTTGTGTTTTAGGTGGAGATATGGCAAAACAATCTCAGCAGATTCCCTCTATTGAGTGTATTCTGGGGACCTTTTGGACGGTACCTGAGTATGAAGACCAGCGCTGGGTTGCTGCGACCTTCCTCCCACCTGTTGGCCTGAGGGACAGGCTGTAAATGCTTAGGATAAGAGGATGGGTGATCTCTGTGTGCCCCCAAAACCTTATCTGGGCTGCTGTCACAAGACTGTCCACTATTTACACTCCTTTGGTAATGGTAATGCGTTTCAGCAGTTGGTCTCCAGCTGCAAGGCAGAATTCACCACCAGACTCTTGGTGGCCAGAGGCCCTTGGAAAAGCACCCATCCCGACGGACCACGCACGGAACCTGGGCGTCATCCTGGACTCCACACTCTCGATGACCAGACAAGTCAACGCCGTTTCATCATCTTGCTTCAACATTCTTCGCATGCTCAAAAAAACATTTCGCTGGATCCCCACCGAAACTAGAAAAACGGTCACCCACGCACTGGTCACAAGCCGCCTGGACTACGGCAACACCCTATACGCCGGTACCACCGCAAAACTTCAGAAAAAACTCCAACGCATCCAGAACGCATCAGCCAGACTCATACTAGACATCCCGCGTAAAGACCACATTTCTAGTCACCTGAAAAACCTCCACTGGCTCCCCGTCAATAAGAGGATAACATTCCGCCTCCTAACCCACGCACACAAAGCTCTCTACGTACTCGGACCCGAATGCCTCAACACACGACTTTCCTTCTACACCCCCTCCCGCCAGCTACGCTCCTCCAACCAAGCCCTTGCTGCTGTACCTCGCATCAACAAAACCACCATGGGAGGAAGATCCTTCTCCTACCTGGCAGCTAAAACCTGGAACTCACTTCCCACTCACCTTCGCCTCACTCAAAACCACCTAGCATTCAGAAAGCAACTTAAAACTTGGATATTCGACAAGTAATTCCCCACCCTTCCTCAAGCGCCTTGAGACCCTCTGGGTATGTAGCGCGCTATATAAATTATTTGACTTGACTTGACTTGACTAATGCGCCATTGAGGTTCAAGTGAATTTACACTGATTGAAGGGATTGAATGGATGTTACCCCTCCTTGGTTGTAACCTAGAAGTAAGCCAGATCACATCCATTCCGATGAAGTGATTTTGTTCTTGGGCATTCTGTTTTCTCCTTGCTGCAGCCCCATACTGTGCATATATGCCCCTCAATGGTAGGTGGAGCCAATGGGCCAGCTGCTGTTTCAATTGACTGATCAGTTTGTGAATTTTCACCTTTAGGGCCCTTCCCATCATCCGGTTCTGGGGCTGACCTATTCAGGCTTGTCTCCTCGCTTTCATTAAGATGGAGGGGAGCCATGGGCCCTGCATGATCAGTTTTTTCGTTGATCTTTGACTGCTGACTGCTGACTCCTGGGCTTACTTGATTGTCTGAATATTGGAAAGAAGTTAGTGGTTTTTAGAGGAGTATGAATGGCAATGCTCTATTTAGTAGGCGTTGCTTCTTGAATTGCTTCTTTAGTCTTGTTTTCGCCCTCCTCGATAAGCTGGATTTTAGGGGGTGGGGGGGAGTCAGATGTTTTCAAAGTCTGGGGTCCCGTCTCTTGTTCTCTTGCATCTGGAGGATCTTTTACAGTCAGAAGTCTTCTTCTTTTGGAATTCACCTGATGTCCCTTTGCCGAACCTATCACATTACAAGTCAGGTGGGCTTGGGCCTGGGCGTCCGGTCGCCCGGTCACTCGGTCACGTCATCCAAATCAACGATTGATATTTCATCTGGAACGCCCATACCCGCACTCAGTGAGCTGAACAGCTCACCTAAAGCGGAGCTTATTTCCTGAATCATTGGTTCCCTTCTAGCAATGATGGATTTCGTGGTGCCCACCAGTGCTTCCAAAACCTCGGGAAGAGTTCTTGACTGATTGATGATAGGGTAACTTGGGCAGGGTTTGTCGTTCTCTAATGCACTTAGTTTGGACTCCAGACTGCTTAGCTTGTTCCCTAGTTCAGCCAGGTGTGTTCTCGTGACTGTATCTGGTCAATCTGTAATTCGATCTTACTCGATTACCAGAGGAGCGCCTTGGCAGTCGTATACTGTGAGGCACTTATAGCTGCCTCTGTCATTTTTGGATGAGGATGATATTTCCAAGTCTGTGACAGGTATTTTGTCGACTGCCTCCCTCCCATTATCGGAATTTGACTAAGAGTGTCATTTATGTGGGCCTCCATGGTGACTAAGAAGCGATCCAAGGGATTGGCCAGTTCTTGATGAACTTACGATCATCCTTGGATCATCATTCTGAGAGCGCCTCCAGTATGTTTTTACATGCTCATGATTTTTTTGGTCTTGATGTTGGGTCAAGAAACCTCATGATTGTCAAGGAATTGGATTATTATTGGGTCCTTGATGGAGGTCACGGCTTATTTTACATTGGTGAAGACAGATGCTAAAATACACAAAACTGCTAATTTCCCTTTTCCTGAATCAATGTTTCTCCCCAAAAGGGCATGCACGCGACTCCGCTCACAGAAATGTTTAGCCGATCTGTGAACGCTTCCCTCCATACAGTGATTAAGTCTAAAACATTTGAAAAAAGCAGTTTCAGAGTTCCAGTCTCACCTGATGTTAAAGAAATTACAGTGTGTTTCACCACTTTAAGGTCGGTATGAGAGTAACAGAAGAAGACAAACAAGGAAAGTCAGCAATGATGAATCACCCAGGGTTTGGGAAATCTGTTTTTTAGTTCAAAGAAAGAGTGTAAGGCTCTTTCTCACTGGTTTCCTTACCCTCTGCCTGTGCTATCGTAACTACATGCTAGATTTGCATTTCCAGAAAAATTACAAGATCTGTGTATTTTTACAGCATCTTTCCCAGCTCACACATTTGTATTGAAGGACGAGGTCGCCTAAGGAAACGAACTTGGTGTTCTTCCTAAACAAACTGAGCTAAGTATGGCGAGGGTTGCCTATTAGTCTTTCCTTGTAGTGTTTCACATTCAGTTTCCCTTCATATCAAGTGCCAAGATGTACTCTTTAGACAGTGTGTTATTGTGAACTGATATTTTACTCCCTTATCAACAAATTCTAGCAAATTATGATTGATAATTGAGCCAGGCCACGAAAAAAGCAGAAAACAAAAACCATGCTTCATAAGCCGTGAAGTTGTGCTAGAGGTTCAAATGTAAAGGAACTGGTTCACAAGACCGGCACTACTGTCCTAGGATTTATCGAACATGCTACTGAATCCACAAATGCAGCGACAGTGTAAATTAAATGCCAGATTAGGAACAAAACGCAATTACATAGAGACAGAGAGAATGGGAGATAGAGACAGAGAGGGAGAGACAGAGGCTCAGAGAGGGAGACAGAGATAGAAAAACAGACTGTCAGAGATAGATTGACAGACAGATAGATAGATAGATAGATAGATAGATAGATAGATAGATAGATAGATAGATAGATAGATAGATAGATAGATAGATAGATAGATAGATAGATAGATAGATAGATAGATAGATAGATAGATAGATAGATAGATAGATAGATAGATAGATAGATAGATAGATAGATAGATAGAAAGATAGATAGATACTAGGGTGCAAGATTGGTTAAGAGATGTAAAGCAATGGACTTTTGCTGAAGATGTGTGGATGAAATTGACAAGGACCAGAACCAGAAGACTTAGAAACCTCCCTAGGAATCTTGTTTGTTCACCTGATACCAGATTGACCTTAGAGCAAGGTGTATAATACTGTACGATATCAACAATAAATGTGCATCTGAATTAGGGTGTTCCTTTACCCCTTTGCTTGCTCTAAGGTATTTATTATGTACTCTATAAAATTCTGCCTGCTAAGTAATAACCGTACCATTGTATTTTATTGGGAATTGCTCTGATTGAACAGGAATTAAATACAAATAAAAAAATAAATACACTGAAACGGGTTTGTATATCTGTTCTAAATACACATGAATGGGAGGAAGCACCTATACTGCTTTGGATAATATGCAATCGCAATTATTTCTAAATTATATTTCAAGTATATGGTTGCCACATTTAGGTTCTATTACATTTTTAGGTCTCACCTATTCTATCCCAGAGGGATGATAGGCAAGATTATAGTAAGCGGTCTGAAAAGTCTACCTAGCTGCGGATCGCGTACAGTTCATGTGAGCCAGGCGCATGCACATCCTCGCCAGCCACATCACACATCACTCACCACCATTTGTCTGTGCCTCGGCATCAGACTTCAAAGACTGCCGCTTCCCCACCCCCGCATCAGACTTGAAAAGAATGCACTCCCCCGCCCCCCAATACTGAGAGCTTGTTTACGTTTGACGCCTGCCACAATCGCATGCAGTTCTTGTTTTGTGGCATTACATTACAGATCACCACAAAGTATGCATTTTAGGCCCTTTATAGAGGCTTTCATTTTTACCTTCCACTACATAATCAGTGCTGTAATATTGTTCTGCTTACGGGCCGTGTCGGGCTCCTACCACAACCTGGACCACACAGGAACAATCCACATTTCAGACAGGATCACGCTTTCCCTTTAGCTACATCGACATACTCGATCCTATCTTTTCCTACATCTAAATAGCCCCTCACGGACACACTGGTATACTTTGTTCTGCCCGCTGTACTCGATCATTGTTTACGTTTGGCGAATGCCACAATGGTAATCAGTCTTAGCCCCAGATAAGGTGTCATAGATTGATCCACCACTCTGCCCTCATCTACGCGCTCTCGTAAGCTGCTAGTCTTTTGTCTGTCTTGGTCGGTACTTATTTTCACCCACCTCACTTTCCATTACTCACTCCAGGCAGATCGCCCGCGTTTTTTGGTTCTTTTGCACACCGACCATTATTTAACGCTAAAGATATCCACTTGCTGTTCATCCTCTACCCGTAAAGGATCACGCCAGATGAATTCCGATCAAGGTATTTACCAGCGCCTAACTTTCTATCCCGCTAATGCCGCCTATCTTAACTTTAGGCAGATATTTTGTTATTAATCGAGTGCTTATCTTAGGCGTTGTCACCCCAGGGCTCTTGCTATACTATGAACGTGCGCCCCCCCTTTTTTTTGATAACACGGGCTCACTGCATCCTTACTGCTGACATGGCTTGGACCCATGAGCACCCACCAGCGCCTTGAGACCCTACGGGTATGTAGCGCGCTTTACAAGTGTCATTGATTGATTGATTGATTGACCATGTTCTCTCGTAACGTGTGCCCAGTGGTACCCGATCCTATGTGTAATTAATGTAGCACATTCTATAGCATCTCGCTAAGGCCGGAATTTCTAGCTCAGATCTCCAATAGCTGATAATGTTATTTGAAATCAAACGCACCTTTACTAGCTCTCACCCTGTGTCTCTTGACATACTCGGAATGCGCTACCCCCCACTGGGGTTACACGGGCATGACACATCCCCACTTGTTTTATGGTTATGCCCCATGCACGCCCCACACGCACACTCACACCCTCATCCTCACACACCCTCACCCCGTTATCCTCACCCTCACACCCCCTCACCCTCACACACCCTCACCCTCACACCCTCAACCTCACACCCTCACCCTCACACCCCCTCACCCTCACAACCCCCTCATCCTCACACCCCCACACCCTTACACCCCCTCACCCTCACACACGCCCTCACCCTCACACACCCTCACCCTCACACCCCCTCACACCCCCTCACTCCCCCTCACACACCCTCACACACCCTCACCCTCACACACCCCCTCACCCTCACACACCCTCACCCTCACACACACTCACCCTCACACCCCCTCACCCTCACACCCCCTCACCCCCTCACCCTCACACCCCTCACCTTCACACACCCTCACACAACCTCACTCCACCTCATACCCTCACCCTCGCACCCCCTCACCCTCACAACCTCTCACCCTCACACACCCTCTCACCCCCTCACCCTCACACACCCTCACACCTCTCACTCTCTCACCCTCACACACCCTCACACACCCTCACATACCCTCACACCCTCTCACCCTCACACACCCACACACACACCCTCACTCACCCTCACCCTCACACACCCTCACCCTCACAACCTCACACCCCCTCACCCTCACACCCTCACACCTGCACACCCCCTCACCCTCACCCCCTCACCCTCACACCCCCTCACCCTCACCCCCTCACCCCCCTCACCCTCACACCCTCACTTATCCTCACACCCTCACCCTCACACCCCCTCACCCTCACACCACTCTCACCCTTACACACCCTCACCTTCACACCCTCAGACACCATCACTCACCCTCACACACCCTCACTCACCCTCACACACCCTCTCACACCCTCACCAGCATAGCATAACAAAACATAGCACAGCATAACAAAACACTGCATAGCATAGCATAACAAAAAAAGCATAGGATAGCAAAACATAGCATAGCCTAACAAAACAAAGCATGGGATAGCAAAACAAAACATAGCATAGCATGACAAAACAAAACATAGAATAGCAAAACACAACAAAGCATAGCATAGCATAACAAAACACAACAAAACATAGCATAGCAAAGTGATCACAGGAAAACATGGCGGCCGGCTAGTTGTGGGTCGCGAGTGCACGGAGGTGGTGGTGCGCTGATTTGTGTGTGGGAGAGTTGTCTTCGGCCGGAGGATACCGACACCGACAGGAGTGCGGAGCTGAAGCTCGTTAGCTGGGCTGGGCTGGGCTGCTGAAGAATCTTTGAGGATTTTGTTTCGGGTGTCTTTCTGAGAGCAGCGGTATCGCATGGAGACGAACGCAACAGAGCCAGCGGGCGAGGACGGCAGCGAGCCTCTGGAGGCGGGGTTAGTCGATGGTGGAAGCGCGGCGGGGGAGGCGAGTCCCGCAGCAGTAGCAGCAGTCGGCTGGACAAGGGCTGCCCAGGAGGTAGGAAGGGGAAGACGGGCGGCGGCAAAAATAGCAGTGAGAGCGGGTGGCGGCCGTGGTAAAGGACTGGAGCATATACACGCCATAAACACCAAAGCAGGGAGCAGCAAGCCGGCTCCTCTAGCTGATGCTACTACCACAGCTACGAGGGCGGACTCGGGGAGGGCCGCATATGTATTAAGGAGCGCAGGCTTGGTAGCAGCAAGTAAGGCGGAGGTGGGAGATTCACAAAAACAGCCGGAAAATTTCAAAGAAAGGAAAGGGCAGACTCGAGGCAGTTCATTAAAGCGGCACAACGCAGTTTCGAGCAAAAAAACAAAACATAAAGCAGCTCCTTCTCCTTCTCTTAACACATACTTTAAAACAATCCCAAAAACACTAAATTTGCGACTGAACATCGACAGGGTGAGTTCTGAGCAAGGGTGGCAAGGCCAGATCCTTCCATTGAGTCCCAATAGGTACCAGGTTCTAGGGGAGGATTCGGGAGGCTTGAGTCAGGGAGAAGGAGAGGAGAGTATGGCTGACGGAGGAGAGGTGGATAAGGCTGTAATAAGCATCTCGGGCAGTGAAGACATGGAGCCTTTGACGGTGGCTGACAGCAAGGTAGAGGTCATAAGGGAGACGCAGGAACCCTCAACACAAGAGGACAATTTGCACTCTGGGGGAAACACAGGGTTGCCTGAGCAAGATGAGGCTAATCCAGATATACACATAGTCACCCTTCTGAGGAAATTAGATAGAGATATTAAGGAAGGATTCTATGTTGTGAAGGCTAATCAGGCAAGCATTCAGGCTTCATGTAACAGTTTAGAGGCCAAGTTTAGCGAACTAAGTCAGCGTACAGAGGCTCGGGAGTTAGAGGCTAAGAAACTCCGTGAAGAGGTTGTGACCAATCAGAAGGAAATTGATGAGATTAAATTTCGAGATAGAGCACAGGATGAAAGGACGGAGTGCTTAGAAAATATGCAGAGGCTTAATAATTAAAAAATCTTGAAGTTGCCTGAAAACAGCGAGGGTACAGACATAAAAAGATATGTGGCGCATCTTTTGAGCACAGAGTTAGAGCTAGAGGTAGATGAGGAGACTATTTTTGCTGACATACAGAGGGTACATCGAGACCCTTTTAGGTTGAATTCTAATAGGACTAAACCGAGGAAAATTGTAATTAATTTTTTGACATACAATCTAAAAGAGAGTATCTTGTCAGTCGCCTTGAAAAAGAAATCCTTAACAGTTGACGGAGCAAAAATAGAAATTAGATCAGATTTGTCCCCAGTAACGGCGAACAGGCAATGGGAGATGGGAAAGCGAATGGAGCCTCTAAGGAACTTGGGTGCCACAGTTCAGCTTAAATTTCCGGCATTTCTTAAAGTTATATGGCGAAATAAGATGCACTCTTTCCGTACAGTTGAGGATGTGGATGACTTTATTGAGAGATGTGCAGAGATGACACGAGATGCATCCACTCTAAATTAGGGATTGTAATTGTTCCCTTTTGTTATAGGCCTAAGACAACAAATGTATAAGATTACTCGGAACTAGAGAAGCACCACCACCATCGCACTCACAAGGCCTATGGCCATGGGCAGACAGGAAGGGTTTTCCAGAGGGAGGGAGGATGGGGGGAAGGGTAGGGGGCGGGAAGTGGGGGGGGGGGAATTAAAAAAATAATCCTCAGAGGCCAAAGGGCCACTAGCGGTGTAAAGATCAGTTGTTTTTTTAGAGAGAATGACGGGGGCTAATAAGAAAGAATTAAGGATTTTGTCCTGGAACGTTAATGGGCTACGGGTGAAATCCAGGAGAATGATTATTTTCAAATATTTAGAAGACTCATTGGTTCATATAATTATTTTGCAAGAGACTCATTTAAATGAAGTATAAAGCAATGTTATGTTTGGAACATAGAAGTGGATAGCTCATAAGTATTATACACCCCAGACTATGGTGACTAAAGGGGTTGCAATTTTTGTTAGGGAAGGGCTGCAGTTTTCTTTTGGTGCTATGGCGGCAGATCCTGAGGGGAGGTGGCTCATAGTACAGGCCACGGTGGCTGGGAAAGACCTTGTCTTGGTTGGATATTATGGGCCAAATATTGATGACCTGGGACCTTTGGATAAATTAGCAGCCAAATTAATAAGCTTTTCTGGCAATATTGTTATGGCAGGAGACTTTAATACGGTCATGGATAAAGACCTAGATCGTTCAGGAAAGAGAGCGCAGAGGAATGTCAAGATGTCTAACAGAGTAAAGGTGCTGTTAACACAGTATGGAATGTGCGATATTTGGCGTATTAAATCAGGCCAGAAGGTGGGCTACATATACTATAATCAAAAGTATAGACATAGGTCAAGGATATATTATTTTCTGTTAGATCTAAGGATGGAGGAGCATGTTACAAGTATTAGTCATGTAGGTGTACATCTATCGGACCATTCAGCTATCCTTTTACATTTGACGTTTGGCCAAGAAACGCAGAACTCGGTTTGGAGATTGGATCGTACGATTCTGTTAGATCAAGAAGCCATGGAGACTGTAGAAGGCGAACTGGATGTTTTTCTGACTGCGAACATAGATTCTGCCAAGCTAGATGTGGTTTGGGACACGTGTGAGGCCTTTTTGAGGGGGAGGCTGGGGGCCTTGGGGGCAAAGAAGAGAAGGTTATATTATAGTAGAATTATTGATCTGGAAGAAAAAATCAGAAAACAAGAGGCAAGGATCATAGGAGAAAATGAGCAGCAGCTAAGGGACCAGGCCATTTTTGATATTTTAAAACTGAAGGCTGAATTAGTTACAGTTCTTGCAGCCAGAAACAAAGAGAGATGGGATGCTAGCAGCCTGGCACATTTTAGTTATGGAGAGAGGTGTGGCAAGCTTCTGGCATGGAAAGCAAAGAAGGACATGGTTCGAAACTTTATCAAGGAAATTAGAGTGGATGGGACTGAAGGAGACACAGCTATTACAGATAGTGGAGAGATTGCAGAAGCTTTTTTTGAGCATTTCTCCACGGTTTATAAGGAGGAGTTTGTACCAGACCTACAAGAGGTGATAGCATGGGTACAGTTATTAAAGCCACTTCCAATCCAATAAACAGATTTTGAATTCAGAAATTTCACTGATGGAGGTGGAAAAAGCCATAAAGAATGGTAAGAGAGGTAAGGCCCCGGGGACAGACGGTCTTCCTCTGGAGGTCTATAAGACCCTGATTGCCTCAATTGCCCCTTTTTTACATCGGGTATTTAATAACATCTTTAGAGGAGACACAGCGATGCCGGAGTCTTGGAATGAGGCGGTAATAGTCTTGATCCCAAAACCCGGCAAATCACCTAAATATTTAGATGCATACAGGCCAATATCATTATTAAATAATGACTATAAATTGTTTACTAAAATTATGGCCGATAGATTGAGTCAAGTTATCTCGCACTTAGTTCACGAGGACCAAAAGGGATTCATGAAGGGTAGATATTTAAAAGAACTCACCTTCTCAGTGGTTGGCGCAATAGACATGGCAACAGTTTTTAATCTCCCTCTTGCTCCTATTGCCCTTGATGCCGCCAAGGCGTTTGACCGTGTGAATTGGCTTTATCTGAAGAAACTCATTCAGCATCTAGGATTAGGTCCAAGCTATACTAACACCTTGCTATCACTGTATAACTCCCCTACCTCTAAGGTGCTTGTTAACGGCATTTTGACACCCTCTTTTAGGGTAATGAGGGGTACGCGTCAGGGATGCCCGATTTCTCCATTATTATTTAATTTTTATATAGAGCCGCTTGCTAGTAGGATTAGAGCTATGGATACAATAGTCCCCTTTAGGGCAGGTGAGTGGAATAAGAAGATTGGTCTCTATGCGGATGATATTATTACTTTCACTTCAAACTTGAAAGAGTCAATGGTAAACATATTTAAGCTCACTAAAGAATTTGGCAAGGTTTCAGGGTATGAAATCAATGAGAGTAAAACAGAGCTAATGGCATGGAACTTGGACACTAAAGACATTAAATGCAAGAAGGAGATGAGATACTTAGGTGTGAGAATAACGCAGAAAATAGCGGACTTAACAAAAACTAATTTTTTTAGGGTGAAGAAAGAAATAGGGGCTATATTGCGAAGTTGGAGTCATCTACCTCTTACTCTGTTTGGTCTAACTAACCTGATTAAAATGGTGATTTTACCAAAACTTACTTTTCTGTTTGAAACAATTCCCTGGGACTTCGACTAGAAGGGGCTTAAGAGATTACAAAGCGAGATTTGTTCTTTTATTTGGGCCTCTAAGGGATCTCGCCTATCTTGGAAGAAAATTAGAAGAAGATGGGACAAGGGCGGGCTGTCAGCCCCAGATTTTTTGTTATGTGACTGGGCTTTTCGATGAAAAAATTTGAGAGAGCTTATGGGAGTAATGAAGGCTACAACCATCGGGCATATCTTCTTGGCTATGTTAAGCTTGAGCAACTATGATGAGGACGGATTCATGTGTACATTTTCAGACCCAACATTTTTCAAAAAAAGTGAAACTGAAAACTCTACGGGAAGCAGCAGAGCTCTGGTATAAAATCAGGAAACTAGCAAAGTTGAGGTATTATGGGTATAGGTCGTCTATCTGGGATACACCAGGATCACCGTCTTGGGCAGAGGATGCATTGGCTGTCCCGTTGAAAATAGCAGGATTAAAAACTTGGGGAGACCTATTTCCAGAGGGAAAGCTGATTGGCTGGATACAAGGGGCACAGGTGTGGGGTAAAGGGTTATCTAAATTTAAATACTTGCAGATGCAAAGTTGGGCAAACAAGTCGGACACTGTTATCGGCCTCCAGAATGACTTTGAAGACAAAATATTTTCTCCACAAACATTCAAGAAGGAAGTTGCGATATGGTACTGGGCAATGGTGGAGATGGAAGATGGCCCGTTCACTTTGCCGGAACTGCTATGGGGAGACTGCTTGCCGGACATCGCTATAGAAAACCAATGGCAAGTAATGATGACTATACTTTATAAAACAGTAAAATCTGCAAATTGAAGGCGAAATGTTCTGTTTACTATCCATAGAGCCTATTGGACTCCCCGTAGATTATCGAAGTTTAAAGCTGGTGGACGGGTTGAGTGCCCAAAATTCAGAAATATAAATGTGGACGACCTGCACATGTTCGTGGAGTGCTTGAACATCAGGGAATTTTGGGAGGCAGTAAGCAACTGTTTGTCACAATCAATTGGCTGCACGATAGAGGTAAGCCCTGAATTAATTATTACTGGGAGACACGATTTACATGATAATAGAATAAACGATAAAGCAAAGTTAGTTTTCTATGGGGTTCTGCTAGCTCGCAGGGAAATCTGTAATGTATGGGTAGAAGCTACGACACCGACACTTATGGACTGGTTGAAGAGCATGAGATACTTTGTGACACTAGATTCCAAAGGTCGGATGAACAAGAAGCATAGATTTTGGTCACTTTTTTTGCAACATTATGGGTAAGGAGTGGGCCTTCGCCTTGGTATATTGTAAGAGATTAGGACACAAAATGAAAAAAATCCTATGATTAAGGCCTTGGCCTATGTCGCAGGCGTGTTGAGCAGGTCCGTCCTTCATGAAGGCGGAGGCGGAGACCGGGCTGCGGCCTCCAGTAGGGCTGAGCCATTGTCTTTATAGGCCGGTACAGAGGATTTTGGCCCAGTGCGGGCTGGAGAGCCGAATATGCCCGAGTCTATAGCCAGCATATGAGATAAAAGCCCAGGGAGGAAATAATCGAACAATGGGTGGCGTAAAGGCTAATGAGGATTAAAAAAAAAAGAAAGCAAAAAAAAACATAGCATAGCATAACAAAACATAGCATAACAAAACAAAGCATAGCATAATGTAACAAAGCAAAGCAAAACAAAACATAGCATAGTATAATAAAACATAGCTTAGCATAACAAAACACAACAAAACATAGCAGAACAAAACATAGCATAACATAACAAAAACACGCATAACATAACAAAACAAAGCAGAGCATAACAAAACATAGCATAACAAAACATAGCAAAACACAACAAAGCATAGCATAACAAAACATAGCATAACATAACAAAAACACGCATAACATAACAAAACAAAGCAGAGCATAACAAAACATAGCATAACAAAACATAGCAAAACACAACAAAACATAGCATAGCAAAACATAGCATAGCATAACAAAACACAACAAAACATAGCATAGCATAACAAAACACAACATAGCATAGCATAACAAAACAAAGCTTAGCATAGCATTGCATAACAAAACATAGCATAACAAAGCACAGCATGACAAAAAAATAGCATAACAAAACATAGCATAGCAAAACAAAGCATAGCATAATAAAACACAACAAAACATAGCATAGCATAACAAAACACAACAAAACATAGCATAGCATAACAAAACAAAGCATAGGATAGCAAAACTAAACATAGCGTAGCATAACAAACCAAAGCATAGGATAGCAAAAGAAAACATAGCATAGCAAAACAAAACATAGCATAACATAACAAAACGTAGCATAACAAAACACAACAACACATAGCATAACAAAACATAGCAAAACACAACAAAACATAGCATAGCTTAACAAAACACAACAGAGCATAGCACAACAAAACAAAACATATAATAGCATAGCAAAACATAGCATATGTTTTCCCCGCCCCGATGGGGGTTGGGCTCAATAATTCCACGGACTCGATAATTCTCGCTCCGGTGCCTACTCGCCTCACGGGTTCACACTCTGCGACTCTGGGCAATAGCTTGCTTAATCTCCACAACGGCCCCTCGTGGCGGGATGCCTGGCTTTCACCTTGTGGATACCCTGCCGGGGTATCTCACAGGGGAATACCAGGACGGGTTCCCTAAGCAAGCGCATAGATGCCTGCGATGTGGGCGATTTGCGCCTTATAAATACATGTACATTTACATTTACATTTACATTTACATTTACATAGCATACCAAGCACAACAAAACATAGCATAGCATAACATAACAAAACATAGCATACCAAAACAAAGCATAGCATAATAAAACCCAACAAAACAGCCAGGTGAACTCGGGGATTTAAGGCGGGCCCTGCGCCGCCAGGACTATAAGGCCCGGTTCTCCAACTGGCGCCCAATCTGGGACGGCTTCAGTGGTAGCGGTTCAGCCCGAGGGTCGTGAGAAGCCTCCCAAGAAAATTCCGGAGGATTCACGAACCACGTCAAGCGACCCCTGTATGTCGAAGTGGACCGAAGGTCTTTTGCAGCTC
Source organism: Lissotriton vulgaris (assembly GCF_964263255.1). Lineage (NCBI taxonomy): Eukaryota > Metazoa > Chordata > Amphibia > Caudata > Salamandridae > Lissotriton > Lissotriton vulgaris. Next base: position 330,759,925 of record NC_141691.1, on the reverse strand, counting down.
AGCTACTCCTTTCCGATGGCTGCTGACGACTGATGCCCTGACTGCCGCCCTGCCTTGGTCCCTTTGGTGATGACTGGTATCGCGATACGTTAGACGGACCTCTGTTGGCGTGAGAGAACACTTAGTTAAGTATTTGTGGGTAGCGCCCACTTCTTTGTTTTGTTTTTGGGTTTTGTTATTCGACCATTGCAATAGCCGAAGCCAAGGGGTGAGTACGTTTGTGCTGTGTTATTTGCTTTAACCCCTTGAAGTTAGTAAACGGACCAGTAAATTAAAGATGCCTGGTTTTAGCAAATTTAGGAAGTTTTGTTGTTTTGGTTGTAATAGGGATTCCTGGCTCGAGGACTCTTGTCCGATGCCTCCGGTTGGAACTCCTACTTATGAGCTCTATTCCAAACATGGTGTTGGCCCCATTGCCTTTAACGAGGCATGGATCCGATACACAAAGAAAGATGGTGCTTTACAGTGGCCACAAAATGGTAGCTTTGAGCCTGACATATTAGACAATTTAGAAGCAATTTTGTTCAAAAGAAAAGCCTGGCCGAAGATGTTTGACTCTTTCCTCCTTTGGCGTAAAGAAGCCAAGCAGAGAGAAATTAAGCAGGCAAAAAGAGATAGAAAGGTGAAAGATATGACGATTATACAGGCTGCCCAGCAGTTCAAAGAAAATGAGATTGATCGAGCGATTGAGGTTTCAGACAGACAGCATCGTATGGCAATAGATAGATGCTACCCTGTGTTACCTACTTCTCCACAGAGTAAGGATCTTGATGAAGATCCCTTAATGTCCCATTTGTTGAGATTGCCTCCGCCTTATGTACCAGGTGCTAATGCACCCCCATTGTTTCCACCTGTCCAGCAACCCGTTGTTCAGACAGTTGATCCAGCTCTTCCACAATTGCCCCTTCCAGTATTGCCACCCCGCCTCCTTTGCCACCAACTTCTGTACCTCTGTCTCCTTTACCCTCGGTTCCTCTTGTAACGGTCAGTCCTTCTCCTCCTTTGTTTAATACTTTGTCTCCAGTTTTACTGTCAGATTCTCCCACAGCTCGTAAACGGTTGGTTGATACAGTTTCTGGTCTTTTATCCCCCTTCTTTGGGTCTTTTTCCATGACTCCTACTCTGTCCCGAAGGCAATCCCGTAGTCAAATCCCAGGTTCCGACGAGCGAGTAGCGTTGGACTCACTTGCTCACAAATGGATCATGAGTGATCCACACTATAGTGTGCCCGATATCCTGAGTCCCTTTATGCAGTGGAATGCGCCCACACAGAGATATGTTTTTAATATTATGTGTGACAATCTTGTCAAAGGAGGGAGGAATGTGTGAGGACACAATAGAAAGTGTGAGAATGATTCAAGAAGAGGCTAGTGAAAAGGAATTGAGTACGTGGAGAGAAAGTACGGGAATGTTGGACGCGAAAGGGTGTTGGACGGAATTGTCAGAACATCAGCGTTGGCTATTACCAGATGCCTATGTACTGCCTGTAGTTACTATGGCGCATGGTCCAGCCCACATCAGTGCGAAAGGGATATGCAAACTTTTGGCTCCAGTATGGCAGAATGAAGGAATTCCTAAATGTGCGGAGAATGTGGTGAAACATTGTATCATTTGTTTGATGCATAATCCAGGAAAGGGAACCCCAACTCCAGCAGGTCATTTTGCTCCCCCTACGTATCCTTTTGAGGTATTACAAATTGATTACATTCATATGGAACGCTGTAATAACCTCAAGTATGTTCTGGTGGTGGTGTGTGCCTTTTCCAGATGGATAGAGGCCTACCCCCTAAAGGACAATACTGCTTTGTCTTCTGCCAAAGTCCTTTTGAAGGAATTTTTCCCGAGGTTTGGTTTGCCGCGAAATGTCTGGAGTGACAATGGAAGTGAATTTGTAGGCCAAATTATGCAGAAGGTGTGTGCGGGTCTTGGTATTAGGCAGAAATTCCATGCGGCAAACCACCCTCAGGCAGCAGGTTTGGTAGAGTGCTATATTGGCACTCTCAAGCTCAAACTGGCCAAGATTCAGCCCAGCACGGGTCTTGCTTGGCCCGACACTTTGCCTTTGGCACTTTTATCAACGAGAACTACTGTACATTCACGTTTAGGACTCAGCCCATACAAAGTGGTTTTTGGGCGCCCAGCTAACGTCTGGGGAGTCCCTCGACCTAAAAAGTACTCTGACATCCTGTATCCAATGTTGATTGACTATTTACATGACCTCACAACTAAATTGCGTGTTCTTCACCAACAGGTTCAAAACACTTTGCCGGAGGCCTCTGCAGATCCAGGTCATTCCATTCAACCCATAGACTGGGTTTGCCTGAAGAATTTTCAGAGGAAAAAGAATTTGGAACCTCGTTGGGGCCCGCGGCAGCAAGTTCTGCTAGTAACACGTACAGCAGTAAAGGTCGTCGGGAAGAAGAATTGGGTTCATGGCGTGCACTGCAAGAGGGTACCTTTGCCTTTGCCTTTCGACCAGTGGGTCCGTAAGGGTATAAGTGACAGTGAAAGTGAAAGAGTCCCTCGGTTTGTACCTTTCAGTTGTGCACGCCTGGATCGAAAGAACTCTGAAAAAGAAGATGACGTGTTGCAAGAAGCTGTACCATCACATTTGCGATTGAACACAGTAAATTCAGAAACTTTGTTTCGAAAACAAACGGTACCTAATAAGACTCGGTACAACTTACGACCCATATTGATGAAAGACAATTGAACTTTTTCCTTTTTCTTTTTCTGATCACACTTTTGAGAGACATTTCCTTTCCACTATCCGTCAAGTTGCAGGGTCACGGTAGGAGTCTTAGGCTGTGAACTGAGTAGTGACAGTAATTCTGCAGGACTTGCAGTGTCATAGGACGGCTAATAATCACAGCTAAGTGATCTAGGAAGATTGCCGTGAGCAACGCCTTAGAGAATGGATATTAAAGTGGAAAAGAGTGATAAGAATCAAGAAATATAAAGTAAATATAAAAAATTGTTGGTTAGTCCATGTGGCATAACCTTATGTATTTTTATATGTTCTTGTATTTTATTGGCTTGTGTGAATTGGGTTGTTTACACTATGCAGCAAGCACCTGTTCCAACTTCTGTTTCCTTGTCTTTTCATACTACAGCCTCCCCACATCAGTTCCATACACTCCCGGAACATGAGCAAATTAGGAGAACAGAATACTTCAACAATTCATTTATCCAGTTGTTACATCAGCATCAACTGATAGTCAATACCACTGACTGTTGGGTTTGTGGGCTCATGCCCCATAACACAGAGAAAGGGATGCCATATTTAGTCCTTCCATTTTCCTACGAAGGCTCTGCTTGGGCCTATTTGGCCATGTTTTCTAATGTATATCAGAACCAACTTCGATATCCTCCTAGTAGTCCATATGGTGGTGAAGCAGATTTTAGTCACAGTTCTTTGATAAAGGGAATAGTGGCCATGGCTAGAATTTCTGAAATTAGTAAGATTCCCGTTGATGAGAAACAAGCATATGATGGCTGGAATGTGACTCGTTATGTTACTAGCCTTACAGATAAGGTTAGTCGAAGGAGATCCCCACCAATTTGGACCGTACCTCATCGAGGTAATTTCTGTTTGCAGATAAATGGCCAAAATATTAAAAACCAACAGGAAATGAGTGTTTGTTCCCATACGTACATCTATTCACCCCAGATTTCTTCACCGTTAGTGCCATCACAAGGCCCATATTTTGTCTGTCATGACAGAGCCTATGCGTGGCTTCCTACCTACTTTTCAGGAACTTGTTATGCGGCTTTTCTTCTCCCTCCGACATATACTGCTCCTTCAGGTCATCATATAAAGAGACATGGCAGAGGGGTTATTTATTCTAAGGACACAGCAGGACAAGAAGGAGGTGACTTTATCAAAGGGTTACTTCCTTTTTGGGGCCCAATGGCCAATAGCAGAGACATCAGACAGTTAGGTCAGGTTGTTGAGGCTACCATAAATGTAACTTCTGGAGCCTTGAGTAATCTGACAGCCGAACTTCAGGCGGATCGCCTTATGAATTTGCAGAACCGGATGGTTCTAGACATTGTCCTTGCAGATCATGGAGGAGTCTGTAAATTGATCAGGTCTAGTTGCTGCATTTATATTCCTGATAATGCCCCTACGGTATACCAAGCCATCTCTAAATTGCATGTAATTTCCGAGTCTATACACCAGGACAGAGGAGATTGGACTGTGATAGGATGGGTTTGGGGACTACTGTCCACTTGGGGATAGAAGATATGAACCTTCCTTGGAATGGTTTTGGCCATCATTTTCTCTTGTTGTCTTTGTTTACAGTGTGGCCCTGCCATCTGCGGTCTTTGTGCCACCATGTGTGTCTCAAGGCCTGTGTCACAGAAAACAGAGAACATTCAAATTATATTGCAGCAACAGCTCGACGACCTCATGGCCATTGATATTGACTCAGATTAACTTGAGTCCTTTGTATTTTGCCTGAGTAATGGCAAAAGGAGGGTCTGAGGTTCTTTGGTTTCCGACTTCGTCCCGTATTTGGCCGTCATTTTGTGTTGCCCTCACTCAGGCAGCACGGCGAACGGAGTGTTTTTGCTTTTCTCAGCTGCTATGTGTCTCTTCTGTTAAAAAGTAACCCCCTGCCCTTATTTACGAAACTGATGTCAGGGTTTGGCTGAGTTTACTAATCCATGTCTGGGTTGATTGATCCCTGTCTCGACTGACTATTTGGCTTCTCCTATTCTTTCCTTACATGACCTTATCCGACTGGCCTTCCGTATTCTCTCCTTGTATTCTCTTGTTAAACAACTATCCTTTGAGGCACACAAATACGTCCTGCCACCTGCAAATTGGATTGTAGGCACTAGCACTGATTAATTTGTGGGGAGGGGTGACAACCAGTGTCTGAGAGAGGGGCGTATTTGGGACATCTGATAGTTTGTTTTCCAACTTTTCCTATTGGCTTGCTTTGTATGTACAGGGAGTATACGTTGTAAATATGTGTGCTATAAAAGATTGTGCGCCACTGACTAAAGAGGCAGTCTCCTGAGAACATAAACTGTACTTCTGGGACAACTGTGCTTAGCTGCAGCTAATAAAGCTGGTTTTCTACGCCCAACAGAGTTTCTCGTGTCTCTGTCCGACCAGGCAGGTGAACTTGGGGATTTAAGGCGTGCCCTGCACCGCCAGGCCCATAAGGCCCGTTTCTCCACCAGTGATAATCATCGCTGGCCGTGCTTAGTGATAATTATATTATCGCGGGCTGTATCTGGTATTTATCGCCCTGGTAGCGCGTAATAAACAGCGCGTTACTCCAGGGCGATAAAAATTACAGAGATATCGAGGTTATCTCCCTTTTGCAGGGAACATCGCTGGTTTTCCAGCGATGTTCCCTGCAAAAGGGCGATACCCTTGCTGATACGACCCACAGGGTTGTATCAGCTTGATCCATCCCCTATGTTAGGGATGGCTAAGTCAGGATTTTAGCAGACGTTAGATTTTGGAATCTAATATCTGCTAAAATCATGTGGGCTGCCATGTAAATATTGTGATGTAAACATTAGCGATATTTGCAAGGTAGTCTATCTTTGGTACGCCCAATAACGCCCACTTTGCATCTCATTGGATATGCAAAGGGAGGCGTTGAGAAAAAGGGTGCTAACATGCAATTATGCATGTTAGCACCCTCTTGTAAATAGGGCAATGGTTTTATCTCCACTTCTTTGGCTTTGTAAACCAAAAAAGCAGAGATAAAGCCCTTGTAAATATGCCCCTTGGTTTTTGCATGTCAAGTTTTGTGCAAATATGTTCATGGTGAAAACAGAGAAAAAAGTTAAAGCAGAAGTCAAAAGAGAATCATTTTCGTTTTAGAGTTCCACAGAATTTTTAGATCCACTACAGCATACTAAGATTATGTGTAGATCGACATCCAAAGTTAGTGAATGTGAAAATCATAAATGAAGCAGATTGGATGTGAGAACATTTGTTTCTCTTGTCCACTGTGGGATCCTCAAATCCTCAAAGGAACCATAGGCCATTGCATTCTGTCTGGCATACCGAAACAGAAAATTAATATTCCAAACACAACTTTTCAATACGAGGGATCTGTGAACACCTGCAGGGCTTGTATTGCATTAAACAATATTGTGGTATAAGAGGGTAGTGGAGCACCACTGATACAAGGAAGAGCAAAGCAGATTATACTATCTCAATTGTGAAAATGTACATGATTTTCCTCTTAGGAATATAAGGGCCTGATTTAGATCTCGGTGGAGAAGTTACTAGTCCCAACGGAGATGGCTATTCCATCCCTCTAAATATGAATCCCATAAAATATGGCATATATATTTCGGCAGGCGGGATATTCGTCACCATTGTGACGGAGTATATCTGTCTGTGACTTAAATCAGGCCCAGAGTCTCCGCTACAGCATACACAGATTATGTGCAAATCAGTATCCATGTTTAATAAATGTAAAATAAACAGTACTTAATTTGTAAAAAATTAAGTGCCGGCCCTTGTTAGGAGGCCGCTGCACCTCGCACCACCAATTGGCACTGTCAGGGCTGCCAGTGACAGAATGTGCACAACTACTAACCATCACACTGCTACAAGTGTGACAATTCAGACTGTTCAACGCTCCCAAAGCTATAAGAATGTCTTGTGCGGCAGGTATTAGTTTTAAATAATATATATATATTGAATTAATAAACAACAGTTGTTCTGCTCATCCCTGAATTATACAAATAATGCCACCATGTGACAGCTTTCATTAGTGCTGGTGTTGACCATTAAGTGCTGGTGCCAAGCACCGGAAACCACAGGCTCAAATTAAGCACTGGAAATAAATAGGAAGCAGATTGAACAAGAGAACTCTTTCCTCCTTGTCCACTGTGGCATCCACAGATCCTCAAAGAAACCGCAGATCATTGCAATCTGCAGACAGAGACTGAAAATGTTTGCTGTAACAACCATTGTGTGAAGCAAGGGATCCGTGAACACTCACAGATTTTGCGTTGCTTTGAAAAAATATGGAAGATTTAGAGCATCCACTAACCAGACAGAAGATAGGGGAGAGGAGGGAGAGTACATACTGCCGCCCGATATGCTAAAATAAATAATTTTCCTGCGGAATTCAGGACTTGAATTATCAAATGCCCAGAGCTACCCTTATATCCAGAGTTCAGTTAGTTGACCACAGCTGCAGAACCAAAGCAGGCTTTTCAATCTGCAGACCGAGATCGAGAGAGCAAAATGGATTGAATGGTGGGTGGTTGGATAGATAATGAAAACTGAAAAATACCTCAGGCTTGTTTGTGATTATGTTCTGAGCAAATCCACAACTGATTCACACAAGGTGATGAGTCACACCACCACCATGGATGCTCAGAGCCATTTTGGAACCATGAATCCAGGGCTCAGCACAGACCAGATGCTCAGGTCAAACTAAGGGCCAGATGTACTAACTTTACTTTTTGCGATCACCAAATAGCGAATTTTAGCAATTCACTAATTGGTAATCTCAAACAGCAATGTACAAAAAATTCCCAGTGGGCAGCAAAAAGATCTACCTCATTAACATTCATGCAGTAGGTCTTGTTTTGAGACCCATTGTGAATCGTTAAAATCACAGGGATTGTGGCCTGATGTGGTCAGCAGACCACCATGTCTGTGATTGATTTTTAAATTAAGCATTTTTTTAAAAAATGCAGTCCATTTTCCTTAACGGAAAACAGGATGCATTTCAAAATATAAAATAAAAGCTTTCTTTTCATTTTTTAAGAGTAGGCAGTGGTCCATTGGACCACCATCTGCTGTTAAAAAACGTTTCTCCATACATTCACAAAGGGAAAGGGGTCCCTTGGGAAATCCTTCCTCTTTGCGAATGGGTTACCACCAACTCAGAGTTAGCAGTAAAATGAGAATGTTTTACCACAGCATTTCGGTTGTAAAACATTCATACATACCACAGTAAGGCGCCTATTAGAATGGCATACGGGCCTGCGTCCGTCCGCCACCCCCGAGGTGAAGGGACCGTCCGCAGGGGCAGCGGTGTATGTATGTATGTATTGCGATTTATATAGCGCACGTATCACCCGAAGGCATCAAGGCGCTTGCCTTGGGAACCCGTCCTGGTATTCCCCTGTGAGATAACCCCAGCAGGGTATCCTCAAGGTGAAAGCCAGGCATCCCGCCGCGAGGGGCCGTAGTGGAGATTAAGCAAGCTATTGCCCAGAGTCGCAGAGTGTGAACCCGTGAGTCAAGTAGGCACCGGAACGAGAATTATCGAGTCCGTGGAATTTTTTAGCCCAAGACCCGCCGAGGGGGGGAATTGAACCCTGGTCCAGGACCGATCTCAGCTTCCGGGTCTGCCGCCTCTAACCCCTGAGCCACACTTCTCCACCGGTGGTCCCTCCGGTGAAGTTAGGATGTGACCGTCCCATCCCCTATATTTAACATTGCGGCGGGTGCTGCTTTAAGCAGCACCCGCCGCAAAGTTAAATATGCATGCTGTGCATTTGCATGCACAAAGCGGCAGGCACCGCGCGGTGCCTGCCGCATTGTGCATTCAAATACAGGGGGATACCATACCCCCCATGTGCACCCCCATCCACCCTGGGGGCCCGCAATGGGCCCCCAAAGAAAAGACCATATGTGCCGCCACGGAAAGGCATTTCCTGCAGCACATCCTAATATGGCTGGCGGTGTCTGATAGACACCACCACCATATTAGGGCTTTTCCGCCACGGTAGGAAGCCGATGACTCCCCAGCCATCCTAATGTGGCGGGGGATCTTTGAAGGCACCGCAGCAGTGATTCCGCATCCACCGGGCCGGCAGTGGCTTCCGCCGGCCCAGAGGATGCGGAATCACCGCAATCCTAATCGGCTTCTTAGTCTCTATTAGGAAGGGACGCACTAAATACGCCCCTTGCGATTCGGTAATAGGTTGCTGAATCGCAAAATAGGGTTTTGTACTTATAAAACTGCGTTCTTACAGTAGCAAACAGCCGGATTCTGTGAATCGGGCTGTATGTGAGCTCCAAAAAGCTACGTACATCTGGATCTAGATGACACAGGTGTGGTCTTAAGTCCCATAGAAGGGTTGCACTACTCACAAGAAACTCCCACTGTTTATAACCAAAGGCGATTTATACTAGGTTATGTCAACATGAGGGCTGTAGGTTATGTCCATAGGTGCACTGTGGTTATTTGCTTTGTCAAAGGAATAATGTTTATGATTACAAATCCTCCCAAATCTATTGCAAAACTTTTGTTAAAAGAGAGTTATGGTTAAGTAATAAAAGGAGAAAAAACTATAAAAAAAAAACGAACTCGAAAATCCCTTAAAAATCGAATCATCAGTTGAAGGAATCAATACATCAGGATTTATAAAGTGTGGCTAATCACCCAACAGGGTATCCATTTGCTAGCAGATCCTGGATGCTTATTTAGACATCCAGGCCTTGAGGGCCATTCGGAATTGCGGAAGTGAGGTGAAGGTCATGAGGTGCGTGAGGAGGCTCTTCCAGGTCTTTGGTGCAATGTGAAAGAAGGAGTGTCCTCCATTTCTGCTTTGGTAGATGTGAGGCATGTGGAAAAGGGAGACTGAGCGTAGTCTTTTTGATGGTTGGTGGAAGTTTAGGAGATGGTTAATGTAGGGGGTCCTTGGTTGTGTAGAGCATTGTGTGTGTGAATCAGCAGCTTGAATTGGCATCTCTTCTGTACAGTGAACAAGTGGAGCTGCCTGAGGTGGGTATGATGTAGGTTTTGTTGGGAGGCCATGTTTGAGTCTAGCTGCAGCGTTCTGTATGGGCTGAAGTCTCTGTAGAAGATGTGTGATGATTCCTCCATAGAGGGTGTTAACGTTGTCCAGTCGGCTGGTGATGAGGTCTTATGTCACAATACGTCTTGACAGATTCACCACCACCGTACGTCTTGTGTATACATGTAGGCACTTGAAGATCTTACATAGCAAGCCCAGAGCGAGGAAGCACTTGGACGAGAACAGCGTTGATCTGTGATTTCCTGGTGAGCTTGTTGTCAATGATGATTCCGAGGTTTCTGGAGTGGTTGGAGAGAGTGGGTGCAGATCGTTGTTCTGATGGCCGCCTGGATTTGTTCCATGTGTTTCTGCTGTTGCCAAAGTTCAGTACTTAAGTCTTGTCTGTGTTCAGCTGCAGGCAGGTGTTCTTCATCCAGTAGGCCACATTTGTCATGCATCTGTGGAAGTTGGTTCAAGTTGTGGACGGGATGTCAGTGATTGAGAGAATGGACTGGGTGTTGTCTGCATAGGAAATTATGTTGATCTCTTGGCATTTCACGATGTTGGCCAACAGGATCATATTTGTGTTGAAAAGCATGGGGCTGAGGGATAAGCCCTGGGGGACACCACTGGTGATCTCCTTGGGTTCAGAGGTGGAAGATGGAAGGTGGATCCTGAGCGTTCTTCCGGGTGAAGAAGGAGGTGATCCATCTAAGCGCATCCCCTTGGATGCTGATGTGGTGGATTATTTTGAGCTGCGTGTTGTGGTATTCGGTATCGAAGGCAGCCGAGAGGTCGAGGAGGATCAAAGCTGCTGTTTCTCCTCGGTCAAGGAGGGTTAGGATGTCATCAGTGGCTGTGATCAGGACGGTTTTGGTGCTGTTAGTGCTGCAGAAGCCATATTGGGAAACGTTAAATAGCTGTTTCTGCTGCAGGCGTATCATGAGTTGATTGATGATGATCTTTTCCAGTACCTTCACTAGGAAAGGGAGCAGGGAGATTGGCCATAGGTTTTTGAATACACTGGGGTCGGCGGATGGCTTTTGAGTAGCAGTCTGACTTTGGTGTGTTTCCAGGCATAGGGAAATGATGCAGTGGTGATACATTGTTTGAATATGGTGGTGAGTTCCTGGCCTATCCTTTGGTTTCCGAGGTTGAAGATATGGTGCAGGCATGGCTCTGTGGAAGCTCCCAAGTGGATGGATTTCATGGTGGAGGTGGTGTCCTGGGTGGAGAGTATGTTCAAGGTGGTCAATGTGTGGCTTGTGTCAGTTACGGTGGTGGTGTATCTGTCAAGGAAATCCGTATAAGAGCATTGGGGTTTGAAGTTTCTGTATATGGTTGCGATCTTGTAGTGGAAGAAGTGGGCAAGGTTCTTGCATAGCTCCTGTGAGGGAATGATGTTGTTTTCACTGGCAGCCGGGTTGGAGGATTCCTTAACAATGGTGAAAAGTTCCTTTGCGTTGTTGACACTGGCTTCAATGTATGCAGCACGGGCTGTCTTCTTTGTTGCCCTCATCAGGTGGTAGTCGAGTTGAGGGAGGTCTTGAATGCTGTCCTGTCGGAGGTGTCCTTGTTGGTGTGCCATCTCCTCTCCAACTGTTTGCTGTCTCTTTTCACTGTTCTGAGTTCTTGCGTGTACCAGCTTGCATTTTTGTAGGATTTCCCTGAAAGTTGCTCTTGATGGGGATGATGCTGTCTGCATAGTTGGAGATCCAAGAGTTTACGTTTTTCACTCCCTGTTCGAGGTTGGAGGCGGTAGCAGGGTTAAAGATGTTTAGGGCGCTCGCGGAGCTGGTCTGTGAGATTTTGTTCCACCTCTGGTGGGGGGGGGCGTTGATCATTTTGGGGGTGGCAATGTGGAGGCTGGAGATGCTGAAGTAGACTATGAAGTTGTTACGGCGGGATTTTTGATCTCTTATCAGATCACTATAGATCTAGATCCCACTCAGGTCGACTGAACCTTTATTACCTGTCATAGAGTAAGAAGCAATCCACTACAGGTTAATCAGTTCAAGACTTTACACAACTCTGAAGAAGTTTTATTATAAAGCCAAAGATAACTGGAGATACAAACATCTCAATATAAGGTTCAAAAGATACACTGGCATCAATACAAACATGAATTCTCTAAATGCCCTTAGGCGACAGAAGAATATCACCAAGACTAATTCAAAGATCAGCAAGTTTGCAAGAATAGACACAAGTTGTAACTTGAGTGTCATTTACAAAAGGAAGGAAAAATCCAGATTAGACTGTCCCTACACTAGACTAAGTGACATCCCTATTTAGCAGGATCTTAACCTAAAAAGGTGTCAGCCGTGGTGACTTCCAAAGAAGATCACTCACTTTCCCTTAGTCTTTGTTTGTAAATCTGTGCATCGCAGTTATGCCCTCTCTGCCTACCCATCGGCTCTCTAAGGTTCCTCAGGCCATCTGCTCTAACTCCACCCAGGGGTGCTGTCCCTAATACAAAATCACAATTACAGTAGAAACGCCCCTCAAAGACGCCCCTCACGTACACCTCTCACGTGGTGTCGGTTCTGGCTTTTTCCATGCTGATACTCCTCTGGGCTCCTTGTTAGCGTTGACCTTGCTTCTCAGGCTTTTCTCCGGCAAGACGGTACCCCCCAGGAAATTCCTGAAGCCTCCTCCAGGCTGTGCCTGTCTCCCAGAACAGAGCTCTATTCATCACTCTCTTGATTGGAACCCCCTCACACCTGCAAACAGACACCCATGAAGTGGGCCCCAAATTCCGGCCTCCAGCTTATCTCACAAGTCGTAAACCTTCGAGCATGGTCCACAATTTATGCTTAACACGACCTGATTTTAACTAGCACATGCAGATCAAAAGAAACGACCTTATCTCTCCAGGCCTACTAGAATTACATGAAACAGGCCTGTGCACTCTATGAACCTTTATTTCTCAGCCTAAACAGTATTCTAACTTATTACACACACTGGTTATAGGAAACACTTCTATAAAACATATATTTTCAGTCTATGATCAATAATACTTTGAATTATAACAACAGTAATCCATCTCATGTGAAATTGTAAAGGCACGTTTTCTTTCTTAATGAACTGCCATGAGGCCTACACATTTCTATGTTTGGCAGCATTACATTCTCCTCTGCAACAGCCACATAACATGGAATTTAATATCATTCTAATATCTCTAAAAATGAATACATTAGCTTTTCACACTGATATATGCACTCTATATTAATTAAGCACTCTTATATGTATGCCCTCTATAAATTCGACAATCTTATCTGTTCCTTTAACTAAACTGGTGCAACGTGCTTGTAAATATGGTGCACTTCTATATTTTATTTGATTTGCGCTCTCAGTTCCCCCCTTTGATGACCTTTAGAGGTCATCACCATCACAACACCATCCCTGAATTGAATCAAACAGAACTCGTTGCAATGCTCCCTCGCTTCATCATCTCTAGAGCCCTCAGACTCCTGTACTGGTTATCCTGCATCGCAGCTAACCTCTGCTCCTGCTCTCTCACGGATCTTTGCAGCCTAATTGATCTATACCATTGATACAGCCTCACCAACCCCCACAATGTGATTACACAAATCACTATTATGATGATAGGTTTCAGTATGTACCAAATGAAACTCTTCCCTAGATTGGCAAACCAACCTCCAACTTTACCCATTCCATGACCCACTTTTTCCCACACATTCACCTTTGTCAGATCCTCAATCTCATGATGAATTTCAGTGATATTCTGTATATACTTTTCAAGAGGTTTTGAATTGTCTGGAATGTAAGTGCAACATTCCTGGACCTTCAAAGCCTTACAGACTCCGCCCTCTTTGGCTAACAGAATGTCTAAAGCAAGTCGGTTCTGGAGAACCATTGCCCTTATCGATTGCATCTCTCCCTCCACCAGCATTAATGATCTAGCAGTACTGGCAGATAATCTATCTACAACTGTTGCCAATCTCCTAATCTTGACATCATTCAGTATTAACCCTAAAAGAGGGAACATTGCACCAAATACATCTTCAACTACCTCATCATTGCTTACATCCGTTCTCCCTCTGGCTTGAGTTCTTCCCTCTATGATTTCTAGATCCTTAGCATGATATCTTTTGGGGAAGACAATTGCTAAATAACATGATCCGTACCAATTATCCGGTAGTTTCACGTATGCATTTCTTCCACAGACAAAATATGCATTCGGGATCCCCTGCATTCCTTTCAAGAAATCCTTTGTATAGTATTCTATTTGGAAAGCATGTTCACAACTTACTTCTCCCACAAACACATTCTCATAGTAGGTTTTAGCCCTGTATATACATAGTTTCCCTCTTTGCACTCGATCTAAAGCTATTGGACCATTACTACCCTTCCTCTTGTGTGACTTTTCCTCCTCGGTCCAATCTGTTTTCCATTGGCCCGAAGGCTTTAGGATCTTCTGCCTCCTATATCGATCATCCACCTGCCCTATAAACTTTTTCTCAATTTCTGACACTTTACAGGTCAAATTATTTCTTCGGGCATATGAAGTATCTAGCGTTCTCCAAGGAATGAAAAATTTCCTCAATCTATCTTCACTCTTATAGTAGTCCCACTTATTCATATGCTTGTAGGCCGGGACCTCTGGTAAAACAGCGTCAAAATTTGAAAAATAATACTCAAAGCTATTGCGTTCATAAAATATACTAAGCAACAAGCTACATGTAATTCCATAAGTCAATGGAAGATGATGATACCTAATACCTTCATCTACAGAGGCTGGGAATTGCATGCAGACGTAGCAGTCCTTTGCATCCATAGCATCGATGTATTCATACAGCAATTTAGCATATGCATTTGATTTGAAATTTCCTTGTGATTCATCTACGTGCAACCTACGAGTTTCTGCTGCTAGCAAAGCTTTATCTTTCTCTGTATTATCCCCTCTTTGACCAGCAGTAGTAGGTTTCAGTGTCGCTACATCTTTTGCTTCTTTTGTTGCCTTCTCTTCATTTTCATGTCCCACTATATATGATACAATAACTACTAGAACTATAAGAAAAATTACCCCCCCTAAAAGTGTGCCTGCTATGCATTTTGCTTTGCGGTTCGGGTTGCCGGCCTCCATGATCTCAAGACAGTGTAGTTCTATTTTTCTGCCACAACACAAAGTCTCTTTTCTTTGCTCCTTCAACAGTTTTCTTTGCTTATACGGTCTTTTCGAACCACACCTGGAAGCTGACAATCCCTCTTGCAAGATCAGTCTTTTGAATTTTAGCAACAGACAACCCTAGCCCTTCTCCATCCACTAAATGGAAGAGTCCCTAAATTTCTTCTTCTTCCACTTGGCGCTAGGTTATCTTTTCAATCTTGTTTATTTACAAAGTCTTTAGCTGTCTACAATCATGCGTGTTCCAGCTGCTCTAATCACGTATTCTAAAATTTCTAAGCGAAGAATGATCTCCTCGAGTGCTGGTATCGTTGGACCAAAAGTCGGAAATTCTACTCTGTTTAAAACCAGTTCTCTTATTCTACTCAGATATGGAGGATTGGGGACAGTGAGTGTCAGCAACCCTTCGATCTCAAGTCCAGGTACCAACAACACCACTTCCAACGTTATGATTGGGTCAGTACTGGTCACTGTCACTTCCCTCACCCTCCCGGATCTCCGTGCACCAGACATCTGCTGCTAGGTAGGTCCACTCAGGAGTAGCGTATCTTCTGCAGGGCACTCGCACCCTCCTTGATCTTCTTGGACCCTCCTGTTCTTGATTCTGTGCACCTTCGTCCAAATCTGAGTCTTCCGATATAGGAGCAAGGGTTCTCTCTGGAGTTGGCTTCAAGCTCGGCCTCTTCTTCCTTTCAAACCTACTAGCTTCTCCACGCCTTGTTCTCCTATTTCTTGTCCTCACACTCGGTTCTGGATCACTTGTGACTTGATCAGTGTCTGAGCCGTATTCACAGCAACTTTCTCCTTCTGTGGCAACTTCAGTTTCACTGTCATCCGGTCTTTCTTCCTCTTGATCTGAAGCACTCCCAGCTTCCTCCGACACCCCCACAACTTGACTGATCCCCTCTAGTGGTTCGCCGTCCACAGCTGGATTTTCATCTGAGAGAGGAGCTGTTTCTTCCAGGGGTGCTGGAACTCTTCGAGTGTGGGAGGCGTGAATCCAATTTGGCAGCCCTCCACACTTGACAGCAGTATTCGTTGTCAGAATTATCTGGTAGGGTCCTTTCCAGAGCACATCTAGGCAGTTCTTCCGGACGTGCTTCTTCACCAGCACCCAGTCACCAGGGCACAGGTCGTGGCATAGGTCTCTGGAAGATGGAATTTCAGCAGCCTGCACCTGAAGAGACACAGAATGAATGACATCAGAAAGTCCCTTGCAATAATCCAGGATCAGATCATCTGTGATATTCAACAAAGCTGCAGTTGGAACAGATGGAAGTCTCATTGCCCTCCCCATTAGAACCTCGTGTGGAGAGAGACCTGTTCTCCTGTCTGGTGTGCTACGTATACTCATGAGTACCAATGGCAGGGCATCAGGCCAGCTTAAGGATGTCGATGAACACACTTTGGCCATTCGGGATTTTATCGTCCCATTTATCTTCTCCACGATTCCTGAAGCCTCTGGTCGATAACTACAGTGCAACTTCTGATCAATATTTAATGCAGAGCAAAGCATCTTCACAACTTCACTGTTGAAATGTGTCCCTCTATCTGATTCCAAAGAGGTCGGCACCCCGAAGCGTGGTATTAACTCTCTAAGCAACAACTTTGCTACTGTGAGTGTGTCGCACCTGCGTGTAGGGTATGCCTTGACCCGTCTGGAAAATATACATACAACCACCAGAACATACCTGAGACGGTTGCATTTTGGCATCTCAATAAAGTCTAATTGCATCCGGTTGAAAGGCCCACCAGACCTCCCAATGTGACTCAATGTAACTGGTGTCCTTTTCCCTACGTTCAAATGCTGACATGTTACACACCTCTGACACACTGCTTCTGCGGCTACTCTAAACTTGGGGTTATACCAAGTCTGCCTAAATACCCGCAGCATGGCATCTCTTCGTAAATGTACTGGACCATGTATCTGTCTTGCCATTGGACTCACTAATTCATTTGGTAATACTGCCCTTCCATCTGCTGAAATCCACAAATCCATTTCACTTTTTACACAACCTGCAGTTTCCCATGCCTTTTTCTCAAAATCTGATGCGTTCTCTTGCATGCCTTTTAAATCATCCCAAGTATCAACTGTTTCTAGCATCATGTTTAACTCTGTCTTTTCCTGTGTCCCACCCACTTCCACTTCCGTGAAAGAGTATCCTTGCTCTGCGCAGTAGTGAGCAACCTCATCGGCATAGCGATTTCCTTGGGACACAAAATCTGTACCTTTGGTATGTGCTACGCATTTGACAACGGCAATTGCTGCCGGACCTTGTAACGCTTCTAACAATAGTCGCACAAACTCCCCATTTCGAATAGGTGAACCTGAGGAGGTCATGTAACCTCTCTGAGACCACAATTGCCCAAAGTCATGAACTACACCGAAACCATATTGGCTATCTGTGTAAATGGTGACTAGAATTTTGCTACCTGCTAAACAGGCACGTGTCAATGCAATGATCTCGGCTACCTGAGCGGAGTGTACTCCTTCCAGGCAAGCGGCTTCCACAACTCCAGTAATGGTGCAAGCAGCATAAGCTGCTCTCAACTGACCAGTATTGTCTCTTACACATGAGCCATCAACAAAGAAAATTTCATCAGGGTCGGTCAACGGCTCATCCACAATATCTGGTCTTGGCTTGGTGCATAGTTCAGTCACATCAAGGCAATCGTGATCTTCACATTCCTCGTCTTCTATATCATTAGGGAGTGGCATCAAAGTGGCAGGATTCAAAACAGAGCACCTCTTAAGGGTCACGTTCTCCGCAGCAAGAATAACTTGCTCGTAGCGCGTGAGCCTATTATTGGTCAAGTGCTGTGTCTTGGTCCTGGTCATTAACAGTTCCACAGAATGAGGTACATACACAACTAATTGATGTCCCATTACAATACTTTCACACCTCTCAATGCTGACACCCGTTGCAGCAACGGATTTGAGACATCCGGGCAACGCTGCGGCTACTGGGTCTAAAGTAGCCAAGAAATATGCAACTGGTCTACGGGCATTTCCATGAATTTGTGCTAGGACTGACAAAGCACAACCTTCCCTTTCGCAACAGTAAAGTAAAAATGGTTTTGCGTAATCTGGCATTCCCAAAGCTGGAGCACGACACAAGTACTCTCTCAGCTGTAGGAGCGACATCAAACAATCCTTGTCCCATGGTACCGGATCACTCACCCCCTTGTGCGTCAGTTTTTGTAAGGGTTTTGCTTTCAGGGAAAAGTTAGCTACCCACTGTCGGCAATAACCAACCATTCCTAGGAACATCCTGACCTCTCTTTGTGTCGTAGGCGAATTCATCTTCATGATCGCCTCTATCCTGTCTGGTGACACCTTCCGTTTTCCTTTTTCAATTCGGTGACCCAAGTACTGTACTTCTGTCAGACAGTACTGTAATTTGCTCGGAGACACCTTATGTCCATTTTCAGCTAAATGGTTCAGCAAGGTGATGGTGTCTATCTTACAAGCTTCCTCTTTTTCTGACGCAACAAGTAGGTCGTCTATGTACTGAACTAGAACCGAGTTCTGTGGTAGTACTAGACTTTCAAGATTTTTCTTCAGTAGTTGGTTGAAAATCGATGGGCTTTCTGTATACCCCTGTGGGATACGACACCATGTTAAGACGCAATTTTACAGCTTAATTGCGAAAAGAAACTGGCTCTCCTCATCTAATGGAATTGAAAAGAAAGCCTGGCAAAGATCTATCACTGTGAACCACTCGGCTTGGAATGGTATCTGAAACAATATCACTGATGGATTCGGTACCACTGGACAACATGAAACAACTATGTTATTAACCTTTTGGAGATCCTGTACTATTCTAAATTTCCCGCTAGGTTTCTGCAAACCCATAATCGGGGAGTTGCATGGATTACCCACGATTTCCTTCAGTATTCCCTGCTTAATCATGGAGTCGATCACGGGTTTTATTCCTGCAATCGTCTCCGGGGTCAATTTGTCTTGAGGCGTTCTTTGATATTCAACATTTGGTTTTATCATGATTTTCACTGGTTCTACTCCTTTAATCAATCCTATCTCTTCTCCAGTGAAATCCCATACTTCAGATGACACAGTATCCCTTAAGTCCCAAGGGAGTTCTTCCACCGTCAGGGTAGGATACAGTTCTACGCATACTTTTGAATTTGCAACTTTAAAGGTGGCATCATCGTCGTTAGTCTGTACCTCTACTCCCTGAGGCGTGCAGTATATTGTGCAATTTAGTTTGCACAATAAGTCTCTTCCTAACAGACACACAGGGCTAGAATCACAAACTACAAACTGATGTTCATCGCTGTATTTTCCTATTCTCACTAGCACTGGTTCCGTCAAAGGGTTAGTCATTCTCCTATTTGCGACTCCTACCACTTGAATTGTTTCCCCCGACATTGGCAGGTCCAGAACCACGGCTGATCTCAAAGTTGATCGGGTAGCTCCGGTATCTACTAAGAATGTCGTAGGACACCCCGCCACCTCAGCCTCAACAAACGGTCCCCTTTGGTCCACCTCTAGAACTGCCCCGAGGGTACAGTCCTCCTCTCTACTCACTCGCCGTCCAGTTAGTGGATCAACGTAGTAACACTCTTCTCCTCCTACTAAAAGAGGCATTTGTCTATAGACCTTTCCCCCTGTCGCAATCTTTTGTGGTTGAGGGAACTGGGCTCGAGGAGCCAAAGTCCCCCCTTTGACCACCTTACCCTTCGGTACCGTCACCCTTTGGACTGGAACGGTCTGAACATCCTCCTCCTCTACTTCCAGTTCTCCGTTTTCAGGGTTATAGGGACACTCGCGTTTCCAATGTCCCACCTGGTGACACTGGTGACACTTTGTCGTTTTTTTCAGTGTAGCAAAGTCTATTCTAGGTCTCGGATTTTCCTCATTGTCCCTATTCTGACTATTTGATCTCCTTCCCATCGTCCCTGTTCCCTGTTGCTGCTGTCCACCCTTTCCAGCCGACTGCATCTGTACCATCATCAGCTTCTCCTTAAGTTTCTTTGCTTTGGAATCTATTTCATCACTGCAATACCTTGCGTATCTCAGAATTTCATCCAATGGCTTGTTTTGCCAGCAAATTAAATGTTGCTGAATCATCAAACAAATATCAGGTCTCAACCCCAAAACGAACTTCGATACAAACTGTCCTATGCCTTTGGGATCCATTACATCTAATCCACTGTATTGTTTGAACGTTTTCAGCAATCGCTCATAAAATTCATGGACGGTCTCCTTGGGTTCCTGTCTAGTTTGGTCTATTTTCACCCAATCTATATCTTGCAGTGGCACCTTCTCTTTCAGCCATGTCATCACCCTTTCATATTTTGTCATTACTGTTTCTGACGGTCCATTAGTACGAGCATCCCTTACTGGTTCTGCTGTGGGCCACTCGACACTAACTTTGCATGCTATCCACAAGTCTCCTGGGACCACAATGTCAAATAAAGTGTTCAAATCAATCCACAGTACCTTCGAGATCTTCAGAAACCTCTCTACCTGTTTGTACCATTCTACGGGATTTTCTCTTAACTTCGGAAATTAATTGGTAAATGCAGCCAAATCTCCCCTACTCCAAGGCACATGTACATAACTCCCATTCGCTATTTCTCGCAAAGGGAATGCCTCCATCCGCAGTGGCCTTCCCTCCGGGGACATCACAATCGTGCTTCGCCTGACAGTCCCTTTCTTGGACCACCTTTCTTCCCATTTGTCCAGATCTCTCCATGCTCTTATTCCGGTGATCAGTTCCCTTATGTGTGTTTTTAATCCAGTTGTCCTCCTCTCATCTAGGTCCTGATCTGAATACTGCAACCTATAGTTACCCTGTAATGCCTTTGTTCTCGACAAGTCTACCATATACTTGTCTGCCAGTTCAGACAATTTCTCGTGAATTGCTCTTGCCTTTCGGGTAATATCCTTAGCTATAAACAGCAGGTCGTCTTGTTCGTACATGTCAATCCTTTCTAAAGGCAACGCACCATCTATTATCTCGTCCAGGTCAGATTTTAGACTGGTCACATCGAGCCTTTTTGCCTTTATCACAGCTTTCCGTATGCTGTCTCTAGAGAGCCCATTTACGTCTCTCCCATCCCAGCTCTGAGTCCTGCGTCTGGGCTCAGGTGTGTTATGGGGAGTCCTCCCATGCTCCCATCTCTCCAGGTCCCATGCAGTTCCATCCTCTCTTGGTGTGTGGTGAAACACTGCTCTATTCCCCATAGTCCCACATTGCCCATTCTGCTTGGTTTCTCTAGGTGCATGGTAAGACACTCCATTATTCCCCATGCTTTCGCAATTCCCCTGTTGTCCATGATCGCTCGACGCATGGCAAGGGCCTTCGCGGCTTCCCATGTTCCCGCGATTCCAATGCTGTACGTTATCGCCAGGTGCATGGTGGGTGCACTTAAAGCTATCCCTGTATTCTTGCGTCCTTCGGTCTCCCTCACTGTGAATGAGACGAGACGCCCTTCCACATTCTGTACTTCTACCTTCTTGCTCCTGCCTACTTCCACCGTGAATATGACGGATATCTCCTCTATTCTCCTGACTCTTACCGTCCCCCTCCTGACCGCTTTCGCTGGCCCCACAGTGAGACAATGTCCCATTGCATCGACTTCCCCATTCAGCTTCCGCTCTTGACCTGTTATTCTGTTTTTCTGTGGCAGCATCCCATTCCCTCAAGTCAGCCCTCAACTCCTTAAAGTATTTCGGCCGTGGTCCTCTCAGATCCATCGGTCCTCTCTGACCCCCCTGTTCTGTTATGGGACCCACTGCTGAATCCAATGGGGTGCTCCATTCTCTCGGTCCTGGCAATTGCCTCCGGGCATTTGTCATGTTGTTCCTCCTTTCCATTTCAGCCCTTTCTCTGTCTAGCCGTACCTGTTCCTCCTCTCGCACTTTCTCTGGGTTATAAATCGATACTATAGGACCTATGGTAACGGGTACTTGAAGA
This sequence comes from Lissotriton vulgaris, assembly GCF_964263255.1. Lineage (NCBI taxonomy): Eukaryota > Metazoa > Chordata > Amphibia > Caudata > Salamandridae > Lissotriton > Lissotriton vulgaris. The sequence goes on along the minus strand of NC_141691.1, from coordinate 330,738,088 downwards.
GCATCTGGCAATCCATAAGACTCAACACACTCCGTTGCTGGTACCTTCTGCACCACAAACCTTCCGACTACTCTCTGTACTGGACTAGGTTGAGGTGTTTCCTCACTTTTGGTAGGTTCCCAATCGGTTATAGGGAGTGGTCTATTCTTCCCTATGCCAACCCTATCTTCCCTTGGGAGCTCGATACCTTCCATCTCTCTATTGTACGGAGGCGGTCTTTCTATCAACAACCTATTTATTAGGCTATCCTCTGACTCGCTCTCGTCATCCTCCTCTGAGGTTCTCTTGTCTCCTGTAACCTCTATCACTGGGTACAACTTATCCACTTCAATAGTCTGTACCCTTCATTTCTTGGTTTCTGCATCCCATTTGGCATCTTGTACTGCTCTTACCGATCGTCTCACTCTTTCTTGACGTCTGTTCTGATTCCTGTCATGCGCCGCCCTAATCCACGCATTAAGGGCTTCAAACTGTGTTGGTCTAGGCAAAGGTCTCAATGAAGACATAACTGCTTTTAGCTGGTGCAACACTTCTAATCTAAACGTTCCGTATTTCGGAAACGTCAATTCCTCGTTCCCTTCTGTAATCTTACTCCAAGTGCTAAGCCACAGTATAGTATGCAACCCAACATTCGTAGCCATATAATGAGCTAGTGTACCCTCTGGCGGGGCCTCTTCCCCGTAATAAGATTCTCTCCTTTTTCGCTTAAAGATCGCTCTCAAGCATTTAAAACACTTCATGATCAAAATCTAAAATTTTCCCCTATTTCCCTGCGTTCGTTTACTTCCTGATGACAATCCACCAATCCCAGCGCGGTTCTCGCTAACCGGCCTATCACAGCGCGGTTCGCGTCAACCGGCCTATCACAGCGCGGCTTCACACCAACCGGCCTATCACAGCGCGGCTTTCTCTGACGTCTCTCGTCTCCCCTTCGCAGCAGTTCCCCTGCTTTCTCAGCTCGTCTCCCGGTCATGCATGCGTCCCATTCATACCCTGAAAAATGATTACTTCCGACCAAGCGATCACTTTCCTTGACTGTACGCCCACAGTCTAACTGTAATTGTCACCTTAACTGACGAAATGTCTTTACGCGAACGTCCAGACAATCGCCTTAACTGATAGGTTACTTACACACAGTAACTTCCGACCAGCGTCCGTTACCCATACACTCACTCTTGCATTCCCCCTATCACGGTCCTGCGGGCGATCAATGGTACCTCATGACCCCCTTTACAATGGTCGACAATTACTCTGGATGTCCGATACACCCGAACCACTTAAGCTCTTCTCTGAACTTAAGATTTTCACCAGGTTGCGCGCGCTCACAACCCTCTCTCAATCTCACTACAGGCATTCAACTCCGCATGACATTACAATACAAATACAACACAAAACACCGCAATCTGACAATGCATGACCCTTATTATACTCACTCTCGACCGACTCTGCTGCTTTTCTCTCACACCGTCAGCACCTTCTTCGGCAGGCGATTCTTCTGCTGCTCATCTCTCGATCTCTAGGGGCCTCGGGGTAATCTTAACCTAGTCTTGATCACCTTCCTCTAGAAGGTAACCATCCTACTCTAGTACCAACTGTTACGGCGGGATTTTTGATCTCTTATCAGATCACTATAGATCTAGATCCCACTCAGGTCGACTGAACCTTTATTACCTGTCATAGAGTAAGAAGCAATCCACTACTAGGTTAATCAGTTCAAGACTTTACACAACTCTGAAGAACCACTTACCACGAATAAGTTTTAAAGTTTTATTATAAAGCCAAAGATAACTGGAGATACAAACATCTCAATATAAGGTTCAAAAGATACACTGGCATCAATACAAACATGAATTCCCTAAATGCCCTTAGGCGACAGAAGAATATCACCAAGACTAATTCAAAGATCAGCAAGTTTGCAAGAATAGACACAAGTTGTAACTTGAGCGTCATTTACAAAAGGAAGGAAAAATCCAGATTAGACTGTTCCTACACTAGACTAAGTGACATCCCTACTTAGCAGGATCTTAACCTAAAAAGGTGTCAGCCGTAGTGACTTCCAAAGAAGATCACTCACTTTCCCTTAGTCTTTGTTTGTAAATCTGTGCATCGCAGTTATGCCCTCTCTGCCTACCCATCCGCTCTCTAAGGTTCCTCAGGTCATCTGCTCTAACTCCACCCAGGGGTGCTGTCCCTAATACAAAATCACAATTACAGTAGAAACGCCCCTCAAAGACGCCCCTCACGTACACCTCTCACGTGGTGTCGGTTCTGGCTTTTTCCGTGCTGATACTCCTCTGGGCTCCTTGTTAGCGTTGACCTTGCTTCTCAGGCTTTTCTCCGGCAAGACAGTACCCCCCAGGAAATTCCTGAAGCCTCCTCCAGGCCTGTGCCTGTCTCCCAGAACAGAGCTCTATTCATCACTCTCTTGATTGGAACCCCCTCGCACCTGCAAACAGACACCCATGAAGTGGGCCCCAAATTCCGGCCTCCAGCTTATCTCACAAGTCGTAAACCTTCCAGCATGGTCCACAATTTATGCTTAACACAACCTGATTTTAACTAGCACATGCAGATCAAAAGAAACGACCTTATCTCTCCAGGCCTACTAGAATTACATGAAACAGGCCTGTGCACTCTATGAACCTTTATTTCTCAGCCTAAACAGTATTCTAACTTATTACACACACTGGTTATAGGAAACACTTCTATAAAACATATATTTTCAGTCTATGATCAATAATACTTTGAATTATAACAACAATAATCCATCTCATGTGAAATTGTAAAGGCACGTTTTCTTTCTTAATGAACTGCCATGAGGCCTACACATTTCTACGTTTGGCAGCATTACATTCTCCTCTGCAACAGCCACATAACATGGAATTTAATATCATTCTAATATCTCTAAACATTACTACATTAGCTTTTCACACTGATATATGCACTCTATATTAATTAAGCACTCTTATATGTATGCCCTCTCTAAATTTGGCACTCTTATCTGTTCCTTTAACTAAACTGGTGCAATGTGCTTGTAAATATGGTGCACTTCTATATTTTATTTGGTTTGCGCTCTCTCAAAGTGATTAGTCCATTTGAGTTCTGTGACATGGCATTATTTGACACGGTTGCTGGAGATGAAAATTGGGTCCAGTGTGTGTCCTGCGGGTTTTTTTTTATTGGGGTCATCAATGTGGAAATTTTGGTTGCTGAAGAAGATGTAGTCCTTGGAGTTTAAGACTAGGGGCGCAATGAAGTCTTCGATTGTGTTGCAGAAGCTGGAGCGGGGGCTGGAGGTCGTATGCAAGGGTGCCTCTGATGGTTGTGTGTTTTCCATGTGGAGCTTGAAGTTGAGATGTTCCATGGAGGTGGTGGTGTTGTCGGTGGTGGTGGAACACTGTATGGCCCTTTTGTGGATGATACCCTTTCCTTCTCCCGGCTTGTTGGTGCGGTTGTGGTGAATGATTTTATATCTTTTGGGGATCGCTGTGGCAATGACTGGGGTGGATGTGCGGTTGAGCCAAGTTTTAGTAAGGCTGACGATGTCAGGTGCAAGGGTGGCGATGAGGTCCCAAAATTCAGAGGAACGCTTGCAGAGTAAGCATGTGTTGAGAAGGGTGCATGCAAGTTGGTGTTTTTGTTTGGGTGGTGTGTGTGGTGTGTTCGGGATGGGGCTGGTAGGTGGGCTGGTGTATGTGCAGTGGCAAGTGAAGTGGCAGTGGGTGCTACCAGAGAGCGTGGGTCAGCGTTGTGGCAGTGTTTATTGAGACATCCAGGGTCGAGGGTGTAGACCTCGGTGATGGTATATGTTAGTTGGGTGGGCGTGCCAGGGGTCATGGTGCTGAGTGTGGTTCAGGCACGGATGGGCTCAGACAGGCTTGCCTTTAGGGTGACTTTGCTGCACCAGCGACACGGTCGCACTGCAGCCTGCATTACGTAAGTCTTGGGGTGAGCAGAGCATCTGTTGGCAGGAAGAATGGTGAGTGTGAACACCTAGTCAGGAAAACCCCAGCGAGAAAACCTGAGCAGCTGTGGTGTCATTTGGTCACTCTAGAACAAGCAGGATCTGGAGGCCACAGGCAAGTGGTAAACTTGGTGTCGAGGAACATTATGGTTATAATTAAAAACCTAAAAGCCACTGAAATACACCAGTAACCAGCAGACAATGATAATCCCATATGCACTGCCCATGACTTCACACATGATGTTACGGATGACATCACAGAAGGCATAATTGATGGGTATGGAATAACACCAGTGGAGTAAGCAGTGTCTCCCGGAGCACCGGATCGAGCACCCTTACTTCTATCACCATCCTGTTGATTCTCCTGTTGAGATTGTCCCTAAATTGGCGCAACTGCAGAACAGAAGGGGTATGGGACACATAACTTGTGTGGAGTCCAAGTTGGTTGACTGCTGGGACCTCTGCGATTAAGAGCCAAGATTGCAGCCTGCAGCAGTGAGGGGTTCTGGGGTGGTGACCCACAGACACCTGAGCTGAAAGACAGCCTTTCCATCAGGCCCCAGACCTACTGACTGATTGGAGGGCCCGCTGGCAAGGCAAACAAGTGTGGAACTATCACAGCAAGAGACGCCAGACTGGACAGACACTGCAGGACCACTTCAAAGGGGACTGAAGGCTGTGGAATGGCAGCGAGTCCTCAGTGAGTGGAGCACCATGGAACTGCGTGGCTGGGCCACAGTGGTTACCCTAAAGGAAGTTACTGGACAATATCCCCCTCCCGGTTGTAAGGAGCAAAACAGGGCCAGTCAGGTCTGAGAATTGCATATAAAAGGGTTTGGAAATGAGGTCGTGCTGCCGGATATTTTGCCCAGTGCTGTTGTTTCCTCATACACAAACCAGTAGTACACTGCCAATGGCATAGTTAGTGTACAGCGGCGGAGCAGGGTGCAATCTGAGACGTATGATGCCAGGAAGGCAGAGGAACTGCATAAAAAGGGATTGGAAATACAGGGCTGCCCTGCCCAGGGGCTCCTAATGTGCCCTGAGCCATTGTTTCCCCATAATTGAATGGTAGTGTGCTGATAAATGCATAGCTATTCAGAAAAGGGGGTAGTGATGGACAGAGTATCTGAATTAAACAGAACACTCATACCCAGTCAACAGATCAGGGCTTGATACATCACCGTTTTTTAGCTCACTGCACCATCCCAGCTCAGAACCTGGCTACATGCAAATTAGTCTGTCCCTGGCCCAGTGCATCATGGGAACAGGGCAGACCAAACTACCAAGCCAATTCTCTTACTGGGAAGGAAACAAGCTTCCGGGGACCGGTTTCTGGCATTACAGAGTCTTCGGCCCGGCTTGCTTGAATCCTGATGGTGCAATGAGCAAGGGACTCACATCTGAGTATACCCTTCCACGCTTATGGTGGACAAAACGATTCAGAAAAGGGGGTGGTGATGGACAGAGTATCTGAATTAAACAGAACACTCATACCCAGAACAGATCAGGGCTTGATCCATCACCGTTTTGTAGCTCACTGCACCATCCCAGCTCAGAACCTGGCTACATGCAAATTAGTCTGTCCCTGGCCCAGTGCATCATGGGAACAGGGCAGACCAAACTACCAAGCCAATTCTTTTACTGGGAAGGAAACAAGCTTCCGGGGACCGGTTTCTGGCATTACAGCCGTCTTCGGCCCGACTTGCTTGAATCCTGATGTGCAATGAGCAAGGGACTCACATCTGAGTATACCCTTCCACGCTCTGATCTGTTGACTGGGTACGAGTGTTCTGCTTAATTCAGATACTCTGTCCATCACCACCCCCTTTTCTGAATCGTTTTGTCCACCATAAGCGTGGAAGGGTATGCTCAGATATGAGTCCCTTGCTCACTGCACCATCAGGATTCAAGCAAGCCAGGCCGAAGACGGCTGTAATGCCAGATACCGGTCCCCGGAAGCTTGTTTCCTTTCCAGTAAAAGAATTGGCTTGGTAGTTTGGTCTGCCCTGTTCCCATGATGCACTGGGCCAGGGACAGACTAATTTGCATGTAGCCAGGTTCTGAGCTGAGATGGTGCAGTGAGTTAAAAAACGGTGATGGATCAAGCCCTGATCTGTTGACTGGGTATGAGTGTTCTGCTTAATTCAGATACTCTGTCCATCACCACCCCCTTTTCTGAATCGTTTTGTCCACCATAAGCGTGGAAGGGTATGCTCAGACATGAGTCCCTTGCTCACTGCACCATCAGGATTCAAGCAAGCCGAGCCGAAGACGGCTGTAATGCCAGAAACCGGTCCCCGGAAGCTTGTTTCCTTTCCAGTAAAAGAATTGGCTTGGTAGTTTGGTCTGCCCTGGTCCCATGATGCACTGGGCCAGGGACAGACTAATTTGCATGTAGCCAGGTTCTGAGCTGGGATGGTGCAGTGAGCTAAAAAACGGTGATGGATCAAGCCCTGATCTGTTGACTGGATACAAGTGTTCTGCTTAATTCAGATACTCTGTCCATCACCACCCCCTTTTCTGAATCGCTTTGTCCACCATAAGCGTGGAAGGGTATCCTCAGACATGAGTCCCTTGCTCACTGCACCATCAGGATTCAAGCAAGCCGGGCCGAAGACGGCTGTAATGCCAGAAACCGGTCCCCGGAAGCTTGTTTCCTTTCCAGTCAAAGGATTGGCTTGGTAGTTTTGTTCTGCCCTGTTCCCATGATGCACTGGGCCAGGGACAGACTAATTTGCATGTAGCCAGGTTCTGAGCTGGGATGGTGCAGTGAGCTAAAAAACGGTGATGGATCAAGCCCTGATCTGTTGACTGGGTACGAGTGTTCTGCTTAATTCAGATACTCTGTCCATCACCACCCCCTTTTCTGAATCGATAAATGCATAGCTGGCAGACTTTGAGGGAACATGGGTGATCTAAGATGCATGAAACAGGGAGAACTCGGCATGGAGAGATCCTAAAGAAAACGTGTAATAATGCCACTGCAGCAATATTATAATGATTATGAGGAACTGGAAGAGGGGAAAGGCGTGTGGTTGGTGAGTCAGTTGATAATACCCCTGCCCTCCAGGGGTGTGGATTTGGTACTCCTCCTGAGACCAGAGCCGGGACTTACTGTGCAGCAACCACTACTGGGTCTGGGGCCTGGGAGGGGAATACGCTCTCCTGTTGCTTTTTGAATTTAGGTAACCATGGGCAGACATTCCAAATGCAGTCTACTGCCACTACAATTCGTCCTATGGAATATAGCTCTGCAGGTTCATTTGGAACACTCCTTTGCCCACTCTGGATTCTATCCTTTTGGCTATCAAGAATACTGAGAAGCTCTAAATGTCAAAATGGATACTGTGTTAGCTGATACTGAATTTCTAAGCAATGATCAATGCAAAATATCTGAAAAATCTCCACCAGCGAGAAAGCTATCACAGAGCTGAGACCAACTACTGGGGCATTAAAAGGTCAAATACTAGAGAGAGAGGAGAGAATTAGAACATTGAAATACAGAGCGGATGATAGCGAAGGCAGGGCCAGCCTTGAGGATAACAGACCTACTGGAACAAATTGAATAGATGGACATGACTATATTTCTGGAAAATTGGATAATAGATACTGTTGCTCGGATGAACTGTGCTCCTTCTTAGCCCTGGGGCAAGCTCAAATGGTCTTGGCTCAACCACCGCCACTGGGTCTGACCCCTAGACCAGTGGTGGCCAAGCTATTACATTACTGAGATCATATTCCAAGTCACGCATGCAAAAAGAGAGAACTACCCACTAAAAACAATAGGGTGTTTCTGTTCCCAGACTTTACTGCGGCAGTGCAGAAACAGCAGACATCAGTCTTAGAGGTTAAAAAATAACTCCGCCAGATACATTTTAGAGATGTAATACTGTTGCCAGCAAAGCTTAGACTCATCACAAGCGCTGGCACAAAATTGATCACAGACCCAAAGGGAGTGTTGGACTGGCTAGATACACAATCACAGAGCGAAGTGATCTCGCAACCACTTATGGAAATTTGCAACATTGCATTTCAAACTGGTCATTATCCAGCCTCATGGAAGAAGGCGGTGATTAAACCCCTTTTGAGAAAACCCTCCCTGGATCCCACAGCTGTGGCCAGCTACAGACCTATTGCGTGTCTAACCTTTCCTGCCAAAATATGCGAAACTTTGATGAACAAACAACTCTCGGAGTTCGTCAACACTCACCAACTTCTCGACGAAACGCAGTTTGGTTTCAGGAAAGGACATGGAACCGAGACCGCCTTAATAAAAGCCTCAGATGAGATCAGAGCCATTATGGATCAGGGAGGTGTGGCTGTCCTGATCCTCTTGGATCTGTCTGCGGCCTTTGACACGGTCGACCATGCTATTTTGGTCGACCGTGTCGCAGCCCTGGGGATAAACGGTATGGCCAGGGATCTCATTTCATCTTTCCTGGCCAACCGTACCCAGACAGTGAAGCTGGGTGATTTCTACTCTCCTGTCTCTGCACTCCCTTGTGGAGTCCCGCAGGGCTCCACGCTAAGTCCTACGCTATTTAATATCTATGTAGCGGACTTGGCGAGGGTAATAAAGGCCCATGGACTGCGACTGACATCCTACGCAGATGACACCCAACTGGTCCTGGCAATCCATAAGGACGGCCCAGTGGTGGCAGCTAATTTCCAAAAGGCCATGCTTGCTGTTAGCACTTGGATGGCCTCTAATTGTCTGAGGCTCAACTCGGACAAAACCGAGATCATGACTTTCGGTAAGCTTTCCCCGGAATGGTCTTCCATCTGGTGGCCTGTCCAGCTGGGCTCTCCGCCTGTCCCGGTAGAAAAGGTTAGAAACCTGGGGGTTATTTTTGATAGCAAGTTGTCTTTCAGCCTTCACGTCAACAAGGTTGTGTCAGCTGCGTTCTTCATCTTAAAGAAAATCAAAAAATTACTACCTTACCTCCTCACCTCAGCTGGGAAGACCCTGGTTTCCACCCTAGTATTCTCAAAAATTGACTACGGGAACGCCCTTTTTCTAAACACTCAGAAACATGTCCTAGCGAAGCTGCAGTCCATACAGAATGCGGCTGCAAGGATTCTTCTTGACATCCCCCGTCGCCAGCCCACTACTCCTGCCATTCGTCATCTGCATTGGCTAAAAGTAGAGAGCCAAATTAAATTTAAGGCCCTCTGCATTGCATATAAGGCAATACATGGCGTCGGACCTAGATTTCTGACAGAAGCGTTTCAGCTGTACACCCCCAAAAGGCAGCTTAGATCCGCCAACTCCTGCCTCCTTCCAGTGCCTCGCACAAGAACTGCTACATGGGGAGATAGACGATTCTTGGTGGCTACACCAAAATTGTGGAATCTATTGCCATTGGCGATTAAAACTGCCCCCAATCTGATGAGCTTCCGTAGGCTCTTAAAAACATGGTTGTTCAACCAGTAAATTGTTGTCTGATCGTTTTTTAGCTCTCATATGCGCCGAGACACCTCCGGGTATTTGTATGCGCAATAAAAATCTCGAAAATAAATAAATAAATAAATAAGAGCGCTGGCTCCTAAACAGTCCACCAGCAACTACCGTGGTCGCAGTGGGCAAACATACAGAGGTTTGCTGCAAGGCGCATTCCCACCAACGCCCAGCTGCTACAGGACAAAAAACAAGTAATGGCAGTGGCTGTGACCATCTTCTGCTCTGGGAGCAGACAACATTGTGACATGGATCGCTACCGAGAGCATAACACAACCACAGGCCCCAAAATGGATTCCGAAGCAGACTCAGGACCAAAATAAGGCCTTCCCTATGTCACGCAGAGGACTGCCGATTACGTTATATGAGACCAGCTAGCACTAGCCAACTCACATAGCCCTACATTGGATTGAAAGGGGATGCTGCATTCTAAGCTGCAGGGGCTCCTCTTTTACTGTGGTGCGGTGTACAGAGTGCCTATGCTTATGTGAATCAATAATCGGGCTGGATGGTAGGTTGCCGGGCTGGGAGGACTGCTTGCTGAAGTGCATGTCACCCCACTAATGTTGACCGTCTGCTTCACTGACATGGTCATTTAATTATATTTCTAGTAATTGGTATGGATGGAGGGATGTTGCCTTACTGTCCTGGGGTGGGAGAGTTGGGTTTAATTCTGTTGGCGAGTTAGATTTAAATCCGTTGGAGGGTCAGTGTGGTGTACAATTGCTACATGTCACTGTGAATGAGCTGGGAGGAGCGCAATCGGATAGATGTGCTATCACTACTGTGAGAAACAGAAATATCACCACAGCACAATGGTAAGGGAACACACACACTATAAAATGATATCCTGGAATGTTTGAAGTCTAAACAATATGTGCAGGCTTATTTAAAGCTATGTTGGATCCATATAACACTGCTTCAGGAGACACATCTGACCGCTGCTGAAGGGCTGGCCCTTCCCAAGCGATTGCAAGGTCAAGATATCATACAGCATTGTAAGCATTTGCAGTAGGAGTACTTATTTGGGTGCACCCTCAGGTTCCCTTTCAAGTCACACACAAGGCAATAGACACCGCAGTGTGTTATGTTCTCATCAGAGGGCATCCAGTGGGTAGGGATCAATACATTAGTCAAGGTATATGCTCCCAACACCAACCAGGCCTGGTTCCTGGACAGACGTTTGCAGGTGATTGCACCACATATGCCCTACAGGCTCTCATGAGGGGGTACTACAATAAAGTGGTCGCTCACCACCGAAACAGCTCAAACACTCCACTTCCTGGTGCTGTGATGGAGTGCTTGGCAAAAAGGTTTAGAGATTGGCAAGGACCCTGGGGAATTGTCAACACCTGAAGATTTACTCACCCGCAAGCCTGTGACTATTCATTCTTCTCCACACTAAATGAGATCCACATTAGACTGGATGCCTTCCTCTGTACGCACATCGGAGTACTTAGCCAAAACAATATCAGCTCTCAATCCTACAGCCATCACACTGGCCTGGGTTAAAATGCAGACTGCCATTCCTAATTGGAGGTTGAGAGTTGAACATCTGGTCGATCAGTCTTTTCACCACACTATAGGGGAGAAGATTCGGAATTGCTTTATAGATAATGTAGGTAAGGCCACATGAACTTGGTCGGAATGGGATGCCTTTAAAATGGTGATCAGAAGGCAGTGCATTGTGACCATAATAGGAGTTTGACGCACACTGGGAGATGCAATAAACACCCAGAAGTGATACTAAGAAAAGTAGAGAAAGTTAGACTTGGGGAACCAGCAACACAAACTATTGGAATATAGAGAGAAATTGGCAGACCAGGCAGAGCGCCTCTTGTGATTTGATTATAAAGAGTATGTGGTTAAAACGCATGCTGAGAGGGATAAATCTGGGACACTGTTAACCTGGCTAACTAACTTCAATAAAAGAGGCCCACAAATACAAGAAATGCACAATGCTGATGAGGTCAGAATCTATGGGCAAGATGACATAAATCATGTTTTTAGGAATTATTATACTGAATTGTACACCAGAGACTGTTGGGACAATAAGCCATATATCGAAGACTTTTTCTTCCATTGCCTTACAGACACATTCTCTTGGGGATAGAAAAGTACTGGGTAGTGACATAACACCACAAGAAATCACAGCAGCAGTTAAGGGATGGCCAGTAGGAAGGTACCCAGAAGTGACGGACTCCCGGTAGAGTTCTATGCTATAAGCATTGAGCAGTTAGCGCTGCGACTAGAGGAGGTTTATAGAGCGGCAAAGCAAAGTTGCTCCTTGCCTGCATCAACTAAGGAAGGGACACATTCCTGCACAAAAACAATGCTTAGAGGCTTTTTTCTATTTCTACGTGTGCTGCAGAATACCTCTGTTGAGAAGGCTTACAATTTTGATACAATCCCAGGTTTACTACCGTTAGTAAATATGGGTTTGTGTCAAAACCCAAGGGTGGATGCATCAGAATGTCTATTCTCCACCCAAGAAAAGCCTTCTCAATGCAGAGTAACGCAAGGCAGTGATTAGCACTACCTTGTGGTATTTGGACAAAATATTGAGGTGTAAATATCTGTCAACAGAAATATTGGGGAAAAAAATAATGCGATTCAAAAATATTGTGGTGCAGTAATATCATTGTCAAGAATGTTGTTTTTTTCAGGTAGGTAATAATGTTGTTAGGAATATGGTTGTTAAGATTGTTTTCAATAATATAGCTATAAAAAATATATATTTTTAAAATATCTCAATGTGTTTTAGTTCATATATTATTTTGTGTTATTGTTTGTATCAATGTTAATAATATTTTTTAATATAGTTTGCAATTTTAAGTGATATATAATTTTTTATGTAATTGCTAATAGTAATTTATAATAGTTGTAGGGCTACTGGATGGGAAGTTATTCAAGTAATAATTGTTTAACAATAAATTATTAATTTAGCATTAATTAATTGATTATTTTATTATGTAAATTGTGTAATAAATGTATTTTAGTTATATTTATGTGTGGGCTGTTGGATTTGAATGGATATAGGGTGGGAAGTTAATTAAGTAATAATTCATCAAAAGTAAATTATGTTAACAATAATTTGATTGACATTTAATTATGTACATGATGGAATATTAAATTATTTTAATTGTGGGTTGCTAGATTCGTATGGTGTATATGGTGGAACATGAATTAAGTAATAGCTAATACATAATTATTACTTGTAATTAATTAGTTAATTGATTATCAATTATGTAAATTGCATTATAATTATCTATTTTAGTTATGTTTTAAGTGTTTTGTGTTGGAAGTTATTAAGTTTAAATAAATAATAAAAACATTACATTGATAATGAATTATGAAGTTGTTTAATAATAATGTAAATTGTTTGATTGTTTTTATTTTTTATGTATATAATTTTATTTGTGTTAATTAATAATGTACATGTTAAGCGTTTTATATTTATTTTAAATTAATAGGCCTATTCAAATATGTAATGTGTTTGAAATGAATTACTTTCCCTACTGTTGTACAGATTGGTGTAGGAATAGTCAATCTTACCTCTACGAAGTCCAACACTTTCCTTACTGTTGCACATAATGATGTGGAATTAGTACATTTTACCCTTCCAAAGTCAAACACTTTCCCTTCAGTTGCAAAGACTGGAGTGGGAACAGTAAATGTAACCCCTCTGAAATCCTATGCTTTCACAGCTGGAGTATCTATTATTCCCAAGCTTCAATACTTTTCCTAATAATGTTTAAATATGTATATTATTATTATTTGCATATCTTCATAATTGTACATTATTTGAATATATATATATATATATATATATATATATATATATATATATATATATATATATATATATATATATATATATATATATATATATATATATATATATATATATATATATCCAGTCTTGCCAAACTCATCCGATACGAAGAAGGCGCTGACACCATGAATCTCAATCCAAACTCGATTTATTTACTCACTGTCTGCTTAGACGCGTTTCGGCGTTGCCGCCTTGTTCACTACATCTGCATTCAAAATGAGCTCATACATATATACTGTGGAGATATGGGCGTGTCTAACAATTAACACACAGGTTCAGACCAGGTATTACCATGGTTACATAATGGTAAATTTGGGATGTTACACAGAGTCTTTTCTCCATCCTTATTAACGAGTATTCATTGCAGAAAAGTTTTTTACAAAACAGAATTAAAAGTTTGTAAATCACCTAAACAAGTGTTCAAAATAATAGTAATAACAACCTTTTCATCAAATAGCATGTTACAATTCACAGCTGTTGAAAAGGTAAATTAAAAACATTTGCTGCCATTTCTGTGTTTAAATAATAAGTTAACACTTTTTGCCGCTTTTTTACCCTGAGTGCCTGCCATGGATGTGCCCTTTATAAGGTCCTAACTTAGTAGACCCTCTGGTTTGCCTGTGCATCCCAGTCTCCCATGTGTCATGCTGGTGTGTGTACAATGTCAGCGTGTTTGTGTGGGGGTGGGCTGGTTCGCCTTCTATGATCCCCGTGGTTGCCGCTTGGGACCTGAGCATCTCCCCGGGTAAGTACTGCTGCGCGTTAAACCATTAGATTCTTTCCTACGGCTACAATGTTGCAAAAGCTATCACCGCCGCCGGCTCTGAGGGTGGCTTTAAAGTTAGACGGATTGAAACAATGCCTCGCGCTGAAACGGGTTCAGGAATAATGCGCGCGTGTTTCATGCCTGTCGTCATGGCGGCTAACAAAGTAAATCATCGTGTATTTTTGCCGCCGTTATTGTCGCAACATAGTATCTGAATCCCTGAAATAGACCCTCGCGCATGCACTCGCTCAAAAGTTTAGTTTATGAAATACTGCCCTAGTGGGCTTAGCGGCTTGCTCATTCGTATTTGTGTAAAATCATACTGTAAAGTCACATCAACCTACAAGGGCATAGGCATAAGCATGGTCATACTCTAAGTAGAGCTGGTAATTGTAGGATAACCAGGGCAAAGTGTTTTCTAAATGTGCACTAAAGTGTACAATTAAAATAAATAAAAGGAAAAAACTATAAGTTGTGCCTTGTGTTCAGACCTATAACTGTGTCTGAAAGGTGCTCTTATGTGCCCATAAGTAACCCGTGAAAAGTGTGGTAGTTGAACTGCAGATGTTCATCGAATGGTACTAGGGGGAAAGGAAGCGCTAAGGGTGTATTCTGATTTCTTTATTATAGGTGGACACTTAAGGCTTCGTCGGCATTCAGGCCGAATGGGATCTTTGAGTTCAGGAGTATGATATACCTGGACTCCAGGCGGCGCAGTGCCAAAGGGCGATTGCCACCCCTGACATTTTTGGGAATGCTATCAATTACAAAATATTGAATGTTTTTAGCATTGCCATTGTGGGTTTCATGAATGTGTCTCGCTACGGGGTACGTAGGATCATTGTTGGAAATTGCACGCAAATGTTGCAAGACCCGTACGTGGGCTGGATGAATGGTGGAACCTACATATCTTTTACCGCATGAACATGTTAGCACATATACTGCAAAGTCAGTCTTGCACGTAAATGCATCCCTCAAAAAATAAGGTTTAATCCTGAAGGGGACTTGCACTTTTGTAGTGTTCACACCATAGGTGCAGGCTTTGCATTTTGAACACTTTTTAAAGCCCCTCTGGGAATCTAACCAGTTTTTGGTCTTTCTAAGGGTAGGCGCATTGCAGACTAACTCTTCTCTCATGGATTTTGCCTTTTTAAATGTAATTAAGGGACTAGTGCCCACCAATTCTCCTATGCTTGGGTCTCCCCGGACTAAGGGCCAGTGCCTTCTCAGGATCTTTCGTAGGTTACTGTGGTATCTATTGTAACCCGTTATTAATCTAGGAGGGTCCTTACTATTGGAAGCTGTTGTGTTTTTATTGATGGTTTTAGAAAAGATGAGATCTTTCCTATTCTTTCCGTTACATTTGTCATCAGCTCTTTTGCAAATGCTGCTGGTATACCCTCTATCCCTGAGTCTTTCAAACAACTCTTGTTTGGCATTGGAGAGCCCTTCTTCCGTGCTACAATTACGTGTCATTCTAAGGCACTCAGCATAGGGAATAGATTGTTTCAGTGGTGTAGGATGGAAACTGTGTGAGTGCAGAAGGGCATTCCCTGCGGTAGGCTTTCTGTATGTGCGTGTCTGTATTTTGTTGTCCTGTACAAATAGTTCTAAATCAAGGAATTGGATAATGGCATCATTGGTGTTACATGTAAACTTTAGGTTCAGAGCATTTTCATTCAGAGCCAACACAAATCTTTCTGCTTCTTCGACACTGCCCTGCCATAAGATAAAAATATCGTCGATGAACCTTTTGTACATCACCACATTATCTTTCATGATATCTTTATGTTGTACTCTCAGAACCTGCTCCTCCCACCAGCCCATATGCAGATTCGCATAGCTGGGGGAGAAGCAAGTACCCATGGCTGAGCCCTGGAGCTGTTTATAATGGAGTCTGTCAAAGATAAATACATTATTTGTCAAACACCACTCAGCCATTTCTAGTAACATTTGTGTGGTGGTATAGTTCAATGGGTCTGTTACCAAGGTAGTATTTCATGGCATTGAGGCCATCTCGGTGTCTGATACTTGTGTAGAGTGATTGGACATCTAGTGTCATGAACCTGTAGTTATTATGCCAATCAATGTCAAAGATTTTTGCCAAGAAATCACTGGTATCTCTGATGTAGGCAGGGAGTTTCTTGACTTCTGGTTGAAGGAAAGAGTCAATAAAGATACTTGTTTTCTCAAATAAACTGCCAATCGCTGATATAATCGGCCTCCCAGGGGGTATTTTCTCATTTTTGTGGACCTTGGGTATCACGTACAGTTGAGGCGTGATCGGGTAGTCATTCTTCAAGTAGTTGAACTCATCTTTACTAATGAGACCCATTCCCTTCCATTTATACAATTCATTATGGAACTTTTCCTGGATACCGACATTGTGGGTGGGGCTGACCCTTACATAGCAGTCCTTATCTTGTAGTTGGGTCTGAGCTTCTTGATTATACATTTGGAGGGGCCAAAGTACCACGTTACCCCCCTTATCTGACCATCTAACTACTATATCAGACCTGGCTTTTATTTTTGTCATTAAGTTGTTATATTTCCTTCTGTGATATTCTGTGATATATATATATATATATATATATATATATATATATATATATATATATATATATATATATATATATATATATATATATATATATATATATATATATATATATATATATATATATATACATATAGATGGAAGAAAAGGTTGCCACCTAGGTGGGAATGCACTTACAGGTAGGAATTAATGCCAGCGCAAGGGCGCGAGCTGCGAACAGAGTCCCTTTCCTGCCAGACGCGTTTCGGGCCAACGCCCTCTTCAGTGGCAGCACATGTGACATGACGGCAGCTGCAGGCACCAGTAAATACCCTGAGTGATTATGCACAGGTGTAAAACCTGAAGCAATGCTTTCTGGGACTGGTGGTTCGATAAAACCCAAGTGGGTCGCCGCCGCCATTCACATGCAAAAAAAGTTTTAAAGGGATTGCCAATGTCCCCGCAAGCACCCCGCAAGTAAAGGCTCCTCCTGTACCACAAAAAGCTGCCCAAATGAGGCAGCCGTGGACCCGCAGTTTGTCCGCGGATGTGCAAACCCGCGACCGTGGCCGGCCGCTAACAAATGGAAGAAAAGGTTGCCACCTAGGTGGGAATGCACTTACAGGTAGGAATTAATGCCAGCGCAAGGGCGCGAGCTGCGAACAGAGTCCCTTTCCTGCCAGACGCGTTTCGGGCCAACGCCCTCTTCAGTGGCAGCACATGTGACATGACAGCAGCTGCAGGCACCAGTAAATACCCTCAGTGATTATGCACAGGTGTAAAACCTGAAGCAATGCTTTCTGGGACTGGTGGTTCGATAAAACCCAAGTGGGTCGCCGCCGCCATTCACATGCAAAAAAAGTTTTAAAGGGATTGCCAATGTCCCCGCAAGCACCCCGCAAGTAAAGGCACCTCCTGTACCACAAAAAGCTGCCCAAATGAGGCAGCCGTGGACCCGCAGTTTGTCCGCGGATGTGCAAACCCGCGACCGTGGCCGGCCGCTAACAAATGGAAGAAAAGGTTGCCACCTTGGTGGGAATGCACTTACAGGTAGGAAATAATGCCAGCGCAAGGGCGCGAGCTGCGAACAGAGTCCCTTTCCTGCCAGACGCGTTTCGGGCCAACGCCCTCTTCAGTGGCAGCACATGTGACATGACAGTAGCTGCAGGCACCAGTAAATACCCTCAGTGATTATGCACAGGTGTAAAACCTGAAGCAATGCTTTCTGGGACTGGTGGTTCGATAAAACCCAAGTGGGTCGCCGCCGCCATTCACATGCAAAAAAAGTTTTAAAGGGATTGCCAATGTCCCCGCAAGCACCCCGCAAGTAAAGGCACCTCCTGTACCACAAAAAGCTGCCCAAATGAGGCAGCCGTGGACCCGCAGTTTGTCCGCGGATGTGCAAACCCGCGACCGTGGCCGGCCGCTAACAAATGGAAGAAAAGGTTGCCACCTAGGTGGGAATGCACTTACAGGTAGGAATTAATGCCAGCGCAAGGGCGCGAGCTGCGAACAGAGTCCCTTTCCTGCCAGACGCGTTTCGGGCCAACGCCCTCTTCAGTGGCAGCACATGTGACATGACGGCAGCTGCAGGCACCAGTAAATACCCTCAGTGATTATGCACAGGTGTAAAACCTGAAGCAATGCTTTCTGGGACTGGTGGTTCGATAAAACCCAAGTGGGTCGCCGCCGCCATTCACATGCAAAAAAAGTTTTAAAGGGATTGCCAATGTCCCCGCAAGCACCCCGCAAGTAAAGGCACCTCCTGTACCACAAAAAGCTGCCCAAATGAGGCAGCCGTGGACCCGCAGTTTGTCCGCGGATGTGCAAACCCGCGACCGTGGCCGGCCGCTAACAAATGGAAGAAAAGGTTGCCACCTAGGTGGGAATGCACTTACAGGTAGGAATTAATGCCAGCGCAAGGGCGCGAGCTGCGAACAGAGTCCCTTTCCTGCCAGACGCGTTTCGGGCCAACGCCCTCTTCAGTGGCAGCACATGTGACATGACGGCAGCTGCAGGCACCAGTAAATACCCTCAGTGATTATGCACAGGTGTAAAACCTGAAGCAATGCTTTCTGGGACTGGTGGTTCGATAAAACCCAAGTGGGTCGCCGCCGCCATTCACATGCAAAAAAAGTTTTAAAGGGATTGCCAATGTCCCCGCAAGCACCCCGCAAGTAAAGGCACCTCCTGTACCACAAAAAGCTGCCCAAATGAGGCAGCCGTGGACCCGCAGTTTGTCCGCGGATGTGCAAACCCGCGACCGTGGCCGGCCGCTAACAAATGGAAGAAAAGGTTGCCACCTAGGTGGGAATGCACTTACAGGTAGGAATTAATGCCAGCGCAAGGGCGCGAGCTGCGAACAGAGTCCCTTTCCTGCCAGACGCGTTTCGGGCCAACGCCCTCTTCAGTGGCAGCACATGTGACATGACGGCAGCTGCAGGCACCAGTAAATACCCTGAGTGATTATGCACAGGTGTAAAACCTGAAGCAATGCTTTCTGGGACTGGTGGTTCGATAAAACCCAAGTGGGTCGCCGCCGCCATTCACATGCAAAAAAAGTTTTAAAGGGATTGCCAATGTCCCCGCAAGCACCCCGCAAGTAAAGGCACCTCCTGTACCACAAAAAGCTGCCCAAATGAGGCAGCCGTGGACCCGCAGTTTGTCCGCGGATGTGCAAACCCGCGACCGTGGCCGGCCGCTAACAAATGGAAGAAAAGGTTGCCACCTAGGTGGGAATGCACTTACAGGTAGGAATTAATGCCAGCGCAAGGGCGCGAGCTGCGAACAGAGTCCCTTTCCTGCCAGACGCGTTTCGGGCCAACGCCCTCTTCAGTGGCAGCACATGTGACATGACAGCAGCTGCAGGCACCAGTAAATACCCCCAGTGATTATGCACAGGTGTAAAACCTGAAGCAATGCTTTCTGGGACTGGTGGTTCGATAAAACCCAAGTGGGTCGCCGCCGCCATTCACATGCAAAAAAAGTTTTAAAGGGATTGCCAATGTCCCCGCAAGCACCCCGCAAGTAAAGGCACCTCCTGTACCACAAAAAGCTGCCCAAATGAGGCAGCCGTGGACCCGCAGTTTGTCCGCGGATGTGCAAACCCGCGACCGTGGCCGGCCGCTAACAAATGGAAGAAAAGGTTGCCACCTTGGTGGGAATGCACTTACAGGTAGGAATTAATGCCAGCGCAAGGGCGCGAGCTGCGAACAGAGTCCCTTTCCTGCCAGACGCGTTTCGGGCCAACGCCCTCTTCAGTGGCAGCACATGTGACATGACAGTAGCTGCAGGCACCAGTAAATACCCTCAGTGATTATGCACAGGTGTAAAACCTGAAGCAATGCTTTCTGGGACTGGTGGTTCGATAAAACCCAAGTGGGTCGCCGCCGCCATTCACATGCAAAAAAAGTTTTAAAGGGATTGCCAATGTCCCCGCAAGCACCCCGCAAGTAAAGGCACCTCCTGTACCACAAAAAGCTGCCCGAATGAGGCAGCCGTGGACCCGCAGTTTGTCCGCGGATGTGCAAACCCGCGACCGTGGCCGGCCGCTAACAAATGGAAGAAAAGGTTGCCACCTAGGTGGGAATGCACTTACAGGTAGGAATTAATGCCAGCGCAAGGGCGCGAGCTGCGAACAGAGTCCCTTTCCTGCCAGACGCGTTTCGGGCCAACGCCCTCTTCAGTGGCAGCACATGTGACATGACGGCAGCTGCAGGCACCAGTAAATACCCTCAGTGATTATGCACAGGTGTAAAACCTGAAGCAATGCTTTCTGGGACTGGTGGTTCGATAAAACCCAAGTGGGTCGCCGCCGCCATTCACATGCAAAAAAATTTTTTTAAGGGATTGCCAATGTCCCCGCAAGCACCCCGCAAGTAAAGGCACCTCCTGTACCACAAAAAGCTGCCCAAATGAGGCAGCCGTGGACCCGCAGTTTGTCCGCGGATGTGCAAACCCGCGACCGTGGCCGGCCGCTAACAAATGGAAGAAAAGGTTGCCACCTAGGTGGGAATGCACTTACAGGTAGGAATTAATGCCAGCGCAAGGGCGCGAGCTGCGAACAGAGTCCCTTTCCTGCCAGACGCGTTTCGGGCCAACGCCCTCTTCAGTGGCAGCACATGTGACATGACGGCAGCTGCAGGCACCAGTAAATACCCTCAGTGATTATGCACAGGTGTAAAACCTGAAGCAATGCTTTCTGGGACTGGTGGTTCGATAAAACCCAAGTGGGTCGCCGCCGCCATTCACATGCAAAAAAAGTTTTAAAGGGATTGCCAATGTCCCCGCAAGCACCCCGCAAGTAAAGGCACCTCCTGTACCACAAAAAGCTGCCCAAATGAGGCAGCCGTGGACCCGCAGTTTGTCCGCGGATGTGCAAACCCGCGACCGTGGCCGGCCGCTAACAAATGGAAGAAAAGGTTGCCACCTAGGTGGGAATGCACTTACAGGTAGGAATTAATGCCAGCGCAAGGGCGCGAGCTGCGAACAGAGTCCCTTTCCTGCCAGACGCGTTTCGGGCCAACGCCCTCTTCAGTGGCAGCACATGTGACATGACGGCAGCTGCAGGCACCAGTAAATACCCTCAGTGAATATGCACAGGTGTAAAACCTGAAGCAATACTTTCTGGGACTGGTGGTTCGATAAAACCCAAGTGGGTCGCCGCCGCCATTCACATGCAAAAAAAGTTTTAAAGGGATTGCCAATGTCCCCGCAAGCACCCCGCAAGTAAAGGCACCTCCTGTACCACAAAAAGCTGCCCAAATGAGGCAGCCGTGGACCCGCAGTTTGTCCGCGGATGTGCAAACCCGCGACCGTGGCCGGCCGCTAACAAATGGAAGAAAAGGTTGCCACCTAGGTGGGAATGCACTTACAGGTAGGAATTAATGCCAGCGCAAGGGCGCGAGCTGCGAACAGAGTCCCTTTCCTGCCAGACGCGTTTCGGGCCAACGCCCTCTTCAGTGGCAGCACATGTGACATGACGGCAGCTGCAGGCACCAGTAAATACCCTCAGTGATTATGCACAGGTGTAAAACCTGAAGCAATGCTTTCTGGGACTGGTGGTTCGATAAAACCCAAGTGGGTCGCCGCCGCCATTCACATGCAAAAAAAGTTTTAAAGGGATTGCCAATGTCCCCGCAAGCACCCCGCAAGTAAAGGCACCTCCTGTACCACAAAAAGCTGCCCAAATGAGGCAGCCGTGGACCCGCAGTTTGTCCGCGGATGTGCAAACCCGCGACCGTGGCCGGCCGCTAACAAATGGAAGAAAAGGTTGCCACCTAGGTGGGAATGCACTTACAGGTAGGAATTAATGCCAGCGCCAGGGCGCGAGCTGCGAACAGAGTCCCTTTCCTGCCAGACGCGTTTCGGGCCAACGCCCTCTTCAGTGGCAGCACATGTGACATGACGGCAGCTGCAGGCACCAGTAAATACCCTCAGTGATTATGCACAGGTGTAAAACCTGAAGCAATGCTTTCTGGGACTGGTGGTTCGATAAAACCCAAGTGGGTCGCCGCCGCCATTCACATGCAAAAAAAGTTTTAAAGGGATTGCCAATGTCCCCGCAAGCACCCCGCAAGTAAAGGCACCTCCTGTACCACAAAAAGCTGCCCAAATGAGGCAGCCGTGGACCCGCAGTTTGTCCGCGGATGTGCAAACCCGCGACCGTGGCCGGCCGCTAACAAATGGAAGAAAAGGTTGTCACCTAGGTGGGAATGCACTTACAGGTAGGAATTAATGCCAGCGCAAGGGCGCGAGCTGCGAACAGAGTCCCTTTCCTGCCAGACGCGTTTCGGGCCAACGCCCTCTTCAGTGGCAGCACATGTGACATGACGGCAGCTGCAGGCACCAGTAAATACCCTCAGTGATTATGCACAGGTGTAAAACCTGAAGCAATGCTTTCTGGGACTGGTGGTTCGATAAAACCCAAGTGGGTCGCCGCCGCCATTCACATGCAAAAAAAGTTTTAAAGGGATTGCCAATGTCCCCGCAAGCACCCCGCAAGTAAAGGCACCTCCTGTACCACAAAAAGCTGCCCAAATGAGGCAGCCGTGGACCCGCAGTTTGTCCGCGGATGTGCAAACCCGCGACCGTGGCCGGCCGCTAACAAATGGAAGAAAAGGTTGCCACCTAGGTGGGAATGCACTTACAGGTAGGAATTAATGCCAGCGCAAGGGCGCGAGCTGCGAACAGAGTCCCTTTCCTGCCAGACGCGTTTCGGGCCAACGCCCTCTTCAGTGGCAGCACATGTGACATGACGGCAGCTGCAGGCACCAGTAAATACCCTCAGTGATTATGCACAGGTGTAAAACCTGAAGCAATGCTTTCTGGGACTGGTGGTTCGATAAAACCCAAGTGGGTCGCCGCCGCCATTCACATGCAAAAAAAGTTTTAAAGGGATTGCCAATGTCCCCGCAAGCACCCCGCAAGTAAAGGCACCTCCTGTACCACAAAAAGCTGCCCAAATGAGGCAGCCGTGGACCCGCAGTTTGTCCGCGGATGTGCAAACCCGCGACCGTGGCCGGCCGCTAACAAATGGAAGAAAAGGTTGCCACCTAGGTGGGAATGCACTTACAGGTAGGAATTAATGCCAGCGCAAGGGCGCGAGCTGCGAACAGAGTCCCTTTCCTGCCAGACGTGTTTCGGGCCAACGCCCTCTTCAGTGGCAGCACATGTGACATGACGGCAGCTGCAGGCACCAGTAAATACCCTCAGTGATTATGCACAGGTGTAAAACCTGAAGCAATGCTTTCTGGGACTGGTGGTTCGATAAAACCCAAGTGGGTCGCCGCCGCCATTCACATGCAAAAAAAGTTTTAAAGGGATTGCCAATGTCCCCGCAAGCACCCCGCAAGTAAAGGCACCTCCTGTACCACAAAAAGCTGCCCAAATGAGGCAGCCGTGGACCCGCAGTTTGTCCGCGGATGTGCAAACCCGCGACCGTGGCCGGCCGCTAACAAATGGAAGAAAAGGTTGCCACCTAGGTGGGAATGCACTTACAGGTAGGAATTAATGCCAGCGCAAGGGCGCGAGCTGCGAACAGAGTCCCTTTCCTGCCAGACGCGTTTCGGGCCAACGCCCTCTTCAGTGGCAGCACATGTGACATGACGGCAGCTGCAGGCACCAGTAAATACCCTCAGTGATTATGCACAGGTGTAAAACCTGAAGCAATGCTTTCTGGGACTGGTGGTTCGATAAAACCCAAGTGGGTCGCCGCCGCCATTCACATGCAAAAAAAGTTTTAAAGGGATTGCCAATGTCCCCGCAAGCACCCCGCAAGTAAAGGCACCTCCTGTACCACAAAAAGCTGCCCAAATGAGGCAGCCGTGGACCCGCAGTTTGTCCGCGGATGTGCAAACCCGCGACCGTGGCCGGCCGCTAACAAATGGAAGAAAAGGTTGCCACCTAGGTGGGAATGCACTTACAGGTAGGAATTAATGCCAGCGCAAGGGCGCGAGCTGCGAACAGAGTCCCTTTCCTGCCAGACGCGTTTCGGGCCAACGCCCTCTTCAGTGGCAGCACATGTGACATGACGGCAGCTGCAGGCACCAGTAAATACCCTCAGTGATTATGCACAGGTGTAAAACCTGAAGCAATGCTTTCTGGGACTGTTGGTTCGATAAAACCCAAGTGGGTCGCCGCCGCCATTCACATGCAAAAAAAGTTTTAAAGGGATTGCCAATGTCCCCGCAAGCACCCCGCAAGTAAAGGCACCTCCTGTACCACAAAAAGCTGCCCAAATGAGGCAGCCGTGGACCCGCAGTTTGTCCGCGGATGTGCAAACCCGCGACCGTGGCCGGCCGCTAACAAATGGAAGAAAAGGTTGCCACCTAGGTGGGAATGCACTTACAGGTAGGAATTAATGCCAGCGCCAGGGCGCGAGCTGCGAACAGAGTCCCTTTCCTGCCAGACGCGTTTCGGGCCAACGCCCTCTTCAGTGGCAGCACATGTGACATGACGGCAGCTGCAGGCACCAGTAAATACCCTCAGTGATTATGCACAGGTGTAAAACCTGAAGCAATGCTTTCTGGGACTGGTGGTTCGATAAAACCCAAGTGGGTCGCCGCCGCCATTCACATGCAAAAAAAGTTTTAAAGGGATTGCCAATGTCCCCGCAAGCACCCCGCAAGTAAAGGCACCTCCTGTACCACAAAAAGCTGCCCAAATGAGGCAGCCGTGGACCCGCAGTTTGTCCGCGGATGTGCAAACCCGCGACCGTGGCCGGCCGCTAACAAATGGAAGAAAAGGTTGTCACCTAGGTGGGAATGCACTTACAGGTAGGAATTAATGCCAGCGCAAGGGCGCGAGCTGCGAACAGAGTCCCTTTCCTGCCAGACGCGTTTCGGGCCAACGCCCTCTTCAGTGGCAGCACATGTGACATGACGGCAGCTGCAGGCACCAGTAAATACCCTCAGTGATTATGCACAGGTGTAAAACCTGAAGCAATGCTTTCTGGGACTGGTGGTTCGATAAAACCCAAGTGGGTCGCCGCCGCCATTCACATGCAAAAAAAGTTTTAAAGGGATTGCCAATGTCCCCGCAAGCACCCCGCAAGTAAAGGCACCTCCTGTACCACAAAAAGCTGCCCAAATGAGGCAGCCGTGGACCCGCAGTTTGTCCGCGGATGTGCAAACCCGCGACCGTGGCCGGCCGCTAACAAATGGAAGAAAAGGTTGCCACCTAGGTGGGAATGCACTTACAGGTAGGAATTAATGCCAGCGCAAGGGCGCGAGCTGCGAACAGAGTCCCTTTCCTGCCAGACGCGTTTCGGGCCAACGCCCTCTTCAGTGGCAGCACATGTGACATGACGGCAGCTGCAGGCACCAGTAAATACCCTCAGTGATTATGCACAGGTGTAAAACCTGAAGCAATGCTTTCTGGGACTGGTGGTTCGATAAAACCCAAGTGGGTCGCCGCCGCCATTCACATGCAAAAAAAGTTTTAAAGGGATTGCCAATGTCCCCGCAAGCACCCCGCAAGTAAAGGCACCTCCTGTACCACAAAAAGCTGCCCAAATGAGGCAGCCGTGGACCCGCAGTTTGTCCGCGAATGTGCAAACCCGCGACCGTGGCCGGCCGCTAACAAATGGAAGAAAAGGTTGCCACCTAGGTGGGAATGCACTTACAGGTAGGAATTAATGCCAGCGCAAGGGCGCGAGCTGCGAACAGAGTCCCTTTCCTGCCAGGCGCGTTTCGGGCCAACGCCCTCTTCAGTGGCAGCACATGTGACATGACGGCAGCTGCAGGCACCAGTAAATACCCTCAGTGATTATGCACAGGTGTAAAACCTGAAGCAATGCTTTCTGGGACTGGTGGTTCGATAAAACCCAAGTGGGTCGCCGCCGCCATTCACATGCAAAAAAAGTTTTAAAGGGATTGCCAATGTCCCCGCAAGCACCCCGCAAGTAAAGGCACCTCCTGTACCACAAAAAGCTGCCCAAATGAGGCAGCCGTGGACCCGCAGTTTGTCCGCGGATGTGCAAACCCGCGACCGTGGCCGGCCGCTAACAAATGGAAGAAAAGGTTGCCACCTAGGTGGGAATGCACTTACAGGTAGGAATTAATGCCAGCGCAAGGGCGCGAGCTGCGAACAGAGTCCCTTTCCTGCCAGACGCGTTTCGGGCCAACGCCCTCTTCAGTGGCAGCACATGTGACATGACGGCAGCTGCAGGCACCAGTAAATACCCTCAGTGATTATGCACAGGTGTAAAACCTGAAGCAATGCTTTCTGGGACTGGTGGTTCGATAAAACCCAAGTGGGTCGCCGCCGCCATTCACATGCAAAAAAAGTTTTAAAGGGATTGCCAATGTCCCCGCAAGCACCCCGCAAGTAAAGGCACCTCCTGTACCACAAAAAGCTGCCCAAATGAGGCAGCCGTGGACCCGCAGTTTGTCCGCGGATGTGCAAACCCGCGACCGTGGCCGGCCGCTAACAAATGGAAGAAAAGGTTGCCACCTAGGTGGGAATGCACTTACAGGTAGGAATTAATGCCAGCGCAAGGGCGCGAGCTGCGAACAGAGTCCCTTTCCTGCCAGACGCGTTTCGGGCCAACGCCCTCTTCAGTGGCAGCACATGTGACATGACGGCAGCTGCAGGCACCAGTAAATACCCTCAGTGATTATGCACAGGTGTAAAACCTGAAGCAATGCTTTCTGGGACTGGTGGTTCGATAAAACCCAAGTGGGTCGCCGCCGCCATTCACATGCAAAAAAAGTTTTAAAGGGATTGCCAATGTCCCCGCAAGCACCCCGCAAGTAAAGGCACCTCCTGTACCACAAAAAGCTGCCCAAATGAGGCAGCCGTGGACCCGCAGTTTGTCCGCGGATGTGCAAACCCGCGACCGTGGCCGGCCGCTAACAAATGGAAGAAAAGGTTGCCACCTAGGTGGGAATGCACTTACAGGTAGGAATTAATGCCAGCGCAAGGGCGCGAGCTGCGAACAGAGTCCCTTTCCTGCCAGACGCGTTTCGGGCCAACGCCCTCTTCAGTGGCAGCACATGTGACATGACGGCAGCTGCAGGCACCAGTAAATACCCTCAGTGATTATGCACAGGTGTAAAACCTGAAGCAATGCTTTCTGGGACTGGTGGTTCGATAAAACCCAAGTGGGTCGCCGCCGCCATTCACATGCAAAAAAAGTTTTAAAGGGATTGCCAATGTCCCCGCAAGCACCCCGCAAGTAAAGGCACCTCCTGTACCACAAAAAGCTGCCCAAATGAGGCAGCCGTGGACCCGCAGTTTGTCCGCGGATGTGCAAACCCGCGACCGTGGCCGGCCGCTAACAAATGGAAGAAAAGGTTGCCACCTAGGTGGGAATGCACTTACAGGTAGGAATTAATGCCAGCGCAAGGGCGCGAGCTGCGAACAGAGTCCCTTTCCTGCCAGACGCGTTTCGGGCCAACGCCCTCTTCAGTGGCAGCACATGTGACATGACGGCAGCTGCAGGCACCAGTAAATACCCTCAGTGATTATGCACAGGTGTAAAACCTGAAGCAATGCTTTCTGGGACTGGTGGTTCGATAAAACCCAAGTGGGTCGCCGCCGCCATTCACATGCAAAAAAAGTTTTAAAGGGATTGCCAATGTCCCCGCAAGCACCCCGCAAGTAAAGGCACCTCCTGTACCACAAAAAGCTGCCCAAATGAGGCAGCCGTGGACCCGCAGTTTGTCCGCGGATGTGCAAACCCGCGACCGTGGCCGGCCGCTAACAAATGGAAGAAAAGGTTGCCACCTAGGTGGGAATGCACTTACAGGTAGGAATTAATGCCAGCGCAAGGGCGCGAGCTGCGAACAGAGTCCCTTTCCTGCCAGACGCGTTTCGGGCCAACGCCCTCTTCAGTGGCAGCACATGTGACATGACGGCAGCTGCAGGCACCAGTAAATACCCTCAGTGATTATGCACAGGTGTAAAACCTGAAGCAATGCTTTCTGGGACTGGTGGTTCGATAAAACCCAAGTGGGTCGCCGCCGCCATTCACATGCAAAAAAAGTTTTAAAGGGATTGCCAATGTCCCCGCAAGCACCCCGCAAGTAAAGGCACCTCCTGTACCACAAAAAGCTGCCCAAATGAGGCAGCCGTGGACCCGCAGTTTGTCCGCGGATGTGCAAACCCGCGACCGTGGCCGGCCGCTAACAAATGGAAGAAAAGGTTGCCACCTAGGTGGGAATGCACTTACAGGTAGGAATTAATGCCAGCGCAAGGGCGCGAGCTGCGAACAGAGTCCCTTTCCTGCCAGACGCGTTTCGGGCCAACGCCCTCTTCAGTGGCAGCACATGTGACATGACGGCAGCTGCAGGCACCAGTAAATACCCTCAGTGATTATGCACAGGTGTAAAACCTGAAGCAATGCTTTCTGGGACTGGTGGTTCGATAAAACCCAAGTGGGTCGCCGCCGCCATTCACATGCAAAAAAAGTTTTAAAGGGATTGCCAATGTCCCCACAAGCACCCCGCAAGTAAAGGCACCTCCTGTACCACAAAAAGCTGCCCAAATGAGGCAGCCGTGGACCCGCAGTTTGTCCGCGGATGTGCAAACCCGCGACCGTGGCCGGCCGCTAACAAATGGAAGAAAAGGTTGCCACCTAGGTGGGAATGCACTTACAGGTAGGAATTAATGCCAGCGCAAGGGCGCGAGCTGCGAACAGAGTCCCTTTCCTGCCAGACGCGTTTCGGGCCAACGCCCTCTTCAGTGGCAGCACATGTGACATGACGGCAGCTGCAGGCACCAGTAAATACCCTCAGTGATTATGCACAGGTGTAAAACCTGAAGCAATGCTTTCTGGGACTGGTGGTTCGATAAAACCCAAGTGGGTCGCCGCCACCATTCACATGCAAAAAAAGTTTTAAAGGGATTGCCAATGTCCCCGCAAGCACCCCGCAAGTAAAGGCACCTCCTGTACCACAAAAAGCTGCCCAAATGAGGCAGCCGTGGACCCGCAGTTTGTCCGCGGATGTGCAAACCCGCGACCGTGGCCGGCCGCTAACAAATGGAAGAAAAGGTTGCCACCTAGGTGGGAATGCACCACTTACAGGTAGGAATTAATGCCAGCGCAAGGGCGCGAGCTGCGAACAGAGTCCCTTTCCTGCCAGACGCGTTTCGGGCCAACGCCCTCTTCAGTGGCAGCACATGTGACATGACGGCAGCTGCAGGCACCAGTAAATACCCTCAGTGATTATGCACAGGTGTAAAACCTGAAGCAATGCTTTCTGGGACTGGTGGTTCGATAAAACCCAAGTGGGTCGCCGCCGCCATTCACATGCAAAAAAAGTTTTAAAGGGATTGCCAATGTCCCCGCAAGTAAAGGCACCTCCTGTACCACAAAAAGCTGCCCAAATGAGGCAGCCGTGGACCCGCAGTTTGTCCGCGGATGTGCAAACCCGCGACCGTGGCCGGCCGCTAACAAATGGAAGAAAAGGTTGCCACCTAGGTGGGAATGCACTTACAGGTAGGAATTAATGCCAGCGCAAGGGCGCGAGCTGCGAACAGAGTCCCTTTCCTGCCAGACGCGTTTCGGGCCAACGCCCTCTTCAGTGGCAGCACATGTGACATGACGGCAGCTGCAGGCACCAGTAAATACCCTCAGTGATTATGCACAGGTGTAAAACCTGAAGCAATGCTTTCTGGGACTGGTGGTTCGATAAAACCCAAGTGAGTCGCCGCCGCCATTCACATGCAAAAAAAGTTTTAAAGGGATTGCCAATGTCCCCGCAAGCACCCCGCAAGTAAAGGCACCTCCTGTACCACAAAAAGCTGCCCAAATGAGGCAGCCGTGGACCCGCAGTTTGTCCGCGGATGTGCAAACCCGCGACCGTGGCCGGCCGCTAACAAATGGAAGAAAAGGTTGCCACCTAGGTGGGAATGCACTTACAGGTAGGAATTAATGCCAGCGCAAGGGCGCGAGCTGCGAACAGAGTCCCTTTCCTGCCAGACGCGTTTCGGGCCAACGCCCTCTTCAGTGGCAGCACATGTGACATGACGGCAGCTGCAGGCACCAGTAAATACCCTCAGTGATTATGCACAGGTGTAAAACCTGAAGCAATGCTTTCTGGGACTGGTGGTTCGATAAAACCCAAGTGGGTCGCCGCCGCCATTCACATGCAAAAAAAGTTTTAAAGGGATTGCCAATGTCCCCGCAAGCACCCCGCAAGTAAAGGCACCTCCTGTACCACAAAAAGCTGCCCAAATGAGGCAGCCGTGGACCCGCAGTTTGTCCGCGGATGTGCAAACCCGCGACCGTGGCCGGCCGCTAACAAATGGAAGAAAAGGTTGCCACCTAGGTGGGAATGCACTTACAGGTAGGAATTAATGCCAGCGCAAGGGCGCGAGCTGCGAACAGAGTCCCTTTCCTGCCAGACGCGTTTCGGGCCAACGCCCTCTTCAGTGGCAGCACATGTGACATGACGGCAGCTGCAGGCACCAGTAAATACCCTCAGTGATTATGCACAGGTGTAAAACCTGAAGCAATGCTTTCTGGGACTGGTGGTTCGATAAAACCCAAGTGGGTCGCCGCCGCCATTCACATGCAAAAAAAGTTTTAAAGGGATTGCCAATGTCCCCGCAAGCACCCCGCAAGTAAAGGCACCTCCTGTACCACAAAAAGCTGCCCAAATGAG
This sequence comes from Lissotriton vulgaris, assembly GCF_964263255.1. Classification (NCBI taxonomy): domain Eukaryota; kingdom Metazoa; phylum Chordata; class Amphibia; order Caudata; family Salamandridae; genus Lissotriton; species Lissotriton vulgaris. Next base: position 330,707,415 of record NC_141691.1, on the reverse strand, counting down.
GCAGCCGTGGACCCGCAGTTTGTCCGCGGATGTGCAAACCCGCGACCGTGGCCGGCCGCTAACAAATGGAAGAAAAGGTTGCCACCTAGGTGGGAATGCACTTACAGGTAGGAATTAATGCCAGCGCAAGGGCGCGAGCTGCGAACAGAGTCCCTTTCCTGCCAGGCGCGTTTCGGGCCAACGCCCTCTTCAGTGGCAGCACATGTGACATGACGGCAGCTGCAGGCACCAGTAAATACCCTCAGTGATTATGCACAGGTGTAAAACCTGAAGCAATGCTTTCTGGGACTGGTGGTTCGATAAAACCCAAGTGGGTCGCCGCCGCCATTCACATGCAAAAAAAGTTTTAAAGGGATTGCCAATGTCCCCGCAAGCACCCCGCAAGTAAAGGCACCTCCTGTACCACAAAAAGCTGCCCAAATGAGGCAGCCGTGGACCCGCAGTTTGTCCGCGGATGTGCAAACCCGCGACCGTGGCCGGTCGCTAACAAATGGAAGAAAAGGTTGCCACCTAGGTGGGAATGCACTTACAGGTAGGAATTAATGCCAGCGCAAGGGCGCGAGCTGCGAACAGAGTCCCTTTCCTGCCAGACGCGTTTCGGGCCAACGCCCTCTTCAGTGGCAGCACATGTGACATGACGGCAGCTGCAGGCACCAGTAAATACCCTCAGTGATTATGCACAGGTGTAAAACCTGAAGCAATGCTTTCTGGGACTGGTGGTTCGATAAAACCCAAGTGGGTCGCCGCCGCCATTCACATGCAAAAAAAGTTTTAAAGGGATTGCCAATGTCCCCGCAAGCACCCCGCAAGTAAAGGCACCTCCTGTACCACAAAAAGCTGCCCAAATGAGGCAGCCGTGGATCCGCAGTTTGTCCGCGGATGTGCAAACCCGCGACCGTGGCCGGCCGCTAACAAATGGAAGAAAAGGTTGCCACCTAGGTGGGAATGCACTTACAGGTAGGAATTAATGCCAGCGCAAGGGCGCGAGCTGCGAACAGAGTCCCTTTCCTGCCAGGCGCGTTTCGGGCCAACGCCCTCTTCAGTGGCAGCACATGTGACATGACGGCAGCTGCAGGCACCAGTAAATACCCTCAGTGATTATGCACAGGTGTAAAACCTGAAGCAATGCTTTCTGGGACTGGTGGTTCGATAAAACCCAAGTGGGTCGCCGCCGCCATTCACATGCAAAAAAAGTTTTAAAGGGATTGCCAATGTCCCCGCAAGCACCCCGCAAGTAAAGGCACCTCCTGTACCACAAAAAGCTGCCCAAATGAGGCAGCCGTGGACCCGCAGTTTGTCCGCGGATGTGCAAACCCGCGACCGTGGCCGGCCGCTAACAAATGGAAGAAAAGGTTGCCACCTAGGTGGGAATGCACTTACAGGTAGGAATTAATGCCAGCGCAAGGGCGCGAGCTGCGAACAGAGTCCCTTTCCTGCCAGACGCGTTTCGGGCCAACGCCCTCTTCAGTGGCAGCACATGTGACATGACGGCAGCTGCAGGCACCAGTAAATACCCTCAGTGATTATGCACAGGTGTAAAACCTGAAGCAATGCTTTCTGGGACTGGTGGTTCGATAAAACCCAAGTGGGTCGCCGCCGCCATTCACATGCAAAAAAAGTTTTAAAGGGATTGCCAATGTCCCCGCAAGCACCCCGCAAGTAAAGGCACCTCCTGTACCACAAAAAGCTGCCCAAATGAGGCAGCCGTGGACCCGCAGTTTGTCCGCGGATGTGCAAACCCGCGACCGTGGCCGGCCGCTAACAAATGGAAGAAAAGGTTGCCACCTAGGTGGGAATGCACTTACAGGTAGGAATTAATGCCAGCGCAAGGGCGCGAGCTGCGAACAGAGTCCCTTTCCTGCCAGACGCGTTTCGGGCCAACGCCCTCTTCAGTGGCAGCACATGTGACATGACGGCAGCTGCAGGCACCAGTAAATACCCTCAGTGATTATGCACAGGTGTAAAACCTGAAGCAATGCTTTCTGGGACTGGTGGTTCGATAAAACCCAAGTGGGTCGCCGCCGCCATTCACATGCAAAAAAAGTTTTAAAGGGATTGCCAATGTCCCCGCAAGCACCCCGCAAGTAAAGGCACCTCCTGTACCACAAAAAGCTGCCCAAATGAGGCAGCCGTGGACCCGCAGTTTGTCCGCGGATGTGCAAACCCGCGACCGTGGCCGGCCGCTAACAAATGGAAGAAAAGGTTGCCACCTAGGTGGGAATGCACTTACAGGTAGGAATTAATGCCAGCGCAAGGGCGCGAGCTGCGAACAGAGTCCCTTTCCTGCCAGACGCGTTTCGGGCCAACGCCCTCTTCAGTGGCAGCACATGTGACATGACGGCAGCTGCAGGCACCAGTAAATACCCTCAGTGATTATGCACAGGTGTAAAACCTGAAGCAATGCTTTCTGGGACTGGTGGTTCGATAAAACCCAAGTGGGTCGCCGCCGCCATTCACATGCAAAAAAAGTTTTAAAGGGATTGCCAATGTCCCCGCAAGCACCCCGCAAGTAAAGGCACCTCCTGTACCACAAAAAGCTGCCCAAATGAGGCAGCCGTGGACCCGCAGTTTGTCCGCGGATGTGCAAACCCGCGACCGTGGCCGGCCGCTAACAAATGGAAGAAAAGGTTGCCACCTAGGTGGGAATGCACTTACAGGTAGGAATTAATGCCAGCGCAAGGGCGCGAGCTGCGAACAGAGTCCCTTTCCTGGCAGACGCGTTTCGGGCCAACGCCCTCTTCAGTGGCAGCACATGTGACATGACGGCAGCTGCAGGCACCAGTAAATACCCTCAGTGATTATGCACAGGTGTAAAACCTGAAGCAATGCTTTCTGGGACTGGTGGTTCGATAAAACCCAAGTGGGTCGCCGCCGCCATTCACATGCAAAAAAAGTTTTAAAGGGATTGCCAATGTCCCCGCAAGCACCCCGCAAGTAAAGGCACCTCCTGTACCACAAAAAGCTGCCCAAATGAGGCAGCCGTGGACCCGCAGTTTGTCCGCGGATGTGCAAACCCGCGACCGTGGCCGGCCGCTAACAAATGGAAGAAAAGGTTGCCACCTAGGTGGGAATGCACTTACAGGTAGGAATTAATGCCAGCGCAAGGGCGCGAGCTGCGAACAGAGTCCCTTTCCTGCCAGACGCGTTTCGGGCCAACGCCCTCTTCAGTGGCAGCACATGTGACATGACGGCAGCTGCAGGCACCAGTAAATACCCTCAGTGATTATGCACAGGTGTAAAACCTGAAGCAATGCTTTCTGGGACTGGTGGTTCGATAAAACCCAAGTGGGTCGCCGCCGCCATTCACATGCAAAAAAAGTTTTAAAGGGATTGCCAATGTCCCCGCAAGCACCCCGCAAGTAAAGGCACCTCCTGTACCACAAAAAGCTGCCCAAATGAGGCAGCCGTGGACCCGCAGTTTGTCCGCGGATGTGCAAACCCGCGACCGTGGCCGGCCGCTAACAAATGGAAGAAAAGGTTGCCACCTAGGTGGGAATGCACTTACAGGTAGGAATTAATGCCAGCGCAAGGGCGCGAGCTGCGAACAGAGTCCCTTTCCTGCCAGACGCGTTTCGGGCCAACGCCCTCTTCAGTGGCAGCACATGTGACATGACGGCAGCTGCAGGCACCAGTAAATACCCTCAGTGATTATGCACAGGTGTAAAACCTGAAGCAATGCTTTCTGGGACTGGTGGTTCGATAAAACCCAAGTGGGTCGCCGCCGCCATTCACATGCAAAAAAAGTTTTAAAGGGATTGCCAATGTCCCCGCAAGCACCCCGCAAGTAAAGGCACCTCCTGTACCACAAAAAGCTGCCCAAATGAGGCAGCCGTGGACCCGCAGTTTGTCCGCGGATGTGCAAACCCGCGACCGTGGCCGGCCGCTAACAAATGGAAGAAAAGGTTGCCACCTAGGTGGGAATGCACTTACAGGTAGGAATTAATGCCAGCGCAAGGGCGCGAGCTGCGAACAGAGTCCCTTTCCTGCCAGACGCGTTTCGGGCCAACGCCCTCTTCAGTGGCAGCACATGTGACATGACGGCAGCTGCAGGCACCAGTAAATACCCTCAGTGATTATGCACAGGTGTAAAACCTGAAGCAATGCTTTCTGGGACTGGTGGTTCGATAAAACCCAAGTGGGTCGCCGCCGCCATTCACATGCAAAAAAAGTTTTAAAGGGATTGCCAATGTCCCCGCAAGCACCCCGCAAGTAAAGGCACCTCCTGTACCACAAAAAGCTGCCCAAATGAGGCAGCCGTGGACCCGCAGTTTGTCCGCGGATGTGCAAACCCGCGACCGTGGCCGGCCGCTAACAAATGGAAGAAAAGGTTGCCACCTAGGTGGGAATGCACTTACAGGTAGGAATTAATGCCAGCGCAAGGGCGCGAGCTGCGAACAGAGTCCCTTTCCTGCCAGACGCGTTTCGGGCCAACGCCCTCTTCAGTGGCAGCACATGTGACATGACGGCAGCTGCAGGCACCAGTAAATACCCTCAGTGATTATGCACAGGTGTAAAACCAGAAGCAATGCTTTCTGGGACTGTTGGTTCGATAAAACCCAAGTGGGTCGCCGCCGCCATTCACATGCAAAAAAAGTTTTAAAGGGATTGCCAATGTCCCCGCAAGCACCCCGCAAGTAAAGGCACCTCCTGTACCACAAAAAGCTGCCCAAATGAGGCAGCCGTGGACCCGCAGTTTGTCCGCGGATGTGCAAACCCGCGACCGTGGCCGGCCGCTAACAAATGGAAGAAAAGGTTGCCACCTAGGTGGGAATGCACTTACAGGTAGGAATTAATGCCAGCGCAAGGGCGCGAGCTGCGAACAGAGTCCCTTTCCTGCCAGACGCGTTTCGGGCCAACGCCCTCTTCAGTGGCAGCACATGTGACATGACGGCAGCTGCAGGCACCAGTAAATACCCTCAGTGATTATGCACAGGTGTAAAACCTGAAGCAATGCTTTCTGGGACTGGTGGTTCGATAAAACCCAAGTGGGTCGCCGCCGCCATTCACATGCAAAAAAAGTTTTAAAGGGATTGCCAATGTCCCCGCAAGCACCCCGCAAGTAAAGGCACCTCCTGTACCACAAAAAGCTGCCCAAATGAGGCAGCCGTGGACCCGCAGTTTGTCCGCGGATGTGCAAACCCGCGACCGTGGCCGGCCGCTAACAAATGGAAGAAAAGGTTGCCACCTAGGTGGGAATGCACTTACAGGTAGGAATTAATGCCAGCGCAAGGGCGCGAGCTGCGAACAGAGTCCCTTTCCTGCCAGGCGCGTTTCGGGCCAACGCCCTCTTCAGTGGCAGCACATGTGACATGACGGCAGCTGCAGGCACCAGTAAATACCCTCAGTGATTATGCACAGGTGTAAAACCTGAAGCAATGCTTTCTGGGACTGGTGGTTCGATAAAACCCAAGTGGGTCGCCGCCGCCATTCACATGCAAAAAAAGTTTTAAAGGGATTGCCAATGTCCCCGCAAGCACCCCGCAAGTAAAGGCACCTCCTGTACCACAAAAAGCTGCCCAAATGAGGCAGCCGTGGACCCGCAGTTTGTCCGCGGATGTGCAAACCCGCGACCGTGGCCGGCCGCTAACAAATGGAAGAAAAGGTTGCCACCTAGGTGGGAATGCACTTACAGGTAGGAATTAATGCCAGCGCAAGGGCGCGAGCTGCGAACAGAGTCCCTTTCCTGCCAGACGCGTTTCGGGCCAACGCCCTCTTCAGTGGCAGCACATGTGACATGACGGCAGCTGCAGGCACCAGTAAATACCCTCAGTGATTATGCACAGGTGTAAAACCTGAAGCAATGCTTTCTGGGACTGGTGGTTCGATAAAACCCAAGTGGGTCGCCGCCGCCATTCACATGCAAAAAAAGTTTTAAAGGGATTGCCAATGTCCCCGCAAGCACCCCGCAAGTAAAGGCACCTCCTGTACCACAAAAAGCTGCCCAAATGAGGCAGCCGTGGACCCGCAGTTTGTCCGCGGATGTGCAAACCCGCGACCGTGGCCGGCCGCTAACAAATGGAAGAAAAGGTTGCCACCTAGGTGGGAATGCACTTACAGGTAGGAATTAATGCCAGCGCAAGGGCGCGAGCTGCGAACAGAGTCCCTTTCCTGCCAGACGCGTTTCGGGCCAACGCCCTCTTCAGTGGCAGCACATGTGACATGACGGCAGCTGCAGGCACCAGTAAATACCCTCAGTGATTATGCACAGGTGTAAAACCTGAAGCAATGCTTTCTGGGACTGGTGGTTCGATAAAACCCAAGTGGGTCGCCGCCGCCATTCACATGCAAAAAAAGTTTTAAAGGGATTGCCAATGTCCCCGCAAGCACCCCGCAAGTAAAGGCACCTCCTGTACCACAAAAAGCTGCCCAAATGAGGCAGCCGTGGACCCGCAGTTTGTCCGCGGATGTGCAAACCCGCGACCGTGGCCGGCCGCTAACAAATGGAAGAAAAGGTTGCCACCTAGGTGGGAATGCACTTACAGGTAGGAATTAATGCCAGCGCAAGGGCGCGAGCTGCGAACAGAGTCCCTTTCCTGCCAGACGCGTTTCGGGCCAACGCCCTCTTCAGTGGCAGCACATGTGACATGACGGCAGCTGCAGGCACCAGTAAATACCCTCAGTGATTATGCACAGGTGTAAAACCTGAAGCAATGCTTTCTGGGACTGGTGGTTCGATAAAACCCAAGTGGGTCGCCGCCGCCATTCACATGCAAAAAAAGTTTTAAAGGGATTGCCAATGTCCCCGCAAGCACCCCGCAAGTAAAGGCACCTCCTGTACCACAAAAAGCTGCCCAAATGAGGCAGCCGTGGACCCGCAGTTTGTCCGCGGATGTGCAAACCCGCGACCGTGGCCGGCCGCTAACAAATGGAAGAAAAGGTTGCCACCTAGGTGGGAATGCACTTACAGGTAGGAATTAATGCCAGCGCAAGGGCGCGAGCTGCGAACAGAGTCCCTTTCCTGCCAGACGCGTTTCGGGCCAACGCCCTCTTCAGTGGCAGCACATGTGACATGACGGCAGCTGCAGGCACCAGTAAATACCCTCAGTGATTATGCACAGGTGTAAAACCTGAAGCAATGCTTTCTGGGACTGGTGGTTCGATAAAACCCAAGTGGGTCGCCGCCGCCATTCACATGCAAAAAAAGTTTTAAAGGGATTGCCAATGTCCCCGCAAGCACCCCGCAAGTAAAGGCACCTCCTGTACCACAAAAAGCTGCCCAAATGAGGCAGCCGTGGACCCGCAGTTTGTCCGCGGATGTGCAAACCCGCGACCGTGGCCGGCCGCTAACAAATGGAAGAAAAGGTTGCCACCTAGGTGGGAATGCACTTACAGGTAGGAATTAATACCAGCGCCAGGGCGCGAGCTGCGAACAGAGTCCCTTTCCTGCCAGACGCGTTTTGGGCCAACGCCCTCTTCAGTGGCAGCACATGTGACATGACGGCAGCTGCAGGCACCAGTAAATACCCTCAGTGATTATGCACAGGTGTAAAACCTGAAGCAATGCTTTCTGGGACTGGTGGTTCGATAAAACCCAAGTGGGTCGCCGCCGCCATTCACATGCAAAAAAAGTTTTAAAGGGATTGCCAATGTCCCCGCAAGCACCCCGCAAGTAAAGGCACCTCCTGTACCACAAAAAGCTGCCCAAATGAGGCAGCCGTGGACCCGCAGTTTGTCCGCGGATGTGCAAACCCGCGACCGTGGCCGGCCGCTAACAAATGGAAGAAAAGGTTGTCACCTAGGTGGGAATGCACTTACAGGTAGGAATTAATGCCAGCGCAAGGGCGCGAGCTGCGAACAGAGTCCCTTTCCTGCCAGACGCGTTTCGGGCCAACGCCCTCTTCAGTGGCAGCACATGTGACATGACGGCAGCTGCAGGCACCAGTAAATACCCTCAGTGATTATGCACAGGTGTAAAACCTGAAGCAATGCTTTCTGGGACTGGTGGTTCGATAAAACCCAAGTGGGTCGCCGCCGCCATTCACATGCAAAAAAAGTTTTAAAGGGATTGCCAATGTCCCCGCAAGCACCCCGCAAGTAAAGGCACCTCCTGTACCACAAAAAGCTGCCCAAATGAGGCAGCCGTGGACCCGCAGTTTGTCCGCGGATGTGCAAACCCGCGACCGTGGCCGGCCGCTAACAAATGGAAGAAAAGGTTGCCACCTAGGTGGGAATGCACTTACAGGTAGGAATTAATGCCAGCGCAAGGGCGCGAGCTGCGAACAGAGTCCCTTTCCTGCCAGACGCGTTTCGGGCCAACTCCCTCTTCAGTGGCAGCACATGTGACATGACGGCAGCTGCAGGCACCAGTAAATACCCTCAGTGATTATGCACAGGTGTAAAACCTGAAGCAATGCTTTCTGGGACTGGTGGTTCGATAAAACCCAAGTGGGTCGCCGCCACCATTCACATGCAAAAAAAGTTTTAAAGGGATTGCCAATGTCCCCGCAAGCACCCCGCAAGTAAAGGCACCTCCTGTACCACAAAAAGCTGCCCAAATGAGGCAGCCGTGGACCCGCAGTTTGTCCGCGGATGTGCAAACCCGCGACCGTGGCCGGCCGCTAACAAATGGAAGAAAAGGTTGCCACCTAGGTGGGAATGCACCACTTACAGGTAGGAATTAATGCCAGCGCAAGGGCGCGAGCTGCGAACAGAGTCCCTTTCCTGCCAGACGCGTTTCGGGCCAACGCCCTCTTCAGTGGCAGCACATGTGACATGACGGCAGCTGCAGGCACCAGTAAATACCCTCAGTGATTATGCACAGGTGTAAAACCTGAAGCAATGCTTTCTGGGACTGGTGGTTCGATAAAACCCAAGTGGGTCGCCGCCGCCATTCACATGCAAAAAAAGTTTTAAAGGGATTGCCAATGTCCCCGCAAGTAAAGGCACCTCCTGTACCACAAAAAGCTGCCCAAATGAGGCAGCCGTGGACCCGCAGTTTGTCCGCGGATGTGCAAACCCGCGACCGTGGCCGGCCGCTAACAAATGGAAGAAAAGGTTGCCACCTAGGTGGGAATGCACTTACAGGTAGGAATTAATGCCAGCGCAAGGGCGCGAGCTGCGAACAGAGTCCCTTTCCTGCCAGACGCGTTTCGGGCCAACGCCCTCTTCAGTGGCAGCACATGTGACATGACGGCAGCTGCAGGCACCAGTAAATACCCTCAGTGATTATGCACAGGTGTAAAACCTGAAGCAATGCTTTCTGGGACTGGTGGTTCGATAAAACCCAAGTGGGTCGCCGCCGCCATTCACATGCAAAAAAAGTTTTAAAGGGATTGCCAATGTCCCCGCAAGCACCCCGCAAGTAAAGGCACCTCCTGTACCACAAAAAGCTGCCCAAATGAGGCAGCCGTGGACCCGCAGTTTGTCCGCGGATGTGCAAACCCGCGACCGTGGCCGGCCGCTAACAAATGGAAGAAAAGGTTGCCACCTAGGTGGGAATGCACTTACAGGTAGGAATTAATGCCAGCGCAAGGGCGCGAGCTGCGAACAGAGTCCCTTTCCTGCCAGACGCGTTTCGGGCCAACGCCCTCTTCAGTGGCAGCACATGTGACATGACGGCAGCTGCAGGCACCAGTAAATACCCTCAGTGATTATGCACAGGTGTAAAACCTGAAGCAATGCTTTCTGGGACTGGTGGTTCGATAAAACCCAAGTGGGTCGCCGCCGCCATTCACATGCAAAAAAAGTTTTAAAGGGATTGCCAATGTCCCCGCAAGCACCCCGCAAGTAAAGGCACCTCCTGTACCACAAAAAGCTGCCCAAATGAGGCAGCCGTGGACCCGCAGTTTGTCCGCGGATGTGCAAACCCGCGACCGTGGCCGGCCGCTAACAAATGGAAGAAAAGGTTGCCACCTAGGTGGGAATGCACTTACAGGTAGGAATTAATGCCAGCGCAAGGGCGCGAGCTGCGAACAGAGTCCCTTTCCTGCCAGACGCGTTTCGGGCCAACGCCCTCTTCAGTGGCAGCACATGTGACATGACGGCAGCTGCAGGCACCAGTAAATACCCTCAGTGATTATGCACAGGTGTAAAACCTGAAGCAATGCTTTCTGGGACTGGTGGTTCGATAAAACCCAAGTGGGTCGCCGCCGCCATTCACATGCAAAAAAAGTTTTAAAGGGATTGCCAATGTCCCCGCAAGCACCCCGCAAGTAAAGGCACCTCCTGTACCACAAAAAGCTGCCCAAATGAGGCAGCCGTGGACCCGCAGTTTGTCCGCGGATGTGCAAACCCGCGACCGTGGCCGGCCGCTAACAAATGGAAGAAAAGGTTGCCACCTAGGTGGGAATGCACTTACAGGTAGGAATTAATGCCAGCGCAAGGGCGCGAGCTGCGAACAGAGTCCCTTTCCTGCCAGGCGCGTTTCGGGCCAACGCCCTCTTCAGTGGCAGCACATGTGACATGACGGCAGCTGCAGGCACCAGTAAATACCCTCAGTGATTATGCACAGGTGTAAAACCTGAAGCAATGCTTTCTGGGACTGGTGGTTCGATAAAACCCAAGTGGGTCGCCGCCGCCATTCACATGCAAAAAAAGTTTTAAAGGGATTGCCAATGTCCCCGCAAGCACCCCGCAAGTAAAGGCACCTCCTGTACCACAAAAAGCTGCCCAAATGAGGCAGCCGTGGACCCGCAGTTTGTCCGCGGATGTGCAAACCCGCGACCGTGGCCGGTCGCTAACAAATGGAAGAAAAGGTTGCCACCTAGGTGGGAATGCACTTACAGGTAGGAATTAATGCCAGCGCAAGGGCGCGAGCTGCGAACAGAGTCCCTTTCCTGCCAGACGCGTTTCGGGCCAACGCCCTCTTCAGTGGCAGCACATGTGACATGACGGCAGCTGCAGGCACCAGTAAATACCCTCAGTGATTATGCACAGGTGTAAAACCTGAAGCAATGCTTTCTGGGACTGGTGGTTCGATAAAACCCAAGTGGGTCGCCGCCGCCATTCACATGCAAAAAAAGTTTTAAAGGGATTGCCAATGTCCCCGCAAGCACCCCGCAAGTAAAGGCACCTCCTGTACCACAAAAAGCTGCCCAAATGAGGCAGCCGTGGACCCGCAGTTTGTCCGCGGATGTGCAAACCCGCGACCGTGGCCGGCCGCTAACAAATGGAAGAAAAGGTTGCCACCTAGGTGGGAATGCACTTACAGGTAGGAATTAATGCCAGCGCAAGGGCGCGAGCTGCGAACAGAGTCCCTTTCCTGGCAGACGCGTTTCGGGCCAACGCCCTCTTCAGTGGCAGCACATGTGACATGACGGCAGCTGCAGGCACCAGTAAATACCCTCAGTGATTATGCACAGGTGTAAAACCTGAAGCAATGCTTTCTGGGACTGGTGGTTCGATAAAACCCAAGTGGGTCGCCGCCGCCATTCACATGCAAAAAAAGTTTTAAAGGGATTGCCAATGTCCCCGCAAGCACCCCGCAAGTAAAGGCACCTCCTGTACCACAAAAAGCTGCCCAAATGAGGCAGCCGTGGACCCGCAGTTTGTCCGCGGATGTGCAAACCCGCGACCGTGGCCGGCCGCTAACAAATGGAAGAAAAGGTTGCCACCTAGGTGGGAATGCACTTACAGGTAGGAATTAATGCCAGCGCAAGGGCGCGAGCTGCGAACAGAGTCCCTTTCCTGGCAGACGCGTTTCGGGCCAACGCCCTCTTCAGTGGCAGCACATGTGACATGACGGCAGCTGCAGGCACCAGTAAATACCCTCAGTGATTATGCACAGGTGTAAAACCTGAAGCAATGCTTTCTGGGACTGGTGGTTCGATAAAACCCAAGTGGGTCGCCGCCGCCATTCACATGCAAAAAAAGTTTTAAAGGGATTGCCAATGTCCCCGCAAGCACCCCGCAAGTAAAGGCACCTCCTGTACCACAAAAAGCTGCCCAAATGAGGCAGCCGTGGACCCGCAGTTTGTCCGCGGATGTGCAAACCCGCGACCGTGGCCGGCCGCTAACAAATGGAAGAAAAGGTTGCCACCTAGGTGGGAATGCACTTACAGGTAGGAATTAATGCCAGCGCAAGGGCGCGAGCTGCGAACAGAGTCCCTTTCCTGGCAGACGCGTTTCGGGCCAACGCCCTCTTCAGTGGCAGCACATGTGACATGACGGCAGCTGCAGGCACCAGTAAATACCCTCAGTGATTATGCACAGGTGTAAAACCTGAAGCAATGCTTTCTGGGACTGGTGGTTGGATAAAACCCAAGTGGGTCGCCGCCGCCATTCACATGCAAAAAAAGTTTTAAAGGGATTGCCAATGTCCCCGCAAGCACCCCGCAAGTAAAGGCACCTCCTGTACCACAAAAAGCTGCCCAAATGAGGCAGCCGTGGACCCGCAGTTTGTCCGCGGATGTGCAAACCCGCGACCGTGGCCGGCCGCTAACAAATGGAAGAAAAGGTTGCCACCTAGGTGGGAATGCACTTACAGGTAGGAATTAATGCCAGCGCAAGGGCGCGAGCTGCGAACAGAGTCCCTTTCCTGCCAGACGCGTTTCGGGCCAACGCCCTCTTCAGTGGCAGCACATGTGACATGACGGCAGCTGCAGGCACCAGTAAATACCCTCAGTGATTATGCACAGGTGTAAAACCTGAAGCAATGCTTTCTGGGACTGGTGGTTCGATAAAACCCAAGTGGGTTGCCGCCGCCATTCACATGCAAAAAAAGTTTTAAAGGGATTGCCAATGTCCCCGCAAGCACCCCGCAAGTAAAGGCACCTCCTGTACCACAAAAAGCTGCCCAAATGAGGCAGCCGTGGACCCGCAGTTTGTCCGCGGATGTGCAAACCCGCGACCGTGGCCGGCCGCTAACAAATGGAAGAAAAGGTTGCCACCTAGGTGGGAATGCACTTACAGGTAGGAATTAATGCCAGCGCAAGGGCGCGAGCTGCGAACAGAGTCCCTTTCCTGCCAGACGCGTTTCGGGCCAACGCCCTCTTCAGTGGCAGCACATGTGACATGACGGCAGCTGCAGGCACCAGTAAATACCCTCAGTGATTATGCACAGGTGTAAAACCTGAAGCAATGCTTTCTGGGACTGGTGGTTCGATAAAACCCAAGTGGGTCGCCGCCGCCATTCACATGCAAAAAAAGTTTTAAAGGGATTGCGGGTCCACGGCTGCCTCATTTGGGCAGCTTTTTGTGGTACAGGAGGTGCCTTTACGTGCGGGGTGCTTGCGGGGACATTGGCAATCCCTTTAAAACTTTTTCTGCATGCGAATGGCGGCGGCGACCCACTTGGGTTTTATCGAACCACCAGTCCCAGAAAGCATTGCTTCAGGTTTTACACCTGTGCATAATCACTGAGGGTATTTACTGGTGCCTGCAGCTGCCGTCATGTCACATGTGCTGCCACTGAAGAGGGCGTTGGCCCGAAACGCGTCTGGCAGGAAAGGGACTCTGTTCGCAGCTCGCGCCCTTGCGCTGGCATTAATTCCTACCTGTAAGTGCTTTCCCACCTAGGTGGCAACCTTTTCTTCCATTTGTTAGCGGCCGGCCACGGTCGCGGGTTTGCACATCCGCGGACAAACTGCGGGTCCACGGCTGCCTCATTTGGGCAGCTTTTTGTGGTACAGGAGGTGCCTTTACTTGCGGGGTGCTTGCGGGGACATTGGCAATCCCTTTAAAACTTTTTCTGCATGCGAATGGCGGCGGCGACCCACTTGGGTTTTATCGAACCACCAGTCCCAGAAAGCATTGCTTCAGGTTTTACACCTGTGCATAATCACTGAGGGTATTTACTGGTGCCTGCAGCTGCCGTCATGTCACATGTGCTGCCACTGAAGAGGGCGTTGGCCCGAAACGCGTCTGGCAGGAAAGGGACTCTGTTCGCAGCTCGCGCCCTTGCGCTGGCATTAATTCCTACCTGTAAGTGCATTCCCACCTAGGTGGCAACCTTTTCTTCCATTTGTTAGCGGCCGGCCACGGTCGCGGGTTTGCACATCCGCGGACAAACTGCGGGTCCACGGCTGCCTCATTTGGGCAGCTTTTTGTGGTACAGGAGGTGCCTTTACTTGCGGGGTGCTTGCGGGGACATTGGCAATCCCTTTAAAAAAAATTCTGCATGCGAATTGCGGCGGCGACCCACTTGGGTTTTATCGAACCACCAGTCCCAGAAAGCATTGCTTCAGGTTTTACACCTGTGCATAATCACTGAGGGTATTTACTGGTGCCTGCAGCTGCCGTCATGTCACATGTGCTGCCACTGAAGAGGGCGTTGGCCCGAAACGCGTCTGGCAGGAAAGGGACTCTGTTCGCAGCTCGCGCCCTTGCGCTGGCATTAATTCCTACCTGTAAGTGCTTTCCCACCTAGGTGGCAACCTTTTCTTCCATATATATATATATATATATATAATGTTTTTAAGGAAAAACATTAAATGTATATACTCATTTTTTATATCTTATTAATTTTGTAATATTATTATTTTTTTTTTTCTTTTGGTCCTCATTTACCACCATGGATTCAAGTGTAGCCGTAGTCGGGAATACCACTTCTGTCACAGATTATAAACCTGGCAGGGCATCGTTACAGGAAACTACCAGGAACCATATACCCTCAGAAATGTCATACTCTTAGAGACCGACACATAGGAAACCAAAGACAAGAAAAAAAACACAGAATCAGCCAAGAACAGGTGGAAGTGCAACCATTGAGTCCCAGACTTCCATATGGGTCAGGCTTAGTAGGTTCAATAAACCCACCGGTGCGTAATCATCGGATCGGGGGGAAAAAAAAACCAAAACAAAAAAAAAACCCCGGCCAACTCAATGGCCCCAAAATTACTGATACCAGAATGCTCTCTTAACTTGGTTGCCTGATCTTGCTAGATCTAATCTGGAGACTTGCGAAACTGACACCTGCCATTCCATAAATGAAGGAGGAACAGGGTCCTTCCATTGTCTACAAATCTCCCTGCGGGCAAGAAGAATGGAATAAAACAGTAGACTCTTTGCTTGCCCTTGAACCTGAGTTGAAACCCCGAAGATGTCAGTTGGGAGATCCAAATTTATTTGCTTTCCTAGTGATGCAGAGAGTATGTGACTTATAGCATCCCAGAAAGGAGCAAGGCAGGGACATTCAAAGAACATGTGGGTACCCGATTCCGCGGGCAGACAACAGGATTCCCTTGTGATTTTTTCGTAAGCCTGAGAGGGGAGTAATATGCACGATGAAGCGTGAACAGATGATTTCTACGCAACCATGCCGGCTTAGCAATGTCCCATAAGGCTTTACAGGAGGTGCTCCACAGGTCTTCGACATCGCATCCTGACATGGTATCTCCCCAAAGATGGACTGGTAGTAAAAAGTCACCATCCTCTTCCTCCAAGATCGACTTACACCAGAGGGAAACTTCCTTTTTTGCAGGTGAATTATCTGCCAGTTGGGATGCTAGAAGGCTATAGCCTCCAATAGGGAACCTGTTTGCCAGGCACGGCCGTGCAAGGAATGAATGAGTCCAACCCTCCATTTGCATATATTTGAACCTTGAAAGGTTCGGTCCAATCCTGCCTCTTAGGCACTCCCACAGAAGATTTCCATCCATAAATAGGTCCCCCCAGACGCCCAACCCGCCTTCCTTAAGTGGAACGACAGAACTGTCACACAACCACAAGGGGCTGTCTGGAAGACCCCAAAGGGGTGCCCTACTGCCATAGTAGCTGATTTTTATAGCCACCGTTAATTTTGCCCAAGTTTTTGCAAAACCCTGCAGAATCTTCAGTTTGATCTTCTTAAAAAACTTTTGGCTGCCAAATTTAAACAAAAAACCTGACTGGCTAAGGCCTTCCCCTTTCAGTAAAGCTGAAAATAAAGAGCCAACTCCATAATCTACACGCATCTTTAGAAGCATTCGGGCATGGGAGAGTTGGAACGCCCAAGCGTACATCTGCAGATCTGGAGCAGCCAGCCCACCCTTCTCCCTACGCCTCCTACGTTTCTTCCAAGCAATCCTTGGAAGGTGCTTATTCCATATAAAGGTAGTGATATTGGCCTGCAATTTAGCTATTAAAGAGGGATCAAAATAAAGAGGAATAGTATTAAATAAAAACGAAATATTAGGTAAAATGGTCATTTTAATCAGGTTTACTCTCCCCAGAAGGGATAACGGTAATTGAGCCCAGGATCGCATTAACTGACAACATACCTTTGCTACAGCAGAGAAGTTGGAAGCTACTGGCTAATTGATATCCTTCGTTATATTTACTCCAAGATAACGCATAGATGATCCTGGCGGTATACTAATTTCACACTGATCATCATTCCAAATTAATACCTCAGTTTTTGACGCATTCACCTCATAGCCAGATACTTCACCAAATTGTTGTGCACATCCAGTACTGCTTGGATTGCGGTTTGTACCTCAGAAGAGAAGATTCACACATCGTACGCATATAGGGCAACATTTCTCCCCACCCCCTATAGGAAAAGGACTTAATATTACTATTATCCCTCAGACATTGAGCGAGGGGCTCGATGTACAAATCGAATAGGAGAGGGGAGAGTGGACAGCCCTGTCTCATCCCCCTAGAGATATTAAAGGAGTCCGATAATGCTCCATTAACCAATAACCGAGCAGTAGGACTCTGATACAAAAGGTAAATGGCTCGCCGAAAGCCTCCCCCAATATTGAACTTGGCCAGGGCCTCCGACAGGTATCTCCAGTTTACCCTGTCGAAGGCCTTGGTGGCATCCAGTGTTATAGCAACCAGAGGAAGAGACTCAGCTGTAGCTATATCGATTGCGCCTATTAGGTCGTATGTTAGTTCGTAAAGCTGGCGCCCCTTTACAAAACCCTTCTGATCTTGATGTAAAACATTAGGAGCAAACGCAGCCAGCATCCCTGACAAAACAGTAGTAAAGATCTTATAATCTACGTTTAAGATCGAAATTGGTCTATAAGACCCACAGGTAGAGGCTGGCTTACCAGGTTTCAGAATCAGGGTGATGGAAGCACTATTCCAAGATTCAGGGGGAAGCTGGCCATCCCGCAAAATTTGATTGAATAATATGGTAATAGATGGTACTATTTCCTGTTCTAATAATTAAACATTTTCTGCTGGTAGACCATCGGGTCCTGCCGCTTTCCCTTTCTCATCACTTTGGATGGCTAACCTAACCTCTGACTCAGAAATCTCACTGTCCAGGAGTGTACTTTGCTCAACAGAAAGGGCCGGGAGGGAGATTTTGCTCAACCAGTCTTTAACTATTTCTAGATTGATGTTTTTTCTTCATGGTATATCTCCTGAAAAAACTCTCTAAAGGCCGATCTTATGACTTCATCAGAAGAGATTATACCGTTGCTCACTGTTATTGACGCAATATTATTACAGGCCTGATCTGTTTTGGCCTTCCAGGCCAACAACTTTCCTTCCCCTTTCACCATACTGGAAGTGGGCTAACTGACTGGCCCCCCATCTCTGTTGAACTCTCTTACCTAAAACAGAACCCAACTGCGCCTTAGGGGCGAGCAACTTATTCTGGAGTGGTTTTAAGACTGAGTACACAGAAGCTATTTTAGCATCGATGTCTAATTGTACTTTAGCAATGTCTGCTTCAATAGACACAACTTCCTCCTTATATGGCTTTAGACGAAAGGTTACTTTGCCTGTAATAAGCCCCATTAAAAAAGCCTTGAGAGAGTCCCATACTACCCCAAATGCCGCCAAACCAATATTTATATTCATAAAGTTTTGAACTTCACACTTAAGAAAGGAAACATCATCAGGGTGTGAAAGAAGAGATTGATCGAATGACCAACCCCTGGGGGAGATAGTGGGGAACCCCTCAAGCTCCATGAGTACTGCAGAATGGTCGGACAAATGAAGAGGGAGGTACCTTATGTTCTTGACAAAATTAGCCAGTCTCTGACTAATCAGAACAAAATCTATTCTGGACTGATGGTGGTATTTGTAATTCCTAAAAGAAATACCTAGCTGCTGTCCTGACCTCACTCTCCAAATGTCCACATATCCATAGTGCTTCATAGAATTAAGCAATAAAGCCCTAGATTTAGAAAGGGCAAGAGGACGACTGCTAGGTGATTTATCTAAGTGTGGGTCCAAAACTATATTAAAATCACCCGCCCAGATGGTTGGCTCAGAGAAAGCCAGAAGATGCGCAAATATGGACTCTAGAGAGGAGGGGTCATCGATGTTAGGCCCATAATAGCCAACGAATGTGACTTGTTTTCCAGAGATAATAACCGTGGCGATGACCCATCTGCCACCTGGGTCCACCATCTGAGTAATTAATCTAGCTTTAAGTTGTCTTTAAAAAATAATAGACACCCCCCTGATGTTCGTGTTTTGTGATGTAGACACCGCAAAGTCAATCCACCTATTTTCCTTCACTAAGGCGAGGGATTCAATGTGCATCAAATGGGTCTCCTGAAGTATAATGACCTGAGCCTCAGAATCTTCCAGATACTGTAAGATTTTTTTAGCTCTTAGTTTAGTGTGCAGGCCATTTACATTCCAGGAGATGACTCTAAAGCACCCCATGTATTATGTCCCAAGCACTAACTAGAAGCCCCTGCAAGAGGAGGATAACCAAATTATACCCTAACTGAGGGAATACTATGACAAAAACAATCAACAGCTTACGAAATCTGACAAAATTCAGATGAAAAATGAGAAACTTTTTATTTTTTACCCACCACCCACCCCTCTTCCTTCCCCAGTGCCCCCCCTTCCACACCCACCCATCCCACGGAAAACCCTTGCTATCTCTAGCCGGAGCTAGCCCAGTAGATAGCACCCCTCCCCACTGCTTCTCTAACGTGACCCTTGAAAGATCTGACCTATTTGAAAGGTGTAACCTTTCCCCACCAAAGATTTTAGTTTCAAAGCCAGGTTGAGAATATGTTCTTTGAGTGAGTAAGTATGAAAGTTCACTAATATTTTACGAGGTTTTGACCTTTTGGGGTTACGTCTAAAAAGGTCCCTATGGACACGCTGAATGTCAAGAGCCAGGGTTTCCACTGATTAGTCCAGACACAGAGACTCTTTCAGAAGATGGATAACAAATTGATTAATATCAGTTCCTTCTGAACCTTCAGAAACATTGAAGACTCGAATATTACTCCGTCTTGAGTTATTTTCTAACGTTTCCATTCTGTCAGCCAAATCCAGATCCGCCTTTTGAAGTTTAGTGATGTCCTCTTTAGCCTGATCCAAATGGACAGATAACACTGCTATTGTCTCTTCCAACCTCCCTGTTCTCGAGGTGAGACCATCGATTTTACTATCCAGGGATTCACAGTAATTCCTGATCTCCATTTGATTTGCCAAAGATTAGTCGAAACCCTTTTTTATGTCAAGTGACAGAGAGGAGAACATCGCTTCCAAAGAAGCCACCGAGACACCAACCTCAAGAGGCTTGACAACAGAACTCGGGGGCATACTAGGCAACCCCCGTAGAGGCCCTTGTGAGTTATCCTGCATATTAGCCCTTTATTTTGTAATTATATATATTACCTACTGGTGGTCGGCAGTAGGTAGTTATAGTTACAACCTAGATTCCATAGGAAAAGCATTTTTTGATTTGCTTATAACTTTGGCGTCGTTTAACGAATCTTTATGACATTTTTAAAACAGTTGCACTTTTAGGTCAGCTCCTATCTTGAAATTTTGGGGGTGATTTGTCAAGAGGGGGCTGAGAAAAAAGGGGGTCCCAAAACACGTTTTCCCCATGTTAATTTCCGTAGGAAATTTTGCGACAAGCTACAGCCCGAACTGCTGAATGGAATTGCCCCAAATTTAGCAGAAAGGTAGAGCTTGGTTCAGAAAGCAACCTTTTTTTCAAATGGTTTAAATCCGTTCAGTAGTTTTTGAGAAATTCAAAAAATAAGAGTCAAAAAATCAATTTCCCATAGGAAACTTTGTGCAAGGCTACAGCTGGAACTACTGAACAGAATTGCCTCAAATTTGGCACAGAGGTAGTGCCTGAGTCAGAAAGTGACCTTTTTTTAAATGGTGTAAATCCGTTCAGTAGTTGCTGAGAAATTTGAAAAATAAAAGTTTGACGATTGACGATTATTTACGAAATTTTCCAAAAAGTTTTTGTTTTTTGATCAGCTCTTATCTTGAACGTTTAGGAGTGATTGGTCAAGGGAGGCTGATAAAAAAGGGGGATATAAAAATGAGTTTTCTCAATGGATTTTCCATAGGAAACTTTAGACAAGGCTGCAGGTCAAACTGCTGAACAGAATTACGCCAAATTTGGCAGGGAGAAAGGCCTTGGTTGAGAAAGTGTAGTGTTGTAG
Organism: Lissotriton vulgaris; assembly: GCF_964263255.1. Lineage (NCBI taxonomy): Eukaryota > Metazoa > Chordata > Amphibia > Caudata > Salamandridae > Lissotriton > Lissotriton vulgaris. The sequence continues at coordinate 330,687,160 of NC_141691.1, read as the reverse complement.
AAATGGTGTAAATCTTTTCAGTAGTTTTGAGATAATAATGGGAAAACATATATATATATACTAGCAGCCCGTCCCGACGTTGTCCGGGAGCAAAAGGCTGCTTCAGGGCCCCCGCCCGCCCCGCAGAAGAGTTGTCTGTGCAAGTCCTGGCCCTGTTCAACTGATTTGGCCCACTTGTGTTATTTACTTAATTAGTATGTATTGTTTTCCGCGTTTTATGTTGTCCGCAAGATGTGAGGAAAGTGTTGTGTCACCTGTTTAATGTTTTTTTTTCTTTCGAAGGCTCTTTCCATGTGTTCGTTTTTGTATCCCTTCAAAGAAGTTTCCCTTTCGTTTTGTCAATTGTGTGGTGAAGTCCTGGCAGTGCTCGAGTGTTTATGGGCAGTTGTGTTATTTTCGTTATTCGTATATCTTATTGTAAGCGTTTTATCTTGTCCGCAAGATGTGAGGAAAGTCTAGTGAATGCGCAGGCGATTGCGTTTCTTCATTTAGAAATGTCTGCTTTTTTTGTTCATGTTTACCCCCCTGTGAAGTCGTTGGTCAATGGACAATGGTTAAAGACTTTTTTTTGGGGTAAACCAAAGTCGTGTGTGTGTTTTCTTTAGTGCGTTGTGATTGGTGTAGTATGCGATTAATCCTGCCCCCTGTGTGGCGTCATTTGACACTCCTCGTCGATGGAAGGCCCGCCTGGTTTTTAATGCGAAGGCGTCAATGTTGTCTGGGTAACTGCAGCGAATCTGTGTATATTTCTTATAGCGCGCACCTCTGCTGTTTTTGTGTATTGGTGTTACCGTGCTGTATGTGTGAATTTAAATTCATTGAAAGCGCATTTCCGCTGTATGTGTTGGGATTTGCAAATGTTTGTTAGAAATTCATTGAAAGCGCATTTCCGCTCTATGTCTGCATATTGTGCGCTCTAAATTCAGTGAAAGCGCATTTCCGCTCTATGTGTGCATATGTAAGTGTGTTGTGAAGTCACTTGGCCTATGTTTGTTATTTGCACTTGGCACGGCCCTGTAAATGCCCGCATTTGTTGTTTGAGACGCCCACGGCCATGACCACGCCCCCAAAGGACTACTTTACCAGTTTGGGCGTTTTTGCTTTTTTAATGTATATGGTGTACATATCTATAGCCTATGTCCTTCTGCCACATCTCCCCTTTCAAATGGTGTATTGGGTGTAGTGATTGGTGCATTACTTTTGTAGTTTACCTGGCTCAAAGGTTTGTGTTCTCTCTTTATAATAGTAGTATAGATATATATATATATATAAGCTCCCAGTTTGTCCAACAGACATAGACGCACTCAAACAGCACCTGCAGACAAAGCTGTATGTATTGAGTACGAGCGAAGACCAGTATGTCGTCACTTTTAGCAGCTTTCCTGTCGTTCTCGCCTGACGCGTTACAGAGTGAAAGCTCCTTCCTCGGGTCAGAATGTGCATAGCCTGACACACCCTCTTTTTAAATAGTTAATGCTATGCCCTTGGATAGGAAGGTTGGCATGCTGGGATTTGTATAGTCAGGAGTCCTCAGATGGACTTACAAATTGTACTGCTGCTCACCTACACATAAATTAAGCTGCTGCTCGTGTGCTACTCAAGAGGTGGACAACCTGGAGCGACAATTTACACGCGGCAGTCCAGCCGCGGAGTATGCACCACCCCGTTACCCTTTGGGGTCACAGAAGTGAAAAAGCAGCCGTACATGGGATCAAGGACGGGCCCACTTCTGGGGTCCATACAGGACTTGATTGTGTGCTTTCCGCACCACACTTCCCATAATGCACAGTCTCATCGGAGCCTCCCATCGGCGGGTGTGTCATATGGAAATTGGAGAAGTGTGTCAGCGGGTGCGCACACTGCTTCCGTTAAAGCCCCTGAAGAGAAGCAGATGGAGCTTCGAAACGGGTCGGGCAGATCCATTACGGAGCGGCATCTACAAGCGGATCCCCGTCCTCACCTACACATAAATTAAGCAGCTGCTCGTGTGCTACTCAAGAGGTGGACAACCTGGAGCGACAATTTACACACGGCAGTCCAGCCGTGGAGTCTGCACCACCCCGTTACCCTTGGGGGTCACGGAAGTAAAACAGCAGCCGTACATGGGATCGAGGACGGGCCCACTTGTGGGGTCCATACAGGACTTGATTGTGTGCTTTCCGCACCACACTTCCCATAATGCACAGTCTCACCGGAGCCTCCCATCGGCGGGTGTGCCATATGAAAATTGGAGAAGTGTGTCAGCGGGTGCGCACACCGCTTCCATTAAAGCCCCTGAAGAGAAGCAGATGGAGCTTCGAAACAGGTCGGGCAGATCCATTAAGGAGCGGCATCTACAAGCGGATCCCCGTCCTCACCTACACATAAATTAAGCAGCTGCTCGTGTGCTACTCAAGAGGTGGACAACCTGGAGCGACAATTTACACACGGCAGTCCAGCCGTGGAGTATGCACCACCCCGTTACCCTTGGGGGTCACGGAAGTGAAACAGCTGCCGTACATGGGAACGAGGACGGGCCCACTTGTGGGGCCTATACAGGACTTGATTGTGTGCTTTCCGCACCACACTTCCTATAATGCACAGTCTCATCGGAGCCTCCTATCGGCAGGTGTGTCATATGGAAATTGGAGAAGTGTGTCAGCGGGTGCGCACACCGCTTCCGTTACAGCCCCTGAAGAGAAGCAGATGGAGCTTCGAAACGCGTCGGGCAGATCCATTACAGAGTGGCATCTACATGCGGATCCCCATCCTCACCTATACATAAATTAAGCTGCTGCTCGTGTGCTACTCAAGAGGTGGACAACCTGAAGCGACAATTTACATGCGGCAGACCAGCCGCAGAGTATGCACCACCCCGTTACCCTTGGGGGTCACGGAAGTGAAACAGCAGCCGTACATGGGATCGAGGACGGGCCCACTTGTGGGGTCTATACAGGACTTGATTGTGTGCTTTCCGCACCACACTTCCTATAATGCACAGTCTCATCGGAGCCTCCTATCGGCAGGTGTGTCATATGGAAATTGGAGAAGTGTGTCAGCGGGTGCGCACACCACGTCCGTTAAAGCCCCTGAAGAGAAGCAGATGGAGCTTCGAAACGCGTCGGGCAGATCCATTACAGAGTGGCATCTACAAGCGGATCCCCGTCCTCACCTATACATAAATTAAGCTGCTGCTCGTGTGCTACTAAAGAGGTGGACAACCTGGAGTGTCCTCTGATTGACTGCTAACACTTCAAACCAGGAACTGTTAGCAGCTATCTTGTGCCTCGCATCGGGTGAAAATATAAAAGAAAGGTTCCGGGGGCAATTTAATAAAGCGGAGCTCTGTGTAATGATGATTTGGACGCAGTGAAGGTTTAAGATTTATTAACAATAAAGGAGAAATAGGTGAGGGACAGGCAGCACGACTTCCACTCCAGGACACTAGTAGGAAGATAACCCTTTCACGCTTCCTGTGCCCAACATCACCACTTCACATGTATTCCTTTAGAAGCCAGTCCGTCGGCTCGCAGCTGTCTACCTTTGCGAGCTAGTACGCTGCTGTGCCAGTACCTCTGCGAGCTACCATGCTGCTGTTCCTTTGGGAGCGGACAGCTCGTAGTTCTGCCTCTTTGAGTTGAGTAGACGGGTCTCAGTTGTCCCTCTGCGAACCACGGTACGAACTGTTCATAAGTCACACTATATGAGCATTGAAAAGCCATTTTGTGATTCAGTCCGTCAGCTGGCATCTGTCCGAGGCATTTCTGAAAACATACCGGAGCTCTTTCTGTGAGAGATACCCCTTTCATGCTGCTTCTCCCCACATTACCACATCACCAGCATAACCCCAACAACCATCTTGTACCCATAAGTGTCCCTCTATGAACTCTTAATAAAAAGATGATTGTGAGGTTGGAGAAACAAGAATCTTAGTCATGTATTGATTAACACATAAAACATTTTATTAAAACAAAACAAGAACAAATAAAACTATGTACAGCTGTGGCGTGTGATCGCTGGTCCATTTGTGAATCATAGCCTGCAAGACAAAAAGAAAGATAAGATGGTACGTCATGCACCCAGCAAAGGAAAAAGAGAAAGAAAGAAAGAGTGAGAGGAGGGAGAAAGAAAGAAAGAGGGAGAGAGTGATTGAGCAAGGTTTCGCATGTAAAGCGCCTTGCCTGGACTTACCCTTCTCTAAATAAATGGTAATACACTAATAAACATGTTTCGTCTTATTAACAATGCAAAACATGACATTTCTAGTATCTAGGGGAAGCTTTTCAATGTGCTTTCTACTAACCGTAACTCGAGTGTCCTAAAATGGCCACCGCAATGCGGGAACTTTTCTGCGCATGCGTCTGTCATACTCATGTGACATGACGTACTTACTGCTTTCGTGGGAAAACTTTGCTTCTGCGCACTAGAACTAAAGATGACTGCTCTATGTTCTCATGCGCTAATGCTTATCCTAATTCTTTTACTAAGTTGTTCGTTCTGCATAACTGTTAGACGGGGACCCGGAGGGTCGGCCGAGCACAGGGGGAGAGGACTCCGGCGAGGGCCCTCTCTGGTAATCGTACAGACAGGTAACTTCCCCCCCACAGATAGACACCACACAGAGATGAGTTCTGTACACTTTTATATAAATCTTTAGGCAAGGTGATGAGCGGTACAGTGGGACCAGGATACGAGGATCCCGTCAATTCTAGTCTCTTTGGGGAAAAGAGTAGCGGGATAGTCTGAACACCAGTCTGATACAGAAGCAGCAAAAGGTGGAGCTCACAATCCTCGAGCTGGAGGGTTCGCAAGGATGGGCTGCGGCAGCGCCAGCAGGCCTGGTAGATGGTTCACGATGAGGAGGGCCGCGGCAGCGCCAGCAGGCTTCGAAGAGCGTTCACGATGAGGAGGGCCGCGGCAGCGCCAGCAGGCTTTGAAGATGGTTCACGTTGAGGAGGGCCGCGGCAGCGCCAGCAGGCCTTGAAGATGGTTCACGAAGAGGAGGGCCGCGGTAGCGCCAGCAGGCTTCGAGGATGGTTCATGACGAGGAGGGCCGCGGCAGCGCCAGCAGGCCTTGAAGATGGTTCACGAAGAGGAGGGCCGTGGCAGCGCCAGCAGGCTTCGAAGATGGTTTACGACGAGGAGGGCCGCGGCAGCGCCAGCAGGCCTTGAAGATGGTTCACGAAGAGGAGGGCCGCGGCAGCGCCAGCAGGCTTCGAAGGATGAGTTTGTCTCGGTGTCTCCCGACTCCAGGATACAACTGCCTTCCTGCTCTGGAGCTGCCCCAGTTATAGGTCTGTCGCCCTTTGATGTCCGGACCCTCGCACTTGGAGATCGGGAGGTCCGGGATGAGGGAGTCCAGACACCCAGCAGGGGGGTGGAGCCAGCGCCCGGGGAGGCTGGGGCGATCGACACCTGGCGGAGGGGAGCCATCGACACTCCTTCTCCCATTGAACTGCCAAGTGGTCTCTTCACCCCCTGGGTGGATGGTGGTGCCTCGATGTCGGGGCCTGGCCGGGCCCGAGGCCGAGGTCGACCCGAGGCCACGCGGCCTGGTCGTGTAGTGTCCAAAATGGCGGCTGGGCCAGGGACAGTGGTTCTGGAAGGGGCCCGGGCCAGCCGATACTGGGGTGTTCAGGAGCTGGGGTTCCGTCGGGGAAGTGCCGTGGGTTGCCCCGGCGGGTTGCAGGGGTTGTTCTTGTCCGGGACACGGAGGCGCAGGGGTCCGTGACCCGCCATGCGGGGAGGGATCGGGCCTTTCATGAGGCCTGTCCAACATGCGTCCCCCCCAGCTGAAGGCAGGGAGAGTCACCCATTCTCTTGGGTACTCTCCTCGCCGAGGCGGAAGAAGCGGGACAGGCCGTCTGCGTTGGCGTGGTCCTGGCCGGGGCGATGCTCCACAGTGAAATCCATTCCCTGCAGGGAGATGGACCAACGCAACAGCTTCGGGTTTTCTCCCCGCATCTGCATCAGCCATTGCAGGGGTCTGTGATCTGTTTGCACCCGGAAGTGGGTACCAAAGAGATAGGGCCGGAGCTTCTTGAGGGCCCACACCACGGCGAAGGCCTCCCGCTCGATGGTGCTCCAGCGCTGTTCTCGGGCCAGCAGGCGTCGGCTGATGAAGGCCACTGGCTGATCGACTCCCTCGGTGTTGAGTTGGGAGAGGACGGCCCCAACGCCATGATCTGAGGCGTCTGTCTGTACAATGAATTCCCGGCTGTAGTCGGGGGCCTGGAGCACGAGGGCGGTGCACATGGCGGACTTCAAGTTTTCAAAGGCCGCCTGACATTCAGGAGTCCAGTTGACTTTCTTGGGGTTCTTTTTGGACGTGAGTTCTGTGAGGGGCCCCACAATGCTGCCATAGTCTTTTACGAACCGCCGGTAGTACCCAGTGAGCCCCAGGAAGGCTCGGACCTCTGTCTGGGTGACCAGGGGCTCCCAGGCCTGGATGGCGACAATCTTGAGCTGGAGGGGGGCCACCAGGCCACATCCCACTTGGTGTCCCAGGTAGGTCACGGACCCTTGGCCGATCTGGCACTTGCTGGCCTTGATGGTGAGTCCGGCCTGCCGGAGGGCGTTCAGGACCTCCCGGAGGTGGTGGAGGTGTTCTGCCCAGTGGCGGCTGTACACAGCAATATCGTCCAGATAAGCGGCGCTGAATTCCTCGAGCCCCGCCAGCACCTTGTTCACGAGTCTCTGGAAGGTGGCAGGGGCGTTTTTCATTCCGAATGGCATCACCCTGAAGTGGTAGTGGCCATCCGGGGTAGAGAAGGCGGATCGCTCTTGGGCCCCTGGGGTGAGGCCGATCTGCCAATAGCCCGCTGTCAAGTCGAAGATGCTCAGGTAGCGGGCGGCCCCCATGCGGTCAATCAGCTCATCTGCCCTGGGGATGGGATGAGCGTCGGTCCTGGTGATGGCGTTCAGACCTCGATAGTCCACACAGAACCTGAGCTCAGGGGCGACACCCGGGGCGGCGGCCTTGGGGACCAGCACGACCGGGCTGGCCCAGGGGCTGTCGGACGGCTCGATCACTCCCAGAGCTAGCATTTTAGAGACTTCCGACTGGATGCAGGCGCGTACTCGATCAGGCACCCGGTACGTCCTGTGTCGGATAGGGGGGCTATCCCCGGTGTCAACGTCGTGGAGGCAACAGGGGGTGACCCCAGGGATGAGGGAGAACAAGTCGGCAAATTGGAGTAGCAGTTCTTGGCAGTCTTGGCGTTGCGCTGGGGACAGGGCATCGGAGAGGTGGACTCCCTCCACGGAGCCGTCTTTCTCGAGCGTTTTCAGAAGATCAGGGAGGGGCTCGGAGTCTTCTTCAGCCCCACTGTCAGTAGCCATCAGGAGGCTAAGTTCAGAGCGCACAAAGTGGGGCTTGAGTCGGTTGGCGTGGAGGACACGTAGGGGGTCTCGGGGTGACTCCATGTCTACCAGGTAGGTGACGGGTCCCTTGCGCTCCACCACTTTGAAGGGTCCCATCCATTTGCCCTGGAGGGCGCAAGGTTCAACCAGGGACATCACCCAGACCTGTTGTCCCGGCTCGAACTCGATGGATGAGGCATGCTGATCATACCAGCGCTTCATGTCTTCTTGGCTGGCTTCGAGGTTGGCCTTGGCAAGTTCCCTGAACCGCCGGGTCTGGTTACGGAGGGTCAAGAGGTACTTGTATACATCAGGGGGAGTCTTCTGAGGGGTCACCTCCCACCCTTCTTTGACCAGGCTGAGGGGGCCCCGGACGGGGTATCCATACAATAGTTTGAACGGACTGAAGCCCAGGGATTTCTGGGGGACCTCCCTGTAAGCGAACAGGAGGCACGGGAGCAGCACGTCCCATTGGCGACGTAAGGGTTCTTCCAGGCCCATGATCATCCCCTTGAGAGTGCGGTTAAATCGTTCTACTAGTCCGTTCCCTTGCGGGTGATAGGGGGTCGTGAATTTTTAGGTGACCCCGCATTGTTGCCATAGGGACTTCATGTACTTGGAGATAAAGTTTGTGCCCCTGTTGCTGACGACTTCTCGGGGGAAGCCCACCCGCGAGAAGATCCCCATCAGGGCTCGGCCCACCACAGGCGCCGTCACGGTCCGGAGAGGTATGGCCTCGGGATAGCGGGTGGCATGGTCCACCAGGACAAGTATGAATCGGTGTCCCTGTGCTGTCCAGGGCTCCAGGGGCCCCACGATGTTGATTCCCACCCGCTCAAAGGGGTGGTGACGATGGGAAAGGGTTGCAGGGGGACTTTAAGTTTTCGGCCGCTCTTCCCGCTGGCCTGGCAGGTGGGGCAGGCCCAGCAGTGGTTTGCTACATCGTTCCGCATCTTCGGCCAGTAGAAGTGGGTCACCAGGCGGCTGTACATCTTGTCCTGCCCCAGGTGCCCGGCAAGAGGCACATCGTGTGCCAAGTTCAATAGGAAGTCTCTGAATCGGAGGGGGACCACCAGCACCCGGCTGGCTCCCAGCTCGGCAATCTTTTGCTCACTGTAGAGCAGCTTGTTGTCCCAGTAGATCCAGTGGGCCTCCGAGGTATCCCCTGCGCTCTGGCCTATGGCTTGTTGTCGGAGTCCCTCGAGGGAGGGACACGCTCTTTGTTCCTGGCGGAATTGTTCCTGAGTGGGGCCACCTTCTTGACGCCACTGGGCCAGCTCTGGGAGGTCTCGGAGTTGATCAGGTTCTTCGTTGCCGGACCCCGGAGGACCAGACTCAGGGGTGGTTACTTCTGTGATGATCGGCGGAGGAGGTTCAGGCCACTCCGGTTCCTCTGGGCTGGAGATGGCGCGGGCGGCCATGGATCGGGTCGTCACACAGACCCATTCAGGGAGACCAAGCATCCCCAGGTGCTCCCTCCGCTCAACGGCTGACCAGGGGGAGCTCTCGAGGTCGTTCCCCAGAAGGCAGTCCACCGGGGCATCGTCGCGGACAGTCACTTTTAGCATGCCGGACACCCCTCCCCACTCGAAGGGGACGCAGGCCATCTCGCACAGGCTTTCGGAGTTGTCGGCCGACCGCACTGGACAAAGTACATTGGGTAGGATCTGGTCAGGGGTCACCAGATGGCAGCGGACTGCGATCACACCGGCCCCTGTGTCACGGAGGGCTTCAGCCCGGCGTCCATTGATGGTGACCCACTGGCTGTATTTCTGCGTGTTGGCGGGGACAATTGCTCATAAGTGGTGACCTGGCTGCCCTTGATCCATCCCTGGAAGGCTCGGCTAAAAAAGTTCACGTACTCCACCCAGGTTGTACCCGGGATTCGTTTGCAGTCTCGAAACCTCTCGGGCGTGAGCCCATAGCGAGTGAGGAGGGCGGCCTTCATGTGGTCGTAGGATGTCATCTGGTGGTCGGGGAGTTGCAGCAGGGTGTCTCGTCCTTCGTTGACGAATTTCCCCCATAACCCGGCTCCCCAGTCGCTCCGCGGGATTCGGTGAGAGGTTATTGCTACCTCGTAGGCTTTAAACCATTGCTGGATATCATCGTTCCGGTAGTATTCCCTGACGACATCCTTGGGAATGTGGACCTTGGGGTCCGTAGGGGCAGTGGGGCTCTGGTGCCCGGAGACTCCGAGGTCTTTGTTCTGCCGCCGAATTTCTAGCTCCTTCAAGTTGCGCTCATGCTCGTAGGCTAGTCTTTTCTCTTCCAGCTCCCTCTGGCTCTTTTTCTCTTCTCGTTCTTCCCTGAGCCGTAAGTGTTCGAGGGTTATTTTTTGTTTTGCCAATTTGAGTTCTCCATCTAAGCGGAGTCGAGCCAGCTCCAATTTGTGGAGCCGGCTTTTCTCCCGTTCTCGGGCCTCTTCGGACGAGAGGCCCGATCTTCTTTCGTCCGTAGTGGTGGTACTGGTTTCGGTGGTCTCGAGGCTTTGATCTTGGGGTGGGGATGTTTCCGTCTCCACCCACGACTCTAAGGCGTGCTTGAGGTCATCTTTCGTGCTCAGTCCCGTGGTAGCAATGCCCAGCTCTATGCAGAATTGCTTTAGTTCTTTGCGGCTGTATTCTTCCAGCTTTTCCATCTGAAATGTTTCTGTTGTTCCACTCTCCTTTGTCGTCATGGTGGCGGTGTGTCATGGGGTGAGTTACTCTCTGTACGATTATGCGTCGGCTCGGATCCCACCGCTGCCACCAATGTTAGACGGGGACCCGGAGGGTCGGCCGAGCACAGGGGGAGAGGCCTCCGGCGAGGGCCCTCTCCGGTAATCGTACAGACAGGTAACTTCCCCCCCACAGATAGACACCACACAGAGATGAGTTCTGTACACTTTTATATAAATCTTTAGGCAAGGTGATGAGCGGTACAGTGGGACCAGGATACGAGGATCCCGTCAATTCTAGTCTCTTTGGGGAAAAGGGTAGCGGGATAGTCTGAACACCAGTCTGATAGAGAAGCAGCAAAAGGTGGAGCTCACAATCCTCGAGCTGGAGGGTTCGCAAGGATGGGCTGCGGCAGCGCCAGCAGGCCTGGTAGATGGTTCACGATGAGGAGGGCCGCGGCAGCGCCAGCAGGCTTCGAAGAGGGTTCACGATGAGGAGGGCCACGGCAGCGCCAGCAGGCTTCGAAGATGGTTCACGTTGAGGAGGGCTGCGGCAGCGCCAGCAGGCCTTGAAGATGGTTCACGAAGAGGAGGGCCGCGGCAGCGCCAGCAGGCTTCGAAGATGGTTTACGACGAGGAGGGCCGTGGCAGCGCCAGCAGGCCTTGAAGATGGTTCACGAAGAGGAGGGCCGCGGCAGCAGGCTTCGAAGGATGAGTTCGTCTCGGTGTCTCTCGACTCCAGGATACAACTGCCTTCCTGCTCTGGAGCTGCCCCAGTTATAGGTCTGGCGCCCTTTGATGTCTGGACCCTCGCACTTGGAGTTCGGGAGGTCCGGGATGAGGGAGTCCAGACACCCAGCAGGGGGGTGGAGCCAGCGCCCGGGGAGGCTGGGGCGATCGACACCTGGCGGAGGGGAGCCATCGACACTCCTTCTCCCATTGAACTGCCAAGTGGTCTCTTCACCCCCTGGGTGGATGGTGGTGCCTCGATGTTGGGGCCTGGCCGGGCCCGAGGCCGAGGTCGACCCGAGGCCACGCGGCCTGGTCGTGTAGTGTCCAAAATGGCGGCTGGGCCAGGGACAGTGGTTCTGGAAGGGGCCCGGGCGGGCCAGCCGATACTGGGGTGTTCAGGAGCTGGGGTTCCGTCGGGGAAGGGCCGTGGGTTGCCCCGGCGGGTTGCAGGGGTTGTTCTTGTCCGGGACACAGGAGGAGCAGGGGTCCGTGACCCGCCATGCGGGGAGGGATCGGGCCTTTCATGAGGCCTGTCCAACAATAACGACCAATGCTTTAGTTAAATTAAATTAATGGGAATAGAGTAGAGATAAGTGGTATACCTTGCATTCATTTATTTCTTGTTCTAAAACTGTTTCTTTCTACTTTTACATGTATTGTATTTTGGGCCTGAAATGTACTTCTGAACTCCAACTTTGGAGGAACTGCGCCTGTGCAGAGACGCTCAAATTCCTGAACACTGACATTGAAACCCGGCCAAGTCTTGACTTGCTAGAAGATGCGCCTGGGAAGCTGACCTCTCAACCCCTCAAGAGGAAGCTGGATTGTACAAATGTATAATACAATGGTATTGATATTGATACATTAATTGCCGGGTGGAATAAAAGTGCATGGGAAAATAAAGTTATGGGAGGGAACATAAATCTGAATATTGAAGAGCATGACCTCATAACTGGTATGGTGTGATGACCTCTCCTCGTCTTTTAACCAATCAAATTGAGGGAATTCACTCATTTGCAACATTGGGGGGTGGTACACTGCCCTGGAAAATGGTATAACTAAGGTAGGCTTAGCTAGTTAGTTTGTCCGACTTGTCCGAATAGCTGGCCTGTCACTGAACCAACGTACTCAATAGGCGATCGAGAGCAGAGGTGCTGACGGAGCACTCTGTCAGAAGATATGATAACCCAATCAGGGTTTTTGGAAGGAGTTCGATAACTCAATCGGGGTTCCTGGGGGAGAAGATTCGCTAACCCAATCGGGGTCCGACTGTTAGCTGCAGGGATGGGTGTGACGCTGGCGTTGCACTTTAGCTGTGGGTGCCGGTCTTGACCTACGGTGGTCCTGTCCTGATCCAATTTGGTCCGAACTTATCTTGATTCTGCTCTGCACCTGTTATTTCCTGTTGGCACCTGCATTATCGGGGTTCCTATCCGTTATCCCAGCCCATGGCCAAGGTTGGTCTACACACCATTCTAGGTAAATATAAAAAGTCGTAAGGGTATGTCATTGTGTTGTTTCCCTTTTCTTACCCTTCCTATATTTCAATGCTTAATGAAGGTTTCTTGATACTCTCACACCATCTTGCTTTGATATTATTCTTGATTGATCAAGTCTTGACTAATTTAATATGGACATTGACATTTAAAACATTATTTAGATAAAGCATTTATATCTTTCCAGAGTCTGTGGTTATTTTATGAATGAAAATGATTACATACTTTTATTCTAACTTCCTTGATCCCTTAGGACTCTAGGTATCGGTGACAAGGATTGGTAAGACAAGGTATAGATCCTAAAAGTAATTTTTACTGGTTGAAAGCGTAGGTTTACCGGTTCAAAGTGTGTATGTGTTTAAGGGCCCAGGTGAGTATGGTAAAATCCTGAGCAGGTGAATCCGCGCTCTATCAAGAGAGAGAGAGGAAGAGAGAGAGAAAGAGAGAATGAGTGAGATACAAGGAAGAGAGAGAGAAACAGTATGAGAGAGAGGAAGAGAGAGAGAAAGAGTGAGAGTGAGGAAGAGAGAGAGACAAAAGTAAGAGAAGAAGAGAGAAAGAGTGAGAGAGAGGAACACAGACAAAGAGAGTTAGAGGAAGAGTAGAAAGAGTGAGAAAAAAGAGAGAAAGGGTAAGATACAAGGAAGATAGAAAGAGAGAGAGTGTGAAAGAGAGGAAGAGAGAGAGATAGAGTGAGAGAGAGGAAGAGAGAGAGAGAAAGAGTGAGAGAGAGGGAGAATCAATCAGTGACACTTATAAAGCGCGCTACATACCCGTAGGGTCTCAAGGTGCTGGGGGGGGGGGGGCGCTACTGCTCGAACAGTCAGGTCGTCAGCTTCTTCCTGAAGGAGAGGTGGTCTTGGGTCAGGCGCAGGTCGGTCGGGAGGGAGTTCCAGGTCTTGGCGGCCAGGTAGGAGAAGGACCTTCCTCCTGTAGTCGCTCTTCGGATGCGGGGGACGGCGGCGAGGGCGTGGTTGGCTGATCGGAGGTGGCGTTTGGGAGCGTAGAAGTTGACTCGGCTGTTGAGGTAGCTCGCGCCTTGGTCGTGTAGGGCTTTGTGTGCGTGGGTGAGGAGGCGGAAGGTGATTCTTTTGTTGACGGGGAGCCAGTGAAGGTCTCTCAGATGTCCGGAGATGTGGCTGGTTCGTGGGATGTCGAGGATGAGTCTGGCTGAGGCGTTCTGGATCCGCTGGAGTCTCTTCTGGAGCTTGGCGGTGGGACCGGCATAGAGGGCGTTGCCGTAGTCCAGTCGGCTGGTGACGAGGGCCTGGGTGACGGTCTTCCTGGTCTCGGTGGGGATCCACCAGAAGATCTTCCGTAGCATGCGTAGGATGTTGAAGCACGCCGAGGAGACGTTGTTGACTTGCCTGGTCATGGAGAGGGAGGAGTCCAGGATGAAGCCCAGGTTGCGTGCATGGTCTGTCGGTTTGGGTGCGGTGCCCAGGGTGGGAGGCCACCAGGAGTCGTCCCAGGCGGAGGGTGAGGAGCCCAGGATGAGGACCTCCATCTTGTCCGAGTTCAGTTTCAGGCGGTGAGTGAGAGAGAGGAAGAGGGAAAGAAAGAATGAGAGAGAGAGTAAGAGAGGGAGAAAAAGGTGAGAAAGAGAAAGGAAGATATGGAGAGGGAGTGTTGACACTGGAGAAAATCTTCGCAGCCCACCTTTGTGCCACCAGTGTGTTTCCAACCACGTGCCGGGAGATAGTGCAGCCCTAAAGTTTATTGATCTGAAATATAGTATAGAATTGGTAATTGCAGAGTACATACAACTGCACACACGTAATTCTGTGTTTCGCTAATGCGCAGTGAGGCTGGTGCACCCCATCCACTCCCACGGATCGGAGGTGTCTGTGGGCTCTTGTGTGCCCAGACTGCAGCACATTATCCACTCCCACTGCCCACAGATGACTGCCCGCTGCTGCAGAAAGAAGTCTCTCTGCTCACCTTCTGCTACCAGCGTGTGTGTAAGAGGGTCCCCCACGTGCCGCAGTAACTTCGTTGTGAGTTCAGGATGGCCACACATCATCGCAGATTTTTCATGCGTTCAGTTTTGGTGGTGTTTGGGGGTTGAACGTCGATTCGTGAATCACAGCCTGTTAGATAAAAATCAAGATGAGATTGTGCGTCATGCGTCCATCAAAGGATAGAGGAAGAGAGAAAGAAAGAAAGAGTGAGCAGAAGACAGAGAGAAACAGTGAGAGTGAGAGTGAGAGTGAGAGTAAGAGAAAGCGAGAGAGAAAGAGAAAGAAAGTGTGAGAAAGACGAAGAGAGAGAGAAGGAGTGAGAGAGGAAGAGAGAGAAAGAGTATGAGAAAGAGAAACAGAGGAAGAGTGAGAGTGAGAGAGAGAAACAGAGAGAGAGGAAGAGAGAGAGAGAGAGAAAGAGACAAACAGTGTAAGAGGAAGAGGGAGATGAAGAAGAGAAAGGAAGAGATAAGGAAGGACAAAATTGTCACAGCTTACCTTTACGTCACCGCTCTGTCTCCAACTATGTGCTGCGACATAGTGGAACTCTCAAGCTCCCACATCTGAAAGACAGTATAGAATTAGTAATGCAAGAGCAGGGTTGAATTAGGATAAAAAATCGGCCCGGGAACGCTAAACAAAAAGTGGCCCACATTTGCATATTGCTTTTGCTCAAAAAAGAGGGGGTGGGGGAGATACAAAGAATTGCACGGATTCATTTACACTGGTGACTTATAAACAAGTGAGACCACTTCTGCTCAGGCCCCCTGCCCTGCTAGGTATGCATACATTAATGGGCGGCTCTGCGAGAGAAAGTAAGTGATACCTCTGCCTGTTGCTAAACGTGAGGTAATGACGCCCATCTGCCTCCAGAAAGGCCATTCAGACAGCCACTGGGTCGCTGGCTGTATCCCAACAACAGCAACACCGCCCAAATCTGCTGCCCAGACTGTTCCAAAAAGCATCCTACAGTTGGAACTCAGCACCAGCTCCTAGGGCATTGCACCAGTGCTCGCATTACCAATCCGACGCTGTGGCAGAGTATATACGAGTGCGTATGTCTAAACCACTCTGCCGTCTTTCTGTATTCAGACTGCTGTACCCATCTACTCCCGCCGCCCAGAGTTATCTGCCAGATGATGCACACCAAGGCCTCACTGCTCACCTTTTCGTGGTCAGGGCACCCTCCTCATCATGCAGCTCCGTTATGCAAGGTAATAGGCCTCACATTTGGTACTGAGTCTTGATATCGCCTTGTCAGAGGACATGCAAGTGCACCTGTCATCATCGCAGGTTTTACACCCGCTCAGTACTTGCAGTGCTACTAACTCAGTGAGAAGTGAGGCCACGTACTCTAAACTCTAAAATGGTGTAGAGCACGTGTGCCCGGTCTTTTATATTAGCAGGGTCATTTGTTCTGTGATGCCTGTTCTGGATGGGTGTGGTGTGGCTGTATACCAGCTGTAAGGGAGTGGCTGTGACATCAGTGTTGCCAGATTGGGCTAGATCACGCAGAATTGGACTATATTTTTCCGGCTGTGTGGTAAAATTTTGGTTTGTGCTAGTTGCCAGATTTTAAATATATATACAGGTCTCCAGCAAAGTAGTATGTTAAAGTGCTTTATTAGACAAATATTTACTTGGCATACTGCTGCAACATCAATTCCAATGCATTCACCACCTGCTTGACACTGTCCCTACCCCCACCTTCCATAAAGTAGTAATATTGGGCTAGTTTGGGCTACTTTTTGGTGGGCTTTGGGTTATAGAAAGCTTAGAAAATCAAATCTGACAACACTTGATGTCCGTGTTGGAGTGCTACCGTCACCCGGGTTGCAAAAGCCAAAGTGTCACTCTGCGAGCCAAGACCCACAATATGGCCAAAATGGAAGGTAGGGGGAATTACTGACGCTATATTCATCCATAGTTTTTTTTTTTATTAATGTATTTATTGACATTTCAAAGACAAACAATCCCATGGGACAGGTGACAGGCACGAAGAGTATGACAATGGTACAGTAGCAGTACAGCATACACAGTTCCATCAAGCAGTAATTCTTAGACCCCAGTACAGTAGACAAAGTTGACCGACAGTTATAGCATATCTCCATAGCACCCCCCCTGCCCCCGTCGCAATCCCATCACAGGTCAAATACAAAGAGGCTAGTGTTCCAACTGGAGTCACCCTAAGTAAGTGTCTCCGAGTCAGTGAAGTGTGATGTATCTAGCCGCAACCCCCCTGACGCTTGAGCCGTATTTGTCGGGTCCATGTCTGTTGTGCCCTGTCTAGATCTTTTCTCTAAGTATAGCGCCCAGTAGTTCTTTGGTCTATTGCGGGCGGTAGTAATTGGCTATACAGCTCAGTCTGTGTGCAACAGTATAACATGTCCCGGGACCATTGGGTAAGTGTCGGGGCCGGGCCCCTCATCCAGGTAGTCGCAACGTTTTTCTTGGCGACCAGAAATGCCATGTCCACAAGCCGTCTGTGTTCCGGCGGTACATCTTTAGAGTACCAGCAAAGCCAGCAGAGGGGATAGGACCAGCGGCCGGCCTGTGATTCTGATCACCTCCCCGTAGACAGCGCACCAGAAATCCGAATCCCTCGGGCATAGCCAGGCCAGATGAAGGAAATCGGCAGTCTGGCATCCGCACCGCTCGCATCTAGGGCTTTCCCGCAATCCGTATCGGAACAGTCGCTCGGGGGTGTAATAGACCCTATTCAGGTATTTAAAATGTAGTAGGCGATGGCGTCCGTTAATCGACACCCTTTTAACATTTGCGCAACAATATCTCCACGTATCATCAGGCAGTTCCACCTCCAAATCCATCTGAAATGCCATATGGTAAACGGACACCAAGAATTACGTGGTTTCAGCAGGTCTTATTTAATGAAGCCACAGTCAGACGCATTTCGAATACAAAGTATCCTACTATATATATATCCACACGAAAGGTTGCCATAAAAATAAAGCTGCCTCCCACATGGTTTGCCTTTTCAGATGGTGAGATCTGTATAAGGCCAGCAACAAACACCAAGTCCCTTCAAACGGCCTAATGCGTTTCGGGTTCTGCCGCCCTTGCTCACAGGCCCTGGAAAGCATCAAACCACACTGTTGCAGTTCACCTGTTTTAAATTTTTTCCCAAAATCCCACCCACAGTAGGAGTCATGCGATGACTGGAATTTCTGGCAAAGGTAGTCCTTCTCAATGATTAAACCACAGTGGGCCTGTTGTTTGTATGCTTTATTATTCCACATAAAAAAACAAGTGGCATGATTAAAATGTCTGCACTGGACGGGAAGCACAAAGTCATTCTCACCACAGTTCCATCTGCTACTTAGGTGGCTCGGGTTCCAAGCCATCCTGGATCCGCTTTCCATGCGGCGGGCAAGCTTCGCGACTGGATTGACTGCTAAAAATCCACACAAAATGTTGTGCCAAATCAAGCTGCTCCCCAGATGATTTGCCTTTTCAAATGGTGAGATCTGTAGCAAGGCCAGCAACGAACACCAAACCCCATCAAACAGCCTTACGTGTTTTGGGATTGACGACTTGCTCACAGGCCCTGGAAAGCACGAAACCACACTGCTGCAGTTTACCTGTTTTCAATTTTTTCAAAAAGTCCCGCCCCTAGTGGGAGTCATGTGATAACTGGGAATTTTGGTAAAGGTAGTCCTGCTCAATGATTAAACCACAGTGGGCGTGTCGTTCGTGTGTTTTATAATTTCACATAAAAAAACTAAGTGGCATGATTAAAATGTCAGCACTGGACGGGCTGCACATAGTCATTCTCACCACAGTTCCATCCGCTGCCTGGGTGGCTCAGGTTCCAAGCCATCCTGGATCCACTTTCCAAGTGGCAAGCAAGCTTCGCAACCGGACCGGCCACTAAAAATCCACACGAAAGGTTGCCCTAAATGAAGCTGCCTCCTAGATGGTTTGCCTTTTCAAATGGTGAGATCTGTAGCAAGGCCAGCAACGAACACCAACTCCCTTCAAATGGCCTTACACATTTCGGGCTCTGCTGCACTTGCTTACAGGCCCTGGAATGCACCAAACCATACCGTTGCAGTTCACCTGTATTAAATTTTTCAAAAAGTCCCGCCCCCAGTGGGACTCATTTGATGACTGGGAATTCTGGTAAAGGGAGTCCTGCTCAATTTTTAAACCACAGTGGGCGTGTGGTTTGTGTGATTTATTATTCCAGATAAAAATAACAAATGGCCTGATTAAAATGTCCGCACTGGATGGGCTGCACATAGTAATTCTCACCACAGTTACATCCTCTCCCTGGGTGGCTCAGGTTCCAAGCCATCCTGGATCTGCTTTCCATGCTGTAGGAAACCTTTCAAGTGGATCTTCTGCTATAAATCCACATGAAAGGTTGCCCCAAATGAAGCTACCTTCCAGAGGGTTTGCATTTTCAAATGGTGAGATCTGTACAAGGCCAGTAACGAACATCAAATCCCTTAAAACAACCTTACGCGTTTCGGGCTCTGCCGCCCTTGCTCACAGGCCCCTGGAAAGCACCAAACCAGACTATTGCAGTTCACTTGTTTTACATTTTTTTACAAAAAAACCCGGCTTCAGTAGGAGTCATGTGATGACTGGAAAGTCTGGTAAAGGTGGTCCTGCTCAATGATTAAATCACAGTGGGCGTGTCGTTTGTGTGCTTTATTATTCCACATTAAAAAAAAACAAGTGGCATGATTAAAATGTCCTCACTGGATGGGCTGCACCACAGTTCCATCCGCTCTCTGGGAGGCTCAGGTTCTAAACCATCCTGGATCTACTTTCTATGTGACAAGCAAGCTTCGCGACTGGACCGGCCGCTAAAAAAGCACAAAAAAGGTTGCCCCAAATGAAGCTGCCTCCCAGATTGTTTGCCTTTTCAAATGGTGAGATCTGTAGTGAGGCTGGAAACAAAGTCAGAGGGCCCGATTCACAGAATGAACTTAAGACTAAATCCTAAACTTACTACCATTTGGTATTCACAGAATGCACTTACTGCTTCTGGCATTCACAGAATGAACTTACTACATTCGGTATTCACAGAATGAACGTACTACTTTCGGTATTCACAGAACAGACTTACGACTACTAACTTAACGCCCGCACCCGTCACCGGGCCGGAAATTACGGCTCTGTGGTGGAATTTACGATTCCAACCCGCAATTTCCGGCATTGTGCTGTAATTTAAGATTCCGGGCCGGAAAATACGATTCCGAGCCAGAAGATATGAATTTTTGGCAGTTAGTCATGTTAGTCAAGGGTAAGCACCTTTCCAAGTGCCTACCATCCCCCACCATGGATCAGCTGACCCACTGCAGCCAATCCCAGCCAATAGCTCCATTTTGACAGGATGAATGTTGCCAGTGCCTACCATCCCCCACCACGCTCCAGCTGAAGGCAATTTACACTAATTGACCAGCACCACAAAACACATAAAAGCAGCCCACATTGAAGGAACAGGTTTTGCCACAGAGAGTTTGTGTCCACAACGCTCACAGTGCCACAAAAAATGGAAATGAGGAGAAAAAGGAACTTTACAGCAGAGGAGACCACCATGCTTGTGGAGTTCATAGTCAGGCACCATAAACGCCTATATGGACTTCCACCCTACTGCACCAGTGGGACTCAGAAGGCAGCCCTATGGCAGCAGTTGGCCACTGCTGTCTCAGCATTGGGGGAGGAGAGGCGCACAGTACAGGACATAAAGAAAAAGTGGCAGGACGAAAGGCAGAGGGTGAAGGAGAAATACTCCAGGATCAAATTAAGCAGGATCCTCCCTGCTGCATGCCCTGGACCCAGCATCCGTCTCACCCCACTGGAGGAGGATATCCTCACAACAATACACCCCCACTTGGTCCATGGGCTACCTGTCAGTGACGTCCGCTATGTGGTACCAGGTAAATGGAATGAAAAGAAAAAGTGCATGAATAGATTGTCTGTGATACACTGTCATTGTGATTATATAGTCAGTCAGAGACTCATGTATCATCCTCTACGTAGCACCACAAGTCCCAGAATCCTTTGCATCAGAAAAGGCTAATCCCTCCCTCCCTATTGAAAACATGGGCACAGAACTGCTGCCGTACATACACAATCCTGCTAATTCAATAACTGTTCATATTGACTGAAAATGACTAAAAATGTGCAATGATACATGGAAATGCTAAATAAAGTTTTAAAAAAGTAGCAATTGACAAATATTAGAAGGGAAGCGCCAGTACCAATGTGACATGCAATTTAACCTTTGCGCAAACACGGATGCATCGCGTTTACATGGTGGTGCTCTGTGGCGCAGGGATAGACAGATGTGTGTTGAATCTGATGGTGTGTAGGGGGGCTTTGCTGGAGTCATGTCGCAAGAGCGATGCAACTCCAATAATGTCCATGGACTGCCCATACCTAACGTGTTGCGCCACTCCTTACATCTGCTTCAAGCAGGTGTAAGGTTGCCTCGCAGCGGCCTCTGAAAAGTGACTCTGTGAAATCTTGTAGATTTCACTGAATCACTTGTACGCGGCATATCCTAAAGGAATGCCCACCCTGCCTATATCAAAGCTGACGCAGGTTCAATGTTGCGCAGGGCCTCACAACGTGACGCTTCACCATAGAAGCGTCACATTGCGAATCATTCTAAATGTGTCTATTGTACACCACCGCTGTGTCACAGAAGTGATGCAACAGCAGTGTAAATCTTATTCAAGGGTCTTGTAAACCTGCCACAAATTCTCCAAGAAGTACATCACCCTGTGCCAGCCTAAATCACAAAGCAGAAGGTGAGAGTATCATCAGATCTAAATATGTCATACACATATTCTGTTGTCTAATTTCCACTCTGCCACACGCCATTACATCCCCAACACATCACTGCTCCTACCTGCCCCGTCTGCGGCAGTACTTCACAACACTGTTAGCACGCAGAAGATATGGGCAAATCCCTGAAAAGTTCCACAAGCACATTTCCCATTTGTTTACTTTTCTCTCTTCTCACCCATTGACACATCCAGCCAGAGCACAGACAACTGCAGTAGCAGAGGTCACCGCATCTAATGGGAGGAAACAGCAACGTACAGAGGAAGGCATGACAACCACACTAACTGGTAAGTCAAACTGGCCAGGAGATGGTCAAAATGCATACATTGTCAGGAGACAACAGAGGGACAAATAGTGCCCACCTATGTAAGTCAACCAGAGATGCAAAATTTGCTTCATTACAATTGGAGTCGTCAATGGACAGTCACATTTACCATATGACATTTGTGAACAGTGAAAGACAAAATATAAAATGTCTTGGCTCATCATACCTTTGTAATTGCGGTACACAACATGTATTTCATCAACAGTCTCAGACCGGGGAAACCAATCCTGTAATTGAGGGCCACAACTAGTCAAAAGGCTGTGCCCACTATATTGTAATAGTGTCTGTAGACCTAATCAAGAAATCGTATTTGCACAGATATGGAAATGATGAACAAACAGTGAGATACCAGTCTCTGTAGTTTTGACAATGCATACACTGTCCAACTTCAAATCTTTCCAATATACATTAAATTGCACAGTCCACACAGCTGGTCATGTACTGCATACATTGGATGGATTCTTTTCTGGGCATCAAAAAAACACGATAATGGACCTTACCTCTGGATTCGTAGGCATGTCATTGTGATTTAGGTAGCATCAAGGTAGTGGGCCCATTCTAAGTTATATGTGGGATCACTAATTACATTATGTATGACACTCTTTCTGCAACAGTGGTGCCCATAACTGCTTGTGCTCGTCCTCTGTGCCAGAAATTGAGTGCATCACATGTAGCAGCAGAAATGTAAAGTTGCAAAACACACTTATCATTGTAGGTACAATGAGGTCCTCCCAGAATCAAAGACACACACTGACTTCTGCTACTAGATTGGACGTGACATCTGTCCAGGGACCACACACTGCTCCAGTGCTGGGCCAAGGTAAGTCAATCTGGCTAAATGCTCATTAATTGTGCCTTTCACCTCCACCATATGTGTTGTACAAGACTGTTGTCCTGCATCACAATATGCTCACATATGGCATTTGAACTCATGGCCGATCAGACCCTGGTGGCAAATGAGAGGCTGACACAAAACGTATGCCAAGTGTGTACAGAATGGACATACAATAGAACAATGTATCATATAAACTGACCAAAACACAACAGGCTTGCAATTCAATGATAGGATAAATCCCTAGCAAAATATACATGGTTAAATCAAAATAAAATTGGTATGGCTGAGGCACACACTGGTGCCAGTTGTGTACCTTGAGATAGGTGTAGGGGCTGCTAAGGTGACTGTTCATGCAGTTACACCTGCAAAATGAATTGGCTGAAGAGCAACACGATAATCCATTGCAGGCGGGAAGCCTCAAAGCTTCTCATATCATCTGCAATGTGTGATCATAATCAAATGTTGTTTACTGCTTGCTTCCCTTCTATCGTATTCACATGTATAGGTGAGTGTTTGACATGTGAGTTTTGGATGTCTGCTGCACAAGACACCATCCGTTGTCAGGTAAGTATTACCATGATGTTGAAAATGGAGTATTGGAACAGAGAACACTCAAAGGATGGACATTAGTAATCTGTGTTCTCTCATTCAAAAATGAGCTGTGTGACTTCATGTGTAGGGAAGCACAAATGGGCAACATCATGTCCCTGACAACTGCACATCTCACACATGAACTCCTTTCTGACTTGTTAACAGACAGCATTACACCCATGAAAAATGTTAGTCTCAATGGTAAAGGTGAAATCAGTGTGATGCAGATGAGTCCGGGTCATTTATCCCCTTCCTTGAAATATCAGTAACCTTCTCATACAAGTTTGTCAGTTAATGTGTCATCTTATTGATGTCAGTGCTGCATGGATGTAACAGATGGCAAATGCTGCTTGGGAGCAGGTGCCCACACGTAAAGTCAATGAGGTAAACATGCTGCACATCATCCTTGATTATCCGCAAATGGTTAATGAGAATGACATGTTGGCTCATAGCTACAATATGTTGTACTAAAATATGGACATGTATTTCTCATCACAGGTGCTGACAGGATGAGACCACTGCAGCGGACACCATCCTGGGGGATGCATAACATCCTGGCTGAAGCAGTTAATCCCTTGCGCACCTGTCCTTCAGGTAAATCGGGCATGAGGTGTGTCACCAGCTTAGATTACTAAGCCATGACAGAGATCGAGATCCCCTTCTGAATGGAATCCAGTTGTTTACCAAGTGAAATACAAACCAGGAGGGTCATATATGCCTGTCTGTCAATTGGTGATGCAGATCATTGAGAATGTTGTTTTTACCCTCTTCAGCTATGTCTACAACAACTATGAGGAGACAGGTGCAGCAGGATACACCAGGGGGGAACGCGAAGGGACAGAGAGTTGTGGCTGGAGCTGGAGAGTATTATGTACATCTCCTTGTAACTCCTCAGTGCTATGGTGTGAGCGGTCATTTGTGGTGGTACCCTAACCAGATCACATGATCCTCATCTGCAGATGCAAAGTATAGTTAATACAACCCTGGTGTTGCACCACATGTAATACCTGGTCAATCACTAATACGGTTGAAACCTCTGTGTTTCGGATGAGGCTGAGGGAGAGGATGACAGACCGACGACCAGTGCTGGCTGACGAGGAATCAGATGAGAGAATCCCCTGATCCTCCAGGCAGTAATATCGGCAGCAAGTCATACTCAAGAGAAGAAACAAGATCATGAGGACGTTGTCTTTGAGGAGGATGATGACCACATATCCATCGACTCCGTGGATGACGATTCTGATGTCACGGCATCATCATCCTCCGCCAAGCAACGTTTGTCTGCCTCCTCCCAAACAAACAATAACATGTCCTCAGCATAGATCAAACCAGCCACGGCTCCCACACATCCAATCACAGACATCACTCCCTCACAGCCCTCAAGTCCTGGACCGACATGGTGGTTCCCCTACCCGCTCTTCCCTACGCAGTGCATCCCTGCCATTCTCTCCACCATCTTTGGGAAGTACCAGCCCTGTTGTGGTGCAGGTATCCCCTTGGCACCCTTCTCCTGCCCGCAGTCTTCAACCTGCCACCCCCCTGTTGTTGGACCTGCTCATCTCATCCCTGGCTGACACATGCAGAGGGGGCCTGCACGTGGCGATGGTGGCCAGTGGGAGCATGACTACTACCAACAGCGGGCAGATGTGAGGCAGGACATTCGTGCCATAGGTCTACCCTGTCAGACATGTCTGGGTCCCTGTAGGACATGGCCCAATTCCCTCAGATGGTGGACTGGGTGTGCCAAGCTTTGGATAGTATGGATAGCACTTGGCAGGAAATGTCCAGGAAGATGACAGACCTGATATCCATCCAAAGGGAAGAGAGTGCAAGACACCATGGCTTGGCCATGAAGATGATGGCGGGCATGGTGAGAGTGATCCAAATTCTCCCTTCACGGCCAACGCATGGAGGGGAACAATCATGTCGGCCTGCACGACAGCACATCCACACACCTGTAACACCAACTGCACAGCACCACAGCAAAGGTACACAAACACACCAGCACCCTGAACAGGCAGCCCCACCACCCTCACCACCTGCACAACCAACCCCTGTACAGTCACTCCCACCAACCCCACCACCTGCACAAACATCACCAACCTCTGTACAGTCACTCCCATCACTCTACCACCTGCACAAACACCACCAACCTCTGTATAGTCACTTCCACCACCTGCACAACCAGCCGTTGTCCAGGCACAGACAACAAATGTGCAGACCCACCTGCACCTCTTGATCACCTTGTACAACAGCCACATACACGAAGGCGACAAGCTCAAACTGACCCCTCACAGCGTTCATCACCCCCACTATTGCGGAGATGCAAACACGGTCGCCAGTGACATTCACGTGGCCAATTTGTCTTGGGGTCCTTAGGTGTATAGTGAAAATAGAAATCTACAAAAGTAATATCCTGTTGTGTATCATGTCCTGTCTACCTATGTAGGCATGAGTGTGTGTGAGACAGTTACAAGTGTAACCCATTATAGCAACACGCTATTTGTGCATAGCATATGACTCACAAAATATGTGTCCATATTTGGAAACAGACATTCAAAATGAAGTCAAACAAGTTAAACAAAGTAGAATTCCTCAAAGGTATTTATGTAGGAACAAAAACTAACTGTCCGTTTGGAAGGGAGAAAGGAAAACAAATGATCTTAATGCAGAAGAAGAAGGGAACTTGGATTGGAGTGGGGCAAAACAAATATAATACGTCAGGGAGCGTCAGGTAAACCAGTCTATTAACAAGGGGAAAAAGAAATCTTCACCCAGAACAATGTCTCAGTCCAAAAGTCAAGTGCCCTTCTGGTCATCCTCCAGGACCACAATGTCTAGATCCTCAGGGTCAAACACAGGCACACGGCTGGCTGGTGCAGCAACAGGCACCACATGGGTACATGACACACAAGGAGTACGGGGAAACAGTGTGGGGCAACGGACAGGGGGACACATTGACAGTGGTATGGGAAAGGATTTAGGAGACAACAGACGACATGGCTGTGATCAGGGACTGGATGTGGGTGCCGAGGTTGTCCATAGATCGGACAAGGTAGGCTCGCATCGTGCCTGATGAAGGGCTCAATCTAGAAATACATGACTAGAGATATACAGCAATGTCTGTACCAACTTTGGTGAAAAACTCCAGATAATTTTGAAGTAAGTTTGAACTGTGTACTGCATTTACAAGGATGCAAAGGGGCGAACTGTGCTGGGACTGTGAGGGAGTGTGCTCCCAACCCCCATTCTGTTTATGAACTTACATTACATGTATGTTTACTGTCATATACTGTATTGAGTTTGACATGGAAATCTCATGTGTATTATAGTGGCTTACGCAACTGTATTGGCCAAACCTCAACCTTGCCATTCTTGTGATCTGTGTATCCTGTCACTGCTACATATGCCAGTTGAAAAACCAGTCCACCAATGTAGAACATGAAGAGTTCAAATTTAATAGAATTTGGCCATTGATATGGAGTTGCAGCTATTTAACGTCTAGACAAGTGTCATCTGCTTTGTAGCATTGTATGGGACAAGCCGAATGTGGGTCACACATCCACATAGGGTCTGGACTACTCCTCTAGCTACATTGTGACTCTAGCCTTTTGCCGTCCCCACACATCATCGGAAAATCCAGTGCCACATATTGGCTTTGTTGACGTAAAAGGTAGTGCAGTACACAGGTGAACAGTGGTGGGTGGTTGTGACAGCTACCTGTACATGTAAAATATCATACAGGCCACTGAGGGTGAGACGTCTGTCAGTGGACACACCTTGCAAATTTAGGAAAACTTAAGAGTGATGGAAGGATCTCAAAGTCTGTCTTACAGATTCCCTCCCGAGCACTCAATGAAATTATTATAAAATTAGAAAATTCATAAATCAGTTCGAATCTTGATTGACACAAGCACCAAAGTCCAAATTCAAATTCCAATATCCTGGAATGGAGGCTCCAACAGAGTTTATTACTTCACATTGAAGTTCATTCCAATAGACAAAATGTTTCTTCCAAATGATGCAGCCAACACGTGTTTCGTCGTGATTACTGTACACACATTGACTTCCTCGGGACTGCAACCCAAAATAGACAAATAGTACTCATAAGTAAATGGGACCCCCTCATCAACCATTAATAGTCAGCATATAGTATAGTTGAGAGAAAAGAGTATAGTCAGAAGGTCCCAGTGAACGAGAGAATACGAAAAGAAAAAGGAACCCCATGGGAAGATATCGTATGCCCATTACCAGACAAATGAGAGAATCATCAACTTACTAAAGTCATTAAAATAATATATATAAATAATTATCACCTGTTAATTCTGCGCACTCATAAAAAAAAAAGTCTCCCAATATTAGGTACCTTCAGAACCTGTAATCATAATACACCATAATAAATCGTAATCTCACAAAATAGCCACATAAGATCAGACCCGGTCCATCATTTCCTACCAAGTACACCAACAAAGAGTACTTTAACCCCCACAATAAAGTGTCTACCTCAAAGTCTGTCTTGACTCCATGGCACATGATGATCTGTCTCAATTGGAACCCAAACTCTACAGGTGCAATGCAAATCAGAACTTCCAATACCCTATGGCCTGCCATGCGCACGCTGGGCAGTCTCTGTACCCTAGCTCGTCCAATGCACACATCAGTTATGATTTACTTGGTTCAATGGTAGTGATGCTGGCAGAGCAGAATTCAATATGAATGCATGAGTGTGGCTCATTTACCCAGTTGTCATGAAGAAACTACAACTCCCAAAATTCACTCTGCCCTGTACAGTCCATATGCCCCAGTGTGCTTTTTTTAATCTTGGTGACTGCTGCTTGGACATGGAATTGGTGAATGGAGGCAAGGGACACACAACATCACACTCCCAGACACATATTGCATATGATGCACCTACTAGGTCCCTGCTGCTCATGCTCCTCCATCTGAGCATGGAGGGTCGGCCAAGCTGCTCGCAGGACCCTCCTGTACAGTGGGGAGAGGCGAGGATGATGCACATGGTGCTGGGAAGACAGGCCAGCCAGCTCCATAGCTTTGTGACGGGCTCAGCGCCTGTTCCAAACAGCACACTATCACCTCCCTATGAATAAAGTTGGTTAAGGGACTTTGTGTGCTGTGTTTTTAGGCACTCTTCTATGTGTGTGTTTGTCACAAGCAGATCTGTCTGCTCTTCACTGTTTGTCACAATTTTTGTGGTTTGTTTTGGACACTTCTTTTCTTTCTTCTTATTTCTTTTGAGAAGCAAGTGACTACCGATGATGAGACAGGGGCTTGTCTGGAAATTACATACCAGTTACCCCGATGGTGGTGTTTCCGTGAGGTGTCTCTTGCTTCTCGCACATTTTTTCTATTAAGATCTTAGTCCAACACTTTGTGTGGACTCTTGCGACCAACTGTTTTTGGGTCACAGTTTATGTGGTTCTGTGGTACTGGTGGTGAGAAAAGGTGTGTCTTTTAACGTGGGCGGAGGACAGTGCATCACCTCCTTATAACGTATATAAGAGAGTGCCTGGGAGCAGTACATTTTGACTGCCCTCTTTCAGAGCCACTGATATATCTTGACGCCGTTGGACTGGGTCTATTGCCTGATTCTCCCATGACATCATCACTCACATTTTGGGCCCATCATCTGTGGGGGAGTCAAATCTGTTGAGGTCACATGCCTGAGTATGCAACCTTTTGTGATTTGGTGACCCATCCTCATGAGGTCCAGGTATGTCTCTCAGGACATGTATTGTTTGTCATCAGCGTGAATAGTTGTTGGGCGTGGCTTGGACGCCGATCGGGATGGCGGCGTGAGCTCGCAGCTCCGCGCGGAATCCCGCTAATTCTCCTGTTTTCGGAACCCTAGGCGACCCGGAGATGACGCTCCTGCCCTCTGAAGTGTAAGGGGACAGCCGGGCACGATCGGAGAGTCGCTGGGGGACTGCTGGCCCCGAGGAGACCGAGTCGAAGAGGCGGCCGAGGTGTTACCGAGGGTGCGAAGAAAATGGCGGCGAGGAGGTCGGACGGCCCCGAACTTCAGCCCTGAGCCAAGTTGTCGCCGACTGGCAAGAGATCCTGCAATCGGCTGATCGGGGCACCAGGATCGGCGGTGCTGTGTCCTGAGACCAGGGGACGCTGACTTGCCTCGCCCGGACCTTGGGGACCCTCGCTGGCCGCCGCCCTAAGACTCATCCTTCCCCCCTCAGTCTTCTGAGGGGGTCAGCTGAACGGAGTTCGTCAAGCTGGTCATTGCTCCTGAGAGCATCGGTGGCGACATTGCACTGCCCGGTGCCAGGGGGCTGGCGCTGAACTACGAGCGCTGACACATAACGGGCTCCTGGACCTGTGACGCAGCACCCTGGAATGGCGGCGATCGGAGGGCCGATGGCCGAGGGACGCGCTGAGGGGGACTCGGCGACATCAACTCGGCTGGGCGAGATTCCCTCCCCGGAGCTGGACCAAGAACAGCGGCTGAACCGGCGTTTGGATGCCATACTCGATGCGATCACCTCGACCAAGGAGGCATTGCACCAAGACATCGCCCAAGTGGCCACGGGCCTGGGGCTGCTACGCGCGGATCACGCGAAGCTGGCGGACAGGGTCAAGGACCATGACCAACTGTTGCTGGACCTGAAGCCATCGGTGGTGACCGCGGAGCACAGGATCATGGACATATTGGCCCGGTTGGACTCGCTGGAGCGACGGGCGGAGGATGCCGAAGGCCGCAATAGACGGAACAACGTGCGGGTCGTAGGCCTGCCGGAACGGATTGAGGGGGAGGATGCGGTGGCCTATATGGAGAACTGGTTCCGCACTGTGGTAGCGCCGGAGGGGCTTACTCCTTTTTTCACTCTGGAGCGAGCTCACCGGGTACCTGCTCGCCCGCCGGGGCTTGGCCGCCCCCCCCCGACCGATGGTGGTGCGGCTCCTCCATTACAAGGACCGGGATCTCCTCATCCAGCGGGCCAGGATGTCGGGCCCTTATGAGGTGGAGAACAGTAAGGTTACGATCTTCCCGGACTACACTCAAGCGGTCCAGAAGAACAGGGCATCGTTCCTAGCGGTGAAGAAGGAGCTCAGGGAGGAAGGCATCCAGTACTCCTTGCTCTACCCGGCTAAGCTGCGGATCATAATGGATGGCTCTACGCACTTTTTTCAGACTCCGGATGAAGTTTGGCAATGGCTGGAGTTGTATAGAGCGGGGACGGACAGATCGCATAAAAGTAGGCGAGACCAACCCAAGCAGCCCCGGGTGAGGCAATCGCAGCGCATCAGATCCCGCAACAGGCGCCAGCGGGAGAAACGGGAGGCTCAAATGGCGGCGGAGAAGAGGGATGCACTCGCAGCGACGGCGGCCATTACGGGGTCGCAACAGAACAGTGAACTGGCAGAAACGGATTCGGGCAGGGAAGGCAGCAGGACGGGAGAGGAACTCTCAGAGGCGGAAAGCTCGAAGGGGCCGATAGTGACCCCACAGACATCGGATGGCATCTTTTGCGGCTGAGATTGCATTGGGACTAGATCGAGACTTCATGATAGGGTGGTATCCTGTTGATGGAAGGCGGGTTGCCGGGTGGGGGGGCTGTGTGCTTAGTAGGGGATGAAGGCGCGGGGCGCGGGCTCCGCTAGCTGGGGTCGGCGGTGACTCACCCCCCTTGGGCCCTTAAGGCCGACTGTGGTGGAGACCACAGGGTAAGAGTGTGAGAAGTTGGTTCAAGGTTTGGATGGGGGCGGTTTTCTGTTCTGGGTATGTTCGGGGGGGGGCAACTGCATTGGGGGGGCTATGAACCTTCGTTATTTGAAGCGGACTGTACGGAGCTGGAATGGGGACATTACCTAATTTGAAATGCCTGACGTGGAATGTCCGGGGGCTGCGAACTATGGTGAAACGTCACAAAGTCCATGCATACCTAGTGCGCAGGGGGGTTCAGATCGCTATGCTACAGGAGACTCATCTCACCAAAAAAGAGTGCGCTGCTTTGCAGAAAAGATGGCGGGGCCAGGTGTTCGGCACCACTTACTCAGCGTATGCCAGGGGGGTGTTGATCTGGGTGAGGGCGGGGATACCCTTTCAAGTGCTGAATCACGTCGTGGATCCAGATGGCCGGTTTGTGGCGGTGGAGGGGAGGTTATATGGACGGGATGTGGTTTTCTGCTGTGTGTATGCGCCGAACACTGATCAAGCTCGATACTTTGATGGCCTCTCGGGGTCCTTGGCCTCTTTCCTGGCGGGCCCGATAGTGTTAGGGGGGGACTTCAATTCGATCACGGATGTGGCTCTGGATAGGTCCCATCCCCCCCTGGTGGACTCCCCGGTGCGCAGGTTGGCCGCGCACAGGAAGGACTGGCAGGATAGATGGGGGTTGCTGGATGTCTGGAGGGAGCGGCAAAGGGAAGCCAGGGATTATTCCTTTTACTCTGCTCTCCATGATCTGCATGTCAGGATTGATTCGGTGCTCTGCGGTGGATCCCTAGCCCCATTGATTTCCCATACGGAGTACCTGGCTAGGACTATCTCAGATCATAACCCCCTATTGGTACACATTCAGTGGCAGCGAGAGCGCTCAGTGATACCAACATGGCGGCTTCGGCCGGAGACGCTTGAGGATTCTGTGTTCAGCGACGCGGTGCAGCAAGGCATTGATAGCTATTTCGGAGTGAATGAGGGCACGGCCACGAGTAGGTCCGCTGAATGGGATGCAATGAAAGTGGTGGTGAGAGGGGTGTGTTTGGGTCGGTTTTCGAATGCTCGCACGACTGTGTTGAATGCACTCATGAAAGCGGAAGAGACTTTGAGGGACTTGGAGCGCTGCAGGCCGACTAGGCCAGATTTGCAGACCCAGTTATTGGAAGCGAAGGAAGTGGTTGCCACTGAGACGGAACGTTTAAGGTGCTATGACTATAGGCAGTATATCATCAGGGCACATGCGGAAAGGGACAAGGTGGGCACCCTCTTGGCCAGACTAGCTAACCCGGAACTTAGGGGCTGCCCGATCCTCAGCATTAGTAATGCGCGGGGGAGATGGTGTACTCCCAGGCAGCGGTATTGGAACATTTTAGGGGGTATTATGAGGAATTGTACCAGAGTCAGCTGGGAGTGGGGGTTCAGGACATTGCGGAATACCTGGGGGAGAGGCAGCTTCCGGTCCTGGACGAGGAGGACGCGAAGGAGCTGGGTAGTCCGATCACGCTCACAGAAATACGGGTGGCCATCAAACATATGGCCCGTAACAAAAACGCCCGAGGTGGAGGGACTGCCGATTGAATTTTCTCAACAGTATGTGGACAGCTTGGCTCCCAGGCTGCTGGTGGTGTATACGGAAGCTTTTGAGGTTGGGGAATTGCCTGGGTCCATGCGAGAGGCCTTGATTGTACCGCTTCTAAAGCCTGGCCGGGATGCAACGGATGTGAGGTCCTATCGCCCGCTATCCATGCTGACGGTGGACTACAAGATTCTGAGCCGAATCCTAGCCACCAGGCTGGCCCCACACATGACGGGCCTGGTCCACAGGGACCCGGCCGGGTTTATACCCACGAGGAGCACGGCGCTGAATATTCGCCGCCTAGTGGGAATAATGGACGCCATTTTGGACGGGGAGGGAGCTCCGGCGGTCCTGTCCGTAGACATTGAGAAGGCCTTTGATAGCTTGGAATGGTCTTTCCTGGATGGAGTGTTAGAGAGGTTTGGCATGGGCGAGGGGTTCCGCAGGTGGACGAGGGTCTTTTATACCTCGGCGACGGCGAGAGTGCGTTTGGGCGGCCTGGTGTCTGCGGCGTACCCGGTGGGCAGGGGCACGCGACATGGATGTTCTCTGTCCCCCCTATTGTTTGCTCTGGCGATGGTACCTTTGGCGGTCCATGCGAGGTCGGGTGACAGGTACGCGGGGATAGCCAGCGGCGGGCAGTGGCATTATATATCGCTATATGCGGATGACTTGCTCCTGTACCTCGCTGACACCACGCGGGCATTGGACGGAGCGATGGATCTGTTGTCGGAGTTTGGCCGGCTGTCGGGCCTTAAGGTCAATTGGGCGAAGACCTGTGAGTTCCCGCTGCGAGCGGGATCGCCAGACCCCGGCGGCGATTTGGGCGTGATATGGGAGCCATCTTGTTTAACTTATCTGGGAGTTCGCATCTACCACGCAACTGCGGACCTATTGGAGGGCAACATTGGTCGATGTGTCCCGGCACTGAGGGGCAGCTTGTCTTTCTGGTCGACCCTCCCGCTGACGGTTCTGGGTAGGGTCGCACTTTTAAAAATGGTGGCGCTCCCCCGCTTCCTCTAATATTTCCGGACGCTGCCTGTCTGGATTCCTCAGGGGGTCTTTAGAGACCTGAGATCAATGATTATTGGCTTCCTATGGGGGCATGGCCGCCGTAGAGTGGCCCTGAGCACGCTACTTCGCCCCAAGATAGAAGGGGGCATGGCTGTGCCCGATTTCGAGCTGTGTTATCTAGCGGCGCAGTTGCAGGTCCTTACACAGAACGTGGCTAGGGCGTTTCGGGGTCCAGAGGAGGACCGGGATCGGGGGATACAACGCCACGTGCTGTCCTATATTATCATGCAACAGAGGCTCGAGTTGCGGGCCCTCACCATGGAGGAGCGGGCGCTCCGGCTGTGCTGGCAGAGGAGCCTTCGGAGAGCGAAGGCGTCGCGGCCTTATGCACCGGAGATCCCGATCGGCATGCTGACGGCCTTGCCGCACGGGGGAGATTGGTCCCCATTGCTGGATTGGGAAGAGGCGGGACTGCAGGTAGTAGGCGACCTATACATAGACTGGGCTTTGGCACCGTTCGAAGCGCTCCCGGACCAGTTCGGGCTGCCCGATGGGGGGTTCCTCCTACACGTGGCGGTGGTGGCTGCCATACAGAAGCACTGGAAAGGGGGGCTCATGGAACCGACAACGACTATGGCGTGCCAATATGTGGTGATGGCGGCAGGTACGTTCAAAGCTGTGACGTGCCTCCATAATAGGATGCTGAATGAGGGACTGGAACCGCTCCAAGGGCTCAAGACTAAATGGGAGGAGAGCGTGGGCCGGCCCATACCGGATACGGCATGGGGCCACATCCTGCGGCGCACGTGGAAGGGATCGGGGGATACAACGCCACGTGCTGTCCTATATTATCATGCAACAGAGGCTCGAGTTGCGGGCCCTCACCATGGAGGAGCGGGCGCTCCGGCTGTGCTGGCAGAGGAGCCTTCGGAGAGCGAAGGCGTCGCGGCCTTATGCACCGGAGATCCCGATCGGCATGCTGACGGCCTTGCCGCACGGGGGAGATTGGTCCCCATTGCTGGATTGGGAAGAGGCGGGACTGCAGGTAGTAGGCGACCTATACATAGACTGGGCTTTGGCACCGTTCGAAGCGCTCCCGGACCAGTTCGGGCTGCCCGATGGGGGGTTCCTCCTACACGTGGCGGTGGTGGCTGCCATACAGAAGCACTGGAAAGGGGGGCTCATGGAACCGACAACGACTATGGCGTGCCAATATGTGGTGATGGCGGCAGGTACGTTCAAAGCTGTGACGTGCCTCCATAATAGGATGCTGAATGAGGGACTGGAACCGCTCCAAGGGCTCAAGACTAAATGGGAGGAGAGCGTGGGCCGGCCCATACCGGATACGGCATGGGGCCACATCCTGCGGCGCACGTGGAAGGGCACGAGAAATGCGCGCTTTCAGCAAGTACATTTCTATGTGCTTCATAGGGCCTACTTAACTCCCGAGAAATTACAGCGGTACTTCCAGGTGCCGGATGCCCGATGCCCACGGTGCTCGTCTCTGGGAGCGGACATGGATCATTTGTTCTGGGGGTGCTCGCACTTGGGGGCCTATTGGGCGGAGGTAGGGGAACTCCTGAACGAAGTGACTGACAGGGAGGTGGAATTCGATATGGCGGCGTGCCTGCTGCTCTGGTTCCCGCACACCAAACACACCAAGGTGACGAGCAAATTCATTGATCTGGGTCTGATATTGGCGCAGAGGGAAATATCGTGGCATTGGAAGTCCAGGGGGGGACCCTCACTGCGTAGATGGAAGAATGAGTTGCTGCGGTGGTCTGACTGCGAGAGTGTGCTCCGGATGAAGCAGGCTGTCAAGATGGGGAATGAGAGGGCATTGGATGCGGCGCGTGCATGGGAGTTAGTGGTGCAGGCCTTGCGTGATTCTTTGGTAGAGGATGAGGATGGTGAGAATTAAGCCGGTGGACACCGCGGGGCGAACACAAAAGTATTATAACCCGCACTGTAGTGGATCCATCCAACTCGACAGGAAGAGGCATACACCTTAGCAGTTGCCAGGGGGGGGGGGCTTTGGGGGGGTTGGTTAAGGGGAGTTTGGGGTGGGTCGGAAGCCATTAGATGGTAGCCCGCCAGGGCACCTCGAATCTGCTAGGATGGTGGGTACTGTGTGGAGTGCGGAATGGCTGGGGGGAAGCGGCCAGGCATGACAGAACCATAGCGCCTAGGGCAGGTCCCGACATGGGCGGTACCACTGATTATCACTGGGATGGCTGACGGGAGCGATGTTGAGGGTGGGGGGGTAAAAGCAGATACGTAAAACGACATTTCAACCATGGTCCCTATGGGACGTGCACCGTGATGTTTTCCTATTGAATGGAGTAATATGCCGCCCGGCCTCCGGGATGTGGGCTGAATGGCTGTGTACGATTTGGGTCTTTTATTGAACGGGGGGATGTCACGAGTGAACTGGCTGACTAATTGTATCCTGTGGTTTATAACTCTGCAATAAAAATATATTTAAAAAAATAAATAAATAAATAATCAGCGTGAATAGTTGTTTTTAGGGATGTCCACTACACTGATCGCTGACATGGGCACATTACCTGAGGCACACTCCACTTTTTGACTACTGTCAGCGGCTGTGATTTGCATGCAGTTAGTGTGGCTTGCAAAGTCCTCTCAGGGTGGGTTTTATTGACACTTGTGTCTATCCAAGTTTCATCATTGACAACAGACAGCAAACCATATGTTGTCCATGACACTACAGGTTGCTCATGTGAAAAACGTGGCAACAAGCTGATCACGGACTTGCATGCCCTGACGTCGGTCATGTGCAATGGCCCGGTTTCCCAGATTCAGAGCTAGCCGAGGTTCCAGAGGCATGTGTAAGCCAAGCGTCTAATACGATCTTGCACACGACTTCTGGGGAGTACAGAAGCACACCCCCTGTACGGTCGAGACATCTGAAACGCGACTTCAACAGACCAAAAGTGAGCTCTATGATGGATCGAGTCCGTATGTGTGCTCTATTGTACCTACGCTGAGGTACAGTGTTTGCACGCCTGTAAGGGGTGAGGAGATGTGGGGAGAGTGCATACCCAACGTCGCCTGAGGAGAGAAGAAAGGGCAGTTGTTAACATTTCTCTCATGCAGTGTCTGTTGGGCCATGATTCTTATTGTACAATGGTTAATATTGGGGGGCATTCAGACATTTCAATATCACATATCACGCATTTTTAGTGCTTGGTTCTTACCCAGTAGCCACATGTTGCCAAATTCTCCAGCAGCCATACACCGGGCAAGAGGTGACATGCAGAATATAAAGCTGTAATGGGTACTGCCTGGGATCACTGCATGCACATTGATGAACCTCCCACTGGCATCACAGACAGCTTCCTCATTGATGGAATACCACCTGTGTCTGTTGCAGAAGATGTGTGCAATGTGGCGGGGTGGCTGAAGGGCCACATGGGGCAAATCAATTGCACCCAGCACACGTGAGAATTGTGCAAGGAGATAAAAATCTCTTGCTGCCCTTTGTCTCATGGCCAGTGTATGTGGCATTTGTATGTCCTTGGGGGCTCTAGCAGTGATGCATCTCAGTATCTGATGCTGGCACTGCGCCTGGCACGCCTGGGAAATGCCCGCACGGTCACTGGAGACCCTTTGGAAGGACCCAGTGGCAAAGAAGTGGAGAGCAGAAAGGATCTTGAGATGTGCTGGTATTGCATGTGAGCAGCAGGTCACAGAGTCAAGTTCCTGCTCCCACTCACATACCATACACAAGATGACTTCTGGAGGGAAACGGTACCTGGCCCTTACATCCTGGCTGGACATTCCAAATAGGTTGATCCTATGTCTGAAGATCCTCTCTGCTCTCCTCCTACTCCTCAAGTAGTTTTGCTGCATGGCAAGGGGCAGTGCTACAAACACATTCAGTGACATCCTGAAATGGTTTGTTTGTGTCTGCCCTGCATTCATACATGCTGCAGGGCTGGGACTGGCTGCAGTGTTTCAGCTGATCCATGGTGGGGGATAGTAGGCACTTGGACAGGTGTTTACCCTTGGCTAACATGACAAACTGCCAAAATTCGTATCTTCCGGCCCGGAATCGTATCTTCCGGCCCGAAATCGTAAATTACGGCACAATGCCGTAAATTACGGGCCAGAATCATACATTCCAAAGCAGAGCCGTAAATTCCGGCCCGGTGATGGAAATTACGACCCGGGTGCGGACATGAAGTTAGTAGTAGTAAATCTATTCTGTTAATACCGAAAGTAGTAAGTTCATTCTGTGAATGCCAGAAGTAGTAAGTGCATTCTGTGAATACCAAATGGTAGTAAGTTTAGGATTTAGTCTTAAGTTCATTCTGTGAATCGGGCCCCAAATCGCCTTAAACGGCCTTACACGTTTCGGGTGCTGCCGCCCTTACTCACAGGCCCTGGAAAGCACCAAACCACACTGTTGCAGTTCACCTGTTTTACATTTTTTCAAAAAGACTTGCCCTGAGTGGGAGTCATGTGATGAATGGGAATTCTGGTAAAGGTAGTCCTGCTCAATCATTAAACCACAGTGGGCGTGTCGTTTGTGTGCTTTAATATTCCACATAAAAAAACATGTGACATTATTAAAATGTCCCCACTGTACGGGCTGCACATAGTCATTCTCACCACCGTTCCATCTGCTCCCAGGATGGCTCACTTTTCAAGCCATCCTGGATCCGCTTTCAATGTGGCGGGCAAGCTTCGCGACCGGAGCGGCCGCTAAAAATCCACACGAAAGGTTGCCCCAAATGAAGCTGCCTCGCAGATGATTGGCTTTTCAAATGGTGACTTCTGTAGCGAGGCCAGCAACGTACACCAAATACCTTAAAACTGCCTTACGCGTTTCGGGCTCTGCCGCGCTTGCTCACAGGCCCTGGAAAGCACCAAACCACACTGTTGCAATTCACCTGTTTTAAATTTTTTCAAAAAGTCCTGCCCCCAGTGGGACTCCTGTGATGAATGGGAATTCTGGTAAAGGTAGTCCTGCTCAATGATTAAACCACAGTGGGCGTGTCATTTGTGTGATTTATTATTCCTCATCAAATAACATATATGTATATGCTTTTTATAGTAGCAAATTAAAAAAAATAACTCCAAAAAAGTAATATAATGAAAAATATGTATTTTTAATAGTAGTGTTACATTATATATATATATATATCAAACATGTACACACATATATATGTATCTGTGTTTATATAAGGATACATTTACATATAGTATTAAATATTTTCATTTAATTAATTGGCATTATAGTAATGTTATTTATCGAAATATTTAAGATTTACTATTGAAAGTATATATATATATATATCCATTTTTCTTTTTTAATATATATTTTGATTTTTCAAATAATAAAAAAGGTTAAAAAAAAAGAAGGCATAAGCAATATCACAAGATCAATTTGCATGTCTGATAATAATACAATGTCCAAGGTGCTTGCCTCGTAACCCCCCACCTCATCCCTAGCCCGCCACTGTTGTGCCTTGAGAACGTAGGTCATATCGAAGAGAGGTACATCGGAGTTATGCATGTAAACAAAGTAAAGCAGTATAAACACAGTGCTAATGAGGAGCTGCCATAGGAGCCCAATTGTATTGCCTCAGGGCATATCTAGGCTTACTCCCTGCGTGTCAGAGTGTAAGTTGATTTGTCTGGGCCCTCCAAGGATGAGCCCTCCTCCGAACTCTCCTCCGGAGCTTGTAGTAGGGCAACCAGGGCCTCCCATGCCCTTGCCGCTTCCTGCACATTCTCATTATTGCTTGCTTGCTCCCCTCCCTCGAGCTGAGTGGTCGCTCCCCAGCGTCCCCTGTGAGACCTGGTATCGTTTTTGCGCTTTGCCTCTCAAAAGTGGTTCCTTTGCGCTTTGCCTCTCAAAAGTGATTCCTTTCTGTGCCTGCTGCCTGCCTGATCGCCGCTGGGCGTACTCGCGCTTTGTATTGCTTGTTCTGCCGAGTTGGGGCTGTTTGCGCGCTGTGCCGCTTTGTATGACAGAATTGCAATATTGTCTGTGCTTACTACCTGCCTGATCGGCGCTCCGCTTACCTGCATTATAAAACTGCATTTTAGAAATTATTTGACTCTGCTTTGCGTGTTTGGCTGTACTCCCCCCTCCGCCTCCATTTTGTTTGTTGTCTGTCATCGTCAGAAGCCCGCCCAGCCTCCCAGCTGAGACGCCCTCGCCCCTCCCCCTCCACTCTCCATATATGACAGCTGTTCCCGCGCGCAGCGTTCACGTGCAGTGACCGCGCCCAATTCGCGCCGAAGGTGCGCCAAAGGTAAGCCCGTCTACGCCCGTCCGCGCCTGGACCGCGCCCAGCGCCAGACCCCCTGCCCCTCGCACTACCCAGCCCTCCCGCATTACCTACGATGCCGCCACCCTCCTAGCCCTCAACCCCGGCCGCTCCCCCAACTGCGTCCAAGCCGCTCCTGGACACACCCATGGACCTTTCTCCTGCTACTCCTGCAGATTCAACGGCACCGACAACATCTCCGCTACGACCACACCACAGAGTCCAGATCCCAACCACCTACAATACATCCTTCTCAACACTCGATCGGTCCACAGACACGCCATCGACCTATGGAATCTACTAGACACCATCTCTCCAGACGTCGCCTTCCTAACGGAAACATGGATGAACGCTTCCTCCGCCCCAGACATCACCATTGCCATCCCTGAAGACTATAAGATCACACGCAAGGACCGTACCGGCCACACAGGAGGAGGAATCGCTATCGTCCATAAGAAATCACTCTGCATCTCTACCAGCTCTGACGTCAACCTCGCCAACTCCGAACACCTTCACTTCCAGATCCACATCGACCCCAAGACCACACTCAGAGGCACCCTCCTCTACAGACCACCAGGACCCAGCGCAAAATTCAGTGAAGATATCACGGACTTCGTCACTCCTCACGCGCTCCCCTCCAAAGAATACATCCTTCTGGGAGATCTCAACTTTCACCTTGAAAAGATCAACGACCGCAACACCACCACCCTCTTGGACAACCTCGCCAACCTTGGACTTAAACAACTAGTCACTTCCCCCACCCACATCGCAGATCACACACTCGACCCCATCTTCACATCCAGCAATCATGTCTCCTTCAGCCACACTACAGATCTCCTATGGACCGACCACAGCTGC
This sequence comes from Lissotriton vulgaris, assembly GCF_964263255.1. Taxonomy (NCBI): domain Eukaryota; kingdom Metazoa; phylum Chordata; class Amphibia; order Caudata; family Salamandridae; genus Lissotriton; species Lissotriton vulgaris. The sequence goes on along the minus strand of NC_141691.1, from coordinate 330,646,961 downwards.
GTTCACTTCACCTACAACAAGCCGAAACCCATCAACCACTCTCAACCTACCCTGCAAAGAAACTGGAAGAAAATTACCTCGGACCAAATCTCCGCATCACTCCTTCGAAACTCCCCAGCCCTCTCTTCTAACGCCAAGGAAGCCGCCGCCAACCTCACCCTTATGGTTATCCAACACCGCCGACACCTTAGCTCCATTGAAAAAACGTCAAAGCAAACCTGGCAGCAAGAAGGCCTCATGGTTCAACGATGATCTCAAGAAGTCCAAGAAGCTCTGCCGCTCCCTCGAAAAGGCCTGGAAAAAAGACCCAACCACCAGCACCAAGGACGCCTTCAAAAGCGCCACCCGCACTCACCACCAACTGATCCGAAAAGCCAAGAAAACAGCATTCAAGGATCGACTTGACAACAACGCCCACAACAGCAAGGAACTTTTCAACATCGTCAAGGAATTTTCCAATCCCTCGGCCAACTCCAACGACATCACCTCCTCTCAAGCCCTCTGCGACTCCCTAGCCTTTTCTTTCCACAACAAGATTGCAGACATCCACAACAGCTTTGACAACCAACCCGGAAACAAACCCACCCTACCATCTGCTGACCCTCCTCCCCCAGTGAACACCCTTAACGCTTGGAACCCAATCTCCACTGAGGACACCATCCGCATGATGAACTCCATCCACTCAGGATCCCCCACAGACCCTTGCCCTCACCACATCTTCAACAAAGCAGACTCCGTCATAGCACCGCACCTCCGAGACGTCATCAACTGCTCCTTCAACTCCGCTACCTTCCCTGAAGACTGGAAACACGCTGAACTCACCGCCCTTCTGAAAAAACCAACAGCAGACCCCACCGAACTCAAAAATTACCGCCCCATCTCACTTCTTCCATTCCCGGCCAAAGTCATTGAGAAAGCCGTCAACAACCAGCTCGCCGCCTTCCTCGAAGCCAACAAATCACTCGACCCCTCACAATCTGGCTTCCGAGCAAAACACAGCACTGAGACCGCCCTCATCGCAGCAACAGACGACATTCGAACCCTACTGGACAATGGAGACACAGTCGCCCTCATCCTCCTCGACCTCTCTGCAGCATTCGACACAGTCTGCCACAGCACCCTCTTACAACGCCTCAACAACATCGGAATTCAAGGAAAAGCACTTGAATGGATCACCTCGTTCCTCACCGGAAGAACCCAGAGAGTCCGCCTTCCTCCATTCAAGTCTGAGGCCTCTGAAGTCATTTGGGGCGTACCACAAGGATCCTCACTCAGCCCCACCCTCTTCAACGTATACATGAGCCCCCTCGCGGCCATCGCACGCCAACACAACCTCAACATCATCTCTTACGCGGACGGCACTCAACTGATCCTTTCTCTCACCAATGACCGCAGCACCGCCAAAAATAACCTACACGAAGGAATGAAAGAAGTTGCCGAATGGATGAAACAAAGCCGTCTGAAACTGAACTCGGATAAAACAGAAGTCCTCATCTTAGGTACCTCCCACTCCGCCTGGGACGACTCATGGTGGCCGGAAGCCCTTGGAAAGGCACCCATACCGACAGACCACGCACGGAACCTAGGCGTTATCCTGGACTCTTCACTCTCGATGAACAGACAAGTCAATGCCGTATCCTCTTCCTGCTTCAACATTCTTCGCATGCTCAAAAAGACATTTCGCTGGATCCCCTCTGACACAAGGAAAACAGTCACCCACGCTCTGGTCACGAGCCGTCTGGACTACGGAAACACCCTCTACGCAGGCACTACTGCAAAACTCCAGAAGAAACTCCAACGAATCCAAAACGCCTCAGCCAGACTCATATTAGACATCCCTCGCAACGAACACATCTCTGGTCACCTGAAAGACCTCCACTGGCTACCCGTCAATAAGAGGATCACTTTCCGACTGCTTACCCACGCACACAAATCACTCTACGACATCGGACCAGATTGCCTCAACTCACGACTGTCCTTCTACACCCCCTCCCGCCAACTACGATCCTCCAGCCAAGCCCTCGCCACTGTACCTCGCATTAACAAGACCACCATGGGAGGCAGATCCTTTTCATACCTGGCTGCTAAAACTTGGAACTCACTCCCCGCTTACCTTCGCCTTACCCAGAACCACCTGGCATTCAGAAAACAACTTAAAACGTGGATATTTGACAAATAATCCTCCTCCCCTCCCTAAGCCCCTTGAAACCCTCTGGGTATGTAGTGCGCTATATAAATTCTATGACTTGACTTGACTTGACATTATTAGTACGGAGTGCCTAATGTAATCTAAGGGTACCTTAGCTTAACGCCCATTTGAGGAACTCCGCCCACCATCTCCCCACAGTTGGTCCCGTTGCCGATTTCCAATGCTTTGTAATTTCTCCCTTAGCTAATACGAGACCCAGATCTATAAATTTGCTTGTCACTTTCGTTTTAGCAGTATGCGGGAACCAATGCAGTGAGCAAGTACCCTGTTCCGTTGCTATAGTGTGGTCAGTTATTCTACAAATACTTCCAGAACTTCCTCCCAGTATGTCCCTAACCTCATACAACTCCACATCATATGTTGGAAATTGGCTCCCTCCAAGTAACACCTTGGGCATTGGGCTGTAGTGGTCCTGAAATACTGGATAATCTTAGCTGGCGTTAAGTATGCTCTATGCAGGACATAAAAGTGCACCAATTGAAATCAAGCATTCCTCGTACTCTTCCAGGCACTCCTGACTAACTGTGCCCATGTCTTCTCAGGAATTTACCTGCCTAGTTCCACTTGCCACTTCTCCCGCAACACACACAATGGTGTTAGCTCTTTGTCAGCAAAGGCCTATAAAGGCACGTGATAGCCTTACAGGTCCCTGCGGCCATTACCACGTATTGGCACGTCATAGATGTCTGTGGTTCCAACAAACCTGTCCCCCAATGGCGTTGCGTTGCCGAGATTAGTGCTTAGTGTACCAAATAATCCCCTCGCAGTCGATCATATCTCTCTTGCAGGGTCTGGAATTGCAACAGAGTGCCGTTTTCATAGAGGTCTCCCAAAACTTGTACTCCCAATGACTCCCAATTAGCTAATGCTGTCCAATTCCCCCCATGTGGGGAATTGGATATATAATATATATATATCGATATCTACAAAATACAATATTTGTTTATGTTTTTTAACAATATTAGTATGAAACAATGTTTTTTTCAATTTGTTTGTACTTACCATTATAAGTATAGGGACACACATTTTTGTAAACGATATTTTTGACATAATACTTTTTGTTTCACAATATGGTTGTTTTCGGTATTGTATGATTTTTGTTTTGCCATTGTATTCTTCTTCTGTTCTCTATCAAAGTATGAATCCATCAAGGCATAAACAGTAGTGTTATCATCAGCAATATCATGGAGCGCTGGGGGGAGTTGCTTTTAGGGCCGCAAATATTTTTCTCAATTTAGATTAATGTTATTCTTAGAATTTACCACGTGTGGGTCAAGTATTGTCAAGCTAGAACACAGTATAGAATTCATACATTGTTTATCTCTAATTTCTCTAATCTCCTTGGCAAAGCAGATTTTTCAAAGATGATGTCCTGCAGGGTATAGTGAAGGGGCGCTATATAATGTTTGTGTCCAGTGACCGCCATGCTGGACATCCAAAGTTAATGGCCTCTAAAGCGGTTGGGGTTGATACTGTGGACTGCATTCATTACCAAAGGCTGTTCTGTGGACATACATATGCAGCATATCATGAAAATGGAGTCCACTATCAGAAAGTATTGCATGGTCTGCCCATTGCCAAAAGGATTCAATTTAAATCATTGTGCCTGGCCTATAAGGCGCTCCAGGGGTCGGGTGCTCAGTTCTTAAAGACCTGCCTGAAACAATATGAACCCTCCAGGCTTCTTAGATCCAGTCAAGCCAAACTGATCGTGGTGCCCAGATTTAAAAGAGCCAGATGGGGAGGCAGAAGTTTCATCTTACACACAGCAAAGATCTGGAACCTGCTCCCCATTTCCATAAAAAACAGTCCTTCACTGCTCTCGTTCAGAAAGGCAGTGAAAACCTGGCTCTTCACGGCCGCCTCTTAGAGGTCTTGATTCGTTCAGATCTCCTTTTTCCGTCCAGCGCCAAGACGCCCCTGGGCATTTGTGCGCTCTATAAGTCAATAAATCAAATCAAATCAGTTCATGAAGCACCGTCACCATAGGTATGACAAACATTTTAACTAATGAAGTTCTGGAGTAGGGACTGAAGTACAAGTATTCACCATTAGATATTTCTTACACCAAGGGCCCAGTCAGAATGACCATAATAGGCTCTTGCATCTCCATTACTCCCCCACCTCCAATTCCAGCCTCAGGTTTCAAACGAGTCATTGCATTTGTGGCTCGTTTGTTACAGCAATTATGATTTCTAGTTGTATAATCAATTCTGCTTCAGAATAGAGCCCACGCAAAATTGCATTGCCGTACCTAGTGATGCTGTGTCCTATATGAAACCTCAAAACACTGTCTTAGACACCCCTAGTGATGTATTCAATGATGTCAGTAGTGAGGCAATAGGTAATGTCATTTAGGATGTCATCAACAAGTTATTGGTGATGTCATCTGTAACAGCATGGAGATCTGAAGCAATGTATAGGGTAACGAGTTATGTTTAGGTTGTTCAGCGTCTTAAGTGTCAAGTCTTAAATATAACATCCCTTCAATTAAAGTATTTTAACAGAATTTCTTGGAAAAACTAAATTTGAAGATAAGTTAAAGTCAAAAGTGATGAATGAAGGTCACCACCCGCAACAGGCTCCTCGCAGAAACTGGAGCAAGATCACCGCCGAGCAGCTCACTACCTCCCTCAGCCAGAACCCCCCCGCCAGCACAACGGACCCCACCGAAGCAGCACGCAACTTCACGAAGTGGCTGACCGCCCGCGCCGACGACCTCGCGCCACTGAAGAACCCTCCCAGCAGACCCAGAAGCAAGAAAGCCTCCTGGTTCACCGACGAACTCAAGGACTCCAAGAAAATCTGCCGCACCCTCGAGAAAGCCTGGCTCCTTGACCAGACCACAGACAACATGACCGCCCTCAAACACGCCACCCGCAAGCACCACCAGCTCACCCGTACCACCAAGAAGAAATCTCTGAAGGAACGACTGGACAACAACGCCCACGACAGCAAGGAACTCTTCAGCATCGTCAAGGAGTTCTCCAACCCCAGCACCGGCAACAACGACATCACCCCTTCACAAGATCTCTGCGACTCTCTCGCCTCGTTCTTCCACCGCAAGATCGCCGACATCCACAACAGCTTCAGCGCACCATCCACGCACCCAACCATTGAACCAACGCCCCCCCACCACCACCCTCCGCACCTGGACCACGGTGACCACCGAAGACACAGCCCGCACGATGAACACCATCCACTCTGGATCTCCTACCGACCTCTGCCCCCGCCACGTCTTTAACAAGGCCGACTCCATCATCGCACCCCAACTCCGGGACGTCATCAACACCTCCTTCAACACCGCCACCTTCCCGGAGAGCTGGAAGCATGCCGAGCTCAACACCCTACTGAAGAAACCAACACTGACCCCACCGACCTCAAGAACTTCCGACCCATCTCGCTCCTCCCTTTTCCAGCCAAAGTCATCAAGAAGACCGTCAACCGACAGCTTGCAGCCTTCCTCGAGACGAACGGATCCCTCGACCCCTCGCAGTCCGGCTTCCGAGCCAACCACAGCACCGAGACCGCCCTCATCGCAGCCACCGACGACATCAGAACCCTGCTCGACAACGGAGAAACAGCAGCCCTCATCCTCCTGGACCTCTCTGCAGCGTTCGACACTGTCTGCCACCGTACCCTAGTTCAACGCCTCAGCAACATCGGCATCCAAGAGAAGGCTCTAGAGTGGATCACATCGTTCCTCACCGGAAGAACACAGAGAGTCCGCCTCCCCCCGTTTCGATCCGAGGCAACCGAAGTCATCTGCGGAGTTCCGCAAGGATCATCACTCAGCCCCACCCTCTTCAACGTCTACATGAGACCTCTTGCAGCCATCGCACGCCAGCACAACCTCAACATCATCTCCTACGCCGACGACACCCAACTGATCCTCTCCCTCACCAGAGACCCGCCACCGCCAGAACGAGTCTACACGAAGAGATGAAAGACGTCGCCGAGTGGATGAAGAACAGCCGCCTGAAACTGAACTCAGACAAGACGGATGTCCTCGTCCTGGGACCATCGCCCTCCGCCTGGGACGACTCCTGGTGGCCCACCGCCCTGGGCGCCACTCCCAAGCCAACGGACCACGCACGCAACCTGGGCTTCATCCTGGACTCCTCCCTCTCAATGACTAGACAAGTCAACGCCGTCTCCTCGTCATGCTTCAACACCCTACGCATGCTCCGCAAGATCTTCCGATGGATCCTGACCGAAACCAGGAAGACGGTCACCCAGGCACTCGTCACCAGCCGACTGGACTACGGAAACACCCTCTATGCCGGAACCACAGCCAATCTACAGAAAAGACTCCAACGCATCCAGAACGCCTCCGCCCGACTCATCCTGGACATCCCCTGATGCAGCCACATCTCCGGCCACCTGAAGGACCTGCACTGGCTCCCCATCAGCAAGAGGATCACGTTCAGGCTCCTCACCCACGTACACAAGTCTCTCCACGACCTGGGCCCCAAGTACCTCAACGACCGCCTGACCTTCTACACGCCCAGCCGCCAGCTACGTTCCACAAGCCTCGCCCTCGCCGCCGTACCACGCATCCGAAGAGCCACCGCCGGTGGTAGATCCTTCTCCTACCTGGCGGCCAAGACTTGGGACTCCCTCCCTATCCATCTTCGGCTTCAGGAGACAACTCAAGACCTGGCTGTTCGAGCAATAGCGGACCCCTTCCCCCAAGAGCCTTGAGACCCTACCGGGTGAGTAGTGCGCTATACAAATGTTATGATTGATTGATTGATTGATTGATTAATATAACATCAATGGAAAACGAGTTGAAGGTAGTAACTTAACTTGTGAATTTCTAGTCTTTTTTAAGTTTTGTGCTGTAGCAAGTGTAAATCCCTTGTCAACCTTAACTTGCCCTCAACATCAGTTTTTTTCACAAAATGTCTTTGTTTTCTTATGGATACAAGTCTTTCATAGTAGTTCAGTAGCTGAAACTTACCTCCACAACATGTTCGCTATTGTGAACAATGTGCATAGGCTTTTGTCAGATGTTTCAGCCCTTTTTCAGCAACCTTTTTTGGTAGTTGACGGTGGCTTGGGATAGAAGAGATCTTGGCTGTGTGCTGTTTACAATTGTGAACACATTTGTGGGACAAGTGCAATGTGTCCCAAATTTGGCTGCAAAAAAGTACTGGCCAACGAGACCCAGGGTAGCTTACTCCTGTCCTGGAACTCTCCTTTTTATTGTGAATGTTGTGCCAATAGCTCTCCCGGTTCCTCTTCAGTCTCCTATGTTGAAATAAAGAAAGAGGCCTGGGAAGCTGACAGCTGGTCCATTGCCCAGTTTGCTCTTGCAAAAAGGGTACCTGGGCATCAGTCACTATTCTGGTGTCTGTGATATACTTGAGATTCAACGTGCTGTCTCAAACCAATTTTGATGGTATATATTTGGCGACTTAACATTTATGTTGTCAAATGGAGTGAATCACACACCGTCAAAGATCGGTGTTGTGTCAAGAGTCAAACAGCGGGCCTTAGAAAGATTGCGCAGATACATTATTTTTCATCTAGACCAACTTCTCAAGGGTCCACATCTTAATTTCATTTGAAAGGTCTTCAGTTCATATAAGAATCTCTTTGTCCTCAAGATGCTCAACTGAATGAATTACGTAAAAAGACCGAAACGTCGACATATTTAACCCGTTTTCAACAGAAAATTGTTATATAGGAATTAATGATTCCAATTCGAATGGTAGTTTCTATTTGCAAATGGACTATAGCAATGGGTTACTTACATAAGTGACAAGGAGATAACTATTTGTAAGATCATTGATCTCTGTCACTTGTGTATTTGTTAATTGTGTTTTGTACCCTGTAAATTATATATTTATAACAATTCTAACCAATGAAGTATACAGCCGCTTTATGCTCTTTTTGATATATTCAGTTTCTGATTATTGTAATTGATTTATTTCATACATATACTTGAGGCTACTAACTAGGGCCCTCAAAATCGATTGTGCTTAATTGAGATCGATTAGTTATTTGAAACAAAGTCCCTTGTAGGCACTGTTACCTGATAGAAATCTTTCAGTGCCCAAGCCACCAAGGGTGTATTGGGTTGCCCAATTTACTTTATTGAACTTTTGGAAAGTGGCTATTTTCCAGCTTTACCATGCTGTGCCTCTTCCTGCTTGTAGAATCAATGTCTGGTTTAGACTGGCAGGAGGTGTTTGTATTATTCACTCTAGACAGTCACACAAAAGCATCTGAGGTTGGCACTGTATACCCTGATGGCCCATCAGAAGGTGGAGTGGTGGGAGGAGTTGTCATTGACTCCTCAATCGGGCTGTGCCTGTCCTCTCACCATGCTGTCTCCACCCCCTTGTAGTGTGTCTGAAGCCACGCCAGGGCAATGCAGGATCCTGTGGACAACAAAGACTTTCCTTTGAAGTGTGCCTACTTCAAAGGCCAAAAGGAGTGTAAATAATGGAACTGTAATCCCACATTTTTAGAGCACTTCAGGACTGGGGACTCTGCCAGAAAGAGGAGCAGAAGAGCTGTCAGAAGGAGTACTGCCCCTTTGCTCTGTTGCTTAGCTGGGTTGGCCTGAAGTTGCTTCTTCTGTCTGTGGGCAGTGAAAGAACTGGACTTTTCTTTCTGGAATCCTGCTTTCCAAAGCTCTCCAAGGGCTTGAGTGTGTTTGCCTCCTTTTGGAGGTCTCAGTGCCATCAAAGACTTCGGGGCAGATTTACAACCACCCTGCGCCACCAGTACACCACTTTTTGTGACTTCCTAGATGCGCATTTCACTTCTCCATATTTACAGGGAGAGGAAAAGCCACCCTGCGTGACTGTTCCTCTCCTTGTAAATATGGCCCCTTCACACGCAGCACTTTGCATGGAAGGGGCATTTCATGGGTGCTGCTGTGGGTGTTCACACGCAACACCAATGGAACGAAAACCCATTTCCAGATTTACGAGCCATCGCAAATCTGGAAATGCGTGTCAATGTTACGCCTCCCCAGGGGTGGCGTAGCGAGGTGCAACAAGGAGAAATGTTTTCATTTCTCTTCGTTTTTTCCTCTTTCAATACATGCTGCATTCTACAGCACGCATTGAAAGAGGAAATTGCCTGTAGTGATTGTTTTTGTGCAGGAAACTGCTCCTTCCTGCACAAAAACAATCTACCCATGACGCAGGTATCCTTGCACCATGGTGCGAGGGTGCCTGTGCCGGTGCATGTGGCAGTTTGTGCGCCATCGCAGGGGAGAGCACAGGAATGCAACATATTATTGTAAATATGTCACATTCCTGAGCTTTGAAAGTGCCACACTGTGGCACTTCTTTGTAGATCTGCTCCTTCATCTGCAGCTCCCCTGAACTCCTGTGCTGGTGGTTTGGACCTGCCAAGTGGTGCCAATTGCAGTTCTGGGCCCTTGGGGTGGTTTTGCTGCTTCCAGGACTGGAAATCAATGCATCCCCTGCAGCACAGTTGCTCCTGTAGCAAGCTTGCTGTGCCATTGAAAAACCAACACATCGCCATGGCCAAAACTTGACACAGCACCTGTTCATTGCAGGAAAAAATGCCCCAACCAGAGTCCAGAGCACTGTGTTTCTGATGTCTCAGACCCCCACTCGGACTTCGATGCATCACCTATCTGTGGCTGTGAAAACCAACGCTGCGCCTGTTTCGCTGCTGCATCACCGCAGTGCGCCTCGATTTTTCCACACACCGCACCTGTCCGTCAAGTTTTTATCAACGGAGACCTGCAGTAAGAAACAAAGGTTGCGTGACTGAAATTTGACAGATCGCTACCCCTCGCAGTAAGGATTTGACGGAACACTTCTCCTGGGCGGAGGAAGAACTGATGCTTCCACTCCACTGAAGCTACAGAATCAATGCATCGCTTGTGTTTTCGATGTTTCCTCCCTCTGTGGTGATTTTTCGTTCCCGATTTTGACGTATCCATGGTACTTTGTGGAAAAATAGACACAAAAAATAACACTTACTTTAGGGGAGGGTCTAAGGCTAAATTTAGAGAGCAGCATGGATACACAGCCCTATAAATATCAATATACAACAACAAAAGTATTCACAGGTCTGAAAAAAACGTTATCTGATCTCTCACAAAACATGAAACAACCCACTCAGAATACAGAAATAGATCTTATATCTTCCTTGGATACCCATCAGTCACCGGACTTGATGATCTTTTTCTTCATCTGGGTTTCCTTGTCCACATCACTCAAAGCTGTACAAGGGGCTGCAAGCTTGTTATCAGCCCACGATACGCCCGAGTATGTGATCTCTAGTGAAAGGTAGGGTCTTACCAGATGTAAACAGATGGTGATCAAATGGGATTTTTTAGTGCAGTGCTCAAGTGAACAAAGTGAAAAGTATTAAAATTGATCTATGAGAAACCTAACTTTATGGATGTAACTCATAGTTCAAACTAAATCCCACAACGCTTCTTATGCACGCGGGGACAGCCCTCGGACAATTACGTGGGTAAATAGCGGTATAAGAAACGTTGTGAGATTTACGTTATGGAGAAATGAGCAGAGAGTGTAGTCGAGATTAAGATTACCATTTCCACCATTAGACAACCTACTGGCAATATACAGTGTTTAACAACTATGGGAAAATGCCAGGAACAGTGACTCTATAAACCAATGGCACTACACTTCAGCTGTCTGGTCGGCTGTCAGCAGGTGTTATTCCTAGATCATTGGAAAGGAATGACCGCTTATAGACTTGACATACGGGTGAGCCTGGGGTTCCTTACTCTCATTGATACTAACAGGAAGAGTAATCCGTGAAGGGATGGATGGTCTCACTCTTATTAGGATGATTAACAGCACATAACCAACAGAGAACATACCGGGGAGCCTAAGATACATAATAGATCTTTCCCTTCAGTTTCTCGGGGCAAATGTAATAAGGCATAGTTGCCTTAAAAAATAACTAAATATTACGTAACATGGTGGCAGCGATGGTGCTACTCAGATGTGTCTGTGTGGTAAGCTCGTACTTTTAAAGATGTGATGTTAGGAGGATGAACCTCAAAATATTGTTTGGTTCCTGTCTCCTTTTTAGAGCGGTGCCTCCTGTTTATCCTGAGCCGTTGCCAGGTAAGGTGAGGCAGCTTCCTTTGAACAATAAGGTGAGAAATTTAAGCTGGGACCCAATGTTTGGGGATGGTAGTAGGTGTACACTGATTAGGAATGCCACTAATGTGAATATTGTTTAGATTTATTATGATTATTGTACACCCCACACTGAGATATGATGTTCTTTTTTCTCATAGACACCGTCTGTCAAAGGATGTTGTATGAGGAAGGAATTTTGTTCACACCGCGAATCGTGTGACTATGGTGGTATTTTTTAGATCCATTATATTGTATATGTTTTTTGTATACACTATTTATTTCATTGCAGTAGCATTTCAATAGTAGGTTCTGAAGAAAGCCCGGTTAGAGTTAGTTAACCATTGGTGCTGAAACATGTTGACCATGTTAAGATTCTAGATAGATATTTGTTACACTATCTTTGCACTGTTTTTTAGTTTGAACTATGAGTTACATCAATAAGGTTAGGTTTCTCATAGATCAATTTTAATACTTTTCACTTTGTTCACTTGAGCACTGCACTAAAAAATCCCATTTGATCACCATCTGTTTACATCTGGTAAGACTCTACCTTTTAGCAGAGATCACATACTCGGGCGTATCGTGGGCTGATAACAAGCTTGCAGCCCCTTGTACAGCTTTGAGTGATGTGGACAAGGAAACCCAGATGAAGAAAAAGATCATCAAGTTCGGTGGCTGATGGGTATCCAAGGAAGATATAAGATCTCTTTCTGTATTCAGAGTGGGTTGTTTCATGTTTTGTGAGAGATCAGATAACGTTTTTTTCAGACCTGTGGATACTTTTGTTGTTGTAAAATAGACACATCCTTAGAGTTCTGTGGACATTCTTGATTAAATCTTTAAAAAGTGATATCTTTACTTATATATGTTGGATTTTTGTCATTTTGGTCTTGTTTGGTTTAATTAAAGATTGGATATTTTTCTAAAATGGGGTGATGTCCATTTGCAGTGTTTTCACTGTGTTACTGTGTGTTATAGGTACAAATGATAGGTCCGATCCCAAGTTCTCTCTTCTGGAGTTCCGCAAGGCTCTGTGCTGAGTCAAATTCTATTTAACATTTACATTCATCCACTAGCGGATGTGGTAGGAAGCAGCAGGTAAAAGACAATTAATAAAAGATAGATATTAAAAAATATTGACTCATGTCTCTCTGCACTGTCTCAGGTGATGAAGGATATGCACTCTGCACTTGGATGATGACACCCCTCCGAGCCCCGAACACACAGGCCCAGAGGCAGTACAATATGGCCCACAAACGCACCAGGGGCATCGTGGAACCCACATTTCAGGTACCTGGACATCACAGGTGGAAGGCTCCTGTACAGCCCAGGCATCATGTGCAAGATGATCGTTGCATGTTGTGCGTTGAACAACATATGTGTACCCACCAATGCCCCATGGATACAAGTGCCAGATACACCAGAAGATGATGAGGAAGGTGAGGCAGGTGGACCACACCCCACAGCAGCCGCAGCAGGATTAGCCTGTAGAGACACCATCATTGACAATTTCTTCACATGAGCATGTCACATTGTCACAGTCCTTAGCAATGATTGTACAGTAGAAAATGACCACAGGAACAGCAAACAAATGCATTCCAAGACACCTTCCCTGAGTGCATGTCACTCATCTGTACAAGCACATCATTCAGACAAGTGTAAGTGCAACATGTAGTGCTAACAGTTTCATAAATTGATAATAGATGGTGGGTGTGTCACCTCTGTACAGAGAGGCTGTTTAGGGTGTCACGTATTCGAAATGCCATTTCTGTGTGACCCACAAGTGTCAAAAAGGCTTCTTTTGGGGTCAAATATGTACCACCATGATGCAGGGATGCACGCTGTAACTCAAGTTCCAAAATATGAGCAACATGTACGTAAGGTGGAGTCACTGCCCCTTTATTTGTCCATGCTTTCATACTTGATTGATCATAGACATGACACATCTGTATGTATTAGTATGTATTGTTCACGTTCAGTGGAGTGTTGAAGCTGTCTTAGTAATGGACCATGCAGACAACACTTTACAATGTTGGCCCTTGGAGGGCCAGCCAGAGTCCTTTAGGGATTGACAAGTTACTCAGAAGGAAAGAAATCCAGTCTGCAGGCTGATTGCTGTGTCATTGTTAAGCAAACAAAATATGGCAGTCCATGGTGAGGTCCAAGGTTAGTGTTGCAGAATGTATCGGGGGACGGTGGAACGTGTTTTTCCAGGGCATGATGCAGAGGGCAGAACCAGGCAGAAACAAGCAGAAACAAGCAATATGGTGGAGATGAGTGCTACTGCTTCCTTCTTACTACTAAGGCAGATTCATCCTCATCTTTGTCCTCTGACGTCTCATGTGCCTCACATGTGGATGGTGGTGTTTGGTCTGCAGCACTGTGTGACACTGACACATCAGGGGCCGGAGATGTGGATGTAGAAGTAGCAGCAGCATTCATCTGCGCAATGTCTTGTGGCATCACTCCCATGATGAGGATCTGCAGGGCATGGAAGATCCCATCTACAGCTTTCTCATGTGCAGCTGTGATAGCCACTTTTTGCACCTGCATCCACTCCATGTTCTCCACGAGCCTCCTTAGGTTTCCCAAATGACGGATGACATTGCTGTGGCCATTTTGAGTAGACAGTTATTGTTGTCTCCGAGTCATGACTCCAGTGACACCAGCCATAGATTGTTGGAGGGCATGGGGCAGACTGTGGGTGTCCGTTAGGGAGTGTAAGTGATCCCTGATGTGACTTAGACACCCACGTATGGCATCTAGTTTGACTGCCATGGGGTCGAACCCCACCAACACCTGTTCAGCCAGCTCCTTCTGGAGGTCTAACACATGGCGTTGGAATGGGGCAATTATCAATTCATACGATTACATATATGCAATATAGTCATTGATCTATATATACAGAGTCTTTTCAATCAACTATACATATTCACATTGCAAATTTCAGTAGATGTAAAAAAAAGGGGGGAAGAGGAAGAGGGATTTTATTCATATTCATATATCTCTCATGGCTAATGATATATTTTCTGTGCGGAGGTTGTACATGAACCATTGGAGTTCATCGTAGTTGTTGTCCTGGGGGGCGTCTCCATCATCACTGACGTGATGTAGGGTCTGCTCTGCAGGAGGTGTTGATGTTCACTCTGCAACTTGAAGGGGAGATGCGGTTTCACAGTCTCTTCTATGTATGTTTACGCATTGGCACAGTTTACATACAGACTGCCTGACAATGTGACTGTTTGTGAGGAGATGCCTATTTGATGCGGACAATGAACATTTGTTCTACATCACAGATGTGAGGTTGTACTCGTACATTGTCATCTCACAGTTTTTTTTTTCTCTGCTGTTACAATACACTTTTACCTATGATGCGTGGGAATTGCAGGCCTGTTGCTTGTTATCACTGACTTTTGTATCGCGGTTTGGGACATCGCCGCTTTTTTTCGCATTAGTGTTTCGCATTTTTGCGGTGTCGTGTTGATTTTAACACGGTAATTTGACGCGTTATCGTGAGACTATCGCATGGTACCGCCGTATTGAGAATACAATGTTAACACAGTGTTATTTTCCCGCGATAGACTTTGATGTGAAGAGTTGCGTAAATCCAATTTTGCGATAATTATAACACGTTCTTGAGAAAATCCCCCTTAGCTCTTCTGATTTGTTTAACTTGACTCTCTGCATCCCCTCTTCTTGCCATGTGCCGGGAAACCCCTTTTTGGTAGTTGTTGTGCACTATAAATTTATCATAATAATAATAAATGCTTTACACATTACCTCTGAGACAGGCCAGATTGCTCGTGCCAAGCTAAGCTACAAAGGGGGTGAGCAGGGGTTATCTTGGGTGCGTAACTCCCTTACTCTGACTAGAAGGAAGGGCACCTACTTGGACAGGGTGTAAGCCACTGCCAACTAGAGACCCCCATTTCTAACAGTGGTATGCTGGGTGATGGTATTGCCCTGCAGAGTCTGGGGAGCCTTATCCTTGCCCATCACACAGTTCTATAAATGTGGAGGAGTAAACAAACATCCGTCATAAAACTGACAGGTATTTATGCTTCAGTCTACCATATCCTTTCCCCTGAAAGTTCACTTCTCTGATAGGCTGTTATCTTCACAGAGTGCACCTTGAACCCAAGTGAAGGCCGAGGAGCCAGTTAATTCAATTAATGATCACTAATGAAATGACAGCAGGCCTACTGAATAGTTATATGTGCCTTTTGAAAATTTCCATGCTAAGCCTCGTCAAAACTAGAAGGTGCACGGTAGTATTGTAGGAGTCCTGCGGTTTCCATCCATCTCTCCCTGTAGACCGGGATCTGTCTCTTATGTGCTGGTTTCAAAGGGGCCACAAGGACCATGAAACATCGTCCTTCTGTACTGTGGTCAGCGCTGCAGTAAAAACCTGCCTAGATTCGTGCC
This sequence comes from Lissotriton vulgaris, assembly GCF_964263255.1. NCBI lineage: Eukaryota > Metazoa > Chordata > Amphibia > Caudata > Salamandridae > Lissotriton > Lissotriton vulgaris. Next base: position 330,631,211 of record NC_141691.1, on the reverse strand, counting down.
ACCTTCCACTTTTAAATGCCACCAGCACAACCATCAAGGCTGAGCAGGTCGAGCACATTGGCCGAAGTATCGTACTAGCAGTCCTGCTACAGCTGTGTTCAGTCACAGAGAGTCACTCACTCTCAGCAGTTTGGGCTCTCTGCTGCTCCCATCCCAACTCCCTTGCACTGGCTGCCCATGGATCGAGGAACTCTACCCAGTGTTCGCAGCAGAAGCTCAACCCACTGGAAGGGCCGTTGGCCCCTCATTCATGTAGGCCTCTGCCGCTCAGCCATTCCCAAAGACTCTCTTCTTCAAGGGGAGCTCCAATTCTTTCCGATCTCACACTGAGAGTGTGACCAACCTTTAAACCGTCCTGCTTTGTGTAGTTCTCTTAGTTTCTTGCCAGGAATTTGCAAGATTCTGGCATGGGGGATCCGGAGTGCTCTAGCTGTGTGTCCGATTGGCCATATTGATGGCCATGCTCCCCAATGCCAGATGCTGTTAGTACCATGTACAATAAGGCATTTCCAAGTGATGGGTGCATCACAATGCATTTGTTCTCCTAATCTTGGTCATGTTCATTATTCCTATGCTATAAAGTTTATCCCCGGTTTTTGCTCCTTGCAGTTAGAAAGTTCTTCTGGATTCTAAATCTTGCTAATCCCTTCAGTACTAATCTTTATCTTCAGCCAATACTTACTAAATTGCTAAAAATGTTTTTCACCTTTTGTATTTTTTTCCTCCTAACTGGGACCATTTTAAGAAGACACTTGTTAGTGTTCACATATGCTAATATGTGCAACTGGCACCCTGGCCACTGGCAGGAGTCACCTTTTCTTTGCACAATAAAAAAGGGACTTAACACACCTTTTTAAAGGCCAGTCTTTATCAGCTGTTTTGCTACACACAGTCTTGTGTAGAGAGATTGCAAATCTGTGGTGGGTTTTGTGTATGTCTCTTTGATAGTATGTGGACATTTGATGATATGTCTTTATGTGAGCCTTGGATTCGATTGTGTAGGAATCTGATTGTGAGTGTGGGATGTTTGATGGCGGAGTTGTGCGCATCTAATGGTGTGTTGGTAGGTGTCTGATGGTTTGTGATGGAGTTTCTGGGAGTCTGATTGTCCACAGGCCCCTGATGATCAACATGAGTTTATACTTGTCTGGATGTCTCATGCATGTGTGTGGGTATCCGATTGTGTGTATATCAACAGCTAAATAATGTGTGTGGTGTCTGATTATGGTGTGTGGATGATGGATGGTAGAGTTTGTCATATTGGACAGGGTTGGTAAGATGTGAAGGCAGGACATGGATAAAAAGTGGACAGATTGCTGGCTAGAAGAGAATTATAAGAACATGCCAGGAGACTACATCCTGCGAGAAGAACCTGTGACTTCCAAATGATGTCTGTTTTTATCTGTGCCAATTCCAGGGAATGGGCCACTGGTGTAGGGACCGAAGGGGTAACCTCCCTCACTGTGATACTGCCTTGGCACCTCGCCTTCGATATTGACTTACCCTGCTATGTACCTGATCATAAACTAAGCCTCCAGATTTTTGACTCTGCGGCTGTCATGCCATTTCTCTGCTACCTGGCTGTGCCCTGCCAAGACTATAATTGAGTAGTTCTATCAAAGCACTCATGTCTTGCAGTACCAGGAACTAACCACTGAGTGGTTCCCTGAAGACCCGAGTGAGGCTGGAAATGACTTTGTGAAATAAGTACTTACCTTGGCAGCACCCTAATGGTGAAAACCTTTTGTGGTATATTCACAAGAACGTGTGCTAAACATCACCCAAAAATGCTAACACACCTTTTCACATCGCAGCCTATGGTGGGAAAATAACCCTGTGTTAACGTGGAATTGACAAAAAGGCGGTACCATGCAATAGTCTGCCAAATCGCGGCCAATGTCCGCGATACAACCACCTCGACCGAAATAGACACACAAACCTCAACGTGAAGAAACATGCACAGAATCCATTCGCGATGAGGAAAGCAGGGATAAGCACCGACAGGCCCGCAACACACATGGCAGGCTGGAATAAACACAAAAAAAGCCTGAAAAAAAGACAAAGCAAACAGAAAACACCAGCCAAGCACAATGGAGGCAACCCGAGCCAGTATACAACCCCACAATCCCCATTGGCAACAAAACATTGTACATGGCAGGCCATCTTGGACAAGGTGAATGCAGCCTGAGAGTGGAGGAGGACCATGGAAGAAAACCAGAACATCCGGAATGATGCGAAACGCACAAACAATCATAAACACGCTGACAACAAGAAGGCAGCAATGAACACCAGAGGTGGGAGGCCAGCGCTACACCAGGAGCTGAATGACATGGAGGAAATGGTGTCCACCACATCAGTATGGAGACTGTGGCAGGACTCGGGGACCGGAAACAGCCCAAAACAACAGACACAACAGCAACAGGGAGAGGAACCAGCATGGAATGGGGGGACTGGGTGGAGATGGGCACAATGTAATGCAATGTAAATTTATTCAGCGCAACAGCTACCCGTAGGTTTCCCGGCGCTATAAAACGTCAATGGCACGCATGCACAATTAAGCAGACAAACCATGCCCAAGAGTAACAACACCAACCAAGAGCACAAGTCACACAACCCGGCAACATCACACCACTGAACAAGCACAGAAGTGACAACCACACTGCCTGAAGGGAGAAGGGTGAGCCAAATGAGAGCTGAAAGGACATATCACACACAATTAACCCTGGGTGTAGTTTGCGTAGTAGTGCTACACGTAGCTATGCGAAGTGCACTTCGCACTACTCGTAGCATACGTGAACTGCGTAGTGCAGTAGGGAAATGCTGTTCGCACTGATTGCACAGTGCCGGATGCTTGTCCGCACTGTGCAATCATTGCAAAAAGCATCTTGCACAGTGCAAGCAGTCGTTTTCTGCCGCTCGAGTAGATTTGTACTCAAGGGGCAACTTTTTCAATGCGGACTGGTAGTTTCTCATTGTGAGCGGTTGCTAGCATACGCGACCATTCGGAATGAGAAACCTGAGAATCTCACAGGGAGGTTTATTACCCACTCTCACGTTCGGCAACTTGATGTTGCTGATCACAAATGAGGAAAAAGTTGATTTTGCTCACTCGTGATTTCCAACTTGACGTTGAGGACAGCGAGCAAGCAAAAAATGCCTGCTACGCATTTTTGCACTGTGCTGCATGCAATTTGCGTAGTCCGCGAGCGTAGCCTAGTACTATGTCCAGGGTTACACACAATGCAGCACACACACATAGGAAGCAGAGCACCCCAACATCAAACACAATGTGATATAAACACCAACATTTGCCCAACCAAACACAGGACACAGGTGCACCCACCTGTTGCCCATAAACGGCCATACGCATCTGGCTGAGCACAAAACAGGGACATGACAATGCACAAGTACAAACCCACAGTCTTGATGGGGTAACAATGCACATATGGCAGGGAGCCAGAGAGTCTGTGACACACACTTTGGCATACAAATCAAGACACAACACAGTTGGAGACAAGTGAAAGTGCAGAAGCTTTATCAACAAGTGAGTGTCAATACGGCCAAGAGAAGTGCCACAATATGCAGACCAATGCAGCAGCATGTCCAATTGAGGAATGTAGTAAAGCGTCCATTTCCACCTCGGTGGAATCCATCACCATCACAAGTCAGTGCCAACCCACGTAGATTGTCCGCGCATTGATCATGAGTCCAGGCCAATGCAGCCATGTCCCCTGTCATCTCGGGACATATGACCAGATTCACAACATGCAACCAGGCGTCAGGAAATGTGCAATGGGTCATATCCAGTTGTGGCTGCAGGTACCTTGTCACTCGTCCATGAACGCGAGTGCAGCTGCGTAGGCAAACAGCTGCAATGATCGTCCGTCGTCCACCACATCTGACATGTCGTCGACGTAATCCATCAGCTGACCTGAACAGATGTGCTGACTCCAACCATTGAACCCAATGTGCACCAAAGCCCAATCGGGTAGTGGCTCAATGTGCTCACTGCACACGAGGACTCTTGCAATATCCCAGGTCCAGTTTCCAGCCTGCATGCCAAACATCCATGCATGCCATGAACAGGCATCATGGTGCAATCCAGGTCGTGGACTAATAGGGGTGTGGTGGGATGTCTGCGGCCCTGGCAGAGTGGGCTAAAGAACGGTGATGGATTAAACCCAGATCTTTTGACTGGGTGTGAGTGTTTGATTGATTCAGATGCTCCGTCCATCACCACCCCTTTTGTACCGCTTTTGGCCGCCATAAGTGTGGCAGGGTATGCTCAGACGTGAGTCCCTTGCTCACTTTGCCACTGGATTCAAGCAAGCCGGGCTGAAGACGGCTGGAATGCCAGAAACCAGTCCTCGGAAGCTTGTTTCCGTTCCAGGGAAGACATGGCTTGGCAATTCGGGCTCGACTGTTCCCATGAGGAACAGGGTCAGACTGATTTGCATATAGCCATGTCTGAACTGGGGTGGCAGAGTAGGCTAAAGAACGGTGATGGATTAAACCCAGATCCTTTGACTGGGTGTGAGTGTTTGATTGATTCAGATGCTCCGTCCATCACCATCCCCTTTTGTACTGCTTTTGGCCGCCATAAGTGTGGCAGGATATGCTCAGATGTGAGTCCCTTGCTCACTTTGCCACTGGATTCAAGCAAGCTGGACTGAAGACGGCTGGAATGCCAGAAACCGGTCCTCGGAAGCTTGTTTCCGGTCCAGGGAAGGCATGGCTTGGCAGTTCGGGCTCGACTGTTCCCATGATTAACAGGGTCAGACTGATTTGCATATAGCCATGTCTGAACTGGGGTGGCAGAGTGGGCTAAAGAACGGTGATGGATTAAACCCAGATCCTTTGACTGGGTGTGAGTGTTTGATTGATTCAGATGCTCCGTCCATCACCATCCCCTTTTGTACAACAGGGTTAGTGGCACCACGTGTCACCGGCGTGCATTGAACAGGGTTAGTGGCACCACATGTGGCCGGCTGACGTTGAACGGGGTTAATGGCACCACGTGTCGCAGGCCTGCCATATGGAAATATGCCTCACTGATCGAAGGGAGTCTGGTGCTGTGGCCGCTACCACGGACTTGGGGTCACTGCCACTCAGGACTCAGGACACTGTTCCACATGTGGGACCTACTGGGCCGAAGAGGACGCCGATGGAGTATGTAAATGTGAAAGGAGTAATGTGGGCCAGCATCGGGGGCCATCGATGGTCTGCGAAGGCTGCAGGGGTTGCAGGACTGGTACTTGGAGCTAGCACCAGCACGTGGTGGGCCCTCTTTGACACAAACCGGTGTAGGCAGGTGAGCTTAGCCTCATTGGTGCGGTGGGGCAGGCATGCCAGGTCTGGGGACCAGAAGCCTGGGGTGCCGCAGGCGCACAGGTCGCAGGCCCCACCACGCTCTGCGCAGGACTCATGGCGGGCTGAAAGGCACTGCCCTGGCAGACGCGTTGTCCATTCTGAATGAGAACCATGACCAGTGCGAGGGCTTTTTGTGCACACACCTACGCAGGCCTGGCATACGCAAGTCCAACCCACAACGCATGCGCATGCAGGGGGGATGTAACATGCAACATTTCCGCGTTCTACCCCACTGCCTGTGGGGACATTGTAGCGTCCACTGGCCACTCCACTCCATGCACCAGCAGTTGATCTCCAATTCCTTGCTTTGCACTCTGTGGCCTGTCCGGCACCTCCACACCACACCTGGCATTGTATAGGTTCACATTCATTAGTCACTTGCCGCTCTCGCACATGCCTGCTCCATGCATCTCCTCACATCCTGCCACGGATTTGGGGTCACTGCCATTCAGGACTCAGGACAGAGTTCCACATGTGGGATCTACTGGGCGGAAGAGGATGCCGCTGGAGTATGTAAATGAGAAAGGAGTAATGTGGGCCAGCATCGGGGGCCAGCGATGGTCTGCAGAAGCTGCAGAGGTCACAGGACTGGTGCTTGGAGCTTGCACAAGCACGTGCTGGGCCCTCTTTGACGCACGCCGGTGTAGGCAGGTGAGCGGAGCCTCGTTGGTGCACTGGGGCAGGCATGGCGAGTCTGGGGACCAGCGGCCCGGGGTGCAGCAGGCGCACAGGGAAGCAGGCCCTGCCTTGCTAGGCGCAGGTCTCTTTGCGGGCTGAGAGGTGCCGCCTTGGCAGACGCGTTGTACATTCCGAATGAGAACCATGACCAGTGCGAGGGCTTTTTGTTCACACCCTTACGCAGGCCTGGCATACGCAGGTCCAACCCATTACGCACACGCACGCAAGGGGGATGTAACATGCAACATTTCTGCGTTCTACCCCACAGCCTGTGGGGACATTGTAGCGTCCAATGGCCACTGCACTCCATGCACCAGCAGTTGATGTCTACATGGCCATTTCCGTGGTTTGCACTCTGTGGTCTGTACGGCACCTCCACACCACACCTGGCATTGGTTAGGTTCACATTCATTAGTCACTTGCCACTCTCGCACATGCCTCCTCCATGCCCCTCCTCACATCCTGCTATTGTGTGTCTGTGGTGCAATGCATGGCTGGCTTGTGGGCAAGGTAAGGCCGGATTCCCAATGGAGTTGTGTTGTCGAGTCTGGTCGATTGGCATGTGCTGTATGCCCATTGGCAGTGTTGTGAGTTGCATGACTGTGGGCTGGAGGTGTGTGGTCTGTTTATTTTAGACTTACCAACGGGCACAGCATTTCCATGTGTGCCATCCTGGGAGCGCTAGGTGATGATGGACTGTCGGGAGATGTGATTATCATGCACTCTGCCTGGGGAGTTGGCGACAATATTGTTGAGGAGTCCCGGGTGGTACACTATTGCCTGCACATTCATGGTATGCAATTGCTTTCTGTTGTGGTAATTGTGTGCAGTGTGTGCAGTGTGTGCAGTGTGTACGGGGGTACATGTGTACAGTTGTTTGTCCCTGACACGTGAGGGAATCCAGCTATAGCGTAGGGGTATCGGCATTTCATGATCATTGGCTTCATGGCATCTGTGGGTCTTCAGGTGTGGCTCTTGGCTGTGCTCCCTTTTATGCTGCAGGTAGTCGTCTAACTTAACACCAGCAAAAGGCAGGTGTTAATTCCCTGCTGCTAACGCAGCTTAGTGCCTGTTTTTGGTTTGCATCGCAGATCTGGCAGTTCGTTGTGAAAGTGGTGTTGTGGTTTTTTCATGTGTTTTTGCTCGGGAACGACTACTCTGCATCTCATTAGGGTTAGTTGGTGGTGTCCATCGTGGAGATAAATTTTGGGGCCATTATCGGGGGAATGCAGGCAATGTCTGTAGTTTGCACCAGCTTGTGAATGGGGTGTTAAAACTATCTCCACTTTTGATGCGTTAAAGTGGGGATAAATCGGAGATGAGTCCATGTGAATATCCCCCTTTGTTTTTCACAAATGTTATATAACAAGCACTCAACACCCGGAAATAGACTCCAGTATTCCTGTTAATGGCTTTCAATGAAAGCCGAACATAACAAAATAAATATTTATGCTTAACAAATATGATATATTAAATAAGATCTACCAGCAAGTCCTCCACCTCCATATCACATTTAGGTACTGTAGGAGGTGCCCTGCCTGTGCAATGATACCCATTTAGTGGAGTTGCCCATGGATCTCAGAGCGTGACTAGCTGATTAGCCGGAGAATGCTGTGCTGTAAACTCCCCTAGCAAACAAGCCTCTCTGGGAGGAAGTAGCTCTTCAAAGGTCTGCCTCCTGGCACTAACATAGTGTGGAGGTGTTTGCACACTGAAAAAACAGTATTGTCACTAAAATCCATATAGAACAAGTACTGCATAGCCTAGAACAGCAACAGCAGGTGCTGTCCCTCCAATTGCTCTGCCAATGCTGCAAGAATATAGAAACAAATAAAAAGGAGAAATTCACAACAGCTGCCACACAAAAAACAGCAGTCAAGTAAAGCACAAATTAGGTAACCTATAAAAGCAGAAAACAATTGAATGAGAAGGCAGGTACTCACTCTCCTCACATTTCCAAAAGTTCACGAAATGATATCAAAACAGCTGCCTCGCAATTTTGATGTTGTAGCACTATTTTGCCTAGTGCATGTTAGTATACCTACTTACCAGTCCCTAACCTTCCCTTTTCTTACATGTGAATCACACCTAAGGTAGGCCCAAGGTACCCCTCAGGGCAGGGTGCAGTGTAAGTGAAAGGTAGGACATGTCCTGGTGTGTATGACATGTCCTGATAGTGAAATACTGCCAATTTAGTTTTTCACTATTGTTCTGGAGGGAAAATGATGCTTAATTTGCATGGACATAATGTTTTAGAGTTTGGTGAATGCAAGACATTTGACAAAAAAGCAGTGAATGTCCGTCTGCTCCATGTGGAGTGCCTAGATATTCATGCAGTCTAACAAGGGAGAACTGGACACTTGTCACCTTTTGGCATAGTTCCAGCATCTTCCAAGCTCTAAATCCATCACAGTGTGCTATTTCAAAATCCTACCCCAATGCCTTTAACTGGATATTGAGCTTAGGTTGTTCAGGAATGTTATTGGAAAGACGCCTTTACTCTGAGCTTGGGCACCCCCTCAGACTAAGGAGTAATCCCCAGCCACACTTCTGTATGCATGTTAGACCTGGCAACCTTGATGTGGTTTCCCCTGTTTTTTTGCTTCTGCCTCCAGTATTTTTGCTGTGTGATGGATTTAGTTTTTGTTGGTCTAGATGCTTTGAGCACTTTGCCACTTCTGATCAGAGTCAAAGTGCAAGTGCTACCTATGTAAATTGTGTTTATGGAGAGGTGTTTCAATGATTGGCTTATTTTACTTACTAGTAAATCCCTAGTACAGTGCACTGTGTGTGCCCAGGGCCTGTAAATCAAATGCTGTTAGTGAGCCTGCAGCAATGATTGTGCGACCCACACAAGCAGCCTTTCAAATGTGTCTCAGACCTACCTCTGCAGTGATTGTGTGCACTTTATAACTGTCAAGTCGACCTGGCAAGTATACCTACGTGCCAGGCCCTAACCTTCCCTTTTCTTACATGTGAATCACACCTAAGGTAGGCCCAAGGTAGCCCTCTGGGCAGGGTGCAGTGTGAGTGAAAGGTAGGACATGCCCTGGTGTGTGACATGTCCTGATAGTGAAATTCTGCCACTTTTGTTTTTCACTATTGAGAGGCTATCTGTCCCATAGGGTAGTATACAAGATACTTTGTAACATCTTACAAGTATAACTTCCCATTGGGACAGGATTGAGGAATGCAGTTTGGGCTATCTGAACTCAGAATTTTATAAGACATCTTTTAGTAAAGGTGTTTTTAAAATTATGTGTTTGAAAATGTCACTTTTAGAAAGTAGGCATTTTCTTGCTTAACGAACCAGTGTGCCTCTGCTGGGTTGTGGATTGACTGTCTAGCTTTGGAGTGACAGGGGCTGGGTATGTGCATTCACTGTAGACAGCCACTGGGGGTGGGTTGAGGTGTGCTCTTCCTTTCCAAGATGAGTTGGGCTGGGCTGAATAGACTGGGGCTACATTTAGAGTAGAGGGAGAAGATTTCTTTGTTCCCTAATAGGCCGGGTCCTCCTCCTGTCAGGAAGCTGGATAAGAGAGGACAACACTGGTTTAGACTAAGCTAAGAGACTCTCTGCCACAAAAGAACAAAGGAAAATGTGGTATAAATATTAGAACCCAGACCCCAGGACTTCAGATTACACCTGGACTAAAGAGGAACCTCTGACAAGGGAAAAAGCTGGCAAAGCTGAAGGAGAAGTTCTGCCCCTGTGCTGTGTGGGGTTTGCCTGCAGTGGCTGCTTCTGTCAGGGAGATCTCCAAGGGCTTGGTGTAGAGCTTGCCTCATGTTCTGAACTCTCAGGGACACAAAAACTTCATTTTCTCTCTCCTCCTGCACCTGGAGCTGCGTTTTAGCTACAACAGAGGGAAATAGCAACACTGCCATAACCTGTAACAAAGCCATGGGCACTGCTCGTGAAGTGCACAGCACACCACCCTGACTTGCACCACAACCCCAATGCCTGTAACATCGCACTGTACCAACTCCGATGCCATCACCAAGGCCTGTCTACACCTCCAAGGGCACCACTCATGATGCTCACAACACAATGCCTCGACTCGCACTGCAGCCCCTCATCGACGCTGGTGCCTCATCATCACAGAGCTGATAGCTGATAGCTGATGTGGCTGTCCTCCCAAATCCACCTACCCTGCATCATTGTAAGGAACCAATGCTTTGATGCCAAGTCAAGTCAAGTCAAGTCATGAAATTTGTATAGCGCACTACATACCCAGAGGGTTTCAAGGCGCTTAGGAATGGGAGGAGGATTATTTGTCAAATATCCATGTTTTAAGCTGCTTTCTGAACGCTAGGTGGTTCTGGGTGAGACGAAGGTAAGCGGGGAGTGAGTTCCATGTTTTAGTAGCCAGGTAAGAAAAGGATCTGCCTCCCATGGTGGTCTTGTTGATGCGAGGTACAGTGGCGAAGGCTTGGCTGGAAGAGCGTAGTTGGCGGGAGGGGGTGTAGAAGGATAGTCGAGAGTTGAGGCAATCTGGTCCGATGTCGTAGAGTGATTTGTGTGCGTGGGTAAGCAGTCGGAAAGTGATCCTTTTATTGACGGGTAGCCAGTGGAGGTCTTTAAGGTGACCAGAGATGTGTTCGTTGCGTGGGATGTCTAATATGAGCCTGGCTGAGGCGTTTTGGATTCGTTGGAGTTTCTTCTGGAGTTTAGCGGTGGTACCTGCGTAGAGGGTGTTTCCGTAGTCCAGTCGGCTCGTGACCAGAGCGTGGGTGACTGTTTTCCTTGTTTCGGAGGGGATCCAGCGAAATGTTTTTCTGAGCATGCGAAGAATGTTGAAGCAGGAAGAGGATACGGCGCTGACTTGTCTGTTCATTGAGAGTGAAGAATCCAGGATGACGCCAAGGTTCTGTGCGTGGTCTGTCGGGATGGGTGCTTTTCCGAGGGCTTCCGGCCACCAGGAGTCGTCCCAAGCAGAGGGGGATGTACCTAAGATGAGGACTTCTGTTTTGTCTGAGTTCAGTTTCAGACGGTTTTGTTTCATCTATTCGGCAACTTCTTTCATTCCTTCGTGTAGGTTAGTTTTGGCGGTGCTGGGGTCATTGGTGAGAGAAAGGATCAGTTGAGTGTCGTCCGCGTAAGAGATGATGTTGAGGTTGTGTTGGCGTGCGATGGCCGCGAGGGGGCTCATGTATACATTGAAAAGGGTGGGGCTGAGTGAGGATCCTTGAGGTACGCCGCAGATGACTTCAGAGGCCTCGGACTTGAATGGAGGAAGGCGGACTCTCTGGGTTCTTCCGGTGAGGAACGAGGTGATCCATTCAAGTGCTTTTCCTTGGATTCCGATGTTACTGAGGCGTTGTAGAAGGGTGCTGTGGCAGACTGTATCGAATGCTGCAGAGAGGTCGAGGAGGATGAGGGCGACTGTGTCTCCATTGTCCAGTAGAGTTCGAATGTCGTCTGTTGCTGCGATGAGGGCGGTCTCAGTGCTGTGTTTTGCTCGGAAGCCAGATTGTGAGGGGTCGAGGGATTTGTTGGCTTCGAGGAAGGCGGCGAGCTGGTTGTTGACGGCTTTCTCGATGACTTTGGCCGGGAATGGAAGAAGCGAGATGGGGCGGTAATTTTTGAGTTCGGTGGGGTCGGCTGTTGGTTTTTTCAGAAGGGCGGTGAGTTCAGCGTGTTTCCAGTCTTCTGGGAAGGTAGCGGAGTTGAAGGAACAGTTGATGACGTCTCGGAGGTGCGGTGCTATGACGGAGTCTGCTTTGTTGAAGATGTGGTGAGGGCATGGGTCTGTGGGGGATCCTGAGTGGATAGAGTTCATCAGGCGGATGGTGTCCTCAGTGGAGATTGGGTTCCAGTCGTTAAGGGTGTTCAAGGGGGGTGACGGTGTGGCAGAAGGTTGGGTGGGTTGGTCTCCGGGTTGGTTGTCAAAGCTGTTGTGGATGTCTGCAATCTTGTTGTGGAAGAATGAGGCTAGGGAGTCGCAGAGGGTTTGAGAGGGGGTGATGTCATTGGAGTTGGCCGAGGGATTGGAAAATTCCTTGACGATGTTGAAAAGTTCCTTGCTGTTGTGGGCGTTGTTGTCAAGTCGATCCTTGAATGCTGTTTTCTTGGCTTTTCGGATCAGTTGGTGGTGAGTGCGGGTGGCGCTTTTGAAGGCGTCCTTGGTGTTGGTGGTTGGGTCTTTTTTCCAGGCCTTTTCAAGGGAGCGGCAGAGTTTCTTGGACTTCTTGAGATCATCGTTGAACCATGAGGCTTTCTTGCTGCCAGGTTTGCTTTGACGTTTTTTCAGTGGGGCTAATGAGTCGGCGGTGTTGGATAACCATAGGGTGAGGTTGGCAGCGGCTTCGTTGGCGTTAGAAGAGAGGGCTGGGGAGTTTCGAAGGAGCGATGCGGAGATTTGGTCCGTGGTGATTTTGTTCCAGTTTCTTTGCAGGGTAGGTTGGGAGTGGTTGATGGGTTTCGGCTTGTTGTAGGTGAAGTGAACGCAGCTGTGGTCGGTCCATAGGAGATCCGTAGTGTGGCTGAAGGAGACATGATTGCTAGATGTGAAGATGGGGTCGAGTGTGTGACCTGCGATGTGGGTGGGGGAAGTGACCAGTTGTTTAAGTCCGAGGTTGGCGAGGTTGTCCAAGAGGGTGGTGGTGTTGCGGTCGTTGTTCTTTTCAAGGTGAAAGTTGAGGTCTCCCAGAAGAATATAGTCTTTGGAGGGGAGTGCGTGTGGAGTGATGAAGTCCGTGATGTCTTCACTGAATTTTGCGCGGGGTCCTGGTGGTCTGTAGAGGAGAGTGCCTCTGAGTGTTGTTTTGGGGTCGATGTGGATCTGGAAGTGGAGGTGTTCGGAGTTGGCGAGGTTGGCGTCAGAGCTAGTTGAGATGCGGATAGATTTCTTATGAACGATAGCGATTCCTCCTCCTGTGTGACTGGTACGGTCTTTGCGGGTGATCTTATAGTCTTCAGGGATGGCAATGGTGATGTCTGGTGCGGAGGAAGCATTCATCCATGTTTCTGTTAGGAAGGCGACGTCTGGAGAGAAGGAGTCTAGTAGGTTCCATAGGTCAATGGCGTGCCTGTGCACCGATCGGGTGTTGAGAAGGATGCATTGTAGGTGGTTGGGGTCGGGAATCTGTGGTGTGGTCGTAGCGGAGATGTTGTTGGTGCCGCGAAATTTGCAGGAGTAGCAGGAGAAAGGTCCATGGGTGTGTCCAGGAGCCGCTTGGACGCAGTTGGGGGAGCGGCCGGGGTTAAGGGCTAGGAGGGTGGCGGCATCATAGGTAATGCGGGAGGGCTGGGGAACGCGAGGGACAGGGGGTCTGGCGCTGGGCGCGGTCCAGGCGCGGACGGGCGTAGACGGGCTTACCTTTGGCGCACCTTCGGCGCGGGTTGGGCGCGGTCGCTGCGCGTGAACGCTGCGCGCGGGAGCTACTGTCATAAATGGATAGTGGAGGGGGAGGGGCGAGGGCGTCACAGCTGGGAGGCGGGGCGGGCACACGAGGACAACAACAAACAAAATGGAGGCGGAGGGGGGTCACAGCGTAGCGCTACAGACAAACGCGCTAACAGGACTGAAAGCAGTGGGGAAATAATTAATAAAGCGCTAACGAAGCAAAGCGGCAAAATGCAACACAGCAGATGAAGTGTATCCAAATGAAATTGCACAATTAAAGCAGTTCAGGCAAGGCAGCGCTACGGAATAGTTAACACAGCAGGCGAAATGTAACAAAGCAGAACAAGCAAGGCAGCGCTAAGAAATAACTAATACAGCAGGCGAAATGTCACCAAATGGAAAGGCGCTTTTTAAAATCAAAATTCTAGCAATGCAGCGCGATAATACCAGATGCCTGCAGGAGACACTGGGAGCGACCACTCAGCCTGTAAGCGAGGAGCGAGTCACGGCGCATGTAGGGAGTGGAGCGCTCTTTCTAATCTGTGGGAGGGCGTCACAGCTGGGAGGCGGGGCGGGCACACGAGGACAACAACAAACAAAATGGAGGCGGAGGGGGGGGCACAGCGTAGCGCTACAGACAAACGCGCTAACAGGACTGAAAGCAGTGGGGAAATAATTAATAAAGCGCTAACGAAGCAAAGCGGCAAAATGCAACACAGCAGATGAAGTGTATCCAAATGAAATTGCACAATTAAAGCAGTTCAGGCAAGGCAGCGAGTCACCTCCCCGACATCAGTAAAGAACCAATGCCTCCCCTCCCATGTATCACTGTAAGGAACTGACACCACGCCTCCCCTGAGGTTGTAAGGAACTGACGCCACCAGGCATCAATGAAGCAGCACCTCCTGGATGCCGTGCACCATCTTTGTTTTCATCGATTGCCGAGGTACTGTTCTGTGGGGTCCATGTGACTCTGGGCCCGACGAAGCACACCTCACAGTTGGCACCGTACTTTGGGATTTTAATCTGTGACAATGTCGTAATAGCCCCAGGTGGATCTATTTGTTGCTACAGGTTTTTTTTGTGAACAACCTATTTTTGATGATCTCTTGACACATTTATGGTGGATTTTTGTCTTTTGGTCTTGTTTTGGTTTAGATAAAGATTTCCGTTTCTTCTAAACTAGTGTGGTGTCCATTTGTAGTGTTTTTTACTCTGTTACTGTATGTATTCACAAATGTTTTACATACTGCCTCTGAGAGAAGACAGTCTGCTTATGCCAAGAAACTAAGAGGATGAGCAGGGGTTGTCTAAGGGTGTAACTCCCTTTCCCTGACTAGAAGCAAGGGTCCCTACTTGGACAAAGGTGCAAACCATTGCCAAGTAGAGACCCCATTTCTAACATTGGTGGAGGAAACCCTAACTCAGATTAACTGAGATTACTGTTAAGTAATTCAGACATTGTGGAACACCTGTTCTGCCAAGCATGGGCAGTCCTCAACATTTTGAACAGATACATCTTGCTTTTAGGAAAATCCTCAAAACACACCTGTATGCAAAAGCACACTGATCTGCCCTGCGCATGCGATAATAAAGAGTAAGTCATGAGCGCTACGAGGCCTCCGGGTAGATAGCGCTATACAAGTGTAATTTAATAATAATAATAATAATAATACAGCACCAAACATGGGATTGCACAATGCTTGGTGTGTGCATTTAAAGTCTTTTCAAAGAGGTTTGTACCTCTCTGACTGTCTAGAGCATAGTTAGTTATGCTGTGGTGAGGCTGGTCCGAATAACAAACATTGACTCACTAGGTATTAGCCTCTTCTCAATACATGAAACACCAAAGAATCTAAACTGCAGATCTCCAAGTGACAGCAAAATGATTTTACAGATGAATACTTGAAATAGTGACTTAAGTAACCACCTTAGAGCTCTGTCTGCAACCCATATGTCACTCATGCCTTAACTGTTCATTATCTGGGAGAGATGAAAGCTGGTACTAGTCTACCCTGCTGGATCTGTTCTGCGAGAGATGGAATTGCTCACTGTGAGAGAAGGAAGCTTTCACTGATACTGCCATCCTGTACCAATTCTGTGAAGAAGCAAAACTTCCACTGCTCCTGCCCAATTTGTACCTGTCTTGTGATAGGAAAAATGTGGGCTGGTGATACCCTTGCTGTACCAGTCCACTTAAATTGGGAAACTGCCACTGTCACTGCCCAAGGTGTCCCTGTTCTGTGAAGTTGTGTTGCACCTATCATATATATGTGTAAAGAAAACATGTAATATCCCTCCTGCTACTGCCATTTCTCCATAACATATTTGTGTTAGGGAAGGTTGCGCCTTTGATTTCCATGTTATACCTTTATTGTGTTGTGAAGCTCTGTATAAAACTTTCCACAATACAAAAGGACGATTTGCATTGTCAATGCTTGTTTTCATGCATGATGTGAGCAAGAGAGTGAACCATTGGATTCTACAGAGAAAACAAGCAGTTTTTAAAATGAATAGCTGACTAGTGGCTCCATATCATGAATAACACCTCCAGCCGATTCTGGAATTTTAGTCAAAAACACTTTGTATGCTGGGATTAGAGATGGGCGAGACAACAAATTACCAGGGAAAGCTGAGTCAGTGCTGAGTCATAGGTCTGGCTGGGCTCTATCAGCAAACCAAACCCTGAAAATAGGTGACATCTAAATTATGCAACAAACATCATGTAAATATATGAGTCCTTTTAATATTAAAAAAAGTATTTTTTTTAACATGTAGAAGTATTTCACCTTAATACATCAGATTATATTTGTACAAAGCACACCCTGAAGTCATGTGTTGGGAGGTTCTATCCTATGTGATAGCGAAGAAAAGAGAGGCTCTGTAAAATTAAATATTTGCTTAGGATCATAAAATTTGGTGAAGCGGGGAAGCCAGAATTGGTCCCAGGTTTTTCATGATGTAATTCACCCAATGGATGGCTATCTTCTTTATGTGTCTTTTAACACCAAAGCTTTATACCTTGTCTTTAATTGTTGGTGCATGATGGTAGAGTGAGGTGGCAGGCACAAGCCACATTAAAGTTCGGCTCATTTTGGGGTTCGAAGGTACAAGAGGACCTTGAGCTGATCCAGAGTCAGGCCTCGGGTTTTAGCCTTAACTGGCTCCCCCAACTCTAGTTGGGATTTTGAGCCTGCTATGAAACGTTTAAAATCACATCTACATACCCCTATAATGCAAAATGCTGTTGGTCCCAAAAACTAAAATAGATGATTGTAGCTTGTGTCATGATGCCAAAGAGAAGAGTTGTGAAACATGAAATAAAATGTAGGTCCTCGCTCTCTGCCTTTTCTTCTTGAAGGCAAACATGGGTTAGCAGCATGGTGGATGAGTAGTCAGTGGTAACCATTAAGATGTGAATGCCAGCATCTTACTGTTAATGGGTTAACAGTAACACTGTAGTTGTCTGTGAGTTAGAGATGATGTGACCCTTTTAGTTCCTGGCAGACTCCATAGAATCCATGATGTAGAATGTTAAGCTAACGGTTACACGCTAAACAATTAAGACGTGTAATACCAAGCTCAGTGTGTGGTGTGATCCTTTGCACGTACCAGAATTGGTTAGGACGCTAAGCTGGTAACAAGATAGGGGATTACATATACCTGAAAGTGCTCTCCCAAAGAGGTTGTGGTGTTCCAGAAAACTGCTCATGCGTGACATGTGAGCTTCAGTAAAAGTGCAAATCGATGGTTGGCGAATGTGGAGTCAAAGCGCCAATCCAGACAGTGCAAGACCTATGATGAAAGTGAAGAACTTACAAAAAGTTTGTTTGCCGTCGGCCAGAAAGGTGCTGGTAAAGTCATGACAAGTGATACCTTCTCACAGCCTAACACAGATCTGGCATTCATACAACTAGGTACAAAGAAGCGCTAAAGGCAGTAATAGCTGAGTGCAAGAAAGGTCTAAAAGCAGAAATACTTCTGTTGCAAAAAACGCTAAAGGCAGTAGAAACCAGGTACAAGGCAAAGAGGTCAGAAGGGTGCAAGAAACAAAACCTATACCCAACATAATGAAGATAGCGCATCACAGCCAGACTGCGGGCACAACGACCCAAATGTCAGTATGCAGATAGAGTTGGACGAAGGTGCCGGTCCAAGCAGGCAGCAGACGCTGCCAGAGTGAGCTCCGAACCTTACATCTGAAAATTCCACAGGTTATGATGCTACTGCATTTCTAAAACCACAGTCTCCCTTACATACTGCCAGTAAGCAAAATATTGGCGACAGATAGACTGCCAGGATCGAAACCTTCAATGATTTCATTGATTGTACTGAAAGAAAGAAATGACAAAAAGATCATTAAATAGTAAAAAAAAATTAACTGGTGAAGGAGTAAAAGAAGTGATCAAGACAATACCACATGGTGGTGAGGTGACGTACCGTTAAATCAATGTGTTGCTGAACACCAAGGTCAATCCATTTACAAGTGTTAACTAAGAAAGGTAAATTTTCAACCAAGAAAGGCAGAAAGCTGGTGAAACAATGGATGGGTTTGTAGAAAGACTTGATTTGCTCATCAAGCATTACAAATTCAACAAGTTCAATGATGAAGAGGCCATGCGTCTCAGAGTAATAGATGGTTGCCTCTCCGATTCCTTCAGACGATAAATGCTGAAAGAGACAATCAGCTTGGAGCGAGTACTCAAGGCTGCTAGAGCAGAATAAAGAGTTGACAGAAAAGCAGCTAACCTGGAGGCCGGAATTGCCCAAAATGAATCAGCGCTGATTGTAAAAATTAAGGTGAAATACAATGTTGAAGGCCCTAAAGTATAGTCTCCAAGAAGAATAAGTTGTGTTTTTGATGTGGATTTTCCTCTCCAAATGAAGCTAAATCTCCAGCCATTGTACAGATATGGAAAGGGTGCAGAAAAGAGAACCATTTTATAACGGTTTGCAAAGCAAGGCAGGGATCAAGTGTATCAAATTGAGAAAACAAAATGGGGGAAAGATCAAATGTGTCACATTGAGAAAATAAAATGAATGCCAGAAAGTTCTAGACACATTCCAACCATGCCCACAAAGCCAAGCGGCAACATCAGTTGAGGCAAGTAGAAACAGAACGAAGTCAATTGTCATCAAATTCATTGTCTAAATGTTTTCCACCGTCATTGCCAAGCGACAGTGAGGAAGATGCGTGTATGATGTCAATGTTGACCACTGGACACTGTGCACATGTAGGATTAGCTTTGTGCAAGGAAGAATGCCAGTCAAAGTTAGACCTAAAAGTGAAAGTGCGAAATTCATTCGGACTCTGTGCCTATATAGCTGAATAGAGCTAAAGTATTTCCCTATCTTGATTTGAACAAAGGGTATCATCAACTTGAACTGGAACAAAATTTCAAGTGCATTACTACCTTTTTGACTTTGGTTTATTTACATATAAAAGGCTAAGTTTCAGAGTGTCATCAGCTGCAGAACTCTTTCAGGATGCCATTTGTCACATAATACATCCAGTCCCAAATGCTTTCTGTAACAGTGATGACATAC
This sequence comes from Lissotriton vulgaris, assembly GCF_964263255.1. NCBI lineage: Eukaryota > Metazoa > Chordata > Amphibia > Caudata > Salamandridae > Lissotriton > Lissotriton vulgaris. Next base: position 330,612,267 of record NC_141691.1, on the reverse strand, counting down.
TAGTTTTTGTGGCCATACGAAAGGAACATGATAAAGCTCTTACACAAGTGTGTTGTATACCTGCTGATGCAGGTCTCACTTTAAATGCGGAAAAGCATGTTTCATAAAATCAAACACAAGTTCTTTGGTCATATCCTTTCTGATGGGGAAGACTCTGGATCCAAAAAAAGTAAAAGCCTTTGTCATCCACTTTTCCACAAGATATAACTATGCTGAAATCCTTCCTTGGTTTTGCCAGTTACTGTTCAAGGCATATACATGTTAAAATGTTATTTGTGAAACATATTTATGGAGTGCACTATCATCACACAGGCATCCAGGAGCTAGTGTACATTTACTCAAACTATACACCCATAATGCAGTTGAGATCCTACCCAAGGAGGGGCCTAGACAGCATCATTAGGGTAGAGCCAGGTCTTTAATTTCTTTCTAAACTGCAGTAGATCTTCCACCTATTGGAGACTGGTTGGAAGTGCATTCCTCAGTCGGGGGGCTGCAGAGCTAAATGCTCTTCCTCTCAGTTTCACTCTCTTAAATCAGGGCAGCTTTACAAGTCTGGCTGAGGATGATTGCAGGCTTCTGATGGGGGCACATGAAATGTACTCTGCAGTGGTTTGGTCCCCAGACCGTGTAAGGCCTTAAAAACAATACAGAGAGATTTAAAATGAATCCGCTGTAATACTGGGAGCCAATTCAGTTCCTTAAGGGCTAGGGAGGCTGATGATCGTCGAGGTTTCATAAGTGCTAATTTGGCCGCAATTGTCTGACTTCTCTGGAGTCTCACGATCAGGTATTTTGGGGCCCCCAGAAGAAGGGCATTACAGTAATCAAGCCGGCTCAGAGCAACGATTCTTACTATTTGTGCCCTAGTTGGAATTGGCAACATTTGGATGATATTCCTTAGTACTCTTAAGAGGGAGAAACAGGTCCCCACTGTCTTATTTAAATGAGTCTCTAAACTCAGCCTCTTATTAATTGCTACTCCCAGGTTTCGTACCACCTCAGATGGTATCAGTGGCGTATCCACTGGGATTGGCCAGAACTTGTCCGGAAGCCTGCGTGGAATTTGCTGGGCTGCATAGCATAAGGTCTCTGTCTAATCACTGTTAAATTGTAGAGAGTTATTTTTAGGCCAGCGTGAAACATCCTGCATGCATGTGTGAAAATTATCCAATGGTAGTGATTGGTCCTCTTCCAAGGATAGAATAAGCTGATTGTCATCTGCGTAATTCACCTTGCTGACATTATGGGACTTGATGAAGAGATCAGGGGACTCACGTAAATATTGATTAGTTTTGGACTAATTGCCGAGCCCTGAGGTACATCATGCCTAATGTTAGTGAAGTCTGATTGAAAACTGGGTAGTGCTACTGCTTGTTGTCTATTTGACAGATATGATTGGAACCATTTTAAGGCCATATATGATACCCTGACATCGTTAAACCTTGCTAGAAGAATGTTATGGTTCCCCTTATCAAATGCAGTGGACAGAACTAAAAGGACCAGTGTAACCGACTGTCCCTTGTCCGCTCGCAGCCGAAGTTTATCCAACACTGTCACTAGGGCGGTCTCTGTTCCATGTCCCGACCAAAAGCCGAACTGTACATCCTCTAACTTGTTATTATTTTCCAGGAACAGTAATAGTGTTTTGCTGACCAATCATTCAAGTATCTTAACGGGGTATGGTAAAAAGGAGATAGGTCTATAATTTTTTGGGTCCTGAGTAGTTTTTAAAAAAAGAGTTGTTACTGTCGCTTGTTTCCAACAGGTTGGTACTGTCCCATTGCTCAGTGATTGTCCGCAAAACTGTCGGAGTAGTGGAAAGAGCTCTGTACCTAATTCTTTCCAGATCCTGTGTGGTAAAGGATTCATTGAGGAACTTTGAGCTAATCTTCCTCATGAAGTATCACAAAGTGGTCAAGAGTTACCGATTTAGCCCTGCCAGCTCTTTCCTCTTTCTGAGTTGGCGGTAGTGGCTTTTGGCTCACAATGCCAATGTCCTCCCTTTTGTCGAAATCGACCACTTTTAGGCCCTCTATAATTTTATTGAGCTTTTCCTCAAAGAAGATCGCTAGACTGTCACAGAGATCCTGTGTGGTGTCAATCCTATTTTTTGTGCAGTCGGGGTTGGTAAGATCCTTCACTATTTTTAATACACTTTTGGTGCTGTTCAATGCTTTTAGGATCGCGTTTGCATAATATTCAGCTTTTGCTGTGTATATTTCTTTCTTATAGTTGCTTCTGGCTATTTTCAAGGCGATTTGTCCTCATCTTCATATTTGTTTCTCCACTTTCGCTCAGCCTGCTTGCAGCCCATTTTAAGGTTTTTTTTAATTTTCATTGTACCATGGAGCAGCCCATCTGCAAATTTTGTTGTGGTTTTTCATAGGGGCGATCTGATCTAACGTGTTACATATTTGTTCACAAAGTAACGTATCATTTTTGTCCACTGGTAGACTTAAATCAAAATGACTTTGCGCAGGAAATATCAGCGATATCTTGGCTTTACTCAAAAGTCCTTTCCAGTTTCTGCCCTGATGATTGTTTCCCTTAGCGGTGAAGGGGTTATTCTTTCTAGCATTGAATACCCTAAACTTGATCAAATAATGATTAGACCAGTCTATGGGTAGAATATCCTCCATTCCAATATCATTTCCCCCAGCAAAGATTAGGTCCAGTGTCTGCCCTTGCCCTATGTGTTGGTCCTGTTACCCACTGTTGCAAATTCAGGTTCTCACAAGATTGGAGGAATTTTTTAAAGGCTTAGTTTAGATTCCCATTAGGCCATAAATTAAAACCCCCTGGGATAAGTAATCTGGTATGAGTAAGTGCCATATTACAGAAGATGTCAATGAGTGCCTGCTGCTGGAAGCTGGCAGAACCTGGCGGTCTGTAGCATAGTATTCCAGTCAGTAAATGCCCTTCATGATCTTTCAATGGAAAACCCAGAAGTTCTATGCCCTCTGCATCCTCAATTTCCATTGCGAAAAAGTTCCAGTACTCTTGAAAAATTCCCCCTACCCCATCCCCTTTGCCACTCTTTCTTGGCTTATGAAAGGCGCTGTATTTCGGTGGGCAAGCTAGTCCTAATTCAAAATCTGAGTTCGGGTGCATCCAAGTTTTTGTCAGGAATATTACATCTAAATCATGTGTTTCTAACCTAAATGGAATTTCCAGGTGGTGTTTCACCACAGATCTAGCCTTTAATAACCCACATTTGAGCCCATTCCCTTTGGTGACTTCAGAAGTCGTTTTCTCAGACCCTTCATACTTAGAGTCGCCAACATTACCCCTCTGCTCACCTATAGCTCGAAGCTGATCACTTGAGTAGCAGATACGTCTGGTCCCAGTGACATTTCCCTCCAATCTGGCAGCATGACTGGCACTGAGCACGGCTTTAGCGTGAATGGGCGCAGAAGGGCTTGCCTTTGGCGCACCCGCTGCTTGCATCCACTGTGGGGCCACGCAGCAGCCATGCTTATGAAGCCCCCGGAAGTCAGCATATAGACCTCTGACTACGTTTCCAAGCTTGGTGTAATTCCCGTACTCCCGGAAATAATGCGGGCTCAGCGGGAAAAGATCATACGATGGATTACATTACAATTGTGAGTAGGCGAATAAGCCAATGTGGTAAAATCAATGCACAGGAGTGTGGGACGTCAACATGGGCAGGTATATGAAAAAGGAGAAACAGTACGATCTACAAACCCATTAAGCTGACGCCAGCAAGATCCGTCCACCCACGATTCAGGATAATTAAGACCAGAGTAGACACCCAGATATGTGCCAGAAGCAGACCACCCCTAAATATAGTAAAAACATTGTGAAGCAGCAATTACAAAACAGCCGGGGGAGTTTGTGGAAACCGCCCGATTCCCGCATCATTATAGGCTACAAGTCCCGTATCAAATGAAGCCTTTTAATAAAACCCAGACAATCAAACTCAACCCTGGCCACTCCGATTTTTCATGCGAGCTCTCTCCGCTCGAACCGCCATCTCGACAGGAGAATAAAAACGTTCAAGAAAGTCAAAGTCAGTACGGTAGGATCGAATCCAAAGTATTAGTTCTCGAAATCCACAAATCAAACGGAGATATCTGTCCACCAACAGAAAGTCACGAGAATGTAATTGAACCAACTGGGAGGAAAAGAATGATAAATCAATCTGATAGTCACTGAGGAAATTGTCCAGGAGTATAAGGTCGGCTGTGTCCATCTTGGGCGGTATCGGCATTAAATATGAAGAGTTTTTGGTAATTCCAGGCTCGCAAGCTGTTGTTCGGATCCGACAAAAAACACCAGATCTGGTTTCCGCACTGGGCCCTCTGTCTCGGGCATGAGCTGCTACGCGGGAAACACAACGTGTTTCCAATCTATCGAAGGGTCGTAGTCCGGTCCCAGACACATATTTTCAGCTGTTACGACCATTTTCTGGATGATGGCGGTGACCTGCGAGTGAAGCGTCCCAATGGCGGCCATTACAGTATGCAGCAACGGCGTACCTTCCACCCGCTCCATATACTCTTGCAAAGCGACAGATCAGATCTTTGACCCCGGAGGTCAACTACTCTGGGGTAGCAGGCACAAGCGGGGCCGATGTTAACAGTGGGCACCCGTCATTATCGCGGTCTAAACACCATCACCGCCAGCGAGGATCCAGGCCCGTTGACCCCGGGGGATCAGCAGGGTCTTTGGGCAACGGACTCCCGTCCCCAGCAACCGGTGCGTCTTGCCGCCGTATCCTTGGAATCAACCTGACCACAGTACCTCCATCCAAACCGGTCTGGATATTCTCCACTTCGGGAGACCGGATGCCGCCCAAGTCCCGCGACCGATGTTGTTCAACTCCGGATGGGTTAGAAATCGAGGCCCTGGCTTCCACGCTGGGTAAGGCCAGGAATGAAAACACGGCGTAACTTCATCATTCGAGAGGATGGAGATCTCGGGTTTACACCTTTAAGCTCAGCAACACTTCAGCCACACTGGAGTCTGGTGTGAATTCAGGATAAATATCAGGATTTATGAGCGACTGTCGGAGGTCGGCGGAGCCGGGAGCTTACACTGCCATCTTGGTTGCTATCGTAGCTCCTCCCCCCGGTAAGCATTTGTTAAGATTCAATCCAAATTCATTCAGTGCAGTACAGGTTTCTAAAAACAAAATAGCGAAACTAAAACTGAACACATTGAAAGTGGTAAAAACAGCAAAAAAGGGAGGCTAAAACGGCGATGGATCAGGATTAGTCAGAGTCCAAATGTGCAGCAGAACATACAATTTTTAAATTTCATAAAAACAAGTCGAGAATAAGTAAAAACAGTTTAGCAGGGTAGCTCAACGTGGAAGTGTGATCAATGGCAGGAGTATTTGTCACTAGGTTCGCGCTGCGACCATGCTTATGAAGCCTCCGGAAGTCAGCATCTAGACCGCTGACCAAGATTCCAAGCCTGGTGTGATTCCAGTATTCCTGGAAATAATGCGGGCTCAGAGCAAAAAGATCACGCCCCAGCAAGGCGCAAGTGTGTAGCCAACCAGCCGGCATGCGTCTGCCAAGATACAATTCAAATTCATTCAGCGCAGCACAGGTTTCCAAAAACAAAATAGCCAAACCAAAACTGAACACATTGAAAGTGTCAAAAACAGCAAAAAAAGGGTAGCTAAAATGGCGACGGATCAGGACCAGCTAGCGTTCAAATGTGCAGCTTAACACACAATCCCTACATTTCTTAGAAACAAGTCGAGAACAAGCAAAAATAGTCTAGCAGGGCAGCTCAACGTGTAAGTGTAATCAATGGCAGGAGTATTTGCTCCATTGAGAGACTTAACGAAACAAAATGTTCCATTTCGATGATGATGTGAATGTGAAAAAAACATAAAGAAAATTAAATACACAATTGAGAATGCTACTGAAATGGCCTACTGTGATCCAAAATTGCAGACGGCGGTTGATGTTGATGCAAGCCCAGTGGAGTTGGGTGCCATCCTTGCCCACTGCACTGGGCATCCCAATGCCCAAAAACACATTATGGATTATACTAGTTGAAGTTTGCCATCAGCGGAACGTACCTATTCATAAGTTGAAAAAGATAGACTTGCTGTGGGCTTGTGAAAAATGTTATGTGTCCCTAAAAGTGTGGCAAACCACATAGTTAGAGCAGCAATGCCAAAACAAAAACTTCCAACATTGAGAGATTATATGAACCCACCACCTGGACACCATCAATGTGGGACATGCGTTTGTTGCCCGTTAACCATGGAAGGAGATACATTCCAACACAATGGGATTTCATGGAAACATCAAAAATGTACAAACTGTAAAATGAAGTGGGTTATATATGGAATTATATGCCCCTGTAATAGGCTCTATATAGGTAAAACCAGCCAAGAGGTGAGACAGCGAATCAACCAACATAAATCGCGCATAAAGAAAAATGTCTTGACTGCACCACTAGTGCAACACTGGAGTGACCACTCACATACTAATAGTGATCTCAAATGGACTGTGATCTCTAAGGTTGACCCCGACCCCAGAGGAGGTAACCTGGAAGAGAAATTATCCCTGCGAGAAGCAACGCTGATTTTGAAATACAACTCCGCAGTCCCTGGATTAAACGAACGGTCCGAATTATATCATCTTTAATGGTGAGAACGCTTCTTTTATAACTCATAGAAACCAGCCATAATGAGCAAGTCAATCACTCATGAAGCCCAACACGATCTGTCACCACCCAGTAAACCACCACCTGAACAGATCTTTTATAGAAGAGCAAATCTTGTAGAGCATATAGAACCCGTTCATTTGAGCCTGGACACAAATACCCATCCGCCGTACGCCATTTTGATGAAAGAAGTTGAGGACATATCCCGGGACCATTCTAAACCATATACCTGTATTACGACTCCCACGCACCACAGAGAGGGAAACACCATAATAACACGCCGAGATTAAAAGCGTACATTCAAAATTGTGTTAACATATACAATCCCTTTCTTTAACTTTCTTCATGTTCCACTATAAGCTAGCATTATTAGAGGGATGACTTCTACATCGGATAGCTTGCAAATACACAAATCCAGTTTAGAAATAGACCAACCCGGACTACAACTCCCAGACTAAGTAGAGAGAGTACGCGAGGTTTTAGACGCAAGGGAACGCGAATACGGAAGTGCGCCGGTGGACTGAGAGACGCCGTGCAAGGGAGAGAAGACCAAGTCCACAATCACGGTATGTCGGGTCCCAGAGATTAGCGATTTATAGCTTCCCCACGAGGGGATACACTACAAGAGAGACGTGAAAGGGACATGACGAGCGCTCACTTTACAATCCAGGATATAGAGTGATACGTTCTCTTTTTGTTCGTACAGGATTTGGGTGCTTACACTAATCTACGACCCAGTGCGTTCCCCATTTGAATACCAGCTCAAGAAAAAGGTATTTTGTTTTTATGATATTCATCGAGTACTGATGAGATTCGATTGAAGTGTTACTGAAGACTACAGGTTTCCCACTATTTTTTTTTAATACAGTTGACTGATTGAAACCTCACTTGATGAGACCTGTTGATATTCTGAAGTGGGACACTGCAATAAGAAGACAAGGTAAAGACGCTGACACGCTAGTCCGTTTTAGAGTAGAAGGTTCTCAAGAAATAGAGGAGTAAGATTTGCCATATCTTTTCACAGGACTGAACCCTTGAGGTCCTGAGGAGAACCCCCAAAATAAGGGGCTTCGAAACGCGTCGACCCTCCCAAATTTTCCACGGCCATTCCTGAGAGAACACTGTATTGTTAAAAAATATATAAAATTGTTAACTGGTTCGGATGGCTTGGTAGATGACGGTGCCCCTGTCATCTCTAGTAAAATATATCTAAGTAAATTAGTACCCCACAACTGAATAGTGTAGGTTCTGCTGAACCCGTGTGTTGGTACTTCATCTTGTTTCTTGTGTCTCTGCACCTAGTTTTCCCTTATGTTTTGTATTTGTTTGTTACGTTTTGAATAGAGGCATCCCTCACTTTGAATGCTAGACAAAGATGTGTGAAAGTTTCACTGCGTGTATGGGAATGAATAAATGAATTCACATCTGCACATGATCCCTTCCAGAAATTCCGCCTTATTGTGTCACTTGTTTTGTTTTACACAGTGGTTTTAACACTAATTCTTTCCTCTCTTGCTCACGTTTGTAAGAACAAAATATTTAAAATATAGTGCGAGAAAAAAATTATCTATGAATTCAAAAAATAAAAATAAAAAGATTTAATCGGTCACTACTTCTACTGTGGTCATGTAACAAATGTTTAACTTCTTTGTTCATTTAAAATCAGTCAAATTAATTGGCAGTACTGGCAACTTTTTTGTTGAGAATTCCTATAAGGAAAGCATTTTCACAGTTGTCCCCGACCACCAAGCACTGCTCCCCATTTTCGGCAATCCTAAAGCCAAGATGCCTCCTCATATTGAGAGATGGGGTTGCAATTTGAGGAGTATGGTTATACGATTGTGCATTGTCCAGGGAAAGATCAAAACCCTGCTGACTACTTCTCACGTGTACCAATACAGATTCCTGGCACTACTTCTAAAGCAGCTGATGCTTATTTTAACTTCATTGTGAAATCCATTACCCCTGCTGTCCCATTGGTGTAACAAGTCATTGCTGCCATGAGCACTGACAGAGATTTCCTAATGCTCAAAGACATTATTGCACATCAATAGTGGCAAAAACATGCTCGACCTCTTCATGATGACCTTGAATACCAGTAATTCAAAATTGTGCAGGAAGAACTTTCAGTTATCCAAGAAGACATCATCTTACGAGGGTTTAGAATTGTCATACTCGGGAGTCTGAGACAACATATTATTGAACCTGCCCATGAGGGACGTTGTGAAGTTGTTGCTACTTAACGACTCTACGAGACCGAGTGTGGTTCCCTTGTCAATTAAAGGGTTGCAAATGAGTTAAGGGCATGTCATTTGTGCAACTGCTTATCATCCAAAATAACCCTGCATCTGTTAATCATGTCTGATTTTCCAAGGCATACATGGGAGAAGATTCAATTGATTTCTCTGAACCCCTTGACAATGGACATCTCTTCTAGTAATTGTTGATGAATATTCCTGTTTTACCTTGTGGAAGATCTGTCATCAACTACTCATGACAGAGCCATTGAGATATTAGAAAGTATTTTTGCAACATGGCTTCAACAATAGTTGATAATTTAAAGAATTTTTCATTCATCTTAATGTCATGCATCAGAAAAGTACACCTCTCTGGCCACAGGTGAATTGTGTTATCTAGAGATTCATGAGCACCCTCAAGAAGACTGTTCAGCGCGCTGCACTGGAAAAGCTTGAATTCAAATCCGTTCTTCAGTCTACGCTTCGTGCATGCAGGTTAGCTTCCCATTCTACCACGGGTGAAAACCCTGCCATCTTAATGTTTTGGAGAGCCATAGAACCAAATTACCACAATGGACCACTGAGCGATCTATTGACATTGATAAACTTTGCACCACTGATTCATCCCACTAACGCAAAATGAAGACCTATGCAGACAGGCGCCGTTGTGCTCGGAGCCTTGTGTTCAAAGAATGAGACAAAGTTAACGTCAGACAGAAATGGTAACACAAGTCTGATGCTCCTTTTGAAGCTGAACTACTGAAGATTGTGACTAGTAAAGGACACATGGTGACTGCCCAACGTGATGGAAAGTCCATTATGTGAGATTCTTCACCTCTCAAGCACCTGCCTCGACATTCACCAGCTTCAGATGTCATAAATAAGGCTTGTCCACCTGAGAATACAGAAAACCCAACGACTGTACCTGCCTCGGTCACCATAGGAGATCTGGGCGATTGATTTGAGCACCAAAAAGACTTATTGAAGAGTTGTGATGCATATGTATTATTTGTACTTTTAAATTAACAAAGGGGAGATGTAGTGTCTTGTGAGTTAGAGATGACGGGACCCTTTTGGTTCCTGACTGACTCCGTGGAACAGTGGGGTAAGTAAGTGCATGGGTGTGGGTGATAGCATCTATGATGTAGAATGTTCAGTTAATGGTTACAAGTTGAGGAAAGAAGACGTATAATATCAAGCTCCATGTCTTGTGTGATCTTTTGCATGTGCCCAGGCTGGGTAGGACACTATACACTCCCTGGAAAACAAGAAATTATTTACCAGCAATGCGAGAAGCAGAAGTTGTATGTATTTATAGACACAGAGCAAGGAAACACAATAACGTGTAACCCCCTCTTTTCAAGCACATTCTGAGCCTGGTAGTTTGTGTGATTTGGTGAGTGAGCTTATAAAACCACTGTAAAGTACCCGTTGTTAACCTCATAGATGCTCGTAAACATCCCTCCCCAGTGCTGCGCTGTCCATTGGAACTAGTGCTGAATGGACGTCCAATGGTCGTGCGCAGCACTGGGGAGGTAGTGCTGCCGTCGGCCAACGCCCCGACGCAGCACTTAAGGGGATAAACAAGTGCTGCACATGATGCAGGTACTGCCCTTCAAGGGCCACCAGTGTTATCAAGTGTTTCAGGTCCATGTGTGACCAGGTGCTCCAGTTAGCAGTGACTGCTACCTGACGGGGATGGTGAGGAGGGGAGAATGGAAAATAATAAAAAAGAACTTACCTGAAATGGACAGACGGACTGCAGCCTCTCCTCCATTCTCTTCATCTTCTGGTCTCTAGTCCTGGTCAGCCGCAGGAAGCAACCGGGCACACAGGCTCTCCTGAGCCAATCACAACGATGCAATGCAGCGCTGTGATTGGTCTGAGTGCCATAGTTTAACGCTCAGACGAGGACAGGGGGGCATTGAATTTTCCTCACCAGGCTGTGTAATGCAGCATGGTGGGGTATATGCAAAGTGCGCATGAATACTTGGCCGACCCAAGTGTGTCGGCCAAGCAGTCATGCGCAATTAGGGACTGCAAACCACTCCTTTCCCTGTGGTTCCCTGCTCCGCCACATGAGCCTCTGACCTCCGTACGAAAAATACAAAGATAATAATGATACATTATTATCATTGTAATTTTCTTTTTGAGCAGTGGGGCGATGCTCATTGGCCTTAGCGCAGGAGCCGCCACTGGCTCCAGTCCAGTTTTTTTTCTTTGTATTCTGAGGCTTGTAGTCTTTTTCATGCGAATATAAAAGTAAGACTACAACTCCCACCATGCACAGGAAAAGACCTTGACTGGAGCTGCTAGTCGTGCATGGACCTAGGAAGCTTTGCACAGTGCCACAGTGAACTTCCCCAATCCAGCAGCCTGAACTCTCCTCACCAGTAACTTTTATTTTGGCCTATCCCTTGAATAGGTGCCATTTGCAGCTTTTTTTTTATTTCAGTAAATTTTTTATTGAAATTATATATACACAGTGCATTACACTTACATGGGTAGCAATATTTTAGGACGTATAGAAAAGTGTTCAGGATAATAAATCTTTGTTTCCCTTCCTTTACTTTTTACCCACATAGTCTAAAAAAAAACTTAAAAAAAACAAAACTCAGATTTGTCTAGAATGCTCTCTCACCGCGAAAAAAAAAGACGCTGTGTGGGAACCCATAATTCTGTGGTTTCAAGATGTCTCACGCCCGATCCTTTAAAATTGCTTCCATGTATTCCCCCTCCGCTGAGGTCAGTCCTAGTGGCCTGCTGGGGCCGGCCACCGCCCTCCTCCAGACTTTGGTTGAGTGGTAGGCATTGCTGTTAAGGGCGCGGGGCTTAGCGTTTATTTTCCATGTCTGAAATTCTAAATCAAAATCATTTGATCAACTACGAGTTGCAGTTCCAAGTAACAACTATTTTCTTTATTTGTTTTCGCTAATTATTGGCCTGTGTACTATCAACAAATACGTATGTCTCACGGAGCCATGTCGCGTGCAGCCATGACGTTATTGATGTACCTAATCAATCTCTAGACTTGCTTCACAAGATGGAGTCAGCGAACCCAACCTACGTTGAGCCTCTGGAGATCAGCGGAGGGGCCACACCCAGCGAAGCTGCTTACTGCAAGTACTGTAAGTTTGGAGAGATGCGTTGCCAAGGAGATTACATCACAGGGAAGTGTTTTGAAGAGCTTAGAGTCAGAGATGTATTATTTACTGAGAGTTTGCAGCTGTTTTCAACCACAAAATGACATGCTATTTCACAAACCATCCGCGATTCTTCTTGGCTGACTTGTCTACTATGGCTGTTTTCAGAACAAAGACCAAAAAACTTGTGTTACGGCTGCTGATACTCCCTTACGAATGGTCCCGCGCTAACTTTTCAGACGTGCAAAACTGAATAACAACTTCTCATCACTTTCAACAATTCAGTTCACAAAACAGGCCGTGAAAATCACTGCTGTTTGATATCCGCGCGTTCATTATGTGAGCAAGTAGAGACGTCATCAAAATGCTGTGCTTGTAAACTAAAGTTCTTTGTTGATGTGTCTTTATTAGACAAGCAGGAACACGTCGTTTTACTGACAGACATTTAGAATGTTACAAGGTTTGAGTGAGTCTCACAAACAATCTTTATATGCTGAAAAATAGACCCATCTTGACATATTTATCATACGTCAAGGGCTGTGAGTCAAGCGTCTCTGTAAAATTATGTCGGACCATATTTAATAATTTTTCAAGCAATGCCATTGTGGACGCGCTATCGGACGACCAGAAGGAGGGTGGAACAAGGGCAGAGTTAACCTTGAATCACGGGGCAATGAGCTCAGAGACAAAGCTCAAAAGATCATGTCGAAATACAGTCAAAGAAAGAAAGGACTGACTCAAAAAGTGACTCCTAGAGCAGAATTTATGAAAACCATGAAGGTTTATTAGTAATTCAAAAGGAATACAACACAAAAATAGTGGTGTTGATGCAACAAATCTTATTTAAATGCTCAAAGTCATTGTCATTAAGGGCACTCAGTAATAAGAACAGTGCAAAATCAGAAATAGCCTGCATATCAAAATGTGCAGCAAAATCAGTAAAAAAAAAATCAGGCAGCATCCCTAGTAGAGCTCAAAAAGATCTGGCTCACCCTCAAATTTAAGCCATGTTCTCTATAAGAAAGCATTAGAACTGCAAACCCATCATGGTGTGAGCAAAAGAATTATATTTTCAACAAATCAAAATACAGAATTTTAAATCGTCACATAACACTTCCACCATCGCACTAACCTACTACGAGTATTTTGATTCAGACTCTCTGACCTAATGTTGTCCGGAGATGTTAGAACAAACCAGTTACACAACAGTGAACCATTAAGAATGAATGCAATACTGCATACATACAAAGGGCCTTTAAAATGTGCAACAAAGCAAGAGGCACTCTTCATGAACTGCGTCATTCAGAAATAAACAAAGCCACATCATGCTTTGGCATCGAGGACTGACTGAGGCCTAGTTAGTATCAGCCAGGAAAACACATTTCAGCAGATCGTAGCAAAGCAGTTTCGACTGCAGTAGTTCCATGTCAATTTAAATATGGATTAATTACAATGCACACTATTTATAATGCACATTTTGATTTAAACACACAAAAGCTCTGTCACCATGCAGCAACTACATTTTCTGTGCTGGGTTGCAAGAACTGGGAAAACACAGTTCAGGAGTCATATCTAACAAGTATTTGCAATGCAATCGATCTAGCCTTTGGGACCTTGTATGTATTTAGCTATGCAGCACATTAGTCTGGGTGCTGAAACAGCTACTGTTCTTTGACATGGAGGGAAAATAAGCCCCAAACTGCGTGACACGTCAGGTATGGGAACGCATTGACATGGAGAGAAATATTGCCTTTCAGCAGGAAATGGTATAGTCCAAAGCTCTGTTTTTAATATAATATCTGGGCCTACGGTGGTCATATCACTGAAAATATAATATTTGAAAAAAATAATATATTCTAGGGGTGCTCATCGAAGACAATTTCTATGGACCAGAATCTAGACAATGCTAAAGTGATTTTGGTATTTTACTGACCTCTGCTGGTCATTTTCTATCTAGAAAGTTAAATAGAGGCAGTTGCCAGAAAGAAAAAATAAGAAAGTCCGTAAGCAGAAAGCCAACCTGGTATTTTACTGATTTCTGCTGGTCGTTTTCTATCAAGACAGTTAAATAGAGGCAGTTGAACAGAAAAAAAAGTCCCTAAGCGAAGCAGACAAGTCCTAGGGCTGATCTCTTGAGCCCCAAAGTACATACACATATAAGTATATACTGAAGTATATACAAGAGGTCTCGAATGCTCAACCTAAAAATTGGCCTTCTGCTGCTTCCATCTCCTCTGCTGGTGCACAACAAGACTTCCTTGCCTTATGAGCAGCTCGGATTATGGTTCAGAGGTGAGTATGCACTGTCTAGTAGAGATTTTATAGTGGAAGCATACTCTTTCAGTACAAATTCCTATTGCTAAACAAACTAAGAAGGATCTCACATTTTCGATGTGTGCTGTGCACTGTAGCACAAACACACAATGGGCGGGGTTTTCAACAAATAAACACATTTCCCCTTGTTATTGCCAGCTTCAAGGAGGCTTTAGTTTTGACACAAAGCCAAGTCTGTTTATCCTCGTTGAAAGGGCAGGACAGGGCTTTTATTCCAATTGGCATTTCCCCAGTGGGCTGGAGACCTTGGAGGCCAATTCTGAAAGCCCAAGGCTACTCCTGGTGCCTTTGTCACCTTCCTCAGCTGGTGCCTTTGTCAGCTTCTTCAGCTAGTGCCTTTGTCAGCTTCTTCAGCTAGTTGCAGCAGGCACGGGGATGATTCAAGAGAGGGAGAAAGAGAGAGAGAGAGAGAGAGAGAGAGAGAGAGAGAGAGAGAGAGAGAGAGAGAGAGAGAGAGGTAGAAGAATCTGATGAGTGAAAGTGAGAGAGTGTCTGGAAAGAAAGAGAGCGATAGCGCAAGGAGGGGCTGTCACTTTTCTGTGTGTTTTGCTATGTTGGCCTGCTGTCTGCTACTTCATGCCTGGGAGTGGGAGGACTGGACTTTACTCTCTGCATCCTGCATTCTACAGTTTCCCAAAGGGCTTGAGTTGAGCTTACCTCCGGTTGGAAGTCTCAGGGTCATCAAAGACTTCGCCTGCATCTTGCTAAAAGCACATGGGCTCCTCTGCTGTGATTCCTGACCTGGCAAGTGGGGCAAAACTCAGTCTTGGACCCCTGGAGCTGATTCTGGAGCTGCAAACAAGAAATTGATGCATTGATTCTATGCATCACTTCAGGACTGGGGCATCCCTGCGAAATCAAAGCATCACTGCTGCCTGCACCAAACCTGTGGTCCCCACTCACTGACTGAATAACACAACGGCCACGACTTACAACACAAGCCCCAATAAGGTGCACCTCCAAATTACCACCACTGAGTGAGTCTTGAGCACCGCTTCACCAATGTCCGTGCTGCACTGCTCTGATGCAGCGCCTGTGGCCTGGTGGTTCGACATCGACGCTGAGAAATCAATGTACTGCGCTGTGACATTGAGGCATCATCGACACTGCATTGCCTTTGGGACCCGAGGTCTTGCACCTGCAACTGATGCATCACCTCTCAAGCACCCGCATCGTCCCTGGGCTTTTGTGGTTCAACAACCCAACACCACCTCCTGGAACTGATGCATCTCTTTGCAACAGTGACATCTCACCTCCTTTGCACAACACAACATCTCCAAGCGCCAACGTGTCAATGACCTGCATAGCAGTAAGGAACCGTCGCATCACCTGCCTTCACAACGCCTCACCTCCTTGGTGCCTCACATCGTCTTTGACTTTGTGACTCATCCAAGGTACTGTACCGGAGTGCGTGTGTCTCCTGTAGCCGGCCCGGGCTCCATTGAGGTCGGACTGAAATTGTGAATTTGTCTCGGTTGGTGCTATTGTTTTCTAAATGGTATGGCACATTTAATATTAAAGGATTCATATCTTGACTTGTGTATGTTGGATTTTTATCATTCTGGTTTTGGTTTACATGAATAAATATTTGATATTTTTCTTCTAAACTGGAGTACTTTTGTGGTGTTCTCACTGTGTTACTGTGTATGTGTGTGTGCACAAATACTTTACAGACTGCATATTTAGTTTAGCCTGACTGCTCAGTGCCAAGCTACCAGAGAATGAGCACAGGCAAATTAGTGTGTACTACACTTACCCTGAATAGAATGTGGGTCCCCACTTGGACAGAGTGCAAATCACTGCCAACTAGATACCCTATGTCTAACACTGAGGATCAATGGTGACGATTAAGACTTTTATTTGTGCAATATATACAGTGATTGGTGTACACTGCTTCCATATTGCAGACTATTATGTACCAGAATACTATTTCCCTTTTGCTTTTTTGACAACCGTTTGAGGTTTTGCAATCATACTCAGTCTGGGGAGCCATGAGCTGTACCTACAGATTTGGAGTTTGAGCAGGAGTGGTTGGAAACCTATACTGTGTCACAGCTCAAAAAGTTCTACAGGGCTATAACGTGTTCTTTTAAAGGCCTCACTAAAAGGAGTATCTGCATATTGCGCTCAGGGCCTTGTTAGCAGCCAGGGACGCAGCTGGGCACCCGGAGGTTAAGTATGTTGTTGCAGAGTAAGTGGAACTGAACTTGCATCTGGAAGGGCTTGAAGAGTCAGCATTGCATGTAGGGTGGAGGGCGAGCCTGAATGATGAAAGAGCTTCATCCAGAGCTAGTAGTAGTGTTTCAACTCAGCTGCAGACAGGCAGGAAGAAAGGAAGCTCCAGTTAGAGCTGGCAAAATTCAATGTGGACACGGTAAAGCAGAAATTGGCTGAGGGGAAAAGGAAGATGCTTTTAGCTCAAGAGCTGAGCTTGAAGGAGCTGGATTTGAAAGCAAAGTCCAGCACATATGGTGACAGCATTTCGTCAGTACACTCAGAAGGAAAGGTGCACATGCCCAAAAGTCTGGCGCCTGATTATGGAGAAGGAGACAGCCTATGAGATTGTTTTGCAGATGCACAGGACTCCGGAGAGGGATTGAGGTGCAGGTTTATAGAAAAATTTCACAGTAGAGGTGAGGGACACATTATGTGTACAAGGAGTTGAGGACCAGCCAAGCTACCCTGCCATGAAGGCAGCCCTGGTCAGGAGATATGGTCTGAACCCAGAAAACTACATGAAAATGCTTAGGGAAACTGTGAAACTTTATCCTCAGACTTGAGTAGAGTGTGTGGATTCTTTCTGCAGAACATTGGATGGTTGGATGAAGGTCAGTGAGGTAACAGACTATCAGTGACTGTAACATTTGATTGCATGGGAGCACATGTTTAGTCTTTGTTTTCCAGATCTGTGCCAGCACTTGGTTTATAGTAAGCTGACTGACCCCAGGAAGCTTGCTAGGGAGGTGGGCCTCTGGCTCAGGCACCAGGGTCCAAAAGAAGATGTATGTGGGAGACTCCACAAAGGGTGGGCAGGCTCCTCAACTGAAGAAGGAGGGGGGCACCAAAGTAAAAAAAAATTCTAAAAGGGCCCCAAACTAGTTTACAGGGTAAGAATTCCCAACCCCTTGTTGAGAAGAAGAGTTGGCTCCCTTCAGGAAAGCCTGCAGGGAAGGTACCCCTGCAGTGTTTCAACTGTAGTCAGGAAGGGCACTTCAAAGGGGATCCCAAGTGTCCCAAGTGGGCATAGCCCCCCATCAGTGAGCAGTCACTAGGGATGGCAAGTGTAATGCTTGGGGAGGAGTTGGTCCCAGCTAGTGGTGGCCAGCAAGTGGAGATGACCCCAGTTTCTCTTGGTGAAAGTGAGATGGTCCTGAGAACCCTCATGCCTGACAACATTAGGAACTACAGGCAGTGGGTGACCATCAATAGAAGGAGGTTGGAGGCTCTGAGAGACACACTTGCCAGCATGATAACTGTCCAGTGTCATTGGGTATCCTCATAACAGGTAGTCCCTAATGTGGTTCACCAACTAGTTGCTGTAGACAACAGTGATTGCCAAGTTTTTGTAGCTCAGGTTCCCTTTGAATGAGGAGGAGAGTCTCAAGGCCCTTGAGGTTAGCGGTGAGTCCATCCATGCCTGCGGATTGTCTGCTGAGCAATGACCTGGAGCTTCCGCCTGCAAGGAATTGAAGCTTAGGTCACACTTGGAGATGTTGGGATTGCCTGAGCGGGTGTGCCTGACCACACAGTCCATGGTAGGATGTGAGGGTGGAGCCTGAAAGAATGGCCCAGGTCTCTACCAGGAAGAGGAAAGGCAAGGGGCGGAAACCCACCCTTGAACTTCCCACAGTCTGGGAGGAGGCCGAACCTGAGATGGAAGCCCTGGAGCCCCCAGTGGAAGATGTGGCCAAACTGTGGAACCTGCCTGAGCTGTCCAAGAGGCAACAGGATAGAGGTCCCTCCATGGTAGGCGTGGGCGGAAAATCCGTTCCGCTCGCGGATTTTGCGGATTTTCGGGAAATCCGCAATCCGCGAGATTTGCGAATTTCCCGCAAAATCCGCAAATCCGCGAGCAGCGGATTTTGCTCGCACTGCTCGCACTGTTCGCGTGAGTTCGCGCCCCGCGAATAAGTGCAAAATTGCAGAAATACGATTTTAGCAAAACTGAAAGTAACTACTTACCAGGTTCAAAAGTTCAGGCTCATCATTAGTAGCCATTTCCTGGAGTGCTTCCTGAGGGGCCCCTCCAGAGTTCAGTTGCCAGTTGAAACTAGTATGTGACCCTGCTCTGAACCTCAGAATAGTTACACATATGCCACAAAGGTCCTGAATTACAGCTAAGGGAGACAAGCAGGAGCCAGGCTGGAAGTTAAAATCCATTAATCAGCCCCTAATTCATTATTGTCAGTTGGGGCAGGGCAGGTGTTGTAACTAATTTTGCAACAATGAAAGCACTTAGCAAGTGCAAAAGATCACTAATCAGGGCGCACTAAGGAAGCAGGTGCCAGCTAAAAAAATATTCTGTGACACATGAATCAGCCCCAAATTAATTCAGGTCACTTGAGGCAGGGAAGGTGTGCTTTGCTTTGCCGAAAATAATGTACACTGGACAACCAGAGGGTGTGGTGATGAAACAGAGGGTGGCATGGGTGGGCCAGAGGGTGGCATGAGTAGTCAGAGAGTGGCAGTGGTGACAGAGAGTGGCAGTGATGAAGAAGAGTGTCCCAAACAGGCTGGACACGTAGAAACAACAAGTTCGCGAAACTTGCGACCCGACAGGTAAGTTCGCAATTTGCGAAAGTGTACAAAACCCTCGCGAACTGGCAGAAACACGGGCGAACACAAAAAAAAAAAAAATCCGCAAATTCGCGGGAATTCGCGGATTTTGCGGATTGCGAATCCGCAAATCCGCAAAATTCGCGAACGCGAGATCCGCAAAATTCGCTCATGCTTACTCCATGGAAGAGTTCTGCACAGAAGGAGTGCCCGTTTGATTGATTCAGATGCTCCGTCCATCACCACCCCCTTTTGTAACGCTTTTGGCCGCCATAAGTGTGGCAGGGTATGCTTAGACGTGAGTCCCTTGCTCACTTTGCCACTGGATTCAAGCAAGCCAGGCTGAAGACGGCTGGAATGCCAGAAACCGGTCCTCGGAAGCTTGTTTCCGGTCCAGGGAAGACATGGCTTGGCAGTTCGGGCTGGACTGTTACCATAAGGAACAGGGTCAGACTGATTTGCATATAGCCATGTCTGAACTGGGGTGGCAGAGTGGGCTAAAGAACGGTGATGGATTAAACCCAGATCCTTTGACTGGGTGTGAGTGTTTGATTGATTCAGATGCTCCGTCCATCACCACCCCCTTTTGTACCGTGAGCTGTCCAAGAGGCAACAGGATAGAGGTCCCTCCATGGAAGAGTTCTGCACAGAAGGAGTGCCCTTCTCTTGAGGGTTTTAGGAAGCAGGCCAAGGCCCAGGCAGCTGGAGATACCTCTGGAACTCAACTGATTTATTGGGAGAATGTCCTCCTGTATAGTGAGCCTAAGATTGCTGAGACTGAGGCAACCCATGTGTTGATGGTACCCCAGTTACCCCAGTTCTTCAGAGCCTTCCTACTGGGTCTAGCTCGTGATATGCCTCTGGCAAGTCATTTGGTGTAAGACAAGACCTTTGACAAGCATGTCACCTACTTTTATTGGCCCCAAAATAGGAAGGCCTCAAATGCATTCTGTAGGTCTTGCCCTACCTGCCAAGGGAGTGGCAACAAAGAAGGGAGATGCAGGGCTCTCCTTCAACCGTTTCCTGTTGTGAGCACCCCATTTGACCGGGTGGGCATTGACATTCTGGGCATCTGGATCCCAAAACAGCAATGGGCAACACAGCTATCTTGGTCTTGGTGGACCATGCCACCAGGTACGCGGGAGCTATCTATCTGAGGATGGTGACTGTGCCCACCATGGCCAGGACACTGATGGTGATCTTTACTCTTGTGGGTTTCTCCAAGGTGATGGTATCTGACCGTAGTACCAACTTCATGTCTTTGTACATGACGACCATGTGGAAGGCATGGTGAGTTACCTATAAGTTCTCCACCCTTTATTACCCCAGGCCAATGGGTTGGTTGAAAGGTTCAACTGAACCCTGAAATGCATGATTATGGGTCTCTCAGAACCCATGATGCTTAAGTGGGATGTCCTCTTGCCATGCCTTCTGTGTGCTTACAATGAGGTACCTCAGAAGGGGGTTGGTTTCAGCCCTTTTAAACTTCTATATTAGCACCCTGTCTGAGGACCTCTCAGCTTGGTGAAGGGGGCTGGGAGCAAGCTCCAAAGAAGCCACCCCAGCATGTATTACGTTACATTCTGGACTTCAGAAACCAGACAGCCCGCTTCCGGAAACTGGCCTAGGAGAAATTGGAAGCTAGTCTGGATGACATGAAACATTAGTAGGACCAGCATGCCACTCTGGTTGAGTTTCCGCCTGGTCAAAAGGTATGGGGGATTGCGCTAGAAGAGCCCCATGCCCTACAAGACTACAGGTCTGGCCCATTTGAGGTGAAGGAGCGCAGGAGTGACTTTACCAACCTGGTGGACTACCTGACTTCAAGGAACCCCTTTGATGGTCCCACCTGTGAACCGCCTCAAACCAAATTTTGAGAGGCCTGAGTTGGCCATGCTCTTGGCCACTGATGATGTGGTGGAAGAGGAGAGTTAAAAACTCCCCCACCTCCTGTCATCCAAAGAGCAGGATGGGTCAGTGGAGGGTGTGATCCTCTCCCTAAAACTGACACTCGAGCAGCAAAGAGACTGTCACCCGGTGTTGGGAAAGTTTACTCTGCTGTTTTCAATCACCCCAGGAGTTACCCATTGGTGCACTCTTTACATAGCCTTCCCTTTATGCACAAAAACTCCTTGGGTTGTTTGACCAAGTGAGGAACAGCATCAAAGAGGAAGCCTCTAAGCTGCTGGAGTTAGGGGTTATGGAGCCCTCAGACAGCCCTTGGTTGAGTCCTATGGTTCTGATCCCCAAGGTGACTTCATCTGGTGTCTCACTTGAATTCCGATTCTGAGTTGATTACTGTGGGCTCAATGCAGTCATGAAGACTGATGCGTACCCCATCCCCAGAGCGCATGAGCTCCGTGATAGACTTGGAGCTGCCACTTTCCTCAGCATGTTTGACTTAACTTCTGAGTAGTTGCAGATTACCTTGACCGGAGGGGCACAAGAGAGGTCATCATTCTCAATGCCAGAAGGGCACTTCGAACTCTGTGTCATGCTCTTAGAGTTGAAGAGCACCCCTGCCACCCTCCAGAGGTTGGTCAACCAGGTCCTGGCTGGGTTGAAGAACTTCAATGTTGCCTATCTAGATGAGATTGAGTTCTTCCGTTCTGGTTGAAAGGACCATTAGCACCACCTGAGGGAAGTGTTGAGGTCACTGCAGAGCACAGGCCTCATTATCAAGGACAGTAAGTGCCAGATACTTGGAACGCCAAGTAGGGGGCGGCAAAGTACAGACCCTGCAACCAAAGATCGATACCATTCTGACTTGGGCACCACACAGTACCCAGACTGAGGTGAGAGTCTTCTGAGGTCTCACTGGTTATTGCAGGAGATTTGTCAAGGGATATGATGGAGCGAGGGTGAAAACAACATTTTTTGTATACCCCTCGTGAAATCTCTTTTCCATAACTGTAATATTTATTAATATGTGGTTTTGAAATTAACCAACATAGAATAGAAAGCACATACACAAATACATGTGGGATACTAATTTGCTTGTGTTGCGAATCATAATATACTAACTAAGTGAAATCGACATACTAACATAGAACGCAAATGTCATAATCTGACAAAAACCAATGCATGCAAGCTTCCTATATGTATTATTGTGGCAGAATTGATGGAGAATGGTAAGAAAACATTGCTTGATCATGGCTTAAATGCTAGGTAATAATCAACAGGGTTATCTTAGAATGGGGGGGGGAGGTAAACTGAAGGGCTATACTTTGAAATCTAACATATAATTGTGTTTGTTTCTATAATAGTTCCCTTTATGGTCCATGCGGCCTAATCAAAAATGGAAGGTTTGCGAGACTCCGAAACAGTGGTTATCTACGCATGCGCGACTAAGCCTGAGAGAGGTGCTAGCAGTCTGTGCCTGTGCAGCGTGGGTCAAGGTCAGCGTGGCCTGGAGTGCAAAAGGGTGAGAAGATTTGTATGACCGCATCGTGAGCCTGAGAAAGTTGCTCCAAGTGACAAGTTAAAGGACACGAGTGAAAAAAAAATACAATAATGAACAATCGGAACCTTATTTTGGTTATAACGATAACTTGGCGGAATTATGGACAATGAGGAGATGAGGTGATGCTCATCCACCCCTTAAATGGACCAATGAAATTGAGCGAGGACCCTAAAAGTTTCAAATTTTAGATAGGTAGTTAGGGAAAAAGGGTATAAAAGAGGACGTTTGAAAGTGAAGAGTGAGCTTGCTTTTGAATTTATTTTCGCACCACGACATGCTGTCGGACTAAACGATTTTTCCATGGTGCAAAGACTTTGAAATATTCTTGACTTTAACTTTTGATGGGTGCAGAGTCCGGATGGGAGATGAACATCAAATAAGAATAGAGAGGTGGTTTTTGGGAACTTTCCTGCGCTAACCCTGATGTCCATTTACTGAAACTTGGTAATATAGTTTTTACTTATTTTCTAAACTATTCTGCTAATAAATGTAAACTGTTTAAATTTTAACTTTCTTTTCTTCAGGTTAATTAAATGTCCAATGATTATTGAATTAAGGCTAAAGAAAACAAGGTCATGCTAGGAGATTATTCAAAATTAAATAAATGGAGAATTAAGCAGGTCTTGTTGTCCATTAGTTAACCTTTACTAGCTGATCCATTGACCAAATGGCGGGATGTTTTTAATGTTTCTTAAAGGTAAAACCATGCTAAATCTGATAAACTGCAGATGTATATAGTGTATATCATTTTAGTCAAATTAGAATGAAATAAGACACTCCGCTAAAATCCAGCATCTCCTCCTCTAGTTTTCACTGATCTTGGGAGCAGGGTGATTTTTGTGTATAAATGGCTTGCGGTGTCATTGGCCCCATCGACGGGTAAAGTGTGATAGCTCCTAGGAAATATAGTGATGGTTTGGAAGTTTGGTTTGGAGCAGTGCTGGATCAGTTTTTCTTGGTAGCAGGAGTCTGGTTGCTATAGGTTAACTTGGACAAAATAATGTATAGAATAAGTAGGGCAATGTATATAGAATTTTGATGTACAGAAATTATGAATAACACCATATGTTGAGTCTGCATTATGTTATGTGTAGTCTGGAATTTTGAGGCTTCTGGGAAGAAGGAAGCTGGTTACTCTGCTTAGGAAGAGGAACATGTGGCATGTAAGTCACACATCACATAGTCTGTGTCAAAGTGGTAACATCGTCGTATGTTACAAGTTAGGGACATTTACGTGTAAAAGGGGTGAATGTATAGCGAAGGGCACCTGTAAAATCTTGGCTCTAAGCACAGGAGTCAGATGTACTCTTCATAAAACTTAGCCCTAAGAGAGTAACAGAGTTGATTCCGGAGTTTGAGAGAAGGATAAGGTAGAGGGATGTGCTAGTTTATCGGCAAAACTAAAATTCTGTGGTAGAGAAGAGGTAAGCGATGTCTACCGGAAATACAGAATACTTGTGAGTTTGAGGAAACTATCACTTTGGTTTTAGCGAAACAGACGAATGGATGTGTTTTATGTGGTTACTAACCGATTTTAGTTTTATAAAGGACTAAATACAGTGTGCTGATAATTTTTTTAAAGGAGGGGTCAGTCGAAGCTGCAGAAACCGGAGCAGGACTGACGTATGAAGGGTCGCGCCAGGATTGGTCCGCGTGACTAGAACGGAGTGAGCGCTGATTGGTGCGCTAGCAAAGGCAGTGCAAGCATTAGTTGAGAGTGATTGGAACGTATCTTGTTCTGATTGTTGCGTTAGTGTGAACAGAGCTGTGATAGGTTGGTGCAGCGAAGCAATTTGCGGAAGAGTGTGCAATTGTTTGAAAGTCAGGAAACCCTCAGAATTTTTTTTTTATTATGGAGAAGAAAAAGAAAAACCTACATGGTTTAAGAAATTAAAGAATGTGTTCAAAAAGGATAAGGAAATAGTGACGAGAGAGGGAAAATTGCTTCCTCCACCTAAAACGCCTGCATCATAAATGATGACAAAATATGGCTACTATACATGTATATGGTTAGAAAATTGAGCTAGATATACTAAGAATGATGGTGTATTAGCATTTCCAGAAGTAGGTTATTTTAGTACTGTGGTATTACGACATTTGAGAGAAAAGTTGACTAAGCTTAAACCAAGACCTAGAACAACTCAATTTGAGGCATTGGCTGAGTGGGAAGGGGAGATGCATGAATTGGAGAGAGAAAGGCTTGAAGAGTTCAGAGGACCTAGAGGCAGATTGCGAGGTTTATGGGGAACGACCCATGAGAGTAGAATGCGGAGATAGAGAAATGCTGATATGTGTATTGGAATGTATCCGGTGAGGACAGTTGATGAAATAGTAGGACGGAAGTGTACGGAAAAGAGAAATAATGTGGAACCCGAAAGAAAGAGTTATGGGGATTGTGAGACAGAGGATGAGGTACTGGAGGAGATATTAAATAGAAGACCCAATCCATATCTACCGAGTTCTGTAACAGTGACTCCAAATGCTCCGCCAATGGAGACAAGATTTACTGGTACCCCAAGACGATTTTCAGAAATTAAAGATAGTACAGAGAGAGAGGAAGTTAGATATGATTTTAATGCCCCATTAATGGAAACCAGACTTACCGGTACTCCCAGACAAAATCATGAAATTATAGGTAGTGTGGCTAGAGCAGAGAGGAGATTTGAAAAAAAACAGAGTACGTCCGAATATGTACGGTCTACTAATGAATTGACTGAAAAGATACAGGAACTCACCAAAAATATAGAAGCTGTGATTGTCCCAGTAACAATAGGTCCTGTGATTCCAGTTTTCGAAAACCAGAAAATAAAACAACCATCGTTAACTATCCCTTTAAACCAAAGTTTACAAAAAGTAAGAGAAAAGGTTTATCTAGATTTGTCCGAGGTTAGGCGTACTAGTCAGATGACTCCGCCCGACTTGACCTTTAATCAAAGTCTCCCATATAAGTTTCCAACAGGTGCGGAATCAGATTCTGTCTGCAACACCCGAAAGAAGTATAGAGAAAATCGATTTGTCACAAACTCCCGTAGGACCAACAGAGCAGGAATTAAGTGATTGGCTTAAAACATTAAAAGTAAAAGATCAGAAACCTAAAGTATTAGATGTGGTCAGATTGAAAATTGACATGGAAGAATTGATAATTGGAACAATTGGAACAGATAGGTTAAAAGCATACCAAGATGATGAACTAATGTTCATGTGTAAAAGCATTAAATGGAGAGAAAAAAACCCTGCATGATCGACTAGAAGGGTTGGCAAATGAACTCAATATAGACTTTGCAAATAATAAATTATTACAAAAACCTTACAGAGTAGATTTTACTGAAAAGGATATTGACAATATGAATACTGCTGGAAGATTAACCCAGATAAAAGAATTAATTGTGTTGCTGAGAATATGGGGAGATGTAGAACGGTGGAAGAATAAATTAGCATTTCCAGTTAGAGAAAAGGAGCCTGTAGCAAATGAATTTCTTATGAGAGTAATAGCGGGAGGAGGGTATGTGCATGTTCCTTGGACTAGACAGGATATATCAGAGGTATTCACACTTTTCCAGGTTGAGCCCCCCCAGCTGAATTCCCCCAGATGTTGGGCCCCCCCACCACCCGACTGAAACCTCGGGAATCCGGCAAACCACATGATCGACTGCAACGCGCACACCATGGGCCATATCCGGCAAACAATGCTCAACACAACAAGAGTGCCTAGCAAACTGCAGGCCTGTGAGTGGGTGTGGTGAAACGACAGAGGCGTACCACACAGCTCAAAACACAATCCTCTAAGGCAAAGGAAGTCATCCCAACCCTCCCCATCCATCATGTATACCTTTTCATCCACCAACTCCCCCACCATTCATTCCTTCCCTCCATCTGTGCCTAATCCACATCCAAACCCCTTCAACCACTTGCAAACCCATCCACCATCCATCCCTCCATCCATCATCTCACCCATCCATCCCTCCATCCACCCCCTCACCCATCCATCCATCATCCATCCATCCCTTCACCCAATCCATCCCCTCACCAATCCATCCACTCTTCCACCCATCCATCCACCCACTCATCCATCCAACCACTCAGCCCTTCACCCAAGCTATCCTCCCATTCATCCATCCACTCCTCCATTCATTCATCCATCCACTCCTCCATTCATCCATCCACTCCTCCATTCATCCATCCACTCTTCCACCCATCCATCCACTCCTCCACCCATCCATCCACTCACTCATCCATCCAACCACCCACCCTCTCACCCATCCAGCCATCCCCCCACCCACTCATCCATCCACCCAGTCACTCATCCATCCACCCACTCAACCCCCCACTGATCCATCCATCCACCCACCCATCCATCCCTCCCGCTCTCCACCCTCCCCCCACTCATGCATGCACTCTCTGACCCATCCATCTCCATGCTCCTCTCCTCACCCATCTATGCACACACCTGCCCATCCACTCTGCCAATCATTCATCCATGTCCTCACTCATCCATCCATTCATCCTCCCCCTCTCTCTCCATTCCCCCCTCACCCAGCCACCCATCCCTCTATCCACCCTTCACCCATCCACCCACTCATCCATCCACTCATCCACTCATGAATCCATCCATTGACCTCTCACCCACCCCTTCACTCCTCCATCCATCCCCTCGTCCATCCACCCTCCTCAATCACCCATCCATCCCCACATCCACCCCTTCATTCATCCATCCATTCATTCACCCCTTCACCCATCAATACATCAATCCATCCATCCATCACCTCTCTCATCCATCCACCCACCGACTCGTCCACCATCCACCCCCCCATCGATCCATCCACCATTTCACTGATCCATCCATCCCTCCACCCATCCATCTACACTTCCAACCATACACACATCCATCCACTCCCATCCATCCCTCCACTCATGCATCCATCCTCTCTCCCACCATCCATCCACCCCTTCACCCATCCATCCATCCCCTCACTCATCCATCCACCCCCCCACCCATACATCTACCATGTCACCCACACATCCACCATTCCACCCATCACTCCACCCATACATTCACCACTCCACCCATACATCTATTCACCCACATGGCAACATAACGGACGTCTGGTGGCCGGCTCCACCCGACATCCCTCGCTCTCCTTATGTCTCCCTCACTATGCCTCCCTCGCTCTCCCTCTGTCTCTCTCGCTCTCCCTCTGTCTCCCTCGCTCTCTCTCACTATGCCTCCCTCGCTCTCCCTCTGTCTCCCTCGCTCTCCCTCTGTCTCCCTCCCTATCCCTCATTCTGCCTCCCTCGCTCTCCCTCTGCCTGCCTGTCTCCCTCCCTCGCTCTCCCTCTGTCTGCATGTCTCCCTCTCTCACTCTCCCTGTCTGCCTCTGTCTCCCTCGCTCTCCCTCTGTCTGCCTCTGTCTCCCTCCCTCGCTCTCCCTCTGTCTGCCTGTCTCCCTCCCTCGCTCTCCCTCTGTCTGCCTGTCTCCCTCCCTCGCTCTCCCTCGCTCTCCCTCCAGCTGCCTCTGTCTCCCTCGCACTCCCTATGTCTCCCTCGCTATGCCTCCCTCGCTCTCCCTGTCTCCCTCGCTCTCCCTCTGTCTCCCTCGCTCTCTCACTCTGCCTCCCTCGCTCTTCCTCTGTCTCCCTCGCTCTCCCTCTGTCTCCCTCGCTTTCCCTCACTCTGCCTCCCTCGCTCTCCCTCTGTCTGCCTGTCTCCCTCCCTCGCTCTCCCTCTGTCTGCATGTCTCGCTCCCTCACTCTCCCTCACTCTCCCTGTCTGCCTCAGTCTCCCTCGTGCTGCCTCCCTCGCTCTTGCTCTGTCAGCCTCTGTCTCCCTCCCTCGCTCCCCCTCTGTCTGCCTGTCTCCCTCCCTCGCTCTCCCTCTGTCTATCTGTCTCTGTCTCCTTCCTCCCTCCCTCTCCCTCTTCATCTCACCATGCTTGTGTGTGCCCGGGCTGACACAGCTTCTGGGCACACACACACTCAGCCAGCCAGCCGCACCCGAGCCCTTCACACCTCTTTAAGAGACCATTCGCATGCTAATGAGCTTTGTTCAGCTCTTAGGCCCCTGCAGCCCCACTCTGATGGAAATCGCCCGGCCCTCACAGAGAGTCTCTGCATCGCGCTGCCGCAGGGACAAAGGAACGGGCACAAAGGGAAGTTCGGAGTAGAGCGCGCGCCCCCCATGGGATGGTGCCGCCCCCCCCCAGGGGGGCGCGCCCCACAGTTTGAAGAACCCTGGGATATATTGTCATTCACAAATGATTTCCCCAGGTTGCAAGAGAAACCAGTGGAATGGTACCGACCAGTGGATCGATTCGTAAAAGTCTCAAAAGTATGCAGAGACAGGATTCTTCGGAGGAGAACAGGTAACAAGATCACCTAGAGTGAATGTGAGTTCACAGTATTGGCTGAAGGAAGATGGGAGTGAGTCTGATGATAGCTTCTGACAGTGCCTTAGAGTGGGAGAAGAGTGCGTACTTGGCGCAACTCTAGAGGTAGATCAATCTGGTCCTTTTGTGAATGGAAAGGTGAATGGTGTACATGTGACTTTCCTAGTGGACACAGACGCCACCCATTCTACTGTTCGATCAGTAGAAGTTCAAAATCTTCCTCTCTCTGGAGACAGTATCCAAGTAGTAGGTGTAGCAAATAGACAGATTAGAACATCCCTGACAGAACCAGTGAAGTGGAAATTGGAAATGTCAAAGATATGCATCGATTTGTAGTGTGTGACAGTAGCCCTGTTGACCTTCTTGGTAGGGACATGCTGTGTAAAATGAATTGTGCCATTTACTGTTCACCAGATGGCATTGAGCTTCAAACCCCAGATGAAGATAGATTGTATAAAATGACAATGTCACTGATAGACTCAGAACGAAATAGTATGTTTCCTTTATTTATTTAATTGTATTTATTGAAATTTTATATAGCGCTGGCTTCCCCAAGGGTATCAGAGCGCTTTACCTTGTAGATATGATAGTCAAAAGAATAAAGGACAAATGTATCAAAAAGAAAAGCAAATAAGTAAAGTACACAAAAATGACATAATTAACGGAATTGGTATTGGAGAGATCAGATAAGGAAAGATCAGCAAGAAGATATAACTTTAAGAGGATGTCGTAACTTTATTATACTATACGCATTCAGCTAGGTTAATTTAACAGACTCAGGCTGGCAGGTAGGGTGCATGAATAAGGTGAGATGAGAGTTGAATTGATTTGCGAAGATCAGGGTAAGGGTTATAAGGGAGAGAGTTGGGATGTGTGGAGAGAGGTAGAGATGGGAGGGGTTTTCTCGTAAATTTATTTATCCGTATATGATTTGGGGAGAGGGATTAGGGGTTGAAGGGGGAGGAAGGAGGGGTATGAGGTGAGAGGAGAAAAGAGAAAATTGGGGAGGGGGTAGGTGTAGTAAGTGCAGTACACAAGGACTTGCAAGCTCCAGAATTTGTAGAGCATGTACCTTTTGAGGTCTTTTTGAAGTTGAGATAGGAGGGGTTTTCTCAGAGATTTTTAGGAAGGGCATTCCAGATGCTGGGGGCCTTTCCAGAGAAGGAGCGGGATTTTGAGGTTTGTTTTTTCAAAAGAGGGGGATGAGGAGAAGAGAGTTGGTGCTTCTTAGCTGGCGGATGCAACCCGCTTTGTTGAGTTTACTGGAGAGGTAAGGTGGGGTTTTTTAGTAGAGGGCTTTATGCATAATGCAGGCTATTTTATAGGAGGAACGTCCTTCAATAGGAAGCCATTTAAGGGCCTTCAGGGCAGGCGATATGTAATCAAAGCGTTTGCAGTCCATTGTGAGCCTAGCTGCTAAGTTGAGGACGGATTTGAGGGGGGTAAGGTGATTTTGGGAGTTCCGGCAATTAAAGCATTTCCGCAGTTGATTTTAGAGAGGACTAAAGATTGGACAATCAATTTGAAAACGGTTTGATTTTTTTTAGATGCCAAAGAAGTGCTCCCTTAGCCGAGTTTTTTATATGGGAATTGAGCGTTAGCGCTTTGTTAATGGTGATCCCAAGAGATTTAACTGATTCAGCGAGGGATAGAGAGCAGTTGAGGGCCTTTAGGTTAGTGATCCGAGATTGAATGGGGAGAGGATTGTTTTTAGGAGTGAAGAGGATGATTTCAGTCTTGCTGGGGTTGAGTTTAGGTGATTGGAGTAGAACCAAACTTGAATCTTGATTAGGGCAGAGTTGAAGTGGAGAATATCGGCGTGTGATTTAATTTTGTAGTACAGTTGGATGTCATCAGCACACAGGTGGTAATTTATTATGGCTTGTTTGAGTATGAGGATCAGGGGTTCCATAAAGAGGTTGAAAAGTGTGGGAGAGATAATTGATCCTTGGGGGACACCAAGGAAGACCGGTGTGGGGCAGGAGAGGTGGTTTTGTATTTTAACTTGTTGGGTTCTGTGTTGGAAGTAGGAGGTAAACCAGTTAAGGACAGCGCCATTTATGCCGAACCGATCTGGAGCACCTTAAGTAAGGTTGAGTGGTTTACTGTGTCAAATGCAGCAGAAAGATTGAGAAGAATGAGTAGGCAAGACTCTCCCTTATCCAGGGCAAGGTGGATATCATCTACTATATTAAGCAATGCTGTTTCTGTGCTGCAGCCTTTGCGGAAACCGGATTGAAGAGTGTCGAGTAGGTTGAAGGAGTCAATGTTTTTATCTAATTGGAGAAGGGCACATTTTTCTAGGGCTTTGGAGAGAAAGGGAAGGTTAGAGATGGGGCAGAGGTTATTAGGGTCATTAGGGTGGGCTTTGGGGTTTTTAGGGATGGGTGTGATTTGTCCAAGTTTGAGGGAAACTGGGACGCACCCCGTGGAAAGTGAGGAATTGATGATATTGGTCCAGTAAGGGGCGATGATATGTGTTAGTTCATTGACGAGGGAAGATGGAAGTGGGAGTTTTGTATGAGAAGATGGTTTAAGTTTGGATACGATGTTAAAGACTTCAAGTTCTTTTACGGGATTGAAATTATGCCAAGAGGCATTGTTTTTTAGCTGGGGTTTAGTGGGGCTAGCTTCAGGTGTAGTGGGTGAGGGGAGAAAAAGGGATGATGTGAAGGGTGGGGGTGGGAGGGAGGGTGGAGTTAGGGTCGCATCAGGAGGACATTGGGAGGTTGGGAGGGCTGAGTAATCAGGAAGGATTTATCAATTTTGGCAATTAAGGTTTGGGGGGCAATGGATGTTTGGTTTCTAACAATGTTGAATAGTTCTCTGGGTCGACTCTTAGCCCGGGAGAGGTGTGCGTGGAACAAAGAAGCTTTTTCAGAGAAAATTTGTTTTTTGTAGGAAGCTCTAGCGTTTCTAAGGAGGATTAGATGGACAGGGGAGGGGTGATGTCTCCATGTTCTTTCAGCGAGTCTAAGTCAGCGTATTTCATTGTTGAGGTCAGAGGTAAGCCAGGATTTGGAC
This sequence comes from Lissotriton vulgaris, assembly GCF_964263255.1. Classification (NCBI taxonomy): domain Eukaryota; kingdom Metazoa; phylum Chordata; class Amphibia; order Caudata; family Salamandridae; genus Lissotriton; species Lissotriton vulgaris. The sequence continues at coordinate 330,580,253 of NC_141691.1, read as the reverse complement.
AACATTTTTTTCAGTGTTTTTGTTGTGGGAGGGGTGAGTTGGTCTAAGACCTGAGAGGCTGATAAGTTGTAGAGCTCTGTGAGATTGTGGGGTGAGGCGGAATTGTGCTTGGTGTTTAGACTCAAGTGTACCTGGAGGGATTTGCTTAAAATTTCTAGCAAGTCGTAATCATGGTTTTGTTGTTTCTAGACGGGGTGGGTGGGTTAGGTGGGGAGATTTTAAACAATATGAGGTGGTGGTCAGACCAATCAGTGGGGATGATGTTGGATAGGGAGGCTAAGTCCTCATTTGTGGTGATAGCATTGAGGGTAGTCCCTTTGGTGTGTGTCGGGGAGTGGCAGAGTTGCTTGAGGTCACTAATCTCCAGAATATTAGAGAGAAGGTTGATTGTGGGACCATCAGGTTCATTCCAGTGAAGGTTAAAGTCACCAAGAAATAGATTTTTGGAGTTAGAAAGTAGAGATTGCATAAGGAGGTCAGATAGTTCTTCAGCGAAGGGCAGAGGTTCACCAGGAGGATGGTAGATATTGTGTAGTTGTATGGGGGGGGGAGCCCTTTAAAATAAGTTCTGTTCAAAGATATTCAAAGGTTGTGTAGTCAGTAATCTTGGATTGGGAGATTTGGAGTTCTTTAAAAAAAAAAATTGCTAGACCACCTCCTATTTGCTCAGATCTGACTTTTCATATAATGGAGTAACCAGGGGGGTGAGTAAGTCTAGGATAGGGATTAAGTGGTTCTTGAGCCACATTTCTGCGAGGAAGGCGCTGTTGACATCTTCACAAAGGATGATTTCGGATATTTCGGTTGCATGTCTAACAGCTGAGCGGCAATTCACGAGTATGCAGGACAGGGGGTTAGATTTGGGGGGAGGGCAAGGAGGGATGGTGGGACATTGGGGGGGTCTAGGCAATTTGGAGGCTGAGTGGGTTCTGCTGATCCCCATAATAACAGGGATGTTACATTGAGGTAAGGTAGGATCCTTGCAAGAGGACTTATTAGGGTAAGGGACACAAATGTCAGCTAGGTTGGATTCAGGAGAGGAGTGGATTCTGCTAATCCCTATAATAACAGGGATGTTTGATTGAGGGAAGGAAGAATCCTTGGGGGTGGGATTATTACGGTATGTGTCGCAGATTTCAGTTAGGTTGGAGGCAGAGTAAATGTAAATTGTAAATGTAAATGTAAATGTAAATTGATACTTGTATAGCGCACTACTCACCCGCAAGGGTCTCAAGGCGCTTGTACGAATACCGCTGTGGAACACATCCTGGCTTTCCCTGTGAGGCGTCCACTCCTGGGCACCCCCAAGGTGGAGGCCACACATCCTTAGCATTGTGGGGGCCATTGTGGAGAATAAGCAAGCTATTGCCCAGAGTTGCAGAGTGGGACTCCATGATTGGAATAGGCACTGAGGCGAGAATTATCAGGTCCGTGGAATTTTGAGCCCAAGACCCGCCGAGGCGGGGAATTGTACCCTTGTCCCGGGCTAGACCTCTGCATCAGGGTCTGCCGCTCTAATCATTGAGCCACACTACTCCACAGAGTAGTTATTTAAGGTACGAAGAGGTCTGTGTGAGCGGTTGAGAAGAGGGGGTGGATTTTCATCATTTGGGGTACAGGTATTAGCTAGGGCCATAGTATAAAGAGGCCCATGAGGGGGTTTCCTATTTATGGGACTTGAAGTTTTGGAACTCTTCCCTAAATCGGATAAATTCGGTAGTCAAGGTGGAGATATGGTGTTCAATGTTGCAAAAAGTCTGGGTTAAGAAAGAGAAGTGAGATGAGGTAGGGGCCGGGGGAGTGGGGGAGAATGGTCATAATTATTTGGGGTGGTAAGTTTGTGATCGGGGAGGGTGAGGGAACAGGGGGATGGTGAAGGGGGAAGAGAAAGGGAAGGGGTGAGGTGAGAGTTGTCTGTGGGAGGAGGAATGGAGGTCAGAGAGGGCAAAGGGCTATGGGTTGGGGATATGGGTGATATTGAGCCTGAGGAGGTGGAGGCTTGACGAGGGGCAGTGGAGGACTGTGAGAGAGGGGAAATAGTAAGAGTGTTGGGGGTTGGAATGGGGTTCTGTGAGGAGGAAGAAGGGGAAGGAGGGGGTGTAGAAGCTAGGGGGGTGAGCGAGATGGTGTAAGTTGGGATGGAGGAAGGACTGAGATGGGGATCATAGTTGGGGCTAGGGGTGGAGTTGGGGGAGAGTGTGAGATCCTGTGTGTTGAGATGGAGGAAGGGTTGAAGTGGGGGTCAAGGTTGGAGCTAGGGGCAGAGCTGGGGGGTGAGAGGGAAAGGTTGGGATATGAACAGGGGTTACGGGGAGATGAGTCTTAGTGGACAAGGTCATGTGAGGAGTGGTGACTGATTTAGGCGAGATGTGGGGGTGAGGACAGGAGAGGAGGTAGCATGGCGCACAGGGGGAGGGGTATGTCATTGAGGTTTGGAGTGGTTATGTGGGGGTTTGGAGTAGTTGTTTGGTGGGGGGTTGACGTTGGGAAGTCAGGGGAGAGCCATGAGGGGTCTTGGGGTTGGGCAGGTGTGGGAAGCGGAGTAGGTATGGATATCTGGTGAGAAAGGGAGTTGAAATAATGTTAAAAAATAGTGAGGTGGTGTTCGGAGACTTGTATCAAGATGTTACCTGTTTTGAAAATGGAAATGTCAATTTCACCAAGGAAAAGTGGAGAAGGGGTGGTGGATAGTTTAAAATGATAAGGAATCTTACACTATTTTGATATAGGGAGGTGGTGTAGGAAGGTGCTTTTCCATTTGGAGGGAGGTTTGGAGTAGAAGATATAATTTGTGTTAATGGGGAAGTGAGGCTGTGGTAGTTGTCAACAATAAGGGTTTCAGGGTGCTGGATAAGTAGTTTATGTTTAAGCTTTTTTTGCTATTTTTGTTAAGATTGGGGGTTAAGGAATGGTCCAAGAGTTGAGGCCGTGTTTGGTGAGGGAGGGGTGTTTAGATGAGAGAGAGGGAAGGAGGGGGAAAGCAGGAGCCTGATTGTGGGAGGACATGATAGGTCAAGTAGTTGAAGGAGGAGTCTAAGTAAAGAGGGGTAGGTGTGGTGGCGTAGTGAGATTTAAGGGCACTGCAAGGGGGGTGGGGAGGGAGATAAAGGATGGTGGGGACTTGGACTGAGTAGGGAGAGATTAGTTGATGTGAGGTAGCATGGGGAGTGCAATAAAGAAGGAGAGTGACATAACTACTGTGGAGATTAGCAACAAAGGAAAGTATGAGTGTGATAAAGTAAGAATATGAGTGTGCTTGGGCGCAGGTGGGTGTGGTGGGAGAGGTCAGAAGGGGGTCTTGGGGAAGTAAGAATAGTAGGTCTAGTTGTGAGAGTAGTTGAACTAAAGTATAGTTAGAGTGAAAGCATTTAGGCAACAGAACAAAGCAGTACAGGATTATACAAAGTGCATAACAGCTAAGTTAAATAGCATTTAGGAGGTAAGATAAATATCAGTTGTAGTGTATTTTAGTTAGAGGTTGTGGCAAAGTAGTGAGAGCAGTAGAGCTCGAATATAATTAAAGTGAAAGCATTCAGGCATTAAAAAGAATAGTACAGGTTATTCGAAGTGCAAGCAGGTCAAATTAAACATTCAAGTAAAAAGTATTCAGGCAACAGAACGAAAACATTACTGGAAATACACAAAGTGCATAAAGACCAAATTATATCAAATAGCATTTAGGAGGTAACATACATATCAATCGTAGTGTATTTTAGTGAAAGGTTTAGGTCTAGGAATGTGAGCAGTAGAGCTAAAATATAATTAAAGCGGAAGCATTCAGGCATCAATATGAACAGTACAGGTTATTCGAAGTGCAAGCAGGTAAAATTGAAAGCAGTTAATTAGTGACTTAAAATAAACAATAATAGCGTATTTTAATTAAAGGTCTAAGTATAAAGGCAGCAGATAGGTGGCATTAGAATAGCCATAGTTGCGAATTAAAGCTAAAAATAAGGCGATTTGAGGAGTCAGAGGCGGTGCAGTGACGGCCACCAGATCGGAAGGTTGAAACTGGGCGTGATTTACATAGATTTTTTAAAATTTATTAATTTTTTATTAGTTCTAGAGGAGGTACAAAATGGGCGCCAGCCTCAGGAACAAAACGAAATGGGGGTGAGTCATGCAACAAACATTTTCAAAAATGCGAGAAACAGCCCAGTATACCTCATTGATGGGAGGTTGGGAGTGTGTCTCCATTGGTGATTAGCCCTGACTCACCTTGCTAACTTTGTGCTGAGAGGGGAAGGTGGTATCGCCAGGAACAATTTCAGGGAGTTCTTAAGTTAATTGGTTGATCCAGAGCAAAGATACCTAGTGAATTAGAAGAGTCAGTCAAAGAAAACGTGTGGGATTTCACAGGAGAGGATATTGGACTAATGATAGGTGTGGATCCTGTGAAAGTTTCCGTAAAGGAAGGAGTGAGTTACCCAAACATTCCCCAATATAAAATGACAGCAGAAATAATTGAAGAAATAACTCCATTGATAAACAAAATGATTGAACAAGGAATTTTGAGAGAAATAATAAGCAGTCCATGTAATTCACCTATAATGGGATTGAAGAAGCCTAATGGAACATTTAGGATAGTGCAGGATTTATGAAGAATTAATAACATTGTTGTCCTATGCTGTCCAGTTGTACCAAACCCAGCAGTTATCCTGTACCAAATTCCACATTATGCAGAATGGTATACAGTCAGTGATCTATGTAATGTGTACTTTACAGTTCCATTACACCCAGATACCAAGCCAATATTTGCTTTTCGGTTTGGAGACCGTATTTTGGCATGGTGCCGAATTCCTAAGGGGTATACTGAGAGTCCCACCATCTTTAATCAGCTGCTAAAGAAATCATTGGAGAGTTTGAACATGCCTGGAAAGTCAGTATTGGTTCAATATATTGATGACCTGTTAGTGCCATCAAGAACCAAGGATGCATGTGTTTCTGATACCATTGCATTACTGAACCATTTTGCAGACGGAGGACATAAGGTGTCACCATCAAAGTTACAGTTCTGTCAGAAAGAAGTACAATATTTAGGTCACAAGATTGCCCAAGGAATCAGACAAGTTACCATAGAAAAAATCAGAATGATAAAGGGAATGCGACCTCCTAAAACTCAGAGACAAGTGAGAATGTTCCTAGCAATGGTAGGTTACTGTCGACATTGGATCAGTGGATTTTCGCTGATAGCAAAACCATTGCATAGGCTGACAAGAATAGATGTAAAAGATCCCATAGTGCTAAATAAAACAGAAATTGAGGCTTTTAAACAACTAAAAACCAGTCTGTGTGAAGCACCAGCATTGGGAAAGCCCGATTATGAGAAAGAGTTTGAACTGTATTGCAGTGAACGAGAAGGATGTGCATTATCAGTGCTAATTCAAAGACATGGAAAACTGAGAAAGCCAATTGCATATTTCTCAGCTGTTTTGGATCCAGTTGCTAAAGCCTTGCCAGGATGCTTAAAGCAGTAGCTGCTACAATTGTGAGTTTGGAACAAAGTGAAGATATAGTGATAGGATATCCTTTGAGGGTATATGTACCTCATTCAGTGGAAATTCTCCTCACTAGGACAAAAACACAGTTCCTTACCAATAACAGGATGACAAAATATGATAAAGTAATTCTAGGTGGAGATAATGTGACAATTGCACGATGTGTGAATGTAAATCCATCTACATGGTTACCTGATGATGAGGTGAGAAATGAAGTTAATCAGAAGTGTTTGGATGTTCTTGAAAATTGTACCAAACCAAGACCTAACATTAAAGATGGGACATTACCTGAATCTGATTATGTAATGTTTGTAGATGGTTCATGTTTGAGAGCGGAGGAGGGAGCTCTAAGTACTGCATATGCTGTATGTACAGTTGCAGACGTTCTGGAAGCATCTTGTCTGAAAGGAATTTGTTCTGCTCAAAAAGTGGAATTGATTGCTTTGATTCGAGCATGTGAACTGGGAAAAGAAATATGAGTCACCATAGTGACTGACAGTCAATACGGTTTCGGGGTTTTCCATGATTATTGTCAACTGTGGTCCCAAAGAGGTTATTTAACTTCTGCAGGATCCCCCATCCGAAGTGCTGAGTTTGTGAAAATGTTGATTGATGCAATCCAATTACCAGAGCAAATTGCTGTTGTAAAATGTGCAGCTCACAAGAAAGGCGATGATTATGTCACCAGAGGCCACCGCTTTGTTGATTCTATTGCTAAGTATTTTGCCAAAAATCTTACATCTATAAATCGGGATAGAAAAGCTGAACATGTTTCAAGTCCTTTAATGCTAACCACAGTAGTTGAGACTTGGCAGGAATTAAGACAGATGCAGGAAGAAGCAAGTGAGGAAGAGAAGGACATCTGCTTAAAATCAGGATGTAGACAAAGAGAAGAGGATGAATTTGGGTTTAAAAAGATGAAAGACCAGTAATGCCTGATAACATGATTTCTAATATGGCCCGAATGTACCGTGGCCAAGCCCATATTGGGAGGGATGCCATGATCAGGATGTTCAGACAGACATGGTATAATCCAAAGTTCAGGATGATCATTGAGAGCCTTTGTCAGTGATGTCTTGTTTGTCAGCAGTTGAATCCAAGAAGAAAAACAGTTGTGAGTTTGGGAACCATAGGACGGGAGGGAGGTCCATTTACACGAATGCAATTAGATTTTATCGAGTTGCCACCCTGTAACCGGCTTCGATATGTACTTGTGATCATCTGCCTATTTTCTCGATAGGTGGAGGCCTTCCCTACCAGAAGGAATGATGGTGTGACTGTTGCAAAACTGTTGTTGAGAGAAATAATTCTGCGTTTTGGTTTCCCAGTAACAATTGAGTCTGATCGTGGAACACATTTTCACAACGAGTTAATGCAAATGATTTGTGAAGCACTGGACATTCGTCAGAAATTACATTGTGCTTACTGACCAGAGGCTTCTGGGGTAGTTGGGCAAGTGAATGGAACCATAAAGAACAGATTTGCTAAAATGTGTTTGGCCACTGGACTGAAATGGCCTGATGCTTTGCCACTTGTTCTGATGACCCTAAGGAGCATACCTGATAAAAAGACAGGATTAAGTCCACATGAGATTCTGATGGGAAGAGTGATGAGACAAGCATTTGTGCCAGTTGATAAACTATTGACTATTAATGATGATATCATACTGGATTACTGCAAAAACCTGTCTGATGTGGTAACTTCTGTGTTCCATCAGGTGGGAACTGAGGCAAAATCATTAGAAAAACATCCAGCTCATGATCTAGTCCCTGGAGATTGGGTTCGGATAAAGGTACACAGTAGAAGAAACTGCTTAGTTCCTTGTTGGGAGAAGCCCAGACAAGTCATTCTGGTTAGCAAGACTGCAGTTAAATGTGCTGGTGTAAAGAGATGGGTGTACGTAAGCCATACTATCCGTGTGCCTGAACCTGAAAATCCACAGGACGAAGCAGAAAGCACAACTGACTCAGATTCTGAAGGTGAACCAGATAAAAATTCAGATACTGAAGCTCAACCTGTTCGTCGACATCTGGAAGTATCAGATGCAAGCTCTGCGTCTGAAGGTTAAACAGCCTGATTCATCATTGTTAAATCCGGTTGCAAAGGCCCAGATTCTGAGAATCTGGCCCTTTGCGAGCGGTATTTTTGCATTTGGGATTCATCATCCCAAATGCAAAAATCGCTATTTAAGAATTCGCATATTTGCGAGGAATAGCATTTAAGGAATCTCTATTAGAGATTCCTTAAATGCTATTTTTGAAACATTTTTAAATTGCGAATTCGCAAAAATTTCCCGCTATTTACCGCGAGGTCAAACCTCGTGGTAAATAGCGGAAACTTAGAAAAATGCAATTAAATGCATTTTTCTAAGTTTCATGTAAGGACATGTATGTGCACAACACCAATGTAGCATACATTTCAGTGGTGCTACAGGGTGTCCTTTGGACACCCCTGCACCCTTGAAATCGCAATTTCAATATGCGAATCGCTAATTGCGATTCGCACATTGAAATGTCTTCCCATTCATTCGTATGGGCCTTTGGGCCCATAGGAATGAATGGGGAGATATTCCTTAATTGCGATTAGCAATTTGCTAATCACAATTAAGGAATAATTAGAAATCGCAATTTATTTAGCGATTTCTTGGTGAATAGCATTTTGCTATTCCTTAATAGCGATTCCTTAATAATCGCTATTAAGGAATAGCAAATACTCACCTTGATGAATCAGGCTGAAAGTGAAGTAATTGAAGTACCAAATTCTGAAAATCGACCTGAAGGTCGAGATTTGGTAAGAACTGATACCAGTGTGAACACAGAACAAAGTAAAGATAAAACTGGTAGTCAGATAACTACTGAAGGACAGTCTGAAAGCTCTGAAAGCAGGAACAGGAATCTTGAAACTGGTGAAAAGGAAATAACTCATGATAAGGATGAGCTTCCAAGTACCAGCTACGGAGAAGTTCCTAACAGAGTGAAAGAACTGACCAACGAGAAAACAGATTCAGTGAAGGAAACAGACATTATAAAGTTCACCATAAATTAAACTAAGGAGAAATCTGAAACTGAGTCTGATGACAGTGAGGATGAAACTAGATTCAGGAGAAGCTCAAGAAAAAGATCTTGGAGAATGGAACGTAACACTGTCTGACCTGAAACCAATAAACCATGTAAAGGAGATAATTGGCCTAAAGAAAATGATGGTCTAAGATTCAAACTGGTTCATAAAGCAAAAATTCAAGAGGATCAAGTAAATGAAATAACAAGTCAAAAGGAGTTCTTGGGTAAAAAGATAGAAATTGTGCAAAGGCCAAAAAGAGTAAGAAGACCAAATCAAAAATACAAGTCAGCTGAATGGTCATATATTGTTTTGCCTCCAATTAATGAAGAAAATAGTCAAGAAAATTTGAGTTTTCAGAGTGCAGAACAAGAAAGCGAGTGAACTGAAACTCAAAAGAGAGAAAAAGAAGTACCGAAAAAAACTGGGAAACCAAAGAAAAGAAAAGGTGAAGGAACAAGATTGTTGAAATTTTTGGTGGTAAGGACACTTTTAAGTACAAAGAGATTTTAAAGAGACAATAGAAGGACAGAAAAGATTGTGGAAAGCGCTGTGTAAAAAAGAAATGGCGGCTAATGATGTAACAAGATCGAAGTGCTCAATTTTTAGAAAATGGTGTAGAATGTGGCTAATATATACAGGATTATTAATGTTGGTGTGGTTGATTTTAGCTATTATAAATCCTTTTAGGCCGAATTTAGAAAAAGCAAAGGCAAATAAGAATATGAAAGAAAAGGCCTATGAGTCAAAGGGTGAAATGATGCATGTATATAGACCTGAAATACATCAAGATAACTAGTAAGTGATTTTTCAAAGAACATGTTTTTAAAGTTATTGTCTGAATATGTGAGAACGATGGATGTGAGTGACTGTTACGTCTGTGTGAAATTACCAGCATCTGTATCAGAGGGTGTGACGTACATTCACCTTCCATTAACATATGGGTTTCATGTAGTGTATTAGCTAGTTTGTTTTATAGAACAGGTAAATTAGAGTATTATTATTCTAATTCTGATGATATTTTTTGCGAAATTTAAAATTGTAGCTGAATTGAATCAAATCAAACCTGCAAAAGTTTTTGGAGAATATTTTGTGGAAACACAGAACTGACTCATTACTATGCATTCAAACATAATTTGACTTGTCAAATGAGAATTGAGGAGAAAGCCTTTTTGGATATGGTAGACGAAAGGAGGAATCAGTACAAAAGGAGAGAAAAAGCAAAGCAATCTAAATCTACAATGTGGACATTTGAGGATTATAATATAGAAGGACATAATGTGAATGTGCCTATAAATATAGATACACCATTATTAGGGAAATTATGTATTTGAAGAGATAACACTGTGTATGATAATTATTTTGTGGGAGCAAGTCAATGTGAAGATACATATATTATAAAAGGGGGTTGGGGATTTAAAGGAGGTAATGATCCAGTTCGCCCTGGAATTTCTTTTCTGTGCGGGAAAAAAGCCTATTATAGATTGCCTGATCACTGGTATGGGTCCTGTTATGTGGGCCTGGTCTTTCCATAAATTTTCCATGTAGATAGAGGAATTCACGAGATAGGTAAACCTTTAAGTCGTAGAAAAAGGGAAAGTGGAATAGAAATAATAGGTGATGTTTTTGGAGCATTAATACCAGCAGTGGGTATATCCTCTAATGCAAACAGACTTTGGAAATTGTCAATGATAGTAAATCGTTTGTCAACAGATACTGCAGGGGGACTTTTAATGGTAAATACAGAAATGGTGGCTATGAGAGCTATGGTAATGCAAAATCGACTTGCTCTTGATATAATTTTGGCAAAAGAAGGAGAAGTCTGTGAAATTTTGAAGGCACAACATTGTTTTACATACATACCAGATAAAAGTCAAAACATTGAAAGATATATTACAAATCTTACAGAGTTGCATAAAGAAATGATACCACTGCAGGTTGAAGGTGTTCTTGAGAAACTTGGTAGAAGTTTCTCAGCAGTTAAGAAATGGTTTGATGAAATAGGTAGATCTATAATAGGGAAGGTATTCATTCCAGTAACACTAATAATAGTAATATTTTTAGTTTTAAGATTAGGTTGTAAACTTAGAAAAAGAAAAAACCTTAAAAAGTCTATAAAAAAGGAATTTGAAGAAAGACATGAAACAGAACGTGAAAAGAGGGACATTGAAATGGAAGTGTTTAAAGAGAAACTTTATCAAGATAGAAAGAAACTGGAAGAAACTAGAGTATAACTCATACTGATTAGAAGAATTTTAAACATGTTTCATGAAAAAATGTAAAAAAATATTTGGGTGTTATTTGGTGATAAATAACCAAAGGGGGGGAGTTGATGGAGCGAGGGTGAAAACAAAAATGCTTGTATACCCCTCGTGAAATTTCTTTCCCATAATTGTAATATGTATTAATCGTGCGGTTTTGAAATTAGCCAACCTAGAATAGAAAGCACATACACAAATACACGTGGGATACTAATTTGCTTGTGTTGCGAATCATAACATACTAATTAAGTGAAATCGTCATATTAACATAGTACGCAAATGTCATAATCTGACAAAAACGCATGCAAGCTTCCTATATGTATTATTGTGGCAGAAATTATGGAGAATGGTAAGAAAACAATGCTTAATCGTGGCTTAAATTGTAGGTAATAATTAACAGGGTTATCTTAGAATGGGGGAGGTAAACAGAAGGGCTATACATCGAAATCTAACATTTAATTGTGTTTGATTCCATAATAGTTCCCTTTATGGCCCATGCGGCCTAATCAAAACTGGAAGGTTTGCGAGACTCCAAAGCTGTGGTTATCTATGCATGCGCGACTATGCTCGAAAGAGGTGCAAGCAGTCTGTGCCTGTGCAGCGTGGGTCAAGGTCAGTGTGGCCTGGAGTGTAAAAGGGTGGCAAGATTTGTATGACCGCGTCGTGAGCCTGAGAAAGTTGCTCCAAGTGACAAGTTAAAGGACACAAGTGAAAAAAATAATACAGTAATGAGCAATCGGAACCTTATTTTGATTATAACGATGACTTGGCAGAAATATGGACAATGAGGAGATGAGGTGATGCTCATCCATTCCTTAAATGGACCAATGAAATTGAGCGAGGACCCTAAAAGTTTAAAATTTTAGATAGATAGTTAGAGAAAAAGGGTATAAAAGAGGACATTTGAAAGTGAAGAGAGAGCTTGCTTTTGAATTTATTTTCGCAACACGAAATGTTGTCGGACTGAACGATTTTTCCATGGTGCAAAGACTTTGACATTTTCTTGACTTTACCTTTTGATGGGCTCCGAGTCCGGATGGGAGGTGAACTTCAAATAAGAATAGAGAGACGGTTTTTGGGAACTTTCCTGCGCTAACCCTGATGTCCATTTACTGAAATCTTGGTAATATGGTTTTGACCTATTTTCTGAACTATTCTGCTAATAAATGTAAACTGTTTGAATTTTAACTTTCTTTTCTTCAGGTTAATTAAATGTCTAATGATTATTGAATGAAGGCTAAATAAAATAAGGTCATGCTAGGAGATTAAGTCTCTAAATAAAAATTATATAAATGGAGAATTAAGCTGGTCTTGTTGTCCATTAGTTAACTTTTACTAGCTGATCCATTGACCAAATGGTGAGGTGTTTTTAATGTTTCTTAAAGGTAAAACCATGGTAAATCTGATAAACTGCAGATGTATATAGTATATACAATTTTAGACAAATTAGAATGAAATAAGACACTCTGCTAAAATCCAGCATCTCCTCCTCTAGTCTTCACTGATCTTGGGAGCAGGGTGATTTGTGTGTATGAATGACTCGCGGTGTCATGGGCCCCCCCCATGAGTAAAGTGTCATGGCTTCTAGGAAATATAGTGATGGTTTGGAGGTTTGTTTTTGATTGTGTGCTGTACTTAATTTTTGTTGGTGTTTGGACTTTGGCCACTTTGCCACTGCTGACCAGTGATGAAGTGCATGTGCTCTCTGTCTAAAATATAATTGCATTTGGGATCTCCATGACTGGCATATTTGATTTAGCGATAAGTCCCTCATACATTGCTCAACAAAAGCCCATGAATTGAAATCCGACATTATCATTAAAGAGGGTTTTAGATTACAGTTCCATAAGCACCAAACTTGACATTACTACATGCTCCCAATTGAAAGTTACCACTTATTAAATGTAATAAGGGATACCAATGATATCCTGTGGGGGAGGTAGGCCTCACAGAGGTGAAAAATGAATTTAGAAGGTTTTCACTACCCGTAAAACTTAAAGGTACATGCCCAACCTTTCAAATGCACTGCACCCTGTCCTATGGGCTATTTAGGGCATACCATAAGGGTGACTTATATGTATTATAAAGGAAAGTTGAGGTCTGGCTAAAGGCTTGCATTGCCAAGTCAAATGGCAGTTTAAAACTGCACACACAGGCTGCAATGGCCTGAGACATGTATAGGGTATTTAAGTGGCTATCACAATAAGTGCCGTAGGCCTACTAGTATCCTTTAATTTACAGGCCCTGGGTACATGCAGAAAAAAGTTACTAGGACATTAAAAGTAATTTAAATGTGTCAATTGGGTGTAAGCTAATTTGACCATGTCTGAAGGACAGAGCACTGGTTAGCAGTGGTAAAGTGCACTGAGTCATAAGGCCAACAGAATGAGATCAGCAAACATGGGAGTATGGCAAAATGTTCAGGGGAAGACCACCTTATAAAAGTATTCTTAAATAAAATGAAAATCAAACAAGTACAATTTGAACTGATTCCTCCAGGACCATACAGATGGCAAGAACATGACACTGAACTGCGGGAACTGCAACAGCATAATTAAAGGCCATACCATCAATCATCCTACACAAGGTCATGCAATAAAACTACGTGTCAATGCCACCTGTGATTCGAGCAACCTAATATACGGGATTAAATGCCCGTGCGGGAAGATGTATGTAGGGAAAACTGAGAGACGCATAAAAGTACGTTTGACCGAACATAAATCTAACATCAGACTTAAGAACATGAAATCAGCACTTTCGGCTCATTTTGTTGAATCACAACATAATGTTTCTCAAGTGAAGTTCATTGTACTAGAGACCGTTCCAAAATATGAGGGTGTAAATAACAACAAGCAACTATTGAGAAGAGAGAACTTTTGGATCCATAGATTATCTACCCAGAAACCGGCTGGTTTAAATGAAAGGATAGAATTTTCATGTTACTTGTAATAATACAGCTCTGTAGATCGTGTGAACTGTTATTGTGCATGTTCCCAACACCATGACACTGTTTAAACACACAATATTGTCTATGATAACACTAACCACTTGACGTTAGCTCAACCACTACACGCCCCACCCTTCATTCAATGCACCGCCGTATTCACAGATCGTATCCCTGCACCGATTAGTCACTATTTTTACAACCGCGATATTAGGTTATCACATAAGCAGTTTTTTAAGCTTTACATTTTTTTAAGCTTTACATTTTCGCCCACATTGATCACCGCATGTAGGAATACCCTATAACTTTAGCATGTTTTGATCTCTGTTCCCACATTCGTATGAACCCGACCACGGGTCACTGACGCGAGTCTTTCTTCACTCTTAATCACACGTGATCGAGTGAATAACTTTAAAAACAATGCACGCTGGAAGTTAAATGTTGTACCGGCACCGCGGAGACAGGTAGACTGGATGGCGAGCCACGCTGATTAAAACCAACAGGTTAGTCTAAACGCCCGTAGCGTTAGTTTACATTGCGTATGCACTCTGTCCTCCGGAAACCGGCATAGGACTAATTTAGACTTGCGTTTCATTTACAGATTAACGGATAGGTCGTCATAACAGGCATGTAAGTAATTTTCGGACCGTTTTTCATAATACCTCAGCCTAATCCCCATTCACTGGCCCCTCACAGCACTACCCGTTGTTTGTCATATGCATCACGCAAATGTCTATGAATCACGCAAATGTCTATGAAACACATGTCATTTATTTTGGATGTTTTATTCTGTGAACTACAATGTAATGTCACTGAACTAGGACTAGATTTATTGATATTTTATTTTACCTTTATTTTTAGTGTCATTTCCCTGATGAAGGGCACATTATATCAGTGCCCGAAATGCATTGGACACGTTTGACTCTCGCCTGATGTTTGAAATTTAAAACTTTTTGATGATCTTTTGAAATGAAATAACAAATTGCAACGTAAACCAAGGAAAAAATCAAATAAAGTATGATTTAAATGAACCTTGAATGAAAGTGTTTTTCTGGACCAAGAAAACGCAACTTAATGTGTGTGCCAATTAGGGATGACACTAGATTCTGTCTGGTTTCACATATCCTGCAATTCCTTTGACGTCGTCGGGCACTCGACGCCTCCTAATTGAGCACCACCAAACTTCAATAACGCTCAACCAACTTGAATTAACCTTATAAAACTAGCAGTGCATCTACCCCAATCGTACTATAAGAACATGACACATGACATAATATTTATATGACATAATATTTAATGGCTAAATATCATCCTGCAACATTATTTAGTGCAAGATATCAACTAACTTTATTTTACTGGGATAAGTATGAAGAGATAAGTGTAGATTTACCATTCTTAAAACTGCCTACCTTGCTTGAAGAGGTATACAGTATCAATGTAAGAATCATCAGTTCAAACATATTATGTTTACCTACTCTGATGATAAAGTCATAGTCAATATTCTCCACTTACTATTGTTGCAGAATGATATTCTGTATTTGATATTGCACAATAACACCAAAATATTATAGCATATTACCAGAAATGAACATTGGCTTATTCTATATTGAATAATGGGTTTTACCATAACTACATATATGCTATAGGATCTATGTATCTACAATTGTAAGTCTTACATTGTCTGCCCGTATCTGTCACACAGGCAACTAAAGAAATCATTCAACTTAAATTTGTTCTCCTTACTCTAGACAGTTAAAAACAACATATTTTGCCAATGTTTAGTCGTGTGTCATACCTAATACTAATAATGCCTACCTATGTGCACCTTCATACGTTTACTAACCACATCACTTCCACATACCTTACTCATTCACTGTTCAACTCACATGATGGATTGACCAGCACAGGAGAATGTTGGATCATCCTTGCCTTAGTTTAGTACATGTTGCAATTGGACGAACAAGACAAAACTAAGCAACTCTCCATATTCCATAGTTAGCACCTTATGTTGACATCAGAGATTACTTGAGACTCTCAATATTCCATATATTTCGTATTTATTTGCACCTTACAAATACAGTTTGGAACTGAAAAACTCACCAGGTTCTACATAATTTATACATGGCTGAACCTCTCACGTTCTGTTAGGAACTGAGTAACTCCAAAGGTTCCCATAAATCATATGTGGAGGAGCATCATAAATACTGTTGGCCAACAAGTAACCCGTAAAACACTACGGGGCTCATTTATGAGTCCCTGCGTCACTTTTGCACCACTGGTGCGTCACTTTTTGTGATACACCAGTGGCGTAAAAAATGCACCATGTTGAACCATATTTACGAAGTGACGCATCTAGGTAGATGCGTCACTTTGTAAACCCCTGCGCTACATTATACCTGTGCCTGGTATAATGTATGCAGGGTGGGCGTAACCCCACAAGAAAGGGTCGTAGGAGTGGTTCAGTGAAATCTCTGAGATTTCGCTGCGCCACTTCTAGGACGCCAATGAGCTAAAGCCTTACGCCTGCTTCATGGCAGGCGTAAGGGTGACGCAGGCCCTTTCACATGGTGCTGGCCACATGTAAAAGAATCATTGCTGGGGATGTGTCAGGCTTCTGACACAACTCCAGCAATGTGCCACTTTTTGTGCTGGCATCATTGGTGTCGCAATGAGGGCGCACTGAGAAGTGGCGCACCGCTGCTTTCACACAGCGATGCTCCACTTCTCATAAATGAGGCCCTACATACGTAAAATAACTACTATTGCTCTACCTCACATACTAACTCTGATATTGGAGTAAATGTGTCTGGTGAAGTATGTTGGTATGAATGTGCCTGAGTATTTGAAGATGTGTTTTTGTGTGTGCACTACACTGTATTTTCTAAAGCCTTTTATCGTTTGATTTGCCACATTTTGTGCTATGCCTAGAAAACTTTAAATTTGGCACTGCTATATATTGTTTGTCTTTCATCGTTTCTCTTCCACAGGACAAGCCAATTAACTATAGGCTATACTTGACGTTCCACCCACATGCATGTAATGCAGCGCATGCTGTGGGAATAGTAGGCAATCATCAAACCCTATGATATAGCACACAACAAACGAGTTAGTACACTGTAGACTAACCTTACAAAACACATCTGACACACATCCCTATGTCAGTAGGCTATCATGAGACGACACTCAACTGTGTTTCCCTCGAAATGAGACTCATTAAAAAGAATCTGACTGATTACAACTATAATTTGCCTTACCCAATCACAAAATGCTAGCCAGAGCCATATCAAGGCCATTCGCCTCAAATTCCACCAAAGCCATACAATTAGCAAAGATGGCCTTAATACTAACTTCACCCCATGGAAACGGAGCATTGCATGATGCTACCTGGTGAACAATGTTTGTTTAGATAAAAATCTGCACAAGCCAGGTTCTGGACAACCAGAAACCCATCTCAACAAAAGAATGCCTTTTGCAACACCCATCCAGTCATACTGTAGATATAGTTATCTGTATTGAACTCACTGTATCCAACCTGGAGCACTAGTAAACTAGGCTTTGATAAACAAATATCAACTTACCACAAACAACTGCTACATATACACAACTGACCAATTTCACTCATAGAATTCTATAAAAACCCTATAAAAGTGTTTCCATTCCAGGGTACTGTGAATCAAATTACAACTTGAAATTGAGAAAAGTTTGGAGTCCAGCCCTTGGAGATGTTGTTCTCCTTGAGGCCAATGACTTCAACATGTTCTATGCCGCTATGAACTATGACACAGTTCTGTTTGCTTCATGCCTTCAATATGTCATCGTCTGGAAGACTGTAGATGAATCTCTGGATTTTTGAACAGCAGACAGAGCTGATTCTATGATTCTAACACTTTAACTGTACACTTATTTCCACATATCTTTGCTGCAAAATAATGTGGCTTACCATCAACTGATCCGAGGGTTGCAACCTGGTGGCACTCATCTTCGAACAATTCACAATGCCTGACGAAGAGACTGAGAACAATGCTAGCTTAGTGTGCAGAGACTCACAGGACTTGGAGGGTCCTTTCTTCACAAATAATTTTCTGCACATAATTCAAAAAATCTTTGTGTTATTTAATAACTTCGCCTCTATGTTCAGGGTCGGAACATTCAACGTTAGTGCTGGCTAATACACAAAACAGCATAAACCAGGACAGTGACCAGTAGAAGAAGTGGGAGGACTAGCCAGAAAATTGGAGTATGTGTATGCTCGGACTTGAAAGAAGAGCTGTAAAAGCCCTAGATATTTCCTGATCAGTGAGAGTGGAGTGGATCTGCAGCAGGCTGGAATTGAGCCCAGTTGGGCTTTGGACCAGCGCTGAGGTTCTGAGCATAGTATGCCGAATGAAAAGTAGGCTGCCATAGATGATGTAAGACC
Source organism: Lissotriton vulgaris (assembly GCF_964263255.1). NCBI lineage: Eukaryota > Metazoa > Chordata > Amphibia > Caudata > Salamandridae > Lissotriton > Lissotriton vulgaris. The sequence goes on along the minus strand of NC_141691.1, from coordinate 330,562,076 downwards.
GACAAAGGTCTGCCAGGTTTTTAGCACAACAGGGTAGAAAGAACTGTGGGAATGAGTTTTGAAATAAGGAAATTATTAAGGGAAAGGCGTAGTAGCACAAGTGAGCTTCGTGCAGTGCAGAGAGGTAACTTTGCAGCACTGATTAGAAAGGCAGATCTGTCACACAGCTTGTTTTTTGAAGAGATGGAGAAGGAGATATTAGCAGGTTCGGGCAAGCACACATGGACATGGGCAGATGGTGCAAGGCATGGGATAAAGATGCTCCCCTCATGTGCGTATTTACAAAGAAACAAGATATACTCCTGAAGCTAACAGCTGATACTGAGCATAAGGCAGAAATGGCAATTTCCTGCATGCTGAGGACCTCTTAGTTGGATTAGAGAACAGGCAGCACTGTTTCAGCTGTGCAGAATAGCAGCAAATGCGATGAGGCTCATAATAAATCCAACTGAAGGGGGTGATGATATATATCTCAATCATCTTACTTCAGGGTACCTAGACGTGAAGTTCCAGAAACACATGATGAGCAGACTGCTCCCCAGCCATCGTTGTCTGAGGTTCTAGATATGAGGACTCTATTATATCTTTACAATGTTGATTACTAGAACAATATTGAATTTACATAAGAATCCCAGAAGAAGCTCCTAGCAGCTATGTGATCTTGGCCGAAACACGTGTTCACTTGAAGAGCATGATTTCCAATGGACTTTATGCATCTCTTAATGATGAAGTGGGTTTCAGTTTTGGGAACTAGTATGGTAGAAAAATTTTGGGATTTCAATAGAGGAGAATATAAGAAGAAGTTTGGATTATCTTGCCATTGGAATTTTTAACTATCTCAATGATATTACAGTAGTGTGCAGGTTTCGAAAGAACAATCATTTACACGTCACTTTGTGAATACCAATAAATGTATAACCCTTTAGGTGTTCACCTCATGTCATGGAGCACTTGCATGGGTTTAGTCACTAGAACCCTTAGTACACCACATGTGGGAAATGTGCATTGGTAATGCCACACTCAGATTATTGATACCACAGGGAACAGTATTTAGCCCACTATTCAGAGTTTTAGTGGGTGGAATATGGAACCGCTGCAGTTACCGGTGGTTGGGCTCTGATTGTGGGTTGCTTTTTCTCCTTCCACTTCTCTTTTCCATGTAGAAACTAATTCAGAAAATTCAAAGCTGCAGGATTTCCTGTACAACTCATGACCACAGTTCGGCTGATAACTCCTGGGACTGACTGAATCAAACTTCATGAGGAAGTTGTACTCGAGGCCTATGTGTTATTTCTAACCTCGGAAACAATGTGCATTTCCTGCCGATTGTCTGAACTTGTAAGTGATATCTCTGTACTCAAAAATACTCCTACCCTGTCTCGGTACAGTAGGACTGTATTATTCTGAATGAAATGTTGTTGACTTTCTCATGCATTATTCACAGCATGGAAAAGGCTTTGAAAATGGGCCTCTATATGTGCACGGATTGGGAATTAAATATGACACATAAGCCATCATTCTGACTTGCAGGGAAATGCCGGTAATTAAAATCATCATTGTGTAGTGTCACCTTCATCTTACCTAAGGGCAACACAGTGCTGGAAGAGTGCTTTTTACTCAATAACCTTCTTATAAATTATACAGCTAAATAAAGTGGTAACTGGCCAGCACCTACATGTAACCTAACCCCTGATGTGACTGCCTCCACTTTATTTTGGATGTGTTCCGTGTATTTATCCACGCCACTACGACACACAATGGCGCGTTTACGATCTATAAAGTTCATCAACGCAGGTCTCTATAAACGACCAACCATTCGTATGTCTTATATACTGAAAATACTGATCTCTTCTGTAGTGTTTGTGGTTGATATGTTATCCTGCTCTGGCACGTTAAATAAAGTGTCAACAATAAGTGGCAATCTTTCACGTCTGCTCGGAAATTTAAGCTATAGATTTTTTTACGTAAATCAAGTCACATATTTTTTATTTGCCACATATTCAAACATTGACAGTCAATTACCACATTTCCAGCATCCTTTTTGGCTAATTAAATGTACGCTTTTCTTTTGTTTTCTAGAAGTTACGCAAAGCCCACGAGAATACCATGAGCTTAATTGTTTTTAGTACGTGTAATGGATATCTGCTCATAAAGCACAAAAAAATAATTTAGCAATACAATTTAATACTAAGGAAGTGAGTAAGTATCCTAAATGCGAAGATTACACAACTCATGTGAAGCTGGGCCAAAGGGCTTAATGCCAGAAAAATTGGTAAACCATTAATTCTATGATACATTTATGCTTACACACCTACCAACATATTTTTCAAGTAAATTACACAATTGCACAGTGTTTGTATCAGATGAGACACCAAAGGCATAGAAATAACAGAAAAGCTTCCTATCTCTCATTGTTCCAACAGGAATAGTCACTTTCATGTCCTCCCTAGTGCAAAAAACTTGTTGTTCAAATGTTTGCAGACCTTTTCTCTTATATTTTGCGTAGTTTTTCTACAAACAATGTCATGGTCCTGAAAAAGAACTCCAAGAGCGAGATTTACATAGTCATTTTGCGAGAGTAATACTTACACACCCTAAAGCCCTTAATATAAGAGTGCACGGTAATGATCTTTTACTAATAAATCCCTGTTGTCATTTGATAAATTTACTCTGCGTTGTTTTATTGCATATGGCAATTCACATAAGTTTCCCTGAGGCATGTCTTGAAAAGTACGTCTGTTGCCATACATTCCCTGGTACACTGATGTTTCAGCGGACTTCCAAATGTGTTTTAGCTTGTGTGCACTGGTTGCATTCTGCATAACACATGTTAGGGAGAATGATAGATATGATAGAAACGAACTCGTGCACATAATTGGCGTGCAATTGGTATTGGATAAAAAGAGAGGCAAAAGACTGGATTGGCAAATGCGACATTCCATAGAGAAAGGGAGAACAAATGTTTTAACATAAGCCAATTAGAACCGAGACAGGTGGCTGTGCTGGGCAACTCGAGACAGGAATACAAGTAAGCTGTACAACCATACATTGGTAAAGAAACATTGTTTAATGGGAAATTAATTGCATAAAAATAAGTAACATAATACCAACTAATGTAGAATGTCAATGACATTTTATTCCTTTTATGTACAAGTGAAAGTGTACCATTTCATGCATGCAATGCTGAATAGATTCCTGCTTATACCAATGAACAACTTATGCTGATATGAAAATAATTTTATTTTATCAATTAAAGTATTCATAAACCCTTAAAAAACACAATTTATAATAACGCCCATGTTCTGTGTTTGCTCCTTTTCCACCAAGAAATCAGCTGAACTTAAAAAAACATTGGTATCATACAGTATAATTTTTAAATAATTTTTACTTGTTATAGTTTCATATAAATTAAAATGTCACATTCTCAATGTCCTGCAAGTCTTATATCAGTCAGTGATAGAAAATATGAAAAACCTGCAAAGAAAGACTTAAACAACAAATGAGATTGACAGCTGCAGCACTTTCTGGACGATTTCCTGAGGCTAGGTTCTTTATTGGAACACCATCTTTCATGTGTGTATTAAGCACATGCTTATTAAAAGAGATATCATCCACATCCAGGTCAAAGGTTAACTCTAAAAAACAAAGAGGAAAGAAAGTTATTTGTGAAGTGGAATCATCAAAGTCGTCTATTATTATCAAGTCAAGAAAAAAAACCGTTATTTCGGCAGTGCAGCCATAAAAGCACATACAAAGGTAACAATACATTTAGAGCACCTAAGATATGCAGTTTTTACGTAATTAAAAACAAAGAATCAAATTTAAAAAAAGTATACTATAGTGAAAATGTATACATTGTTCTCTGACTCATCAACCTAGTACATTACAGGGTTCATTAAAATTCATTAAGTGATAGTTTTAAAACCATTAAAACAAGATTCAATAAATACTGAATAAAAGGAATCAAGGTATTATTAAAATTTAGATTTCATCTGTTTATCCTTACTTGGGAGAATATACAAAGTTAGGATAGCAGATAGTAAAAGTAGGGGAGTATTATACAGCAGTGACTTGGCGCCATGATCTGTGGTTGGGTAGAATTTAATTGTCAGTAGACTCATTTTCCTTTATAATGCTCCTACGAACACACCACATCGTGAGTAGAAACCTAGAGGTAACAAACACATATAAAGGGCCCGTTTCGTATTTTAATATCCCAAAGGCCTCAAAGTGGTGTCTAATTCCCACATTTCTACAAAGCTGGAGTATCCATTTAGACCTAGGTCTACTGTAAGCAGGACAGAAGAGGAGAACATGGAGTTCGGTTTCATCGGTCACGGTAGACCCAGGGTATCCTAATTTAGTTGCTCCCTTCCATTAATTGGTAAAAGCTCTAACCAGCAGGACCCCGTGCCTAAATTGAATATACAGTTTCTTTGCAATAAGGGTCTGGATGCTGTCCAGGGCCAACTCCAATTTGTACTGCTGTTTGGCTTCCGGAAACCTGGAAGTCAGACTGCATGAGTTAGCACACTGGGATAGTTGGATGAATTTATGTTCCTTATAAGCAGAAAGTAGGGTTTTTTTAGAAATTGAGGGGCAGGTCTCTTCTGGCGTCTGCCACATATTCATCCTTCCCAGTGCTTGGCAAGTGTTCCTAATGTGTGACATCCAGGGTATATTCTGTGCGCCCAGTATAGTCATAACATCCCTCAATTCCTCCCTATAATTCACCAACTCAAGCGTACTCCAAATACGGTGCCAAAATAGGAGTGGGCATGAGGCATTTAAATCAGCAATGGGGCCAATACCCAAATCCATCCGTAGTGGTGTCAGCGGACTACATCTTGGAAGCGCCAACAGCTGCCTGAAGAATGTATTCTTAGTTAAAGATAGGATGTTCGTTAGGAGGTGTCCCGAGAGCTCAAGGTCCATTTGGGGGTGTGGGCAGTTGGTGGTACTTGCATGGAAGACCATGCCGCTTCCTGCAGAATGAACAGAACTCTTCCAAGACCCGCTGCATACCCATTGGTGATTTAGAGAGTAGCAGGGTATCGTCCTCAAACATTTAAGCTGGTATATTGCGGTTACCTAGCCTCGGGGAATCTATATCTTTTACAGCCTCTAGATCGGGTGTCTACCTTCGAGAATTTAGGGGTCACTATAAATGACAGAATGGACTGGACCCCGCATATTACTAAAGCCAATCTGAAGCTCATACAATCCACTGGTGGCATCTTAAAAGTTTTTAATGAATCATCTCTTAAATTGGTGGGACCCCCTGTTAAAATTTATAAAGTCAAAGCGAGATCCGGTGCGCTATATGGTGCGGACATATGGGGGCACGTTAATGTTGCGCCCCTCATTCACACCGAGAACAGCTTTCTGAGGCGCCTTTTAAGACTCCCCCAGAGTACTCCCCTTGTTCCACTTCGGCTAGATCTGGGGTTGGCCCCTTTACCGGACGTCGTTTCGAACCGTCCTCTGCTATATTGGAGACGCCTCTGGGCCACCCCGGAACTAGAGAGTTATAGGGAAGATTTACGGGACTTGTTGGATAGTAGGGGAGCTGAGAAAATTCCCTGGCTCAATTACGTTCGGTAGCTTTCTCGGGCCATAGGTAGGGGAGATCTTTGGTCCTCACCCGAGGAGTCCAGTGCCTTGCTTCCTAGGAAAAATCTGAATGTGGCACTGAGAGAGTACGGTTTATCCCTTTTAATTTCCAACTCTTCCTCGGGTAGGTTAACCAAAACCTTCCTAGAAATCAAGGCCCATCCTAAATTTGAGAGCTGGCTGGACGACATAAAGCCTCCTTTTGCCAGGAAATTATATGTCCAGTTCAGGCATGGTTCACTTCCCCTACGGGACATAACAGACAAATGGCTAAAACCCGTGTCCCCGATGTCTGGCCTCTGCACGGGATGTTCGGGAGGTAAGGAGACAGCCCAGCACGTTTTACTCTTCTGCCCCTCGTACCATCGGCCGAGAGCCAGATGGATAGTACTACTCTGTCGATCTAGGGGAATCAGGGATTACAGGGAGGTGTATAGAATCCTTAAAACCGACACTACATTCCTGACTGTACTTGCTACATCCAAATTTCTTTTATCTATGTGGATCATAAGGTGTGCTATTTTAAAACAGGCATCCCCACCAACCCTGCCCTAATTGGGCTGGTCGAACGGTAATTCTGTAGACTTGAGATGCTTAGATTTTTTTACCTTCTAATATTTTAACCTGTATTTATTAAGCTGCTATTCCTTCTTATGTGTTTTTAATTTTAATCTGACGATGAACATTCTTTATTGTATGTATCTCGCCTTTTTATGTTTTTTAACCGAAATAAAAGCTCTTTGACTGACTGACTTTACAGCCAGTAGTGTTTCAATAGGCCATTTAAAACGAGGGTGAACAGGGTGGGGCTAAAACATATCCCTGTCTCACCCCTTTCTCTACCGGGAAGGTGGCTGCCAATTCCCCATTCTTGCCGTACCTTATTCTCGCATACGTGTCCAGGTGCCCAATTGTTTAATCTCACAAGATTAAACAATTGGGTCAGTTTTAGGTATACACCAGTTGCAAGTCAAATCAGCCTGTGCGCTGCTGCAACTCTCACCTGAAGCCTCAATATAGACAAAGCATTTCCCGCCTCTGTTGTCTGTATGTACTCTTCTTCCCTGGCCTTCTTTTGATGACAGAAAATAATTTAGTTCATTTGTATATGGAACAGCCCCACTCAAATAAAGACACGACCTTACAACTAGGCTACACCATGACAAGTATTACAGAAACGTTGCACAAGGGCAGAAAAGAACAGGGAAAATCAATGTACACCATTTCTGATACTTGAGTAACATGGATTGAAGCCCACAGTATTTACAACCCGCCTGGACAAACATGCCACAAACTGAATTCTCATTACTCATTTTAAATTGAATTATTTGTGAGGCTGTGGTTACACGTGGTTTCACTGTCTTCTTAAGGGTTTGACTTAAACCTAAAATCTTCCGATACAATGTACTGACCCAAATCTATTTGCGGTATTCTGTATCGAGAAGAAGCAACAATTGTACAAACAGGTTTCCCTATTTTTTGCACCAGGCCAGATATTTTTAATTATAGTTCCAGTGGTGGACGCACATGGAGTAGGACACGGGATGTGTTTATGCAGCTTTGTTCAACAGATGCCCTTTATAAATTACAGTCCTGAACATGTATTCAACAATAGCCAAGGAATGGAAAACATACAGTAAATGAACTACAGTACATTATACATTTAGAGTTGGTTTATGCAAATAGTTCAACAGTTTTTCTTTAAAAGTAATATTTGAATAGATAAAAAACAGAAATGTATTCATGGCTGGCTATGTAAGATGAACAACTTCGAAGGAAAGAAGGAGCGGCAGTACAGTCAAAATTATAAGAATTATGAACTTTCAAGATTTCTCCTTTGTAGTGGTTCCCATTGCCCACTTTGAGTTGGAAATTATAGAAATCAAAACCGGCAAAAGTAGAATCATTGAGGATCACACACTAAATAGTAAAACGATTAATATATAGAAAGGTCTCCATAAAGTCACTCAAAGATATGCGCATTCGGGACACTCCCACTGCAGTCTGCTACAACCACATACCATAACACAAGCATCACATCATCAAACTATCTAGGAACTTCATAAGGTATTATGGTAAGATATAGGGGTAAAAGTAGGGTCAGACTAAGAGATGGGTCAGCTTAGTTTTCTTGTGGGTATGCATTTAGGTTTAGGCTTTTGGCTAGAGCTAGGATTTGTATTAGGTTTAGGCAAGGGGTTCGGCTCATGGGCAGTTTTAGAGTTTGCTTTAGACTTGGACAAAACACTGTTTAGGATTAGAGTTAGGGTGGAGAATAGAATGTGGGTTAGGACAAGGGTCAGGCTAAGGATTTAAGCAAGGAATAAGTATTAAAAACAGTGGTAGCTGCTGATCCTTAAAACTATTAGGGAGTAATTAACCATCTACAGTACCATAAATTACTCCAAGACAATGACGAGAGCTCACATTTTCTTCAGGAACGTTTGAGAAATTCTCTACTAGGACATATTTGGTGCAGAATGACCTATTTTATGAGGAAACTTTAAAACAAATAGTCCAAAAGTAATGTGTTTTACAGTCATTTCTGACGGGGCACTCTTGAACATTATAATAAAACGATAGGGACAGGGTAAATAAGGAAGAAAGGGTTTTAATGGACACCCACCAGGAGGCTTGTGGCTACCACCAGATTACAGTAGGAACTCCGCAACAGCTTGGATCCACACATTCCAGCTGGTGTCATATGCATTCTTAACAGAGAATACTACACTTAAAGAGCCAGGAATAACACATTACAATATATTCATGGGTTGTCAGGTAAGCCCAACCATACACATCGTTGCTGGGAGGTTCACTCACAAGGAAATGGTTAGCACAGTTTCCTTAGACATTGTTACAAATCAATTGGATTGCAGACTGTTCAAATGATCTGACTTGGCTTCCTAAAATGAGGCAATTCGACCTGCCGCTTTCTTTTATCTTTCATTCGTGTTCCTTTCAGGTAGGTGCTCAGACATGTGATGTGACATTTAAAGTTTCATCGATCTCACAAGCCTAGGGCATAGACAACAAAGTTATCCCTCAAGTAAGAACAATCTTGCAATCTTGGGTTCAAGAGCTGTTACTCACTGAACTTGCAGATCGTCAGGCTCTAGAAGAAGGTTTTCATTCCTTGAAAACTGATGTTAGTTACTTTCCTCAGTTTATTAGGGAGCGAGTTCTGTGCAGTAACACCCTGGAACGACAAATTATTTTTTCCCTATGTAGTCCAATGACGTGGCTAATGAGCAATGAGAAGATGCAATAGACAGTGCAAGATAGTTCTTAGAGCTGTAATTGCTGGGTAGAACAAGCATTGGTAAATGAATTAGGTATCACCTATTGGGTTAATGATAGGAAGTGTGGGAGCAGTGTATGAGTGCAGGGTGAATGGTGTGTGTGCTCTCTGTGCAAAGTGAGTGGTGCATGGATTAATGTTTATAAGTGTCTGGGTGCAGGGTGAAAGTGCCTCTAGCATGGTGATTGATGTATGTTCAGTGCTGCATTAGAATTGTGTGGGTGTACAGTCTGTGTGAGTGTACAAGGGTGTGTGATGGCATTCTACTCGGGTCTTGTTGAATTGCATGGCTTAGCTAGCTGATGACTTTGATATATTGAATTGTATATCTTTGTTAGAAAGTGTTATTTTCCGAATAAATGTATTTGCCTGACTGAGGAGGTGGTTAAAAGTGCCTTGTAAATTACTATTTCACTGGGAAGTCGTTTTCCTTTGGGAGAAATGCTGAATGATACACAATTTGTGGTAATTGAAGACCCTTTCTAAATATAATTGCTATATAAGGACATTATGTTTCTGGTGATTGTACTACTTGCTGTGGTAGAGCCGACACACACTGCGTGTCCCCACCTGATGTGATAGATACAATAACCCCACTTTGTACCTGAAAGATGTGCCAATAAGATTAAGCAGAGTAGCCAAGGTTCCCACTCCACGACTGCAGAAGGGACGGCCGGAGACAGGCGCTCACCTCTAGCTTTTAATATGGCACCTGATGTGTTTTGCTGTTCATGCTGAACACGTTTATACTTCTAGTGGTAGCATCAACACACAATGTGTGTCTCCACATGGTATGATAGAATCAATAACCCCACTTAATACACGAAAGATGTGCTAATCAGATTTAGCGGTGTGGCCAAGGTTCCCGCTCAACGATTGCGGAAGGAACAATGGAGGCAGACGCTCACCTCTGGTTTTTAATAGGGCACCTAATGTGTTTTACTATTCTTGCTGTACATGTCTGTACAAATTGGAAATACATTTACAGAAAGCATTCCCTCTACTTGCAAGAACTCTAGGAGTTGCTCTTATTAGAACAATGAGGCAATTAAACAAATGAAGACTGTTAGAAATGGGATTTCTGGTTGGTCAGGGCAAGCGCTTAAGCCAGGCAGAAACTACCACTCTAGTCAGGGCAAGGGAGTTACACGCTGAAGATAACCCCTGCTCACCCTCTTGGTAGCTTGGCACAAGCATTCAGGCTTATCCCAGAGGCAATGTGTAAAGCGTTTGTGCAACACAAACACACAGCAGCAATATACTAGGCACACCACAAGTGAAACTCCACACAAGGTTCTATAAAAATAGCCTTTGTATTATCCAAAACACATTCGATCATAACCACACATATACACCGTGCCCACTGACACCAAGTAGTAATTTACAGGGGATTATATACATTTATTTATTTATTTATTTTTAACATTTGGTGAGTACGTTATACACAATCAGAGAGAGTCGTATCCCTTCAGGGTTAGCATTGCACTATGGGTATACGGGTAATACACAGCCATTCAGCCCGCATCCCGGAGGTCGGGCGGCGGTATTTGGCAAGTTTAGTGTCTCTCACCTGACTGCAAAGCATGCACTACATAACAAAAGTAAGTTCTACTTCACTGCTTCAAAAGCAATTTTATGGTGTAACTAACTTATAACCCAACTGTAAACGATGCCTCCAATTCTGCAACCCATTCCGTATCATGTGGCGTGTCCCTATAGATCGTACCAGTGCCTCACTGTTCTACATATTGCGGGTGGCAACAGACACGACAGCCACCCCATCTGGCATTTAACTCTGCTAACTGTACAGTTTTCATCACTCCAGTATGGCATCAATTAAATAATTTTGCGTCCCCGCAACGAGGTCGCCCTGCTCTCCATCCGCATTCTCTGCTATGCGGCTAGGCGATTTTTATAATCCACATAGAGCCCCCAAAAGTTCTTAGGCCTACTCTTTAGAGGTACCAGATCGCTGTAATTCTCCGTCTGGGTACAACAGTAGGTCAGGTCCCTATCCAATTGTTCTGACGTAGGGAGCGGGCCCCTCATCCAGCCACTAGCCAGCCTGCGCCTAGCCAACAGCATTCCCATATCTACCAAACGTGTCTGGGCCTTAGGCAGTCCCTTCGAGTAACCCAGAAGAGCCAGCACAGGGGACAGGGGGAGTTCAGCGTCTATTATCTTACCTAAGGTATTAAAAACTTTTTCCCAAAAGTTCTGCACCCCGTGACACTCTCAGGACAAATGCATGAACCCCGTATTGCTAGCCCCGCATCTGTCACAGGTCGCGTCCACTCGCAGACCGAATCTGCACAGTCTCTCAGGCGTGTGATAGACTCTATTGATGAATTTAAAATGCATTAATCTATGTCTTCCGTTTAGGGAAATCCGCCTCGTGTTGTCGCAACAGTATTCTCACATGTCGTCATCTACTGCAATCCCCAAGTCCCTTTGCCACTCAAGTCATGCCTTACTATACTCAGTAGTTCTGCCTGTAAGAGTCTTCCTATATGAAATAGAAACCAGTTTCCGGGGGGAATCTGTCTTAATAACGTGTGTGAGTTCCAACAATTCAACGGGCTCCGCTAAGTCGTCTCCTTATTGCTCCAGCCATACCCCCCCCCCGACTCTATGAAATTGGAAGCGTTGTAGCCCAGTCGGCGCCATGTCCGGTGGGAACACCGCAGCAAGTGTTTTAAGCGTCCCATCCTCAAACGTGTCTCCAGCCGTTTTTAAACCTTTTTCTTTCAGAGCCGAGACCACACCTTTTTACAAGCATGGCGAAAGCCAAGCCATCCACTCGATGGGCATCGATGGGGAGTACAGCAGCGCCCCCGAGTGGTACTGCAGCAGAGCCTGCCATGCATGCCTGGCCGAGTTCAAAGAGTCCAATAGTCCCGTGCGTCTGTCCACTGGGTCAAAAACCACAGCCGGCAGAGGCCTAGGTGCCGCATAGAGTCTCTCCAGTTGAACATACGGTGCATTCTCCTTGTTATGTATCCAACTATGTACAACTGCAGCTTGCGCCACTCCTTAGTAAAGCTCAAAATCAGGAGCCCCTAGATCGCCAAGGTGGTATGGTAACACCAGCACAGCCCACTGCACCCTGGCCTGCTTCCCCGCCCATGCCAGTTTGATCATTAGTGACTTAAGGCGACTAAAGAAGTATTTTGGTAGCACCATTGGTATGTTAGTAAAAAGGTACAGTAACCTTAGCAATATGATCCTTTTCATGATCAAGATTCTACCCATCAGCGAGAGGGGCAGTGCCTGCCAAACCTCGACATTATCTTCCAGTTTCGCCATGGCAGTCCCATAATTGTCGCGCATTACCACTTCTGGGTTTGTGTGGAGCTGTATCCCCAGGTATCTCACCGAGTCCGTTGTCCACCTCAATGGTTACTCCATTTCAAATTGTTCAGTTACCGGGGTTAGAGGAAATGCAATGGATTTATTCCAATTGACCGTTAGCCCTGATAGTGCCCCAAACTTCACAACCTCCCTCAGGAGCGGTGACAAGTTCTGCTCCGGTTCCCGGATGTAGAGGAGTGTGTCGTCCGCGTAGGTCGACATGATCAGGCGGTAACCAGGGAAATTTAGCCCTTTGTGGCTGTGGTACTCTAGCATCGCACAGGCCAGCGGCTCGGCCACTAATGCGCAGAGCACAGGTGACAAGGGGCACCCCTGTCGGGTGCCTCTCAGAACAAGTATTTTATCCGGGACACGATTCCTGAGGCTTACGCGTGCCGTAAAGTCAGGGTACAGGACTGCCATCATCTGCAAAAACCCCTGTCCTATCCCCAGCCTAGCCAGCACCATTCTCATAAAAGGCCATTCTACCGAGTCGAAAGCGTTCTCTATGTCTAAGAACACAGCTATCGCCTTCCGGTCTTGCGTTATGTGTTGAAGAGCAACAAACACAGTTCACAGATTGTATGTCACGTTCCGACCTGGCACGAATCCCGCCTGTTCCGGGGCAACCAGCTCCCGGGTGAGCAGAGCCAATCGGGTTGCCAGAACTTTCGCGTATATTTTGGTGTCAACATTCAAAAGCGACAGTGGCCTATAGGAGCTGCAATCTTCCAGGGTCTTCCCCGGCTTCGGGATAGCTATTATTAATGCCTCTCTCATGGAGGCTTTCACAAAGGACAAGGGAAACCCTACTCACGAGGAACCAGGGCGATTAGTTATATCAAGTTAAATCCGAACAACAGATGGAGGCTGGCATCACTCCTGCCTCTCTCATGTCCGCGTATAGTGCAGAAACGTGTGGCATTAGTCAGTCTAGGAAAGCCATGTAAAACCCCACCGTGAGGCCGTCCGTCCCTGGCACGCTCCCTGCTCTCATTCCACTAAGGGCCTCCTGTATCTCGTCCTGTTCTATTGGAAGCATTAAATATTCCCTATGGACGTCTGATAAGAATGGTAGTTTGATATGATCTAAATAGTCCTGAATCTCGTCCTCATTGCACGTCCCCCTTGCCTCATATAGCTCTGAATAGTAAGTCCGGAACCGGTCCACTATTTCCTCCTCGTCTGTGAGTAGGGTGCCCTCCCTCGTCTTCACCGCCGTAACCGTTGTCCTGCGCCGCTGCTGTCTCATCATGTTAGCCAGAACTGAGCCAGGTCTGTTCCTCTCACCGTATATTCTAGCTGTCGCGTATTTCCCCAAGTGTTTCAGTTCAGCATCCGCCTCCTCCTGATAGTCCGCCACAAGTGTCCTAAGCTCCTCCCGTGAGTCCTCAGAGTCACCACTCAGCAGTTGCTTCTCACAGTCCGCCACCTTAAGCTCCAGCGTAACTAAGCGCTGCCGAATTGATCGCAGAACCCCAAGTGTTTACTCATAACCTCTCCTCTAATGTACACCTTAAAGGCTTTCCAAACCGTAGTGAAACTGTCAACTGACCCAATATTGATGTAAAAAAAAACTCTATCGCTTTGTGTATGTCCTCTCTGAATTGTGCATCTTGTAATGAGTAGGGCGGGAATCTCCACGTGGATGGGGGGATTCTTCTCTGGGGAGTTGTGAATGTTAGCAGCACTGGGGAGTGGTCAGATAGAGTTCTAGGGAACGCCTGGCAGCCGCGTACCAGTGAGGAAAGTCGGGAGGAAGCCAGCCAATATTCTATGCAGGTGTGGATGTTATGAAACGCTGAGTAGTGCGTGAAACCTCCTTTTTCAATGATACAGGCTGCGCCACACATCAATAAGGTCCTCTCTGATCAACAACCCATCCAATTCTCTAGCCGCTGGTTACTGTCGTCTATCTGGGCCGCTCGATCTGTCCAACTCTGGGTTCCTGGTCATGTTAAAGTCACCACCCCATATGACTGGAAGGTCTGTGTAGTCCCGAACTATTGCTGCTAAGCGTCTATAAAAATCAGGACAGTCGAAATTAGGGCCATATACGTTAACCACTAGGGTGTCATTCCCTTGCCCGTGCAGTGTGATATGACATACCTGCCTCCCGGGTCAGCACTTAACAACTTCAGGGAACAGTCTGATTTTGGGTTCACCAAGGTGAGTACACCCCGGGCATGTGTCATGAAGCCTGCTGCATTATGCTGTCCTTTCAACCCCCTTGCCTGCAACCTGGGACTGCCGTCTGACAGGTGTGTCTCCTGCAGGAAAGCTAAATCTTTGTGGTGTCTCTGTGAGTAATTCAGAATTTTCCTCAGTTTCCTAAAGTCATTCAGCCCACGGACGTTCCACGTCATTGCCCGGAGTGCCTCCATTCGTGTGTCGTGAGTCATGTTGTCAGTGGCCATTCACAGTAACTGGTTTCTCGGTTAGTACTGGGCCACCCTCATCAGGAATAGCATGGTGTATGGTAAGGCTAGCAGATCTGGCAAAAAAAACATTACCAACAAAAACCCCTCCCTTACCCTGTTCCAACTCCCATCCCCTCCCACAGCAGACCACCCCCAACTAGGTCACGACATTACCATTCCCCAACCCGTATAACCCACTACCCCCTCCCTTTTAATTCTTACCCCCTCAGTGCTAACATGTGTGGGTGTAGGTAGCTCAAGTCCAATTGCCAGTAACCAAACACAATCTTAACTCTTGACACTAACCCCAGTCCTCCAGCTGGCAGGGACCAGTCCCTCCCACACTGGGGGGGTGTCTCCCATTTGCCTCAATGTTTATCTCTTCAGCGTTTCCGCATAGTGTGCGTACCTGTCTCCACCCTTGTAGTCCCTTGGGCGGCACATCACCAGACTCTCAGTCCTGGTCATCTATGTTGGCCTCGCTTGCACAGTCCGCTGCAGTGGAATCCAGACCCTTCCTCCGGCCCTTCCTCCAGTCTTTCAGCGCCTTTTGAAGCACTCTCGGATCCGTGAAGACGTGGGACTGCCCGTCCCTGTTGATTTTAAGTTTAGCCGGGTATAGCATCGCATATTCCAGGCCTAGGTCTCGCAGTTGTTTCTTCATTTGGAGGAAGAGCTTTCTCGCCTCTTGGACCTTGGCAGTGAAGTCCGGATATAGCGAGATATTCGATCCCTCGTATATTAGTGTCTGCTTTTCTCGGGCTGCTCTCAGCGCTGCATCCCTGTAATTCAGGAACTTCGCTATTATCGGTTACGGCGGAGCTCCCGGCTTTAGCCACTGAGCCAGTGAGCAGTGCGCTCTCTCTATGATAAACATGTTGGAGAACACTTCAGATCCCAGCAGAGATGTTAGTAGTTTCTCAATGAATGTCTCCATTTTACCGGTTTGAGTTGTCTCCGGAAGACCGACGACGCGCACATTGCAGCGTCGGGAACGCGCCTCCGAATCTTCGGTCTTATCCTGGAGTAGCTGCATCACCTTTCCCAGTTGTTTATGACTAACATCGATACTGGTTTGCGCCTCCTCGGCCTCAGTGATCTGTCTTTCTGACATGTCCAGGCGTTCAGCATGTTTGTCGAGTCTTTCTCCCATTCTGTCCAGCCTGTATGTCATTCCGTCAATCTTGGCCCCCAGTGACGAAATGCCTTCCTGTAGGCCCTTCTCCATAGAAAGCAATAGGCTTTTAATGTCCTGTTCCTGCTCCTCCGGGGAGGGGGGCCTAGGGCTATCCTCAGGTACCTTGTCCTTCGATTTAGCGCTCTTTTGTGCAAACGGAAGCTTGGATTGGACTCTGTCTGGCTTCCCCATCTTGCCGCCGCTTCTGAGGTCAAGGTTCATGTGTGCTCTGACCTCCACCAGGGTTTCCAATCACCTGCTAGTTAGGTTGAGCCCCTGTGGTCTATCCTGTGTCCACCTCAGTTCTGTCGCCCAGGTCACCGGTCTTCCTGTCGAATTTTAATCTGCGCGACTCGCCTTCTCCCCGGCGTCTCTCCGTCACGTTCACTCTGTCGGCTGTGGTCACCGCCGCCCTTACCAAATGCCTCCGTCACCTCTCTGACCTCTCAGCACAGTTCCCACAACCGTTCAAATGGCTCCCTTTGCACCTCATGGCAATTAAGCATGGGCTGAAAATTTGTTCTGCTCGCGGAATTTGCGGATTTTCCGCAATTTCGCGATCCGCGAATCTCGCGAAATCGCGGTAAAATCCGCGAATCAGCGGGGACGAATTTTCAGCCACGCACTTACAGGGTTACAGCAGCAGGTGCAAAAGTTGAAGCTAATTTCTTGTAACCTTTTACAAAAGGGTTACAAAGAAATTAACTTCAACTTGGGCACCTGCTGCTATAAGCTTGTAAGTGCTTCCTGGCGCCTCGTTGCCTACTTGCAACTATTCTCTGACCCTGCTCTGACCCTTGCAACCTCAACAGGAAGCACTGACAGATATAAAAACAAGCATTTGCAATGCAATAGGTCTCGCATTAGGAAAGTTGGAGCTATTGGTCTTGTAAATGACAATTTTTTTTATTTATGTGTTGGTTTTGAAAATAGCTAAATTAATAGCTTTGTCATTTACAATGTCAATAGTTATAACTTTCGCAAATGTGACACCTATAGCATTTGTAATGCAACATGTTTTGTATTTACGTGACCTAGCTGTATTGATATTACAAATTACAATGGCTTTTCATTTTTTTAAATAATTAATACTTAAATAAAAGTGATTTTAATTTATAATGGCAATAGCTTAAACTTTTGTAAATAACTTTTGTGAAGATTATGTTCAGTGTATTTTATTGTGACGAAAATCTAAGAACAGAAGTGAAATATTAACATCTTTTTGTGACATTTGTAATAATGTTTGAAACATTGAGAGAACATATTTGAACCGGTTGTTGTTGAATGGTTGGCAGATTGATGCTGGGGTGGCGCTGAGTGGTGCTGTGGTGGTGCTGAGTGGTGCTGTGGTGATGCTGAGTGGTGCTGTGGTGGTGCTGAGTGATACTGGGATGGTGCTGAGTGATGCTGGGGTGGTGCTGAGTGGTGCTGTGGTGGTGCTGAGTGATGCTGTGGTGGTGCTGAGTGGTGCTGTGGTGGTGCTGAGTGATATCGTGGTGGTGCTGAGTGATGCTCTGGGGGTGCTGAGTGATGCTGTGGTGGTGCTGAGTGGTGCTGTGGTGGTGTTGAGTGATAATGTGGTAGCACTGAGTTATGCTGTGGTGGCGCTGAGTGATTCTGTGGTGGCGCTGAATGGTGCTGTGGTGGTTCTGAGTGATAATGTGGTGGTGCTGATTGATAATGTGGTGGTGCTGAGTGATGCTGGGGTAGCGCTGAGTGATGATGTGGTGATGCAGAGGGCAGAAAGGCACAAAAAGCAGTCTAACAAAGTGCAGAAGGGCAGAAAAACAAGGGAAAAACGAGTCTAACTGAGGGCAGAAGGGCACAAAAAACTAGTCTAACGGGCAGAAAGGCACAAAAACGAGTCTACAGAGGGCAGAAGAGCACAAAAAACGAGTCTAACAGAGGGCAGAAGGGCACAAAAACAAGGGAATAACAGAGGGCAGAAGGGCACAAAAAACAAGTCTAACAGAGGGCAGAAGGGCAGAAAAACAAGGGAAAAATGAGTCTAACAGAGGGCAGAAGGGCACAAAAAACGAGTCTAACAGGGGGCAGAAGGGCAGAAAAACAAGGGAAAAACGAGTCTAACAGAGGGCAGAAGGGCAGAAAAACAAGGGAAAACGAGTCTAACATAGGGCAGAAGGGCACAAAAAACGAGTCTAACAGGGGGCAGAATGAATCCCGCCCTGCGTGTTTGTCCACAAAGATGCCACCTTTTTGTGCAATACCTCTACTCAACTGGAGTACTTTCTACTGTCTAATCAGTAAGTGCTCCCTCGTTGGCTGAATGTATAGGGGCAGATTTACAATAACTGGTGCATCCCCAGGGATGTGCCAGTTATTGTGCGCCCCAGCTCCGCCACCCATGGTGTGCCGCATTTACAATGCGGCGCACCATGTGGCAAAATGGCACAGATGCATCATGCATCTGTGCCGTAAAAGCAGCGCATTGCTTGAGCTGCGTCGCACTTGCGACACAGCTCCAGCAATGCTCTGGGGGCCCTATCTCCCCAAGCTGCATCAAGCCTTGTGCCTGCTTTAAGCAGGCGCTGGGTTTTGACGCAGCATTGGCCTAAAATTGACTGAGTGAATTCTTGTAGATTTCACTCAGCCACTTTTAGGAGGCGTTCCTGTGCAGGAACACCCTCCCCTGCACCGGAACGCCTCCTGATGGCGCAGGGCTTTACAACGTGACGCACCTCTCAGATGCGTTACGTTGTTAATACCCAGCACCATGGCGCATTTTTTGTGCTGCCGCTGTGTCACAAAAGGTCTCGGTAGAGGGTGGGAGTGGTGAACCAGAGGGTGGCAGTGTTGAACCAGAGGGTGACAGTGATGAACCAGAGGGTGGCAGGGGTGAACCAGAGGGTGACAGTGCTGAACCAGAGGGTGGCAGTGCTGAACCAGAGGGTGGCAGTGCTGAACCAGAGGGTGGCAGTGATGAACCAGATGGTGGCAGGGGTGAACCAGAGTGTGGCAGTGGTGAACCAGAAGGTGGCAGGGGTGAACCAGAGGATGGCAGTGGAGAACCAGAGAGTCGCAGTGGTGAACCAGAGGGTGGCAGTGCTGAACCAGAGGGTGACAGTGGTTAACCAGAGGGTGGCAGTGGTGAACCAGAGGTGCTGTGATGAACCAGAGGGTGGTAGTCGTGAACCAGAGGGTGGCAGTGGTGAAACAGAGGGTGACAGTGCTGTACCAGAGGGTGGCAGGGGTGAACCAGAGGGTACTGTGATGAACCAGAGGGTGGCAGTGGTGAACCAGAGGGTGGAAGGGGTGAACCAGAGGGTGGCAGTGGTGAACCAGAGGGTGGCAGTGCTGAACCAGAGGGTGACAGTGGTTAACCAGAGGGTGGCAGTGGTGAACCAGAGGTGCTGTGATGAACCACAGGGTGGCAGTCATGAACCAGAGGGTGGCAGTGGTGAACCAGAGGGTGACAGTGCTGAACCAGAAGGTGGCAGGGGTGAACCAGAGAGTGGCAGTGCTGAACCAGAGGGTGGCAGTGGTGAACCAGAGGGTGGCAGGGGTGAACCAGAGGGTGCTGTGCCCATACACGACCGCATGGGTAACTTAGCCATGCAAGCGGCCCGTGAACATGCAAAAAGCCCCGCGAACACGCAAAACACCCGTGAACACGCAAAAAACCCAGCGAACACAAAAATTTGCACAAATTCGCTGATTTTGCGGATTGCGAATTTGATTTCACGCGAATTCACGGAACGCGAATTCGCACATTTCGCCCATACTTTTTGGCAATTCAGATAGTATTGGTGTATAGAGGCAGTGCAGCAAGGGGTGATGCAGAAACATCTTTCCCCCTGATATATTGGCAGCGTAGTTCTAAGTAGAGCGCTGAACGACTCTCCCCGCCGATCTATTGAACTCAGGCAGTAATCCACCTATCAGAAAGCGGACTCAGTATGTCCATGGGGCAGCCAGGACCAGATGACTCCCAGTCCCGGGGAGAGGTCCCTTACCGCCGCAATATCGCCTCCTGTTGAGGCAGCCAAGCCAGAGCCCGATCCTTGTGTTTTGCGTCTGTGCGTTGCCCTCTGCCTCCGGCGTCGATCTCACTCCCCCCGCAGTCAGACACCCCATCTACTTGGGCTTCGCCGATCACCAGCACCGTTGCGCTTCTTCCTGTCTCCTCGCATGTAACTGTGGAACAATCCGCACCTCTGAGGACCTCACTGATGTTCCTCCACACCACTGTAAGGCGTGCCCCTCTCTCCGCCTTCTTTTCCGACGTATCTCTGCCCCCTCGGGGCCCAGGTGCAGATATCGGCCGCACGCAGGGTGACGTCGCCGGGTGAGTTCCAAAATCAAGGCCGGTGATTCTGGGCCCAGTCGCGGCCCCGCGTAGGTCCCCAGGGGGGCACCACCTCCGGGCCCGATTTTGCTCTTGGTCGCACTCACCTGTGCAGGCTCTTTCTGCGGATCTGTTGTTGCTATTTTGGATCCCTTCCCGTGGTGGGATACAGAATTCTGAAGGATATTGTCGCCGGCGTCGGAGGAGCTCGAGACTCAAGCGTCCATCTTAGTCTCGAGCTAGCTCGGCCCCCCCACAGGGGGATTATATACATGACAGGGCAAATTGGGCCACTGTCAGAACCTTTATAAAGCAAAAGTCGCACATATAAAACACAACCAGTAACTACTAGTAAAATAATGAACTCAGAATTATCACTAGCAACATAAATGCACTATGTCTGCATAACATTAGGCATAAAGCACATTATGCTTTAATCACATTTAGGAGTGCAATGTGCATACAGGTGCATACATCACCTTCAGCATAACCACATTATGCAAACGCCTTAAACATCACCATAAAAAGGACCCCAGGCCATCTGTACTTTCACTGGGGCTCAAATGCCCTCTGTACCAAAAGTCTGGGCACAATTATAGGACCTTCCACGGCCCTCTGTCTGCCTTGGCAGCAACTGCAATGTGTGTAGGGCACTGGGTGTAGGTGGGTGCAACTCACCCCTTTCTCATTGTCACCAAAAACAATACCCTTTCGTTGCAGCTGCCTGTGCTTTTGTGATGCAGCTGTGATAAAATTAACTCTGGCACCAACTGTGCTTGAAGAGTCCCCTTTACTGGGACCCTCCTGGTGCCACTCTCCGCACCATACTGTGCCCAAAGAGAAGTCCGCACTGGCACTAACAGTGCCTCAGGGAGTGCCAACACTGATCCACGTACCGCTCCAACTCACCGGAATAGATGTTAATGTTATGTTATGTTAATAAGGCATTTATTAAGTGCACTATCACCGATTGGTTTCTTGGAGCTGTTCGTTGCTGGCTCCAGGCACCGACAATGTGCCTTGGTAGGTCCAGCTCACAAGACCCTTCTTCACCTCCCTCGGTCTCCTCTGGCAGCCGCACCACCTTCCGTTCCTTGATGGCCGTCCGGGTCTTCCTGCAGTCACCGGGGAACTCCGGACTCTTCCAGATCCTCCGGACTTCGGCCGGGAGCCTGCGAGGCTCCGGTTTGGCAGATATCGGCCTCTCTTCCCATTCGCCGCACATGGGGCGCTCTGCTTCCTGGGTTTTAAGCTCCGCCCAATGTCAGGCAGCCTTGTCTGACTTCCTGATTTCCCGAGGCGATTGTTCTGGCCGATCTCGGTGGTTCTTTACAACTGCGGGGTGGGCTCCCGCTTCCCCATGAGCCCAAATACGGGGTAGGCTCTCGCTCCTCCTAGGAACACCACAGTGCGGGGTAGGCTCCTGCTTCTCCTGGAAGCACAGGGGAATCCCCACGCTGGGATTCCCTTTGCGTACTATGCAGTGCAGTTCTGCAGGCCACACACACTTCTCCCACCCTAGGAGAAAGATATAGCGCTCACGAGGGGTTAGAAGCCAGGAATTCCAAAGTTCAAGGGCAAAAGGCTGGGCCCAGGCAGGCCAGATCAGAGCGCCCTCCAGCAGGGAGGCAGTCCCTCGTGGCGGTTCCTACTGGGGCCCAGCACCAGCAAGTATCCCCAAGCAGCACAAGGACGCACACTTTATGGAGTCACAGCCCCAATATTTATAGTGCATTTCTCTTTGTCTGCCCTGACACAGGGCTTGGGGGAACCAGCCTCAACTGGTTCTGGGGGTTGTTGAAGGACTCCGTTTACCAAGCTTCCACTCTCCTTTGTCAGATTGGGCTCGGTCATCAGATACACCACAGCATTCACCTAGGCAGGCACAGACCTATTCAGGGTCAGGGGATTTCTACTCCAAATGCAGATATTCCATTCAGCCTAGCGCTGACTCACCCTGCCCTCCCTGGAGCAACACACCTTACCAGCTCCTGTCCCTCCAGAGCCAGACATGCAATACAAATCAGGCAGGCAGACACATAGCACACAGAAATGCCAACTTCTAAAAGTTTTAACCGTAAATCACAAAAAAGTGCCTACACCCGACATTCTTAACCAAAGTTATTTATATGGATGGGACAAGCGCAGTGTATGAGTTTGACCTGGTATTTTTATTTATACCTTTTTACTTTATCAAATTTTTCTATACCTTTTTCAAAATTTCACCAAAAAGGAAAATACATTCATAATATTTACATTACAGTACATGACTATTTACAACCACATATTTACAAATTTCATACATTCCACAAACAAAACTTTTTATAAATACACATGAAAAATGTATAATTTTATTAAATCGAATCAATCACAATCAAAGGAAAAAGACAAAGTCAAAACAAAGGAGCAAAGCCAAAAGATGGAAATAACTTATAAATCAGCCTTGGCTGATTCAAAAACTCTTAATGATATTGCTTGCTCCTTCTGGTGTGCCGACGCGTTTCTAGTCCAGGGAAACCAGTTCCCGGACTGTCATCAGGGCTTTGTCAGTTTTCTGTATAGAATGCAGAAAGACATTTAAGATATATTACTAGATTGCTACCTACTCCTATATCAGGATGTATGTCGTTACAGCGCATACTTTTACAACGCATACCTTTACAACGCATTTTTTCCACTGCAACATCCATTACAACGCATTCCATTACAACGCATGCCATTACACCGAATTCTTTGAAACTACCTTTACAACGCATTCCACTACAACGCATACTACATTTACAACGCATACCATTACAACGCTTACCATTACATTGCATGTATGGTAAGTATTGGATAGTGTAGGGTTAAAAATTACTATTCTTACTCCAGGTGGGTGCAACAGTAGGGTAAGTGTTGGATAGTGTAGGGGTAAAAATTACTATTCTAACTCCAGGGGGTGCAACCGTAGGGTAAGTATTGGATAGTGTAGGGGTTAAAATAAAGAGAGAAATTAAGAACAATGGCAATAGGATCCTGGGATTGGAAAAACATATTAAAGTTAAGGCAGACGTTTGGGGGGCTAATAAAAGTTGTAGACCTTTATAACATCAAGGCTTCAAATGTCCTAGAAAAGGACAGAGGTAATGAGTGGAATGCTTGCAAAAGTCTCAGCTTCTGACCATTGCCTTTTTTAGCTCACTATGCCACTTTACACAGGTTTGAGATACCTGCAAATCAGCATTGGTCCTTTTTCTGTTGGAACAGTCAAGCCCAAACTGCCAAGCCAAGTCCCTTTCAAACAGGAACACATGCAATCCAAGGCCAGTTCTGGCATTAATATGCCTCACCAGGGAGATATAGCTTGAGTCCTTTACCACAGTGAGCATGGAACCTACATCAATCAATTCTAGTCACACGTGGGTTGTCGCACTAATGAAAACACAATGTGATGGCTGGAATGCAGGCCTCAGCAACTGGCAATCACCTGGGATACATGAGAGCATCCTCCCTCTAACTTCTGGTAGATACTATTTGACACACGTACTGCAACTGTTACCTTCTTTTCCTCACAATTGTAAAGCGCTCTGATATGCCTCGGATCATGTTCGCGCTGTATAAAACTGTATAAATAAATAAATAAATAAATAAACTAACCATTGCAGATCCGCCATGGTTCGGCTCAAATTAGAACATGGAAACCAAAACCAACCTGGAGTTACTCGTGTTCCAGTCAGGAGAGGGCCTGGACGTGCAGTGTGAACGAAACTGCTCCTGACTAGAGACTGATTTTAATTCGCCTGGACTTTTTTATAGTGACACAAAGGGCAACAAATGATGTACTTGGGCGCAGATCGAGCAATCATCAGTGTCTGGGATTAATGCAAGCATTCATTTGATTGCTTTTTTTTTAAAAGGTTGTCTGATGATTGCTGAAGTAACACAACATGTTCCCATAGATGAGTGGCCAGACAGGAGGGTTCCACAATAAAAGAGACATTTTGTAGTAAAGAGGATCTCTTACTTTTTTAGGAATAGCGAATTCAACCATCAATGTGTTGCCTCCAAGGCCCTGGGGCACAAATCTAATAAAGGTCCTATTCGTTTTTGACGCTCAACAAAATCTGAGTATTATTTACATATATGTAAATGTACAAGTTTCATTCAGGAGCAGATGTGCCATTTAAATATTGGTTTAGCAGAGAGGATAGAAAAGACCCCTATGGTATACACCCTGGGACTGGCTTTGGGGGTAAGTGGGATGAGCCAAGCCTATGGTCTGACCATCAGAAAAGGCTCAAATCACTTTAGCGTTCTATTTCTAATTTGCGGGCCACTGTTGAAGGAAAATGCTATGAGCGAAGGGGTTCAATGCCACTGATGGGTCTAGAAGTATCTGGTCTGTGACATGGCCATCATCCACACATTTCCTGCAATCATTAAAGACTAAAGTTACTATTGCACCTGCACTGTAGATTGGGGGACTACCATATGCACGGGCCAGTATAAAACCAGGGGTTGGACCCCTAAATGTCGAAAGGAGTCAACATTATGCCTGGGGTGGGCATACATTATGACTAGGTGGGCCACGATGTCCCAGTGCCACAATCATGTCGAAAATGGGCCATCTTTACTTCAAGAAAGGCTGCCACAATATATAACAGAAGTATACAAAAAAAGTGATGGATACAATTCCAGTCCATCTGTATCTTGCACATCAATCCGCCTCAGTTTGGGTCCAGTCAAATGCAATTCAGCCCTGACCCTGCTCCATTAGGAACAGTCCAGCCTGAGCTGTCATGGTTTGGGATGTGGCTCAGAGTAATTACTAAAGGCTGATATTAATTCAAGCGTTCCACCCATTACTTTTTTGTATACTTCGGTGTGACAACCTAAGTGCAATGGGTATGGCCAGAAGTGGATCCCATGCTAACTGTGCCACTGGAACCAAGCTGCAACTAACTTATGAACTCAAATCAGGGCAAATAGTTTGCTTGTGTTTCTGTTCTGGGAGGGCCTGGTCTAGGAGTTTGGGCAGGACTATTATTGTTGAAGCATACTTAAGACATATTTATAGATGCATGGGTCCAAACTAAGGTGGCATAGTGTGCAAAATAAAGATGGATAGGGAAGTGGCACCAAGTAATTACCAGTGACTGAGATTAGTGCAAGCATTCCATCCATTACTTTTTTGTATACTTCAGTATGATGCACATGCCCAGACGTGGGTCCCATGCTCTGTGTACCACTGGAACCAAGATGCACCTGGCTGATTAGCCCCAGGTGGGCGAAACCAGGCTTGGGTTGCTCGTGTTCCTGTTCAGGTGGGCCTGGCCTGGCTGTTCAGGTTTGACTATTCCTATCGGAGCCAGTTTACAACTGATTGCATACGGCTGGGTCCAAACTGAGGTGGTGTTGTGTGCAAAATAACATTGGATTGGGATATGGTCTGAGTAATTACCAGTGGCTGTGATTCATTAAAGCATTCCATACATAGCATTTTTTTCTATACTCCAATATATGCCAACATCAACACTACAATGTCAAGGACATCAATATCCAAAGGCATTTATTATGTCAGGAGGGTGTATAATAGACCAGAGGCACCTTTAAATCAAGGAGAGCCACGATATGTTAGGGTCACCATTATCGCACAGGGGGTATCCACTATATTAACACCTTGGCTGCTAAGGGTTTTCCCCTCCGGTGCTGACTTTTTTGAAAGCTCCTTTATTCATGACGAGCTCAGCTCGTCATAAGCACAGCTCAACTGTGCCTCATGACGAGCTGAGCTCGTCATGAGCATGGAAGGGGTTAATTATGGACACAATGTGCAAAGGTCGCCATTATGCTGGGCTTCAGCTTCTCCACTCATCAAATAAGTATAACGGTATATATCCACATACACATACAAACACACTTGCTTATAGTCACATGTCAAGGGGGCTTCACCTCACAGTTTGGGGTGAACTGTTCCCATGAGAAGCAGGGTCTGTACTGATTTGCATATGGCAGGACATTGTCTAGAGTGGCACAGTGGGTGAAAAAAATTGGTTGGAATGATACCCCGAGCAACTGCCAGTGGTTAGACTATTTGCTAGCATTCCTCTCATCACCTTTTGTGGGTATTATGTTACACTTATGAGACATGATTCATAGCTCAGGGATTGCCCAACAGTTAATATGTCTAGGAATTAGGGGCTGCAAAGTTTAAATAAGCTTTGGTACGTGTTCCTCGAAAGGTTTGTGGCCGTTTCCAGGTTACCTACCAGTGCAAATGTTGAGTTAACCCCTTGCCTATGAGCATACTGTACTCTCTCTTTACTACTTTGAAGTGGGCCGACAAAAAATGTCTTAATGTTTTTCTCTTCAAATTTCCTAGATATCCGCCATACAATTCTTCGTACTTAGGCACCCTTGATGGCTGTTAAGTGAAATTGCAGTCACAGAACCTCTCCAAATACTTTATGGCACCATGATGATACATCCCCTGCTTTCTTCAAAGCATCCGAGGTGCCAGGCGTGCAACACCCATTGGACTTAAAGGGCTTCAGCCCCCACCCTCCCCCCGTCGTGTGTGGCAGCCCGGGATGAGACAGCTTCCCGGGCACACACACAGTTGCACCCGAGCACTGTACAGGTCTTTAAAAGACCAGTTGCATGTTAATGAGGCTTTGGTGTTGTTTCACCCCTTCTAAGAGCCCCTGCAGCTCCACTCTGCCTATTGTTCAAAGTTTCAGCCCCTGACATTTTTTCTTAGAGCCCCCTGAAATGTGGCTCTTGTTGCGCCTCTGCGAGGTGCATACCTGAGGCAGCTGAGCACTCTACAAGATCGTTTAACATAACATAACATAACATAACAGATGCTTACAGTCTTGATGATGACACCTGGATTAATATTTATGGGTTGAAATGCTGACTTAGCATGTTTGGCTCTATGAGGTACTTAGGAGATAGACACCCTAACAGCACAACAAGACTTTGTTGGATTCAGCCATTTTGGAAACCCTCATGCCTCTGTTGTTTTTTATGTGGGCCTAAGGATCATTCATGGATCTTTGTCAAGTAAGTGTGGCAATTAAGTGGGCCTTGTAGATTAACAGCAATCTAAGCATCCTTGCTTTCAGGCCTCAACAATAAAATATTTTGACCTCATTAACTCTGTGTTAACCTGTGCCCTAGTGATTGTCAAGGAATGTAGAGCCTATTGCTGTAATAGATGTGCATGTTTTTATATCTCTACTATTTTTCTGGATAGTGGCTCCAGCTCTGTATCTGTAGGATAGTTTATGACATTACATATTGACATGGTCTAAGGTGGTGGGGCCCGGCCGCGATGGAGCAGTACACAGCCTGATCAAGCACCCCGGGGTTTGGGGCGTTAGATCGGTGGCCACCTGGGGGCTTGCTGATGGGCATAGGTAGTAGTGACACCATAGCTCCCTAGAGGGCTCACACAATTGACTAGGGCTCCCCTGCTGGCGGTGGGGGCTTGCCGAGCCTCACCTGATATTCTATGCCCATCATTATTGCCTAGAAAAACTAATGTCACCGACACAATGGGTACAGCTGGACCCGTGGCTGGGCTTTGCAAGCTACTTGAGGGATGCATGCCCTCCCCCCGACCTCTGCGACTGCCTCCCCAGACTCTGTCAAACTGGATGCAATCTAGGCTGCCATTGGTTACATCCATGATATACTGGAGAGTAAAATAGATACCCTAACAGGTGCTCTAGGCCTACTTCGCAATGAACATAAGAAAAAGAATGAATGCACGCTAAAGGTGGAAGCAACAGTAGTTTGCCTAGCCCTTGAGGCGGCCAAAGTCAAACAACACCACACAGACATGAAGGACTTAGTGCAAGAGTTCGGTTCCAGGGTGGAGGACTAGGAGGGACGCGCTCGGCCCAACAGCATCTGCATAGTGGGTTTACCTGAAAAGATTGAAAGGTCCTCCATGATATTTTTTCTTGAAGATTGATTATATCTTGCAGCAGGCACGAGTAGAGGGATCTACGCCTTAAAAAAACTGAGAAGTATCCATATTCCCTGATTTCACTGATGCAGTCCAAAGATAGGACGTGATAAAGAGAATGTGGATGGGAAGGCTGCATCTTCCACTACTTCATGTGAGGTGTGGGACTGGGTGGACAGATATGATGGGGTGGCTTGGAGGTCCTGAGTGATTCCCCCTACAGGCCTCCGAAATGTAAAAGTAAGCAATCAAAGCGACGGGAATCCACCTGACCCGCTGCAAGTGCAAAATGGGAAGGAGCAGGTGGTGGTGAAAGTTGCCGCTGTGGCATTAAGAGATGCTGAGGCTACCATGGACCAGACAGGAGAGTTGAGTGAAGAGTCATGCCTAAATCCCAGAGCATGGAACATTCAGACAGTAATGGGGCCATACCTGTGATGACTCTGGGCTCGGTGGGTGACCTCCTCAGACTGAAAGGCCTATTAGCTATCCTTGGTTGAAGTAGCTGCTTGCTTCTGTGGCATTGTGTCCTTTCTTTGGATTTGCTGGAGTCCTTAGAGTGGCCTGGGAAGAGATGGATCAGGTGTGGGCTTCCAAGAATGCACTGGACTTCCCCCCACCTCACCAGTGCTTTCTGGAGTGAGTTGGGTTCGGCCGCCTCTGGTGGTGTACTATTATCAAGTTCTGCCATAGTTTGGGAGGGGTACAGTTGGCGCTAAGTCCTGAGAGGGGTGTGTTGAGGGTTGGTGCCACATATTTTTGTTGTTTTCTGTTCTTGCTGCTGGGTTGGATGTCTCACAGGGTGTGGGGTAAATCGGGGTAGGCGTGGTGAGTACCACGTTTTTGCCAGATGACCAATGCCTCCACTACAAAGGGCGCCTAAAATTACTGACTTGGAATGCCTGGGGCCTCCACTGCCCCGACAAGAGATTAATGTATATTCCTTTGCGATGGTTAACAATGAACCATCTGAAACTAAACGCCCAGAAAACAGAATTCCTGCTAATCTCACCGACAAGGAGCCAATCTGAAGTTAAAGAGTGGACTAAATTGGTGACAGCGCTAAACTGCACCCCGACCCTAGTTAACTCAGCCAAATCACTAGGAATTACACTAGATAAGAACCTCGACATGAAAAACCATATTAACTCAATGGCCAAGAGCGCCCGCTTCCACTTGAATTACTTAAGAAAACTGAAACCCTTTATCTCTGAGACAGATCTAAAACTGGCTATCCAATCACTAGTCATCTTGAGGATCGAATACGGCTGCACCACATTAGCAGGCCTGCCAAAAACATCTACAGCACCACTAAAAGCCTGCCTCAACGCAGCGGCGAGACTCATTACGGGAACGAAGAAATTCGATCACATATCTCCTCACCTGAAAGCTCTAAACTGGCTACCTTACGAGGCTAGAATTCAATTGAAGATGGCCTGTATTACGCATAAAGCGGTTCACTACAACACGCCTAGATACCTAGCCAAGAAACTTAAGCTCTCAGGAGGTAACAGAACAACTAGAAGCGCAAAAGATTTGCTATTACGACCAGCCTTTTTCTACAAGAGAAAGACCTACAACCGAGCATTCTCCGGAGCTGCCCCCAGAATCTGGAACTCACTCCCTCCAAACATCAGGAAGATTCAAAATACAGTAACATTCAAACGAGAACTGAAGAGCCACTTGATGAGTAAATACCCTACTTAGAGAAACCTAAGGATCACTGGGATGATCAATTACGCTAACTGAGGGCCGCCCTCTTCATGGAAATTGGAAGATCATCATCGGATAATGAACTGATGCCGTGCGCAAGCCGAGACTTGACACATTACTGCTACCTCATATATGTGTGAACTTTAACTATATCTCACAGTCATACTATATAACTTCTATCTCACTTGATTTATTTATCCATATATGTGGGACCTTTTACTATATGTCACAATCATACTATATAACTTCAACCGCACTTGATTTATTTATACTTATTATCCTTGATATGCACTGGAACGCCTTATAACCCTACCTCAACGAGCATGGTTTGTTACCATGACACAAGCCAAGCCTTGCTCGCCATATAATGCTAATTGCACAGTCATTATGAATATATATATTTAATCTTGTCCATACAGTATATTGCCTTCTACCTCATTATTCTCTTGTTGTTAGTACTGCTTTTATAATCTCTATATGTAATTCTTTCCTTGTTAAGCGCTCTGATACCCACGGGTCTTGTCCGCGCTATACAAAACACTATAAATAAATAAATAAATAAGAGGCAGGAGCGCATATTGAGATGTGCGTACATTGCAATGTTACAGAAAACGCATCTAACTAACTCTGAGGTTCAGGCTCTCCAGAAAGGATGGCAGGGTTTGGTTTACCATATATCGTATTCTGCTTTTGAATGGGGTGGGGGTTATCTGGATTAGGCCAAGCATCCCGTTTCAGCCGAAAGTACAGCACATAGATCCAAAAGGGTGATATGTTATGGTAGGAGGCAGTATAGAAGACAAAGATTTTGCATAGGTAAATATATATGCACCTAACATGGATCAGATGGTGTTGGTGGATGGCTTGGCCCCCCCATCTGTCTGATTTCATAGACTACGCTAGAGCGGTTGGGGGAGACTTTGACTGTTATAGATGTGGGACTGGATAGGTGGCACCTCCCCCGGCACAGCCTCAACACCATTGATCGAATGGGAAGTGTTCAAGGTGGTGGTCATAGGGCATTTTATAGCAGCTACGGTTGGTGTCAGAGCGCAGCTGCAAATGGACATTTACACTCATGAAAACTTCTAAAGACACTTGAGCGGCACTCCATGCATGGCCCATGGGTCCAGGACGAGCTCTGGGAAGCGAAAAAACATCTCTTGGAGCTTCTTTAGCATCATAAGGACTACCTTTAAAAACAATATTTGGCCAGGGTGCATTTCCAATAGGTTGCCCTAGGATGAGGCAGAGGGTCTGGGTTCAGAAAATGTTGGTATAGTAAGTCTGTTCAAGGTGCCAGGAATGGACTTGTTCCTTATTGAGTTTTTTGCGTGCTTTTTAGATAAGTTAGCACCCAAACTTACAACAGTGTTTAATGAAGCTTTCTGACTGGGTAGCCTTCCCCCAACCATGAGAGAGGCCCTTTTGTCTCTCTTCCCTAAAAGGGAACATCCTCACAAATGCCTCTTGCTACCGGCCCTTGTCGATGCTCAGTGTTGATTATAAGATACTGAGCAGTTTAATCACAGCCTACTAACCCCTAGTTAAGCCTTTTGATACACAGGCCAGCCCACTAAGCCTTAGTAACAGAAACCAGGCCCCGTGACACTGTGTCCAGCCCAATGAATGTGATTTCAGGCCCATCTAACTGACTTAAAGTTCTTACATACCAACTACCACTGCAGTGCCAGGCGTGGCTCAATGGCTGGTACTTTGATCCAATGGTACTTCATTCTGGGACCAGCAATTCTAGGCTCAGCTCAGAGAGCTCCAGTCTGGTCAACTGACATCTCCCTCTTCCAGCCGAACTTAGAGTCATTCCGTCTTTACTGCCCCTTCCTCTGTCCCTCTGCCCCTGTTCCTCTCTCTTGTGTTGGGTCTGGATCATCTTCTCTCTCTTTCTCACTGTTCCTGCTCCTCTCTTTCTTTTTTCTTTGTTCTTCTGCCTTTATCTCCTTCTGTCCTGCTTTCTGCCCACCCTGTTGCCCTGTCCTTCTGTTCCCCTATGTCGCTATCACCAATTATCTATTCCCCTGTACCTCTCTCTGTCCCTTTCCCTTTCTTACCTTGTCTCCATATCTCTGTCCCTCTGTCTTTACCTATGTGCATTTGTCTCTTTTACTGTCCTCTGTGTTCCTGTGCCCCCACTATCCCTGTCCCTTTGTCTTAGTCCCTTTGTCTCCTATCCATTTGCCTCTCCCTCTGTCCCTCTGCCTTCTCCCTGTTCCTTTGGCTGTGTCCCTGTCCTTCTGCCAATGTCCCTGTCCCTCTCTCTCTCTGCTGGGGATGGTGGCCCTTTTGGAGGAATTTTTAGGTTTCGCCTAGCGTTCACTGAGCAGCAGTGTCGCGCAGGCGAAATTTGTTGTTTTCCAGCACTGTGGCTTTAACCCGCCTCTCTCTTCCATTGGCTAGCTCCATAAATGGAGGCTAGCCTTTGGAAGAGAGATGTGTCAATCATTGTAGGAGCAGATTCGTGGGCGTTTGTGTTTTTTTCAAGCTCCGCCCCTTTTCTCAGTCATGCAGCGGTGGACGTTTGTTTATTTATTTATTTTTTCCAAGGTTTGTTTTTGTCATTCCTCCGAAGATGGCGCCCGGACAGTAGCTTACTTGCGAAGCTACGCAGTGCCGTCTTGAACCAGCGGACGTGGCCGCTCCGGGATGCTGGTTTGAAACTTTTGAGTTCGTATATTCCTCCTGTAATGTACCTTTTGCTACCTCGTGTACTTTGTTAGCTCACAATTGTCACTTTTGCCTCATGTAACTTAACGTCTGCTTTTGTAAATTGTTCACTCGTAATCTTCTCATGTATAATTTCTGTTTCTATTGTGAAGCGCTGGATTTAGCAGTGTCACTGTTGTGTTATAGAACTTGTCTGCAAGTAATTGCTGTCTGCTGAGCTCGTCCAGTACTGCATCAATGATCTCTGATGATATGTTCTGCACGGCCCCTCAGTTCAGGTGGGTCGGAACACGATTTGGGCTGGATTATGCTTCTGCAGGATTTGGGCTGTGCAAGAGCAGGCAGCTTGCGCAGATTCCAGATTGTGCATTGCCACGCCCCAATATACTCACACGGGTCGGCCTCACCCCACCACTGAGTGAGTCATGGTGACTGGTTTCGCTTCTGTTGTTGTGCGCCATGTGTTTACTTTCTTTTCCACTTTTTATACGAAAATGAACATGGCCAATGCTTGTTCTTCGGAGCTTCAGATGCGGGCTCAAACGCTATTTGGGGTGCCATGCTAACTAACTGAAGACAGTCTCTCTCCTCCCATCCACCTGAATCCAGGTGGGTGTATGTGCCCAGAGGGCTGAGGCTTGCTCGCTCCAGACCCGGCGTACACACTTCGACGGGAGCCCCGCCGTGCGCTCACATCTGACTCTGCCATTAGAGCCAGTGAAGGGCCGGCTTTTGTCATTTCCGGTGCACAGATAAAATATCGACTCAAAAATATCGAATGGACAAAATATCGAGTTAAAAATATTGATAATAATAAAATATCGATAACAAAAATATCGTTGGTCAAAATATCGATTAAAATAATGATAAAAAAATATCGAGTACAAAAATATTGACAAAATATATATAAATAGTCAAAGTAAAAAATTTCAATAATATGTAGAAAAAAGGTTAAAAAAATAAAAAAAATGTATTAATAGTAATATAAATTGTAGTTAATGTTTAGGAGCGGGATGTTGGGTTAATAGGGGATAAGGGTGGGGAGTAATTTAATAATAATTAATTAATTAGTATATGTTAGTACACATTTTTAATTAAAAATTAATTGGTAATTAATTAATATTAACTAGTTAATTAATTAATATAAGTTTGTACATATTTTTAATTAGTAATTAATTGGTAATTAAATAATATTATTTAGTTAACTACATTAATTAGAGTAATTTATTTATATATATAATTTTTAGTTATTGTTAATTAATTAATTGGGAATAAATAATATTAATTATTAAATTAAATTAATTACAGCTAATGTGCTAATATATTTACTTTATTGTTATTGTTAATTAATAATTAATTGGTAATTAAATAATATTAATTAATTTTGGGTAAAGGAGTATTTTTAGGGTTCAGGGTCAGTTTTCAGTTTTTGGGTAAAGGGGTATTTTTAGGGTTCAGGGTCAGTTTTCAGTTTTTGGGTAAAGGGGTATTTTTAGGGTTCAGGGTCAGTTTTCAGTTTTTGGGTAAAGGGGTATTTTTAGGGTTCAGGGTCAGTTTTCAGTTTTTGGGTAAAGGGCTATTTTTAGGGTTCAGGGTCAGTTTTCAGTTTTTGGGTAAAGGGGTATTTTTAGGGTTCAGGGTCAGTTTTCAGTTTTTGGGTAAAGGGGTATTTTTAGGGTTCAGAGTCAGTTTTCAGTTTTTGGGTAAAGGGGTATTTTTAGGGTTTAGGGTCAGTTTTCCCTACTGTTGCACCCACTGGAGTGGGAATAGTAATTTTTACCCCTACGCTATCCAACGCTTTCCCTACGCTTGCGCTCTTTGGAGTGGGAATAGTATTTTTTACACTTCTGGTATCGTACGGTAATATAATAGTATCTTATTTAATTATAGTATGTTACTATATATATATATATGTTTTAACAAATGAGATTATAAGTTTTTTTTTATTATTTTTATTTATTATTTAATAATTATAAGTTAATGTAAGTATTTTTAAGTATATTTTAGTAATTTAATATCAATTTAATTTAACACTGTTTTTAATAGAGTCGATATTTTTTACATCTATATTACTGTAAACGATATTTTGTACTCGATATTTTTGTACTTACCTGTTTGTAGATACAAACTCGATATTTTGACTGTCGATATTTTGTCCACGATATTTTTGCAAGTCAATATTTTGTCCCTCGATATTATTTCAGTGATCCGTCATTTCCGTGTCAAAAGGGCGTGTGGGGATTGCTTTTAAGGGAGGGGGGTGAGAGGGTGAGGCACCTCTTTTTTGTGCAGAAGCGGGTAAGGGCCTTTATGAGGGCACATGGGCATTTCAACTCACTTTCGCTCAAACGGGGGGGTGCACAGGTGTCTTTATGGAGATCTCGCCTTTTCAGGTTATTTTCTGATGGTAATTTATATCACCTCCCTTGTAGTCTTGAGTGGAAAAGTGAAAGCGAACGGAGGTGGTTAACCCCATGTGGCTGAATTGCTTGTAACCGCTTTTGTGGCCTGGCTGAAAACTACCATTGCTGTTGTGATTAGCAGTCACCAGTGCCACAGGGCCAGCTCGAACGTGTGTGTTCACTTTTTGTGCCCACCGGACGAAGAGAACGTCACACACAAGTGCCCTTTCAGCAGCACCAAGGCTCTGTTGTGGGCGTCAGTACTGTCCTCCCGACAGCGCCGGGGATTGGGTGTCCGTGAAGTCCTGACAGCGCCGAGCTTCTGCTGCAGGCGTCCGTGCCGTCGGTCTCCTGAGAGCGTGTGGTAATATCGATTACCTATACTTAATTTGCTATCAATAATCAATAAGAATAACTCAGAAAAATGAGAGGCAGAATCCGAGATATTGAGGTTAACTCAAAAGGGTTTTATTCCTGTAAAAGGAATTGGGTTATTGGCTCGAGCCAAGGTGGCATAACCATTCCATTCACCACACAGGGTTCAGGAAGGGAAGACAGACAACATATTGTTTACAAAAGTACATATATATAGTCAATGCATTACAATGTATGAGCATACAGTAGGCGTAATAGTAGGCGTGACTGCTGAAAAAAGGAGAGATAAAACATGAAAACGTCACAAAAGAGGCATGGCAATAGGCGTGCATGAAGGTGTACACCAGATACGTCATTTAACATGATGTCACAAGTAGGCGGAACCACTAGAGAATCCTGCAGTGTCAGCATAATTATATGGCAGAGATGCGCGCGCAGCTGTTTGACGTGGATCTGACGTGTAACTGGAGGGCGAAGGGGACTTGACTTTTAGCACTACAAGTGTAGACATAAGTGGAGACATAAGTCTGGGATGTCAGATCAACCTAGTCCCAAATCGTATCTGATATCATATGTTTAAGGAACAGTAGTATCTGGAAGGGAAAAGGTCTCTAGACATAGACTACCCTATTCTGAATATGAATGCGTGTACATGTGTCTACATGTCGGCATGCGGGGTGAGGGGGCATGGGCCTACCATGGCAAAGGAGTCTATGAATTACTTGCACGGAGACAGAAGAGCCGGGCCCTCTGCTCCTGCAGCTGAGAGGATGTTTACTTGAGCTACGAGACAGGAATGTGTTTTCGAGGAGTGGAGCAGATAATTCGAAGGTTGAATACAGTCTTGGCAGGCAGAGGTTAGGCTATGCACCGGAGTCGCGCAAGAAGTAAGGTGGGGGCCACTGGCACAGAGGTAGCCTGGGCTGCGGCCCTCGGAGTCAGGAAACAGGAGAGAACTCGAAAAAGGCTTCATGGCAGAATCTGGGCCTACTTTCGCCAGAGCTGAAAAACGTGTAAAGTGTACCACAAAAAGACGGTGGCACGGCATAGATAGGAACTGAATATTCAATCCGTTCATGGCGGATCTGAAAGAGGACAAGTTAAAGATGGACGCAAATGTATTTGCGTCTTCGTAGCTGGCACAGGAGGGAAATTACATGCACTGCAAGCTAGTACATGGAGACGGTGGGGTTCTCGCTGGGGAACACAACTTGACCAAAAATTATATTTCCTCATTCCCTCCTTGTTCCCCACGGACCCTTCATGATACATCGATATTCATCAATTGATCGACTTGTTCACTTAACATTATTTGCTCTTCTTGCTTTATGCGCTTTGAATGGGAACTTGAATGTGGAACACATGAAGTGGCACACAAGCCACAAATTGCCGGTCCGCATTGGAGACACAGGCAACAACTGAATACTACGAGAAAACCAATACCTAGGAGGGATAGGATCTTCCACCCCCAGGCTGACAACGTTGTCCAGAACCAACCGGACCAAGTCCAGGTGCCTGGATTCTGATGAATCAAACTTGCGATTTTATGAAGACGTGTAATAGCTTTATACACCGTTGGCGCGTTATTAGGTATAAAAATACAGCAGCTTGACCCGATGACCTTACAAGCTCCACCCCTATCTGCCAAGATGACGTCAATAACAAGACGATTTTGAAGAACAACAACCCGCATAGCGGACTGCTCCTCCGTTAAGTTACCTAGTGCTGAAGTAGTTTCATTCACTACTGCTTCGAGGGTTCTAGTTAATTTTCGTATCAGTTTACTGTTAAAGACAGCACCTAAGTAGGGGAAGAAACCTTTATTGAAATCTGTATATTTCTCCCAGGCAGTTTCAGTATAATCGACAAGCGGGAGATCTCTCTGGTATCTATGTTTTACTAGATTGGTGTTTCTATGATAATCAGGAGGGGCTAGGAATACGGGTGGCAGAAGGAATGCAATATAACAGGTACCATCCCAGTCTAAAGGCAGACGGACATATGCAGTACGACCGCAAACAAAATAGGAATGACGCAAAGCCCTAAACGTGGATCTACCATGATCAGTAAATTCGACTATAGTGGTGCATTTACTATGACCTACGTGTACAGAACCATTCTTGCGAACACATAGTTCACCGGTGACAGGCAAGACTGCCATAGCAGGCAGGACAGGAGCAGCATCGGATTCGACAGATAGAATCATGAAAGTGACTGTGTAATTACCTAACCCATATACTTCATTTTCTATATCAGTTCCAGTAGCAACGGGGAGTCCCTCCTTGTCAGGGTAGCATACCTTAAGCAAGACTATGTTCAGGTTTCCCCAAACCCAGTTACCTTCATAAATAGCAGCAGTAGATACTAGAGAATTAAGCATTTTGAACCATGCAGCGCATGTACCATTGTGGGTGAACGGGTACGGGAAAAGGGGCAAAACACCCTTGTTGTCTTGGTAAGGAGGGAGTCGACCACATATCCAACAATTAGTAGCATTGGTAGTCTGGTGAGAATGATGTAACATACTAATGAAAGTGTTGTTGCGCAGCGCAAGTCTATATGACAATTCATGAGGCGGTAATTCACTAA
Source organism: Lissotriton vulgaris (assembly GCF_964263255.1). Lineage (NCBI taxonomy): Eukaryota > Metazoa > Chordata > Amphibia > Caudata > Salamandridae > Lissotriton > Lissotriton vulgaris. The sequence continues at coordinate 330,524,196 of NC_141691.1, read as the reverse complement.
AAGAATGTTCAGTAGTAGCATTATAAGTAGCACGCTTGAATATAGGGTAGTATATATGCAGAAGAATACCAGCAGTGATAACCAGCAAACATAGGAAAAACATAACAAGTAGTGTCACTATGCAGCGACTACGAAGTGATTTGCAATACGCATTTTTCTTATGTTGTCTTTGTCTATCTCTCTCTCTATCTCGATCTAGGGGGTACATGTCAGAAACTAATTTAACCGATTCACCTAGGGGAGGACTTAAACAATTAAACTGTCTGACTTGCTAGATCGTAACTTTTGTCTGTAAAGTTCTGAGGCAGTTTTCTCGACCAAAGGGAGTTTTGTGTCAGTTTGTGGAGGAGGGCAGGGCTTAGTGTCCAAGTCCGAAGGAAGTCCAAAGTATTTCTTTACGTGGCTGGAATGCAGCCACCCCTTCCTGCCCTCGATTTTTACAGCGGTCCTCGTCGTAAGCAGAACCAACTTCGGCGACTGCCAGCGGGGCTCCAGCGGGCTCTTCCGGTCGAAATTTCTGACGTACACAAAGTCACCAGGTACCACCTCATGGGGCTTCGTCTCGGTGTTGTCGGGAAAGGCTGCAGCTACCTGTGAACGACAAGATTGTAGTGCAGACATCAAGGAGGCAAGGTAATCTGTCAGCATAAGACAATCAACATCAGTTATTTTACGTGGAATGGGCGTCCCCCACATATTCGGTGGCCTACCGAAGACCACTTCATACGGAGATAGCCCAGAACGGGAATGGGCCACCATCCTCATATAGAAGAGGGCGACCGGCAAGGCAACTATCCAGTCTATACCTTTGTCTCTACAGATCTTGGAAAGTCGGATTTTCAATGTTTGATTATGACGCTCCACGAGACCTGCTGCCTCGGGATGCCGGACACAATGGAACTTCCACTTATAACCTAACAGGAGTGTAATATTTTCTACAAGTGCGGATGAGAACGGCTGACCATTATCTGAGTACACGATACGGGGCAAACCATACCGCGGGAAGTATTCACGGACTAACTGCTTGGCAGTAGTCGGAGCAGTATAATCGGGAACTGGGTATGCCTCTATCCATCGGGAAAGAGCACACACGACTACGAGGACATATTTAAAACCTCGGCAGCGTTCCATCTGGATATAATCCATCTGGAGGACTTCAAAAGGGTGATCGGGAGGCTGAAATCCACCTTGCTCTACGGGGATGCTTTTACCTGGATTGAACTGACCACAGATCATGCAAGTACGCACTTTCTGTTTGGCTGCTGCCCGTAAGTTTTTATTGGACCATATGTGTTGAATACTGTCAAGCATAGCTTTCTCTCCAAGGTGTGCGGGACTATGTATTGTATTAATGATGACTTGTACCATAGAATCGGGGAGAAACCATGTAGATTTTCCCTTCGTCATCCATCCCTGGTCTGTTTGGACCCCTCCTAGTTTAGTCCATTCCTTAATTTCATCCGGTGTTGCATGTGACTGTATGTCGATTACATCATGTGCGGGATCCCTAACTGTCATGCAGTGTGCTGGAACCCCTATTTGTGTCTGATCAGTTACATGAGTTCGGTTTTGAGCAGTTTGCTTTGCTGTTCGGTCTGCCAGGTCGTTACCCTGGGAAATGGCATCAGTAACCTTAGTATGTGCCTTACATTTCATGATAGAGATTGCAGTGGGTAGATGTATTGCATCTAACAGAGCTTGAATGAGGGGACCATGTTGGATATTGGCACCGTGAGAAGTTAAGTAACCTCTCTCTCGCCAGAGGACTCCGAAGTCGTGTACGACTCCGAATGCATAACGTGAATCAGTATATATGTTGACTCTCTTATTCTTAGCTTGAATACATGCTTGTGTCAGAGCAATAAGCTCTGCAGCTTGAGCTGATAAAGTGTCAATACAGTTTGTTTCAATGACTTCTGTGTCTGTCGTGACGGCGTAAGCTGCCACTAATTCACCTGTCTTTGTTCTCATACATGAACCATCCACATAAAGTGTCAGGTCTGGATCTGGTAACGGAACATCTGTTAAGTCTTGTCTAGGCTTTGTCGTGATAGTGATAACTTCAATGCAATCATGTGCTAATGGATCTACTCCATTTAATGGCAATAACGTGGCTGGATTCAATGTACTGCAGCGTCTGATTTCAATGTGTGGCTGAAACAATGTCAATTCATAACCTGTCAATCTTGCGATAGTCAGGTGCTGGGTTTGAGTCCGATTCAAGAGGACTTCTACAGAATGTGGAACCTGTACTGTCAATGGATGTCCTAACACGATAGAATCACTCTGTCTAATTGCTAAAGCTGTTGCTGCAACTGATTTCAAACATGCTGGAAGGGCTTGTGCTACTGGGTCTAGTGTACTGGAAAAATAAGCACAAGGCTTGTGTGAACCTGCTTGTTCCTGAGTGAGGACTGACAAAGCAGTACCTTCACGTTCTGTGACAAAAAGTGTAAAAGGCTTACTGTAACATGGTGTTGCTAAGACAGGTGCTTGACATAAGGCTTTCTTTAAGTCTTCAAAAGCTTGTGTATGTTCCTGAGTCCAAGGGAGGACAGACGTAGTCGCTGCCCCCTGTGTCGTTAACTGAATGAGTGGCTTGGCTAGAAATGCATATTGGGGAATCCATTGTCTACAGTATGAGGTGAGGCCTATAAAGGCCCGTACCTCCTTTAGTGTTCTGGGCGGTGACATGTTTACAATTAACTGAATGCGATCAGGTGTGAGCTGTCTCCCCACTTTGGACAGCAAGTGACCCAGGTACACAACTTGCTGAACACAGAATTGCAGCTTCGAAGGAGACACCTTGTGCCCCTTGTCGGCCAGGAAATTCAGAACAATCAGGGATGCATTTTCGCATTCGGGTTCGCTTCGAGCGGTGATCAGCAGATCATCGACATATTGAAGCAGAGCAGTGTGAACTGGCATATGGATGCTGTCGAGTTGTTTTTTCAGTGCTTGACTATAGATACTGGGGCTTTCTGTGAATCCTTGAGGTGCACGGGCAAATTTAAAAGATCGGCCATTTAAACTGAATCCGAACAAAAATTGGCTTTCCGGGTCAATAGGAACACTGAAGAAAGCATTCTTGAGATCTATTACAGTAAAGAACGCTGCTTCGGAATCAATAGCTGTCAATAATGAAGAGATATCTGGGACCACAGGGTACTGTGGTACAATGCACTTGTTCAATTCGCGCAGATCAATAACCAATCGATAAACAGGGGGAGCATTTGGGTCAGTACGTTTAAGAACAGGAATGATAGGAGAATTACACACATTAGAGTCCGTTTCCACGACCACTCCTTGTGCGATGAGCTCGTCAATGATTCTCAGTAAAGCCACTACAGCATCCGGGGGTAACTTGTATTGTCGAATTCGTGGTAATACCACTCCTGCTTTGAGTGTGACTCGATATGGGGTTATGTGCATGCAACCTACATCAGTAGGGCCCTGCGCCCACAGGTGGGCAGGGACTTTCTGTAGTCTGGGATCCATATCTCTCAATACATAATGGCCTTTGAAATCTCGCAAAAATAATCGTACTCCCTCGGGAGAACAGCAGATGATAGCTCCTAAAGCTTTCAGTGTTTTTATGCCTAAAAGATTTTCTGGACATGATTTCGTGAGCAATAAATCTGTAGTCCGTGTCAGAGGACCTACTGCAAGAGGGAGGGGTTGTGATACTTCGTTAATAATGGGTTTTCCTGAAAATCCGAGGGACACGTTCTGTGAGCCTGAGAGGGGTGCCCCTGGTACTTCATCGTGACTGATCGTGGTTCTGCTTGCCCCTGTATCAATGAGAAACTTTCTGTCTTTCCCTAAAACTTGACTGTGCACATAAGGACCATTCTGATCTACAGGAACTTCAATAAGAGGCAAGCGGAATTCACTCTCTAGGCTGTCTCATGTGTATCGTTGGTAGTCAGGGTAATCGTTCTGCGCATACTGATACATTTGCTGTGTCGTGGTTTGCGTTGCAGTAATGGGCTGTTGCTGAGGTATCGCTACTGTCTGTGAAGGAGCCGACATTGGTGCGATCTGCTGTGTATTCTGGGGTACTTGTTGTGAAGTCTGATCTTGTCTAGGAGGACGCGGTCTCTCTTTTGTCTTGCCCGTGGCAATATTATGTTTCAGAACGGGACATTCATTTATATAATGACCTGGCTGCTTGCAATAATTACATACACCCTTTACAGAAACTGACGTATTACTAGCTTGGTTCGCACCCTTTTTCTGACCATCAGCAGGAACTGACTGAGCAACTAACATTTTCATTTTCGTATCTTTCATACGTCTCTGTTCATGTTCTTGTTCTTCTCTGAGTCTATTCTGGTGATACTGTAACATTTGTAACATTAGTGAAGGAGTGTTAGCTTGCCAAGTGCTTTCTACTTTCAGTACTCTATTCTTAACCTGGGGCAGAGAATTCTCGACTAATTTCGTTACAAAAAGATGTGGATATGACTCGCTACTCGGTTTCAAACCACTGTTAATACCAAAACATTTCTCAAATCGTGTGTAAAAATCACTAGTGTCTTCATCAGGTTTCTGTTTGCATGCTGAAATTGCACCCCAATCTTCCTTTTTCGTACTCAATAAACGTGGCAACACCTGTATTAATAAACCTGGTAATGCTTTAACTTTATCCCCAAGCCCTAGGCCTGGGACTCGAGTACTTTCTTCATCCTCTAATGCAGCCCAATCAATCTTTGCATTACCCACCTCCCATTCTTTTTCTTTCAGTTTCTCGTATATGCCTGGAGGCAACAATACTTTCAATATTTTCATAAGGTCGGGATAAGTGTAATCGCCCATTAATAACATATCCTTTATTTCACGGTGGAAACCTGCAGGATCTTTATCGTGACTGGGTACTAATTTCTTCATTTCCAATAATTCCATTTTAGTTACAGGAGTATACACAAATACACGTCTAAGCGTGTGGTCTGCATTCTGTACGGGGTGCACTTCTCGCAACGGATTCTGTCTATCCATGTAATACATGGTCTTTCGCTCCATAACGGGTACTGGGGTAACCTGCGGACTTAAGAATGTATTATACTTGTGGCGGTGTTCTAGAATTACTTTAATCAGGTCAGTACTTAGACCTCTCCATCTGTTCGTGACCAGTTCAATTAGTATATCGCGCAGGGGTCCTGGATCAGAATGTTGACTTTTATACAATAAGAGCAGATGCTGTATCATGTACATACCAGCTAAACGCTGTTCACTCGGTGTCAAATTCAGAAACGTGTGCGCTAGCACATCATCACCATATTTCTCAGAACTGTCAGCCCATTGCACGGCTGACCTGGCTAATTCTTGTTCATCCATGGAATCAAGTTCATGATACCCCATGCGCTCTTGAAGCACTCGGTCGGTGGCTTGGAATAAGTGTTCGGGAGTTTTAGGATTACACATGGCTTCCTGATATATTCTTTTACATTCCGGGCGCACTAGACGCACTGGATCTTTAAACGGTCTTCCTTTACCTACATACGCTATCATGTCTCTAACTGGCATTTGTTCTTGAACTAGTGTTTGTGCTTGTACTGGTGTCTCTGGTTCTTCCTCTGCCTCCTCCTCGTCGGATTCTTGTTTGTCTGAATCTACTGCTGGTTCGGTCTTTCTTTGCTCATGCATCTTAGTTATCGAAGTTCTGATCCTTCGGTACATGTTATCTATACTGGCTTCTTTGTCATGCTGTCCATCGGCTATATGTCGGCCCCACCTATGGAGTGCTTTCAGGTCAGCCGGGTTCGCACCCGGCCTATCTGCTTCTCGAATAAAACAGTTTATAAGAAACCGTAATAACCTGGCTTTAGTTTCCACTTTCTGATGGGCCATGGCCTCCTTAATGCATTCAGGCCCTACTCCTGTCTGCACAAACTTATATATTTGATCCATATGTTCTGTCATTCCAGGTAGTGTCATTAAGAAGTTCGTGACTCGACGTAAACGTACTGATGCGAGTAACATTTCTATGTCATTCTTTTTACCAGGTACCGGGTCATATCTACAATCTTCAAGGCGATCTCCATAAATTGTAATATCTGTTTTGGGTGTACGCTGTTGTGACACCTCTCTAAGACTCAGGCGAGGGTTTGGTGGCGGGGTCCGGTAACCTGCCCCTCCGGACGCGCCTCCTGAGGCACCGGCTCCGAAAGGGTCTGTATCAAGGGAAGTAGGAGGAGGTGGAGGGAGAACTGGAAGACCAGGAGCAGGAGGATTCGGGGGAGGAGTAGCTTGTCGGGGAGGAAGGCCATAAGGATTCAGACCGTTAGGCGCAGGCGCGGGGGGCAATGGAGCTGGGGTATTAACATAGGTGGGAGCAACATCGTCTAGGTAGGAAGAAAGGAAAACGTCCTTTGCTGTCCTCGGATGTGTTTTAGTCGGGAGCAATGGGGGTGGTAAGTCCTTCGGTGTTTCTGGAGAGGCCTTGGGCAGGCCCTTTGACAAGATGGGGAACATGCCATTCATAAGCGTATTTCGCTGTCTGTCTACTTGTTCTAACTTTACTCTGATACCTTCCTCAACTAATGCGTTTTCTCGGACCTTTTCGGGGTCCTCCTTACTCTTCTCTTCTAATCTATGAGCTTTTTCTGTGCGCCTGTGCGACTCTTTACGCCATAACTCGATGGCATCTTTCTGTGACTGTCTAGCTTTCTTTTTCCATAACGCTTCTTCTACTCTCATGATGCAATCTGCATCCCATGTCCCTGCGGCGGGCCATCTCTGATTCTCCGACAGTTCTTTAGTGTAGTCTACCCATAAATCGAGAAATAACACAGCATCTAGGCCATGTTTATGGTACATAAAGTACCCTGGAGTGTCCCTAGGTGGAATGGGAACAGCTTCTTCTAGAACCCCCTTACGGGTTTTTATTTGTCTTAATTTGGAAAACAACGGCATTCTGAAATCTGGCTACTAGGTTCTTACTCAGATGTGGACACTAACATGCTATACATAAGACACGTTTAAGCACAACAATGAAAATCGAACATTCACTCATACCACGACATTTGAATGACACATTAAAACATTTCAAGAACGAACCACATTAATCGATAACAATGACAAGTGCAACAGGATGTACCGCTAAACGGCACAGATACACCTTTTACGGGTGCAGACTAGATGTACTGCTATACAGTACAGATACACTGCTGAACAGTGCAGAACAGGCTCGTGTACCCGAACCCGACTTGACCGGCACAAACTAATGCGCACGTCAGGATGCGTCCCTAGCAACGGTACTCACCAGGAAGCACAGAAACGGAAGGCCTCGGAAAACTCTGGACTGGACTCGACTCGGACTGGATTCGGACTCGACGCAGATACTTCGGAAACTTCGGAACCTGGCGGGCCTCGGTATACCACGGATCTTGCTCTCTCAGCTAGGCTCAGGTCGGGATCCTCCGCACGCCTCACCGCCTCGTCTGGGTGTTGATCGCAGCCTCAGTCACCTCCGTTGGCCTGAGGGAGATACAGGAAATCCTGCGGGTACGCGTAAGTGTCCGTCCGGCTGTGGGCAGGGGGCCAGGCCTGCAACACACCACCGGCGCGTGGGGTGGGGGAGGGGTCCCTGTTCGGGCGCCAGAACTGTGGTAATATCGATTACCTATACTTAATTTGCTATCAATAATCAATAAGAATAACTCAGAAAAATGAGAGGCAGAATCCGAGATATTGAGGTTAACTCAAAAGGGTTTTATTCCTGTAAAAGGAATTGGGTTATTGGCTCGAGCCAAGGTGGCATAACCATTCCATTCACCACACAGGGTTCAGGAAGGGAAGACAGACAACATATTGTTTACAAAAGTACATATATATAGTCAATGCATTACAATGTATGAGCATACAGTAGGCGTAATAGTAGGCGTGACTGCTGAAAAAAGGAGAGATAAAACATGAAAACGTCACAAAAGAGGCATGGCAATAGGCGTGCATGAAGGTGTACACCAGATACGTCATTTAACATGATGTCACAAGTAGGCGGAACCACTAGAGAATCCTGCAGTGTCAGCATAATTATATGGCAGAGATGCGCGCGCAGCTGTTTGACGTGGATCTGACGTGTAACTGGAGGGCGAAGGGGACTTGACTTTTAGCACTACAAGTGTAGACATAAGTGGAGACATAAGTCTGGGATGTCAGATCAACCTAGTCCCAAATCGTATCTGATATCATATGTTTAAGGAACAGTAGTATCTGGAAGGGAAAAGGTCTCTAGACATAGACTACCCTATTCTGAATATGAATGCGTGTACATGTGTCTACATGTCGGCATGCGGGGTGAGGGGGCATGGGCCTACCATGGCAAAGGAGTCTATGAATTACTTGCACGGAGACAGAAGAGCCGGGCCCTCTGCTCCTGCAGCTGAGAGGATGTTTACTTGAGCTACGAGACAGGAATGTGTTTTCGAGGAGTGGAGCAGATAATTCGAAGGTTGAATACAGTCTTGGCAGGCAGAGGTTAGGCTATGCACCGGAGTCGCGCAAGAAGTAAGGTGGGGGCCACTGGCACAGAGGTAGCCTGGGCTGCGGCCCTCGGAGTCAGGAAACAGGAGAGAACTCGAAAAAGGCTTCATGGCAGAATCTGGGCCTACTTTCGCCAGAGCTGAAAAACGTGTAAAGTGTACCACAAAAAGACGGTGGCACGGCATAGATAGGAACTGAATATTCAATCCGTTCATGGCGGATCTGAAAGAGGACAAGTTAAAGATGGACGCAAATGTATTTGCGTCTTCGTAGCTGGCACAGGAGGGAAATTACATGCACTGCAAGCTAGTACATGGAGACGGTGGGGTTCTCGCTGGGGAACACAACTTGACCAAAAATTATATTTCCTCAAGCGGGCCGCTCTGGTACTGTCCAACGCACGCCTTGCCAGCTTTGCAGACGACCCTAGCGCTGTACTATATATAATGTGTGTACCTAGAGCCTGACAGTACCTGCCCGGTATGCGCCTGTGCTATAGGCCTGTGTCGATGAGGTCCTCCCAGGGCCCAGAAGGGTTTGTATGGGGTGGGGGGAGGGAGAGAAATTCTTCACTCTTCACTTCGTCCTTCACAACAATCAGGCCTTTGTTGTTTCACCTAAAAAATAACGTTTGTATGTTTTGAATAAGTTTGTTGTGATGAAATGTGACCTGGCAGAGCTGGCCTGCTCTGCCCGGGGGCAGGATGCCAGGTGTGGGCAAGTGCGAGTGTCTCCGGATTTTGTGCGGGGAGTGGGGATATAAAAATAAGACATGAAGTGGAGCCGGCACAGCAGGGGCTGGCCCAGGCAGGGAAAGGTTCCTGGCAGCCAGATAAAGAGAGGCTTCTTAGGTGTGAGGCTCCCTCGTTGGACTCCGCAGTCTGTGTCCGGGTCCCTAACCCCCCCCCCTCTGCCCCAGTCCTAGTTCTGGGCTCTTGCCTTGTTGGACTCCTCCAGGGGAGCCCGAGTTCCGGGTTCCTAGCCCCCCCTTCTGCCCCAGGGCTATTTCTGGGCTCTTGAGGGCGAGCCGCTGTGGCAGCCTGCACCTGAATCTCCCAATGGATGCCTTTACTGGGCCCTCAGTTCTTGCGAGTTTTGTTGCTGTGGCCGCCCGTGTTCTCAGCCCTCCTGACACTCCGCAAATGGACCCCGTGTTCTTGGCTTGCACCTGGGGTTCTTGTCCCTGGTTCCCGTATGTTCCTTCCGGCTCACGCATGGTCCCAGCATGTTGCTGGGAATCTCCTGCCTTTGCATTCAGGGTTCTCCCCCCGTTCAACGCCTTAGAGCTGCCCCCACACACTCTAACCCCACAAAGTGTCTCCCATTCTGTTTAGGGGTGAACCACTGCTCACTCCTTTTTAACCACCCCAACGCCCCCGCCCCTCCCACCTCGGAGTCTCTGCCCTCGAACGCGCAATGTCTCCAGTATGCCCCCTCGCTGCACAGCATCAGTACCTCCACGCGCATCTATGCAGCGCCCCTCTGTGGCATTGAGCCCGCTCTCTTCCGCGCCGCCTGTCCCGGCTCGAGCTCTGCCTGTGCCCTAGGCCTCTGCACACTGTGCACGGCGCACCTGCGGGGAACACTGCCGCTACCTCCGCACCTAGGCTCAGGAAGCGCGAGCTGCTGCCGGGAGGAAGGGAGGGAGGGCTAGGAGAGGAGGAGGAGGGGCAGGGAGAGGCCGCGGGGCAGAGCACAGAAGAACTCCCTGTCCGGTAGCAGCGCCTCCAGAAGCACCCAACCTCCTGCCCTCGCAAGGACAGCCGCCGCCCCCGGGCACCGCTGCCACCCCTGGCGGCCTCCCTGCTCCTGGTGAGTACATGCCTTCTCTTACAGTGCTGCCCGCCGCTTCAAGGAGCTGTGCCCCGTGCCCCAGCACTGAGAGGAGTGAGTGCTGCAGGCACTTTGCAGGGGGAGTCGTCCTGTCAGGATGGGTGCACGCTGTCACGACGACTGGAGGACAGCAGCTGTCAGGAGAGTCTCAGAGTAACTTGTCAGGACGGGTGGACGCAATCTGTCCGGAAGAGCTGAAAGTGAATGATGGAGGGTCGCCTGACAAGTGACTTGCCACAACAGGTGGCGTGATACATCACGATGGACTGAAAGTGGCATAAAAAGATGGGTGGAAAGTGACCAGTCAAGAAGGGTGGAGAGTGACCTGTCAAGATAGGTAGGAGCTGTCGGTGCCTCCACAGTGCCCCGGATGCTTCTTCACAAGTAATTTTTAAACTACATTGGCTCTTGGAATTATGCTCTGGGGCTCTGTGTATGACTGTGTGGGTGGCTCTGAGTGTGTGCCTGTGCGTGTGTGTGGCTCTGTGTGGCTGTGTGTGTGTGTGTGGCTGTGTGTGTGTGTGTGTGTGTGTGCAAATGCAATAGGTCTCACATTTGCGAGAGATTAAGCTATTGGCAATGTAAATGAAAATGCCATTTATTTATCTGTTTTCAAAACCAACACATACATAAAAATGTTGTCATTTACAATGCCAATAGCTCTAACTTTTGCAAAGGCGAGACCGTTGCATTGTAAATGCTTGTTTTGTTTTTGTGTGCAGAAGGACACCCCGCTCCAGCCCCCCCGCCCCCCCTCCCCCCCACACACACACACACACACACGCCTTAACGAACGGCAAGGGAATGTTTCTTTCCCTTTCTGTCTTCCACTTTTTCTCAAAATGCCAGGAGAGGGAACTTCTGGAACTGAATATTACAAGGGATGGAGTAGCGGGCTGGTAATTTAAAGTGTCTACAGATACTGACCCTTGGATCTAGTGATATTGTTTGCATACAGCTAAAGCATGTTTTAATGCTCTAAAGTTGAACTTTTTTTAATCAAGATTTAAATATCTCACCTGGGATAAAATGTAATGCAAAACTGAAAGTTGAAAATCTGGCTTTGGGCACCAATCAGCAGATGTAACCATGTCCGTAAGTCTATGCAACCAAAAGAAGACAACACATGGCGCAGGGGAACAGAAAGGGCCAAGTGACAAATATGACAATTAACTTTTTAGAGTACCCGAAAACCCAATGGTGCCACGTGAGAACGTTAGAGAATAAAAGCTGTTGGAACCGAATACTAAAATATGGCAAATATATTTAGATCATATTTCACTTATGGCTGAATGTGATTAACGGATAGATAGGTTTAAGCTGAAAAGTGATCCAGAGCTTAAATAAAAGACTGCACGGAGAGCAACCATAGGCATTTGAGTAGAATTTTGAAACAAAATCGATAAAGAAGGGATTATTTGCATCATTGTACTAATTTACTTTTGAATCATGCAATTAAATGCAAGAGGCAACAAACAGTTGTTTACATGACGAAAAGCGTTTATTTGAAAAACTACCTTTTCACTGTCAACCCCTAAGAGATTGGTCTCGTGCAGTTGGGTCGGCTATCTAAACTATGCACATTATTCCAATAAATATATTGGCCGTATTTCTGAAAGAGCCTGGGTCAGATGTTAGCTGGAGCACCTGACAGTCGGAGAGATGCCTGAAGTCTGCACACAGTAGCTGTGACATCACTGCCTAAATAAGAACAAAGACACAAGGGTCAGATCTTTTTCCATCTCCACTCAACATGTACTTAAGACCCCTCTGGAAGCCTACTGGATATGTCAATATGATCTTTGTAATTATACGTCCACCACCAGTACTGAGGAATCCCGGGGCATACCACCAGTAACTTGATAATGCCCATATCACCCAGAGCATTTGTGTGTGGTAGTCTCGGTGTCTGGATTGAATATCAGTCTGCGGGTGTGACAGCTGGCAGTCGCTAAATCCAGGCAAGACAAAACTGATGATAGCGGGCTGCATCGCATTGGAAGTTCTGGCGGCTTCACACCCGCCGTCTGGGGGGTGCGGTCCCAGTGACCGAAAACGATGTCTGCAATGCATCCTCTCTGATTAATAAACATGCTTGGTGGTTAGCACTCTCAACATGTATGTTTCATGTGGGTGCTATGTTCTTTAAATTATCGTTAGACTCCAGAACTTCTTAGCTGTTTCGGCAAGTTCTGCACCGACACATCATGTTCCCCCTGCAGTTCTGTTTTCCTTCACAGAATTAAGGCAAAATCATGACTTGCGAGCAAGGACACATAAAAACCACACCTTTGATGTTTAATTACTTCAATTAGGAGGTCATCTTCACTATTTTCGCAGAATGTTGATCAATTAAACTTCTTAAATCACGTTTTATGATATTGATTGATCAAAAGAAGACAAGGATCATGAAAAGTCAATCTGTGACATGGGAGAACCCCTATTTGTAAACGTAATTCAAAATAATTCATTTCGAAACACAGTACATTGTCGTTTGAGTTGTAACTGTAATCGTGACAAATTACTAGTCTCTGAATTTTAGAAAATTGACAAGCATTTGTAAAACCAGGAGGCGTAGCCTTGGCAAGCCTATGATTATTTCTTATTTGAAAACAATAGTCATGAAAACTGAAAAAGTAAAAATTCCACAGTTTAACAAGCATGTGCAAATGCTTTCAAAAATAGTAACAAGCACCGGCAATGTCAATAGGTTTCGCCTATACAAGAGCTATTACTTTAGCAATGTGTTTTTGCCAAGTTGTATATCAGTGTGGCTGCTGTTCAGCATGACTAAAAGTTAGTGGTGTGGAGTGTCCTAGAGTGGAGTGCTGGGAGTACAGTGTCATAGACTGGATTTATTGGAGTAGAGCGGTAGAGTGGTGTAGGGGGAGTAGAGTGTCGGAGAGTTGAGTAGACTAGAGTAGAGTTCATATGTTCAGTGGCAGAGAGTGTCCTAGAGTGTAGTGCCGTACAGTGGAGTGGCATACAGTGGAGTTGGGTGGAATAGGGTGGAGTGGGGGAGGGGATTGAGGTAGTGGACTGGATTGGAGTAGATTGGCATGGATTGGGTTGGGGTAGAGTGAGTTGGAGTGGGAGAATTGGAGTGGAGTGGGTCGACTGAATAGGGTGGATTAGATTGGTTTGGGGTGAATCAATTGGAGTGATAGTACTGGATTATGGTGGGGTGGACTGGATTAGAGTAGGGTGGTTTGGAGTGGGGTGAATTAGAGTGGAGTGAACTGGGGTGCACTAGAATGGAATGGATGGGGTGTATTAGTGTTGGGTGGATTGGATTGGAGTGGGGTGAACTTGATTGAAGTGGGGTGACTGGATTGGACTGAGGTGAATTGGGGTGGAATGGACTAGGGTTGATTGGATTGAAGTGGGTTGGGGTGGGATGGATTGGATTGGGGTGAGGTGGACTGGACAGGGTTGGGGTGGATTGGATTGAGTTAGGCTGGATTGGGGTGGATTGCATTTAGAGGGGGCGGATTGGAGTGGGGTGAAATGGATTGAGTGAGGTGGACTGGAATGGGGTGGAATGGAGTGGGGTGGGGTGGGGTTGAGTCGATTTGTTTGCAGTGGGGTGGACTGAATTGAAGTGAGGTGAATTGGATTGAGTGGGGTACATTGGACTGGGGTAGGGTAAACTGGTTTATGGTGGGGTGGATTTGATTGAGGTGGATTGCATTGGGTGAATTAGAGTGGAGTGGGGTAGACTGGATTGGGGTGAGGTGGATTGGGTTGGATTGGGGTGGGGTGGATTGGTGTGGGGTAGATGGGCTGGATTGGAGAGGGTGGATAGCTTTGTGTTGGAGTGGGGCAGATTGTTTTGTATTGGAGTGGGACAGATTGTTTTAGATTGGATTGGGGCAGGTTGTTTTGGATTGGATTGGGGAAGATTGTTTTGGATTGGAGTGGGGTGGTTTGGGAAGGGAGTGGAGTATATTGGATTGGGTTGGATTGAGGTGTAGTGTATTGGTGTGAGGTGTATAGGATTGGTGGGGGGCAGGGCCGGACTTACTACCGGGCGTTTTGGAATGCTGCTGAGCTGGGGGCTGATTTCACTGCGGTGGGGGCTGATTTAGTTGATGGAGACCTGCATGTGCTTTGAATAATTAAAGCAAAACAAATTCCGTTCAGTACAAGCAGGTCCCCATCAACAAAATCAGCCCTCAGCTCAGTAGCATTCCAAAACGCCCAGAAGCCAGTCCGGCCCTGGTGGGAGGTGTATTGGATTAGTGTGAAGATGATTGGAGTGGGGTGAATTGGTAGGAGTGGGTGGATTAGATTAGAGTTAGATAATTTGGAGTGGGGCAGATTGTTTTGGATTGGAGTGGGGCAGATTATTCTGGATTGGGGCAGATTGTTTTGGATTAGAGTGGGGAAGCTTGGGTAGGATGATTGGAGTGGGGCCGATTGTTTTGGACCGGTGTGGGGCAGATTGGTGTGGGGCGGAGTGCCTTTGGACTGGAGTTCTTCAGATTGGAGTGGGACCAATGGAGTGGGCAGATTGTTTTGGATAGGAGTGGGGCAAATTGGTTTGGGGCATATAGGTGTGGGGAAAATTGGAGCGGGCAGATTGGAGTGGGGCAGATTGTTTTGGAGTAGTGTTCTGAAAGATTGTTCTGGATTTGAGGGGAGCGAACTGGAGTTTTGGATTAGAGTGGGGCAGATTGGAGTGGGGCAGAATGAGTGTGGCAGAATGGAGTTGGGCAGAATGGAGTGGGGCAGAATGGAGTGTGGCAGTGGAGCAGAATGGAGTGGAGCAGAACGGAGTGGCGCAGAATGGTATTGGAAAGAATGGAGCGGGCAGAATGGAATGGGGCAGATTGGAGTGAGGCAGATTGTTTTGGATTGCAGTGGGGCAGATTGGAGTGGGGAGATTGTTTGGGATTGGAGTGCTACAGATTGGAGGGGGGCTGATTGGAGTGGCGCAGATTGTTTTGGATTGGAGTGGGGCAAATTGTTTTGGATTGGAATGGATGGTTTGAAGTGGGGCAGACTGTTTTGGATTGGAGTGGGGCAGATTGTTTTGGATTGAAGTGGGGTGGTTTGAGGAGGGAGTGGGGTATATTGGATTGTTTGGATTGAGGTGGATTGAATTGGTGTGAGGTGGATTAGATTGGTAGGAGGTTTTATTGGATTGGTGTGAAGTTGATTGGAGTGGGGTGAATTGGGATGAGTGGGTGGATTAGATTAGAGTCGGGCAAATTGGAGTGGTGCAGATTGCTTTGGATTGGAGTGGGGCACATTATTTTGGATTGCAGCAGATTGTTTTGGATTGGATTGGGGAAGATTGGATTGGGATGATTGGAGTGGGGCCGAATGTTTTTGACTGGAGTGGGGCCGATTGCCTTTGGATTGCAGTAGGCAGATTGAAGTGGTCTGGTTGTTTTGGATTGGAGTGGGGCAGATTGGAGTGGAGCAGAATGGAGTGGGGCAGATTGTTTTGGATGGGGACAGGCATATTGGAGTGAGGAAAATTGGAGTGGAGCAGATTGTTTTTTAGTGGTGTTCTGGCAGATTGTTCTGGATTGGAGTGAGGCAGATTGGAGTGGGACAGATTGGAGTGGGGCAGATTGGGTTCTGGCAGACTGGAGTGTGGTAGAATGGAGTGTGGCAGAATGGAGTATGGCAGAATATAGTGTGGCAGATTGGAGTGTGGCAGATTGGAGTGTGGTAGATTGCAGTGTGGCAGATTGGAGTGTGGCAGATTGGAGTAGGGCAGATGGAGTAGGGCAGATTGTGTTGGATTGGAGTGGGACAGACTACAGTGGGCAGATTGCTTGGGATTAGAGTGGGACAGATTGGAGGGGGCGGATTGGAGTGGGGCAGATTGTTTTGGATTGGAGTGAGGCAAATTGTTTTGGATTGGAGTGGGATGGGTTGGGGTGGGGCAGATTTTCTGGGATTGGAGTGGGGCAGATTGTTTTGGATTTGAGTGGGGCAGATTGTTTTGGATTGGAGTGGGGGGGATTCAGGGTCAGATGGATTGCAGGATGGGGCATATTGCAGGGTGGGGCAAATTGCAGAGACAAATTGGAGTGGAGAAGGATGGAGTGGGGCAAATTGGAGTGGGCAAATTGTTTTGTATTGGAGTGAGCCAGATTATTTTGGATTGGAGTTGGGCAGAATGATTGTTTTGGATTGGAGTGGGGCAGATTGCTTCCGATTGGAGTGGGGTAACATATTTTGGAATGGAGTGGGCAGATTGTTTTGTATGGGAGTGTGGCAGATTGTTTTGAATTGGAGTGGGGCAGACTGTTTTGGATTGGAGTGGGGCGTACTATTTTAGATAGGCGTGTGACAGAATGTTTTGGATTGGAGTGGGGCAGATTTTTTTAGATTGGAGTGGGACAGCTTGTTCTGGACTGGATTGGCCTGGGGTGGATTGGATTGAGTGGGGTGGATTGGTGTGGGATGAGATGGGATGGATTGGCATGGGTTGGAGTGGTGAGGATTGGAGTTGGGTGGAATGGGGTGTACTGCATGATTGTGTGTTAAAGCATCATTCCAGAAACACAAATAAGAAAGAAACAGTCGCTTTGCAATATTTAGACAAAGTAATCCTCATCTTTTGAGAACAGCACCCACGAGCAAAAAACAAAACAAAAAATGAGTGCCGAAGTGAAAAAAAGAAGACTTGGCAAAATAAAAGAAATTTAACTATAGAAAATACATTCTTGCAATTTTGCCAAGAGGCAAACTTCTCTTTAAATAGACCTTGCAAAGTGGGCCCTGCCTTGGGGATTTACAACAAACAACGGCTAAACCAAAGTTCCATACAATTGACAGAGTGAAAATATAATATTCAAGGCACACCTGAAGCATGCAGTTATCACCCCAGTATTATCAATACACATAAACAACAGTCTAGCAACATTGAAGCTGTGGTTCACAGGTAGTTTACAAAGTCACAGTCCCATGTTACATATGAACAGCATTACACCCAGGAAAAGGCGAACTAAACTATAAGCCAGTAATATGTGCTCCCCTCAACTGAAAGGTCCAAATTCATTTAAGTGAAACCATTAGTTCAATTATAACAGGATCAAGCAATAAGTTGATTACAATCTGCGATGCATCAGCTTAACAAGGAATTGCAAGATGTGGTGATGACAAACGTGCAAGTAGGTCTTGGTTGAAATGAACGATCATCACATCAATGCAACGTGCTATTCGCAGTGCAATACAGTGCAAGGAATAAAGCACATCAGTCTGAAACACAAAAAACATGCAATCTTCACTAATCACTTTCTTGTGGAACAAGTTATGCTTTTCCTTATGAAATTGGGATGGTTTTTGTGATTCTCTGAGTCTAGATCTCAACATTAACGATAAACAACAGCCCTTGGTAGGCTTGGTCATCATGTTTACACCTAACGAGTCAGTGACACTGTCATTTAAGCAATCTTTGAAGTCTGATAAAGAAAAGGAAATAGGGTCTGATATTTGATCTCGGGAGCAAGTGAAAACACCAGTACTAATGACGAGGGCTCTTAAACAAAGGAAAACGAAGTTCCTAGTTTGGTCATGAAATGAGGGGTACTATACTTAGTCCTTGCTCTCAATGAGGGGTAAACATAGGGAGATGCATGACAAATGCATGCCATGGAAAAATGGAGAGAAAGAATGGAGTAAGCAAATGGGAAGCCCATGGGCGGTATGGAGCCCACAAAGTAGATGCAGCATGTCTCTTCAAGACAGCACAAGCATTGTCTAGCTGAGATTTAAAAACTGACACCTTGGCAAAGCAAGAAAAACATATATAATGAAAGCAGAGAATGCCATTCCAGCTGTGGCACTAAAGTAAACTGCTTTTTAAGCAGAGGCCCACTTGTGCACAAGCAAAATATATTCACTTACAGTGTAGACAGCCAATGGCTGATATAGGCTGCCACCTCCTGTGAGCTGTAGTAGGCAGATGCAAGGTGTGAATGACACTTCAACAATAGAATGATGACTAAAAACCTGTGCGTATTCACACTTGAGGTTTTTATTTTGGCTGAGACTGGCGAAGCAGCTAAACCTCTGTCTCCTGGCCAGATGTAAAATTAATTTCTATCAAAAACAGTCAGTATTAGCAGTTTGATAATTAATTTCAAACATCCTGTGGTGGTCTGACAGTACCTCCATGCAGTCCCTGCATAACACCATCTCTGCAGCGTTGCAAAACACCGGCCTAACAATAACAGCAAAATCATCACTGTCTTCTCTAGTCTTTTAGTTTTTCTTTTTTGTTAATGATCATATAAACCTTGCCCATTTATCCAAAATCTTTTCCTAAAACTCTTATACAGAAACCTCTTTGAAAACTTCTGACAAGGTCTATTCATCTATGAGGCATAAGCACTGGGCCATTGACATATAACGTCATGTAATTTACAGCATATTAGCCACCTTTTAGGAGCACTCATCTGTATATGGGTGCCACACATTCAATGTTTTAAGCCTCTTTATGTCAGTTTGACTTGCTTGTGCTGAATCTTGAACCTTCTAGTAAGATTTTGTTTAAATCCATGTCAGCAAATGTCTTGTCTTGCAAGCAATATCACAGAGCAGCTTCTTTTGCAAGAAGTCATGAATTTATATTGAGTTGCAATACTAAAGATAACTAACAAATCGCTCACCTTGATCTCGTCACCCAAGAGATCAATGATTATTATACTTACAGATGGCCAGGACTCTCTGAGTATTATTATTTTATGGGGTCTCCAATATACTTTGTGAATGGTAAAACAGTGGATTCTCCTGAGTGATGAGATAACCTGCCAGTTTTTCACTATCTCCAGAGTCAGCAAGCAGCTTTCCCAGACCTTCTCCTGTGGTTTCAAATCTTCCTCCAGAATATCCCTTAACTTGTGATACCATAGCACCATCTTTTTTAGAGGTTGGCTTGGGCCACCTATTGCTTCTTATAGTTGTTCTCCACTTTCTTCATCAAATTAAATCTTTGGCTTGATTGTTCAGGTTACTAATTGTAGATATTTATATCTTAAAAACCAATGCTCTATATTGCCCACTAGTACTTCCCATGGAGGGAGCCTGCAATCTGGCAGTAGATATTCTCAATTTTCACTCACTATTGTTTTAATATAAACACTGACATCAATGATCAGACAGTGAAGGATCCCTGAGTTGTCACAAAATGGTTGTGAAGACCCATAGTATGCTATTTGAGCTACACTCCAAATGTCGTACAGTAATCTTGCAGTGGACTTTAAAGTCAATATAACAATTTGCTTTAAACATTTTTTTAAAAATCTCTAACATTACCTCGTGCAAACAAGGCTCCTGTCAAAGGGTCATATGTATGAAGCCAGTTTGCGATTGCAAATTAGCAGCGTGCAATGTAGCACACAAAACCCCCTCACAAAATAAGGAATTGCAAATTTTGCGATTGCATTTAAGGAAACGCATATTGTGATTCCTTAAATGCAATGTAAGAAGCACATAAGAAAGTGTGATTTGCCCTTAAGAAATCGCAAATTACAACCAACTTCAAGTTGGTGGTAATTTGCTATTACACTTAAAAACGCACTGTTTTGCATTTTTTAAAGTGCCAAGTGGCGCACACACATGCACATTTCAGGGGTGCAACAGGGTGCCCTTTTGACACCCTGGCACCCTTAAAATTGCATTCTCAATTTGCGATTCTCTATTTGTTAATTGCAAATTGAAAATGCCTTCCCATTCATTCCTATTGGCCTCTTAGCCCATCAGAATCAATGGGAAGGTATTCCTTATTTGCGAATCTCAATTTGCACTTAACAAATAAGGAATATGTGGGATTCGCAAAATTATTAGCAAATCCCACATACATTGCATTTTGCAATTCTCAAATTGCAATTTGCTGAAAATCGCCATTTGAGAATTGCAAAACTCTATTTTCATACATATGGCCCAGAGTCTCTAATTCATTGTCATCTGATGACAACATTAAAGTCCTAAGAATTTCTAAATGCATAGTTCCATTATATAATTGTAAAACTGGTAATGCTAGTTGTTCTTTTGCCAAAGCCCTTCTTAGATTTTTCCATGGGAGTCGTGATCCTTTTGATGCCCAGACAAAATAGTTGTTTGTCATCTGTCACCTTGCATTGGATGGTTTGGAACAACATATTTAGTGAGGATGGACTACTATACAAGTTGCCTCTTCCAAAAAAGGTGCGAAGACGATATATGTACTGTTTGAATCTCTTTTATGTGAGCGTCCGGGTCCTCTGCATTACCTCTTCCCCATCACTCTTGCTTCTTTGCTTCTCACCAGTCTGCTCCTCCTGCTCGTATCCTGCTTCCTCCTGGGGCTTCAGTTGACTCTGCTGTAGTGCATGGCCCTAGTAGAGCTTCCTGTTGGCAGACTGTGTCCTTCCACTGGCCTCATGTTCCTTAAGGTACTCTTCTGTAACTTTTTTCCATGCACACTATGAGAGTGCATGAAACTCTTCAGTCCGTCTCCCTCCTCCAGCTCTTCCTCATGTTGCTTGACCTCTTCTCTCTCCCCACTGTCCATTACTGTTACTCCCTCCCCCGCAACATCCTCATGTTGTTTTCCCCCAGGCCCTCCTCCCGAAATCCCTTGCGGCTCCCTCCGTCCTCCCCAGCACCACCCTCGTGTTGGCTATTTTCGACATACATATTGCACAGCAGCATGTGCTTCTGTGCAACATGGCTTAAGAAAAAGTAAGCAAAGAGACGCGGTCAACGTTTACCATTCTTTAATCTTTACTTTAAGCCATGTTGCTCAGCAGCCCACACATCGGTGCAATATGTATGAAAAAAATTAACAAAGCCAATGATCTTGCTTATGTATAACCTATTGGCTTTGCCAAAGCTTGTATTGGTATCGTGTCAGGATGTGAGCGAAGAGCTTTCCTCGCATCCTAAGATTGTTTTTTTTCAATACAATGAGCAGTGTGAACAGCGCACTGATGTCACACTAAATGAAGGTGAATGAAGGCACACCATTAGGTACTGGCTGATTTCACTTTGGCTGGTGCTCGAGGGTGTAAATTGGCCCCTCGAGCATCAATCAAAGTGGGAGCGGTATCACTGGGGATCACTGCACGACGGTGCTCCTCAAGTAAGGATCCACCCACTTAACACCATGGCGAGGGGGTGCCCCTCCCCCCCAGGCCTGGGAAGTCTTTCTGCTCTCATGGGGGTAATTAAGGGGTGTAACACAATATGCCCCGCAAGGGAGGCAGAAAGACCACTAATCCCAGGTACATTTTTTTTGTTTTAAAAATACACTTCTCTGGCATTGGGCCGAGATTTCCACCCAGGATAGCCATAGCAGTCTTTCTGTCTTCACTGGGGGCAGCATGAGAGGTTGATCACCAAATTGCCCTCCACGGGGGTGGAAAGCCCACTAGGAACCAGGGATCTTAAATAAAATAATATGGTAGATCAGCTATGCCTAGCATGGAGCCTGGAAACTACCCGAAAGGCTAGTCTTTCTGCCAAAGCAAGCTGATTGGGGGTCCTAATCTGCTCTCCCCTTGGGAGTAAATAGCCCTCAAGCACCAGGAAATGTTTTTATTCAAGACGAAATTGAATTGGGCAACCCTTTCTGGCATTAGGCTGTGGCAGCAATCAATGATGGTTGCAACAGTCTTTCTGCCTCCTGGGGTCAGATTGGGGGATTTACCTCCAACTGCCCTCTATGGGGCAAAATGTCCACTAAACAGCCACCCCTAATGGCGTCAATGGTCTTTATGCCTCCTCACCTCCTGGAGCTGACCCGTAAATGTCCTTCCGCGGAGGGGTTAGGGTGGAAAGCCCATTAGTTTTGAGGAATATTCTTTAAAAAAGAAAAAAGAAATGGAGTAGGAGCCCTGCCCCCCTCTATAACTGCCTCAATAGTTTTTCTATACCCAGTCAGGAATCCAAATATATCTATAGTGCTGGAAGGAAGATATGTGTGGTATCTCAGTCAATCAATCAAAAAATATTTATAGAGCGCACAGCTCCCAGCAGGCATGCTGGGTCTAGAGCACAAAACGTGGACCAGAAACATTGAGGAAACATGTAGGAAAGTAGTCCTTGCCAAAAAGCTAAAGGGACTAATTTTCTAGCCCCTTGCGCCAAAGGTACATTCATTTTTCCCATGTTAAAAGTGATGCACCGGCAGCACAAGGTGTTTGTAAATAAGCCCTGATTTTCCAAGCACCTAAGTGGCACAGTTCACTCATTCCAGGCCTTAAACGCTAAGACCTTAAAAGAGCCCCTGCCTCTGCTTTCTAAACGATACTGAGGGCAGTTAAAAGTAAAGCATGCCCTGATCCTAACGTACGGGCTGAAGAATATTTCCTGTCTATTACATAGATATTGAGGAGCCTTCTGATGGAAAGCCTGGCATGCGATCAGAAGGT
The DNA here is from genome assembly GCF_964263255.1 of Lissotriton vulgaris. Taxonomy (NCBI): domain Eukaryota; kingdom Metazoa; phylum Chordata; class Amphibia; order Caudata; family Salamandridae; genus Lissotriton; species Lissotriton vulgaris. Next base: position 330,501,502 of record NC_141691.1, on the reverse strand, counting down.
CTTTATATATAATTTGTTTAGTAATAGGAAGTCAATGGAGCGCTTTCAGCTGTAAACAAATAGATTGAGCTTTAGGTAAATTTAAAATAAGCATTTCTGCAGCATTCTGCACAGTTTGAACTCAGTTAATTTGGAATGGAGGGAGGCCCAAGTACAGTGAGTTTGCATAATCCAATCTCAATGTAATGGGGCATGCACAATTGTTTTCCTCATGTCTATGGGGACGTATTCTAGTGTCTTCAGTGCTCTTAAGATGGAAAAACATGACCCTACCACAGTGGAGAGTCAGTGGTAAAAGGAGAGAGCATTATTACATTTTACATCCAATGTCTTGCCAGTACAGTAGGGACTGGAGGTGGTCCTAGCTCTTCTGGCCACCAATCATTGGACCCCGTGTAAGCAGAGTCACCAAAAATGAGGATCTGTCTTTTAGTGGCACTTCACTTCAAGCAGATCCTGTTCATTCAGTTAACTACCTCATGAAGACATTGCTTAAACTGATCTGGCTCACCCAGCATATGCTTCCCAATCGAGAAGATAAGCTAGGTGTCATCGGCATATGAAATTACTTTAATTCAAAAAATTTCCACAAGGTATACTAAAGGAATTCTATATATATTGAACAATGTAGGAATCAAATAAGACAGTAGGATCAAGATTCCCCTTGAGGAAGCAAATGAGTAAACCACATATATTTCGTCAAACAGCCAATAGACAGCCTTCACGCAACCCCAAAGATCTTCAACCATAGATTCGGACCAAGTCAACATCAAGTTTGGACAGAGTTTTAATTTCTGGTTGGTTTCCAGACAGGAGTTGAAACAAGTTCATATACATAGTTATGCAATAATAATTCCACATTTCATTCATATATTGTACGACAAACAATTTTTTACATTCAGGAACGGCTCCCAAGCACTGCATTTTCTTTGTGCGTGCGTTGCCACCCTTCCCACATGTGGTGCAAGAATTTAATAAGAATTGAAAATATCATGAAGAAGACACAAGACACTGCACATAGAGCTATTCAAGTGGTGCTGGTCCGCTATGATCTTTGAAAACAATATGTGGTGCTTTACAGTGGTAATCATCTACAATATCATGACGTCAAGCAGATCTGGCATCTAAGAAAATATTTTGATGCGTTTCTGTGGTATTTATGATGTGGAGCCATCTTCTTCAGGACAAAGGCAAAAAATGCAATCTCCCATACAAATTCATAATGATCATCAGTTTTCACCGAAGTTCTTATGTCACAGTTATGCCCATAAAGGGAATCCGTTTCCTCTCAGTATTCCATCAAACACACATTGCTTCCAGTTCCAAACCACTCTTACCTTCATACTTAACAGCCCTTTAGATCACTGTTAAGTGAAATTAACCCTCCTATGACCAGCCTTATCTTTCAGATTGAGGTCAGAAAGGGTTATGTTTCCCTACTTATTATTGGTAGGAAACCAAGAATATATGCACAAAGGTATTTATAATATGATCACTCTGAGGGGCATATTATCAAGGGGGTTTATCTCCGCTTTTTTGGCTTTAAAAGCCAAGAAAGCGGAGATAAAATTATCTCCCAATTACCTAGCTGTCGCTAACACCAGTTAGCGACAGCTAGTAGGAGATAGCGACCATCTTGGGCCCCACTTTGAATGTCAGTGAAATTTATCACTAATGACATGCAAAGTGGGCGTGCCAAGATGTTAGCGACTGGAAACAGTCGCTAACATCGCTATCTCCTATTACCAACTTTTGGAGATATTAGCGCTAAGCAAGATTATCTCCAAAAGCTAACACCTGCCCCTGAGCAGTTCTTAGCCATGTTATCCAATGGTAGGTGGATAACATGGCTAAGAGCATTAGCTCGGTAATGCATGAATATCGCAGACTTTTCAGCGATATTCATGCATTTCGGCCGATTTTTATCGCTTAAACCTTGAAAAAGTTATCCCAAGTTAAACCTTGATAATAGCAAGGTTCCTAAGCGATAAAAATCGCCGCAGCTCGGCGATAAAAATATTGCCGCTAAGCCAACATAGCAATAATTATCGCTAGTTGTTGGTAATATGCCCCTCAATGAGAGAAAAAATACAAAATCCATTCAGTCTTTTATATTTTTCTTTTTTTAAACAGATTCTCCAACCTCCCTCTCCTGTTTGAATGAAATAGTGTATGTCTTCTTACCGTTAAAATTATAATAGAGCATTTTTCTTCTTTAAAAGAAGTTGGATTAGCTGTACCCATAATGGGTCGTATTTTTACCTTTGTCCCAATTTTTGTGTCAAGGGAACTTACTCCTCCTTGATATCTGCTGTGGATCTTGGGCTCCCAAAAACTAAACTCTAATTCTGGAGAATCAATAAGAATCAATAGGAAGATCCAGTCATTAAGGGTTCATTTTTACTGGCACTTTATAACCGGTCGATGATGCTGCCTAACCATGTATCTTAACTTTAGAATAGTGCCATTATTACTTTTTCTTGGGTACTCAATTTGTTTTCATAAATGAATAGGGGTTTCTAACCTACAAATCAAGCTATTCGTTTTCTGCCAATACATGCCTCGAGAATAGGTCGCCTGCATCGGGTTTTCATGTGTTCTTGCGGCGAATGCGATCTGCCCAAGTTGTGTTTACAACATGTCTCTTGCGATCGGGCACCCTTCTCATTGTTCTCCATGATGTATTAGTTGCTCATAGCCGTGATTATACCTAATAGCCCATTTTAGCAACAAATATATTAATGAGAACAATAAGAGTGGCCCGATCACACAAGACATGTTGTAAACACAACTTTAGTCAATATCAACAGGAGAGGAAGGGCATGAGTAGACACTCCTGTACCCCGGTCAAATATATATAGACAACAAAGGAGTGACTGTGATGAAATAAAAATAAACTAGTGAAAGTTAAATGTTAGCACCGCTGCGTGATGCACGCGTGATCAATACTCACACACGTGCATGCACACAGCGGGAAAATCCCAGTCTCCCTATATAAGCCCAGTAGGTTGTCTTCAGTAGAAGAAAGCCAGGGGGCTTGCTGGTCACCCGATGTTAGGAGGAGGGAAAAGAACCTTACTTGTTTGAAGGACCCTCACTCACCACTAGTTGGTGACATGCTTCATCATTAGGTCCCCGCTGGGGTGACCGAATGTCTCCCCAGCGTGCTACGACGCCTGGTTACAGCAAAGCAGGATGTGGTGAGTGCAACAGTGCCCAAATTAGGAGGTGACTAAATGTGAATGTGCAAATGTGTTTAATATTAAAAAATGCAAAGGTTGTGCCTTTACAAAAATCTTTAATAATGGCCAGCCTGCATTGATTAAAAACAAGGTGTGCGGACTCCTCAGGTTCTTAGTTAAGGAACCGGAATCCTAATCAAAAACAAGAGTTGGTCGACATGTTTCTGCTGTTAGGTTGCGTTTAGCTCAGCATTCTTCAGGACCTACGAAAAAGTCCTCCGGTGGTGTACGCGCGCTAAGGCGTACCCTCCCGAGAGGCTCTAGATGTGAAAAATATATACAGTGAAAAATATCCGGGTACTTTCCGTAATTTACCCACTACAAATTTTAGTAGGGATATGTAAAAAACCTGTAAAAGGAGAAGAGACAGACAAGACAACAAACACGTAAACATGAAGAAGAAGGATTACTTTCTTCATTGAAGTGTGATTATAAGCATATATCTCATAAATGTGCAGGTATAGGTGTCATGCATAGTTTGTATTCCACCAGCTGTGTGGTTCTACCTCGGATTCCGTGGTTAGGTGCACCTAAATTAGCTGCAAACACCGTCCATATAGTGAGGTCGTCATCAAGTGATTGCTCAGCTGTAAATTCAAAGCAAGCAATGTGCTACTCGCTTTTCCGTCAAAGAGCGGTAGAGATTTAGAGACACGCAGTGTTAAAAGATGTTACATTTATCTATCCCAAAATGCTTTAGGAAACAAAAACAAACACACAGAGGAAGGTTCCCTCTCAAAGCGGGAGAAGTTAAGAGGAATAGTAAGTATCGTGGAAGTTTGGAAAGACTCACTTCCTAGGAGACATAGTTACGCCCCTTCGGAGAGGACAGCGTGGGACTCCTTCACGCGGCGTTAGTCTGAAAGAAAATACGAGAGATGATGGTGGGGGCCGTAAGAAATTAATACGGGGTAAAGTGATTCAAGGATCACAAATACGTGCAAGTGGCTGGAAGGGTAGACTTACTTCAACGACCGCGGCTCCCCTCAGTGCACCTAATCTGTCGGCGGCTGTCTTCCGGGAGTGCGGGGGATGTAAGGGGGCCGGTTTAAATGCAAAGAAAGCATGATTGGCTCGGCAGGCCCTCGTGGGTGTGTGACGTCGGTGGCTCAAGGGCACGCCCCGCGTCTTAAAGTTACAGGAAACATGAGAAAAGCTCGGCTTGTAAACAAACGAGCGTAATTGGCTCGGCGGTCCCTCATGGGTTTGTGACGTCAGTAGAACTCTGACGTGACAAGCGTCTTAAAGTGATGACTAATGCGAGTTCGAATCCAGGTTCTGGTCACGAACTGTGTGTGTTGCTGATTATTTTAGCATTTCAATAAATTGGTGGAGCAACTGCTGGTATTCTGGGGCATACACATATGTTCATTGGGATCCGCATATGGCGAGCACAACATCCAAAGGTTAAAGGGGTCTGTAAAGAACCATGCAAAAACAGCAGTTCTAATGATAGGATGTGGTGGCTAAACTCGCATTGGTTACTTAATCAATCATGGTGTTACCAGACAATAGAGCAGAGGTTCTGCTAAGTTTGTGAAGCAGTGGCTGTATTGTTTGTGGCGCAATTTGTGAAGCAGTGGCTGTATTGTTTGTGGGGCAATTTATGACAAGGAAAGTATTGTAAGCATAGAGCCGCCCTCCAGCGTGTAAGCCAGTTGCATGGGGCAAACGTTGACTGATATTTCTGCCGATAGGGGAAGGTGGTCGTCCCTGGCTTAAATGGTGTTGTATTGAACTCAAGAGGGGAGTGCTCAAGAGGGGAGTGGTCAGATCCTAGCCTGGGAAGGAGTATATAACACAACTTTGGCAGACTGCATTCGCTGCAAGAAACCGCAAAACCCTGATGCAGGCAACCCGTTCTCGAGTCATGTATCCACAGGAAGTGAATAACTGGGAGTAAAGTTTATTTTGTTTCTTGATTTGTAGGTTCAAAACCCCTATTTCTTTAGGAAAACTAATCGAATGACACTAGAAAAAGTAGTAAGCAAACTATTCTAAATGTAAGATATACGGTTAGACAGCATCATCTATTGGATATACAGTGCCAGTAAAGTTAACCCTTAATGACTGGGAGTTCTTATTGGCTGCCATAGGCAAGGATGGGAGGACTTTGCACCGGGTACAGTGTTGCAGTGGCGGTTCTGAAGGTGATACGTTGAGTCCTATCCACGCAGCAGTGATGCGTCGGTTCCAGTCCGTGCAGTGGCAGAAATGCATTGGTTCACCAAAGGATGCGTCAATTCCGCTGGAGCAGAAACCTTAGGCCCACTTCCAAGGATCCAGGACTGGGATGACACCACTTGGCAGTGCAGACTCACTGATGGCAAAGTTCAGGTGCAGAAGCATGGTGGTTGGAAGTCTTCTATGTCCCTGAGTCTGCAGATCAGGAGGCCAGCCAGAATGCCCTTGGAGGCACTCAGGATTTAAGTGATGCAGGTCCAGTCCTTCACACCCAGGCAGGGAAACAGAAGGTAGCAGGGCAGCAGAAAAAGACAGGGGCCTAGCTAAGCAGAAGTCCAGCAGAGTGGCAGTCCTTTCAGTGGCACAGAAGTCCTTCTTCCTGGCAGAGTAGTCACAGGTCCAGAAATGTGCATAAGTGATGAAGTCAGAGGTCCAGTACTTATACCCAGTGTACCTTTGAAGTGGGAGAGATTTCTAAGAGATGCCTTTGAAGTGTACAGAGGTCCAACCTTCCTGTCCTGGTTCCAGACTCACTCCAGGTAGGTGTGCAGCCCTTTGTGTGGGGGACATGACACAGCTTTTTCAGGTGTAATTGTGGCTCAGTCCAGCTCCTCCCTTCTGCCCGGTCTGGATGGCCCATCAACTCACACCTAAGCTCTCATTGTATGTGGCTGTCTAGGGGGAATACTTAAAGTCCAACTGTCAACCACCCCAGACATGTGATCAAGAAGGCACCAAATGGCTAAAGTAAGAGAATGCCAACTTTCTAAAAGTGAATTAAAATCAAAGGGTTTAGGCCTACTTATTGTTAGCAAGGTACTGTAGGGAGCATTGTTTTATGAACACTTTAACTGACTTTTGACCAGTAAAAGAGAATGATTTAGCAATACCCCTGGTACTGCACTTCACTATTAGTGTGCCCATGCCAATTTAGCAAATTGTAGGTGTCCTTTTGGTGTGTTAAAAATATATGAGAAATGGGATTATTTCTACTGTTTGTTTTTTTATGTGAATTTTGGTGTTTTGTATTGAAATCTGTGTCATTTATGTACAGTTTTTTTCTAAAAATTGTTTAAAAATGTACCTAAAGATGTATGTCATGTGTTTTGTGTTTTTATGCATTTGGCAGACACTTACACATTGATTCAATTGAGTGTCTTAAATTCATACCAAGGTAACGTAAGTTGAGGTAATATATTTAAACTAAAACCTTTACAATTTCCATATAAAAACATAATAGCAACAAAATTCATATTCTAAAACCATTTAAATTGAACGTGTAAAACTGTCATTAATTATATTGACATGCACAGGGCAGCAGCAGCAGAGCTCATATTCTAAAACCTTTTAGATAAAACATGAAGCCTTCCTGAGTTGTGTAACAAGCACAGCAGTTGTCAGTAAATATTTACACAGTCTGTAAATTAAGAAGGCAGGCCTCAATTTTAAAAGTGAGAGAGAGGGACTATTCCATCATCAGTTAGTTGTTAGCAGCAATAAGAGAAAAGATATGCAGATAGCTTTAAGGGGCCATGTGGTGCAATGATTAAGCAGTCTCGTTACCTGACGCAAGAGCTTTTGCCCCTGCCAATTCCATGAATTGGACAACGCGACACGCTAGTTGTACATCTACACCTCCAAAACATACCTTCACAGCTTGTCTACAGGATCTTATCCGCTTACTTACAAAGAGCGGCTTTAGTAACTGTCGCCATTCGGCCTGTAGATTTCTGCAAATACATAGCAGATGTAAAACACTTTCGTCGGCGTCCTCGCATAAGCCGCATGTTGACTGACCATGAAGTCGTTTCCATGGGAAATGCGGTAAAGATGGTAAAATGCCCGAACGAAGGTGAAGATATTTTTCTTTCCTCTTTCTATTGAAGCCTGTGCCTAAGTATGGTTGTGGGGAGGATTTATCATAACTGTGAACCACAAACCATCCGTGGGCTCTTTCTCTTAGTGTCGCCTTGTCTTCTGCTAGGGATAACTTTTTCACTGTTTTATTAACAATTTATTTAAAACAGGGATAGGTTCCTGAGGCTGCCCAGAGTTCCTTGAGTCCCAGACCTTGCTGCACTCTCAGTCTTTAGATTTATTTATTTCCATAAATATGAGTTCAGTGTGCCTGCTACAGATTTTTTATCCTCTACCAGGCCTTAGCATAGGATCCTTTGCGGGCTGTTTCTTGGCTTTGCATGCCGAATTCTAGCCTTATTTGGGCTGGTGAGACATACTTTGGTAAGTTAAATATTATTCTGGCAGCTCTGGACACAGTTCTATCCAAAATTGATGCATCTCTTCCCCCTCAAACACTCACTCCCATAAGTAATAACTGGGATGAGTTTCGCTTTCCAGACTTGTAGCAGTGGGATGAGGCTAGGGCCGGCCGTTATCTGTTTGATTGATTTTATGGCTACCGCAATCGAGTTGCCTCTTCTTTTAATTGCTTCTTTTTGCAGATTTAAAGTCCTTTTATTATCAATGATCACACCTAGATACTTATTCTGGTCAACTACTTCGATTGAGGAGTCTGCTATATGCCAGCGGTATTTGGAGGTTTCCTTTTTCGGATGTATCCTCATAACCTACATTTTGTCATAGTTAATGGTTAGGCCATTAGATGTAGAGTATCGACTAGTAGTGTCCAATAAGCCTTGAAGACCGATGGGGGTCTGGCTGACCAGTACGAGATCGTCCGCGTACAAGAGGTTGGAGAGTGGGAAGCAACCCAGCTTAGGTGGATGAGAATTACAAATGCCCAGATCTGTTGATAGGTCAGACATGAATAAGTTAAAAAGCGTGGGGGCCAGAACGTACCCCTGTTTAAGCCACATGGTAGTTGGGTTTTCTGGGACAGGTACTTCCAGTCTCCTAGCTTTACTTGGACCCAAGTATTTGTGTGAAGGAGTATTAACTGATTTAGGAGAGTAGATGTATTTTCATTTGCTTGAGTTTGTATCAGAGCTTGTTTCTATCGATTTTGTCGAAAGCCGACGAATAGTCGATGAAACAAATGAATAGAGGTAGATTTGCTGTCTTAGCCCTGTCTATCAGTAGGGATAATGCCAGAATATTAGTAGTTGTCCCAATACCCTTGCAGAAGCCTGTTTGGTTGATTGGTATACTTGTTGGGTCTCCGATCCAGGCTGTTAAGTCATACAGAAGAAGGCCAGCATAGTATTTCGCCTCGATGTCAATTAACGCTACAAGCCTATAACTCTTAGCTGAGTTCTTATCACCTTTCTTATATATTGGGGATATAATTGAACCCCGCCAGGAGTCGGGGATAATGTCACCTTCTGCTATTTGGACAATAGAATCGAAGCCCAATATTACGGGTCCAATTTGAATAGAATTGGTGGAATCCCGTTAGGGCCTGGGGCACCGTCCCTCTTACTCTTGGATATCCTGTTCTTAATCTGTATGGTTGTGAATCAAAGATGATTATTCATGATTGGAGCTTTTGAATATGGATAGGATGCCTCTGGTGTATTGAAGCTCTGCTTCCGTGGTTCAGATGCGAGGCCCAGGCTTCTTCTGACAGGTGGGAGTTTAATCTTTGCATGTTCTGGTTAGCGAAACAATTTATTGTTTGCCAAAATCTTGCGCTGTTGTTCGTCTTGGAGTCGTGCAATAGCCTCACCCATAGGTTCTCATCCTTTTCTCTTTTTGCCTGCCAGATTTCTTTTTTCTTTTTTGCTTTGAGTTGGGATAGCTCCCTTTGTAGGATGGGATCATGGCCTGTGCGCCGAAGACAGCGTATTAATTTATTTACTGAATTCTTGAGCTTACGGAGGTTTGTAGTTTTGAAATTTGGAAATTGAATCCCCAGACGGGCTGGCAAACTATTTGTCTTTGAAGCCGGAGAAGCGTTTTCCCTATTTGCAGCTCCCAATGTTTTAATTAGATGTTCCCAGTTTGTTATCATACTTTAATTTACATCTGTTCGTTCGCATTGCTCCTAAATTGCCTTTGCTGTTGATAATAGTTCCTCTGGATGATTAGTTTTTATTTATAGCCTCCTGAAGTTGACCATGTAGATGGACTTTGGGTCCTCTACTGGCATATCTAATAATGATCTAGATAGCCTTGTTGAAATTTCTTGTGGTAAATGATTGCTTTGATCTTGGACCCCAATCTGGAAGCCTGTGATCCTACTGAAGAATGAGAAGGATAAAAAAGTATAATCTATCCATGTGCTAGAAGTTGCCCTGTGGAAAGTCGCTCCCGGGGGCTAATCTCCAGAAGCGCCCATTTAGGGCCAAAAGGCTTAGATGTTCCAGCTCTTTTACAAGGTTCTTGGTGTGTGATGTTTGTTACTTCTTGTCCCTCGAATCCTGGCAAGGAATGTTCCAGGCGAGGTATTGCTCATCAAGGAGCTCGTCCCTCTTATGTGGACCCATCAGGTGCATATTGAAGTCCCCAAACATTAATGGATTTGTTGTGTATTCTTCTGTCATTAATCTAGTTAATTCTGCCCCTACCATTATTGCTCCTTTGATTTTGTCATGGGGGTGTATATAGATGTTTAGGAGTAATAGTTGTTGTTTAATATTTCCTTCCTTTATGTCAACCTTGAGAGCTTTAGTTGCGTTAGTTGGGGATGTGAAGGTGTCTATGTCCTAAGTCGATGTTATGGACTTTATTGAAGTATAAATTGTTAAACCCCCCTTTAGATGACAAAATTTGGAACTTCTCACTGCGGGACTAAATTAAATTCATACCAATAAGGAATTAAAGAAATTCGTTTTGATTACGTTGATTTTGAGTCACGACCAGTAACCTAATATGTTGTCATTAAGTGGTGTCAGTATTGGCATTTTCTTGTTGCATTCCCCAACTTTCAAAAAGTGACATTTTCAGAAAATACAAGTTAAAAACCTGACTTCAATATAAGTTTGGATTTTAAATTGCGATTCTAGAGATACCAAACTCGCAAAGGCTATCCCTTCACAACTGGGAATTACACATATAAAATGTAATAAGGTAACCCCAATGTTATCTTATTAGAGAGATAGGCCCTGCAGTAATGACAATCGACTTTAGGAGTTTTTCGCTACCAGGACATGTACATTTTAAAAGTATATGCCTTACCTTTTAAATACACTGCACCCAGCCCTCGGAATTGTCCAGGGCCTACCTTTGGGGTGACTTATATGTATGAAAAGGGAAGGAATGGATCTGGCAAAAGGTTTATCTTTCCAGGTCGACATGACAGTTTAACTGCACACACAGGCTCTGCAATGGCAGGCCTGAACCATGGCTAGAGGGCTACGTAAATGGGTGTGTGGGAGCGCGGGTTTGATAAACAGGCGTGGAGGCTGCAATAAAGGTTTAGAAATGGATTTATTGATGGTAGGGGGAAGTGGAAAGGGGTGGGTAGTTTGAATTTCTTCTTCCTCTGAAGATTCCCATGATGAGCTGGATGAACTTAAGGCGTGCAAAGTTGTTTTCTTGCCCTCTGGTTCGTCTGGACCGGGCTGGTTTTTCCGGAGGCTCATAGAAGGATAGAAACAAACAATAAAGGGGTGCAGTCAGAATGGAGTTCTTTTATACATATGAGGTTTCTTATCCCTTCACCACACCTTTGTGACTTTGCAGAGATTAACACAGTGACAGGATGGTACTGAGTTTTCCTTATCTTGACACAGGAACGTGGGGACGATAATTTTAAGTGCCTAGGGAAAAGGGACTCTTGAAGCGTGAAGTGGGACTGGTGAGTTTAAGTGTCTAGGGAGAGAACCCTGCGTATTTGTCTGTGTATTCTAGTCTGCCTGAACGCATTACACAGTATTTTACACAAAGTACAAGTGATACTCCGTTGTGCTCTACCCTCCCGTTATCTCCTTCCGCCCCCTCCGTCTGTGACCCCGAGCCAGTTACACTCACCTACCCCGCCGTAACTCTCCTCCGAGTTACGGCCGCCTTCCAGCCTCCTCCGGACACCTCCAGTCCTCCGACCAGCTTTCCTCTCCGTCGTCCTGGTTTTCGGAATTCTCCAAGTCATGTCCCGCGTCTTCACCACCGGGTCCCGCGTCTTCTCTCTCGGGTCCCGCGTCTTCTCTGTTCTGCTCCATCTTGGGACCGCGTCCTCCTTCCGCGTCCTCTCTCTCGTTAGCGTTCTGACCCAGCGTGTTTTTCATTGGTTCGCTCCTTCACCCTTCCGGGGTATGGGGGTTGAACTTCTGGGTCAACCGGCATCTTCCTGTGGAAACACGGGAGACGAACATGGGCGTTGTAGTCCCCACGGGCGCATCTGCATGTTCCGGGTAAGTGCAGACTCTTCCTCACAGGGTGGCACAATAAGTACTACAGGTTCACTAGCAGCATTTAATTTACAAGCCCTGGGCACATGTATTGCACTTTACTGGGGAATTAGAAGTAAATTAAATATTCCAATTCGGGATGAGACAATATTACAATGTTTAGATGAGAGAGCACACGCACTTCACTGCTGGTTAACAGTATTAAAGTGCTAGGAGTCCTAAAGCCAGCAAAAATGAGGTCAGAAAAGTGGAGGAGGGAGGCAAACAATTGGAGGAAAGACCAAGCTGAAGCTTCCAGGTCTATCATTGACATACATGGGTGAAAACTCAAATAAAGTGCAACAGTTTCAATATTAAAAATAGCCTCAGGTTATTCAAAAGATGCGTTAAAAAGATGCCTTCCCTCCCACCTAACAGAAAAACAATCCACTAAATATTTAACGTCCATTAGAAAGTGACTTCCTTGTAAAGATACCAAGAATTAAAAAAATCTGGTAGAATAAAAACCAGCACAATTTCTGGACCACAGTTATGAAACTTACTGCTTCTTCGCACCATCCCTGATATAAAAGATGAAGGAAGCATCTAGTCGATGACTGGACCACCAGCGCTTTAACAATGGGGGCCCCAACTGGCACCACTAAAAACAGTGAAAATGGTCACTTTCCAAATACACAGTGACCTCTATGCACGCTCTCTCTGACTATGAGGAACTCAAACCGGACAGCATGAGGTACACGGCTAAAAACTCATATAAAGTGTTGCAGTTTAAATAATAAAAATTGCTTCAGGTTATTCAAAAGAATCACTATAAGGAGCCTTCCATCTCACTCAACAGAAAAGCCATCCATTAAACAACAACTAACGTCTATTAGAAAATTACTTCCTAGTAAAGATAACAAGAATAGAAGTTGTTTATCACACACAACTAAAAATAAAACAACAGATAGACAAAAAGAAGCACAATTTCTGGATCGCAGTCATGAAACTATCTCCCAGTCATCTGCTCTCATGGACATTGTAGGAAGCTAGCTCTCTATATAGTGCACTAATATAAAGTATGCTGTGCAGACAGTCCAGTGAATATCTTATTGGTATAAAGAGGTAAAAGTAGATATTACTAATGCTCTAATTGTGGTAGTGTGGGCAAGCAGTCAGGGTTATCAGAGGGTAGTGCTAAGCATTTGTTGTACTCATGAAGGCAATAAATGAGACCCACACTCAAGAATAAATCCAAGACCAATTTGTAAAAAAACAATTTTTATATAATGTTTGAGACCATGAACTTTGTTCTAATGTAAGTACTTTTTAAGTTATCAATTTTTAAATTTCACAAAAGGAATCACTATTGTACGCAATTAGGCACAATAGAAATCAATGGGAGAAAATAGGAAAAAGCATAGAAAACCACACATTGGGTTCTCGAGGTTCACATTCTGGATTCGGGTAAGTAGGAAGGCCAGGTCCAATGTTCCAGCAGCAGAAGTTCGGGAACGTCCCGGGTTCGGCCGGGAGCAAGGTACTGAGATCATTGATAGCAGGCACTAGGAAGATGGGGGCCACCTGAAAACACACTGCACAGCTGGACTTTAAGGTAAGTCTGGGGATCCCACTCAAGGAAACAGGTCGCAAAGAACTCAGGACCACATGAGCACAGTAGGTTTGTTGCTACTCCGGCTGGACGGTATAGGTGCAGAGCAGATGGGGCAGTCAAGTTTCGTACGTTAAGATGGTCCTCGTGGACAGGGACAGGCGAGTTGCAGAAGTGATTCTGGAACAGCTGGCCACTCATGGAGCGGGACCCAGGGGTCTTGAAGTCCCTCAACAGGTGTCTGCATCCTGTGTCATTGGAGTCTGGATTGGACTCTTTCTTCTTGACTTTGGTGCAGGGGGTCCGGTACCCTGGGTATTGTGGTATTTAGGACATACAGCGAGTCAGAATGGAAAAGGGGGAAGGGAGTGAGAAAGAGAGAAACAGGTGATTTCCATCTACATCGGGTCTTCAGGAAGGGAGCAACACAGGTAAGTTAGACAGCTGGAATTGAATGAGAACAAACAAACATGTATGTCACAGATCCATGGGGACAGAAAGGTAACAAAATCAGTACATACCACACATGGGTCTTACTAAACTCTGTGGGGAGCATATTTTGATGAGTTTAACACTGACCAGTATACAGATGTCGCACCCAAGATGTTACAGAGTCTGTGAATACTAATACAGACCAGACACAAAAACAACCCCACTGCATGAAGGAACTGTACAGGAGAAACACAAGAAAGGTGCAGGGACCCTTAGGAGCTGATGTACCTCTTCTTGTTTGGGTGCTGCACCAGAGTCAGTAAGGAGCGGCAGATCAGTGAACCCAATTTCACAATTTGGTGCCTGCAGGCTTCAGGGGTGTAGCTTCTGTACTCCACAGGGGTTCTCAGCAATTTTTTCAAAGTCTGGAGGCACTCCAGGGTTCCTAGAGACCTCACAGTTACAGGATGAGACAGCACACCACGATTGTTGATTCCTGGAAGCAGCAGCAGGGTTTGGTCCCACTTTTCTGCAGCAGGTCTTTGCTTCTCGACTCAGCAGCTCTAATTTGTCCATTACTCTTCTTAGGTCCGTCAAAACTAAACTTCAGGGTCCAGGGATGCCACCTAAATACTACATTTAGGGGCATTAAAAGGGGTGACAGGTAGTAGACAATAGGCTCCCTACCTTTAGGGTGTCTACACCCTCTAAGTGACCACTTCCTGTGGGAAGGAGCACTAACCTGGCCTGAGAGGTTAATTCCTACCATCTTCAATGAATTAGAAAACCTGTGTCCATATTAACTGCCCCACCTTAGCGGTGGTGCCAACTGAATGTGGGTGCATCTCCAAATTCAACTAATTTTCCCACCTGTTCCCACCACATGTGGAGCAGGAAAGGGTGGTTGGCATCCTCCACTAGCTGTAGCTGCCTAAGGTTGCATTTCAAAGGTAGCATTACCTTTGATGCTTCCTGTCTTGGAAGGCCATCCTGTCCTGGGGGAGGTGTGAAGCACCTCCACAAGGAGCAGGCTTTGTTCTGGCTTCTGAGAGGCCAGGCCCTCACCCCCATGAGATCAGAAACATGTCTGGTGGTGGCAGACTGGCTAAGACTAGTCAGAGACCATGTAAAATCAAATGGAGTGGAACAGTTGTGTTGAGACGGGGAGAGCAACACCAAACTTGTTGTGAGACTCTCAACAGTGTTGTTCCACCAAAGGCATGTCTTTCGTTGGCGTACTTAGCCACTGATTATTACATCATTAGATCGTTTTCTCCACCAGGAGGGATTGCCTCTTGAATATGAGACCATATGGAATCCACCTTGTGAGGAAAAAAAGTTTAAAAATACATCCTATCTTTAGAAAGGACACATTTTAATAAGAAGAATATAGGTAGTGGTATGATTAACAAGCATTTGCAATGCAATAGGTCTCGCATTAGGAAAGTTTGAGCTATTGGTATTGTAAATGACAATTATTTTATTTATGAGTTGGTTTTGAAAATAGCGAAATTAATAGCTTTGTCATTTACAATGCCAATAGTTTTTTCTTTCGTAAATGTGACAACTATAGCATTTATAATGCAATATGTGTTGGTACTGGGGGTGACGGTGGCGGCGGCGGGGGGGGTGTGTGTGCGGGTGTGTGTGTGTGTCTGTGTGTCTGTGTGTCTGTGCGTGCACGCGCGTGTGTGTCTCTGTATGAGTGCGCTCGTGTGTGTGTGTGTGTGTGTGTGTGTGTGTGTGTGTGTGTGTGTGCGCGTGTGTAATGTGAAGCGAAAGCAGGGGGGGATGTGGCTGTGTGTGTGTTGGCAGTTACCGCATGCGAGAAGTGCATGAGGCTTGCAAGGGAGACAGGAGATGGGCACAGCACGTAACTGTACATGGTGAACGCTCGCAAGCCCCAGTCCGGCCTGCAGCCTACGTGTGCCCATCTCCCGTCTCCCTTTCAAGGCCCTTGAAAGCAGAGTCGACAGCTATAGGTTTCGCTGGCGACAGCGCTTTTGCACTGTTTCGCCAGGTGCAAGACCTAAAAATGTACATCTAAATGTCAGGCTTGTTTAATCACGTCATATGGTGTTGAATATATCTTTTTCTCTGTTATTTCAAATCAAAACGTCGCAAGAAATTAGCTTTAATGCTCGTTAATTTTATTGTATTCAATTCAACTAAAATTGTAATATTTTTTCTTGTCTTTATGTGTATGATATGCTTATTCATGTTATGAGAGGTATGCAGTGATATTTTAATGAATACTATTTTTGTATAGCATTATGTAGGTTTGAGATTTGCACAGCTCGCACATAGTCTGTATCGTTCAGCTTCATCGTCCCTAGGAGAAGCGTTGATTGGTTGTGTAAAAAAAATAAAAAAATAATGAGAAAGCCAATAGATCTCCTATATGTGAAACCTCTTGGCTTTGACAATGTTGTGCATTTCAGTGTTCACTGACCTCTTGCATAGGCCAATCCAAGAGTAGCATTAGGGCTCCTGAGTATGATCATTCTCCATACCACACCACACTTTGTGACCAGAAATCGTTTTTTTTTCTGATTTAATGGGGAAATGAGCCCGAAGGAAAAAAAATGTTTACCCCCATCAGGAACATCACAAGTAACTCCGGGCTGCGACCCCATATTTCTGGGCACTGTCTCGGGTTTCTGTATCCTTCACTCGACTACAGCTATATTTGCAGTTCAGGGATGAAATTAGAAAACATCACGAGAAAGGTCCAGCCACGAGGCTACTCCTTATAAATGACTCATTGAGACGAGACGTGACCTTCCTCCAACTGCGGTAATTGCCAGTGTGGGCTCTCTATTTGTCCTGCCACCCCCAAGTGAGATATAGATTACCTATTCTAGAGTCCAGATAAGGGCTGGCAAACAGTGCAAAATACAGTAAAATGTAGTGACATATGTTGGACATGAGTGCTAGAATTCAGGTGAGTCCTCTGGGTGTGGGACCCTAGTATAGGATCTCCATGTACCGAGCAGCGGGGCAAGGTCAGGTAAAGTAGCATTAATTGGGCGAGAAAAAGCAAGGATGGTGGTTTGCTGTTCTTAAGCAGGCCACCACTCTTACATTAATTGTCATTCACTGAAAGGGGTTGGGGCACTGCCAGAGTATATGCATCACAGTCCAGCTGTGTACGCCGCCAGCAGCCACAAAAGGGAAGTAGCCCACCTTTATGGAGTTTCAAGGTGGACCAGTTAGGTAAAACTTTAAAATGAGAATCTGAAGGCTTGTTCTGTCCGTTTGGAGGACGTGACCTATCATTACGCTGTACATACCTGGCAACACACCTTCAAAGGACCCCCGTTTAAAGAAGCATTCTTTAATTGGTGATCCAGGCAACGACACTGAGTCAGGGCCTAAGGTGCTAGTTGCCTATCTGTTCAGGCGCAGCCACCCGAACTTCATGCAGGGTCATGAAAGACCTTAGGTCCGACATTCTAAAACAGTTGTTCCAGACACAAAATAGCGTTCTTGCCGCAGCACTTTCAAAGGATTATACAGCCTCCTCCTATGCATGTGTCTGCATTACACCATACTGTCGTGCCACATGATATTAGCAGGCTGACTCCCAGTAGCTGGTGCGCACAGTTCCACTGAATAGGAATGGTTCTCGGTATTGAGTTAGACAAGAGGAGTGTCCCTATGTATGCGTGCCCCGCAAAATGACACCGAGACAGGTCTTGGAAGAAAATACACCACTTGCGGCGGATACTTAGCCAAGTAATAACCGCACATATGAGGCAGCTGCAGTGATCCATAGGTGGTGTGGCCGACCTAACCTCAGGTCGGAGCCTCCCCAGACAAATCATTTAATACTGTTGCCTATCTGCGTCGAGTTGTTTGTGAGTGAGCAGGAGGAACCTCCCGAACAACAGATAAGTGAAAAGTGGCAACCCTGGCATCTTAATTATTAGAACCCGAACCCATAAGGAAAAGCAAAGATGAGGCCAGCAGGAGAAATCGTGGCACGTACAGGATATCAGTGGGTTGAGGTCGTCTTAACCACACCGCCAATCCTCTATTCAACGAGACACCCTAGGATTTCAGAGCCCTGGAAATCCAGCACATACGATAGCCGCACAGACTATCCACCTCAGTGGCACCGGTCATGGGTACTGCGTCACATTTGTACTCATTGATTTTATACCAAAAGACCTGGGAAAAGGAGTGGATCGCTGTCATCATATCAGGCATCAAAGTGTGCACGTTAGTAAGGGTCAACAATATGGCATCATGAAGGATTTTACCTGCCCAGCAGCTGTGTTTATTTCCTGAATGTACCGATATCTGCTGGGAACCGAATATCTGCTGAAAAGGGTTCCAATGATAAAAGGAAGAGTTGGAGGGACAATAGACACCCTTGATTGTGTAACGGTATGGTTAGAAATCCCACATAGCTGACCTGTGCCACAGGTGTGTCATAAAACTACCCGACTTTCAATATAAAGGCAGTGCTGAGACCTGCTCTGCACAGGACCCCAGCTTCCATCCAATCTCTTGATGACTAGATCTCTGGCCTGGATAGAGTACAGAGCCACGCTGCCTTCTGGGTAGGTCTGGTGATACAAATACCAGGTCCATACTTCCATGCACACACATATAAAGGGAGGACTGGAAAATGGGTCCACGCAAACGTATGCACGTCCAGCTCGGAGCCCATGTGCACACAGCCGAGAACCAACCACGGAGAAACAGAAGTAACTCGGAAATGACACATACCATTTGCTAGGCTTTGGGGGCGAGGCGGATAAACTAATGTGGTTAAGTGCGCGTTACTTAAGTCACTACAAATTCACTGAAAGACTGAACCTGCAAATCACGCTTAAGCGCAGGGCAGGTTTCTGCTGTGCCCCAGCCCGAGGATGAAAGGAGGTGTTGTATAACACAGTGACAGCATTTTGCTTACACAGCGAGAAATGTGAAGGGAAGACTGAAAACACGAGCAATCAAACGCCCCCTCAGCCGTAGCTGCCTCTGGTGCGGTTCTCGATTAAAGGCTGATCTGACGCTCAGTCGCGCTACGTCCTTCCAAGCCAGGCCCAGATTATCTGTTCCTGGCAGGGGATGGGTGGCATTTCAGCGGATGTGTCCGGTTTCCATACATGCCAACATTTCAGGAGAGCAAAGTGGGAGAGTTAAAAAAAAACTAGCAGGGACGCATGGTATGGTCACAATGTCCACATGAGACAGCCATGCTTGTTAAACTCACCGATCTCGAAGCGTGCGCTGGGAAAGCACTGCAAGGCGCCGATCTGTCGGTCAGAGTCCCGTACACTCAGGCTTGAAAGAGTCACCGTATTTTGTACGGAACGGGGGTGTAACGTCTTTGGAAGAAGGTGGTTGATAAGAAAGAGAGCGTCACAGAAACTGCTGCGAGGCCGCGTTAGTAGCTGGCCAAACTAAATGCACGTGCGCAGAAGAGACGCGAGAGGGCAGGAGCGTGACGCCGTGAGCGTGCACGTCAGCGTTCCCTGCGGCTCGTGACAGTGGCGGCGCCTGCAGTCTTGGAGTGCTGTGAGGCTGTGAGACGGGGAAGAGTATAGCAGACCCGGTGAGGGGGGGCCTCGGGGCACATTGCCAGTGCCGGCCCCCCCCCCCCCCAATGATGGAAGCCATGCGTGCGCCCCGTGAGCGGTGTTGGGAGTGTGTGTGTATGTAGGCGGGGGCGGCGGGCAGCGGGCGGGCTGGGGGAGGGGTGCACTTGTATGGGCCTGCGTGTGTTGTACCTGTGTGTGTGCCTGCGTGTACGTGTGCCTGTGTGCAGGGGTGTGGGGGCTGGCTGTGTGAGCACGGGAATGTAAGGCACGAGAGGGGCACGGTGACGTGCGCGATCACGAGGTCAAATCTGCGCTCGTGCACCCTCTCGTGTCCCATTCCCAAATACGGGCCACATAAGGTCTGAAGCAGACACCATCAATGCTCACGCATTGAGGGTAGGTCTGCTCGACCTAAAATGGGAGGGTGGGAGGAGACAAACGCAGGGATGACAACAAGGAGCAAGACCAGAGAACAGAATCTGTGAATAAGCAACAGCACTCGTTAATAGAAGATACTGAGAAGACATCCAAATTTCTGTCCTACACAAAGGTTTGGGGTTTGCCCCTAAATCAAAATTCAATACATTTTGCCTACAAGGCAAAATTACAGAATTTATACGCAAAATGAAACTAAAAGCCTTCTTTTCCAATAGGGAAGGACTCTCAGACGATGGATACACTAATCTGAGAGTGAAGTCCACTCTCAACTGCCCAAGCTCCACCCCCAACTCCTCAAATTCCACAACCAAAATTCATACTTTTGAGCATGTCATCTTTAAGGAAATCAAAAACATAGACACTTCCTAAATAAGCCAGGTCATTTAACAACATGACTACAGCAGAAAGACAGGCCCTAACAGTTCTGACCCAAGATGAGAGTATTATAATAAAACCAGCATTATAATAAAACCGGAAGGAGGTACCGCCCGGCCTTTTTTTTTACACTATTTAATCAATGCCGGGGCATCGTTATCCCATTTACGGCAGGGCCCTGGATGGGGTAGGTGCACCAGTACCGGTACTCGATGTATACTCCTGATTAGGTATGGGCGTCCATTGTCTCCAGTCAGTGGAGTGTTTTCCCCGAGAGTGCTGGGTTTTCTCAGGAGTGGCCTCTACCATATCAGCGCTAAATGGCCAGATTCTCCTTGGAAACTGCTTGGCAGATCTAAAACAGTGAAGGTCTCTCCTGGTAATTGTGTGCATTGCTGGTAGGGTGTGCATCGTTGGGTGGTGCGAGTCCTTGATGCCAGGACCTTGCCTTCAAAGAGTCCTAACTAAACTCTTCCTTACATAATCCTACCAGGACTGTGTCTGACCTCAAGATGGCGTTTGGAATTCATTTGGACTATGGTCCCGCCTCCCCAAGTCTGACAATCTCTGAGTACTCCTGATCTCCACACTGACAGCGAAGTCCGAGCACTATGTACGACGCTCGGTGGAGCTGCTCTGTTAGCTATTGAGGAGATCGGCCTTGGTTCATCCCCTGACCGTCACCTACCCAGCCGGACTTTGGGCACAGTTTTTCTCCCTGTCTCCCTGTCTCGCCCTCTCCCCCATCATATTTCTGTAACTATTCTTTTTCCTTGTCTCCTATCTATATATCTGTTCCCATTTAGCACTCTTTCTCTCATTGTCTACTTCCTTTGCTCCTATATCCTCTCATCTGAATCTTTCCCTTTGCCCACTACACCGCCTAGCCCCCATGTCCTTTTGTACCCTTTAAGTAAGCACTCCTTCTCCCCTTGTTGGGGAATGATCCAATATTTATACTCTGGAGTCTCAGCAAACCCACTGAGAAAGTCCACTGCGCCAAGGGAGCCACTCACAGCTGAGGCACACATGGCCAAAGCACTCCCTCTCCTCTTTTTTGGGGAAGGATCCAGTATGTAGGCCTTGGAGTCTCAGAGACCCCTCTGAGAGAGTCCACTGCGTTGAGGGAGCCTCTTGCAACAGAGATGGGGAAATGATACCACTTCCCCTCGGATCACAGTTTACTGGACTTTGGACGCAGCTCTGACTCGTCTACCGGTTTGTGTCCCCGTCACCCTCCCCACCCCTCTTTCCATGCTGTGTTTTATCACCCTCCCCTCCTCTTCCCCTTTTCCATTCTCTCTACTTCCTCTGCTCTTACCCCCTCCTCTCCTGAATATCTCCCCTTGCATGCTTTTTCCCTTACGTATATGTCCATTTGTTTGTCTCGACCTTACTTGTCACTATGTAGCCAGGCTCTAATAACTGGGCTGATACTCATGTAAAGCACTCTGATACCTCCGGGTCTAGCCAGCGCTATATAAAACTTTTAAAATAAAAAAATAAAAAATAAAAAAACAATGCATGGACCTTCTCAGTGACACAAGACACTATAGAATCATCACAGAAGACCCGACAGACTGACTTAGGAGAACAGCATCTTGGTAGAAGATGCTGTACTAATGAGCTGGATATCTAAAAAAGAGGCAGAGTTCTTGTGCATAAAAGAACCACGCACACCATACTTTTACTCCCTCCAGAAAATGCACAAGAACAGAGATCCCCCACCAGGTAGCCTGATCGCCTCAGTCATGAGCTCAATTTTGGAGCAACTTTCCCAGTTCACAGACTATTTTCTCCGGCCAACAGTCCAAAAGAGACCCACATATCTAAAAGATACTTCAGATGTCCTGAGAATACTGCAAGATCTTCCTTTTGACCTAGAGATGAATTTACTCAATGGACTTAAATCAAAAGGTTGTATACCGGTTTGCCACAAAGTAGCATAGTAGAGACCGTAGAGCAAAAACTCTACAAAACAGAATGACAATACAGAACTCCAAAACATTTTGTCTTGGAACACTGAAGACTGTCATTAACTGCAAACTACTTTGAGCACGAAAACACACTGCATCTTCAGGTCCATGGGACTTCAATGTGCAGTAACTTTGCCCCAAGATGGCGGGACTCTATGTCAGTGATTTCGAGGCAAAGAATGTCCTAAAACACCAGTTGAAACCAGCATAGGATAAAACTATGGAAACATTATATTGATGATGTTTTAATTATCTGGGAAGGAGATCCAACATCTGCACATGATTTTGTAGCCTCGCTGAATACATGTGATGGGTTTTTAAAGTTTACTAGCCAGATAAGCAACATCACTCTTCCCTTCCTAGACATCACCTTCTTTGCAGAGAATCACCAGATCCGCACCAGGACATATTACAACCAACAGATAAGAACACCCTGTTACTATAAAAAAAAACCTGCCTCACAGTCAGTGCCTCCGAGACAAAAGTGCAATCTAATGACTTTCGAATATTACATTAGGTGGTCGCTATTGTAGATACCCAAGGGGCACCAGCAAACATCAACCTGTGTGTCAAGATCAGATAACGTCATTTTAAGTCCTGTGGGCGTGACAAAACCACTCTGAGTCCCCCGGGGTCATGATTTAAAAAACAATCCCGTATTCCTGTTTTACTGATTAGGAACAACTGGCAAGGAACACTGCTATAAAACCTGGCAGCTTCCACCACTAGCTTTAAGATGCAAGCGGAGAGGACGTGTCCTGGAGTGTACACTGAAGGATTAAGGTAAAGGGGAAACTACAACTGTAGAGTGACTCTTTTAAATGTCTCTACAATAGACAGAATACTTTTGAATTCCCTTTCACTTCTTTAGCTATTTATAACCTTCCATTTTCCTTTTTTGGGTCTCGGCTAGAAGCGCGCGAAGCGCGTTCTCGCCAGAGAACCATAGTCGTCGGCTCAGCCGACAAGACCCGACAAGGAGTGGAGACAAGAGCTGGCAACGCGCGCAGCATTGTCTATGGGAAAGGCGGATTCAGACGTGCGCCTTGGGATTGGGTCGCGCGCGTGAGCTTGTAGCGTAGAAAGCTCACGGGCGCGACCCAATCCAAAGGCGCCCGTCGGAATGTCAGGCAGTCACGGAGATCACAGGCGCACCGTTCACGGGGAGGCCAAAGGGATCTCGGCAGACTCTGAAATTCAAAGACTGCTTTGTAAGCAAGTAGTAAATTACAACTTTTATAATCTAGAAATTTACAAATGGAATGTTTCATTTTTGATGTTACTAACCCAACTCAGGTTGACCTAGATGCTCAAAGCGAACATAAAAGTCATACAAAAACGGATATGATCCTTACATAGTGGAAATCAAATGATAGATCTTATTACCTCAAAAACCTTCACGAAAGAAAGAAACATAAGAAAAAAGTGAGAATGCCTACCACTAAGTTGGATAATAGCGCAATTGTTATTTACAGCGCTACAAACAGCAAAACTACAAACGCTTTATAAAACAAGAAGCTAGTAGTAGTATTGCATACTAAACACAGTTATTATTCACACAGATCTGATGATGCACCTCAGGCAGGGGCTCACAGCTGTTATTATTCACACAGCTCTGATGATGCACCTCAGGCAGGTGCTCACAGCTGTTATTATTCACACAACTCTGATGATGCACCTAAGGCACGGGGCTGACGCAGTTATTATTCACACAGCTCTGATAATGCACCGCAGGCACGGGCTCACAGCTGTTATTATTCACACAGCTCCGATGATGCACCTCAGGCACGGGCTCACATCTGTTATTATTCACACAGCTCTGATGATGCACCTCAGGCACAGGGCTGACGCAGCTATTATTCACACAGCTCTGATGATGCACCTCAGGCACAGGCTGACGCAGTTATTATTCACACAGCTCTGATGATGCACCACAGGCAGGTGCTCACAGCTGTTATTATTCACACAACTCTAATGATGCACCTCAGGCACGGGGCTGACGCAGTTATTATTCACACAGCTCTGATGATGCACCTCAGGCACGGGCTTAGATGCACCTCAGGCACAGGCTCAGAGCTGTTAATATTCACACAGCTCTGATGATGCACCTCAGGCACGGGCTAACAGCTGTTATTATTCACACAGCTCTGATGATGCACCTCAGGCACGGGCTCACAGCTGTTATTATTCACACAGCTCTGATGCGCTCTCTAATACTCTTTACTAATAACTCTCTCCTGCTCACTATCAACTTCTCAATCTACTACTTACTCTGTGTGTGGGTGCTAATGCAATAGGTCTCGCATATGCAAGCGATGAAGCTATTGGCAATGTAAATGACAATGCCATTTTTTTTTTAGCTACTCCTCTCTAATGAAAAGAATAGTAATATTGTGCCTCTGCCCAGACCTATGAAGACCTTCTAAAACAAAAAACTAAGGTACACCGCAGAAGCCTTACATGACAGTTTTCTACCAGTTTCTAAAGGGCCACTAATTGGAAATTTTTTACTACTTCACTCCCTTAAAAAGCAACGTAAGTAACATTGC
The DNA here is from genome assembly GCF_964263255.1 of Lissotriton vulgaris. Taxonomy (NCBI): domain Eukaryota; kingdom Metazoa; phylum Chordata; class Amphibia; order Caudata; family Salamandridae; genus Lissotriton; species Lissotriton vulgaris. The sequence goes on along the minus strand of NC_141691.1, from coordinate 330,476,891 downwards.
GGCCACAGATTCTTTTACTCTTACATGTTCATTTTCAAAGCAATGTCTATTTTTTACATCTAAACAGACTCAAACTCCTTATCATTTCAAAATACAGTGAGATGTACACAGCATAATGTGTCCCCAATTCGCATTGAGTAGGCTTTGATAATAGAGCCCTCCAAATTAAGATCCATCCTAGTATGGAATACATGAGCAATTATTACATTTGCTCACATAGACAAACAACCCCAAAAGGGTTGAAGATGTTCGCATTTAATGGAGCAAAAATCCACATTTATAGAAATCATTAAGTGCATGCATTATTAGAAGTATGGAACAACATCAGTACAAAATTCTAACACATAACACATTGTTCTCTAAGTCTTTTTGCCTTCTTCTAGGACTGGACAAAGAGTCCCATATGACCAAAAAAAGAAGAAAAAAACTTCAAAAGTTGGAGGGGAAGTGTCCCATTTGATTTAATTTAACTTCATGAAGGGATCCTATAAAAAAAGTTTCAGTCCTGATGAAAGCCATGACCCGTAGGGCGCAAAGTTGGCTGTAACATGTTGACCTGGTTCATACAGAGATAGATATGAGAGACTCGTAATACCTCTCTTTTCACATCTCACATTTTTTAATCATGCCACTACCTTTGATCATCTTAATAAAATGTGTCCTTTCTAAAGGTAGGAGGTATTTTAAAACTTTTTTTACCTCACATGGTGGATCCCATATGGTCTCAGATTCAAGAGACAATCCCTCCTGGTGGAGGAAAAGACTGAATGATGTAACGATCAGTGGCTAAGTATGCCAAAAGGAGACATGCCTTTGGCAGAACAATAGGGTTGCAGGTCTCACAACAATTTTGGTGTTTCCTCCCCCGTCTCAACACAACTGTTCCACTCCTTTTGAGTTTACATGTTCCTTTTAGGGAAGTTGAGTAGAACTTTAACTTTTCCCTCTTTTGGTTCTTGAGATAGGTTTTCATGGTACCCTCTAAAGGGTCTTCTGCGTGCATCAGGGAGGATTTATTAAGACAAGATGTTTGGTACCAAGCATCTTAGGGTACAGTAAAGCCATCATGGAGTTAGGAAACTTGTAATGACAAATATCCAGACCATGTACTATCTGTTTCTTCCCTGTGCACTTACAATATCCAAGAATGGCTCAGGTATTGCTGGGTTGTATCTCTTCATGCAGACTTGGCACACATTGGGTATAGTGCACTCTGCCTTAGGGCTGTATGGCCTGCAGTAGGAGTGACTTACGTTTACCTAATTCACTGTATGGGGCATGGCACACAGGGATGTCTGCCATGTGGACTCTTAGGTTTTCTCTGCACCAAGACATGCAGCCTGCAATGACAGATTGCATGGTCTCATGATGGCACAATCTGTGCTGCAGCCCAATGGATCCCCTTCAGTTCTAATGCCCGAGGTACCAGGGGTACCATTTACTAGGGACTTACAGGGGTTGCTGAAGTTGTGCCAATTGTGGTACAGATTTCATGAAGAAATGCTGGTACTGGGAACCTGGTTAGCAGGGACTCCGTACACCTCAGCCAAAGTTGCATCCAAATGCAGGCAAAAAGTGGGAGGAACTGCAACAAGAACCTAGTTTCTCACAGACATGACAATAACACCACTATATTAAAAACCTTGTAATTAAGGTACGAATGTAATTTAGCAAGAATGTAACAACTCGTGTTTATGTTCATTTAAAGAAATGCAGACATTATTTGGTTCAGGAAATGACATTGGGCCTTGAGAATCCCAGGGAAGAAGACTATGCCTAGTCGTTGTTTGCCATTAAATCCCATGAGAAATTTGAGCCTTGATGGCCATGTTGGCATTGAAGCAACAAAAGCTGCGCCCTATGGGTGCTCTATTCTTCACAGTGAAAACCTGAAGAGGAACGGTTTGTGTCTTGCTGAAAAAAATGGATTTTATTTGAAAGAGTCGTGCCATACATGCAAATAGTCTTTAATAATCATGGTTTAAAATAGGATTTGGGGTGCTTTGTTAATGTGTCTTATCTTTTGAAAATGTTTTGAGAATGTGCTTGTCATGGGACATGCCTATGAACTTTAAGGCGAAGGGTTAATATGAAGGAATAATTGTGAACTTGCTTGAAGCCAAGTGAGAAAAGAGAATTCTAAAGGTGCAGTGAAACACGAGGGGAAGTAATAGTGTGATCAAGAAATTAGTAAAGTCCAGCACACTGTGGAAGTGCAAATGACAGCGTTCTTTCGAGCCCAGGTTCCTTCCAACCTTTGGTAACAAAGGTTTGGATGATTACAGGACTTTAATTGACATTTGACCAGTTCCCGGCAGGCAATGCAAGGTTCAGACGAGCTCAGGCAAGTTTGTTTACTGGGTAAACTGAGGCTCGAGTAGTTAAGGATTTGGCTCCTGAACTCTTCAGGTAGGTGGCAAGAGAAGGGGATCTGCATTTCCCTGGAACCAATACGTATACAAGTAAAAAGAAGAAAAAGTTAATCACTGCTTTTCTTGTCTTTTCGCATGGTGATGTGCAACTTGTCTTTATTTGTTTTGGCCTTTTTAGGTCTCGCCTGGACATCGCATCCGAAGGATGCGTCCAGGCTGGAGACTTAAAGCTGCCTGACACGGGGGAATGAGGGACAAGAAACTGTGACGAGCTTATCCTGGCTGGATTGAGCTGCGTGCACGCGCGTCAACATTCACGCATGCGCACATCACAGCCACACACAGCACTCACGCATGCGCACACGCACACCCCCGTCACCTACACGCATACACAGAGACCCCTCCACACACACCAGCCCCTCTCCTCTCGGCTCCACACACACGCACACGCATTTACACTTACACAGACACGCAGGCACCCAGACAGGCAACCCCCCCTCCCCCCCGTCACACACACGCATACACACAGACTCCAGGACACATACACATACACACACACATGCACGCTCACACACATACACAGTCCGCCGCCGCGCGCGCGCACACAGATGCCCCCCCCCCAACAAGGCGAAGCCCCACTCACCGGCATCCTCAGTGCAGCGGCTCCCACCGGCAGCAAGACTCTTCTTCCCTTCTTCGGCACCGGGGAGCAGGGTAGGCTCCTGCCTGCTCCGGTGCGCCAAACAATCGCGGCTCTTCCGTGGGAGGCGGGGTAGGCTCCCGCCCTCCTACTTCCGGTTGTCCCGCCCGGCCTGCCTGACTTCCTGGTCGCAGGCCGGCGCAAAACGCTGCATAAAAAATGCGCGCGTCCCCTCCAGCCACTGGCGTAGCTAGGGGGGGGCGAGGGGGGCGGTCCGCCCCAGGCGGCACTAAGTTGCGGGCGGCGGCTGCGCAGGATTTTGGTAGGGAGTCAGTCGGGACTGAAAGGGACAGTGATGTACAAGCCGGTCACCCGTCACCCCCGACGTCCGGCTATAACTGAGCAGCTGGCACTGCACACGTGTTGGAAAGTGCAAGCGCACATGCTTGCAAATACTGCACCACCTACCTTAGTGGTGGTGCAGGGCTCGGCCTACAGTGTATGTGGATCCCAGGGCCGTCAATCTGGTAGCGCGCGAAAGCGCTAATGACGGCCCTGGGAATCTTTTTCAGCCAGTCCCCGCGCTGTACAGAAAAATATACTAGTTACGAGCACCACCGCCATGGCCTCTCTTTAGTGGATTCGCTGCAGTGAAGAGCGATTTACAGGCAGCGATCAGACAATCCAGCTGATTAAGAACAGCAGCAGTCTGAGTCTCACAAAGTTCGAGACCGACCACCGCACCGCTTCGAGAACCCCGACCGGGCTGTGAGTATTTACTACATATAGTGCTAATTATCCCTGGCGAGGCGCTAAAATATTTATTAGATAAGAATGATTGTAGTAAAATACCTCGTCATTCATGGCCCACTTCTCAATTTGGAACAACAACAATATTATTACCGGAACACTTTGACCGTCACTTATGAGTTAATATAACAGATTGAAAACGCTTTTCCGTTTGTTCTTTTTTTACACCTGTCATTTTCTCAGAGTTTTACATACACGCTAAGCACATGGTCTTTGATTTGTGACTGCTTTATCCGCTACAAAACATAGCCAAAGCTCTTTCAGTGCAAGCTTCCATACAACACCAGATTTTCCCACATAAATGTCAGACAAAGACAACATCCTGCCTATTTATCACAGGCAGAGTTTCACTCCTAGTCGTTTAACCACCAGCACTTTTCAGGAGTTTTACAAACGTCCAAAGTTAAGACAAATCCCCAAATGCTACTTATTATTGACTTAACAACAGCCTGCACTTGCTTAAGGCGTCATACTTGAAATGGGGCCACTTAGCTACTGTTAAGAGACGTACAACATACATTACTTTTCCTTTGCACGTAGTTGATGTGGGATAAATGTGTTTTTAACCTATGAGGCTTGGTATTTTGTTGGAAAAAGGTCACATACAGTGACAACCTTGATGTTGATGAGCGTTTGAAAGCATACTGGGTGAGTGCACAGTTAAGCTTTCTTGCACAAGGCACACAACTAACTAAATCGACTTTTAATGCTTTTGTAAACAGTGAGTGCAGAGTGACAGTGAGTGCAGAGTGACAGTGAGTGCAGAGTGAGTGCAGAGTGGCAGTGAGTGCAGAGTGCGTGCAGAAACAGTGAGTGCAGAGTGCGTGCAGAGTCAGAGTGAGTGCAGAGTGACAGTGAGTGCAGAGTGAGTGCAGTGACAGTGAGTGCAGAGTGACGAGTGCGTGCAGAATGACAGTGCGTGCAGAGTGCGTGCAGAGTGACAGTGAGTGCAGAGTGCGTGCAGAGTGACAGTAAGTGCAGAGTGCGTGCAGAGTGACAGTGAGTGCGGAGTGACAGTGAGTGCAGAGTGACAGTGAGTGCAGAGTGCGTGCAGAGTGACAGTGAGTGCAGAGTGACAGTGAGTGCAGAGTGACAGTGAGTGCGGAGTGACAGTGAGTGCAGAGTGCGTGCAGAATGACAGTGCGTGCAGAGTGACAGTGCGTACAGAGTGCGTGCAGAGTGACAGTGAGTGCAGAGTGCGTGCAGAGTGACAGTAAGTGCAGAGTGCGTGCAGAGTGACAGTGAGTGCAGAGTGAGTGCAGAGTGACAGTGAGTGCAGAGTGAGTGCAGAGTGACAGTGAGTGCGGAGTAACAGTGAGTGCAGAGTGCGTGCAGAAACAGTGAGTGCAGAGTGCGTGCAGAGTGACAGTGAGTGCAGAGTGACAGTGAGTGCGGAGTGACAGTGAGTGCGGAGTGACAGTGAGTGCAGAGTGACAGTGAGTGCGGAGTGACAGTGAGTGCGGAGTGACAGTGAGTGCAGAGTGACAGTGAGTGCGAAGTGACAGTGAGTGCGAAGTGACAGTGAGTGCGGAGTGACAGTGAGTGCAGAGTGACAGTGAGTGCAGAGTGACAGTGAGTGCAGAGTGACAGTGAGTGCAGAGTGACAGTGAGTGCAGAGTGACAGTGAGTGCAGAGTGCGTGCAGAGTGACAGTGAGTGCAGAGTGACAGTGAGTGCAGAGTGACAGTGAGTGCAGAGTGACAGTGAGTGCAGAGTGAGTGCAGAGTGACAGTGAGTGCAGAGTGACAGTGAGTGCAGAGTGCGTGCAGAGTGACAGTGAGTGCAGAGTGACAGTGAGTGCAGAGTGACAGTGAGTGCAGAGTGACAGTGAGTGCAGAGTGAGTGCAGAGTGGCAGTGAGTGCAGAGTGGCAGTGAGTGCAGAGTGACAGTGAGTGCAGAGTGAGTGCAGAGTGACAGTGAGTGCAGAGTGCATGCAGAGTGACAGTGAGTGCAGAGTGACAGTGAGTGCAGAGTGACAGTGAGTGCAGAGTGACAGTGAGTGCAGAGTGCGTGCAGAGTGACAGTGAGTGCAGAGTGACAGTGAGTGCAGAGTGACAGTGAGTACAGTCACTCAGCACCACCACATTATCAGTCAGAACCACCACAGCATCACTCAGAACCACCACAGCACCACTCAGCACCACCACAGCATCACTCAGCATCACTCAGCACCACCACAGCACCACCATAGCACCACTCAGCACCACCACTGCATCACTCAGCATCACCACAGCCCCATTCAGCACCACCACAGCATCACTCAGCACCACCACAGCACAAATATGTTCTCTCAATGTTTCAAGCTTTATTACAAATGTCACAAAAAGATGTTAATATTTCACTTCTGTTCTTGGATTTTGTTACAATAAAATACACTGAACATAATCTTCACAAAAGTTATTTACAAAAGTTTAAGCTATTGCCATTATAAATTACAATCACTTTTATTAAGTATTAAAAAAAATTAAAAGCCATTGTTATTTGTAATATCAATACATCTAAGTCACGTAAATACAAATGTTGCATTACAAATGCTATAGGTGTCACATTTGCGAAAGTTATAACTATTGGCATTGTAAATGACAAAGCTATTAATTTAGCTATTTTCAAAACCAACACATAAATGAACATTTGGTGAATTTCCATTAAAATATTTGACTTTTTTACTAAGATATTATTATACTGTTTTATGCAAACAAAATTTAGATACTGCATAAATAATTTTAATAAAACATATTTTATATGAAGCTTTTTATGTAAAAAAAAAAACTATAGCATAAAGCAAAAAACAATTGCCATTTACAATGCTAATAGCTCAAACTTAAATAATGCGAGACCTATTGCATTGCAAATGCTTGTTATTTTAGTTTGTTGTGTATTCCTGACTGTCTCTGTCAAGCTCTGCGAGTCTCATCTGTGGGTGGTTCCAATGAGAATGATGCTTCTATCGCTCCCTCTCTGGTGATGAAAACTGTGGTATTTATAACATACAGCGAGTCAGAATGGAAAAGGGAGAAATGAGTGAAAAAGAGAGATACTGGTGATTTTCATTTACAGCCACATGTAAGTTAGAAAGTCGGAATTGAATGAGAGCAAACAAACATGTATGTCACAGACCCATAGGGACAGAAAGGTCACAAAATCAGTAAACACTATACAAGGGTCTTATCAAACTCTGTGGCGGATGATGTTTTGATAGCTTAACACTGACCAGGATACAGATGTCAAAAACCAAAATGCCACAGAGTCTGTAAATTCTAATACAGGCAAGACACAAAAACAAGAGAACTATCCCGCAAAACCCCAGTACATGAAGGAACCGTCCAGGAGAAAAACAAGAAAGGTGCAGGGGTCGAACACGGAGACAAACTCTCAAAATGAGAAACCATACATCCATCCAAAACGTTGCCAGGCAACTACTACATGCTCAGCCCAGGTTTATGAATCATTCTGCCTATAAGTTCCCAGATGTGGGAGGTCTGACCCAGAAGAAAGTTAGATTTCCAGGTTAGTGATCTAATCTTTCCCATAATTTTCGAACAACTGTTTCTCCACGTTCTCCATCTGCCATGACTGAGGTCTTTCAGGACTTTTAGTTTCTGTTTTTTTCCGCTGCTTTTGCTCAGCCCTTTGGATCTGCTCACTGATCTTTCAATTATTTTCTTATCCTCAACCAAATGCCCTATTATATCCATTGAATATAAACATTTCAGTGGCGAGAGCAACGGACAAAAGGTATTGAAGAGTCAATGCTGCCTCTGTAATCAGGCAGGAAGAACAACAAGTCTCAGATTTCTGAGGGGTGGCACACCCACTAACTAATAAAACTGAGTCTTTTCCCCCAATCTGCCCTCCATAGCTGGGGTGGGCAACTAGAAATCAGGGATTATGTAAAGCGGAATGGAGTGGGGGTGGCCTTCCCACTCATGGGACCTGACACCACTGCCTAAAGGGCCCAACATTTTTTGTTGCCACACCACTGGGCATGTAGGGGGTTTTACTCCCAATTTGTCCTCCACGGGGGAAGAAAGATCACTAGACACTAGGGATTACTAATAGCAAAAATGAAAGCGGTGGGGGTAGATGACCCCTACCTCTAATGGCTCAACAGTTTTTCTGCTCACCCGGGGAAAGATTGGAGGAAATACCCCCAATCTTGCCCCGGGAGGCTGAAAGCCTACTGTTTGCTAGTGATAGATTTTTTTTTTAATGAAGATTTGGGGTGAGAGATGGCCTGTCCTGGCATCAGGACGCACCCCTCCTCTTAAGTCTCAACAGTCTTTCTGCCTCCCCTGGGGCTAGAATATCCCCATCCTCATGATACTTCAGGAATAGTTTACACATTGCCCAAAGTTGAGCCTGCCTGATCTGAGTTGTGTTCAGGTTCGGTTAGTCACTTGGAGGGTTCACCCTGACAAGAGTTGTGGGCACTTGCCCACCCAAAATAGTAATCCAATTTCTTACACTTGAATGTACTCAAACATCATGAGTGGTAAGAGGGGCTAGAGAATATCAGAGAAACACACTGGAAGTTTCTGAAGTTCAAGATGGCACTTCTCTCTCTCTCTCTCTCTCTCCCTCTCTCTCAAGGTATGCTAAACAGCGCTGCTAACACTGGTAACACAGGCTAGAGGCACAGCAAGTCTAGATATAACGATAAGCACACAGAGTTTGAGTATGAAAATAAGGGTGCATATATAACAATACTAAGCCAATACATGGCTACCTGAATGTTCTGTTGGGTAGCACTGGAAATGAACCCAGGAAGCACCCTTGAGACTTTAGTTGAGAGTGATATCCTATTAAGTTTGTATGGAGCAGACTAAAAGCTGATGAAGGAGCCTTCTTCGTAGGTTAAGAAGTAAGGGAAAAGAAGCGCAAAGAAAAGACAATGAAAACAACAAATAGCTGCAGAGAACTCAAATATGATGAACTAACCGAGTGTACAGGAAACATGCAAACAAATATTTGAGGCAACTTTTTACCCCTATACTTCAGACATGGGTGCCCCCTGACTTCACTATTATTTGGAACTTCTCTTCTCAGAAAAATAGCCGACTGTTGGGATATACTGCAGGGGCCCCGGTGTCATGCTGCATCCCTGTATGTGGATGATATTGTACTTTAACTACACAACTTGACTATAGACCTCACACCACTCACAACCCTGCTCAGCCTTTTCGGTGATCACTCCTGTCTCTGAGTGAATCATATTAAATCCTATGCCTTCTCCTTTAGGGAACGAGTCTTGGGTGATGGATTATTAATGGGTACTTCTATTATTCCGATTGCCCCCTATACCTTTCATTATCTCAGAGTGCAGATTTACTGGTCCCCGACTGACTTGCTAGACGGTAACTTAACTAAGACCATTAGCTCTCTCTGCTCACAGGTTCGGTTCTGGATCTCTCTTCCTCTGTCAGTAATGGGCCAGCTGGCACTCTCTACAGTGGTGATGCTCCCAATGACTTTTGCACTTTTTCGTAAACTTACCTATAGTAGTTTCTATGACATACTTTAAACAACTTAATACTCTACTCACAGATTTGATATGGGGCATAGGGAGGTGCAGAGTGAGCCTGACTAAACTACAAACATCCCTGGACGAGGGAAGGATGGGCGCCCCTGATTTTCAGCCCTATTGGTATAAGGTTCAATTAGAATGGTTGGCAGACTTCCCCCTCACCGAAATATATTAGACTCCCTGGATGATGCCATCAGGTAAAATGCATGCCCTATTTCTGCCAGGTGTGTCACGTCCTTCACGCCTACTGCTATGGCTAAGTAATTCTCTAACGCACTGGGAACAGGCCATAAATTACACAAAGACCACTGCATGTTATGACCCAAATATACCACTGTTGGGATTGCGGACACCTATGGGCCCTCTCACCTCCCTTAAACTGGAACCTTGGAAGTCTGCTGGCATTTACATTCTGGGAGATTTCCTTGCCAGTGGAGAACTAATGATCCACCAAGAACTTACCAAACCCACAACTAGTGCACCTTCTACTTCTTAACACATGCCAACAGTTCACAGTATATCGCTACACTCATGGCCCCCACAGGCACAGGACCTGAGACTGCTCCTTCATCTAGGCAGTGTATGGAACGGGGGCCCGGTGGAACATGGTCAAAAGGTTATATAAAGGACCTATGTATTTCGCTAACACCTCTTCGCACAAACTACGAAGTGGACCTTGGTCGTGCCCTGTTATGTTATGTTATGTTAGGGTTTTTTTGTAAAGCGCACGTACGCCCGTGGGCTTCATGGCGCTGTTGAAGTAGGAACCTAACACAACAACTTACTGAAAATAAGCCTGTCTGAACAGCCAAGTTTTATAAGAACGTCTAAAAGTTAGAAAGTCTGGGCTGAGCCTAAGGGAAAGTGGTAGGGAGTTCCATAGAACAGCGCCTAAGTAATGGAAACAGCTGCTGCCCTGACGCTTTCTCTTGTAAGAGGGAACAACCAGCAAGTCTTTATTGATGGATCTAAGATCCTAATACAGAGTGGCACTTTCTGACAGCATACCACACCAAGGTCCCCCGTAACTCAGAATTTAAGTTTATACAATTCTCAATATTATACAGGGCCTATTACACTCCACAGAAATTGCATAGGATTTTCTGTGTTGTGCCCCCTGGCTGCCCCAGGTGTCACGCTGACCAGGCAGACATAACGCACATGCTCTGGGCCTGCCCCTCCCTCAAAGCCTACTGGACCAACACTCACACCCCCTTAGCAGAATTGGCAGTCACCCCCCATAGAACACTGCGGAACACTGCATACCCTAAACAGAATAACACCTTATCTTGTTTCATTGATTTGACTCTTCTATTGTCCAAACGATAAATCACTAAACACTGGAAGTCTTCTCACGCCCCGCGGTGGACCAGTTGGCGGCGGGAGGTTTGACATTGGGGCGCGGCAGAGGTGCGTGCACTATGGAGAGGGGAATACTATGGGCTTAGGAAACATCCAATCACTTTGACATTTGATGCCTATTTGGAAACATTCGGGCCTTAGCAGATGAAGACTAGAAACATGCACACTCAAAGAAGAATTACCTGACTGGTGTACTCGTTTGAAATTCCCTCATCAGATCAAAACACAGCAGATCCCAAATGGGATCCTCAGACTGCTGCCCTCACTGTGGATTGGCTTCTCCCTGTCGGTGGCCCTCTCCCACCCCTTCCCCCCAACATACTCCGACACTGCTCCCTCAATAGCACTAACATTCTGCTTTGCACATGACAGCTCCTTAGTTGGGGTTAGGGTTGGGTGGCGGTAAACTACTGTTACAATGTTTCTAATTGTATTGATTTACAGGTATTGTTGAATGAAGTCTTGATCATTCCCCGAGAAATGTACTCAAACCACTGTACTATGAAGTAGTTGTGACGTTAAACATGCTGTAATTATGACCATGGTTTCCACTGAAGTACTGGGTGACACTGCGAATATCTTCATGCATGCTAACCATTCTGTGATGTATGACGTAAACCCAATAACGTTTGCTTAAGAAAAAAATAACGTGTTACCCCTATACTGCTGCTTAATTTGTCTTGAATGCAGTTCTTCCGCTCTGATTAGCCTTTCTCCTGTGACTGACCTGGGAGACCTGGGGCTTGTATCTCTGCCTCAGCCGTCACTGTCCAGTCTTCCACATTCTCCAGGTCTCTGATCTCAAGCTTTTCCAGGGTAGCCATGTTGTTCCCATTTCTTTTCTGGTCTTATGCTTCATGCTACCTCCTTATCCTCGTTGTGTCATGACAACACATTTCCAATTTGAGTACTACTGGTTACCAAGTTATTGAAGAAGCAAATGTGCAACGTGTGTTCACCTAGCTACTACAGAACTGCCAAGATTTGTTTACTGGTTGTGGTGCTTGCACCTTTAAAAAGGTTGCACTTTTCACAGGATTGCACTGCTGATTTAAGGTCTCTTGCCTAGTTCACCAAACAATGACATTTCCAGGCATGTTTGTGCCCTAAGCAAAGTAAACTTTTTGCACCCCTCTTTCTTTTTGGCATCTATATAGCTACACATATATGAAATGGGTTCATGAGTCGGGCCGACAGCTGGCTGTACACTACACGAACCCCTTTGTGGTTTCTGTCTGCAAAACGACCTTTATTCAGGAAAAGAGGATTGAATTGCAGCAAACCAGTCATTGTTAGGGCTACTTCCATTGAACTTACAGGCACTGGCGTATAGATTTAGCTGGAAATATATTTTCAACGATTAAGGGTAAAACACTGCTATTCAATTTATTCTCACCAATTTTCTGAGAGTTCTTGTTGTCTGCAAGTGTTATTGTTTAGTTAAAATCCTTATCATCGGCGTCTAATATTAAATAGTAAATATCAGGCTTCACACATAATCAACAAACTATTCTGTAGTCATCTCATGCTAATATTTTATTTAGAAAAGAACACACTACTTCCTTTGTTGCCTTATTTGTCATTAGACCTCCATTTTCATTGCTAAAGGTATGATGTCACTTTAACCTGCAGTGTTGAATATGTTCTAATGACCATTTATTCACCTGCTTGTTTTATTCGTCATCATTTCTTCGGAACAAGTCACATTTGACCCACAGGGGCAGATTTACAAGTCCCTTGCACCACTTTGTGTCACATTTCCCATGTTAAAAGTGAAGCATAAGTGGCGCAAGGGGCTTGTAAATCTGCCCCATAGTCTTCAAGTCTCACCATGATGCATGCCTTGCCAGAGGTCCGCCTGTTTTCCAAAGGCTGCAGAAACTCATTTGTACAAGTGGCGTCTCGCCGAGGGAGTGCTGCGGGGTGGTGAGGTGGGGGAGGGGCAGGATGGGAAGGTAGTGGAGTCTGACATACGACGGACAGGAGTAAGATAAGTATTAAATACATAAAACAATTTAATTTGCGCGCGCTGCATCACCAAGTTGGCGATGCAGCGCGCCAAGGTAAATTGTTTTATTTATTTACAACACAAGATATGGAATCAGCACCCATCAAGAAGTATTTTCAACAGTCTTTAGTGTCTTTCAGTCAATCAGCAAAATAAATTCCATAATGAACAGGTCCGAACTTGAATGAAGTTAACTTTCAATTCTTTATTGTGGTATTCAAAACTAGATAAAAAAAGATCCAATTTTACAACAGATTTTTTTCTTTTTTAGGCAACACGTTTCGTCTCAGAAATGAGACTTCTTCAGGGTTCATAAAGCTGTCTTTATGAAACTAATGTGAAACAGGATGGTTCCTTGGGTCAAGCAAATATTTAGTTGATCTGTCAATTCAGATCTGTGTCCTGAAGAGACGGAAAAGGCATGGTAGCCTGAAGTATCTCAATCACCGAACGTGGAGCAGCTTTGGTGCTGCTCCACGACAGCTTTATGAGCCTTGAAGAAGTCTCATTTCTGAGACGAAACGCATTGGCTAAAAAAGAAAAAAATCTGTTGTAAAATTGGATCTTTTTTATCTACTTTTGAATACCACAATAAAGAATTGAAAGTTAACTTCATTCAAGTCCGGACCTGTTCATTATGGAATTTATTTTGCTGATTGACTGAAAAACACTAAAGATTGTTGAAGATACTTCTTGATGGGTGCTGATTCCATATCTTGTGTTTAGAATTGTGGGCTTTGCCCTTAAAGGAACAGACAGGGTTGTGTTCCTTGGTTTCCTGAGCACCATCGCTATACTTCAAGTCACAGACAATAACAGGTGCAGGTTTCTTTGCCTCAACCCTTGTGAGTAAAAGTGTATTTCAAATTGTTTTATTTATTTAATTACTTATCTTACTCCTGTCTTTCGTATTTCAGACTCCACTAGCCCCAAACCCTGCCCCTCACCCACCCCGCAGCACTCACTCAGCGAGACGCCACTGATTTGTACAGGTATCGGAATCACGATTTTCACCTACGTACACCATCGCCGCAATTCTTCCCAGGTGAACTTCAGCAGGTTCACCTGGAGATAAGTTTATAGGTGTGGTATGGGAGACCTGGATCATTAGCATGAGCCTCCATGACTCAAGTAGCGTATGGAAGGAGGCAGCGAAGGTGAGGCACCACTTACCTTTGGTAATGCAACCATTCGAGTTCCAAGAGTCAAAGGGACACTTCTCAGGTGAGAGATGTGACATGGAATTGTTAAAGGGAAAGGCGAACTTAAGAGCATAGCTTGGTCAGTAGGATTTGGTGAGGGGGGTAGTGAACTTCAGATTTCTGAACAATCATGCTGGCATATAATGTTAAAATGCATTATAGGAGAAGCAGGGCATGAGGGGAGCTTAAGGGGCAGTTTGGATTGTTATTGCTACTTAAAACATAATGCGCCGCAGGTGCTTCATGTTGCATGGTGCACCTGCGGCACAACCTGCAGGGTGATATTTACAATCACATGTAAAGCCACCGTGCTTTACATGTGCTTGTAAAAATCGCCCCTTTCCACAAAACAGTTTGCATGTTAAGGGCGTGACATGGGTGTTGCTGTGGGTGTTCCCACGCAACACCCATGTCCACTGATGCATTTCCTGACTTACAGGCAATTGTAAACCTGGAAATGTGTCAGAATGCTATGCCACCCCAGCGGGTGGCGTAGCGAGGATAATTTTTTAAAAATTTCTCCTCGTTTTTTCCCCTTTCATTGCTTGCTGCATTCTACAGCACGCATTGGAAGAGGAAATAACCTCAATTCATTGTTTTTGTGCAGGAAGGTGCCCTTTCCTGCACCATGCACCATGGTGCACCATGGTGCAAGGGTGCCTTTACCGGCGCATGGCAGCAGTTTGTACGCTAGCACAGGGAAAAGCACAGAGATGCAACATAATTTTCTAAATATGTTGCATCCTTCCGAATCACCCTCCCTGAAACTACACCCCTGGCCCAACTACAAGAATGGCCATAGTGAGGAGGAGGCATAGCTCCCTCAAAAAGGGGTCAGGGATCCTGCTTCAGTGCCTGTCGAAATCTTATGCAGGCAATGTCCGAGTATGGAGACCTACTTCCAGATACTGTCGGAATGGATCAGTTTCACTTTCAAAATCTATTCAGGTGGGCACCGCATTTTGGCCATGTGCCCACTGCAAACCTGGTTAAAGCTGGCATTTTTTCCAAAGAAGAAATGCAAACCTAATGCCAAATGACTACTTATTATAAGGGATATAGTAAGCCAGACCTTTACTGTAGTCATTCGTATGCTGCACACTCTAAAAGTGCGGTAAATCCCACAACCCAAAATGTTGGTGGCTTAAAACTAGGTCTTGTTGAGGGTGACCCTTCCACCATTGGCCAAATACCAACTATGTGGCACTGTGAGAATGGTGCTCTTGTTTTGGCAGATAAGGTCTACTGTTCTATTCAAATCTTTGTTAAGAAGTATCACATGTGCTATGAGAGAAGGTAAGCAAAACCTTATACATGTGAGCTGCCTTCTGTGGAAAGTTGAGAAGTGATTGTGAGAGGGGAGATCTTCAGAGGCAGAGTGGAGAGCATACTGCAGGACAGAAATGGCAGAGTGGTGGAAGTCAGAGAATAAAAAAATAGGGTTCCTCTTCTCATCCCAATATGATCTGAAAAAAGGTGGTTTGGGGTTCCTTAAAAATCTGTAATCTAGGCCCCACAAACCCATGTAACAGTTCTATCTCCTGGGCAAGGTCCAGTTCGCCTGGAGGCTCACTGATGTAACAGAGACCACATTCATGAACGCAACGAACAAGCTACTCAGTTTGAACGGCACAGATGCCAGAAAATCCTCCTGCTCTTAGACATCCGGTAAGATGCACATTGGCCCAAACCATCCCACTAGACAGACTTAAACCTTAGTTCGTGTCACCTCCACATCCTGCTTTTAGTTATATAAGTAAGATTACTTATATTGTGCAAACCTATTTGATAGAAGGGGGGAAAGTGCAACTAGGAAGGAGAAGCTAGATGCTCGTTGGGGTGTTTACTGTGAGGATTAGCGGATGATGAGGTTAACTCTGGGGTGTGCTCAAGCTGGCATGGAGGCTAGAGTTGCAGGAGGAGGTCAAAGATGGCAGATCTACTGCATTCTGTAAGCATAAGGTAACTCTGCCATGAGGTGCTGCTTGATAGTATAGTGTTCAGCATTTTTCTGAAACTGGAAGGATGGCGCCTGGTGGATTTCGACTGAAATTATATTTCACACCCTTGTGGTGTAGCGAACAAAGGTGCTTTCCTACCTGATTTTTATGCTTTCTGTCCAGTGCTGCTCCCGTTTTGCCAAGCCCTGTAGACGTTTTGCTTTTAACTATCATGCTCGGTGGAATGCATGATTGTTTTGTGGATGATGCTGCTGCAGGTGTTGAAGTTGATGTAGGTTGGCAAAGGGAACCAGAAGAATTCCCTTGTGGTTTAACTTATTATTTGCTGTACAAATCACTCCTATTGACATTTTGTCGAGGACAGGCCCTTCCTCTTTGAACTCCCGTTAGGAGCCTCTCTTTTTTCCACTGATGTTAAGAACTCTACTTCAAACCTCTGAGTGATGCTTAGCCAGCGTTCAAGGTAGAAATGGGAGAGGATTGACTCGAGGAGTAGGTGAGAACAGCTGGTTGACCATCTGGCATATATACACAGCTGGATGAAGAACAAATGTGTCCTAAATGGCGGCAAGGTGTCATTTGCTTACAAGGAGGCACACTATGTTGTAAATAAGTATCAGACACGGTGGGTGATTCCAGCAGGTTCCTTTATTCAGGTTAGGAGAAAGCATAAGAGCAGACCACCCACAGCAGCAACAACCGGTCAACTGCCAGAGAGTGGAACTTACAAAGAGAAGGCAGAGTGGAACATAGAATATAGAACAGAGAGTGTAGGCATTACTGAGCAAGACTAGAATGAGAACTTGCATGTACTACACATCTTCTTCCTTTCTGTTGTTTGAGAACAAAAAAAAACAAAAAAAAAAAACAAATAAAACTTAACGAACAAAATCCTGTAGGTAAGTAGGAGGCCGCCGAGGCCTAAGAGGACGTGCAGAAAGAGAAGAACTTGGAACAGGGGTAGGACCGAGCAACAGAGCAGGTGCATCACCCCCACCAGAAACAATGACATCATCTTGTACATGAGAAGCAAGAGGGGCACCATTAGAGGGTAAGGAGACATCAGATTCATTGGCCAACAAAAATCCACTAGTGACAGAATCATCAGAACAAGAAGTGGAAGAAGCAGAAGCATCAGAGTGCACAGAAAACAAAGAGGAAGAACCCTTTTCTCTCTTGTAGAGGGCAACTCTCCTGAAGTTCCAGCACTCGCCATTATTTAAAATGACACAATGGTCGAGCACCTTCTTGACCTTGAATGGGCCCTTAAACTTGGACAAACCTTTTTGTAACCTCCCCAATTTGATCTTGACCAAATCTCCCACAAGGAAAGGAGGAGAAGGAGTGACATTTGGAGTAGATTCAGCAACACTAGTTTGAAGATCATCTGGAAAATTACCCTGAGCCTGCAGAGTAACAACATCCTTCATCCATGACGGGACTAACTTTAAACCAGGATCACGTCCTCTCATCAATTGAAATGGAGACAAATCGCCACTAGCCAAAGGAGTGGTGCGATATGCCCATAACATTTCATTCACCATTTTCCTGACAATGTGACCACCACTGGATGCCATCTGTATGATACCCTTAACAACTTTATTGGCTCTTTCGCAAACAGCATTGCCCTGAGGGTTGTATAAGGATGTAAGATGATGGGAAACGCCACACTCCTTCAAGAAGATCTCCATGTCCTTGGAGGTGAGTTGTGGACCATTATCAGTGATTAAGACAGCAGGCAGGCCCTCATCCTTAAAGAGATTACCCAAAAACCTGATGGAGTAGGAAGAAGTGATATCATTGGTAAAATGAACAACCAACCACTTGGTGAAAACGTCAATGACAACAATAGCAAATCTATCACTCTCCCCTAACTCACCCATTGGGCCAATAAAATCAAGGGCAATGGTATGCCAGGGCAAATTTGGTGAAAGGACATGTGCACCATCAACAAGCTTTGGACCAGTCTTCAATCGTTTCTCCCCTTCCCTGCAGAGACAACAATTCTCAACCCACTCTACAACTTGGGAGTCAACACCAGGCCACCAGAAGTGATCTTTTAAACGCCTTTGGGTAAGGGTCTGGCCCATGTGCCCCTCATGTGCCAAAGCCAGTAACTTAGTTCTTATCCCAAAGGGGGGTACAAATTTCTCAGCTTTAAAAATAATGTCCCCAACAATAGAAAGATCATCTAGGACCTTAATGTAAGGCCGAACAGCGACAGGAACAGAACTCCCTCGTCTAGGCCCCAACCTTATAAGTTTGATGACCTCCTGAAGGGTGGCATCAGCAGACATTTCTCTAGACCAGTCACTGGGAGAGAAGATACCCTCGCCTACAAAAACAGCATCCTCCACCGAGGCCACAGCTATATCATCTGAGTCAAGTGAGACAACTGAATTGTGAGGAGAACGCCAATCCATAGATAGTCTCGAGAGACAATCGGCTTGGACATTCCTCCAACCTGGGATGTATTCCACCGAATACTGAAACTCTTGTAGTCTGGCCGCTAGCTTCATAAGGCGGGCAGAACCTTTACCTGCCCCACCAGGTGAAAGAACTTTGATCAGGGGCTTATGGTCGGATCGCAGAGTGAACTTCATGCCCCACAAGTAAGTACGAAAATATTCAACAGCCCAAGAGGCCGCCAACGCCTCCCTTTCGATAACGGAATAGTTCTTTTCCGTATCAGTGAGGGTCCTGGAGGCAAAGGCGATGGTGACTTCTGATCCCCCACACAATTGAGACAACATAGCCCCCAAACCATGTGCACTAGCATCAACAGTGACGATAGATCTGTTGCGTACATCAAAGGGGGACAGCATTTTAGCATTGCAAATTTCATTTTTGATGTCCACAAAACATTTCTCTTGCTCAGACCCCCAAATAAAACTTACACCCCGTTTAAGCAAAGATCTAATAGACACAGTCTTGTCAGAAAAATTTTGTACGAACTTAGAGTAATACTCTATCAATCCCATGAAGGAACGAAGCTGGTCTTTGTCAGAGGGTGAGGGTGCAGAGCGAATAGCTTCACATAGGTTTCTTTTGGGTTTAATACCAGAGGAAGTGATGATGTAGCCCAGATAGTCTACTTCACACACACCAAACAAACATTTGTCCTTCCGTAAAGTCAGACCAGCATCAGATAACTTCTCAAGGACAATATTCAGAGTGAAATTGTGCTGGGATTCAGTTAGACCATAAATCAGGATGTCGTCTTGAAAGTAGACTACCTTGGGCACACCTTCGAAGATACCTGAGACCATGCGCTGAAAAACGCTGGCTGCTGACTTGAGACCAAATGGCAGACGAGTAAATTGGAAGGTACCCCAGGGAGTGATGAAGGCTGTCAGGGACTTGGAGTCTTTGTGAAGGTCAATTTGATGGTATGCACTCCTGAGGTCCAATTTTGAGAAGAACTTCGCGCCATTAAGAGTGGTAACTAATTCAGATATATTGGGTAGTGGGAAGGTGTCGGCAACAACACAGTGGTTGAGAGACCTGAGGTCGACACAGAAACGGAGCTTGCCGTCAGACTTCTTGGTGACGACAATGGGCGAAACCCAAGGGGAGGCTTCAACAGGCTCAATAACCCCAGAATTCAACATGTCATCAAGGAGACCCTTGACCTCATCCCTAATGATGATAGGAATGCGTCTTACCTTGTGTTGTACGGGGACAGAGTTGGGTTTGATTATAATTTTATGTGAATAGCCCTTG
Source organism: Lissotriton vulgaris (assembly GCF_964263255.1). Taxonomy (NCBI): domain Eukaryota; kingdom Metazoa; phylum Chordata; class Amphibia; order Caudata; family Salamandridae; genus Lissotriton; species Lissotriton vulgaris. The sequence continues at coordinate 330,457,289 of NC_141691.1, read as the reverse complement.
AGCCGACCCAAACTCTCACCAAAGACATTTTTAAATCTAGAGAGTAAAGAAAATAGATCAGAGTCTTCCACAACCATGACCTGTGGATCAGCTCGGGGATTCACGACAATGCAAAGGTCATATTGGTGTATCCACCCAAGTATAGCGGGGCCAGACTCTGAGACATATACCTTACCAAAAATTTGTCTGGTTGAGAAGACAATATCAGCCTCAAAATACCCAAGAATGCTCAGAGGTTCCCCCTGATACCCACCAGGAGAAATATCCGTAGGAAAAAGAGGACCCATACCCCACAAATCAACAAAAAGTGAATTGGGAATAATTGTGTATCGCGAACCAGTGTCCACCATCAAGTAAACTTCCTTTTCATTAATAATGAAAAGAGCCTTAGGCCTATTCCTACGTTTGTGGTCTTCATGTTGAAGATCACTGTTATTACCAACCACCAAAATTTTGTCAGTGTCATCTTCAACTACTGTAATATCACTAACATATGAAACAGAAGGACGTGCTTTACTTCTGCAAACACGAGCATAATGCCCCAATTTACCACATTTCATGCATTCCTGTTTGGCTGCAAAGCAAAACTTAGAATCAGAAGCATGTGCAAGACTACCACATCTAAGACATTGCCTAGAAGAAAAAGCTTTAACAGTGTTATTAGGCTTAACATTAACAGACTTTTTGTTGAAGAACTTTCTCTGTTTAAGAAGTGCAACCTCGTCTCGGTCATCATCCTCTTGACTTGAGGACATATACGAATGACAAGACACCTCACCGACGTCACTTGAAGTTGCCCTTTTTTCTAACTCTTTCATACACCCTTGGGACTGTTCAACAACCTTCGCCAAGTCAATTGCTGTTTGCAGATTGGGATTCTTCGCTGCCCAAAGACGTTCCTGGATTTTTTTGTTATTGCATTGTACGATAAGCTGATCCCTGATCAGCTCATCAGTCATATTGCCAAACTTGCATTTCACTGACATTTCGCGCAATCTAGAAACAAAGTCATCTATGCTCTCACCAGTTTTTTGACTTTTGGTGTAAAATTTATACCTGTTCATGACAAGGTTTTCCTCCTTGGCATACCTGACCTCAAGGCGAGACACAGCCTCCTTATACTCATCCAACGGGGCCTGTGCGCCAGGTAAAAGAACTTGCGGCAAGAACCTGAAGACACGTTGTCCTTCCTTACCAAGACAACCCAAAAGAAGTGCTTTCTTGCGTTTTGCAGAAAATTCTTGAGCATCCAGTGCATCAAGATAGTTCTCAAACATGGGAAACCAGTCTTCCCATGATATGCTGGGTTGGCCAGGCAAAGAAAGAAAACTAGGCGGCAAAACAACAGAGCCAGACTGAAAGGGTAACTGTTCAGCCATGTTTGAATTGTGGTGAGAAACACAGAATGCAGTTAATGCAATCGATTGCGGAAAATAGTACACAGAAAAATTGAAAATGTCAGGAGAAATAAATGAGTAAATAGTTAATTAAGGCAATGTGTTCCAGGGCGAAACGCTACAAACAGGAGTAAGTAAAAACTTTACTTGTCATAAATGCGCACAAGACGAGCGCATCGTCGTTGCTGGAGTTGAACGCGTAACCATAGAGATCCAAAATGGCTCCCAGCGTGATGACGTGGACGTTCAACGCGTTGGTCGTCTGAGGGAGACGGCGTGTTGAAGCAATCACGCAGAGGAAGAGGAGCACATACTAGCGTCACAAGCTAGCGTCACAAGCAGGATCGCTGACTCCCCCGGAGAATTCCAATGCGTCATCAGTACTGCCGAGACGCTGAAGGAGTAGGAGATCGCCAGACGGGAGACAGCAGAGGAAGAAAGCAAACGGAACAGAGGCAGGAGGAGGTAAAAACTTGCCGGTTCCGTAGTGTAGCTGAAAGTGAAGCCGTCAATCCACTTAGGCAGAATCTCGAAGCGTAGACAGGGATTCAACTCGAATCGGTCTGCTCTTAGCTGTTTGAAGTCGGAAGGTGGCGGAAAGGTGCAGGGTTCGAAGAAGCGTCGCCAAAATACTGTTGTAAATAAGTATCAGACACGGTGGGTGATTCCAGCAGGTTCCTTTATTCAGGTTAGGAGAAAGCATAAGAGCAGACCACCCACAGCAGCAACAACCGGTCAACTGCCAGAGAGTGGAACTTACAAAGAGAAGGCAGAGTGGAACATAGAATATAGAACAGAGAGTGTAGGCATTACTGAGCAAGACTAGAATGAGAACTTGCATGTACTACACACTACTCACTGTCACAGACATATATAGCCTCTGCCCTTCTCCAGAACAGTGACAAAAGAATGCACCATGTAGAGAATTATTGACCATCACCTCAGCTTTCATTACCATGCTAACCTGGTGGTGAAGAAGTGAATTGTTTTAAACGCTCACCAAATAAGAGCCCTTACCCTGCCTGTTGTGCACCTTAAATACAGTTAATACTGGAGCAGCTCAAAACATTCTTACACTGCCTGCTCACAATAAGAAGACAAGGGCTCATTACCAAGCATAAGCGATAATTAACGCTATGCTTGGTTAGCGGCAATTATTTTAACGCCATGCATCGCCTATTTTTATCGCTTTGGAGCCTTGCTATTATCAAGGTTTATCTCCTAAGCGATAAAAATCGGCCGAAATGCATGAATATAGCTGAAAAGTCAGCGATATTCATGCATTAACGAGCTAATGCTCTTAGCCATGTTATCCACCTACCATTGGATAAAATGGCTAAGAACTGCTCTGGCCAGGCGTTAGCTTTTGGAGATATTCGCGCTTAGCGCGAATATTTCCAAAAGTTGGTAATAGGAGATAGCGATGTTAGCGACTGTTTCCAGTCGCTAACATCTTGGCATGCCCACTTTGCATGTCATCGGCGATAATTATCGCTGACATGCAAAGTGGGCCCCAAGATGATCGCTACCTCCTACTAGCTGTCGCTAACTGGTGTTAGTTACAGCTAGGTGATAGGGCGATAAAATTATCGCCGCTTTAGCGGAAAAATTTCCGCTAAAGCGGCGATAAGGCCCTTGGTAATATGCCCCACAGTTTTTAAAGCCAAGTCTGTGCCCTCAGTATTGTGGTACTGGAATATCATCAGAAAAAAATATTGGTCCTAAATACTATATTACAAAATATTGCCCCACTGGAGTTAGTAATTGAAAAGCCACAACCAGTGGGATAATATTTTTGTAAATGATATTTAGAACCTAGTATTCATGTCAAACAATATTTCTGTTTGCAACCTCGTCCATCTTCTCAATGTCATGACTGACTGATTGCAAAACTGTCCTCAGAGGGTTAAGCTAAGCGTCAAAATGGAGACTCCTCTCAAGGATTTCAGAGGACTCACCACATGCTGTTCCAATTTAACCCAGAAGTTTACAGTCCCTGATGTGTTTTTGTTTTCTTTGGCAAAGTCATGGCTTCCACTACACTGCTGAGTTACCCTTCCTTCCTTGATGTTCTATCCCGCATTACTCAAAGTGGCATTCGTAGGGCGGCGGCAGAAAGGTAGTGTGCCCTGAAGGATGCTGTTGAGAGATTCCAACGGGCTGGCGGAAATATATATCTACACCAGTTTCTTCCACAGGCTATACCTAATTTGTGAGAAGGACAATGGATTCACTCCCTAAAACACACATGTAAATATAGCAAATAGAATTCTACAGTCCTCTTTTGAGGTGTAAGAACAAAGTTTGTTTCCAATTACACTCCCACACATTCCAAATCAGTTAATATAAGAAACCAGTAATAATTCAACACAGCCCACTGGCAGAGGAGGCTACCCACTGTACTTGTGAGCCTCACGTCTGTCTGCACGTAGCAGTATTTACACACTCTATTAGGCAGATGGGCCTGTCTATGCAGTGGAGTGAATGCAACTTTGAATGGATTAGTGCCTTAATAGATTGTGTAATGTCCTTTAGTCCTCTGACTCCATCCCAGATCTGTTTTGTGTTTAGCCCTGATAACTTCCAAATAGACTGTGACAATTGGACCTGTTTTTCACAGTTTCCATATGCCACTTCTGAGGCTTTCACTTTTCTTCCAAAATCAATCATAATTTCTGATTACCAACTTAAGTCCAGCCGTACAGTCTTCACGCCAGATGTTACCCATATGCTCTCGATTAAACCGCGCCCTTCCGAGTTCAGGATTCCCTTCCACGGCGGCTACTTCCACACTTTCCTGAAGCTGTAATTGAGGGACGTAATGCTAGTTCGGCTAATACTGTATGTGCTAGCAGGCGGTTCATTCTCTATAGCAGTATCTATTAAACATAAATTCTACAATTTCCTAACATTGAAAAAGCAGAAGCAGCTCAAACGTGGATTTCGATGTCTTGAAACTCAACTCGAACAACATTACTGTGAGATATGTTTACACAGCAGCCTGTTTTGTTTCCATAGTTTGACTATAAGCGCCATGACGGATTTACCTTGGCCCACGTCCATGCTTATTAGATCCTGGCTCCCACGCACAGTCATGGTTGTTCCATACTGTTTTTGGAGTCACTGCCAGTTAAGGCCCATCTTGCGGCCAATGACGCGCTGTTCCATGAATGACGTAAGACACTTGACTGTATTTTGCCTGTCAACAATTATGACATCTGTCGCCTCTCTCCCTCGTAGTCATATCATATTTGAGGAAACATAACAACATTAGTTCCACTTGCATTTTCTCACTGTGAGCTGAAGACAGAGTCAATTTGTTTGTGACGTGATGTTTAAACCCCTAAGGGATGGGTGTGATGAATTCGAAGTTGATTTTCACAAAACACATACATTTGTTAAACTTCTGTTCATTTATTGCAATGTAGCACGAAAGCATTACTTGTTGCAGGCCTCATCTCCAGTTACACTACAGGCTTTATCAGTAACAACCAATAGTGATGGTTTAGGGGCTCCTTAAAAGATGAGTGGTAACATAACATTTGTTAACAATTGTCCCGTCCTCCCAGCTCTTGGTTTCCCGTGTTATTTTGAGGTGAGGTGGCGCTGTGTTACTGATAGAACCACAGCCGCCTCCCCAACCAGAATCACCCTGTCAATGGAAATTCCTGTGACTGACACCTCCGCCCTATTTAGAATGAGCATTCCGCTGTGATGTCATTCACCTTGATTTCTGTTGATGATGACCCGCGTGCAGGGTATGATAGTATTGGACAGGGGAAAAAAACATGTCCTCCAAGCGATGGGGGAAAATTCCCAATGCACCAGGGTAACTGATTTTTCATATTGCAAAAACAATCCCCTGCTTTCTGGGTTTGTCTTTGGAAGTGCCATGGCCTTCCTGTCCTGCGTGGAAATGATGGCAGTGTGTGGATCCTTATCACAGGAGAAGGATTGTATTATGGACCGCAATAAGTTCCAGCTCAGAATAAGGAAAGTATAACTGCTATGAAGCATGAATAACAGCACAGTCATGGCTGAACTTACCATGCCCAACACAAGAAAACATTTTGTTGGTGGCCAGCTTTTAGTGCTTAGGTGTACAGTGAGGATTTCTTCATTTTTAGGTCTCGCACAGGCAGCGCAAGCACTGCCTCTCCGAGGCATTAAGAAATTAATTAGTAATACCAGCGAAACTCCACCCATTGCATTTCTTTTTGGTTTTTGGCTGACATTGGTCCAATCAGGCATTGTTTTTCTTACCTCGCTCATTGTTGGCTAGTGGACCCATCCGTTACTTCCGTTTTCTTTCGTTTCTGCAGGAAGCAGCATCAACCAACTACAGTAAACGTACACTGCAGGGCGCTATCTTTTGATGTAGGGACTACCTTGTTGTTTTGTAGGTCTCGCATAGGGATCACCGAGAGCCGCGTGGACATCTGCTGGCCCGAGTTTGCTGAGCACCTGCAGCCCCCACCACATCCGCGCCGCAGAACCCGGGCCCTCTGTTATTGCCCTGTCCGCACGGCTTGCAATGCTTTCCCCCCTCCCGCTGTCTGTGCTCTCTTACCCCTCTCTCCCCTGCATCCGCAAATGCTTTCACTTTTGCGCAGCCTGGTAACTATGTAACTAAAACCTGTGTGTGAGGAAACCGAATCAATTAACTGTAAACACGAAGTGGTGGCTCACAAATGCTTTCACTTTTGTGCGGCCAGGTAACTGTGTAACGGAAACCCGTATGTGACGAAACTGAATTAATTAACTGCAAACACAAATCAGTTAAAAGTGACCAAAGGGAATCCTTAAATAAATCAAAAATTAAGGAGTGATCTGCGCTTACAGCCAGGGTGAAGCGCTTTTTTAAAGATTGCTGCTTCACCTAGAAATGCTCAAATGTAAATGAATGCAGAGCCGATTTAACAAGCGGCATGCTTCGATTTTATTTGCGAGCATTGCGCTTTTTTCCCTATTGCTGTTCCACCTAAAAATGCACAAATATAAATTAATGCGGCGCCAATTTTGCAACAAGCGCCATGCTTTAATGTTATTTGCACACTGACCCTGTCACAACTCTAGAGCCTGCCCCCACCACCACCACCACCACCTTTCGCTCCGAGGTTGCTGCTCGCAGTTCCTTCCCTTTTGAAATAACAGCAGCAACTGTGTACATGAGCGCCTTGTTTTAACATGGTCACTGGCATCTACACACGTACTGGGCGAAGCGCTTTAAAAAACAAGTATTTGCAATGCAATAGGTCTCGCATTAGGAAAGTTTGAGCTATTGATATTGTAAATGACAAATATTTTATTTATGTGTTGGTTTTGAAAATAGTGAAATTAATAGCTTTGTCATTTAAATTTGAATTGTATTTTTAACAATTTATAGAGCACACGTTCACTTTGCAGTTTCTTGACGCTGACGGACTTCTGAACTGGGGAGGGCACCGGGAACTATAAGCTAAAAGCTTGCTGAAACAATTTACAATGCCAATAGTTTTAACTTTCGCAAATGGGACACCTATAGCATTTGTAATGCAATATGTGTTGTATTTACGTGACTTAGATGTATTGATAATACAAATAACAAAGAATTTTTATTTTTTTAAATAATTATTACTTAAATAAAAGTTATTGTAATTTATAATGACAATAGCTTAAACTTTTGTAAATAACTTTTGTGAAGATTATGTTCAGTGTATTTTATTGTGACGAAAATCCAAGAACAGAAGTGAAAGATTAACATCTTTTTGTGACATTTGTAATAACATTTGAAACATTGAGAGAACATATTTGAACCAGTTGTTGTTGAATGGTTGCACAGATTGATGCTGTGATGGCGCTGAGTGATGTTGTGGTGGCGACGAGTGATGCTGTGGCGTTCAGTGATGTTGTGGTAGCGCACAGTGATGTTGTGGTGCCCCTGAGTGATTCTGTGGTGCCCCTGAGTGATTCTGTGTGGGGGTGAGTGATGCTGTGGTGATGCGATAGATAGATAGAGTGAGTGCGATAGATAGATGAAGTGAGGGCAATAGATAGATAGAGGGAGGGCGATAGATAGAGGGAGGGCGATAGGTAGATAGAGTGAGGGCGATAGATAGATGGATAGATAGATAGATAGATAGATAGATAGATAGATAGATAGATAGATAGATAGATAGATAGATAGATAGATAGATAGATAGATAGATAGATAGATAGATAGATAGATAGAGGGCCAAAGATAGACAGACAGATAGATAGAGTGAGGGCGATCGATAGATAGATTGATAGAGTGATGGCGATAGATAGAGTGAGTGTGATAGATAGACAGATAGAGTGAGGGCGAAAGACAGATAGAGTGAGGGCGATAGATAGATGTAGTGAGGGCAATAGATAGATAGCGTGAGGGAGATAGATAGAGTGAGGGCGCTAGATAGATAATGTGAGGGTGATAGAGTGGGGGCGATAGATAAAGTGAGGGCGATAGATAGAGTGAGGGCGGTAGTTAGAGTGAGGGCGATAGTTAGAGTGAGGGCGATAAATAGATAGAGTGAGGGCAATAGATAGAGTGAGGGCGATAGGTAGATAGAGTGAGGGCGATAGATAGATAGAGTGAGGGCGATAGATAGATAGAGTGAGGGCGATAGATAGATAGAGTGAGGGCGATAGATAGATAGATAGATAGATAGATAGATAGATAGATAGATAGATAGATAGATAGATAGATAGATAGATAGATAGATAGATAGATAGATAGATAGATAGATAGATAGATAGATAGATAGATAGAGTGATGGTGATAGACAGAGTGAGTGCGATAGATAGACAGATAGAGTGAGGGCGATAGATAGATAGACAGATAGATAGAGTGAGGGCGATTGATAGATGTAGTGAGGGTGATAGATAGAGTGAGGGAGATAGATAGAGTGAGGGCGATAGATAGATAATGTGAGGGTGATAGATAGAGTGAGGGCAATAGAGTGAGGGCGATAGATAGAGTGAGGGCGATAGATAGAGTGAGGGCGCTAGATAGAGTGAGGGCGATAGATAGATAGAGTGAGGGTGATAGATAGAGTGAGGGCAATAGATAGAGTGAGGACGATAGATAGATAGATAGATAGATAGATAGATAGATAGATAGATAGATAGATAGATAGATAGATAGATAGATAGATAGATAGATAGATAGATAGATAGATAGATAGATAGATAGATAGATAGATAGATAGATAGATAGATAGAGTGATATAGAGTGAGGGCGATAGATAGATAAAGTGAGGGCAATAGATAGATAAAGGGCAATAGATAGATAGACTGAGGGCGATAGATAGAGTGAGGGTAATAGATAGATAGATTTAGGGCAATAGATAGATAGAGTGAGGGTGATAGGGTTGTGTGTGGGGGGTTGTGTGTGTGAGTGTGGGGGTTGTGTGTGTGTGTGTGTGTGTGTGTGGGGTTGTGTGTGTGTGGTTGCTGTGTGGTTGTGTGTGTGGTTGTGTGTGGTGTTGTGTGTGTGGGGGTTGTGTGTGTGTGTGGAGTTGTGTGTGTGTGTGGCAGCCGGTCAGCAGCCTGTCTAGGACACAACAAAATAATGTGTATGTGTTACACAAGTTTTGCAGATTAAACAGTTACAGGATAACATCCTTTGCACACAACATATAGTGGGCGATGGAAGACTGAGTAATAAAATGTTCAAGTTAAGTTTTTACACCTTACAGTGAATGGAAATTAGCATAATGGAAAGCCTGTTTAGTGCACCTCCAAGGATGAGAGGCATTTGAATATGTAACAGTTTACGCTTCTAAGTTATTTTCACAGGCAAAACGCTCGGTTTGCATCAATCTTTGGGAACTGTCCCGTGTATCTTATGCAGGAAGTCGGGTTTCCTGCCTGCACAAACGGGGTAATCTTCAGAGGTAAACCAGTTTCACTAATGGCTAATCAGTGGGCAGCACAGCCACCGTTTCAAGACAAATCCTACTAAAAACGAGTCAGCAACAAGCCACAAAAATGATGCTTAAGAATTCCCTTTCCCCCATTGAAACCAAAAAGTTACTCGTTTTGGAAAAATGACTATACAAATTGAATAAGGCATTCAAAACTATACTGCAATTTCACTCAGCAGAAAAATAACAAGAAGAACTTAAAACAGCTTCTGCCAAAGGAACAAGCTCTCGGCATTGCTGTGGCATTATGCAACAAAGATGTTTGTCCTGCTTCTATAAATATAAAACATGACACCATTGATGTAAGGTGATCTCCAAGGTACTAGTTCAGTAATTTGTTGGAACCAGAATGATTATCCTTTCAATTGGGATTGTGCCTGTTATTGACAGATAATGAGATCTGCAACTACTTGCATGTGTCTTTTCTGCTAATAAACTAGCCTCCACATACCCTTTAGATGTATCTAAAAGAGAAAGAAAGGGAACAAGGACAAAAGCAACAAAACTCCAGTGGGGCTGCACACTATGCTGAGCACATATTTTTAACTTAAGTTCCACACCCTTAATACAACGGCGACGGCCCTATGAGAGACCCCTCGTTTTTTCATCCAAATAACGCCCTGTGCGAAGGTTTGCAATGTCTTATTTTGGTGAACGTGTACTGGGATAGGAAACCCAACAGCAGCTGCTGCTTACTAAATCAAATGTCGATGGTGTGCGAAATCCTATGTGGGCATTTTAGTTGCTGGTTTCCCAGCTCCTGCAGGAGAGACCACTGGCTAGGGGACTCTGATGCTTGTTTGTAGCCTTGAGTTTACGAGCAGCCGGCAACAGCTGACTGGTGCCCGGCCTGCCTCTGGGGAGCGGAGTGCAAATGGAGCAAAGGTAAAGAGGCTTGAGGGACGCGGTACGTGTCCGTGCTGTTAGTCTGCGTGGTGCGCAAGCAATCTCAGCTGCCATCCGATTACCATTTTTCACAGGAAAAGGAAGCACAAGAAGTGAAATCGAAAGTGAAGGACTGTCACTTCCTGTAAAAGTGAAAACAGACAAAGAAAAACACAAACACAGTGTTAAGAACTGCCTCCCTGGCATGCCTCTCAGAATCCAGTGTCAGCAGCCATAGCAGCAAGGAGAAAAGAACACAAAAAAACAGCATTGTTTCTCAGGGTTGAGTAGCGGTTTCCCGCCTTTGGGATGGTGAAAACATAATCCTGAGTGCGTTTTACGCTTAATCGAACAGCCGCGAAATACAATAAAAAAACAAAAACGCGAGTGTGACGGGAGTTGTGCGCACGCACGCGCGCGACGGGAAAAAGTGCTGTGCACGTCGCGTGTATGCTTGTGCACGTTCTAGGAAGCTGGTCGCTGTAAAGTTTGTCGTTGCCCCCAATGATGACAGGACACAGTTGTGGGCAGTAATGCTGTTTATTAACTTATATAAATATCAGAGAGCGCCGAGCCGGTTGTTCACCATGCTCCGGCACTCGCACTCTGCCGCGCGGCTGCACGCGCAACCTAAGATGGCCGCCACTGCACGTCACGTTGTTACGCAACGTGCGTGCGCTAGACCGCTACACTACATATCTCTCTTTTTTCCAAACAAGGAAAACAATAACTTACAGTCCGCCGCTCATGTCAAAGTCCTGAAATCTGGCGGGCTTGACCACTACTCTTCCCCTGCGGGTAAGTCTTACCGGGGTGGCCATGGCTTCTCTCATGGGAGTCTCTGCGCTATTTCCTTCACTGTTCTTCGCAGCCAGGCTCTCCCTTGGTCTCCTCGTGTCCATCTCCTTCTCCGCTTTGGGGCTACTTCTGTTGCTTCGCTCCTCGCCAAATTTTTCTCCCCCCCATGTCCACTTCTTCATGGAACAGTTCATCTCCTACACTAGGCTCCTCCGCATTTCCAGATTCTCTTCCTCCTTGGCTCCACTGTAGCACCTTGTTGCATCTCGCCATGCGGTCCTGAGACCACACATTCCCATCACTCAACAGCGCTGCTCTGTCGTACACCTCCTTCACCTGCATGGGTTTACTGTATTTGCTGTCCCCTTTTCTTTGCATCGTCGCCAGCTTAACTCGCACCCATTCGCCTTCCTCTAGTCCAGTGTCTCTTACAGTTCTACGCTTGTCATAATGCTTTGCGTAAATGGCTTGTGCTTTCTCCAAGTTTGCCTGGACCACCGCTGGGGACCATTTGCTCACGATGGTCTTCGCCTTCCATACTCGGTTGTCCTTCGTGAAAGGGTCACGTCCTCTCAAGATTTGAAATGGGCTATATCCTGTTCTTGTGGGGGTTATCCTGTAGGCCCATACCATCTGCCATATTTCCTTCTCCCAGTCCTTATTATTCACTATCGCTGCTTGCACCGACCCCATCACCACACGATTAAATCGTTCCACTAACCCATTTCCTGCTGAGTGGTAGATCAAT